>NC_140573.1:9399143-10885393 GCF_057381845.1 Rhamphochromis longiceps
TTTGGTTAGCAGGTTGTAAAATCATGTAGACATGCTAATTTCCTCTCTGGGCATTTTATCATGCAAATCTAGCTGATGTTCAGACTCGAGTGGCTGTTCAAGAGACTGCAGTTTTTAGCCTTGCTGCCACTTTGTTACCTTTACCTTTAAAAACCACCGCCAACAAAAGCAGTTACCTACCTAATTTATGCACGCTCATTTTATTTCATCTCATTGTGAGCGGCCATGTTGTGTTTTTCCATTGTTCAGATAATTAACTGTTGTTCAGGAGAAGTGCTCATGTTGTAGTGAGCACTTCTCCTCCACTCACCTCTTTTTCACTCTCCTCTACTGCACGTCATAAACTTTATTGCTTCTCCCTTGCATGGTTTGCGCTTTATTCACATTGTTGTTCATGATCTGTCTCTGCCTCTCTTTTATATTTTCTCTTCTAATTTCCTCTCTCATCCCACTGCTAGTCCCAGCAGATAACTGCCCCCCTCTGACCCTGGTACTGCCAGAGGTTTAATGGGGGTTCTTCCTAGTCTTCTTAGTCATTTCTTAGTCATCTTAGGATCACCGGATCACTCATTTCTGTCTCTTTCGCTAGTACCATAGTGGTGTTCTGTGCTATATAAATATAACAGAACAGAGTGTGTTTAGGTTCCGGTGGCACATCTTGGACTGATGCATGTATAGAAACCGTACATGCTATCACGCTATTACCAAAGTCGTTTAGATCTTTTTGGTGTTTTGGGGAGGGGTGTCATCCTCTGCCAGAAGGATCACCTCAAGTGTTAAAAGTTTCGTGCATGCAGGCATGCACTCATGATAGAGTTGACACATGGCAAAAAACATCCCACCTGCAGTTGAGCGGACCACCTGCATGTCTGTGTGGAAAGTAACAAATCGATTGATGCTGGAAACAGGTTGGAGAAGTTCATTGTTGCAAATGTGTATGTTCACAAGCCACAAGCAACTGACTGCAGAGGTGCATATAATGTTTGATTATTTTAAAGGAGGAGGATTTTGTGTGCGTGTGCATTGCCTGTTACCATGGGGTTTACACTGATCTGTCCTCCTGTCAGAATCCACACTTCCTGTTTTGTGAGCAAGCAGGGGGGAGGGGGGAGTACTGACAGCTGTGTGTGTGCACTTTTGGATGGCTCTTCTCTTTGAGGACCAGTCGGAGTTTTAGAGCTTGGGAGCGGAGACAGCTTGACTCACCCTCACTTTTGGGAATTTCAATAAAGGTTTGTTGGCGTTTTAGGGTTCAGCTTAGAATCAGGTGTAGGTTAGAGTCGCAATCAGGAAATTGATTGATTGACTATTCAAGTTCATAACGGGGCTCGTAAGGGGCTCAGGAATGCATTGTGCCAGTCAAGGTCCTCACAGTGATAGAAATATACAAATATATGTGTGTGTTTGTGTGCTCCGTCGTATGCAGCAGGTGGAGCTCTGGTTCCAGTGCTGGATGTCACACGTAAGCCTGCATCTCTTTGAGTGAACACACTAAGAGAATTTACCCTCAATGAAGTAAAATCCGTTTTTTGGGTAAAGAGGACACGTGTGTTGGTTAAAACAACACAACTGACCTAACATGTTACAAAACAATTGTGCTTGTGTGTAGGAGGGAGGCACTGAGGAACTTACCTGTTTCTCAATTACACAGACTTCAGCAAAACAAACTGTTTTCTCAACATTTTATGAGAAAAGACTCACCTGGAGGTTTAAACCTGAAATTTGCAAGAGAGTCCTGAAACGACAAAATATTAATGTGACATGCTTTTTCATTAGTTGGAGAAACTGGAGCTCCTGGAGAAAGCCTTGCAAGCACAGAGAGAACATGCAACCTCCACACATGGAGCTGCAATGTTACCTCTTGCTGTGAGGAAAAAGTGCTAGCCACTGAACCCCTGCTCTTGTTCTGTGGCCATGTCAGTGTCAAACGGGTCTTCGTGTTATCCACACTGACCGCATGATGTCGAGATCAGGGTTCTGTGTCCTGTTGCTATGTTTCTGAACAGAATTTGGAAACCATCCTTTCTTTTAGTTCAGGCCAGAGTTTAGGAAATGCAAGCATTTGCATATATTGCCACACATTTCTTGCTGCGAAGTTATACTGTTTAATTAACTCTATTTAATTACTGAGATCTAAAGCAATTATGGCAATATGTAAAACTAACAAGCGAAAATTACTCAAGTTATTCATGTTAATATGCGACAATAGGTAGACAGATCGGAGATAGATCAAACTTCCTCTCCACTCTCTCTCCATTATAATCATCTTTTCTGTGCTCTCCTCATTAGTTTCCATGGTAACGGAGTGTTGCTGAGCTGGTCGTCAGGCTGCCCACTCAGCCCGCACGGCTTTCAAATACACACACACATGACACACACATATATATATATATATATGTCAGTGACACAGTTACATATAGAAGAACAAACACTGTGTTACATTCATACTAAGAACACAAATAGTAGATCTTCAGTAATCAAATGCTTGCAGGTATGCAGGTCCCCAACATGCACTCAGACACATACATATTCCAATTAATATGATCTTCAAAAGAAAAGGAATCCAAGAACGCTCACATATACAAAACTTGTGCTGGTGTACTGTGTATCAGTTAGCTAGCCCACTCAGAGCGCTGCAGAGACAAAGACAGAAACAGAAATACCAAAGTAGGTTAGAGCAAAGCATTCTGGGATAGCAGGATACCCCCTGGGCTTCTGCAAGAGGCTCTCTTTCTTTCTCCTTCTTACTGCTTCTAGCTCTGACTGACTCTCTGTTCTTTCCTTTCCTTTTTCTCCCACATGTTTTACTTCTTGCTCTATTTCTTCTCTTTTGCGGTCTTACTTCTCATTCACCTCATTTCTTTGTGTTTCTGCTGTTTGACTTGCTTTTGTCTGTCTTCATGAAGTTGTGCGTGTATGCACGAGTGTGAGATGAACATATCTTAATGACAGAAGTAAAAACAGATGTACTGAGTTGAATAAATATATTTTATCAGGTATTTTTATTACATTTTTGATTGGCTATTATTTCTATGACTGTATTATAGTGAGATTAGTGTTCCACTTTCGACCACTACTCGGAGTCGAGACAAACATATCGCTCTGTGTGATGGAAGGTACAAAGCCGATGCACACATAAGTGTTGAAACTCTAATATTTCATGATTGGGAACTTCCTAAAAACAAAGTTTGCTACTTTCTAATTTTGAGTTATTTTTTTTTAAATAGAAGGATCTACACAAGATGGCAGGGTACACAAGACTGGGCCTCATTTCTTAGAAGTATGATTGTGAAAATCTAATTTGCAAACCTTGTTAAGCTGACAAGGTCGTTCCAAAAAATCAAATTGCTGAAGATGTTTGTAGAAGTAGTCATAATTTACTAGTTTTGGAAGCAGTGAGGGTGTTAACAGGTCAAAAAACGAGCAACTAAAACTGTTAAAACTGTTTAGGCTCTTTTTTATATATGGACACCAACGTTTTTGGTAATTAGTGTGTAATGGACAATGCAAGACAATTAATCTTAGAACTGCAGCACAATACAGTTATTCTGACCAAATGCTTGAATACAAGTCATGAAGAAAAGAACAAGGTTGGCACATAAATCAAAGTTGATTGTTAAAAGCTGATTTCCACATATAAACTTCTATTATAAAGGGCTAATTTTCTGACCCTTTCTTTGGATACTCGGGAACAAGGAGAGCCGAACTGTCATCTGATCACTACGTGGTGGTGAGTTGGATCGGATGGCTGAAAGGCCTGGCACACCCAAAACTACAGTGAGTTTGAGCGGTAGTTAGTGTGTCTGGCAGAGTCCTGGAGATCTTCAACAGCAGTTTCCACACCAGATGGTAAAAAATGACGGTAAAGTGAGCTGTCAAGCTAACAAGGAATCTTTTCTTATTTAGCTTGTGGGACTCTGAAGGCAGCTGACATGTACCAGCAAGCCAAGGAAAGTGCTGATTTGGCAAATGTTGAACAAAAAACCTGGGTATAGTAGGAGTTTGGTGAGGCTGTAAAACAAGGCTTTGGATCAGCCTCAAAGAGATTTTGGCAAACACTCAAGAAGACTGAGGAAGGGGAGTGCTGTTGGTGTTGCGGTTGCTGAGCGCAACTTTGATTTGGCAGGCTGGGTTGTTTGTTCCCCTTTTTAAAAATACGAATTAAAGGGTATGCTGCAGTTTCACACTTGGCACTGCTGGCTAGGTCTGTACAAGAATACTGAAGATGAGGGTCCTCCATGGACAGTCTCAAGACAACGCAGTATTACGCAAAACATGTAACACACAGTACGTCCACTGTGTCTATTTCACACTTTGCCTCCCCAAAGCATGATATGGACACGCATGCAGAAGTTGCAGTAACAGCAGAGATATTTTATTTCAAGCGACATGAAAATAACCACAAGAAAGCGTTTTAAGAGACATTATTATTAACACGTTTATATGTAAATACATATTAGCCACCTAGCTTAACCCTTGTATGGTGTTCGGGTCTGTGAGACCCGTGTTCAGTTTTTTTCAAAAGAAAAATTAAACAATTAATTATTTTTTCACGTGTAAATGTGTTGTGTCTTTCCACTCACTCCACTTGATTATAACTGATTTATTTATAACATTTTATATAAAAGAAAAACGAGAAGCACATTAATTCATAAATGTGATCTAACAAAGGTAAAGGGAAAAAATTAACCATGTTTGCTGTTCATATGTCTTGTAATTGGGATGAAGTAAACATCTGTTGAGTAATTTAACATAAAATTGTTTGATAGTGTTAATTTGGAAAGCCAAAACTCTAGCAGGTCCACCAGACCCATGAACACTGGCTGAGTAACAAAAATACGAACACCACACAAGGGTTAATTGCTGCTCGCATAGAAGGACCCTGGAATGTACTTCAGGCTTTCCTTGGTCACTACAAATTTCTTTGCTTTAAATATGTTATCTCCCCCAACTGGTACTGCAACCTCTGCATGCGTGTCCGTTTTGACGCTTTGGAGAGGCAAATGTGAAATGAACACGGTGGACGGGCGTGTGTATTACATGCTTTGCCCGTGATATCGTTATGGTAATACTCTCGGTGTACCAAACAATATAAGTTCCTGCCACCAGCCACAGGCAGCCATAGGTGTGTAATGTAGCAACGGATGCCTCTTATTTGAGGCATTTCAGATATTTCCTGGTAGCTCAAGGATCGAAGCAGGTTTTAGTCATAAATGCTGACTGCTGTTTGTTGCTGTGTTCACTGAGGTGTATTATGACCTGATGGCTTTTCATAATTTAGTGCGTGTTTTGCTTGTTTCTGTGCATCTTAATAAAGATTCACTCTGAGTCTTATCTTTAAAATCTGTCTCTATTTCCTTCCTAAAATGACCTTGATCTGTTGTATTTGCGATGATGATGATGATCTCTGTTTTTAGATGGGTGTTTTTAAAGTAATTTCTGTGACTAATGAAATGAGTTTGGGCACGCTTTTGGTTCTTAGAAACTTAGACAGGAAAGATGTTTTGCCTAATTAAAGTCGAGTGATGATTCTGTTATTCAACTTTATTTGCCTTCACCACCATTAGCATGTGTCGGCATATATCAACATTTAGCAGGAACTTATTAAAGGGACATAAATCCCACCTGTCACTTCCTGGTAGCACAGCATTCAGAAACAAAAGAAAACATAGTTAACTTTGCACCTTAAATAATCCTGTTGTAAACATTGAATCATCCGTACATTTACAAATTGCACTTCGCCTCTTGGTTCAGTCACTTAATTTCAGTCATTTGGCCCTTTTCTTTCTTTGTTTTAATTAACATATTGCTTGAAAAAAATGAGAGAAGAAAACAAAGTGATGGCCTGAGAGAGAGGAAAGATGGAAAAGGGAGAAAGGAGGAAAAAAGGGGGGGCTGGCAAATCTGTTATGGAAATCCAGAGAGTAGTTGAAGTCTTGCTGGCTTGGTCCCCAGTGTTTGACTGTGCCCACTATAACACTTTGAATTGCAATGAAAGTCTTCAGGGACTTTTTTCTCTGGCTAAAGGAGGCTTAATTGGTACCAGCTTTTATTGTTGTAGGCCATTGATAAACAATACTCCCACCCCCCGGCTATAAAGCAACTCGTCACATTGTTTACTGTATATTTGCAGATGAACCAGGATACTTACACATATGTGTGTGTGTGTGTGTGTGTGTGTGTGTGTGTGTGTGTGTGTGTGTGTGTGTGTGTGTGTGTGTGTGTGTGCATTAGATGGTCAGTAATGCCAGAAGCTGACAATAAAAGATACCAGGTTCAACTTCAGAGATGAAAGGTACAACTGAGGGTGATGTGAAAAAAGAGCAAAGAAAAGAAGTAAAAGGGTGAAGATGAAGAGGAAAGGTAGTTAAGGAGACAGGAGGTGCCGCAAAGAAGTCAAACAAAAAAAAATATGGGATGAGAGCAGAACAAAAGGAGAGATGAAAGAAGACTAGAAGAAAGAAGAAAGTGGGGGAGGTGGGAAGTGAGGAAAGGAAATGGCAGGTGAGAGAAGGAAAGGCGGAAAGGCACATGCAGAGGAGAGAAGTTTCAGGAAATAAAGACATGAAAGGAAAAGACAAAGTGATGAGGGAGAGAAAAGTGAACAGGAGAAGAAGAAATAGGACATGAAAGGAAATGAAAATACAAATACGTAAAGAAGAAAAAGAGCAACATGGAAGAAATGGGAAGAAAAGATATGAGAGTGGAGGAATCACAGGGAATATGGGAACATTGTGAGTTTCACCGCCTCGGGCAAAACTCTCCATGCATCCCTCCTCACGTGCCTCTTTGCCTACCCTCTTCCTCCTCCTTTTGTCTTCCTCATGTCTCCGCCTTTCTTCACTCCACCTCTTCCCCCAGCTCCCACATGCATGCAGATGATGGCATGTAAGGATTGTTGCCCCTCTGTGTCTCCTCGTCTCATTTTATCAGCACACTAAAGCCACACAGGCCTCACATTTATGTGTGTCAGGGTCTTTATGTAGATCGTGTTGTCATTCGTGCGCGTGGATCCCTTTCTCTGTGTGAGCGTCCCAGAAAAGACCGACCTCGGGGAGTTATGCTCCACTTTCCCTCCTTTATTAATTCACCCTTCGCTCTCACTCTTGTTTGCCAGGCTGGACGGCGTGGAGGGAGAGAGAGAGAGAAGGAGGGCGTAAGAGAAAAAGGCAGGACAAACAGAACAAGTTCAAAGCAGAGCCGAGACAGACAGTAAACACTCGCTTATTCGGTTCCCTGGCACTTGTATTTTTAGTAGAGATAAAAACATTAATGCAAGTTGTACTTTGCTTCTGAAAATATGACGCTGAACATTTTCGTTCTTTTAAAAGCAACCCATTTTCACCATCAACAATCGTTACACAAATCCTTGGAAAACTGCAGGTCTTTGTCCAACAGGAGGCAGTGGATTTGTTTTCTTTTTTTTCATTCCACAGATAAGAACAGGGTGAAGCAGCCAACAGACTGTGGGTGGGCAGGGGAGTCAGCACTGGAAAGAAAAAGACTGTATGAGCTTTTCAGTACTGATGGTGAAAACCACTGAATAGTTTCCTTCCATTTTTTTTGTCTGTGCACCCATTTGTTCAGTGTAAAATCTCCACTCCAGAGGTTGATGACAGTTTTGCAAATGCTGCCATAGACTGCTGAATTAAAGTTCTCATCCAAAGAAAAAGCTTGGCCCACTGGAGCCAGTTGTACATTCTTTGTTTTGTTTGATAGCCAGGCAAAGCTTGTGGTTTGTTCGGGAAATCAGTTACTAACGAGCCACAACCTGTCTCTTTGTGTTAGCCCTGCAGTTGGCTGGCACCCTGTCCAGAGTGTACCTCACCTCTCAGCCCAATGTCAGCCGAGATAGGTCCATTCTCCACATGACCCTGAATGGGATAAGTCATTTAGGAGATGAGATTTGTTGACATCACAAAACATTATTTATATCAAAGCCTCCTTAATGTAAAGTCGGCATTGTAAGACACAGTTGGAAAGCAATCATATAATCCTTGCATTAAGAATGGGCTGAATGGATATCACTGTGGAATAAAAACCAATTAAAAAAAAGTTTTTAAAAAAATCAAGACAAGACAAGGGCTAGCCCATGCTTGTTGCAACATGGAAGTGGCATAAAAGAATGCCAGAAAACACAAAAATTGATCGATTGCATTGATATCCAACCTGAAATCCCAGCATTAAAAACTGCCATGACCTTTAAAATGCTTATTCTTGACACTAGTGGTACATTCAAAAGGAGACTGCTGCTCAAAGAAAGACGAATGATCTGAGAATTTCACATTTCTACTCCTTTTTCGCAATGGTTACATTAATGCCTACTACCACCAGCAGAAATAAAAAATGATATTTGTTAATAATTGAAAGGTTTGATTTTTTTAAAGATTCCATCAAGATGTTGCATGTGAAGGACTTGCAAACTTTATGCAACTGTTTCAGCAAACATCATATATATACTTGAAATGTTATCACAAGCCCCTGAATTCATCACAAAAAACCACTCTGTGCCAAAGAATGACCAAAGCTCTTGCTGGGTGACCATGTATCGCTTAAAGTACCAGCTGATGCAATTTTGCATTACTCTCTTTGCAAGTCAAAAGTATCTGATGCAACCTGTAAGAAGTGTTGCCTTCTACTTTTGTTGCGTTCCGATGCAGACGACACTTCTAATTTTAAAGCAGAGTGCACTTTCTTTGAACTTTAAACTAGCTCTAAGTGCTTAAACTCATGTGATGCTGTTGAACTTCTATTATGCATTAATAAACACGGTAATATAAATGAACCAAAACAACACTATACTGATCACACACTGATCAGTCACACAATGAAGAATGCCGATAATGTGTGACTGATAAAATCAATCATAAAATATTGAGTAGACTGCCATAATAGCTCCAAAACAGCTCTGACCATGGACATTTGATATCTGAGGTTATCATTTGGCCTCCCTGAGATGAGAATTCTGGAGATACACCATTAGATTAGGATTTGAAAGTTGCAGACTTGTACCTCGAGCCATTACTGAGCAGTTTTTTTGCTGTCGAAGGGCACATTGTCCTACAGGGTCAACCAAATGCTGTTGGGGAATGTAGATGTCAGTGTGTGCTTTGTTTACATTATTGTAGGTGATACATTACTTTTAGATAAATGCCAAAAGAAGGCTTGAGTTGAGGCTGATCTGTATACTTGAAATTCAATCAAGTCTCAATGTTATCAAGTCTTTAAGTGATAACATATGAACCATGCTTCTGGGTCCAAACTACTCTGAGTTTATTAAGGCTGTTGTGCTTTTAAGATGTTGTAATGCTTTGTATCTTGTTCTGTTTAATCTGAACAAGCCCCTAAAAAATGCAGTGATCACTGTCGGCCTCTCTGTTTTTTTATTACCACTATTCATTTTAAAGCTCAGTTTTTAAAACATTACGATGTAAATACATGCAGCAGTATATTAATGACTAACCTCATATTCGGATGGATTATCTCAGTTGTTCTCCTGACTGAAGTTTGGTCCGTTTACAGCATCCTGCCATGCGATTGCATTTGTCCCTAACCATCGGGAACTCTCACGTTAACTTTTATCAAGCGGAAAAAAGCAAGTGTTCACCTTCCAGTGTGTGTGTTTATATTATGCTAACAAAGGTGTGTCACTAGGGCCGACCGTGGCTCAGGGGGTTGGGAAGCGCATCTGTAACCGGAAGGTCGCCGGTTCGATCCGCGGCGAGCCCTCTCTGTCCTGGTCGTTGTGTCCTTGGGCAAGACACTTTACCCTGCCGCCTACTGGTGTTGGCCAGAGGGGCCAATGGCGCGATATGGCAGCCTCGCTTCAGTTGTCAGTATGGGGCAGACTGACTGCAGCTGTGGCTACAACCGTAGCTTGCCTCCACCAGTGTGTGAATGCGAGAGTGAATGAACAGTGGCATTGTAAAGCGCTTTGGGTGCCTTGAAAAGCGCTATATAAATCATTACTAGCACATCACGTAGCACATCATTATATACCAGCTAGTTCAACTTCAGTAATCCTCACTGCTGTTTAGTTTTCTGTTTTCATTTATGTTGGAAGTCCCTCAGTCCCTCATGGTATATTATGTTTAGGTGGAAACTAGCGAGCTAACTTCCTGCTCATTTTCTAACTAACGCCATTAAATTTCATAAATTCTGTTTTCATGGATGCCTGGATTTTAAATATATTGGACCCGGAAACGGCGAATGACATCAGACTTAAAGACCAGATAGTTGGAAATCTTTAAAGATGTTTTTTTTGGTATATATAGCCTCTTAAACTAATATTTGGCATATCTCAGCATAGTATGCAGTGCATACAAAAACAAATCTGAGGAAGCTGATGGAGGTCAAAAGAAGATGTGGCGGGACTCAAAAACTACAGCAATCTACAGCAGAAAAAAAAGCAAAGATAAAATGGAACGAAAAGGAATCTAACATCCAAAGAAGACCTTTGAATGTCCTTCAAGAATCCTGGACTGTTTCTAAAAACTGCTACAATAAAGCTTGCCTAAGAGAGTTCAAGCTTTGTTGAATAATAAAGATAATCATACCTAATATTGACTTGTTGACTAGTTTTATAGCTGGTATTTCCATATATGTTTGCACATTTCAGTAAATCACTGCACATATTTCCCATTTCCTAGCAAAATGAGGGTGGCTCAAGACTTCGTGCGCATTCATGTAATATTTGATGTGATTTGTGTTTTTCAGTAAGCAGCAAGGAGATATCTGTGTGATTCATGTCAAAAGTTGATTGATTGATTTATTTTTTTATGGATTTATAAGTTTGTACATGGCTATTCATGCTTTATTATTGCCAATGACCAATTTCCTGGGGAAACCTTTAGTTTTGTTGCTTTAAGCATCTGAACCCATCTTAATCTACTGACAGGGGAACTTGTTGAATGACTACTTTGGTACCTGAACTTGGCTAAATTGAAATGTTGATATTGTATGTCTGTTATACCTATCACACAAGATTCCCAAAAAGTTCCAGAGAAGGAGAAAATAATCTGTAGAATAAAGTGAAAAGTTTCACCAGTAATTTAAAAATATTTAGTTGATAATTGAAGCTCTCAAACATCAGCATGCTTTAGACAGTACAGCCACAGTAGTCACAATACAGAAAGGGGAGTACGCCAAATGCAATATAACCCTGCAGAACTGTTTGTATTTGGAGATTTTATTTAAGATGATTGAAAAAGAGAGGACAGTTCTACAGTGAGACTGCATTGTCTCTAGATGGGACGCTACATTTCTGTCAATATACAGTACAGCTGTGTTTGTGTGTGCTGGTATCTGAGCTAACCTACTCTGTCTCTAATTATAATCATACGTTTGACACAGCCTTTGTCTCCAGAACAGACCTCACAATCACTCATTCTTTATTCCCATGGTAACAAGCATCCCCATTATTGGATGTCATTTGCATTACTTGGACAGACAAATTGACCCACAGACAGACTGCCTCTGTTGCTGCTCTCTCATTGGTTAAATGTACTTCACTACCAATGGAAATTTTAATTTTACTTTGCTTAGCAATAATAACAGTTCACTTGTGATAATGAAGTGAGTTTGTACCATATTGAGGGGGCAGTGGCTGGGGCCATGTACCGTAAAATCTTGGTAGAGCACCTCTTTCCCTCAGCCTAAACATGAGTCGGGGATAGATCGTCCACCATGACAGTGACCCAAGACATACCATCAAGCCACCAAATGAGTGGCTAGAGAAGAAGCACATTAAGGTCATGGAGTGGCCTAGCTAGTCTTCAGACATCAGTACTATAGAAAGTCTGCAGAGGAAGCTAAATGGTAAATGGCCTGTATTTATATAGCGCTTTTACCCTAAGGACCCCAAAGCGCTTTACATATCCAGTCATCCACCCATTCACACACTGGTGATGGCAAGCTACATTGTAGCCACAGCCACCCTGGGGCGCACTGACAGAGGCGAGGCTGCCGGACACTGGCGCCACCGGGCCCTCTGACCACCACCAGTAGGCAATGGGTGAGGTGTCTTACCCAAGGACACAACGACCGAGACTGTCCGAGCCGGGGCTCGAACCGGCAACCTTCACGATTACAAGGCGAACTCCCAACTCTTGAGCCACGATCGCCCCAAGCTAAAGCTTAAAGTTGCCAAGCAGCAGCCAAGAAACCCAAAGGATTTGGGCCAAAAATGGCTCCTGAGACATGTGCAAACCTAGTGACCACCAACAACAAACAGCTTTACCATGTGCTTACCAACAAGGGTTTATCCACCAAGTTCTAAGTCATGTTTTGCTTGGGGATAAAATACTTATTTCACTCAATGACACGCCAACCAGTTATGACTTTTGTTGATTTTTGCTCTCTCTCCATAAAATTAAGAGACTGTTCATTTCTTTGTGAGTTAGCCAACCTACAAATTCAGCAAACGATCAAATAATTATTTCCCCCACTGTAATCTTCATTAGTTTTGCATTATGGATTTAATGTATCTTTCATGTGACACGTTTTTAAAATATAGCAAGAAAGAGTGTTCAAAATATGTTTGTTTGTGTGGAGCAGTAGAGTCCATGAACTCATGAACGATTTAAATATATAAATTTCGGTAACAGCAGCACAGAAAATCAGAGGCATGTTGTACAATTTGGCTCAAAGTTGAATTTAACTGACATTTGCGATTTTTATGTAAAGCTGGCGATGGAAAGAAGAGACCCTTTGAAAGCTCATGGTCTAATAGCATAATATAAAGCCTGAAAAACAGATGATACGGCAACTTGGACCACAATGACATTCATAGCATTTAGATAAACTATGTTTACATCTATTGTGGCTGGGTAATTGGGGTCTGTATGCTCAATAGCAGAAAGAATATTATATCCTAAGAAGTATGCAAACAGAAGGCTCATGAAAGAAATCAAAAGCTACAGGAGCAGAAAAAAAACATCAGTATTTATAACCCTTCATTTCAGTCTTTACTTAAGACTGCTGTTGTCTTCCATCAGTGCCACAACACTCACTTTGTTATACCAGAGATCTGACAAAACACCATCCCAGCATTGTCACATTGAGATTTTATGCGCAGCCTAAATGATTGTGTTAATGTAGATAAAAGATCCACTATGTTTTTTAAGTGACAACTGAAATAGCATTTTGAGTTAGAGCAAACACAAAGTGTACCATAGATCCGTGTCATTCAGGGGGTTTTAAATAATATATGATATTAAAATTCAGTATATTATTTTATTGAATATAATACATTATTTGTGTTTTTTATTGTAATTGTGGCATTTTTCATACACATATAGAAGAAAATCTTTTCTCTATGTAATACAAAGGTTGCAATGTGGTAAAGAAACAGTTTTACTTTATCATTGTTGGGTTTTTCTTCATTTTTTGTTTTTAATCCACTTTCAGGACTTGAGTATGACAAATGAGATAATACTACATAGGCAAATATTAGCAGCTTGTTATACAAACAAATTGTTATTTAAAACATAAGAACACAGTATATAAATGATGTGTCATGTAAAGATAGTGCATATACTTTTAAATACTGATAAAATAAGCTAACAACAGTTATTATTTTTGTCATTTTTGCTAATTAAATCCAAGATAATGGCTTCAGCTGCTTCTGTCTGCCTAGGTCTGACATTTTTTAAATACTTTTTCAAAAACTTCTAAGAATGTAGGCGATAAATCTGCAATTTTTTATCATTAATTTAAAACATTGTGTTGTGGTACACATGTCCATCCCTGCTTGATTCATTCTCTCTACAGCGCACACTGGTGCAGGCTTGATAATTTGGTACTATGAGGCGTCCTGGTTTAAATGTGGCCACCTTCATCTGGCCACTGTCATCTTTGACTTTGAGGGTCCAACTGTGGACTCTTGGACTGAAATCTGTTGGAAACTCTTGGTCATATCCAATGACCATATTCTCACATAAAAGCTTTGTCATTTTTTAAAAGATCCAAGTGGTCCTAACATTATTTCTAGGGAGCGATATAAAAATAGCAGCTGAAGGTGATCCTGAAATGAATGAGATGATGACATTGAAGGGGAAATTAGCAAAAGTTAAACTTTAAAGAAAATAACATTTGTATTTGTTGATTCCCCAAACTTTTTGAATTAATTAGAGCATGACTGTCATGTTTCAGCCAGGATCCTCTTATTTGTGTGCCCATAGAGCATGAGCATTGCTGTGGTCTGTGGAGAGCATGTTTATTATAGACTTAAATTCAATAAGCAAGCTGATTTCCTGTTGGTCCTCTGATCGTTTGTGTTTGTGTGGGTCAGAATAAGGGGTCATCTACGCTTTATGGGCCAATATGAGCTGTAGTGGAACATATGACCATGACATTAAAATTGTTGTGTTGCCCAACACTGCCCCCGGAGGTTGCATTTGGCAGGTGTAGAGGTATGAACAATTAGCTACTTCACTTCAAAAACCATTTTCTTTTTTTCTGTTCACATAGGAAAACTGTATGAAGACGACACAAGAAGAATCAGCTCTGACAGACGGACAGACGGGGAGCTTAACAAAAACTGAGAAACAGCTCAACAGAACGACAAACACAAACATGTTCAGCAGAGTGTGGTACCCGAAAAGCCTTGTGGAGGCCCAGTGGGTGGAGTTATAAGGAAGCAGAGATGAAGCTGACCAACCACAGGCCATCACCCGGGGATATAAGCTCCACCCACCACTAATATCCAGGGAGACTGATAGACAGACCAACACCTCTTGCAGCGGCACCTGAAACATCATTGGCCCATAGAACAGGTAGGAATTGCATTTGTCAGTGCAGCAGCTTTTCATCTTTGTCCTTGATTGGGTCGGACTGGTCGGAGAGGAGGAGCACACAGGTTGCTTGGGCAACTCTAAAAGAGAAGCAGCCGGTGGATGGCATTTGTTTTGTCACATGAGCCATTGTATTGTCATCAGAACTTTTAAACAAAGACCATGATGTACAGCAACTTCCAGCCAAGTCAAGTTGGAGGCATATCATTATTAAGGTCTATAATCAAGAATGCCTTTATGAATACACATTCAGAGGGTTTACAGGAAAGTGCAAACCACTGGTTACACTCAAGAACATGTAGGCCAGACTACACTTTGCCAGAAAACATCTAAAGCAAGGCTGCCCAGCTTTTCAAAAATTTCTAGACTAATGAAAGAAAGATAAAGTTTGTACCAGAAAGATGGGAAGATAAAAGTACAGAAAAAGGAAGAAACATGATCTGAAGCATACCACATCATCTGTCAAATTTCATGGAGGCAATGTTATGACACAGGCATGTATGCCTGCCAGTGGAAACAGGCCACTAGATTTTAATTGATGATGGTGATAGAAGTAGTAGGATGAACATTAAAGTGCACAGGGCTGTACCCTTTGCTCATATTCAGCCATATGCTTCAAAACTTAATACACTTGCACTTCATAGTCCAACACAAGTTTCTCGGATGAAAAGAAATGAGATAAAACACCTTCCGGTTACTGAAGATAAAACTAAATGCAGAAAGACCTACAAAGAAGCAGCAACTGAAGGTAGCTGCAGTGAAGGCCTAGCAGAGTATCTAAAGGGAGTAGAGTTGGATGTCTCGAGACCGGGTCTCAAGACCACTTTTACGTGGTCTTGGTCTTGTCTTGGTCTCGGATCCCTCGGTCTTGTTTAGGTCTTGCTGTCTCAGATCGATATAGTCGTCGGGAGATTTGGAGTCAACAGTATCCATGACACACAACGTAACGTTCGATAATGTGTCATGCGCAAAAGCATCAGCTCTAAGAGCTGTGCTTAGAGAGTGCTTTGTAGTGAATCAGAAGAGTCAACTCCTCACTTCATTTCCTTTCGCTGCTCAGCTCTCACACAGTGGCTCATCTATGCTCCAATCCCTCCATATTGTGGCCAATCACATGCGAGGATATAGGATAATATCATTATGTGAAAAACAGAGAGGGTGAGGCTGCAGTTTAAAGACTTTTTTGTCTTGGTCTTGGTCTTGACTCGGTCTGTCTTGGTCTCGTCTTGGTCTCGGTCTTGTCTTGGTCTCGGTCTTGTCTTGGTCTCGATACCCTCTGGTCTTGGTATTGTCTTAGTCTTGGTTTAGGCGGTCTTGACAACAAGTCTAAAAGGGAGGAAACAGCATTTGGTGATGTCCATGGCTTCTAGACTTCTTGTTACAAAAATAATTCCTTTTTTTAAAATGATGTCCAATAACTTCCTCTAAATTTAAAAATGGAGCACTTGGGTAAAAATAGTTGTAATCCCTGAGCAGTTAAAGCAAAACTGCAAAAACTGTATTAATTTAAGGAACAATGAAACACAATAAAACTAATGAGTGTACTTAAAGTTGTAAAGTATACTTTTTTTGCTGTTGTTGTTAACAAACAACACAATAGGTGACATATATGTTTTGCACGTAACCCTTATTGGGTTTACACTAAAACGTAAAGAATTTATAATTCTCCAAATTTAGACCTTCATTTCAATGACACGACAGCTGCCATTTTAATAATATCAAACAAAATATCTGGATTATGTTACACATCTGATGAACAGACCTTTCAGTCATCAGTTCTCTGAACGAGTGATTCATTCACACTTCTTCTCCTCGAGTCCTTCTGATATTCATTGGATTGGAGCAAATTGCTTAGATAGCTAAATAAGCCTCAGTTAAACAATCGGAATTGGTGCAGCTTAATGGATTCCTGGCTTCCAACAACATATTAAAAACAGAGTAAACCATTAAAATGTGACCTTTGTGTCATGATACCACCCTTGGTTCTGTGTGTGTGTGTGTATTTCTCAGTGGGTGTTTGTGTGGCTGTACAAGGGCCAACCTAAAGTTGAAGTTTCATTGTGTTTTTCTCCCTGTGACTTTCCTTTCTCTTCTTCTTCTTCTCGTCTCTGTCACTCCCTCGCTCTGTATTTTCTGTCCATCTGGTGTTGCCATGGGAACCCTGCCTACTAATCCCTGTTCACTGAATCAAGAAATGGAGGGTGTAGTTTTACTGGGGTGGTCCTATCAGAATCACTAGATGGCATCTCAGACCCATCTATCAATCCTGATCTAGGTGCTCATTGCGGTTTTGGAGATGTCAGCCACATGTTTAATCTGCACACAAAGAGAAATGTAAAAAGGTCAGTTTGGAGTTTCTGGAACTTTTACAATTTGTTGATGGACAAAAGCCAAATACAAGAATGTGTGCTTAAGTCAGATTAATGTTTCACCAGCTATATCAGGCTTACCAAAGTTTCAGCAGATTAATGCATTGACTGAGTGGCATCAGGCTTCGCATCTCACTCTTCAAATGACACAGATTGATTTTACTTCTCAAAATGGCAACATAGCCCTTTACAAAATAAATAAATAGATAAATTGACTGCAATGGGGGAGTGGACAGGGCAGTGAGTGTCAGGCAAGTGTTAAAAATGCTAAATGTAAAAGAAAAATTAACACAAAACCAAAGGGGGGCAGTTATTTGTGCACGGTTTTCCACAATATTTCAATCAGGTTGAGGTCCGGGCTTTAACTGGACCGTTGTATCACCTAAATTCTTTTGTTTTTTCAGCCATTCTGTTTTAGATATGCTGCTGTGCTTGGGATCATTGTCCTGTTTCATGATCCAAGTTTGGCCAAGCTTTAGCTGGCCTCATATTTGACTCGAGAGTACTTTGGTGTAAAGATGAGTTCATGTTCAAATCAGTGAGTGCAAGGTGCCCGGAACTTGTGGCTGCAAAATTAGCCTAAATCATCACCACCGTGACAATTGGTATTAAGTGTTTGTGCTGATATGCAGTGTTTGCTTTTCATCGCCAAACTTTGTTTCTGTCTTTCCGAAATGCCTTGTTCCAGAAGTATTTGTGGTTTGCTCTGATGCAACTTTGCAAAAGAAGAGGCTTTCTCCTGGCAATGCTTCCAAACAAGCCATACCTGTTCAGTGCTTTTATAATGGTACCATAATGACTGTTAACTTTTAACATGCTGACTGAGCCCTGTAAAGTCCCTGTAAAGATGCAGTTTGGGGGGGGGGGGGTTTCAGGTTCTCTGAGCATTTCATGGTTAGGTGTGAATTTCTGGGAATATCAGTAACCAACAATTGCATTAATTGCTTATGTCTTTCCTCCTTGGAAATGGGTTAAACACACACTCAATGCTCCAGACAAGCAAACTGCCATAACTTATTTTTAATAAGGTGCTCACACTTGCTGCTGATCAATAATCAAGTCCTTTTGATTATCATCACCTTCCCATGGAAGAAGAGTAAGGCAGTAAGGCTGTACTTACTTTTCATACACACTAGTGCAATATCTTGGGTTTGCTTTTATTCAATACATAATGGCATAGTGTAATATGGCAGGATTGGTAGTTCAGCCAAGGTTTCATTTACCTAATTTTAAGACCCGCTAAGGACCAGATTAGATTATGTCCTGTTATATAAAGCCTTAAAATTTAAAGAATGCACACTTTCCTTTAACAGTGACTATATGTGTTGTATTTAGAGCTACATGGCAGTCATTACAAATGCCATCTAAGCTCTGAGATATGAATGTGCATACATGTTAAATCCACATATGACTTGATGGCAATGCCCATGAAGGCAGTCTCTTGACTGTCTGAAGCCATTTTTTCATGCAAACTCGAATATATTTCTTGGTTTGAACTAGGGCTGGGCCATATTATACCGTTCACGGTAATACCGGTATAATGTTAGGCAACGATAGGAAAATGAAATATCGCGATAGAATGGGAGTAAAACACGCATGCGCAGTGCCTTTGTTTTCATACGCACATGGCCGATTGTTGAGTGAAACAGATGAACCAGAATTGGTTTGTAAAAATGGTGCAACTTCAGTGATGTGGAACTGGTTTGGTGTTTGTCCGTCAGATACACAACAAAGCACATTTTTTTGCAGAACATGCAAGCGGCCGTTGTTATTGTCATATTTGTCGGACTAAGACGCTCTTAAATCTGGGAGTAATCTGGGTCCTAAACTCCGTATACTTCAGGTCAAACAACACTGCAGCATCACTTAGAGTTAAAAACTGTCCAAATTCTTTCATCTTTAATAAAACGATCAGCATTGCTGCTTTACCAGGTGTAACTATAAAGTTTAACTTCCAGGCATCCATGAAAACAAAAGTTATTACATTTAACGGAGTTAGAAGTTAGCAGGAAGCTAGCGGAAGTTAGCTCGCTAGTTTCGCTAGTTACCTAAGCATGATATAGCATGTTCTGACGGAGAGATTTCTGAAAAAAATCAAACGTACAGCTCTGCTATCACTTCCAACATAAATGAAGACAGGAAACTAAACAGCAGTGACGTTTGTAGGGTTACTGAAGTTGGGCTAGCTGGTATATAATGATGTGCTACGTGATCGCTAGCGACACAGCTATGTTAGCATAACATAAACAGTGAAGCTGGAGGACGAACACTAACACTTTTCCACTTATAAAAGTTAACGTGAAGGTTCTTCATGGTTAGAGACAAATGCAATCGCATGGCAGGATACTGTAAACGGACCAAACTTCAGTCAGGAGAACAACTGAGATAATCCATCCACAATACGAGGTTAGTCATTAATATACTGCAACAACATGGGAATAGAGCAGCTGCCAGAGAATTCAACATTAATGAATCAATGGTACAGAAGTGGAGGAAGCAAGAAGAATGAGTTTAATAAAGTTTGATTTATCTGACTGCTTTGTTTCGCTTAATGTGCCTTATAATCCCGTGCACCTTATGGTGCGAAAAATACGTACTGCACACTGCAGTTTAATGTTGCAAAGCACCTCTTTTTAACTTCAGTGGATATTATACATGGTTATGCTCAGGATATGTCAGCCCATTTCTACTGGAAATGCCTTTTGGTTAAACTTTCAGCAAGGAATTTGCATTTGCACTGTTACATTTTTATAAAGCTTTAATGTACATAAAAACCAGCTTCTTGTTTAAGTGAAAATAAATGGAAGGTTGTCTTTTTGCGCTAGTAATGTTGTGGAGTTGTATTTTGTCTCGCATCAATTATATCGTCGGTTATATCGTTATCGCAAATTTTCAAATATATATCGTGATAAATATTTTTGGCCATATCGCCCTGCTCTAGTTTGAACTTTATTAGTTATTCCCTGCTACCTTGATAGTCTTGGAGTCACTGAGGTGGTGTAGTAACCACATCTCATTAGATCTCTATCTCCTCCCGGCTGGAGGTTTCTTCCTGTTAAAAGAGAGTTTTTCCTTCCCAGTGTTGCCAGGTGCTTCCTCAAAGGCCGTCATTGCCCTAAATTCAATAAGCTTAATTGAGAGAAGTAGTTGCTAAAGAAAACCTTCTCTTTTTAGCTTATTTCACTCTCAAAAGGATTTTCCAACATAATGTGATTCTCAAGAAATGTTTGAGTCATCACTCAAATAACATTCAAAGAGCAAGAAGCGAAATCCTGCAGAGAGGAGTGCGATTAAAGGTGTGTAAATAACCTTTATATCAACTATGCTTTAACCAGCCTGCTACATCTGCAGGCTATGATATAATTAACTGCATCAGTGGCTGTTTTTTGGGGGTGGGTTCAAAAGTGTACACAAACACACTCCTGTGTTATCCCTTGAGAACTACGTTTTTTCTTGCTGAGTCCTCAACAGACTCAGTGGGGGACTCACTGACATGAGGGAGCTGTAATTAATACAGAGAGAAGGGTGTACTTCGTGTACCATGATACACATGCAAAAATGTTAATAATTTAGATTAGACTGTTTCGAGGCTTAATATGAAGGTGTGTGTATGCAAAATGATCTTAGCAGGACTCCTGTTTGTATTTTTTTAATCTGCGATTTAAAATGGCTCCCTTTATTTGCAACACATGCCATAATTTGGATGGTAGCGCAACAGAGAACAGTTGGGCAAGTCCACAGTTATTGAAGCAGTTGCAAATGAATCCCGTGAGACTGAATCTTCAGGCTGAGCTGAACTGAACTGAGTTAATGGCTTTTGTGAACAACTCCTGCGTGACTCACTCCTGGGGCCACATTACAGGAATATCCGAATGAGAAAATCCTTTCTTGATCTCACTTAAGAAAGCAATTTAGAGTTTCTCCGAGACAGAAAGAGTGTTGCTGAATGCAACGTCAATCAAGCTGTAAAGTAACAATCGGCAAATCGCGCTCAATCTGCTGCAGAGGCACAAAATAATTTGATGTGATAGCGCGATTCATGACTGACTGCTTCGAATATAGCAACAACAAAAAAAATACTGTGCATGGGCCTGTGTGTGCCAACAGATGAGCTGCTCTGAAAAGACAAGTCATGATTTGCTTCATTATTTTAAAGCTCATAAAGATGTGAGTATGAGAGGTTACTCATCATTATGATGGCTATCCTTAATAGATTTTTTGCAGTGTGTGATGTTAAAGGGCTGTTTAATTTAGAATAAATTCATTTAAACATTTTAGGAAGCTCACATTTGAATTGATTGATTTATCGCAGCAGCATAATTTTGCATCAAAGTTCCAAAAGCACCATTTGAATCAGCTGTGTTGGATCAAGGACACATCTAAAACCTGCAAGACACCGGCCCTCGAGGCCTGGACTTACCTACCACTGCTTAGGGTCAGGGGTCTCAAACTCCAGGCCTCGAGGGCCGTTGTCCTGCAGGTTTTAGATGTGTCCTTGATCCAACAAGGCTGATTTGAATGGTTAAATTACCTCCTCAACATGTCTTGAAGTTCTCCAGAAGCCTGGTAATGAACTAATCATTTGATTCAGGTGTGTTGGCCCAGGGTTGATATCTAAAACCTGCAGGACACCGGCCCTCGAGGCCTGGACTTTGACACCCCTGGATTAGAGGGTTGAAGGCAATACTGTATATATAAACTATGACTTCACCTATTGGTTTTGGGCTCTGCATTTTAAGGCTCTATTGGTGGCATATACTATATTGTTTTTCTTTTCTTTTTTTTTGGAGTTAGAAGTGGCCATATTTGGAAAAGAGGATGGAGTTCTAAGTTCTAAGGCTACTAAGATACAAAAATCATCTTGGATAGGCTGAACCTCACACTCCATAAAAAGTACTCCAAAAGGCCTCAGTACTTTGGAGATGTCCCCGTTCAGTGGTTCAAACATGTGGTCATGAGATAGATATCCACTCGTCCAGTATCCCCCCAAAAAAGTACAACTGTTGTATGAAGGGGGAAATTGCCTTAAGAGAGCAATGTGTTTTTCATACTAGGTTTTGTTGCATAGTCTCACATTTAATATGTGATTCTATATGAAAAAAAACCAAACATTTTTTGAGCCACCCTCAAGTGGCTGCTATATGAACTGCAACTTCTGATGCCTGGCTTAATTTTTCTGCACTTGAGGTTGCCACTTGGCAGCGATGCAGGGCCGCAGCAGCGCTGACACATCAGAGGGTGAGATGGGAAAAGTTGCAGCTTAAATAGACTGCCAAATTGGCAGGATGTGTTTGCTGTATCACGTGAAGAGAATGAGGCACGTTGTGTGTGTGTGTGTGTGTGTGTGTGTGTGTGTGTGTGTGTGTGTGTGTGTGTGTGTGTGTGTGTGTGTGTGTGTGTGACGCAGTGTCGCCGGCCTTTACTAACTTGCATGCGTCACTCCACGTAATATGAGGATACATATATCACTCTTTCCTTAAAGCGACACAGGTTAATTGCACAGCGCAGTGACATGAAACACTGCAGGTGTTCATGTGTGTTAAATGGCAGCACTTACAGCAGCACAACTCATATGGCCGTGATTCGACTGAGGCAAGAACATGCTTAAGGCGTAGCCACTGTTATCACACTATGATTAAGATAATGTGATCATGCACTTAGCCTGAGCATTATCACATTAACATATTGTTGCTGCTGAGTAACATTAGAAAACACTTGCAGGGATGGACTAAAAAGAGAGCTATGCAGGTGAATAAATAATCAGCTGTAGAGATGTCCTGGAGTATAAATTAGAGTGAGAGAGTGAAAAGCAATCACGGCTACCTTCTAAACATGGATCATTTGGGGAATTCCCTCTTTGGCTAAAGTGTGGGGAGTTGGAGCCATTTGGAAAGCTCCCTGCTGGAAGTTTTTCTTTTTTGGTCCACATATATTTGGGAGTTTGGCCAGATTCATTTTTAGAGAGTTTTATGAGCATCAGTGAAGAAAAAACATAGAGTCCTGCCAGTGACTTAAAATGTAGAATATCAACGATAATCACTTAGTTTGCTAAAGTTATTTTAACATCAGTTTGCAAGAAGTCAAAGAAAATAGCCATAAAATAAAGATAGCTAATTTAATGTACATGTCTCCTGACGGTCCAGACTCTTTTTATTAAACGGCATTTCAACAACACAGGGTCGTTTATCCCCACAGGTATTTTTCAAACCACTTTGTCACTTTTTTCTGAGATTTTTTAGATTAAGCTGGACCAGTTGTTCTCAAAGTAGTCCCAGAACTCCTGGAGCTATTGCTAAGGGTTCTGCAAAATATTACAGTATGCCATAAATTAGCAAATTATGATGCATTAACAAAAATTGCACTCAGTGTTGTTAATCATTCGTGGCAAAGGAGCACATACTTTGTGTCTGTTGAGCCAATTCAATTTCTGATATGACCCCAACATTGTTCTTTTAGTAGAAATGATGGTATGCTGCTGCTTTATCAGTGTTAGGATGATTAGGAGTCCTTGGTTATCTTTCTTGTCCGTAATATTTCACCTGTGGTTTAAAAACCACAACTGAGTTATTTATGATGAAATAATTTTGTCATGGGTTTTATCCGGGTTTTTAATGCTTTGTGTCTTGTTCTGTTTTATCTGAACAAGCCCCTAGAAAAGGCAGTGATCACTGTCAGCCTCTCTCGGTTTTTATTACAACTATTCATCAACAGCATGTTTTAAAGCTCATTTTTAAAACCTTACAATGTAACTAAAGCCCACCCCATGCAGCAGCAGTATATTAAATACTAACCTCATATTGTGGATGGATTATCTCAGTTGTTCTCCTGACTGAAGCTTGGTCAGTTTACAGCATCCTGCCATGCGATTGCATTTGTCTCTAACCATCGGGAACCCTCACGTTAACTTTTATCAAGCTGAAAAAAGTTAGCGTTCATCCTCCAGCTTCACTGTGTTTATGTTATGTTAACATAGCTGTGTCGCTATCGATCACGTAGCACATCATTATATACCAGCTAGCCCAACTTCAGTAACCCTACAAAAGTCACTGCTGTTTAGTTTTCTGTCTTCATTTATGTTGGAAGTGATAGCAGAGCTGTACGTTTGAATTTTTCAGAAATCCCTCAGTCTGAACATGCTATATTATGTTTAGGTGGAAACTAGCGAGCTAACACGCTGCTAACTTCTAACTCCGTTAAATTTCATGAATTCTGTTTTCATGGATGCCTGGATGTTAAACTTAAGTGTTACCCCTGGTAGAGCAGCAACGCTGATCATTTTATTAAAGATGAAAGAATTTAGATTTTAACTCTCAGTGATGCTGCAGTGTTCATTTGACTTTGGACCTGAAGAGGAGTTTGGACCTGCAAGCGGCTAATGGACGTCAGACTTAGAGACGGGATAGACAGTTGTATTGATTTAAGTAGGAGTGTGTCTGTTCTACTAGACATGCGTGAGAACAACTTAAAAAAAAAGAGAGGCTCAAAGGAACCTCTTGTGTAGAGACAGTGTAGTGCTTGCGTTAGCTGTTGCATGGTTACATAAGCTTATATAGGTACACAGGGAGTTGTTAAATTATTAAGATTTGTGGTTTAGTAAAGGAATTTTATTAATTTATTTATTAATAAAAGTCAAAAAGTTTTGTCATTATATCTGGCCAATAAATCCGTCCTGTTACCTCATGAAATGGTAGCCTGTGACCCTTTTAAACTAATGTTACTGATATTTATTAGACTGACTTGAAGTCTATCTTGTCATTTAACTCTCGGAAGAAAGCAAATGTGCTCATTTCCTTTCATCTCCAGCTATCCTGTTTTGATCTGGTCAGCACATTGTATTATTGTTGTATTATTATTATCACAGTCTGAAGTCTAGAACTCAATGCATTCATCCATCCGTCTTCATCTGTTTGTTTGCTCCTCAGCTGTCTTCGCTTCCTATCCTCAGGTATCTTTTCCTTCCTCTGTGATGGCAGGAATGGTCGCCATAGAAACAGAGAGCCTATGGTGAAGTGAGAGAAAGACTGAGGAAGAAAAGAAAGACAAGCAATGCGAAAGATACAAAAGGAGGGTGGGCCAACTTTAAGGCCTGCACTTCATCCATTTTTGCCTCGCAGCAGTTCCCTACTCTTTCTTTTTTTTGGAACTTCTCCTGAAGCTTTCATCTGTTACTTCTATCCATCCCCCAGCTTTGTTTCTAATCCTTCATCTGTCCCTCTGAGTCCTGGAGTTAAGAGCGACTTATACCTCTTGGGTCTGACAAACAGTTTATGATACACATAACTAATGTGTGCTTTCCATGCAGCAAGACCACCCCACCTTGATTGTAAACACGGGAGGATAGATTCTCGTTAAAAAAGAAAAAGAAAAACTGTAAAAAGTGCTTGTTAGCTGCAGCATTTACTTCATGCTGTAGTTGCTCTGAGCTGATTTAAAGTGACAAATCAAAGTACAGCACTTGTGTCTCCTGAGTGGAAGGCTGCATCATCATTAAATGGCTTTCGCTCGGCATGTTTCTTAAAATAAATGCTGTCAGTTTAAGGTCATTGTAAACTAAAATAACTACAGCGATGGAGGCTTTAAGAGACTCATACCAGAAAAAAATGTCTAAACGGTGAAATGCTTATGCCCCTGTGTGGAGGAACCTATGTGCTGGCGAGGGAAAAGAGTATGTATTTGTGTGTGTGTGTGTGTGTGTGTGTGTGTGTGTGTGTGTGTGTGTGTGTGTGTGTGTGTGTGTGTGTGTGTCACTGTTTTAATCTCATTCATATATTCATCAGCAGGCAGAATGCTGACGCAAGTGAGAAGGAGAGGAGGCATGGAGAGAGTGAGAGGCAGAAAGTGTGAGATAAAGTGCGAGGAGGAGAAACAAATCCAGAAATTCATCGTCCATCTAGCTATCTATCCAGCGCTAATGTGACTCTGTTTTTTGGTGTACACATTAAACATACAGAAGGGAGAGGAATAGCAGAGGTACCAGCAGAAAGACAAACATAACAAAGGTGAAGTATCCCAGAAACATGTAGACATACGGAAAAGAGCTTCTCTTCTGTTTACAACAAATCCCTTTAACTGAATCTGGTCAGTGCAAGAGACATTTTTTGACAAAAGTCCAATTAACCTAACATTGTTAGCACACACAGACAGATTTGCTTCAGCTTGAAGGCTTACATCTGTGGGCCTCCTTCTCTCTGTTGTATCTAACTCTGTTTGCTCTGTGCTGACAATGTGAAAAAAACACAATGGAAAAAGTGCAAAAAAAATCACAAAACAGATAACAGGAAAACAAGGAAATTAGTGAAGAAACGGTGACTATGAAACAAGAGCAGACTACAATGACAGGATGAGTTCCTGATCTTTGACTGTGATCGTGTCTGTCATTAACCACAGTCCATCAGGACCCTGTCCATTCGCTGGACAGCTGGCTGACTCTGAAAGTCAAACAGGTGTGACATGTTTCTCAGACTAGAAAATGGCAATTACACTAGTGAATGATGACATGCTGGATTGCAGTAAAAATGCCAGAGAGGCAAAAGGCAAAATATTATAGTTATGTGATAAATACGCTCATATTTGAGTGACAAAGCCTACGATGACATGAACAAAGTAGATGGTCATGTGAATTAGTAATCCATACATACAGGGAGTGCAGAATTATTAGGCAAATGAGTATTTTGTCCACATCATCCTCTTAATGCATGTTGTCTTACTCCAAGCTGTATAGGCTCGAAAGCCTACTACCAATTAAGCATATTAGGTGATGTGCAACTCTGTAATAAGAAGGGGTGTGGTCTAATGACATCAACACCATATCAGGTGTGCATAATTATTAAGCAACTTCCTTTCCTTTGGCAAAATGGGTCAAAAGAAGGACTTGACAGGCTCAGAAAGGTCAAAAATAGTGAGATATCTTGCAGAGGGATGCAGCAGTCTCAAAATTGCAAAGCTTCTGAAGCGTGATCATCGAACAATCAAGCGTTTCATTCAAAATAGGCAACAGGGTTGCAAGAATCGTGTGGAAAAACCAAGGCGCAAATTAACTGCCCATGAACTGAGAAAAGTCAAGCTGCAACATCACTGGTTTGGGCTGGTATCATCAAAGATGAGCTTGTGGGGCCTTTTCGGGTTGAGGATGGAGTCAAGCTCAACTCCCAGTCCTACTGCCAGTTTCTGGAAGACACCTTCTTCAAGCAGCGGTACAGGAAGAAGTCTGCATCCTTCAAGAAAAACATGATTTTCATGCAGGACAATGCTCCATCACACGCGTCCAAGTACTCCACAGCGTGGCTGGCAAGAAAGGGTATAAAAGAAGACAAACTAATGACATGGCCTCCTTGTTCACCTGATCTGAACCCCATTGAGAACCTGTGGTCCATCATCAAATGTGAGATTTACAAGGAGGGAAAACAGTACACCTCTCTGAACAGTGTCTGGGAGGCTGTGGTTGCTGCTGCACGCAATGTTGATGGTGAACAGATCAAAACACTGACAGAATCCATGGATGGCAGGCTTTTGAGTGTCCTTGCAAAGAAAGGTGGCTATATTGGTCGCTGATTTGTTTTTGTTTTGTTTTTGGATGTCAGAAATGTATATTTGTGAATGTGGAGATGTTATATTGGTTTCACTGGTAAAAATAAATAATTGAAATGGGTATATATTTGTTTTTTGTTAAGTTGCCTAATAATTATGCACAGTAATAGTCACCTGCACACACAGATATCCCCCTAAAATAGCTAAAACTAAAAACAAACTAAAAACTACTTCCAAAAACATTCAGCTTTGATATTAATGGGTTTTTGGGTTCATTGAGAACATGGTTGTTGTTCAATAATAACATTATTCCTCAAAAATACAACTTGCCTAATAATTCTGCACTCCCTGTAGACTGTAATGAAAAGATGGATGAAGCTGGGTAAACACCTAGTAGCCCACAGGAGGCAAGTCCCTGCTTTCTGGATGAATTTGTGGGCTCTGGCTTCAGATGTTACTGAGTTAAGCATAATGTACATGATCTAAAATATGGGCATTGTTACGAGTTAGAAAGCGTTCCAAATTACTATGCAAATAAGATTTTAGTGTCATAAATGTTTTTGTGTTCAGTTAAACTCATGTCTCTCGGCTCTGTGGATCACTGATATCAATCTCAGACAGCTGTCATAATTAGTTTGGAAGGGGATGAGTCCAATAAAATGAAAACTAGTTAAGAAGGATGTTCCACATCATTAAGCATGCCACAGGTTTCAAGTAATATGGTAAAGTAAAAGGGTCTGTGCTGCAGATATGTGATGAATAGTGTAATACCTTGGAAGAGGTCTGAAAACATTAGGTATTATATGAAAACTTAAACGTGATCATTGTACTATGAAGAAACTTGTGGCTGAGTCAGAGCACATACGGGTTCGTGCAGACTAAGGCATAGAGATGAAGGTTTCTGCCAGACAAATTCATCAGATTCACAGAACAGCTGCTAAAATGCCATTACAAAGCAGCAAGCAGGTAATTGAAGCTGCTGGTAGTACCGAAAACCTCAAGCTGTAGGATGCTCCAGAGGCTTGCAGTTGTGCATGAACCTACCATTCGGCCACCATCTAACCTATACTCACAAGCAGGAATGGTTCCAGTAGGCCCGGAAATACATCAAGAGTAATTTTCAAGCTGAGGAAGGCTGTGCAACCCTGGATGGTCCTGATGGATGGATGGATGGATGGATGGATGGATGGATGGATGGATGACCATTTTTAGTTCATTACAACCAATAAAATGTTTTAAAACTCAGTGCATTTTGAGGGGTTTTTTTATTTGTGCAAAACCACAGCTATCAATGGGAGGTTTGTTCAATAAAATTTGAATTGTGCAGTTGATGACTTGAAAAGTACACTGACTGTCATTTGAATTGAATATATAGGAAAGTCAGTAACATATATCCTTTGCATTATGAAATTTCCCCTTGTGGGACTAATAAAGGTATATCAAATCAAATCAAATAATTTGAAAAGCAGTGTGTATCAGGCTTGCTCATCACATCTGTTTTCAAAACACCAAGATGGTCATTAGTGTTGGATATACCGTACTATGTGACTGACAGTATGTGACTGTGCAGTAACCCTCAGTGCTACAGTCAGCTCCACCCCATGTTTGTGATTTCTGGTTTCAATAATGGTGACAGGAAAACTGCTTAGCATGAGGCTTAAAAACAGGACTTCACTAATAAATGGGTGTTATAACTGTGGTTATGTCCATCTTTAATATACAATCTATAGGACTATCCCTTTTTAACCATGAGTTCAGTATATTTGGACAGGTTGGAGTGCTTAATTATCAGTTAAAACTTGCAACACTTGTGAGTTTGATTAGCAAGCTCTAACAATGGACTGAATGGGTTCATTACACAAACTCAATTACTTTTTAGTACTAAATGACTTACAAATAAAACTCTTGAATTTAACTCATTGACAATGGAGCAAAGACTTCTTTGACAGGATGTTAGGACATTACTTCACAGCAAGCCACATCATTTGTCATGTAATTGCATTGAAAATGCTCCAAAAGGCACCAGCGCTACAGAAAAAGATATATATAAAGAATCACTTTCCAGTCTAATCAGAAATGCTTAAAAGATTTGCTGAATTTTTTTCTTCCACTGTTGCAGAATTCTCCCATGTATTTCACTTCAGGATCCTTTGAGTGCCAAGTCTTTCTCTTATATTGCCTCTGCTTCTGCTTCAAGCCTCAGTTGAGGATCTGTATTTTCAGGAAGTGTTGCTTTGGCATCATTTTAGAGCCACAAAAGTTGCTGATTGTGCAGAGCAGCTATTACCAAGAGCGCTGTGGCTCACTTAGAAACCAGATAATCCTATGGGGCAAGCCCAATTTTAAATCTTCCCTCCAATCAAAATACAATAGAAAGTGATGCATTATTACTTGAACATTTTCTGACAACACAGGGCAGTTGGCTAACTGCTAACGCTCTCCAGTCATATGCAAACTGTCAAGGCCAATGCTTGACCACCTTGCCAGTGAGACACAAATTTCAATGCAAGATCAGTAAATTTAAGTCCTGCAAGATGGTTTTAGTGGGCAGGGATTTGGTTGGGGTAGATGGATGTGTCTAAGAAAGACTGAACCTAAAAACTCCTTCCTCATTTATACTTAAAAACAGTTATCATGCACTTTTATTTGCTTTTATTTAGCACTTTTTTCCTTTAATTGCATAAAGTAAAAATAAAGATCTGGCTACATAGCTCCGACCTGAAGAACTGCAGAATTTCCTGCATGTGGTCCCTGTCTAAAAAAAAAGCAAGCTTGAAAAGAATATTACAGCCACCCATGAGAGGATCAGTGAAGAGGAGTACAGATCTGGAACCGAGTTACTGCACCCACCTGCAGCTCAGTGTTGGAACGACTGGAGCTGCCATCCTCTGTCGCCATCCAGCATGAGGAGGTGGAGACTGCAGACTCGGATGCTCTCATCCGTCAGTGTGCGCTCAGCTGTTCCACATGTTGGTTGCAAGCAGTGCACCATTTTTCCTTATACTGTTCTGTCAGGTGTCAAAGCTGCTCCCAGAGGATTCAGAGTCTCTGATATCGGACCGCAGGAGCTTTCAAACTTGAACAATCTGGAGAGTTTATTTCCACAGCACTGCTCTGGCTAATCGCTGCTCACTTTCCATGACCTTTGCAGTGAAGAGGCGGATGAGATGAATGTCAGCTTGAAGGCTACCCGCAGAACTAAATGACAACAAGCCAGCAAACGCAATTTTGAGTTCAATACTGAAGAGTCCTTGTAGTCAAGAAAAGTTAAACTCACATGGCTCCTATATTCATAATTCTTCTAGGTACCTCTGTAGTTCCACTACTTAAAACACTTGTTTTAAACCTTAATCATCCTAAACACAAGAATCAAGTTGCCACGCTTTACTGCACTGCAGTTACCTAGCAACACCCATTCACAAAATGCCATATATGGCATAATGCAGTAGAGAGAGACTGAGTGTACTCTAAGATTCAGAAAACCAGGCAGAGTGAAAGGACATTAAAGAGATGTGGCTTTTTGGAGGATAAATAACAAACAAGAAAATAAGCAGTTCTACATGTGAAAGGTTAAAGCTGGCGTTTGTGGATGCTCTGCAGGCTGCCGAGCACTGATTCTTGCAAGGACGTCTAATCTGCACAGCACGTCACATGTCGTTCAACCTTCTTTCTTGCAAACTGTCACAGTCAGTCAATGTAAGCCCTATACAACTGTACAACACCACAAACTATTTTCTGCTTCTCCTGCCCGTCCTATAATCCTGTGTATTCCCCCGTCTTCTCCGTCTCTCTCCACTGTTAGTGAGTCGTTCAGCCTGCTGGTCAGCCAGCCAATCAATTAGTCATCTCAGTGGGAACAGACTAAAACTTGGTCTCATCCCACACGTAATACCTAACAGATCTTAAGGCTTACAATAGAGACAGAAATGGGCACTGTGCACAAGGCAGCAGAGAAAAAAAACTGTGATTGATAAAACAGTGTTTCCATAGAAACCGGGCGTTTTGACTAGAGACCGGCCCACCATTATAGGAAAAATCATAAAGCCTTTGAATGAAAATAAACACTGTTGTGACAGTGATGTACACTGTTTTGATGGTATATATGCATCAATCTATCAATCGTTTGTTGTAAGATTCAGATAATTATTTTTTAAAAGCTAGACATTTTAAATGAGAATAAGAAAGAAAAGTATTTCTTTGTGCCCCCCTTTCCCTGTTAATGCCCTACCTGGCCCCCTGGCAACACTTTGCTAGATCCGCCCCTGCACAGTTACCAGCTGTCAGCTACCTAAAAAAGGATCCTGGGGTTATTTGTCTCTCAGAAACAGTTCATAACTTCCCTTCAACTCATTCATGTCACCTAAAAGGTAAACCTGTTTCTCCATCACCTGTTCAGCTCTGATGATTCAGTAAGGACATCTCCTGGTTTCATCTTCATGTTTCCCTCTCACCAGATAACCAAACCATATCATGACCAGCAGGTTTACAGCTGTGGCTCCAGCAAACATCAGCTGATACTAGAAATTAATATTAAATAAACTCTAACAATAGCTGATCAAGCTTAAACGTGCTGCTGTTGTTTAGCGCGACATCCGCTGGTTTCCTCTTTCGGCGCAAAGTGGGCGATAAACAAACACGAGAGACGATCAGCTGATCATTGATCAGTTTTCATGATTGAAGTAGAAACGGGAGAGGGAGGGGGGAGAATGAAAGAAGAAGAGGCAGCTGTGCAGCAAAGACACAGAATAACTCCAGCTTTGTGTCTTTTTCATTGTAGCTGGATTACGGGACAAACTGTTCCTTTTCACCTCAAGAAGAAACGCTTAATATTTTCTCTGAATACCAGACGGGACGGTTGGCAACTCTAATAACTTATGAACAAAATAAAGTTCAACATCATTAACTTCATAGCACCCACCCAGCTGTATAGAAACTCCGTCATGCTAGCTAGCACGCAGTACGGAAAAAGTCAGAATAACGAAAATAAACTCCACCTAAACTTGGTTTATATCTGACCCAGAGAGACTGCAGGTCATAACTTCTTACCTGAAGTTCAGTTCACACTTGGACCGGCGGCCGCCTCGGGTCTCTTTTCCTTCTGCCTCCCTTTTCCTTCATCCACCTGCTGGCCTCCACCACTTGCTAATGTTACTGAATCTGTGGAAGCTCCGCGATAGCCACCACACGAAGTAACGAGTAACGACCCTATCTAAATCCCAGTAATGAGTAACGCGTTCCTGATTTTGGCATAATAACTAGTTACCGTGCTCGTTACCACAATAATAACGTAGTTACTGTAACGCGTTACTTAATAACGCATTAGTCCCAACACTGGTAATAACTTTGGTAAGTCTCCCCTTCCATTATTAAAAATTGCTTTATGCACCACAATTTGGTTCCTGCAAAAAGCAGAGATATAGACCTGGTCATTTCAGGTTCAGTCATGGACTAGCCTTCCAAAGTGTAGTTGAGTGAGGGACAAATGCAGATTTACAGGTGTGGGGCTAAGGCAGACCTCTTCTTATCATATGTTTGCTTTAGAATTTGAGTGACAGCAATGTATGTAGTATTATTACAGTATTAGATATCTGTTTGTGTTTAGTAGTACGGAATATATATTTATCTATGGGGCATAACATTTTTAAGAAGGGACTAGATTTGTCTCCTGCTGCTGGAGACTTCTGCCCGTGCTTGGGCTTAGTCCTAGAAATGATGTATCTGACCCAGATATCCTCAATTACAATTTCTCTGAAATCCAAACCTCACAATGTCACCCAAAGTCTCTTTTTTTCCCTTTTTTTTCCAGTGAATTTGGTTAAATATCTCCCTTCTGGCTCTCACTGTATTTGTGTTGCTTGGCAACATTAACTTAGCGACTGTCTTAACAGGAAGCAACTGTGGAGGCTTCAGCGATTTAATGACCCAAGTCTTCTCGCTGGCTCGGCGCGAGGCTGTTCGTTCACAGCATGGCATCCTGCTACCTGCAGGGTCCCATCACATGCTCATATTGTCTCTCTGGGATGCAGTTATGTTTTTGCATGTTGAACAAACTCATTTTCTCAAGTTGCTTATGAATATGGTTCTAATAGTACAATTAGCTTAATGGTTATCCATTGAGGCGCACATGTTTATATCACTACATTTACCAAGACTATTATTACCCACAATCCTAATCTCAGCCATCATAAATTATGTTAAAAAAACAAATAGTATGCTTTGCTTACCATGAATCTAAACCTGCACCGTAACTGATTTTTACTCATTTAAGCAGTATTGTGATGTGGACATATAATAAGATACTGTATTATGTATACACCATACACATAATACAGTATTGTAAAAGGCAAAGTGGCAAAATAAGTTCATAACTTTAATTTTTCTTTGCTGTAATTGCATCAGAAAACCATAATGTTACTTTGTAACTGAAAAACAGTACTCATACTGTAATACTATACATTTAAAATACAATAATAATATTGTAAATGACAAAAAGTAACAATGTGGAAAATGAAAACATTAATAAGTAGTAACGGTATAAATGAAAATACAGGTCTATAGGCCTGGTGAATAAGAAAATGTAACCATGATGTAAATGAAAATGCAGTAATAATGCTGTGAGCAGTTTAACAGTAAATTCCCAGCTTCCAGTTGCCAGGAATTTACTGTCATATTTAGAACACCTACTGTCACCTTGACTCAAAACTGTGACTTTAAAGTAAGATAACTGGTACTCTCAAGGCACAAACTGATCCTTAGAAAGATGTAATAGTCCACAGTTTTGTAGATATGACCCAGCGCTGCAATAAGAAATCCATGTCCACTTTGTGTAATTCATTAGAGCCAGAGTTTGGACACCACTGATAAATCTACTGTATCAACAGAGCTGGGAATCCTGCCATTGTGTTATTATGGGCACTATTGTATTATTTGTGGATAGCACTCTTAGAATAAACTCAAGGTGTTTAAGGAGCTGCAATCTAGTGCCAAAAAATAGGCAAGCTATCTAAATGTACAGCTTTGTGATGTATGTTTATAGCAGATGCGTGTGTGGCTTTCTAAACCAGGGTGCCCCAAAATAACCCCTGTGGGCAAAATCAGTTGAATCCAAAGTGCCTGAAATAGGACCTGTGTGCAGAAATTGGCTCTCATACTGAGTTTGGCCCACCAAAGTATTACACTGGGTACAAAATGCAGCATCTCTCATTTATTTTCTTTAAAACTGACATTTCCTCTGAGTTATTTGAAAGCAAGCTTTCTGTAACCTTTCCAAATAACCCCTTGTGAAAACTTGGGTCTAAAATGACTTTTAAATGTTACAGTAAAAATATATATCCAGAGATGCCACTTCAGGTTTTTGACTACAATGTTTTATCTTTTACAGTTTTAAAACATTTTGTCTCCAACTGAAGGATACTCTTCTTGTATTTGCAAACTACAGAGACGTTCATGCACTCTTTTTTTTTTTCTCCTGTTTTAGAAAGTCGGGCTGACATAAAGTAAAAATAAAAAAACTGTTAACAAGACAAATTATATAAATGGATGCCTATAGGAAGGACTTCCTTGTATGAAGTATCTGAAGTTAAGTGGTTTATTTATCCACCTTTTGGCTGGAACTGCTTGACTAGCTTAGCCGCCAGTCTGTGACCATCTGGTAACCACCGGAAAAATGTGTATTCCCTGACTGGATGGTCAGCAGTTGCTGAAGGTTGCTGGCACTCACTGTGAAACTGATTGCTAGATCTCCATGCATGCACGCCTGGCGACTCCTCTAGTAACCCTAGTAACAGTGACCCAGGTTACTAGGGACTCACAGGTTGCTAGGGAAAAGTGTGCGTTTTGAAATTTGGTGGTTGCAGCAATAATTTCCCCGTGACCGAAGCAATCAGAAGGACATTTCTGATGCATCTCTTTGTGACTGATTTCACTTGGTTAAAGCCAGCAACCACTACCAAATGGTGGGGAATCCCAATTTTCCTCTAGTGACCGGAGGTTGCCAGAAGGCCGCCAGCTGGTCTATGTGACTGTGTGAGGTCTTAACTGGACGCTATATACATCCAAAAGTCTTGATAATGTCCTTTTTTATGATGCAGACTGTCAAGATCTACCCCCATTTGTGTGATTGATGTCATTCATCCTCAGGTTTTACCTCAGTAGGCCAATTTGTTTTCTTGTGACCACCATAAACTCAAACATCCTCAACATGGTGCCACATACTTACTGGACATAGCCTCCTCTAACTTCTCTGTTTTACTGCACATTATTCTTCTTCACAGCAAGGAAGGAAGGAAGGAAGGAAGTGTTAAGGAAGTGCTCACATCTGTCCCTTTGTGTTAAAACACAGGGACAGATGTGAGGTTAAAGAGATACTTGATACCCAGCTGATGGGCACATGCCTTGAACAACTTTGGGTGGTTTTAAAACCCTTCTCACCTTGTTTTGCAGAGATGGTCAGCACAGCACATTTGAGATATTATTGCTGTCTGGCAGCTAATCAGTATGATCTTGATGTTCCTATTGACAACTGGACTTTTAAGCAGTGATCTTCACTCCTCTCCAGCGCTCCCATTCGCTATGAAGAAATGGAGCTTGTGTCTCCATCTTTCTAGTCTCTTTTGTCTGGAGCAAGTATTAACGTGTTTTTTTTAAGGGAAAAACCCCCAAATCATTTCCAGGATGTAACAGCTCACAATGATCACAAGCAATAACTGAGAAAAAAAAAGAAATAAAAAAGAAACACACAGATGAAATAAATGGAAAAATAAAGCAAACTAAAAAAGCAACTGCAGCAGGCTGCACATACTGTACAGTCAGTGCATGTACACATTTTGCATTATCCATTTTTCATCTGGAGCTTTTTTAGTTTGCTTTGTTCATTTGCTTTTGTAATTGGTTATGTATCCATACCTGATTTCCTTTATAGAGTAAAGAAATGTTAGAGTTGTTATATCATTTTATAGATGTAGAAATTTAAAATGAAACCGTACCCAGTAAGGTCTGATTGATTGCCTCTATTTCTGTTTTTATTATATTTGTCCAATCTATTTGAACTGTTATCAATTTCAGATTATGCAGTGATTCAGATGTGACCCCAGATGTGGTTCCAGATGTGAAACAAGGCTATTGTACTTGTACTTGTAGTAGTGATGCATTTAGGTTCTGACAGTCAATAGGCCAAAAACTGACCGTTGCTTATCTCTGTGTTTTAAAGGCAATGCAAAGCTAGTGTGTTAAGCTTTTACCTTGAGAAGCAAACATACGAGAGATACTGTATATCTCATGCAACAATTGTGGGGAAGACTGCTGACTTGACAGTTGCCATGACAATCTTTAACACCCTCCTCCCTTCTGAGAGTAAGCCACAGGAGGTCATTCCTGCAAAGGCTGGCTGTTTGCAGAGTGCTGTATGGAAGCATATTGCTGGAATGTTGATGGGAACAGCGTCCTCGTAGTAACAGGTGCTCAAGCAACAAAGATAACCAAAGCTTTGAGAGTATTGTCAAGGAAAGTCGATTGAAGAACTTGGGAGAGCTTCAGAAGGAGTGGACTAAGGCCTGGGGGGCCACAACAAACGTGGGGCCTCAGGAAAGGTGCTACTGTACAACGGTCAGATTCCTGATATCAAGCCAGGCCTGAGTCACAAACACCGTCAGAAGCATCTATCTGGGAAAAGGCACAAGAACAGGATTGTTACTCAGTGGTTCAAAGTCATTTATTCACATAAAACTAAATTTTATATTTCATTTGGAAATTGAAAATGGGAAACTTCATTGGAAATGAATGTCTAAGAGTATGGACCAAGCGTGGAGAGGCATAGACTCCAAGGTGTTTAAGGTCCAGTGTGAAGGTTCAGGGGCCTCTGATGTTTTGGGGTTCTGGTTTTGGTGGTGGTTGGTCCAAAGCTACCCAGCTACTGGGAGATTTTAGTGCACTTCATGCTTCCATCTGCTGACAAAACGTTATGGAGGTGACGATTTTGCTTTTCCAGCAGGACGCAACACCTCCCCACAGCACCAACATTACGACCAAAGGGTTTGCTGACCATGATATTACTATCAGCAGACAGATATTGCCCTCGAGTGACCTTGACCTAAAAGAAATGAGTTGAAGGTGGCTATCAAAGCAGCCTGGGCTTAAATAACACCTCCACATTGCCACAAGTTGATCACCTCTATGCCACCATGCACCGATATAGTAATTCACGGTAAAGTACTGCGTTTATAAACAAAAGTACTTTTCTGATGTATGTGTGTGACTTTCATGAGCTATAATAATAATGGATTGGATTTATATAGCGCTTTTCAAGGCACCCAAAGCGCTTTACAATACCACTATTCATTCACTCTCACATTCATACAACAGTGGAGGCAAGCTACAGTTGTAGCCACAGCTGCCCTGGGGCAGACTGACAGAAGCGAGGCTGCCATATCGCGCCATCGGCCCCTCTGGCCATCACCAGTAGGCAAGTAGGGTAAAGTGTCTTGCCCAAGGACACAACGACCAGGACAGAGAGCCCAGGGATCGAACTGGCGACCTTCCGGTTACAGATGCGATTCCCAACCCCCTGAGCCGCAGTCGCCCCTATAAGCCATAGTCATCAAAAGGAAACAGTAAATATTTTGCAATGTTTCACTTGTAAGGAGTATATAATACCTCAAAGTTGACCATGTTGTATTAAATAATGGAGAATAAAAATAACATTTTCACTTTATTTTTATTTCTTCAGCTGCACGAGTACATAATCAGTGGCTTGAGTCTCAAAAGAGGAGCTGCTCACCATCCTTTCAGCAGTAGACTGTACTGTGTTTTTAAAATGTTTTTCCATTTGTGCTGTCATCCGTGTTCTAAAAGTAGACTTCTTTATTGTAGGATGTCCTCTTTTGAAAACAAAATTATCTAAAAAGCCTCTATATTTGGTATCTGTTGTTGCCAGGCAACAAAATGCAGTCCCAGCTGAATTTTTTTTTTTTAGACCCTGAACATTTTAAGCTATTTAACCAAATACTTAAAGGACTGACATGGAGTTAAAGTGGATGTGTAGTGGGAAAGGAAAAAAGAAGGGCTAGACAGAAGAAGATGACTAGCTGAGTGACAGGGTGACGGGCTGGCTGGCTTCCTGGTTTCTCGCAGACTGTTGTCAAACTCAGTCGATCTTGGAGAATCCCAGTGCTGCCATCTGGGTTTAACGGGAGCTTCATCCTGGCACTGCCTACTGGTACAGATGGCATAAGGATACTATGTCACTGTTACAGTAGACTTGAGTACAATAGAATAAAGCAGAGCTGCAAAGTCACAGGTCGGTTTAAGTCTTCACGGGGAGCCACAAGATTTACTGTACCTATATCTAATTTTTTCCAGGGGCCAACATAATTACTCTAATTGTACTACTCTAATGGTACTTGTTATCATGTTGTCATGACCTCCCACACAAGCAGTCCAGACCTACAATATAATTTATTTCACACAGTGTTTAAATTGATCGAAAACACATCCTGACTGTCGCTGCTGTTTTGGAAAGAAACTCTTAGCATTCGGATGATTGGGAAGAAGTATACTGAAATGCTATTAAAACAGTCTAACACCCAATGTCTAATCTTATTTATTTTACAGCATTAAAATGGGTCTAATCTGTTGTATTTGATTATCGAATCCTATTTTATTCATGGATTTGACTTCCTGTAGAGCAGATCTGCAGGTATGAGTGCTCTTCTGCAGTAACACACATAACGCACTCACACAGTTGCACACCTAAAGCTGCCTACTGCCAATGCACTGTGTCATGCTGGCCTCTGAGCAGCCTCACTATGCCGTTATGGGCAGTAGAAATAAGGCAGGGACAGCTGCTGTCACCCTCCTTAGGCTAATTTGTCCTGATGTTCCTGCCACAGTCCTGCTTCTCAGATCTCAAACCAGTGCCTCTCTGTGTGGAATGATTTGCAGAAATGTAAAGTGTTGATTTAATCGAGGATTTTGGAAAATGACGATGCTCATCTTTGCTAATCCGCATGAAACGTGCAGCTGAGGTGTAAAACCGCAGGCAACAGATTACACTTCAGAGTGAAACTCTGAGCTGAGACACAGGCGTACGTACAGGAAGTTTAGCTATTACTTCACTGCCAACCTGTTTGTACTTGTGTTGCCAAGACTGAAGAAAGTGGGCATTTCTGTAAAGTGGATTTAAGCTCTGCTGAGTGAAATTGAAATAAACAAATAGTATTGAATTGGCTCGTGCTGCCTGTGAATGAACTGATTAGACTTAGAAGCCTCAAAACAGCAGCCCACTCAGATGACTACTGAATGTAAGCAGCAGTTTGCACCACACTGAGCTCTGGGTAAGGCTGCTCACTTAGCATCCATCATGTCGTCCACAATGCCAGCAGGGTCCCCGGCTGCTTCCACCACTGCATCACATGTGCGGCTCGTCTTTGATGTTTGTGTGTCTTGTGTCATGCCACTATAGGCCAGTCAGTGTGGAGATAGGCATCATTACCAACAGTTGTGCTGTGAAATTAAATAATGAGCAAGCGAGAATAGGTTAAGATTCAATGACAACGTGGCACCGTTGCCTTTCGGATTCACATTTCACTTTGGATGCTAAAATGATGGTCAGGAGGAGGAGGGACACATTTATCACAGAGGCCAAAGATTAGTGTGTGTTTAGCAGGGTGGGTTCAGATACTGATATTGCTGGTGACTTGTCATACGTAATTTAAAGAAAAAGAGACGCTTGTTTGGAATGCGAATAGTTACAGTATAAAGCACAATGGATAAGTCATTTATAAATATAAGGACTGATGGATTACTAGTCTGTTCGTATTAACTTCAATAAAGGGCTTTCTTGGTTTATCATTCTCTAATATGCCATCAAATCCAGTTATAAATACTACAAGTTGGTGATTAGTGGATTTTAGTCCAGGCTTATTTGCAGGACCCTTATAATTAAGTTAATAATTGTTAATAAGAATCTTTTAACAACGTGGCAACTCATAATTGGTTGTAGCTTGTAGCGGAACTATAGAGTTAAAAGATAATTTCTTAATAGTTAATAAGACATTATTACATCATATCATCCGTTAAAAGACATTGCCTTATAAGAGCGTGGCGTTTGTTTAAAATAAACCTTTTCATTGAATATTATCTCTAATCGAAACCGGGCTATTTTTGCGCACCAAAATAGAAAAAAAAAAAACCTCATAGGAAAAGATGGAGGCAGCATGGCAACAGTCTCAGAGACAGCCTCGACTTCACGTGCACGTGCACGCGCACCTGCACAATGAGATAAAAGACGACTTCTCCTCTTTGCTCTCACAAACTCTCACCCGTGCGCGATTACCGCACACAGGCACGCACATCCACGCGTCCTCGTTCCATCTTCATCCATCTTTCCTCCCCCTCCTCTCTCTTTCTCTCTCTCTCTCTACGAGGGACGTATGGGAGGGGATGCTCGTGCTGAATGTGTTTTTTCCTGCAGCGTGCTTTACGGTACCGGAGAAGAAGAAGGAGAAGCACGCCGCTCCCCTCCGTTGGTCACGGAATCTGTGTTGTAACATTGCGCGCCTGCTTCTTATTTTCTAAATGGACCGAAGGGGATGTGACTGAAAGCAGTGTGTAGTCTGCGCGCGTGTAACCGAGTTGGATTTAAACCTGACCCTGAGATGAATCACACTGCCCCGGTTGATGCGCTCATCTCCTCCGTCTTCTGGCTTCGGGGGCACTAAAGATGCGGCTGATAGCGCGGGTACCTGTCCTGGTTTCACACCGGTTCGGTTTGTCCCGGTAGACTGATCCCGTCCGGTGCTGCGGTTTCCAAAGGGGCGAGCTGAGTGATTTTTTTCTTTCTTAACCGGATCCGTCACCAGCAGCCTGCCAGATGGATAACTACTCTACTTTACAACGTAAGGCGACAGTGACAGACACATACCTGCTGCCGTAGCCCATTTCATGTTAAGTCTGTGCTAATGATGGAGTTCCCTTAATGAATAACCACATTAATCTGGGGTTAGCAAAGACTGCAGCTGAAGTCAGATTTTACTGGATAAAAAACAGAAAAAAAATAACTTAAATAAATATTAAAATATCCTGTAAATGTCCACAGGAGGGACATTTGATGGTTTTCCCTCATGTTTTGTCACGACCATACATTTTTCTTGGGCTGACATCACGTGACAACTTGAATGGCATTTTTCAGAATTTGGTGAGCTTTGCTACTGAGCATCTGAACAGTGGCACTGTACACCGTATTTAATAATTTGGCGCTTAAATGTATGCACAAATTAAGCCCCTTCATCCTTTCATAGACACCCCCCACCCAGGGCCTTTGAAGCTCCGAGATGAGCTAATGAAACAACCATGACTGCAGGATCAGGGAGAGGTGGGGTGTGTGGGGGGATAATATATGATGCAGTGTCACATACCCTCTTGTCTTGACATGTAGCCCCCAGCCCTGTTGCCATTATAACGTCATGCTTTCATATAATGCACCACATTCACACCTGTTAAATCCACCACCTTGAGGTATGCTGTGCTTATTAGACTATCTGCACCATTATTTAGCTGGATCGGTTTGTCATGCTTGTTGTGAGCCTGTAATGACAAAGGCTTATTAACCATCTGCCTAAATGGTTTATGGCTGCAGTTATGCACCTGTAGAAGGTTATGGCTTTTTATTAACTGGATCATAATTTTTACAGATACAAGCTCTAATTTGTTGTCCATGTCTCTTCTGTGTGTGTATGTATGTGACTTACAGGGCTGTAAACCAACAAAAAGAGCCTTTTTTCCTTTTTAAAATCAAAGAGAATATTTAATTCCAATCTCAACTGCAACATATTTTAAAGCTCCTCTGTCTTTGTTGCTCCTAAGACGGTTCTATTTATACACTCTTTTTCGACAGGGCTTTGAAGTCGCTGCTCATTTTGGTGTCATTTTGCAAAAAAACACTATTATGTGTTCAGCACTGGTTTCTTTCTTTGGGCACACTGATCACAACAGCTTACATGCTGCATGTGTAATTCTCCAGACATGGAGAGTGATCTGCCACATCTTCAGGATACATGAGATATAGAATACCATGTAGATTTTTTAGGGACTATAAAGGGATTTTTGAGAGGTTGTCAGGTAGAAATGTGTACCAGTAATGGAATCTAATCAAGTACCTTATAGCCATGGATTGTATTTAACGCCTGTATGTTGAAGATTACTTTTCAAACCAAACATTCACTGAGACTTTCGAACACAAACCACTGGACTGATCAATAATTTTCAAGGGAACAATTCACAGGACTCAGTTACTGACAGATGGTTGTAAAACTGATATTTTTTTTCAAATAATAATAAAAAACTGACCTTGCAAACACTTCATGAAGTAGTTCACAGCAGTTGATCTGTTATAATAAAACTCACACATTGATGAATCTCTGGTGTGGTTACATGTATAACCCCTTCTTGCATTTGCACATTGCTGCTCACACATTTCCTAAATTATCTCATGAATAGATAACAGAACACTTGCAGTAGTTTTCACTGTTTCCCTCTTTGTGGAATTTGTTTTCTCCTTTGAATGATGATCTGCCAGCTGTTAGCAACAGCTGGATTAGTCCAGTATTTAGCAGCTGCCACAGCTTAGTCGATATTGTTTCACCTTGTGAGTCTGTATCTGTAGCGCACAAAAATATGGTCCTGGCTACATCTACCATAGCAGGAACTACCATTTTGAGTACTTCTGCAGGTGTTTATGTGCCTATCTGTGGACAAGGTTTTTCAAGAATTGGTGTCATAACCCTACAAGATGCCGTCGTGATAGTTTACAAGTAAGCAGCAGTCATGAAAATCAAGTTCAAAGATGGTTGCAGTTTGACCCATGGGTAATGATTATTTTAAGAATGCACAGTGTGATACCAGTGCAAGATGGTCAATAGTCAGCAACTTAATAAGTGGATCTTTTGATTATTGCTTGGTTTCTATAGAGTAATATTTTCAATTAAAATGGCCAAACATTATCCAATTCCACCTTCTCAGTGTGAGAATTTGCTGTTTTTCATCATCTTATTGAAACAGCTTTTTGGTTTTTAGACTATTGCTTGGGCAAATCTGTGTTTTTATGCCTGTCTGTTATAGCTGAGCAAATGAATAATCTGTCAGTTGTCGAAATAAATAGCCATCTCATTTATACTGAAAACCCTAATTATTTATTAATATACTTTATGGTTGGTACTTAATCCCTTGTCTTTGGCATTTGGTGGTTCCCGTTTATGAGAAATACTAAAGACAGAAGAAGGTTTTACATACGAGCACTTAGTGATGGTGAAATAAATAATATTCAGGTAACTGCAATCTTGTCATCATCAGTTTTCCGTATTACTTACATTTAAACCCATCTATAGATGTACTCATTTTGTCAGTCTAAATTAAGCATGCCTAGTACCGAGGCTTCAGATCTAAGAAATGATAAATGCATTAACATTTCCTCTTCAAAGAGAAAACTTGCATACAGATAAAGAAGGATGAGTGGCTCAGTGTTCTACTGCTGCTCCACTTTAGCTCTGACAGGACACTGCTGTTTCTTGCTGCTGTTTCTTGCTGCTGCTCCTGATGCTGCTGGTTGCCTAGTGACTGTATCCATGGAACCGGCTCCCATCGTCATGGTGATGGGCCAAGGGAGAGAGACCCAGTGAGGGAAGGGGGACAGAGATACCAGTACATCTGCAGTGTGTGCTACAATGATGAGGATGAATTGTAATATCATGAAGGATGATGATGATGAAGACTGTAATGCTCTGATTGCGATATTCTGGTGTTTTCAGATGTAGCGATACCACTGAAAAGCATGGAGAGGCTAGTTTGAAACAGAGAAAATGGTTATGTGGTTGCCAAAATATGAAAAATATGTCAAGGCAGTGGTTAAATGTAAAAGCCGTACTGCTATCCATGGATGGCTGGATCGATGGGTCGATGGTCTGTAATAGCATTGCAATAATTATCAGAGCTTAATTAGCAAGATTAACCTCGAACTATGTTCATAATATATTTATTAAGGTAATTTCATAAACAATCATGTTATGGCTAGCTGGCTGAGCACACATGTTTGCTAGTATTGTTGAAAGGAAATTTTTGTTGTATATTTTTACTTTGTTCCATTAAATGATTTACAGGTGTCTAAAGCAATACTGTTTGATATAGATCTAACAGTATCATTGTAATATAATTTACATTGGGTGGTGAAGGATATTTGCCAAGCTAGCCATTGAGATGAGATATAATTTTTCTAGTGCTAAGATTAGCAAGCAAGATACATTCATCTATCTAGCTGTAACTTAACTACACAGCACAAATCCACTGTTATCCACTTAAGACTTTATTTTGCTTTGTAAGGTAGTTTGCAGTTCATCTGTGTTAGCAGTGATGCTAGCATTAGCTAATATTAGCTAGAAGATAAAACGTCTTCTAAAAACAAAGCAATACCGCCATGTATCTAATGCCCTGCTTATGTCAGCCGTAGCTTTACCTGATAGCCAACTTCCTGAAGCTCAGACAGGCTTTGTTAGATAAAACTGGCTACCCTTCTGAGTTATGTTTGGGCTAATGGAGCCCAATTGATTTATTGGCAGGTCGATACCATCTGACGAACTATTTGCTGATCTATGTGTATGAAGTAATAACGGTCAAAAAGTGAAAAAAGAGCACTCTAGAACTTCCCTGTTGGCAACATGTATTTGGAATGCCACAAACAGGACAACCAGCTGATCCGAACAGTCGGACCAAGTGTAAACAAGTAAATAAAGAACTCCATATAACAAATGTCAGGGAAATGCCTATGGTTCGTGTGTCCAAAACAAAACATATACTTAAATACCATAGTTTTAAATCACCAAATATCAGACTGTAAAATCCTAAATCGGTCAGGCTCTAGCAGATAATTTGCTTGATACCTATAGGCAGTATACAAGATACATTCTGGGTCGGAAAAGTGAAGTCAGCTTAGACGAGGCTTACACCAGCGCTCGTTTTAAAGGCTACCGGTGACTGACAGCTGTGATTGCAAAAAGCCTTTGGGTCCTATAGAAGTGTGTGGCAAGTCAGCCCTTGCATCTGACCTCAGTAAATACTTTTGTGATAAGTTTAAGGGCTCAGTGACTTGTTTTGTGTTATAGTAAATAATAAATAAAGTTCATTTTGTAATTTTCGTCAGAGTCAGAAAGACTTCACAGTAAGAGTCGCCGCTCATACATTAAGTTTGTTTTCAGTGTGCCAAGATGGTGGAAGTTGCTTAACTTTCATTTATTGGAGCATGACATAACACTTTCATTGTGTTGATCAAAGCTTCAAAGATAAGTAAATACATTTTGAAAGCATAGCAACAATATCTCTTCCCAAAAAGCTTTACCTGGTTACTTAATAATGACACTCGCCAACATTTCACCCTGCAGAAGGAACCATCCATGTGTCCATTAGACATTAATAGCATCCCCTTTGGCTGAGCTAGTGGAGTACTTGCACTTCCTATGTTTGACAGGTGTAGTTTGTTTGAAGGAAAATATTTCCTACCTAAAAGTGCTGACAACAAGGTTTGGGTAAATGTAATCAAGAGAAAACCAGAGTCTAAAACTGGGCAACTAAAGTCAACCCTGGTCAAGAAATGGAATGTTTTAACAAGTATCAGAAAACATTTTTATATTTTTTTTCATGTAAGTGTTCATGTAAGATTTTTGGATGGCATGTGGCTTAAGCAGCCATGTGTAAGCCCAAAAGACAAATGAGACCATTTTTTTCTATGCTTCTTAAAACCATATTAGCTTACACTAGGAAACCCTTGCAGGATTTTAGAGGAGCTCAGAGGAGCAGAGCGAGGAGTAGAGTAGAAGGGGGAGGGAGGAGGAAGAGACAGAAACATTATCCTCTTCGTCACGGCACGTACTGTACTGTAGGTTCACACAGGCTGTATGAGTCCGTTCCAAACTGGTCTCACAGAGGATAAATTTATCTCAGTCTTGTTGTTCATTTCTCTGGTTTAATGTGATTTCAGTCTTTTTTAAAAATGTGAGTACAGATTTGTTCAGGGAGCATCCGTTCCGTCCCTTCTCTAGTCTCCGTGGCAGTGTTGCCATGGTTGCATCATTCACATTGTTCTCTTGAGGGTGACATAATAATTTGGCTCAAGTTAGAGATTGTGGCTCCTTCACAGTATAACAGGGACATTACATTTGCTGTTAATATTAGTATTTTTTTTCCCACTGGAGTTCCTCTTCATTAGTATTTTTTTTAAAAACATTGAACACTAAAGAATTGACCAAAACAATTCCTTGAAAATATTTATCCTGGTTCAGGCTTCTTAAATGCAACAATTTATTTTTTTAATGTCACTGGAAATTGAATGTCTTTGGATTGTGACTGTTGTGTAGATAAAACAAGACATTTGCAAAGGAAACTTGTACATTTTTTACAATAAATTTCAGTCTATAGACCAAATAACTGGTCATGTCATCTAATATGAGGTGAGTTATCAATACGTTGTCTTGTACTTATCACAGGTACACTGCCATATAAGTTGTTTTATACATGTCAGAGCTACAGAGCAGAGCTACTCTAACTCAGCTGTTGCAACAGGCCAGCGACAGAGTTTGAATTGAGCAGAGTCAAGCTGTGTCTTCACGGTGAGTTGCTAGTTTGGCAAATTCATTGCTACAAAGTATCCAGTGTTTCAAACTAAGTAATACACAAGAAATCAGACACGCACTGTGTTATTTCTGCTGTGCTGTGCAAGCATGTTACAGGAAGCACAACCAGATCCCTGCTGTAATCGTCCTTATTATTACGTCTCCGTGGCTGCTGAAATAATATTCCAAACTGCAGAATGCCTGTTGTAGCAGTGTCATACGTGTCCTCGGGCTTCACTTTAAGATCCACAGCTGCGGTGCACCAGGAGCATCTTTTTTTGGAAACACTGACAGGGCAGGTCGAGAAGCTTCTGGTATTTCTTTGTCACAACCGTAGTCTCCCCTGATCTAATGTGACAGCTACAAGAACACTAAAGAAGATGGCTTGTCATTGACAAAGAGGAAGTCAGGCCAAGAAGTCTGTTCTGAGATAATGGATCTTTTCAGGGGTGCGGAAAGTAGGACAGTGGTGCAGGCACACAGGTGCCACAGCACAGTTCTACAAAAACAAGGAACGGCTTTTTAGATGAGGACACAATGGTAGTGGGGTATTGAGTGGAAATGAACAGGTAAAAAACCCCCACCATAGGTAACCGTGCAGTTGCTAAACAACCTGGCAGGCTGGCAGCAAGCTGATTCACACGTTACAGTACGCACAGTGTGTGTAAGCGTGGATAATGGAAGTGTGGAAGTCTTTCACACTTGACCAGTATGTCACTCTGTACAACCTGCTGTGTTTGTGTGTGTACCTGTGTTTGTGTGTGTGCAGTTTTACTTTGCTCCATGTTGATGGGATGATGGGAAATGCCTTCATAGTAAAACAGCTTTTTTTACGAGTTCCTCAAATTTCCACACCTTTAGAAGCTAGAGAGATGACAAGATTTTATGTGAATCTACAACTTGGTGTGAAAAATACAATTTTAAACTGAGGAAAAATCCATCAGTAACCTGTAATGGAAAATGTTAAAATCCTTATTGGCAGCTGCGGTACTTAAAGCTGAGAATCTGTAGTCAGCTTTGGACTAATTTTCTTGGTCTTAACTAAACACAAGTGGTCTGTATAGTATATAGTGTTTGGTCACTGGAAAATATGTTAAAGTTAACGCTCATTAAGCACCAGCACAGAATTGCAACCCAAACATTTTGCAGAGCCTCTCATGCTTTCCACGTTAGAAAGCAGGAGATGATCTCTTTTACAAAGATCTGCAGAGCTCGTGAACTTCCTTTGCTGATAAAACAGCAGTAGCATGGCTGATAAACTGGATTTTATTTTTTCTAAATTGGATGTTTAGCTCAGATGAGAGCATCAACATTCATTTCCACAGTCACACGGATACAAAACTGGTGTAAAATCACCAGTCAAATGTGATTTAAAAAGTGCTTTTAAAAAAGTGCCAGAAAAAGAAGAGGAATGGTTCAAATCCTTCTGCTATGAATGCACACAATTTCTAACATCGTGGCTTTGTTCGGTCCAGTACCAGTTCTGCTCCTCCCATGAGGGCACTTCAGAAACGCCATACTATTTCACCTTATGAATACAGGAAATGTCAGCCTGACTGAATTAATGGCTACGATGTTTCCTGTTTAATTGCCTCTTCGGGGGCAGCAGCAGGACAGCTGCCTTCTTTTGCATTTCAGAATTGTCTCGTAGATTTCTATTTGGGATCCTTTGAGTCGCTTCCTTTTTTGACCTCCAGTATCTCTCTCTGGTCATACATCATTACCTTACATTAATAGTAGCTGGCTTATTCTAACTCCCAGTCCGCTGTCTCTCAGTACTGGATCTGACAAATTAGGTCACTGAAAAATATAAAATCACAAACTTTTTCTTGTTTTGTTAAAAAGTCCAAATTTATTCGAAAACAGCTGGTAGGTCATCCACCCGAGTACAAGAGACTAAATTAGGGAGGAATAGTTGAAGATGATGGAAGCAGGTTGGGTGAATGAGCGAGTATTGGTTTGTCGGTTTGGTCCTGGTTTTAATAGAGTGCATAGAAAGCACTTTGCATCTTAGCTGTCAGCTAATCTATTTTAGATTATATGAAAAGTGAGTACTACTTATGGTAAGGATGACATTTTTAACTCTTCCAAAACATGTGCCAAGTCTCAAGTGATGTAGTAATTGCTGGAGGGGACAGTGTATTGTGTGGGTACCTCCCAAGAGATTGAGGGATGAGGCAGGTCTTTTTGACCTTGTGCTGGTTTGTCCACGTGTTGCCATAGGCAACCCAGTCTCCTCTTAATGGGGCAAGAGCTCTGCCAGGGCGACTTTTAGAATGCCACTTTGTTTGAATTTAAGTACGAAACAGACCAAGAGCAACCCTAAGGCCTCTATCATAGTCTTTAAAATCCTTTCATCTGTTTCAGACTCGCAACATTTACAATCTTTTAGTGATGGCTGTTTCTGTTTAGCAAAAATAAGCGCAGCCAAGATGAAAATAAAAGCAGAACAGAATCTGACATGGGTACGGTGGAAAATCCATAACTGCAATTATTTTGTAATTAGAGGTAGTAGCATCTTTAACTGTCTGCATTACTCCGGCGTAATTGGAAAACAATTTGTGAAAAAGTCTCTGGAGAAAGTTTTGGAAAGCAGCAGAACAGAGTGCAGACAGACAAATGGGCAGGAAGGAGGATGGACGGGCGATGGAGTAATCTCCCTAAGTCGACAGCATCTGTCTACTGTCCCGCTCTGTCTGTCTCAGCTCAGCTGTCATGGCTATCAGACAGGAAGAGACTGTGAGATGGCGTGTCTCGGTGTTCGCTTGGGTTTGGCACACTTAGGCATTTTATCATTTCCATAGGACAGCTGTTTCTCTGTAACCATCACCTCTCCATGTTTATATGTTTAGGAGGCAACTGACGTTTTTCTTTTTCATTTTAGATCAAGTACCAGTTCCATTTCACACCAGTCTTTGGCAAATGCTGCTCTCTGGAGACTATTTTGAGCTACAGGTTAGGTGCATTTATGAATAGCAGAGCAGTGTATGTTGGATCGACTCAATGTTCGTTCGCATATAAGGTAATAGAGGAACTGGAGGAATAGAAGAGTTTTTGGAGAGGAGCGCTCAGAAATAAGGATTCGGCAATGCCATCAGTACTCAAGAGTTCTTTGTTGGCAATCAAAGAATAAAAGGAATCCCTGAAGTTTAATATATAAAATGTGTTCAAGAGCAACTTTTATTATGTTGGTTTCACTGTAATTGATGGTACAGTTCTCTGGCCAGATTTACATTACAAATCATACGTACAAGGATCAGATGCCGAAGTGGTGCCATAGCTTGATGCCACTTCCTTTAAGACTGTGGAGGAAGGTTTTTCTACCTTATATTCATTGATGAGTTCTAAAATGCTTTACAGTCACAAGCTCAGAAGGATAATAAAATACAATGTTGGTTATTTCTGCAGTAGACAGGTCTTAAAATGTGCCTCCTTAGGTAGAGGTACATTGCTGGTGCTGCAAGATTGGTGCTGTTGCTGCCCATTACAACGTAGTGTGCTATCAATGATCTTGGTGACTGTGGTCCCAACGGCCTTCAGATCATTAACAGCCTCATCCCATGTAGTTTTGGGCTGATCTACCACCTTTCTCATGATTGTACCCATGAGGTGTGATCTTAGATGGTCGTTTATTATTTCTTTCATTTCCGAAAAATCTTCCCCCCAAGCGTCTTGCTGATGGTTGTGTAGCCCATTCCAGCCTGGTGCACGTCTACAGTCTTGTCCTTGATGACAGCTCTCTGGTCTTGCCCATGGTTGCCCAGAGGATGGAAACTGATTGATTGATTGAGTGATTGATTGGTTGACTGACTGATTGTAATCTATGTGCTCCATGGGCACAAGGCCAATCTGTGAGAGCAAGAATGGCAGCTGACTTTTAGAGGATCAAATACTTATTTCACTCAATGATATGCAAATCAATTCATAACTTTTATGTTATGTGTTTTTATTCTGGGTTTTCTGTCTCTATCTATTAAAATGAAGCTATCATAAAAGTGAGAGATTCTTTGTTTCTTTGCAAGTGAGCAAACTTAGAAACTCAGCAGGAGCTCAGATAATTGTTTCTTGATTATATTTTGCATCATAACTCTGAATCGCAAACTCTTCAGAAACTTGGAATATAAATGTACTGAATTAAAAGTACAAGTTTTCCAGTTTGCATTGCAATTGATTAGATATGCACTTTATACACTAGCAGAAAGGACTTTGAAATCACAGTTATGTAAACACACTGACCAGATTTCTCTCTAGCTTTGCATGAAAACATTACGAGCAAAACACCTCTTTTTTTAAAATTACACACAAGCATGCCTGACATTAATTACTGCAGTATCATTATTGCAGAAATCATTGCCTTATTTTCTCTTAGCAAGCTGTATTTTAAAAACTCATTATTTAACAGTTTTGCCCGTTAATGAGCTCATCTCCCAGATGAAGTGTGGTACAGTTGTTTTGTTTGACAGCAATTATTCTTTACATTTGAACAATGTCCTCAGAGTCACTGTAAGCACTGATATGTGGAGAATGTTAATAGACTGCTCCACTCCACGTGACTGAGGGGAGACTGCACTTTACCAGCAATTTAGCCATCCATGCGATTATATAAATCACATGTGTGTGTATCAGTGTATGTGTGTGATAGAGAGAGAGGGAACTGCTGACTGTGAATTTTCACGTCATGTCACCATTTGATTTCCTGTTCAGAAAATCTTTCACATTGACCATTTTCACTATTAAAACAACTGCAGTGATGGCATTTATTCTCGATTGATCTTGAGCGGTTGATCAAAGGACTGATTGTTCAATTAGAATTGAGTTTTGTCTGAAACAGTGTACAGATCTGCTGTGTGAACAACTCGACCTGTGTTCTTCGAGAAAAAAGCAAAGGAGTCAAGGGTGGCAAATGTTGCCATTTTGGAGTTTCTGGCATGACAACTACAAATGACTTGTGGTCACTCTCATCAAACCTTACTTTGGCTGTGTCATGGGCAGAGCAAGGAGGCACACTAAGCTGGTCATCATGTGCTGCACAACACAAGAGCCACTCACACTGAGCAACAGCTAGCATTAGCTTTCCTGCCCCTTCTTATGTGACTTACAAGTGTCCGCGCAAACATTTACCAGGTAAACGTGCTGTCGTGTGACACTGAGGGTCAGCTGCAGCCCTTTAAAAAGCAAACATTGCCAAGGTTAGTTAAGATGCCGATGCGGTCCTTATTATCAAGGCCCCAGTCACACAAGCGTAGAGATCTCCTAGCCACCATCTGGCAACCACCCATCGCAAACAGAGAAATGCGTGTTCCCCGACCAGTTGCAGTGTGGCTGGTGAACGTTTTTGGCAGTCGTGCTCCAAACAGAAAACTTGACCTCTAAATTTGACCTTGATGTCAAGGTTACTGAGATTCAACTCCTAGGTCTTCTCGATCTGTGTCCGCGCCACCTGCCCACCCGGCAGTATGACAACAATACCCATCAGCCTTTGAGCTGATGGGTAAAAACTAATCTTGCGGCGTTCACTACATAGATTTCTTCCTTCATCCTCTCTCTCCTCATGTTGACTGTCTCTTTATCTCTGTAAAGCACAGATTACATTAGGACATGTGGCTCACAGGAAGTCCCAGACTTCTTGTGGGGTCTATAGGTTTGCTTTATAACAATTTCAGCAGGATTTAAGCTCTTTATTACTTCATACTCTTCGTTCTAATTACATTCAGAGCAAAGATTTTAGATGGTGACGGGAAATCTTGCTGCCTCTCATATGGTGACAGGACAGGCTTTGAAAATAGCACAAAAGCATCCATAAGGAGCACCATATGGGAAATAAGATATTAAAACAGCTCAAACTGCAGGAAAGTCAAAATTTCCCACATGCCAACTATCCAGCTGACTGCCCCCCAAACTGCACAGGAAACAACAACCGACCCAGCAGCAGACGTAATCAATTCAGGAGTAAAATTTGAGCCAAATCTGCGCAGTGTCTGCCAAGATTTACAAAGCAACATAAAAATGATGACTTGAAATTAAACTTTTTCATGAATAAAAAGTGCTTACAATTACTTTATATGTTTGCGCAGAAATATGTGGACGTGTTACTTCCTTTAATCGGCCGGCCTTCGGATCCTGATGCATTAGATATATGAGTGTGAGGAGTGACGAGCAAATACAGAGTGTGTTTCTGGCAGTGATGTATCATTCCTTTTATTATCCACTAACAACTTAAGTGTGAATGCTTTGAGTTAAAGTAAAAAAAAATAAAAAAATACTGCAGCAACAAAAAGTGTCGCTTCACTCCTCCTTAGTTTATTTATGAAACGCTGCTCTACAACAGTGATGTATTATTTGTGCGAATGTGCTTTCGGAGCTCTGCGAATCGTGACGGTGAGGTTTGATGGGCTCGCGGACGTGGGAGTGAAGCGCCTCGACCTTGACTGTCTGGCCTGAATTTGCCTTGTGATGCCCACATCGCCACAGCAGCGGCACCGCGTTAAAGCGTTTTCTGCAGCAACTTTGTGTCGTGACTCGTGGGCTTAACATCAGCGTGTTCTCACAGAGCTTGCTTCCCGCTCTCACTGTTCTCCTCTTGTCTCTTTCTGTCCAGACAGAGAAGGTGTCTGCATTTATTCTGCTGTGCAACAGGCTGTGCTAAAGCACCACATACCCTCAGTCAGACACTTTATTAGGTACAGGTTGTTATTACTGGGTTAGACTCTCTTTTTCCTTGAGGACTGCCTTAATTCTTTGAGGTGTAGATTCAAGAAGGTGCCTGAAACTTTCCTCAGAGATTTTTAGTTCATATTGACATGGACATGGTTAGCTGCATGTCCTTTTGAATATCGTAAGCGTAAACTTTTGAGAGGATTTTAGGTTTGTGACATGGCATGTTACCCTGCTGGAAGTAGTCATGAGAAGATCCGTGCACTGAATCCTTGATCCTTGAGCATGAATCCTTAGAAATAAGTCACAGAATAATTTATTTTGTGAGCATCAATACTATTACTACTGTGATATCACTTCTCTTTGTGGATTTACCCAAGTGAACATAATATAAGCAGATGTTTGACCAGCTGTATGTATGATTTCTAAGGGTATAAACAGTAGAATTTAGAGAGGTAATCGAATCAGCACCTCAAATATAAATTGGTGTCTGCTACCCTTGATGCGACCTAGATGTAACCAGTCCAGCTTAGTTCATCACTGCAAACTTTATCTCAATACTACAAACTGTGCAGTGTAGCCTGCACTAAACTGCCTGGTACATTCATGCTATGTTTAAGAGACACAAAAGTAGTGCACTTCAGTTTGTTTTGCTAGATGTTTCACAAAAAACTAAATCCAGCAGCACATTTGAAAACTAAAATGAATCAGGACATTACATATAAAATCAAAATTTGTCAAATTTCTTCTGCTCCTGCCCTCTTTGTCTTACAGCTTTCACCACCTCTCAGTGTTTCGCATTGAGGGTTTTTGTTACTATGTAATACAGGGACAAACTGCGCAGAAAAAAGTTTGTGTGTTTGATGATATTTGTGAGTTGTTTGAAAAGCTGCATTTGAAAATTGTCTGGTGCTTAAAAAACATTAATCTGTTTAGCGAGAAGGAAATGAGAAGGAAAAAGAGATGTGTTTGGAGCTGGAAGCAGACTTTGGGAAGTCGCATTATTTTTCCTTATTTCTAAGCATGCTGTCTCTGGAGGCAATACCAGGCTGCAGCACATGAAAAATGAACTCATTCAGTAGTAACATGCATTAACCTGCCTATCAGATTTAATGAATCATTGAGTGAAGGTGCCAGAGTGCTGTTCTGGATCGTTCTGGCCCACTTTTTTGTTTTGTGTTCAGATATGCTGCTGACTTCCTGTCAGGCTGCCCTTTTCTCTCAGACTTGTATCGTCAACAAGGCGTTTTTACCCACTGGATATTTTCACTTTTTCACATCATTCCCAACAAATCTTAGAGATCCTTGTGTGGGAAAATTCCCAGCAAATAAACAATTTCTGAAATACTCAGACCAGCCAGTCTGCTCCACGAACAACCCTGCAACGTTCAAAGGCACTGAAATCACCTTTCTTCCCTATTCTGATGCTCAGTTTGAACAGCAGGTCGTCTTGTGATCGAGTGATTAGATATTTGCAGAAACGTGCAGTTGAACAGATGTGTTGTTGAGTGTATTTGTAGTGTGTAATTTAAACCTTATATGAACTTTTTTAAGGGGGCGTATGCCAACATCCCATATTACCTTGACATAAGCTAACTGTTATGTACAATAATAGAATAGAATAGAATAGAATAGAATAGAATAGAATAGAATAGCCTTTATTGTCATTGTACAGAGTACAACGAAATTGGAGTGCCACTCCCTTGGTGCAAGTTTCAATAATAAATATAAATGTAAAATATAAAAAGTACAAAAAAAACAATCGTAAGTACTCAAACAATAGTATGTACAATATATACAGGATAGCAGCATTAATATAATGACAGTATGAATAGCAGCATAATATAATGACAGTGACGGTATGGAATAGGTTCAATTGTTTTTGTGCTTATTTACTACGGTGATAGCTCTGGGAAAGAAGCTATCCCTGAATCTGTTTGTCCTGGTTTTATGTGACCTGTACCGTCGGCCTGACGGTAATAGTTCAAACAGTTGGTTGCTGGGGTGAGAGTGGTCCTTGATGATATTGCCAGCTCTGCTGAGGTACCGAGAGTTTGCAGTGACCTCCAGGCTGGGCAGATGTTAATAACTGGCAAATGTTGAGGGAGCTGGCAGCATAAAATATACTAGAAAAGCTGTTTGGTAATTTCTATACTTCTACTTTATAATGCTTTATTTAAATTAAACATTCACCGGTCGCACACAGTTGAAGAATGCAGTTATGTGAACCTGCGCGTTTGTGGTGATCACTCCAGGAAACGTGTCACTGTTTCCATTCATCAAATGCAACAATACAATGCTCCAGAATATATCGATGTGCTTTTTTGATTGGTACATTTTGGCCGTGTTTTGTTTCACTTTCTGTCTGTGTGTCTTTACCAGCAAATTCAGAACCAGAGTTATTATAAAAGAGGTTTGGATTTTTCATTTTATGCTGTTTATGTTGTTTTAGCCGTCTCCGAGGAAGTTTAAGCAGCACTGAAATGTTTTCCTTGATGTATTTTTGGCAGATTAAACGTGTAAATAGTTTGTGAAACAAATTCAATGGGATGTTTTCCAATTTCAGTAGTTGTGAATGTCTCCAAAGCATGCTGATATTGACTACATAAACTAAGGTATGCATAAAATTGAATTGCATAAATCTTTTACACCCGTAGAAGAGAGATTGGTTGAAATGAATCAAGTGGTGGCAAAGATTTGTCAGATACACAAACTGAATATAAGACGGATGTAGTCACAGAGTCAATGTGCCAGTGCCCTAAGTCTGGATTGTTTCCAGTGCCCAGCAGAGTTTGATTACTCTAGTTGGGTGGCGTTATGGTGGGTGTTTCTATATTTTCCACAGTCTTAGAAGCACTCAACAGCTTTTTACCTGACATACTTCACACCTACACTCAGATGCAGCGTGTTCAAAGAATTAGAACATGTCAAACATACTGAAATAACTTCCTTTCCCAGTTTATTTTCCCCACCTGAGGGACTAGCTCAGCAGTGTTGCATAAAGCTTGTCAAAATGGTGCTCTTAGCCATGGTTTTTGTAATTAGTGTTTTATGGTAATTTTGGGCAATTGAGTCCCCAGTTACCATAGCAACAGCTCAATGTGCAATTTCCATGGACTGTTAAGGAAAGCTTTAGGGATAAAACTTACTAAAGGGTGTTTATGCAAATGGAAGCTGTCATGCAGGATGAGCAAACCCTGCAAATGCGGGCAGGGTTCGGGGGAAAGAGACGCTCATAGGTTTGAACCCTGCAGGTCACAGTGTGCATCAGCATTAGTGTGACCTTGAGGAAAATAGTAAAGCAGATCTCACTGCTGAAAGAGCATGTAAGCTGGAAGATACCAACGCGCAGATAAAAAAGCCGTGGCGTCTAATCTTTCTTTTTCATCTAGAGAGGAGAGGAAAACAAGATGAGGGGAGGATAGAGGAGTGACAGAGGCAGCAGCAGGTGATAGATGGAGTGAACGCATGAATAGAGATCCAGACAGTCATGCACAGCTATCAGCTGGCAGTAAAAAAGAGAGATTGACTCCCGGCCAGAGTGAGAGAGAGCGAGAAAGAGGGAGGGATGACAGAAAGATGGAGAGGTTATTCCAGATAGCAGCAGGTCTCACAGTGTGTTCATGGAGACTTTTTCAGGTGAAGGTGAACTGTTCTCTTGCAGTCGGGACTGTTGGATCTGTATTCATCACATAGCAGGGAGCCAAAAGTGGAAACCACGTCACACAATGGGGCTCAGCAATGTAATCGAGGAAAAATAACACTGTTGAATAGCTGGAATTTTTTATTGAGCATCTCTCAGCTCACTGCTTTATTTTTAGGGCCAGTGACTCTATTGTTCTGGTTCACTCTCAACTACTTTTCAGCATCATTACCATTCTCTTCAGGCAGCTGCATTAGAAAGAAAATGATTCTGATAAACCCACGGCGTGCTACTGAGCAGGTCGATAAAGTGGTGCGTGTGACCTGCTTAACAGTCAGATAACTCTGTTAGGCATTGGTGGAGACCAGAGGGCAAACAAAAAGAAGAGTGAATATTAGACTTCTATTTCCCAAGTGGTTATAGATATGAGTTTAAAGTGGGTGATGCTTTCTCTGAGTCTCTACACGTGTACGCGTTCAGCTGGTTGTCGTAACATGCCGCAACCGCCTTTTACACGATGACATGCCAGCCCTGTGTTCCCGTTTGCACACGTTTGCAAAGTTGCCGTTTTATAGACCTTCTCAGATTGTCTGAATATTTTAGAGGTCTGAAAAAGTCAAACTATGTACTCCAAAATGTAAAAAAGTAAACCCCCGTAATAAATCACTGGATCAGATTGTACTCTACTTGAACTGGTGCATTTTGCGTTCCTATTTAGTCTGCAGAATCAAATTACCCTGAAACTTTGAGTAACAAGTGTCACTCTGTTCTATGATCTATGAATAGCTCCGAGCTTCTAGGTCAACAGTTTTGAAGACATGGCGCTGTTATCATAGACATCCGTATGCCTGTGTGTGTGTGTGTGTGTGTGTGTGTGTGTGTGTGTGTGTGTGTGTGTGTGTGTGTGTGTGTGTGTGTGTGTGTGTGTGTGTGTGTGTGTCTCTGTCTTTCTGGCTCTGAGCATTGGACGAGTTGCTGGGACACCAGCATGGCAAGGTGACCTCTAATAAATAACTAAATAACATGGAGACACACACACACAGACTCTTACTGGCAGTCTGAGTCCATGTTTTCAGCCCAGAAGTCCAAAATGTATACAGTAAATCAACAGTTCATAATTTTGTTTAACTTTTCTTATCAATCCTAAAGATACACACACGCTCCAGAAGTATGTGGTGTATGTTTCATATCCTTTTTTTCCACATGATGTAAGATCGAGGAACATTTGAAACGAGTTGAGTGAGAGCAGCTATTTTTGTCAGTTTGTGCTTTAACCATTTATCACAGTTAGAAAAAAGCAGAAGGTCAAACTAGTGACCATCACATGTGCGCTGAAGTAACAAAGAGAGATGCAGGCTCCATTTGTGATCTAGTGCTGACCAGCTTTGACTTGTTAAACCCTCTGACGCCCAAAACCCAATGGCTAATGGGTCATCAGGGCTTTGTGTGTTGAAGTTAATTAGTGGTAAAAGAAGCATCTCTTACAAGAGATTTCAGCTTTATTGGCTGATTTCTGAGGGGGGGGGGGGGGGGGGGTTGTAAGTCTAACCTGCCAATTCTATTTTTCTTTCCCAGAACTATAACTGACAGCACATACAAACAAAAATCATTACTTCTTCAATTAAAGACACTGAAAGAAATGATTAAACTTTACAATTCTTCTCCCAAACTGCACTAAGTCACAGGATTTACTCTCACTGAAACAGCTGAAAATAAAGTGCTGCTGGAAAGTGGTAACCATAACTAAGTCACCCTTACCTGACATATATGAATTTACTAAACATGAGTAAAGGCATCAGATGTATATTAAAGCAACTGTCAGGTACTTGCATCATTTTCCACTGTGTTTATAACTTAAAATAACGGGACACTTTGGTCCTTTGCTCATACTGAGGCTGCTGGCTTGTGGTTGGCTCTGAGCTCTGGATTATTGTCACAAACGTTTTCGTGTTGGTGCCCCCACGGTTAACCTTGGTGAACTTTGTGTCTTCACTCAGAATGAACAGGTTCCATGCTAACAGTGTGTGTGGATTGAAGTGTGTGCACGACTATTTCCCACTCTGCTCAAGTTGCACATGCTAAAATGGACTGCCTTACAATCACACGTGTGGAAAGTCGATCGCTCAGTGGTCCGGGCCGAGAACAGGTGATTCTGTTCCTGGCCGGTCAGTAAAAAAAAGACTAAATGGGTAGTCTTCTAAGTTTATAGTTTAAAATAAAAATATTTGTGCTTTTATTTAGAGGTTTTAATCGGTTTTTTTACTTGTCCTGTTAACAGAACATATGTAGGTCAGCCATAATGAGCTGCAAAGTCTTTATTTAAGACTGTACACAGTCAAAGTAACCTCAGTGCTTTTAATGTGTTAGGAGTGTAGCTTTTACATGCTAAACAGGTCATTGTGAAATACAAAACAAATCCAAAATCTTTGGGAAAATGTGATCATATTCAGCAGAAATTGGCTTGTGCTGAGGTGAAGTTCTGCATTGGGTTTATGTGGAAAGACAAACTTTAATTTTGAAAAATAGCACAGATGCTTTCCTCTTTTCCTAATGAAGACAGGAGGAGGTTTTTTACTGCTCAAACACAGGATGATAAGTTTGCCTTCCCATTAAATTGCCTTCTGGAATTCAAAAATGGTTTTAGATCGAGCTGCTCCTGTATAGAAGAAACAAAAAGTGCTGTGCCTGGGTTTTAAGATGGCTCCCCTGCTTGTCTCTTGATAGAGGAAGCGATGGAGGAGGAGAAAGAGAAAAAGTTAAACCTGGAGACAGATTGAGGAAAAGCGCTGAGACACCGAGAGAATGAAAGGGGGAAAAAAGGAAGATAGAGCGAGGAGATGCGCTGGGGCATCTCAGGCAGAAAGAACTGGGCCACTGAGCATAACTCTGGAAGAAAAGAGATGGAAAAAAAAGAAAAGAGTGGCCTGGAAAAGAGGGAGAGACAGTGAGAGATGACAGAAGGAGAGGAGAGGCTCATGTGAAGCCTTTCCTCTGTGAGCTTCACATATAGGCTACTGAAGAACAGTTGGACGAGCGAAGCCTTGAAATGAAAAACCAAATAAGTTGGTCTGGTAATGTTTGAGAACAGCCAGCTGTCTCTCTGTTGATCAGGATATCACTTTGCACTTTCCAACAAGCTGTTTTCAAGTCTGACTTTGGATCTTTAGACGAGAAGTCCATTTTCTTGTAACTAATAAGCACCTACAACTAGTAAGCTGATCATCTTTATTATGTTGAATAGTGAAAAATGATGGAATTTCCCTGTCTCAGAGAAATGTTGTGGATTGTCATCTATTAAGTAAATCGGTGAAAATCTCATATCTGTTACTTTTGGGCTCTGAAGCCTTTTCTATAGGAAAATTATCAGAAAGCAACCAGCTAGCAACCAGTTTCCTCGGATTGTGCTCATTGACAGACTCATTCATACTGATGGCAGAGTGCTGGCAACAATCTGTCTGCACTCATTAATAAAATAGCACCTTCTGTGAGAGTGATTGCAGTTAAGTCAGACTGCAACTGTTTGCAGAAAGGTTGCCTCCTTTCAGGGGATCTGTGCAATCGCCTTCCAATCACAAGTTGTTCGGAAGGCGATTGCAATCAATCAGTCACAGCACATTGCAATCTGGTGCAGAATGGCAGAAGTTCAATTCAATTCAATTCAATTTCATTTATATAGCGCCAAATCACAACAACAGTCGCTTCAAGGCAAGTCAAGGCAATTAACAGGCAGCCAGCACAGATGTCCTACTTTTTATCATTTGACTGATCCATTAGCGTGCTCTGAGTTAGCTTTTTGATACCAAGTGTGTCCAATGTTGGATGGTTTTTCAGTTGAATAAATGTAATGTAAGCTTGCTCAGCTAACACTATTTCAGGATTTTGGTGCATAAGATGAGCTCTCTTGTTCATAGTATTCCCAATGTATTTCATTTTATTGAGCTAGCATTGGCAACATCCGGTCTTCCCTCTGCAAAGCCTTGCAGCCATGGTGGTAACTGTTGTGGATGAGAATTGTGGACAGGACTATGGATAAAGTTATTCTTCAGATTGTCTATTACTGTACACCAACGTCAGTTTAAATCTTGCTGTAGTTTCCTGTCAGTTTTGAGCTATAAAAGACTGACAGCTTTTGAAGTAGTGTTCATAGTTTTTCTCAGTTTTTCTAGAATGCCCAGTAAACGGGTTCATGACTTTTATGACCAGATATTATCCATATTAATGAGAACTAAACTGGTACTTAAATATCATTTTCCTTCAGTAAATTAGTGCTCAAAGCCTGTTTTACAACAAACCACATTTACCTTTGACAAACCACTCACATCCCCTTTAAGCTCTTTCTAGGCTTTGGTGATAAAAAAAAGTAATTTTTTTATATCAGTCAATATCAATAAAAATATCATAGTTAGTAGTGCTATTGTCATTATCATTTGGCCTTTCATGTTTTCTGTCAATGAACTCTTAATAGAAATATAAAGTTCACAGAAGCCATATTTCTATTGAAGAAATGTGTTTCACAATAATGATTTTAATAGTTTGATCGCTCAGCCCTACTTTCAGTTGCCCACGGCCACACTTTGGCATATGGACCGGGGAGCTTAGTATCAACCCACTGACCCTTTGATTACTTGGCAACCGTCTCTACCTTGTGAGCCACAGATGATAATGAAACTCGTTACGAGGTATTTCATGTGCTTAAGCCTACCAATTTGAGCGCTTTTTTTATATAGCTCAAAAATGAAGGATACCTTAAATGACACATCAGATCTTGATAAATTAAAGGTTTCATTTGAAAAAGGGTCATTAGAATTTTATGCTATTTATGCCTTTTTTTGCTGCTCTTTTTTAAACTTATTCTTTTTAAACTGTATTGCTTATTGCACTGTAGAGGCTGGTGAGGAACAGTATTTCCTTTCAGGCTGGGTAACACCATAAGGAATGATAATAAACTTCTTTAGTCTTCTTGAGAAGTCATGATTTAAAAAATTAAAGACTTCCCTTTATTTTATTTATGTATTTATTTATTTGGAATCTTGCAGAAGCAAATTTATGAGAGAAAAGGCTGTGGAAACACGAGCACACTTCTCTTCGACGCCGATGCTGTCGATAAAATGTCAATAGTTGCCACCAGGGTTTGCTGCAGGCCAGGATGCATCGCATATATTGCCCCAAACTAACAGAGTCATGTGCTATTCTTGGCTGACTTTTTAAAATTGCCAAGCATTCCTGTTGAGCAGCTAATTAATAAAAAGATCTATTAGCCGCCATATGAAAACAGTGTACATGATAGAATCCCTGCAGTAGCTCGGATACGTTCATATCTGACAGCATGATTCTCCCTGACTACCTGTCACGCAGCCCTTTTCTGTCTGGCTGCTTGTTTATCTGTCTTTATTGCAAACTATTTATAAATCCCACTGTTTGTCTGTCTAACTTTCAGTCTGTCATTTGTGGGTACTTGTCACTGAAGGCAGTCACGTCCTAAAGTTTTTCTGTGTACACAGTGAGAGTCATAAACATCTTTTTCAGGTCACTCTGTGGTTTCGGTAACAACGCTTTGACTCATTTGGCGCGTTTGTATATTTGTTCATTCATGCATCTGAGCATAATTGATTGTCACATTTCGGGTGCAGGTGAATTGTCAGCTGTTCTCGGCTTTGTTGTGTCAGCTGATTGTTATTTTTAGTGTGAGTGATGCAAGGGTCGTTGGGTTTTACAGACGTGCCACCTGGATCCACAGTGGCAGGCAGATTGGACTGGCTGAGAGTGTGAAAACGCCCAGACTGTGATTCATCAAGACCGTGTTGTGATTCCTCGAGGCTTTGTCCTCTTCAGAAAAATGCAAACCATTTGTTAGAGCACAGATAAATGTTTCCCTGACAGCAAGGCTTTTTAGGGATGGGAGCGACGGGATGGAATGAAACGGTGAGAACTGGGGATGGTTTGGGGGAAAAGTGAGGTAAAATATTTTATTTGTATCTGTTTTTTCACTTAAATCAACCTAAAGGTAGGGAAATATGAGGCGGGAATAAAACTAACCCACACAACTTCAGAAATTTACAAAACCTTCACACTGCGCCTAACTAAAATAGACAATTAAATTAAATGTGATCTCCAAAAAAAGCTACTAACTATTCAGTAAACCCTGTTATTAGTGATCTTCAATAAATATTACCACTGTTTTGTCTACGCTTATGAAAGATGAATTCATAATTAAATTAATTAATTAACGTCTCACTAAATTAAGTGAGACTTTAATTCTTATGAGCATTATAAAACTTCCAGAGGTAACCAGAGGTAATTCTGACCTTTTAGCCACTGATCAGTGTATTAGCAGACTGATATTTTTTCAAATTTATAATAGCCAGTAAATAAATCTTAAAACTGTAAAGAAGAGATGGCGGTGTGTTGATGTTGCATAATTCGTCCACAAGAGGGCACTCTCAGTTTCATTGTTGGCAATGCACCTGTTTGGAAGGACAAACGTAAACAAATAAATAAACAAATGTAACACATTTTAGGGAAATCTTTTTGAGTTTTTGTATCTAAAGAAAAAAGACTAAAATTGGGAATTATATCAGAATATCAGCATCTGTCTTAAAAATCCTACATCACTCCTGTATGTCGATGTCGGCCATTAACATAAAAACCAGGATGTCACACATTCAGAATGTCAAAAAAACGAAGAAACACACAAACGAACGGCAATACTCGAGACTTAGGGTCTAATTTAAAAGAGCTCCTGTCTCATCTCCTTCACCTGCTTCTCGCCTCTCATGTGAGCTATTATGCATCATCTAAAATCAAATAAAATGTTAAAGATTTGCATTTTCTTTCTTTAAGGAAGTACAGGATAATGACTACCATTTAAAACACTGAATTCGTTTCAGCAGTTGAAATTACAAGTTACAGCGCGCTGGACCTCAATGTGAACCAGCGGTCTGCTTCACAAAAAGGATGGCATAATAAGCTGGCAATATAGTTTTATACCACAACAAAAACAAGAATTATCATGGGAAATGACATGGCGGTCCTTCTGCCTCCCGTCTGACCTCGTCTGCATCTGCTCCTTTCCTGGAAAAAGACACCTCCCTAGCCTAACCTTGCTGCATTAAAATCAGCTAGCAATTCTTAGCCTGTTGTTTTCTACTTATTATCCAAGTCCGGGACAATCTGTTCAGACTCTCTTGGACCAGAAAAATTTCACCCTGACTTTAACTAGTTATGGTGTGTAAGCATGTTTGCAAAATCCCTCTGCAGCTCAACATGTCAGCCTCAATGAACGCACTGAATTGATCCTTTTGACCCTATTTACACAGAGTGCCAACTCTTAATGAGCGCAAAGACAATGAGTATATAATAATCACAAAAAACAGCTTTACTTAATCATTTTATTCCTAACAGGTATGACTTTGTAACTTTAGACAAACAGCTTTGACCTGTGATGCCAAAAAAGAGCAATAAAGTCCTTCATTTTTTCTATATCAGTCGTACGGTTTTTCTATTCCAAAACAAGATAACACATTTTTTTTAATTGCTCAGATACATATCATGGATCAGCCTATCCGCTGTCTTTAATGCCTTTTAAGGTCTTTAACATTAACTTTGAAAGCAGCCCTGAACGTTGTGTGGGATATCTGGTTAAGTCAAGCTACCGAAGCTTAACCAGATCTTAACCTTTGAAGTAGCAGACGACAAGAAATTGTTTCTAATTTGATATATTTTCTGTGATACTTATGTTTTGTGATTATTGCCAACAGAGAAAATACCCCAGTTTTTTTCTGGGGGTTTTTTTCCATCAGATTATTCTTCCAGACTTTGCTGGCTTGCTATTTATAATATTCATCCGGTACTTATCGATCAGTCTCTTTACATTTTTTTCATTATATTTTTCCTACATGAACTTATGCAGTAAATAACCAAACAAATTGTTTGGGGGGGTCTGATATGATGAGAAGACATTGTGCAACAGACAACATCACGAGTGAGTTTCCCCACATTTTAATATGTAAGAAAATATCAGAAGATCGGGGCGTTTGTCATCACTGCAAAGTTTATTTGTGTGTTGAAATGTTAAAGGTTGTGGAGCAGCACAGGACAGTCTGACAGTCAAGCAGCAGCTGATACGGGTAGCCTGCTCCTTCTACTGGTTAATGCCTCATTCAGTGCTGGTTGTCCGGCCACGCTGAAGGGTGAACGGTTTGATTGTGCACCAAAGTTCCACAAAAGCAAGCGGAGGCAAAATCCACTCAGTGATGACGCATCGTTCAGACTCACTTTTTTATGACGACTCTCTTTCAAGCCTTTTTTGCAGCCAGATGCCTTGTTATCCCAGACTGTGGATTTGTCTAAAAAGCTTAATATCTACTATCAAAATCAGTCTTCCAATGATAAACCTGTGCCTCAGACTTATATAACTTTTCACTATTCCAGTGTACGTATGTGGGATGACAGCACATTTCTATAGGACTTTTCAAAAAGAACATCTTAAAATGATGTTCTCTGATGATCAGAGACTCAAGCACAATTGAAATCTGCATGTGTGTGTGTGAGTATTTTCATGTGGTGGTAGTACAGGTAACTGCCCAAAGTGCTTATTTAATGTTTAGTAAATGTAAAAAAAAAAAACAACAACCCAACAAAACACAGAAAGTGGCAGAACAAGCTGTTCTTGGCCGCTAGATAACTAACTGCCTCCCACATGCACACACACACTCACACTCAGGGATTTGCTTGACAATGTGGAGCACTGGGATGTGAAACAGGATCTTCCGTGTCCTCTCACCGTCACTGACACAAGTAAATGAGTCAGCATGCATGACTGTTTGTGTCACTGATTTGTATGTGTGTGTGTGTTTCACATGTGCTCGTCCGCGATAGCGTGCGACTGTTGTGAGCGAGTGCAGAAACCCTGGGGCGATATCCACAGAGCGCAGCTCTCCCGCCTTTTGCGAGAAACAGAAAAGGAAACGCGAAGCGGTGGCATGGAGCTGTTCTCGGGCTCTTATTCAGGTGCTATAAAAGTGTCTGACATATCTGAGTCTACATTAAGCGTCGCAGAATGTGGAGCGCTCGCCCACCGAGTGCAGCATGTTCTGTTTTATGACACAGAAGAGAGAGACAGAGAGAGCAGGAGAATGAGTAAAAATACACCCAGCTCCTGGGAGACGGTCTCTATGGCAGCGGTTACCGTGGCGACAGTGAGGCTGCACGTGAAGCGATGGCTGTCATGGCACCCCTAGGGGAATTCACCCTCTTGAGCTGCTGGAGGACATGCACAGATATTCACAAACACACAAGCTTGAATGAAGAGCAGAGGGAGGAGGAAAGCGACCGCTCGAGGGGAAATTCAGGAGAACTGCCGATCGCTCGCTAGCTGTGGTAAAAACTTAACTCTGGGGGACTGCCGAGCTAAAGCAGAGTTTGCTTGAACATTTTATGAAACTATATAATTTTAAAAGGAAATATTTTTACCAGCTCAGACAGTGCAGTTGAGTTTTGTGTGACATTTCAGCAAAGTGTCCTGCAATTCAGTAGTTGGGACCAACGTTAAAGATGGTTTGTTTTGACTTATTAGTAGACAATAAAGGGGGGTCAAAAGTAGGTATGTGAAGAAATATTTCTTACATTGCTTGGTGTGTTCCCAGTGCTTACTGTATATGTACACTGCACAGCCAAAAAACAAAAAGTCCCACACTCTAATATTTTCTGGGACTGCCTTTAGTTTTATAGGCACTACACACTCACTGAGGAATTGTTTCGAGATATTTACAAAGTGTATTTAAATATTTTTTCAACAAGATCTTGTAACCATGATGAGGCAGTCAGACTGCTAAAGTCTTCTGCAGCACATCCAGAAGATTCTCAGTGGGTCTAAGGTCAGGTCTCTGGTGATCCCTGAGCCAGTGAATTCTGTCATCTGTCATCTTGGAACGTGCTCGTGCCGTCAGGGATGAAAAAAAAAAATATTGATGGAAAATCCTGGTCAGTCAGTACAGTATATTTAGCAGAAAAACAATTGTCTTTTTTTATTAACAAACACCTGATCATTTCAGTGTGGGCATTGACGGTGAAGGGAGGGAGGCAGGACAAAAGACACACTGTGAAAGAGAGCCAGAGATTAATAACAACTAATAATTAAATGCAGAGCAGAGTATTAAACACACAGAGAGTATAAAGAGGTGAATGAAGAAAAGAAACACTCAGTGCATCATGGGAAGCCCTCAGCAGCCTAGGCTTATAGCAGCATAACTAAGGGAGGATACAAGGTCATCTGATCCAGCACTAACTATAGCCCTTGATAAACTGTAAGGACCTTTTCACATAATGAAGTCTGCACATTTTTACCAATACTGCTGCATTTTTACTTTCTCCTGAGTTGGATTTTTGGCTCTCTCTCGAGTATTTTTAACAGCGTGCAGTGTGGCGTTAATACTTCTTCATCACAGTCTTCTTCTTTTTCACCCGCTGCTGGTGTGTAAAAGTGTACATGTGTGGAGGTGCTTAAGTCTGTGCGTGTGCACATGTGGGCGGGTGTATGTTACAGTAGCAGTTCTTGTAAACCTTCTCACTACATCTTTGTTTTCTGTTTTATGTCATAATTATTATGATGATTACCAAAGCTATTTAAATGTGTGTGTGTGTGGGGGGGGGGCTTGCACTTGCACACGAAGCATTGCCTCTGCAGAGTCAGTCTGCTCCGTCATGCTGTTTCCATAGCAGCAGCAAGAGCCAACACAGCCAACCACGCTCACTTCCTTGTTTCATCCTATTGGTACTGGCTCATTCTGACTCCCATCCAAATTGTATTTCTTTTTTTTTCTTTTTTGTGCTGCATGCTATCTGGATGTCTGGGCAGGACTGGACACACTTCGGCACCCCCTTTACATTCACTCTAGCAGAGGTGATCAGTGTGTTAGAAATAAAGACAAAACCTAACGATGACTAAAATATTTCACTGCATCCATGAATGGCCACGTGGCCAAGTCCTTTGCACTGTTATATTGATATATGGGTCACACAGAGCAGTCTTCATCCTTGTTATTTGTCTTTTGGTGTGATATCTGTTGTGAACAGTGGCAGCACAGCGCCCTCTTCTTTTCCTCATGAACTTCAGATAATCAGTCTGTGCAGGTGTCTGTGTCATGAAGGTGACTGCCCACAAAAGTCTCTCACTGCTGCCCACGTAACCCCCCCCCCCCCCCCCTCCCCCTCCAACAGACACACACCCACACCCATATTTGCTATTTGTCACCCTGCTGTTGTTAATACTTGCCTGGGCGACATCAGCTCCTCTCTCTCGTTCCCTCTCCGCTCCGTTGACAAAAAGCTGTTATTTTTAGTCTACTCTCTCTTTGTAAATTAAGCTGTTACATCCATAACCGTGAGGGCAGAGCAGGCAGCTGCACTATCAGTAGCTTATAGAAACAGATTTCTTAGCAGACGGCGAGCTCATATTTTGCACATGTTTTCAAGACAAAAGTTTTTTTTTCTGTGCTCCTTTTAGTGAGTTCTGTAATTACTCAAAGTCACCTCAGTCAGGAAAACAAATGTTTTTGCTTATGTGTGATGGATCACACACACACACACACACACACACACACACACACACACACACACACACACACACACACACACACACACACACAATGAATAATGATAACTAAAGCCAAAAACCTCCAGAGTCAAAAAAGGCACGTTATAGATGGAAAATGAGTTTTAACAAACTCTGATTTGTGGGTCACGTCACCTGTGGTTAGTGTTACTGGTTTCTTTGGAACATAATACTGGGCCATCTGGCTTAATGATTCGAGGATGCTGTAGACACTGAAACTGATTTTGCATGTTTGCTAATTATGTATTTTTAAGCCCAACAAGCAGTCCGCCTGCCTTCTTACTCAGCCACTGAGAAGATCCTTAGTGCTGTGTAACCACGATGGAGTGTGTCAGCTGACTTCTGCCGCCTGTGCTCAGACAGCCACACTAGCAAGCTGATGTTCTAGCAAGCTGAGCGTGGACACATGTAGTGTGTTACCTCTTTGTTTAGGCATCTTTATATTGCAGAGAATCTAATAAAGATTGTAAAGAGCAGCAGGATGTATTGACCTGTGGTGTAGTTTGCTCCAGGCCCGGATACTGTTAACATTAAATGTTTCTGAGAAAATGCTGTTGGGACAGCAATGTTAAGTCCCAGCCAAAATGGTTGTGGTTTGATTGGGGAACTTAATTATAAAGCAGATGACCAGAGGGCACATTGTTTCCAAGTCAGGCCCTTTCTTAGAAATCAGGAAATATGGATCACATCAGTGTAGTTGTGTAGCTATGAAAAAAAGCAAAGCAATACATCTGTATGTGTTTTCTTTAATATATTTGATAGAGAGTCTTTTTGGTAGTTTATTTGGTAGTTAGGGTTGGATCAGGTGACCCTGAATCCTCCCTTAGTTACACTGCAATAGGTCTGGGCTGCTTGGGGCTTCCCATCAGTGTTTCTTTTTCACTCGCTATATGTTTATACACCACTCTGCATTTAATCAGTAGTTATTATTCATCTCTGGCTCTTTTCAGCATGTCTTTAACTTGTTTTCCTCCCCTTACCCCAACCAGTCTGACAGGTTGCTGCCCCTCCCTGAGCCTGCTTCCTGCAGAGGTGTTTTTCCTGTTTAAAGGAAGGTTTTCCTCCCCACTGTCGCCAAAGTGCATGCTCAAAGGGGATCATATTATTGCTTGGGTTTTCTTGTTTTCTTTGTATTGTTATAGGATCTTTACCTTACAATATAAAGCACCTTAAAGCAGTTGTTGTGATTTAGCACTATAAGTAAAACTGAATTGAATTGAACTGAATAGTGCCGCGCAGTACTGCACTGTAATACTTTCAATAAAAGGTAGACATCTGATGTTAGCATGGTTTACAGTTCTCATATCTAGAAGAGATATAGCATTAATATTCCATAATATGCAGTGTACATCATGATTATATTGATTATACAGTTTATGTCACAGTAGTGTAATTAACACATCAATTTCTTCAAAGTCTCCAAAGTGACGTAGTTAGTTATATATTTAAAAAATATATAAGAAAACATTAGGTTAAAACTTCTTACACTTTCTTAATAGCATCCACGCTATTTGCTTTAAAACTACACTCTCCAGCCACTTTATTAGGTACACCTAATTAACACAAATTAGCCAGTCACATGGCAGCAACTGCTTGCATTCAGAAATGTTGAATGTGGGAAGAAAAGTAATTTTAGTGACATTGAATGTGGGAAAGTTCTCGGTACATTTCAGAAACTGCAAAGCAGGAAAGCATGGATCCATCTGGCCTTGTATCGATATTTCAGGATGATAGTGGTGTAATAGTGTGGAAGATATTTTTTCGTTGTACTTTGGGCCCATTAGTGCCAACTGAGCCTTGTTTAAACACCACAACCTACCTGAGTATTGTTGCTGACCATGTCCATCTCTTTACAACCACAGTGTAGCCAACTTCTAATGGATTCTTCCGGCAAGCTAACATGCCATGTCACAAAGCCCAGTTTAGGCTCAAATGGCCTCCGATGGCCCTGATTTTAATCCAGTAGAGCACGTTTTGGATGTGGTGTAACAGCATATTCACACTGTGCATGTGCAGCTGATAAATCTGCAGCAAATATGACATGCTATCATATCAACATGGACAAAGATCTTTGAGGAATGTTTCAAGCATTTTATTGAATCTATTTCACAAATAATTAAGGCAGGTGTAACTACTGAAGTGGCCGAGTATCTGCGGTAAAAAATAATACACAGACAAGCCGCCGCCAAACAGCATCGTGAGAAGCACTGACTGCCGGGTTTACACATAGAATAGGCAAACAGTAAATGTCAGCTGGCCTCATTACACCTGCACTGAGCATGACTGTGGATAAGGATGCATTGATTTTAATGGTCCAGTCCTTTTAGATAAACAGTCCTGCAGGATCTGCGACCTTTTTATCTGATTTCAGTGGCTTGCAAAAAGCTAGAACAGATAACACAGTGTACTCGCAATGTTCAAGATTACTCTCTCTATCGTCTGAATTCATCTGGTCTCACTGTGCTGGACATGTGTGTGTTTATAGCCAGATAAAGCTGCAGGTCTTATCTCTGAGCCTCCTGGTGTTCCTCTCACTGCTCTCTACACCTTCTTATTTTCACGTTCTCTCTTTAGTTTCCTCATCTCTTTCTTTTCATGCCGCTCTGCAGCTTCTCATCGCATCCAGTTGCTGTTGTGCTCGATGGCAGTTGAAGATCAAGCAGGAAATTGAAGTCCAATCACTGAAAACTCGCTCTTTGTTCCGTTTGAAAGGGCTGGCGTTAAAATGTCTTTATTTGTCAATAGGTTGAGCGCAGCGAGCGAGTGGGTTTGCAATGATAAAGCTGAATGATGAGTCCTCACTCAAGGACTTTAATAACCATGGTTAGCCTACTTATGCCATTCAGCCACAAGCTTTTTAAATGGAGTTGTGTAATGGAGCGATGTTGTCGCAGAATTACAAAGGATTCGGTCTAATTATATGGCTCTGGCTTGTTGTTTGAAAAGACCGTGTGTGTGTGTGTGTGTGTGTGTGTGTGTGTGTGTGTGTGTGAGACAAAGCGAGCCGAGCCTCAGCCTGCTGTGAACTGGGTAACTGCTGGTTGGCGGGGGATCACTCTGATACCCATCTGCCATGTGAGTTTTACATCTGCCTGACAGTCATGTGAAGCTTTTAAACTAATGTGGGTCCTTCAACACCTGTGACCTAAAGTATAATTTCACATTTTTCTCTGCCTTGGAACAATCTTCACGTATCCAATATGTACAGTGGCTGTTCAACACGGTTGAATTAAAACACAAAACAAAAACAAAACATAAAGGTCTGAATAAAAGTTGAAAAAAACAGAATGGAAGGGGAAAAAAAACAAAACTCACAAAACACAGCTGATGGATTTTTAGGTAAGATGGAAAAGTTGTGGAAGTGACAGAAACCAAAACATGTAAAAGAATTTACTGAGACATACTTGAAAAGGATTCAGAAAAAGATGCAAGGTAATGTGGGCGATCGTGGCTCAAGAGCTGGGCGTTTGCCTTGTAATCGGAAGGTTGCCGGTTCGAACCCCGGCTTGGACAGTCTCGGTCGTTGTGTCCTTGGGCAAGACACTTCACCCGTTACCTACTGGTGGTGGTCAGAGGGCCCGGTGGCGCCAGTGTCCAGCAGCCTCTCCTCTGTCAGTGCGCCCCAGGGTGGCTGTGGCTACATTGTAGCTTGCCATCACCAGTGTGTGAATGTGTGCGTGAATGGGTGGATGACTGGATATGTAAAGCGCTTTGGGGTCCTTAGGGACTAGAAAAGCGCTATATAAATACAGGCCATTTACCATTTAATCACATAATTCATATAATATTGTAAACATTTGTTTGCTTTTAGCCGTTTTCTGTTTTGTCTCCCCAAAACACTTCTCTCGTTCTTCTTTGTGAACTTTTACTGCATTATTTTTTCTGTTCTTCTGTTGTTTTTGCAGCCTTTTTCTATTTGCTGCAGTTTCAGTGCATTTGAACTCACAGGGCCACCGTACACATGGCCTTTTACATTGGTGCAGTTTTTTTCTCCTATCCACAGCAGGAAAATCCACATTCCTTAATCTATGCAAAAATGTCAAAGTTTACGTGAAGTTAATATGTCTCACTTCACAAAAATGTGGTGCTAGTGTAAATGATATCGTTCTCTAAAGTCACTTATAATACGACTTCACCTGCAGTTTTGGTTTGGTTGGACGGGGACACTTAGTGTCAATACCCACATTAGTTTAATTTTACTGTAAGAGCAAACCTTTAGCAGTGTCCATGTCTGATCTGGCTCAGAGTCGGTCTATTTCAAAAGGATGTGGGCACTGATTCCTGTACTTGACCATGGACTCAAATCTGAGTACAGCAGTAGTTCATTCAAATTCAGTGTAAGAAAACAGCTCAAATAATCATTCAGCAATTTTAGATCACCGCGTTTATATTTTTTGGTAGACTACTTTGTTTTTGTCTCTCACAGGGTTGTCAGTCAGCCACACTCACATTTACACAAACTCAATTAAGAGTCAGGATGAGGAGAACGTTCAAACTTGACACCACACAGAGAGGCTCGAGCCAACAGAACGATTTGGTACGTGCAGATTAAAATACTTTGTATGCTGATTTTGAACTATGGTTTAGATTTAAAAGGATCAGCTCACTAATTTTGGACATCAAGATTATCTTATCTTATTATTAATGTTGTAAACCACTAACCAAATTATGAATAGATAACAAAATCTGATATTGTTTATGTTTTCACAAGTAAAAATAATGTTTTGTGTCCAGTATTTTTATAGAAAAACCATGAACCATACCACACACATCCTGTGTCTGGAAGACCCTATCTCTACCTTTAGGATTAGGCCCTTAAGCCCAGCATAACTAATGCAGCATAACTCTCTTAGTTATGCTGCAGTAGGTGTAGACTGCTTGGGGAATCCCATGATGCATTGAGTATTTCCTCTTTAGTCACCTTTCTAACTCACTATGTGTTAATAGACCTCTCTGCACTGAATCATAGTTATTATTCTCTGGCTCTCTTCCACAGCATGACTTTATCCTGTCTTCCTTCTCTCACCCCAATCGGTCACTGCAGATGGCCCCGCCCCTCCCTGAGCCTGGTTCTGCTGGAGGCTTCTTCCTGTTAAAAGGGAGTTTTTCCGTCCCACTGTCACCAAAGTGCTTGCTCTTAGGGTGTCATATGATTGTTGGAGTTTTCTCTGTATTTATTACTGTAGGGTCTACCTTACATTATGAAGCGCTGTTGTTGTGATTTGTCACTGTATAAATTAAACTGAATTAAATTGAACTACAGCATTTGAAGCCTAAGCTAGTGTCTAATAGAGGTGGGGGGAAAAATCGATACTGTGTAGTATCGTGATATTTTGTTTGCTAATAATGTATCAATACAGGGACAGCAGAAATCGATATTTTGTTGCAAAAAAAGTTTTTGTGCTCTGACTTCAGAGCATGTTGATCAGCTCCTTTTTCTGAGCAAGAATCCTGACATTCCTTCACTGTCCAAATGTGTTTAACTTTTTTTTTGGCAGCAATAAACATGACAGTTTACTTATTTTAATTTAAGACATGTTTTATTTTAATTAAGTTTAAAACTTTTTTATGTAATGTAAAATTATATTTTGTTTTAATTTACTTTCAAATTCTTCAGTTGCTGAATGGGCTGCATAGTTTTCATAAATTGCATAGTTCAGAATAGCTATAATTGTACCAGATGGTTGCATTCAGTTAAGTTGGACTAGACTGTAATACAAACTGCGAGACTTTGTTATTAGATAAAATGAATATTGATAAAGTTTACCTTTATGTACAGAATCTGAATATCGCAAAATATTTTAAAAAATTGCAATAATATCGTATCGTGCGTTAAGTATTGTGATAATATCGTATCGTGGGATGTATGGTGATTCCCACCTCTAGTGTCTAATGCCCTTCACTGGCTTTGCATTGATTTGAAGGTTGAGAAGGGCAAACATTTCAGAAATTACTCTGTTGAAAGTAAAGGTTGCTCACCCCTCTCTCTTTATCAGTTGATATCTTCCCTTCTTTCCATGGTCAGATGAGGGTGCTATGTGTATTTGCAGCATCTGTTATCATCTGGTACACTTGCATTATTTTTTCTGTAGCAAAAAACACCAATATGGACTTGCCACACCATTTATGAGACTTTCACACAGTCCATCAAACGTTTTTGGTTTCAGCCTCAAAGGAATGCTAGTTTCTTTTCATGCTTGTTACTGTTAGCTAACTAAGCTTGATGATGAATTTGGACAGAGGAACTCTTGTCACCCCAGACTTGACTGAAGCTATTGAAGCTTAGTAGTTTCTGCTGATACTGTTCTCGCTTTTCCTCAGGTGGTTATTGGTGGGGATCAAAGTGTTGTTAGTTGTAGGAAGTGATCAAATTTTTTTGTCACATATTTTGTCATTCTTCTTGTCATGAATTGGGGCTTTGATGTGTCACACTGTATAAATTACCACCATTTGGTGGGATCAAGTCTGAGCAGGCTTGATTACTTTTGACAGCTTGCTTCTGTATTTATGAGGACCTACAGAGTGCCTACAGATAGAACAAGTCAGTAATTCATTAAAAATTATATTGCAGTAATAATGCATGATTGCTACAAAATCCCAAGACACACTAACGTGACTCAGCAAACCATTTGGTCACCACTGGTTTCTCATCCTCTGCAAGGCTGTGGAGGGCTCACTATGCATAAGATGAACAGTCCTCCTGTCTATGCAAGGCATGTAGGTGATATTTGTACAATGAAAAGCTCCTATATCTGATCCCACTGTGTTTAACACATTGTTTTTTGCACTTTGAGATTCAAATAGGCACATTTTTTCCTTCTGCACAGCATGAATAATTTTGCAGTAGGTGGATTGTGAAAATGTTTCTTTGTGCATTTATTTATTTCATTACTCATCAAAAGATGCAAAATCTGTCACTGTGAATGAATGCAACTCACATTTTTTATCACGTAGTTTTTAGAATTTGTTTCCCACGTTTTATAGAAAACCCCACTCACGATTTTTTCACTATCGAAACACTTTGTATAACTAGTTTCTTATATCAGAGCCTGTCTTTTAGTACGCTAATCTGCCCATATACTGTTAATGATGCTATCAGACTGACAAGGTTCTACACAGAAGAACTCCATCAGGTAGCATAGCATAGCATCTTTATTTATAACGCACTTTACATCCAACAGTGTTGGCCAAAGTTCTACAAATCTAAAACAAAGAGAAAACAGTTTAAATTACATATAGAATATCTACAATTTAAAAATAATATAATTAATAAGAAACAGGTACAACAAACCTGTTAAAATCACGAGCTGCTGAACCTTAAAGGCCTCTAACATCATGTCTGTTCTCTCCTTTTCTCACCATTTCAGTGCAGTGTCTGGAAATGACCACTAAACGGAAGCTGATTGGCCGGCTGGTGCCGTGCCGTTGTTTCCGTGGTGAAGAGGAAGTGATCTCAGTGTTGGACTACTCCCACTGCAGCCTGCAGCAGGTCCCCAAGGAAATCTTCAGCTTTGAGAGAACTCTGGAGGAGCTCTACCTAGATGCCAACCAGATTGAGGAATTACCCAAGGTACCCCTGAGTCATATGTTAATTTTTTCCTGATATAGCTCTTCTTCCTTTTATTGACCTCTTTTGGGGGGTTTACTAATCCTTATGCCTTTTTTAAAATTTCTTCTTCTACTATTAAGCTTCTACTACTAAACTAAAATCTGCTTTTTCTGACAGTTGATCAAATTCACAATTAATAGCTGTTCATCCACTGGTACCCTGAGTAACAATTAGGGATCACAAACTGCCTTTTCACTTCACCCACTCAGGTTTATTGAGCTAGTTCTGCACCTTTTTTGTACAGTTGTGTATGCAATGCTGACCATTAGTCATGTTGCTTTGTTTATGATTTTTTCGAATTTGGATTTCGGATGTGAAACACTGATGCTAACTTAAAATGCCCTCTCACTATTTTGTGGCGATACCCTTACTGGGCAATATTTATACATTAATATCCATGAGTTCACACTGGGAGCTGCACAGAAGCAGCCCACGTGGGGACTGCTGATGCAGAACGCCCTTCTAAAATTTCAAGGAGAATTACAGGTGCTGCTTATTAAAGGGCCGTCACATTTTATGGATATCCTGGCCTGGTTTAAATGACAAAGATGTTGAATTAGATTTCTAAATATAGCCAGCATGAATGGAGACAGTCTAATAAGGATGTATGAGATGAGATGTGCGACCTCACATTTAACTTGCACAAAAACATTCTGCTCAGTCTTGACAATGTATGTCTGTGCCAGCAATGCATATTAAGTCTCTGGCTCCAATGTGAGTGAGTTGGGCAGCTTCTACATGTGTGTGAGTGTTTAGAAGGCTCTGTTACAGTGGCCTGCTGTGACCTCTCCACTCAGAGCAGATCTGTCCATTTTAGAATATATATGCTGTGGCTTATGTGCTGTACTTTTTACTGAAGAGAATGTCCTAGAATTAATGAAGGTGACATATTGCCTGGTCAATAAAATAACAAAAATATATATGATCTTCAGAATTAAAATCACCTGCTTAAGATTGGGTCAGTTCTTCCCCCAACATGCCTCCAAAGTAGCTTTGGTATGTCTGGGCATGGACAAGGAAACCATAGATGTGTCACTTGACGTTGGTCTACAAGTGATGGCAGCAGAGTCTTTGGATCCTGAATAAGCCCAGATCTTTAATCAAGTTTGGATCTGGGAACAGTGCAGTTGTTAGCACTTTCACTACGTAGCAAGAAGTGGTTTTAGATGTGGTCAGGGTTATTTCTGTGTGGAGCCCGTGCTGCCGTAGTTTCTTTCTAGGTACCTCCCACAGCCCAAAAACTTGCACATTGATCTGCAGGAAAGAGGCTGCTGCCTCTTCAAATGTTTTGAGGGTTTTGCAACAATATACTACAGCTAGCTAGTACTTTTTAAAGTAGCATAGAACACATCACATCAAGAAGGTCCTGAGTAAATGTGGTTATCCCAGCTGGACTTTTGTCAAAGCTGGGAAGGCACCTATAGAAAGTTCCAGCTGATCCAGAAGAGAAGGACAACTGCTGCCTAAGCGAAAACCCTTAGTGACCCATATGTGTCAGGAGTATCGGAGCAGTTGAGACGCATTTTTTCTAAACACCGTGTCTCTGTGGCTTTTACACCCCAAAAAACGCTGAACCAAAAATTGGTCCACCCCAAGGATTGGGTCCCCTGACACAAACAGAGTAACATAGTGTACGCTGTTAAGTGCCAGGAGGACTGCCAGGATTTATACATCAGGGAAACCAAACAACCTCTGGCAAAGCGGATGGCACAACACAGAAGACCAAACTCGTCAGGTCAGGACTCTGCAGTCTATTTGGGGCAGGGATAGCTCAGTAGGTAAAGTGGTCGCCCCATGATCGGAAGGTCGGCGGTTCGAATCCACTTAACGGCTACCCTGAGGTACCCCTGAGCAAGGTACCGTCCCCACACACTGCTCCCCGGGCGCCTGCTTAGTGGGCTGCCCACTGCTTCACTGAGTGAATGGGTCAAATGCAGAGAAAAACAAGTAATTTCCCCATGGGGATCAATAAAGTATCCATTATTATTATTATTATTATTATTTACAACTACAGGCCAGTGGACACTCTTTCAATGATGAGGATGCACACATCCTGGACAGGGAGGAACACTGGTTTGAACGGGGCGTCAAGGAGGCCATTTACGTGAAAAGGGAAAGACTATCTCTGAATCGAGGAGGGGGCCTGAGGGTACATTTTTGCCATCTTACATGCTGTGATTGCAGCCATTCCTCAACTCTCTGTGAATGGTACTCATGGCCATTGATCTCACTGATCAATGGCCATGAGTACTGATCAATGATCAATAGTCTTTGATCAGTGGTTGTCCATCAATGGTCATGAGAATTTGCATCCCTGCAAGGGCAGGGATAGCTCAGTAGTAGGGTTGCCAACCGTCCCTTAAAAAACGGAATCGTCCCGTATTTAGAAACAAAAGTACACGTCCCGTATTGAGCTAATAAGGGACGCACTTTATCCCGTAATACAGTGAGAATCAAAAGTAGTCTATAACTTTTAATGGAATTAACACTTTGTTTGAAAACATAATTCCCAGCCCCTCTCCTGCTTTGTGACCAATGCGCTGACAGCACACTTATGACAATTCGAGTATGACAAGTCAGATTATCGCTTATCTCATTGGTCGAGGAAAGGTCGCTTACGAAGAAAATACCGGCCAACAGGGAAACAAACGCCGACACTGCGGTGCAAGTCTCGGACAGCACACTGTGCCTCCATAAAATGATGGTTATAACAGAAAATCTGTCGCTCTCTCTCTCTGTCTGTCTTTCACTCACACAGACACGCACACCGCCATCAACTTTGCTAAATTGCTAATGAAAAACATTAATAAGGCAGCTGTGATTGAGCAACAGTGTAAATCCAACTATTTTCACGGTTGTTATGGTCGTGATAATTTTGTGATGCCACATCGAAAAGGCTCGGATGAGCTTTCCAAAGTTCTACAAGTTGTGCCTCCATCGCTTGTGTCCAGATCACACGCTGCACAGCCGTGCTGCTCCATCTTTTTCACCGACGTTTATGTGTTTGCGCGTGAGCAATGTGAGCGCCTGTGGTGACACCCTCACGAGCGATTGATGATCGGGAGCTGGTCGTGAGGTGTTAATCGCTTCTCGTTACCCCACGTATACTACACGACGCACGATGAAGGCCAAAATCGGGCCGATCACCAAATCGGTCGCACGACTCAAAAATCGGCTCAAAATGGGCCAAAAATCGCACAGTGTGAGCCCAGCATTAGAGCAGCAATGTTTGTTCGCTCAGAGAAAGAAAAAAAAGGCTGCAAAAGTACAGGGAGGAATGGGAAAAGGAAAACACCTGGCTGGAAAAGTGCACTATAAAGCGCACTGCACTGTGTGCCGGCGCACTTTTTCCATAGGCATGCTTCTAATGGTGGGCACATGAAGAACACGAGGGGCGTGAAAGCTCGGGCAACCCTTAACCAATTTCTTGTCCACCAGGCATGGCAGAAGCAGATATGGTATGTAAACACTGGTTTGTTTTTTTAAACCCTCTGGTTAAGGTTAATATGGGCATGTGCAGTGAATATCAGCGCTATGTGGCCAGAAGTGTAATAATATAATTTATTTTGTGTAATAAACAACTGCAAGAATAGATGATTACAACAAATAGATGACTAATACATAAAAGTAATACATAGATGAATAATGATGATGAGTTAAGATGCGTAATCATGGGAACAAGCGGGTTTACAAACAGGAGCAGCTGATTAGCATTAGAAAAGCTGAAATAATACCTCAGCTGAAGCCAATTGTACTAAATGCACTATATGTGCACTGTTACAAGAATATTTTTGTTCTATTGCTTTCTATTAATTTATATAATTTTAAGTTAAGCAGGAGAGAGTTATTTTAAAGAAAGATTTACTTATATTCTCAAAAGTTAAGCATGACAGGCTTCTGTTTAAGAAAGAGACCTGTTTTACTGTGTTAATGTTGTCATTTTGAGCTAAAAATAAATGGCTAAATGATCATTTGTTTCACATATGGTCATATCACAAAGAATATGCATCTGCTTAAATCAAGTTCAAGTCAAATGGTTAAAAAATAATTTCACACACAAAAAAAGAGCTACCACACTGGGAAGGGTGAAGACAACTGGGTTGCCCAGCCCTGGCCACGAGGTGTCCCTTATTTATTTTTCAGGGAGTTGGCAACCCTACTCAGTAGGTAGAGTGGTGGCCCCATGATCGGAAGGTCGGGGGTTCAACTCCACTGAACTGCTACCCTGAGGTACCCCTGAGCAAGGTACCGTCCCTACACACTGTTCCCCGGGCGCTGCATTGGTGGCTGCCCACTGCTTCACTGGGTGAATGGGTTAAATGCAGAGGAACTATTTCCCTATGGGGACTAACACATACACATTACATTACATTATGTTACATTACATATTAATGATCTGACCTCACAGTTATTGTGCAATGTACTGTTTATAAGACTGGGGAAACCTGCAATCAGCTTAGAGTGAAAAAGTCACATGGATGAGTGACGAAACATTTCTTGCATTGAAAACGCTTTGTCCAGATGAACAGAATCAACCTTTTGGGACCAGGGACCCACGTTTCCAAAAAGCCATTGCAAAATAATAAGATTATTAGTTTAATCCACTTTGTATGCTATTGGGTTTTTTTGGTGTGGCTAATTATTGTATATTCATGAGGGTCATGTTGCATAAAACTAAAAGTGCAAGTACTACACTAAGAACATTCAATGTTCAATTCTTCTATAAGTTTGGGAAGAAGTTTAGAGAGACTGTATTGTATATGACACTACATTAATTCAGGGTATGCAAATTTGTCATTTTATCTTGACAATAGCTGTTAGCATATCTTCCTGAAAACCAGCCCATTCTTTTATGTCTTCTTTAATAGACATTTGTTTTTGGTCTATATCTTTTGATGTATTTGAGTTACCCTAATAAGTGATGTTGCGCTCAGAAGAGGACATTGTGGCCTTTCCAATGATATCTCATGTGTTCAGGTGGCCTCTTTTAGCTCCAAATAGGCAGGACATTGAAAGATATTTGTTTCCTTAGGTCTCGGGAGGATATAATAGCTTTTAATTAGCAACCAAAACCGCTAATATTGCAGTTGCTTTACTATTGTTATATTTAAGCAATGAAAATATTCCCACTTTGATGACATTCATATAAAAATAGCCATATTGGCAAGCAAGAGGATTATAACCCAGCTACTGTAGCTAGCACAATGTTTATTTTTTAAATTGATATTAGCTAAAACTTGAAATATTATTGCTCTACTGGCTTATTATCAGCTGCCTTATTGTTGCTATATAATAATCAGATACATTTATGAAGAGAAACACCTTTTGGCTTCATACCATAGTGAGTCTGTAGAAAAACTGTCAAGGTTAGCTTAGCTTGGTCATTGAGAGTAATACGCTTGCTGAGCCCATATACTTCACTATTTGGCCTAAAACTCTGGCCTTATCTCTGGATGTTAAATGCAGCCGTTATTGATTCTAGCAGGCAGCAAGAGTGATTGAAAGTTTTGTTAAAATGCAGGGAGTGAAGATTGAGTGAAGCTGTTTTACTATCTAGTTACGTTTTTTCTTAACCATTGTGTTGCTGCTCATTTAGAATCTGGTATACAAGAATCACCTTTTAGTTTTGACCATTTGCTTTGTTATATTTTTTACATGGGTATTTCTGAATTCCTAGAGCATTTATCGCATTTACATACCCCCAAATTCTTTCATTTTTGTATATATTTTCTTATTAGCATAATTTTTCTGTTTAGGAGCACATTTGTCTAGATGTCTTTTCCTTTCAATCTATAATGTGTTTTGTCCTGTGGGAAGACATTACATTTGCATTATTAATAGACAAGTGCTGCTAAAGTGGCCTAGCTTTTTGAAAAACATTAAGTGCCTCATGCCTCCAGGTGACGTTCTACACCCTGCCAAGATCATAATTCCTTTATCGTCCCTCTTTGTGTTCCCACAGCAACTCTTCAACTGCCAGGCCTTGAAGAAGCTGAGCATGCCAGATAACGACCTGTCCAACCTGCCCACCACCATCGCCAGCCTGGTGAACCTGAAAGAGCTAGACATCAGTAAAAACGGTATCCAGCCTAAACAACCCTGGTTTAAAATAACAGGACGAAACCTCATAATTGCAATACCGAAACTTCACAACGAAGAAGAAGAAACAAAACCAGGTGGTCCAGACTTTTGTGAAACTAAACATCATGTATGACTCTCTTCCTGTCAAACAGGAATCCAGGAGTTTCCAGACAATATAAAATGCTGTAAAGGCTTGTCTGTGGTGGAAGCCAGTGTCAACCCCATCACCAAGTAAGACACAAACTGTACACTCTGCACATTACTGCACAGCTGAACCTGTTACACATTACTTCAGTCTCTGGTTTGATGGCTGTCAACCTTAATGTTTACAAGCTAGGTTGAAAAATTGAACATTGTGCATCTAATTACTCCAAGCACGCAGCCTCTGGATAACAACCACGGTGAAAACGCTGACTGCATCATCATAAGAACAAACATCTCTAAGACGTTCACTTTGGCTTGGTTATATTTAGGAAGCAAATTTCAGTTGAAGAAAGGAAAGCGTGGTTCAAGTTTGTTTGATTGCAGCGTTTCACACTTTTACAGGTCACCCTGCTTTTACATATTCATATTTATGTAGCACCAGAGAGGCTGAATATTTTATAATAATTGGCTGCATCCATAAACCCTGTACAGCCATGCTCTTGTATTCATATCCCGTAGAACCAGTATTGGCCTGCAGAAGAAGATGTAAGTATTTCAGTAGAGCGCTGGTGTTGTTTATCATTATACTTTGAGCATCAGGTGTTACACTTGTAATTGCTGTTTTCTTATTGGTGTGTTAATGCCACGAAGCAAAACTAGAGTCAACCACACAGTATCCTGCAGGTTTCCCATGCTTTGTGTGTGTGTGTGTGTCACTGTGTGTGTGTGAGGGAGCGTGTGCACGCAGCAGATGAGTCATCCGCAGGCTAACAGCAGCTAGCTGTTTCTGCAGGGGTTGTTTTGGGAACTTTGTCCGTGTCTTGTTCCACTGAGGCCGTTCAAGGACGCACACCTTTTTCATCTTTCTTGTTTTGCACAATTTCTTTCTGTCTTTCTTTCCCAGACTCCCAGATGGTTTTACGCAGCTCCTGAATCTGACCCAGCTCTTTTTAAACGATGCCTTCCTGGAGTATCTGCCTGCTAACTTTGGGAGGTAAACTGACTGTTTCTGATAGCTTGTGATTAAGTACTTTGGTGAACAGAGTCTCTATTTTTGTGCACATACAGGTTCATTAGCCTTCACAGTTTGCTAATGAATTTGTTTCCAGTTAACCAGTTATCCATCTTTACCTCATCACTATACATTTTAGCATTTTATGCAGGTCATAGTGTGCTACTGTTTGCTAGAGCATATGAAAATCTATATGTTGCAGGTATTCTCTGAATGGATGAATACCAGTGGGTGTTGATCATATGTAATGCTTTCAGTGTCAAAATGGGTTTGGCACTGTTTTGTACCAAATTAAACGGGGCTTGTTTCTCTTATTTGACCTGATGTAACTTCCCAAGCATTAGCTGTTGCAGTCGATAGATTGTTATTGCATTGAATTAAGTTTCATGTGCCTTCTGGCTTTTCAGACTCTCCAAACTACGGATCCTGGAGCTGAGGGAGAACCACCTGAAAACAATGCCAAAGTGAGGCAAACTGCCATATGTGTTTTTGAGTGTGTGTGTGTGTGTGTGTGTGTGTGTGTGTGTGTGTGTGTGTGTGTGTGTGTGTGTGTGTGTGTGTGTGTGTGTGTGTGTGTGTGTGAGAGCGAGAGAGCGAGAGAAACATTTAGTCTCATGTGTTCCTGAGTGTGCGATTGCATTTCCAGATCCCCGGATAAAAACTGTATTTATCTCTGCAGCTGTTTTCAAATACTGACGAAGCCTGATATAACATCAGTGTGTCACTCATAACTGTTTTAAATGTTTGCGGTTTAATGTTATGTAGCTGACTTTATCCTCACCATCACCACAGAGGACAGCTCCACTACAAACTGCTTCTAGACTCAATAACCTTGTACAGCACTTGCAGATTAACAGTGATTTCAGTAACAGTGTCTTGTGAAAAGTGGTAATATTAATGCCAGTTACTCTACCAATGCAATTGCTAAACTTAATCACAAAAGCTAATGAAATTTGTGTTCAGTTGATTATGTCTTTGTTGTAAAAATGCGTCTTGGAAATATATCTTATATGACTGGAAAGCCTGCTAGTTTCCCCTTTAAAGGATCCACATTTGTAAGGAAAATGCATCTGTGGGTTAAAGAGCATAGTTCAATATGTGGGTTGTGCCTATGAAAAACTTGCCAAATGTTCTCTGCCTGTGCTAAACAGTAAATTCTGCTGTATACGTATGCTACATGCTAAAGTCACCGCAGTACAGGGGTTTGCATGGGCTCAAAACTTCTAACAAACGGAGTAAGTTTGTCAGAAGTCACAGCGTAAGAATTCACTGTGTCCAAATTCAGATGAAGTATTTAAAATTGTAAATGTGTGCTGTGAGGTCTTCGGTGCGTACAATTTTAAATTTATGTACAAAATGTCAAACCTGTACTAATCAGTGGATTCTTTCCTCTCAGGTCCATCCACAGACTGACACAGCTCGAGAGGCTGGATCTGGGTAGCAATGAATTTTCTGAAGTGGTGAGACCAGCTAACGCATGTTTTAGAAATGAAATTAGCAAATGTGGACATGGAAAATTAAGAGAAGCAGAAACATAAAAGGTTGAACTATACAGTGCTGTGCATGCAGTATGTTTAAGCTACTAAACAATAAAGTAACACAACCAAAAGTGTTATCTGTATGAACTGCAGAAAAGAAAGGCTGCACCTGTACATAATTAGTAGTCTCAATATAAATGCGAAGTCTAAATGTATAATTTATAGCGTGTGTTCAGTGAAAATGTCGGTTTTTCTTTGCGCATGTCAGCCGGAGGTGTTGGAACAGATCCACAATCTGAAGGAGCTATGGCTTGATAATAACTCTCTGCAGACTATACCAGGGGTGAGCAGAAGTTGGGACAAAAAGCTTCATGTGAGCATATACAGTTGAACATGTCTATGCTTTTTTCCGATTTCTGCTTATTCGTCTTTACTCTGTTCTTTTCTCCCCGCACAATAGTCAATAGGGAAGCTTCGTCAGTTGCGGTACTTGGACTTGGCTAAGAATCGTATCGAGACATTGGACGCGGACATTTCGGGCTGCGAGGCTTTGGAAGACCTGCTGCTATCCTCTAACATGCTGCAGCACCTTCCTGACTCTATAGGTATACACATATGGACACGCAAACGCACACAAAAACACTATGAGTCATTCAGAAAATGTTACCTACTTTATACTTTTACCAAACTGGTCATTCTGTTGTGCTTTTGTGGAGGCCAATTTAAGATTTGACAAGTAAAGCTAACATTGTTAGCTAAGTAGCATAAATGCTGAAAACAGAGAGAAACAGCTAGCCTAAATTCTGTCATTTTCCAAACATAAACAAAGACTCTGGGTAGCCTAATGACTTTAAAAGAAATGAAAGCAAATGGAAATTTGTTAGCTTCATTTTAAGTATATACCAGTAGGGCAGCAGCACATATTTAAATAAAATATTGGATATTTTAGCATATTTTTATTCAGCGATGATTATCCACACAGCGTTATTGCCACAGGCAAAAGGCAGAAAAGTCACCAGCAGCACTGAGGGTAGCTGGCTGTTAGAGGTGGGAATCACTAGGCACCCCATAATATATTATATCAATACTTTGATACTATAGTAACATTGTACAATATGCCAAGTATTGCAAAACCATACCTCAATTTATCATATTGTTTCAACTGTCATCAGAGTTAAACTTTGTCAACAAGACTAAAGTTATCTCACTTTAGTTATTTTTTTGCCATAAAATGAGATTGTCAAGCATACCGACACGAAAACCTCCCAAACCCTACCGTAAGGCCACTGTTGGGGGTAACGTGTTAATCACATTACATTTTTCAGTATTGCTGTAGTTTATTACATTCAGTAATTACAATACAAATATGATTATATTGTTACTGTCGTGACAAAGGTTCTTCACTTATCTAAGCTTCAGGCGGATAGAAAGAAAAAAAGCCTCAAACAAACATGTTTTGTCTTCCTGTGCGTTTGAGCTACAATCAGCTGATTTCAGTTCGGTAGAGCTGATTTAGGGAAATCTGGAAAATCTCATGATGGTGGTGCATGCGATGAGCCCTCTTGTTCATAGTATTCCCAGAGTATTTTTATTTTATTTAATAAAATATTGACATTGCCATCCCTATATTAACACAATATTGCAAGCATATTGATACTACTAATAAATGCCACACATTATCACTGTGCTGTAGTTTGAATTCCTAGGTGTGTGTGACTGTGCTGACTGGGGTGTTTTTCCATTCATTGCCAAGAGGTTTGCTGAAAGAGAATTTGGAGCTAAATAGTGCCTTGTTTACCTGCAACCTAAGCATCAGAAACTGTTCAGTAAATTGGTCATTGTTTTCAGAGATATTTGCAGTTACGATAAGAAACGCTGGAAACATTAAACCCCAGTTGTTTTTGATTGTGGCATTGCTTGGCTGTTTTTCATGTGTAGCCAGGATTCTTGGTCAGCTTTTCACAGTCTGTAGATAACGTAAAGCAGGGGTGGCAACTCCAGGCCTCGAGTGCCAGTGTCCTGCAGGTTTTAGATGTGTCCTTGATCCAACACAACTGATCCAAATTGCTAAATGACCTCCTCAACATGTCTCGAAGTTCTCCAGAGGCCTGGTAATGAACTAATCATTTGACATTTGGACACCGGCACTCGAGGCCTGGAGTCGCCTACCCCTGGTGTAAAGAGTCACTTTACACCAACGGTTGAGGTGTTTCTGTGTGGAGTTTGTATGTCATGGTTGTGTCTTGGTTCTCTGCAGATACTCTGAAATCCTCCCACAGTCCAGAGACACTCATACGTTTTTTTAAACTGCTGTTTATTTCCATATTCATCTATCTTCTTTTTCTAACAGCCACAGGGAGCAAGTGGAGATGAATGTACTGCAGCACCTGAGCCACAGGTTTGAGGCCCCTGCTCTAGGAACAGAGTAATTTTGCATGTGTGTGTGTTTGCAGGAATGTTAAAGAAGCTGACAACACTAAAGGTAGATGACAACCAGCTAACCTCACTGCCTAACACCATTGGGAGGTAAGAAAAATGCACACACACTCCATCAAAGCCAAATACACATCTATACTTTTATAGTGTATACTTTTTTTTCTTCAAAAAACTTTAAAAGCTCCTTCAGCAGAACCTGCTGTCATTTTAGATGATCTCGAAAGGTGACATGTATCGTTGGTGGGTTGTTGTTTTCCTTGTTTATTGCTGTTAGCTGCTGTGTTGTTATGCTGGCTGATGACTGGGGGGGGGGGTTCTGTGTGTTGTATTTGCTGCATTGCCGCGGCGTTAGTCCGAAGCCCAAGCAAGGGTGAGTAACATTAGCCTCCTGGATCCGGGGGTGTGTTCAGAGACAGACAAATGTTCAGCTGTGTTACAGATACAAGAATTCCTGCTTGCTGCCACATGCTGTCCATGTGGGAAACATCTTCACATTAATACATGAATTACATGCAAACATAAACACGACTTTGCATTTTCTTCTTGTTGGGACATTTGGACGTAACGTTTGAGTAAGACTCTCACTGAAAAAGTAGCATACCAGTAAAAATCTGCAGCGTTCAGATGGAAATGATTGCATGTAAAAATGATTACAGTAATGTGATTACATTCTCATTATTATCCATCACAGTCCAGATTTGGTGGCAGTAATTCCATTATTTGTTTTGGGAAAATATGAGCATTTATTAAATTAGGCAGAAGATTTTTGTTTTCTTTTTTTTTTTTAATTCCACTTAAAGTGCTTTTCTTTCATCTCTCTCTCTATATTTAGAGATTAGTTAGAAGTTATGAGCTGGTAAATTGTTGACGAATGCAGTCCAAAATGGCCCAAAATTCGAGTGATATTAAACTACATCAGTTTGGATGGGAATAATTTGATTCTGTTGGGTTTTTTGGTTTGTTTGTTTGTTTTTACACGTTAAATCGATACTTTTTTCCATGTGGCTTTATGCATAAACATGTGCAGATGCCATGTTTAACATTATCATTACACTTTTGCAAGATTTGTATCTGAGCGCACTGGAAACATTTTGTCTTCCTGGACAGGTCCCAGGTTTTAGCTTCAATAAGTAGTGCTGTAGATCCATTAATTCCCCTTAAAAGGTCCTTTTCTTACCTTTAGTTTTTAAAGTGTTTCTTACTAATGATGAATGTGATCCCTTCCCAATGTTTCAGTTTCCATGTAGAATAAATACTGCATATAGACTTTACTGGATATGTGTCGAATCCACATAGAACATAAATAAATAGAATGAATACTGCTGCTGGTACTACTACTGTTATTGTTTTGCTTATTAAAGTCTTAAAATGTTTAAAGCCTCTGCTACATTAGACATAAGAAAGGTGCCATCATGGCAGTGTACACTCACTGGTCACTTTATTAGGTACACCTTGCTAGTTGAGTCCCCTTTTGACTGCCTTCACATTTGGTAAAGATTCAACAAGTTGCTGGAAACATTCATCAGAGATTAGTAACAGACAGCTTCATGTTTACCAAAGTGTGTCAAGAATATATCCTAAAAATCATTACACCTACAGCACTGAACTGTTGATACAAAACAAAGTGGAATTTTATTCTGACATTATCATTAAAATATTCCCCAGACCAGGCAATGTTTTTCCAGTCTTCAACTATGGTGAGCTCGTGTAAATTGTGGACAGAAGGGGAACTCAGTGTTGTCTTCTGCTTCTATAGCCCATCTGCCCTTCATACCTTGGTTGTACTGAGTGGTTATTTGACTCCTTCCTATCAGCTCGGAGCAGCCCAGCCATTCTCCTCTGACCACCGACATCAATAAGGCATTTTCACCAAGAGAACTGCCACTTGCTGGATATTTCCTTGAATTTGGATGATTTTTGTCAACCCTAGTGATGGTTGCTTGGGAAAACCCCTGTAGATCAGCAGTTTCTAAAGTTTCTGTCCTGCACCAATAACCACGCCATTTTCAAATTCCATAAATCACCTCTCTTCCCCATTCTGATGCTCGGTTTGGGCAGCAGTGCGTTTTGACTATGTCTATATGCCAAAATGCACTGATTATATTTGCATAGTAACTGCAATATTTGCGTTAACAAGCAGTTGGACAGGTATACGCAATAAAGTGATTGGTGAGTGTATCCTTTTATATATTTACTACGTATCTTAACTTGTTTGCTCATGACTAATGCTTCTATGAATGTGCATCTTGAGTATTTAAACCAGAGGGAACTGAGTTTTTTTTTTCTTTTTTTGTCCTTGGAAAAGGAGGATTATAATCTTGTGATTGGGAACACAAGCAACGCTAAATGAAAGAAACTTGAAGTTAAATGTGGGGTGTGAAAGTCCTTTCCTCTTTTCTCCTCTTGTCTCCTCTCCTATCCTTTTCCTTCCTGTCAGACCGTATGGTGGCCCAGATGGTCCGGTCTATCGGGAATAATAATAGCAGACTAATGCAATGTTAACAGTGACAGTACATTAATGTAAAATTGTTGTCTCATTAGCATTAGCCTGCTGTTAGCGTGATGCTAGGACAATGATGGCAGTCAAAGGGGGCGGTCATAGTGTCCTGTAGTGGGCCTTCTGTGGATCTTGCTGTATAACTGAGTGGAGTGGAGAAATTGAGATCCAGGTTGAAGAATTTTAAGATACCCAAAGGGGATGAGATGGGTGGCCATCAAATGAGGCCAAATTCATATTAAGTCATTTATTGATTGATGGATGGATTCTTCAATGTGTTGATCTTTTCCCTCTCTCTCAACACTCGCCACTTATTAACTGGTGCAAATTTTCCTTTTCATCATAACACGTTTAAAGATGTGGCAGCTGACAGTCGTCGTGTTTGTTGCTGTCAACAAATCCCATGAAAAGTCTGAAACTAGGTAAACATGTCTGTGGAGCTTACTCCAGCACAAACCTAAGCAAAAAACTTTGAAAACATTTTGTGTGTAAATGCCTCAGAGATATACCTTCTGTACAAATGTTCATTTAAGTGAGGTAACACACTATTTTAATACACTTTTAATTTATGGTGATAGTGTGTGAGGCTGACGTGTCACCAAGTTAAATGATGAGGCTCATTTAATGATGTGTGTGTTGGACAACAATAGTACTCTATTGCTCAAACAAAAAATATATATCAGGCTTTGGATACATATACAGTACTCCCCACCCCCCATCCATTCATTCCTTGTTTCAGTCTTATCACATGATGTGTTGACAGCTGTAGGAATAACGAATACTGCAATTCTTATTCTTTCATGTCTGAGTAATTTAATGTTACAGAAGAGATTGTGTTGCCTGCAGAATGATTTCCTTTCTATCTCTGTCATGCTCTCTCTGCCTCTTCCTTCCTGCCTTTGTTCCTTCCACTCAGTCTGTCTCTACTGGAGGAGTTGGACTGTAGTTGTAATGAGTTGGAGTCGCTGCCTCCCACCATCGGCTACCTGCACAGCCTGAGAACCTTCGCTGCCGATGAGAACTTCCTCTCAGAGCTGCCCCGCGAGGTATGGAGATGAAGACACATCTTGAAATCTTTGCACTTCTATGTCCATTACTTGAAAAAAAAAAGCCTTTTGAAATCAGATGAATCTTTTTGATACAGCATGTATTATGTGCACGAGTGCACACGGTTACTTTTTTAACATGGCAGACTTCTCAGCAACAAACTGTGTCCGCTGGCAGTGACTTACTGAAGTCTCTGTAAGCCTGTGAAGCAATTTCTACCCAGTGATATTTTCTGGTTTCTCTTAATCTTTTAATGAGATTATGTGCGTTAGATGATCATCTCCTCAAATTCTTTGTAATTTTACTTTGCAAGATGTTATTATGAAGCTGTTGAACCCCTCCCTGTCCATAATTCTTAAAGCCAATCTGGGCCACTCGTTTTCCTCCTAACCATCTTCCTAATTAACCTAATTAGCTCCCACTAATGACGTTCCCCTTGGTGTTTCTTTACATTGAAGAACTTTTTGTCATGGTCCTGGGTTTTTGTGTCCTTGTGTTTTGGTTCATGTCTTGATCATAATTAATAATAGTAGTTTCAGTTCCCTCAGTGTTTCCTGTCTCTTCCTTCTTGTGTTTCAACTTCCTGTTAGTGCCTTTTGTCTTTTGGTTACTTCCTGTTTTACTTTGAAGGTTTGTTTTTTGTTGTTCTTATTCTAGTTTCCATTTGTTTTTCCTTCCTTTGAGATTGCCAGCTTTGCTGTAATTGTCTTCACCTGTTGTTGATTGATTTCACTTGCATTTGGGGTTTTTAGATCATTGCTGTTCCTTTTTGTGGTCAGTTATTAAAACGTCTTGTTAAACTACTTAGCCTTCACTGTACTGTACAGGGAGTGCAGAATTATTAGGCAAATGAGTATTTTGTCCACATCATCCTCTTCATGCATGTTGTCTTACTCCAAGCTGTATAGGCTCGAAAGCCTACTACCAATTAAGCATATTAGGTGATGTGCATCTCTGTAATGAGAAGGGGTGTGGTCTAATGACATCAACACCCTATATCAGGTGTGCATAATTATTAGGCAACGTCCTTTCCTTTGGCAAAATGGGTCAAAAGAAGGACTTGACAGGCTCAGAAAAGTCAAAAATAGTGAGATATCTTGCAGAGGGATGCAGCAGTCTCAAAATTGCAAAGCTTCTGAAGCGTGATCATCGAACAATCAAGCGTTTCATTCAAAATAGTCAACAGGGTCGCAAGAAGCGTGTGGAAAAACCAAGGCGCAAAATAACTGCCCATGAACTGAGAAAAGTCAAGCGTGCAGCTGCCAAGATGCCACTTGCCACCAGTTTGGCCATATTTCAGAGCTGCAACATCACTGGAGTGCCCAAAAGCACAAGGTGTGCAATACTCAGAGACATGGCCAAGGTAAGAAAGGCTGAAAGACGACCATCACTGAACAAGACACACAAGCTGAAACGTCAAGACTGGGCCAAGAAATATCTCAAGACTGGTTTTTCTAAGGTTTTATGGACTGATGAAATGAGAGTGAGTCTTGATGGGCCAGATGGATGGGCCCGTGGCTGGATTGGTAAAGGGCAGAGAGCTCCAGTCCGACTCAGACGCCAGCAAGGTGGAGGTGGAGTACTGGTTTGGGCTGGTATCATCAAAGATGAGCTTGTGGGGCCTTTTCGGGTTGAGGATGGAGTCAAGCTCAACTCCCAGTCCTACTGCCAGTTTCTGGAAGACACCTTCTTCAAGCAGTGGTACAGGAAGAAGTCTGCATCCTTCAAGAAAAACATGATTTTCATGCAGGACAATGCTCCATCACACGCGTCCAAGTACTCCACAGCGTGGCTGGCAAGAAAGGGTATAAAAGAAGAAAAACTAATGACATGGCCTCCTTGTTCACCTGATCTGAACCCCATTGAGAACCTGTGGTCCATCATCAAATGTGAGATTTACAAGGAGGGAAAACAGTACACCTCTCTGAACAGTGTCTGGGAGGCTGTGGTTTCTGCTGCACGCAATGTTGATGGTGAACAGATCAAAACACTGACAGAATCCATGGATGGCAGGCTTTTGAGTGTCCTTGCAAAGAAAGGTGGCTATACTGGTCGCTGATTTGTTTTTGTTTTGTTTTTGAATGTCAGAAATGTATATTTGTGAATGTGGAGATGTTATATTGGTTTCACTGGTAAAAATAAATAATTGAAATGGGTATATATTTGTTTTTTGTTAAGTTGCCTAATAATTATGCACAGTAATAGTCACCTGCACACACAGATATCCCCCTAAAATAGCTAAAACTAACAACAAACTAAAAACTACTTCCAAAAACATTCAGCTTTGATATTAATGAGTTTTTTGGGTTCATTGAGAACATGGTTGTTGTTCAATAATAACATTATTCCTCAAAAATACAACTTGCCTAATAATTCTGCACTCCCTGTATTTGGATCCACTCCAGGAGTGACACTTTTCCATGCTTTTGTTCCCATGTCCCAACTTTTTATCAATGTTTTTCTCCCATTTAGTTGAAAATGAGCATTAAATTCTTGTCCTTGTCCCAATTTCTGTTATGATTTAGTAATGATTTGTACCTAATTTCATTCTGTTTTTCTTAATCATTATTTTAGCAGTCAACCTTTTGGAAAGTGTTTTTTTTGTTTGTTTTATCTGGTTCAAAGTGTGATGACAGATGTCAGCCATGTTGCAGATGTTCTTTTTCGAAGTTATTATGATGCTAGGTATTACTAGCTTAGGTTGGCTGAAGCCCATTATTGAAAGAGAAGATGATAAATCTGGATGCATTAAATATATTACATGTTTGAATGGAAAACAAAAATTATGGTCACTTTAAAAACAACATTATTACATTTTGTAAACGTAAGGTATTGAACATTATCAAACGCACCTTACAAAGATGCACAAAAGTCTTATACTATCTGTAATTTAACACTCATCAGTCTGAAGATGTCCAGTGTAATATAGGTTAATTGTGATGCTGTGGATCTTGCTCACTATGCGATGTTTATCTAATGTAATCTGACTGTCTGTGTCTCTGTGTGTTTCAGATCGGTAACTGCAAGAACGTGACCGTCATGTCACTGCGGTCCAATAAACTGGAGTTTCTTCCTGATGAGATCGGACAGATGACCAAACTGCGAGTCCTTAACCTCAGCGACAACAGGTACACCCACGCACACACACATACACACACGCAGAGACCAAGCTCCTTTATGACTCAGTAGTGAATAGATACAATGCACACACGAGCGCAAACTTTTTCAATGGTCGTTTCGGTTCGGTCTACTGTTTCCATGGGAATGGCTGAGTGTGTTGCTATGGTTATATGCTCTGCGGTCTGTACAGTGCGTGGGTGATGAAACATCTCTGTTTTTTTTTCTTTCTCACCTTCCCTCTCTCCCCCCCTCTCTGTGTGTCTCTCTCGATTAGGTTAAAGAATCTACCGTTTACCTTCACTAAGCTGAAGGACCTGGCAGCTCTGTGGCTCTCTGACAATCAGGTATCTCTTTCTCTCTGCCCACGCTCTCCAAGAGAGCACGTAGCTAACAAATGTGTGCTAACAAATGTGCAGCACAAACACACAACGAAATCGACATTGTAATTAAATTACCACAACTATGATATGGCATGTTTTATAAAATTGTGTTTCTCTGATAGACTTTCAACCTCTTTATCCTTTCCTTAGTTTCTATCACATATCTGAGTTCCCATATTTAACATAAGGTCAACATATGTTCAAGTACCGCCCATGAGCCACCTCTTCTACTCGTGGCTCTGTGTAATGTCAGACAGTACATGTCCCCAACATGGTCATCTCAGAGCACAGAGGCTCATCTCACCTGCTGTTCACGGCTGCTGCTCAGTTTAACCAGTCAGTAAAGAGAGTTGTTTTAAAAAGAATGGGCAAAGGAGCTGAAAGGGCCTGCACCGAGGTTCAAATAAGGATTACTCTTCACTTTGATGATGCAAAGTAACTCTGGCAGAGCTCGAGAGTATAAATATGGAGATGAGTCACTAACAGGTCCTTTTTACTTGCCTGTCACTGGAAGGTTTTTATTGTTAATTATCAATTAGTGTCACGTTTCATTTCTAATGGCTTTTTATCAAAACGGTGTGGCAAAGATAAATCAATAAAATAGGGAGATTTATTCACAACAGGGTGATAATGATGAAAAATACACATGCTAAATATTTTATGTCAGCTCCTGTTCATTTTCTCACTATTCTCTCCTTTGTTTTGTTTTTTAAAGACACTACAATGAACTGATAATTACTTGATTTTGTGCTTTCAGTGAGAGTTTGCTGCATGTTAACCTTCTCAGTGATAAGACAGATGCTACATAGCAATGAATCATTTTATGGGCCCTCTGAATTTGATTCTCTCTGCGATGAATGCGCTATATACAGCACAGAGTCCACAGAGAGGATGCAGTTTTAGCTGTCATTCAGAAAAAGCAGCCAAACTGTTCTTCAGCTCTTTGAGACATTTGCATTTTTATTTTTAAGTTCAATCAAAGCCATTAAACGAAATCATGAGTCCCAAGAAGCTCGGAGCGTTATTTACCTGCTGAAGAGGAAAGCAAATTTAAAATTCAAATGCAATTTGTTTAATGGCAGAGCGTTCACACATTTACATCTAATATCACCACTTATGTCGGCATATTCTGCCTCAGTAATGAAACTCATATTCGCTCATGCTGTTTGATGCATTACAAGTGGTGACTCTGACGTCATGGGAATTCGGTCCGCATTAAAGTTTGCGAGGAAGACAGAAAAGTTTACTAGCATTGTATCCGAAAATAGAAAATGTAAACTATAATGTCTTGGTGCAGTTTTAATTAGGATGTGTTGTGATATTTGTAATCTGAATGCAATGAAACATTTATTTTCCCTGTTGGGAAAATTGATTCGCAAATCCTTCCCAAGTGATTTGCATTAGCACTCGGCAGGTTTCGTTTGAAGTCGAGCTCTGCTGCAGCTGATTGTGTGAGCAATTTAAATGAGCAGCAGGCAGAAATCTTTGTTTTTAGGAAAAGGGGTAGGTGCAGGTTAAAATTAGACATAATGGAATAGATGTCATCAGTAAAAGTTCCTACAACAATACTCTGTGTGTGTTTGTGTGTGTGTGTGTGTGTGTGTGTGTGTGTGTGTGTGTGTGTGTGTGTGTGTGTGTGTGTGTGTGTGTGTGTGTGTGTGTGTGTGTGTTTGCAGTCCAAGGCTCTGATCCCACTGCAGACAGAAGCCCACCCAGAAACCAAACAGAAGGTTTTGACCAACTACATGTTTCCCCAGCAGCCGCGACACGATGAGGGTACGAACTCCTTTTGTGTGTGTGTGTGTGTGTGTGTGTGTGTGTGTGTGTGTGTGTGTGTGTGTGTGTGTGTGCGCGCGCGTAACGCAGGTAAAGATTACCTGACTATAATTTTAAACCCTCGGCTGTTAATTTATGGTGTGTGTGCAGATTATCAGTCGGACAGCGACAGCTTTAATCCTACGCTGTGGGAGGAGCAGAGACAACAGAGGATGACTGTGGCCTTCGATTTTGAGGACAAGAAAGAAGAGGAAGACAACTCTGGGAAGGTCAAGGTCAGCTATATCTGTTTTGGGGTGGGAGGTGGGGGGAGGGGGGGTCGTATGAGATGAGTAGGGTGTCTGTTTATCTTTGTTTTTGCTATTGGAGCACCTCTAATATTAAGATTAATATGACATTTTACAAGTAAAGCATTAGTTGACTGATTGAGTGACTGATTTATTTTGAATATACAAATATTAATATTAAAGTAACAACTATAAACATAGAAAACAGAAAAGAAAGTACATACAGTGGCTTGCAAAAGTATTTGGCCCCCTTGAACTTTTCCACATTTTGTCACATTACAGCCACAAACATGAATCAATTTTATTGGAATTCCACGTGAAAGACCAACATAAAGTGGTGTACACGTGAGAAGTGGAACGAAAATCATACATGATTCCAAACATTTTTTACAAATAAATAACTGCAAAGTGGGGTGTGTGTAATTATTCAGACCCCTGAGTCAATACTTTGTAGAACCACCTTTTGCTGCAATGACAGCTGCCAGTCTTTTAGGGTATGTCTCTACCAGCTTTGCACATCTAGAGACTGAAATTCTTGCACATTCTTCTTTGCAAAACAGCTCCAGCTCAGTCAGATTAGATGGACAGCAGTTTTCAGATCTTGCCACAGATTCTCGATTGCATTTAGATCTGGACTTTGACTGGGCCATTCTAACACATGGATATGTTTTGTTTTAAACCGTTCCATTGTTGCCCTGGCTTTATGTTTAGGGTCGTTGTCCTGCTGGAAGGTGAACCTCCGCCCCAGTCTCAAGTCTTTTGCAGACTCCAAGAGGTTTTCTTCCAAGATTGCCCTGTATTTGGCTCAATCCATCTTCCCATCAAGTCTGACCAGCTTCCCTGTCCCTGCTGAAGAGAAGCACCCCCAGAGCATGATGCTGCCACCACCATATTTGACAGTGGGGATGGTGCGTTCAGAGTGATGTGCAGTGTTAGTTTTTTTCCACATGTTTGCTGTGTCCCCCACATGGCTTGTGGCAAACTGCAAACGGGACTTCTTCTGGTTTTCTGTTAACAATGGCTTTCTTCATGCCACTCTTCCATAAAGGCCAACTTTGGGTGGCTGTAGCTCAGGAGGTAGAGCAGGTCACCTACTGATCGGAAGGTTGGTGGTTTGATCCTTGGCACCTCCAGTCTGCATGTCAAGTATCCTTGGGCAAGATACTAACCCCAAGTTGCTCTCCGATGCATCCATCGGAGTATGAATGTGTGTGAACGTAGTTAGATAGCACTACGTATAGGTAAAGTGCTTGTGAGAATGGGTGTGATTGAGTGAATGTGGCATGTTGTATAGAGCGCTTTAGCGCTATATAAGAATCAGTCCATTTACCACTTTGTGCAGTGCACGACTAATAGTTGTCCTATGGACAGATTCCCCCACCTGAGCTGTAGATCTCTGCAGCTCGTCCAGAGTCACCATGGGCCTCTTGGCTGCATTTCTGATCAGTGCTCTCCTCGTTCGGCCTGTGAGTTTAGGTGGACGGCCTTGTCTTGGTAGGTTTACAGTTGTGCCATACTCCTTCCATTTCTGGATGATCGCTTGAACAGTGCTCCGTGGGATGTTCAAGGCTTGAGAAATCTTTTTGTAGCCCAAGCCTGCTTTAAATTTCTCAATAACTTTATCCTTGACCTGTCTGGTGTGTTCTTTGGACTTCAAGGTGTTGTTGCTCCCAATATTCTCTTAGACAACCTCTGAGGCCGTCACAGAGCAGCTGTATTTGTACTGAGATTAGATTACACACAGGTGCACGCTATTTAGTCATTAGCACTCATCAGGCAATGTCTATGGGCAACTGACTGCACTCAGACCAAAGGGGTCTGAATAATTACTCACACCCCACTTTGCAGTTATTTATTTGTAAAAAATGTTTGGAATCATGTATGATTTTCGTTCCACTTCTCACGTGTACACCACTTCGTGTTGGTCTTTCATGTGGAATTCCAATGAAACTGATTCATGTTTGTGGCTGTAATGTGACAAAATGTGTAAAAGTTCAAGGGGGCCAAATACTTTTGCAAGCCACTGTATAATCCCCCCAATGCTATTTAATTTACAATGAGCGTTCCTCGATATAAAATATAATCAGACATTTTATATACAACTCTACACACACAATATACATAAATAAAACTATATATACTCCACATATATAGTTCATGCTTTACATTGAGTCAGACACTCTGGGATTAGCACCCCTTTAAATCTTAAGAAAATAATCTCTGTTATGTTTGGACACAGTTCCATAATTATACACCACATGTGGATATAGAAAAACTGCTTCTGGTCATCCGCATACTTTGCACCTTAGAATTCAATTTACCCCTAAAATTAAAACGTTATCACCACGCAGATGTCATAAATGAATCCCTGCAGTATCACACAGTGCACATAAAAAATGATGCATTTAACAAGACATTGGTCAGGTAAATGATGTTATGTGTTCTTTTACACATGTGACAGGTCAGCTGTTACAGATTTCAGGTTTATATGCTACTAGGATTCATTCAGAGATCAGCTGCTTCGTCAGACTGTAGATTTCCCCCCAGTATTGGAAGCAATTGTCCTCCAGTTGCCTCTCCTTGATTTAAGTTGCAATGCTGTTTCCTGACAGAAACACATGCAGAAAACTGTGCACTTGTATGCTGAATTATGTTTGCAAGATTTCAGATAATAAGTCGTGCTTATTCTTGCTCCCTTATCAGGTTTACTTGTTTGTGACCAACGCCTTTATGCTGATCTTGGCAGATTTAAATTTGCTACTTCACGCCCTGTTTATTAAATATAGTCCTAAATGTCATGTAGGTGGAGATAAACCTAAAACGCTATCCAACACCCTACCCTGAGGACCTGAAGAACATGGTTAAGTCAGTGCAAAGTCTTGTGGGCAAAAGCGTACATGCCGGACACGCCGGTCACGCCGTACACGCCGGACACGGGCACCAGCACCAGCTGAGCACAGGCACCGCCACCTCGGCAGGAACCAACATGGAACATACACACCTCAGCAAAGAGCCATATGAACCACCGTGGCCCCTGCCTCCTAAAGAGGTACAGATTACACATACAGACACATACAGGAGGTCAACAAGCATTTAGTCCCAAATGTATTTATTAGCAACAATGTCGCAGGACACAGACATCATGCTTGTGTGTGATAATCTGATAACGGCTCTCACATGGCAAGAGCTTACCTGAAGTAAGTTCATCCAAGTCTCTGATCACTAAAACAGAAGACAGCTGAGAACAACAAAAGCTTTTCTTATGTTTGTGTTTGTCCGTTTGAAGCAAATCAGTGCACAACTCAAAAAATGGAGTTGTTTTTCAGGTGACAGACAGAGAGATGCAGGACTTCTCTCAGACTCAGCTAATGGATCAGGGACCAATGCACAACTCTGGCATCGATATTCCTAAGAGGAACGACAAAGAGGACTTGACAGAGAGCTCTGAGGTTTGTCTCTCACTCTCTCACAGAAACACACACAATCCAAAAAGAACTGTAAAGAAAATTAATTAGGTATTTTTACTTGGTTTGTGGACTTTTTATAGCTTTTATATCCAGAAGATACCACTGAACACATCCAAAATTCAGTGCTAGCTGTGTGACACTGCACAGATTTCATCACTCATATGTCTGTAAGTTCAAGATGTAAGAAAGTTATGATATCTTTTGAAGTCACTCTAACTCTCACTCACGCTCTGACCTTTAGTGTTGTGAGGGTTTTGTGAGGACCCCAGTGAGGATTTGCAGACAAACAAAAGTCATGTTTGCATTTAGAGCTAAACCATCAAACTTTGTCGGAATATGTGTATATACATCGTAATCAGTGCTTCAGTTCAGTTTTTACTTTCTCTAACAAGGTGATAATATCTTATTTTTCAGAACTGTATTCAAATAGTGCAGACTGTACTGAACTTGGTTGTTTCTTACAATAATGACTCCACGTGGCCTTACATAAGAGAATCTGAGGCATCAGTGAAATCAAAACCCCAGAGGGTTAAAAGCACGCTCCATGATCCTACTGGGGATCAGGAACTCCAGAACCTGCTGAAATACTTACCAAAGTTTGTATTTATTTAACAAATGTATGTATGTTTGATGCCAGTCAAGCAAAACGAATTGTCTACATGAGATTCGTAATCATTTTTTAAATCACAGAAGCTGCCTTTTCTTCTCTACTGTATATGCCTGATGCTTTTTTCCCCCTTCTTCCTCAGGATTCAATGGGCGGCTCTCCGAACGACATCCGGATCTCTGACATGAGGCCCACCCTGGTGGAGCCACCAATGTACAAACCAAAGGTGGTGTTGCTGGGGAAGGATAAGAAAGGTACTGTATTATAGCATACACGTACAGCTTTAAGGGAACATGTCGGAGTCATGTACATACATGTCGACAACAAGGCTGCGCAGTTATTTAATGTGGGTCTTATAAAGAGCTTTGGGGCATGTTGTAAGATGAGGGCAGAGGGAGCGTGACGAGGAGTGTGCATAGCGAACCTCTAAAGTGAATGTTTGGCCATTTTTACATCATTTGCCCTGATGGCTTCGGTTTCATCAGAGAAGAAACAAAGCTCACTTTTTACTGCCTTATCAAAAATCTGTCTCCACTCTGAATAACTGAGTGTCTAATCGCATTTTCCAAAAGAAACAGTTTATTATCAGCTCTCCGCAACAATCGACAGCTTTCACTAATACGGAGCTTCATCATATGATCCACTCCTCCTTAAGAAAGCTTATTGCAAAATGATTAAAGCTCAAACAGCTTGTCTGCCTCAGTGGAGTATCAGTTCTTAGTGGAGGCTCTTACGAAGTAAATAAAAAGCTTCTTCTGGTTTGTTTTGTGAAGATTTGACTAAGTTTGACTCAGGAAGTTTTCAGATTGTTGGTATCTACACAGTGCACGTCTGTCTGCAGCCAGGTCAGCTCTCCAACAGCAGCTCTTGATTTCAGTTACAGCAGCCAAGTTAAATAAAGATTTTAAAAAGCCGTGTTTTATAACCAGGCCACGTCTTGCGTCAGTGCTGTGGACTAAATAGTGTCCACATGCATAATGAGAACACTGCAGAGATCTGGGTTAAGAATCTGATGACAACACGAAGGAAGCATGCAATTCCTTCACTTTCTAGTCAAGTGTTCGAGAGGCCCCTGAACACAATTCTGGTTAACGACTCAAAGAAGTCGTTGATCCACTTTTTGATTTGGTTGTAGTTCTGATTTGTTTTATAGGTTTGGGGGTTTAAAAGGTCACAGGTGAGCTTTGAAACTGAGCAACAGATGAGAAGTGTAAAGTGCGTTTGCATGTTGATTCAAATATTAGAAAAATATTAGAAAACTTTATTATTTCTGTTCCTGAGATGCCAGAACTAACAGCTAAAGAGATCAAAAGTCATCAAAAATGAAGATGATTAAATATCTATTAAAATGACATTATTATTGGGATATGCCTTTACGCTTTCCTTTAATGTTGGTGGCCATTGGGCACTACTTAGCTCTGTTTAAATACAAAATATGTCTCGGTCATAGAAGACCGCATATCCCATAATTCTGTGAATTTTAAGACAGAAGGAGAGTCTAATCCTTACCTCAGAGCACATTTTTAAACAAGCTAGCTCTTTCCCTCTCATCCTTAACATGTATTCGTCTGTGTGAAATGAATGATGTTCAACATTTTTGCTGTATTTCCATTTGCGTCTTCCAGATAACGCTACTTTTTGAGAATGAGAGCTTTTAGAAACCACTACAGGGAGTGCAGAATTATTAGGCAAGTTGTATTTTGAGGAATAATGTTATTATTGAACAACAACCATGTTCCCAATGAACCCAAAAAACTCATTAATATCAAAGCTGAATGTTTTTGGAAGTAGCTTTTAGTTTGTTGTTAGTTTTAGCTATTTTAGGGGGATATCTGTGTGTGCAGGTGACTATTACTGTGCATAATTATTAGGCAACTTAACAAAAAACAAATATATACCCATTTCAATTATTTATTTTTACCAGTAAAACCAATATAACATCTCCACATTCACAAATATACATTTCTGACATTCAAAAACGTCTTTCAGCCTTTCTTACCTTGGCCATGTCTCTGAGTATTGCACACCTTGTGCTTTTGGGCACTCCAGTGATGTTGCAGCTCTGAAATATGGCCAAACTGGTGGCAAGTGGCATCTTGGCAGCTGCACGCTTGACTTTTCTCAGTTCATAGGCAGTTATTTTGCGCCTTGGTTTTTCCACACGCTTCTTGTGACCCTGTTGACTATTTTGAATGAAACGCTTGATTGTTCGATGATCACGCTTCAGAAGCTTTGCAATTTTGAGACTGCTGCATCCCTCTGCAAGATATCTCGCTGTTTTTGACTTTTCTGAGCCTGTCAAGTCCTTCTTTTGACCCATTTTGCCAAAGGAAAGGACGTTGCCTAATACCGTATTTCCCGGACTACAAAGCGCACCTGAATATTAGCCGCACAAGCTAAAATCAGGGGAAAATCCTGTTTTGTACATACATTAGCCGCACCTGACTAAAAGCCGCAGGTGTTTCAATGGTGACTTATCATATGTAAGAGAATATGCACAAAGCGAATTGTCAGGAAAGAGATGGCTGTTTGGAGATGCATCACTTTTATTAATATTTTGAAAAACAAGTTAGGGGTACATACGGGGGCCCCACAGGGAACGGTTCTGGCTCCGTTCCTCTTCACCATCTACACTGCAGACTTCTCCCACAATTCCACCCAGTGCTTCCTGCAGAAGTTCTCTGATGACTCTGCAATAGTCGGCCTCATCACTGATGGGGACGACAAGGAGTACAGAGGTCTGACCCAAGACTTTGTGAACTGGTGCCAGCTGAACTACCTCCAGATCAACGCCAGTAAAACCAAGGAACTGGTGGTAGACTTCCGCAGGCACAAGCATTCTCCACTGCAACCACTGAACATCCAAGGTATGGACATTGAGGCTGTGGACAGCTACAGGTACCTTGGTGTTCATCTGAATAATAGACTGGACTGGACTCATAACTCAGACGCCCTCTACAGGAAAGGGCAGAGCAGGCTGTACCTGCTGCGGAGACTCAGGTCGTTTGGAGTGGAGGGCCCACTCCTGAAGAAATTCTATGACTCTGTTGTGGCTTCTGCTATCTTTTATGGTGTGGTCTGCTGGGGCGGCAGCATCTCTGCTGGGGACAGGAAGAGACTGAACAGGGTGATCCGAAGGGCCAGCTCTGTTCTAGGATGCCCTCTGGACCCAGTGGAGGTGGTGAGTGACAGGAGAACGGCGGCTAAGCTGTCATCCCTGATGGACAACATCTCCCACCCCATGCAGCAGACTGTGACAGCAATGAGCAGCTCCTTCAGTGGGAGACTGCGGCACCCACGGTGTGGGACGGAGAGATTTCGCAGGTCTTTCCTCCCCACTGCTGTCAGACTCCATAATAAAGACTTTAACTGATCAAGCACACACATCCATACATATGCAATAATACTAAGTGCAATAATCCTTTCTGTCATCGTTGTATTTTTACTCAGTTGTATATAGTATTTGTATTCTATTTTTATCTTATTGTATATTTATTTTATTTTATTCTACTGTATATAGTATTTTATTTTATTCTATTCTGTACAGTTGTGTACTGTATTTATTCTTATTGTATTCTAATTTTTGCCTCATAACTTTTGCACTGTCCACTTCCTGCTGTGACAAAACAAATTTCCCACGTGTGGGACTAATAAAGGTTATCTTATCTTATATTTGCATAACTTTTTAGGTATATGTACAAGTAGCGGTAATTACAAGTACGAAACATGTACTGTGATATCCTAAGACCAAGGAACCACGGAGACCATGTTTAGCTCACAGTTGCTTCTTTATTAAGAGAACCGGGGCATGCACCCCCACAGACTGAAAGCTCCCCAACCACCGTTGCCCCCTGGTGGACAAATCCCTGCCACAACATAACATTCCTCCCCCCTTAAACTGGAACTACTCTGTAGTTTTAATCACTACAGAAAATACCCATAACCAAAAACTTCACCTTTATAAAAAAAAAATGCAACAACCCCGTCCCCAACCTTTATTGAAATTTCACTCCGGAATAGTGAACCTTTAGTCCAACAGTCTTAGGTTAACCTATAACAGTTCACCGTAATCACGGCACAAAGTCTCTCAGGTGCTCCGGCTTTCTCTTGGTCCTTTGCGATCGCCGTAACCCAGTGGCAGGTGATTCCAGCGAATCACTACTCTCCATATGTGGCTTCACCACTGGTGTAACTTGCACCTCTATGTGTCTCTCATCCTCGTCTGGGTGGCCTTCAGGCATTCCTGCTGCCAGGCACGGCTCCAGGCGGGCAAACAGCTGATCGACGTGACGCCTCACCACTGTCCCATTGCCCAGCATCACCAAGTAGGAAACAGGCCCCGTCATCTCCTGTATAAGTCCTGGTATCCATTTGGGTCCTCTGCCATAGTTTCTGGTATATACTGTGTCTCCAATAACAAACATGCGCTCCTTGGCATGTCTATCATGATACAGTCTTTGGCTATCTTGTTTTGCTGTCACTTTTTGTTTCAAGTCAGGGTGTATGAGATCAAGAGTACACCTCAACTTCCGGCCCATCATCAACTCAGCGGGAGACTTCCCTGTTGTGGACTGTGGTGTGATTCTGTAACTAAACAGAGCCCTGTTTAACTTGGTTGCCAGTGTGTCTCCAGTACTCTTTTTCATGAGTTCTTTGAACGTTTGCACTGCTCTTTCTGCTAACCCATTGGAGGCGGGGTGATATGGAGCGGAGGTGACGTGAGTGATTCCGTTCTTTGCCATGAACTCTTTAGTTTGTGCACTTACAAAACACTGGGCATTATCTGAGACCACCATCTCAGGAAGGCCGTGCGTGCTGAAACAATTTCTCAGGCAGTCTATGGTTGCAGCTGCTGTAGCGGATGGAACTGGATACACATCTAACCATTTGGAGTGGGCGTCCACTATTACTAAGAACATTTTACCCAAAAACGGGCCAGCATAATCGATATGTATCCTTCTCCAGGGCTTTTCTGGCCACTCCCAGGGGTGTAGCGGTGCCTCTTGTGGCCTGTGTCTATGTTCTTGACATGTACTGCAGGACCTCACCTTGTCTTCAATGTCATTCTCCATATGCGGCCACCACATGTAGCTTCTGGCCAGGCCCTTCATGCGGCTCATTCCTGGGTGTGACTGATGTAGCTGTTCCAAAAGGGGGCGTCGACCTTGTTCTGGTATCACCACCCTCGCCCCCCACAGCACACACCCATCCTGCACACTCAGCTCCTGTTGTCTCTGTCTGTAGGGCTGAAAATTAGGATGCTGCATAGTGGGCCATCCTCTCATAGCATACTCACGCACTCTGGAGAGTATGGGATCTTTGGTTGTCCATCTTTGCAGCTGCTCAGATGTCATCACGCCCTCCTGGTCCTGATCTACCATCAACACTTGGTCCTCAGCTGCCACCTCTTTAGGGAGGTTCTCTGGAAGAGGGAGACGACTCAGACCATCAGCATTACTGTTATTTTTGCCTTCTCTGTATTTAATGACATACTCATAGGCTCTTAATAACACTGCCCATCGCATGATCCTCTGTGACGCCATCTGAGGGACGGCCTTCAACTCATGGAACAAACTTATCAATGGCTTATGATCCGTGATAATCATGAACTTCCTGCCGTACAGGTACTTATGAAAATACTGTACACCAAATATCACAGCCAATCCTTCTTTATCCAGCTGTGAGTAGTTCTTTTCTGCTGCATTCAGGGTACGTGATGCAAACCCAATGGGTTTTTCCTGACCATCTGGCATGCGGTGAGCTAGTACTGCTCCCACTCCATAGGGGGACGCATCGCAAGAAAGAATTAAATCCTTTTGCTCATCATAGTGTACCAATACACTGCTTGACTGCAACAGTTCCTTTGATTTGCCGAAAACCTTCTCCTGTGCTGGTCCCCAACACCATGGTTCCCCCTTTCTCAGAAGCTTGTGCAGTGGGGCCAACAGTGTGGACAAGTTTGGCAAGAACTTATTATAGAAGTTCAACAACCCCAAATAAGCTTTGAGCTCTGTCACTGATTTTGGGGGTGGCGCCTCCTGCACTGCTTTCACTTTTGCCGGCACTGGATGTAAACCGGTCTTATCCACCCGATGTCCTAAAAATGTCACTTCCTTCTCCATGAATTGACATTTGCTCCTTTTTAAGCGCAGGCCCGCCTCCTCCAAGCGCTGCAGCACTCCAGCCAGTGTTTGAAGATGTTCTTTGTCATTCTTTCCCGTCAGGATGATGTCATCCAGATACACTGCGACATTAGTCAGACCTTGCAACACACTCTCCATGGTGCGCTGAAAAATGGCAGGACTTGAACTCACACCAAATGGCAACCTGGTGTATGTAAACAAACCCTTGTGTGTGTTCACTGTGACATACTTTCTAGATTCCTCATCAAGTACAACCTGTTGATATGCGTGACTCATATCTAACTTGGTGTATTTTTCTCCTCCCGCCAGCCCCGCTATCATGTCCTCCATTCGTGGAATGGGGTATTGTTCTACAGGCGACACCTTGTTAACAGTCAGTTTGTAGTCACCACAAATTCTGGCGCTGGAGTCTGGCTTTAGTATGGGTACAATGGGTGCGGCCCACTCTGAGAATTTCACTGGTTGGATGATTTTCTCCTCCAACAGTCTCTCCAGTTCCTGCTCCACTTTCTTTTTCATAGCAAACGGAACTGATCGGGGCTTATAGAAGCATGGTTTGGCATCACTGGCTACATGTATCTTTGCTGCAAACCCCTTCAGCGTTCCCAACTCATCCTTAAACACTGTTTCATGTCTGGCCAGTATCCGCTGTAAGGCATCATCTCCGCCTTCTATCTTATGTACAGGTTGCCAGTCTAATTGGAGGGCCTTAATCCATCCCCGACCCATCAAACTAGTTCCAGCCCCTTCAACCACCACCACATCCAGTGTTTTCTTACTGTCTCTGAATTCCACCTGCACTTGGGCTGCTCCCCACACGGGTACCTTGTGGCCTCCATACGTTCTCAGTTTGATTCCACACTTGCTTACTTTGGGCGCCTTACTGCCTTCAAAAAGTTTTTTAAATGACTCCTTCGACATGATAGTGTAACCACAGCCTGTGTCTACTTCAAATGTCACATTCTGTCCATTTACTTTTAGCTTCTGTCTGATGGGTTCTTCCCTTGGGATGCTAATCTCCTCATGCACATTATACATACTTGCCTTTATGTGGTGCATTTCAGCTCCTTCTTCCTCACTCTCCACATTCTCCTCTTCCAAGAAATGGGCTTGTTTACCTTGTCTGCCACGGCCTCCTTTTTGTTCCATTTTCATTCGGCAAACCCTTTTTATGTGTCCCACCTTTCCACAGTTGTGGCATTTTTCTGAAACAAACCTGCAGTCCTTGGCCACATGATTTAGCCCTCCACATCTGTAGCACTTCCTGACAACCTGTTGTGACGTCGAGCCGCCGTCCTCCATCTTGTTCACGGCTCCTAATCCTTTAGTGAATCGCGACTGTTCTGTCATGCTCTTCAAATCCACAATGTCTCTGTTAGCAGCCTCCATTGCTTGAGCAAACTTCAGCGCCTTTTCAAATGTTAGCGAATCCTCTGCTAACAATCTGCGCTGTATTCTGTCGTCGCTTATTCCACATACTAAACGATCCCGCAGCATCACCGTCAGGGAGTCTCCAAAGTTACAGTCCTGTGCGAGCTTCCTCAGCTCCGCTACATAATCGCCCACACTTTCCTCCGGCCTTCTATTCCGTGTGTTAAACTTCCACCGCTGCACAATTTCACTCGGCTTAGGGTGAAAATGATTGTTCAACAATCCCACCAACTCAGCATAAGAACGATCCCCTGGCTTGACCGGACTGAGTAGGTTCCTAATCAGGGCATAGGTCTGTGCGCCCACGCAACTCAACAGTACCGCTCGCTTCTTCTCCTCCTCCTTAATATCATTCGCCACAAAGAAGTAATCCAAAATCTCACAATATTCCTCCCAGGATTGCAGCTCGCTGTCGAACGGTGCCACCGAGCCCAAAGTGGTAGCCATTATTCCACACCGAGGGTTACGCTCCACTTCCCACAGATACTAGCGCTGTACCACTTGCCAACCTCAGTTCATAAGTCACTTAGCACGGTGTAACTTCACAGCAAAACCTGGCTTTTACCCTCGTCGCCATATGTGATATCCTAAGACCAAGGAACCACGGAGACCATGTTTAGCTCACAGTTGCTTCTTTATTAAGAGAACCGGGGCATGCACCCCCACAGACTGAAAGCTCCCCAACCACCGTTGCCCCCTGGTGGACAAATCCCTGCCACAACATAACATGTACTGTGCTTCATAAACGAGTAACAAATGTAGTACATAACAATAACCTACAGCACACCAGAAAAATAGATTCAGACCACCTTTTAGGCTCAGGTGCAGTGACACGGCTTTAACAAGAAGAAAAGTCAGTCATTCACCACCATCTTTCTCTTCTTCCTGCCCACTAAAACCACCAAAGTCCTCTTCTCCAGTGTTGGAAACGAACAGGCTCAGGATGGCTTCGTCATCCACTCTCAGCTTCTTTCCTTCGTTGTCACTTTCAAAACCAAAGAAATCCTCGTTGTCAGTGTCAGAGTCGAACACCCTCAGAAGGGCCGTGGCGGTGTCCTCCTCTCCATCATCAGTCCAGCCCTTAGAAATCCGTTGGTGATCGTGGATGTTTTCACACTTTTCCACGCTGTCAGAATCCACTGGTGGAGTTGAGCATAACTTGCTTTTCGCAAGTTTATCGCCGCTCATCATCTACGCCTCCCGCTGAACGCGTAGCGCTACTTTGAAGTTTGCTTTTCGCGCTACTTCGTACGGCACTACGTTGCCTGGCGGACGGACATGTGACCAACATACCACTCTTGAACCCCGATCCTTCCGCCAGGCAACGTAGTGCCGTACAACAGCGGAACAAATAAAGCAAATCGTCTTACAATATGACAAAAATCATGGACAATCCATAGAAAAGCCGCACCCAACTAAAAGCAGCAGGGTTCAAAGCTTGTGCAAAAAGTAGCGGCTTATAGCCCGACAATTACGGTAATTATGCACACCTGATATAGGGTGTTGATGTCATTAGACCACACCCCTTTTCATTACAGAGATGCACATCACCTAATATGCTTAATTGGTAGTAGGCTTTCGAGCCTATACAGCTTGGAGTAAGACAACATGCATGAAGAGGATGATGTGGACAAAATACTCATTTGCCTAATAATTCTGCACTCCCTGTACAGTGTATTTTCCTTAATACCAACAGTGTATTCTAGTCTCTGTAGTAAACACTGGGGTCTAACAGGACAAACACAGAAATGAGTCCACTGTCAGAGGGCAGAATGTCATTCATAATCATCATTAGTGCTGTTTCTGTTTTAGTGTGAACTCTACATCCTGACTCAAACTTCTTGAATAGATCATTCCTCTGCAAATGATGACCCAGCCATTTTACAACTGCTCTTTGAAGATTTTTCTGAAAAAAAAAAAAGAAGATTAGAAATCGGCCTATAATTAGCTTAGACACCTGGATCAAGTAAAGGGTTTTTAAGTCGTGGTTTAATTATAAATACCTTAAAAACCCGTGGTATGTAGCTAGTTAATAGAAATATAATGATTGGTATTTGAAATGTAAGAATGAATCAATGGTGAGTCTTATTTTAACAGCCTTGTAGGAATTGGGTGTAATAGACATGATGATGATTTAAAGGAAGGCATTATTATTATTTCAGAAAGATTGATAGGAGAGAGAAATAAATCACCACAGTTATTAAAATTAGTGAACGTAATCATTTGTCCTTGGGACGGCTATGAGGGCTATGAAGTTTTTTCCCCTAATGATTAAAATTTTATTTATGAAGAAATTCATGAAGTCCTTACTAGTTAAAGTCAAAGGAGCACTGTTTGTCAGCCTGGCTACAGTGCTGGAACTAAACCCAGTGTTGTTCCTGTTTCATACATCCAGGCAGTGAGGATGTATGACACTAACAACAAGATAATAAACCTCTGTGGGAGTAAAGTTTAGGACGCTGCTCTGCGTTGTGTTGGCACGTTACATTGAAGAATTCTTTTCAATTGCTTTATATTGTAAGGTAAAGACCCTACAATAATACAGAGAAAAGCCAACAATCAGACAAGCCCCTATAAGTTAACACTTGGCAACAGTGGGAAGGAAAATTTCCTTTTTAAAGGAAACCTCCAGCAGAATCAGGCTCAGGGAGAAGCAGCTACCTGCCACGACCGGTTGGGGTGAGTTGAGTGAGGCAGGACAAAGAACACACAGTGGGAAAAAAGCCAGAGTTTAATAATAACCAAGTGAATGAATGAATAAATAAAGACAAAATGGTGTAAAACAAAGAAGAAGATAAAAATGAAGGGAGCACTTTTTACAATCTCATCAGAACATTTTCAGAAAGACGTCTAGTCCTTTGAAATTGTTTTTCTGGTGCTCTGTAGTCCATTATTGTAAAATGAAATGTTATTAGGATTCTCAGGCAAAAAACTGTGTCTATACCACATGTCAGTACAAGATCGTGCTGTGACCAGGTTACTGTAAAGCAAAATACATCAATATTTTGATCAACTCATGTACTGACACAGACATAGAAGAGAGTTACCTGATGTTTAATAGTCCACATTTAAAAGTTTTGCTGTTTGGCTGGAATAGTAATATTTTTCCTTCTTTATAAGGGTTTGCTTTTCTTTTTGCTGGTATTTTATTTATTTTTAGGTGGTGTGGGAGGGGGGAGGTGTTTGGGGCAGTGATTCTGTTGGAATAAACAATCAAAGTCCTTATTAATCTCTTAAGATAAGAACTCTTTCATGCCATGCATTTTCAGTTTTTCTTTGCTATTTGGGCTGATTGGGTCCTGATGAATATAAAAACAAAGAATGACCTGATTTTTTTTTTTTACCTGATTTTTGTTTCTGAGATCCACATATGAGGATATTCATTTTAAATTTTGATAGAACAGTGGCAGTATAACGTCCTCGTAAGTGGAAATCAGGCCCTTGTAGAACAACATTTTGTATTTTGCTCTAAACAACCCAAAATGTGATGTCCACATATGTGGATGCCAGGTCCTAGGAGGTTAAAGTGCATTGGCTGAATTCCCAGGTAATTAAATTGGGGGACAAAAACTCAGAATAGGTCGGACCCAGAGGACATTAGATACTGCTCAATCGGTCACCTGATGGAGTGGAGCCTGATCTGTAATTGTAGCAATTGGGTGGTACATGTAAGGGGCCAGAGAAAGGTGCAGCATGGGAGTGACATAGATATAGTTGCAGAAAACATGTACTGGCGGTATACCGCAGTGCTCACCCTCAGTGCTCCCAAAACAATTTAAAGTATATCTGCCAAAACTGGTTTTGAGCTTCATTTGGTCATTTTTTTCAATTAGCAATATAGTAAAGATAAGTTTAATATAGTTAACTAACAATAATACAAAAATAGTGTGATTATGCTGTACTGAATCGAAATTTAAGGAAAGAAAACTAACATGAAGCAAGCTTCTGGTACCAAAATGCAATAGAAAGCAAAAGTTGAAAATGAATAACATGAAGAACAAAAGTTCAATGGAAAATCCAAAAATATAATGATGTTGATCACAAAGAGGACGTGCTGTGTGTCTGCTTCTGTCTGTCCAGAGTCTACAGATGAAGAGGTTGATAAACTCCACTGTCTGAACCACAGCGGCTCATCGGCCACCTACTCCGATTACTCTCCCTCACAGGGCTCCTCGGGCTCCTCCAACCCGCCCGGCAATACGCACTCACACACGCTGTCGCACGGACACCCCCACAATCCCGCCCTACCGCCTCCCAGCAAGGACCAGGCCCCTCAGACGCACTGGACCAACAGGTGCGCACGCCCGTTTCATGACTCCTCCCTCCCGCTGTCCGTCATCTCTTGTACATTTCAATTGTAACCCCACTTCAGTTTCTCTCCATCTGTAATCTGTCACATCCATCTTCCTGCTTGCTCTGTCAAGGTCAGAGAGGCTCACTGGAACACTGCAGACTTCTCTTTAGGATTTTCTCTCTCAGCTTCAAAGCTGTCTGGTCTGAGCTTCAGTCATGTTACTATCCAGAGGAGTTTTTTTTTTTTTTTTTGCCCCAGTGCATTAGAAAAGCAAATAAAAAGGTTTGGGCTGTCTCCTGAAGTTTTAAGTCTAGGTGCAGTGCACTTGATGATGTTGGTTAGAAAGGGATAAAAATGTTATGAAAACTTTTTGGGACAGTTTTGAGTTCTAATCAGAAATGTTACAGCTATAAAAAAAACATGTCATCTTAGTCTGCCTGTCATATTTACGACACTGTCAGTGTAGTCTCAATCATATTGCTCAGACTGGATGGCAGTAACAATAAAATATCTGTCACTGATATATCAGCTATCTACAGCAAGACATAGAATAAAACAGAAATGTGCAATATATGTGTTTATATTACACACAGATGTTCAAATTCGCTCCACCGATAATCTTCGGTTTAGCAGATTGGACTGTCTGGCTGTACCTTACGGATGTTTTCTGTTTCTGTTAGACACCACAGTGTCTCCTTAGCTCAGTCAAAACATAGTGTCCAATAATGCTAGTTTTCTTCTCCTTGTCCTTCCCATGTTTCTTCTTGTTTTAAGCAGGCCCTGGAGGATGGTAGCTGGTTTTAGTATTGTTTGACACTAAATCTGTTAATCCACATGCCCTGAAGTGAGGTACAACTGCAGTATTTTATTTCTACTTGTGGAACATGATATTTGCAGTCTGTAAGTAGTAGCGAGGGAGTTTGAAGGCATGTGTTCTCTTGTAAACAATAACTAACACAAACATGGTTTCTGGCCTAATGGGTGTGACAGACATCAGAGAGAAAGGGAGAGAAAGTTGATCTGTCCTCTGAGCTCATTGTCTCTGATTGAATGTGCAACACACATCCACGTGGCATGTCGCCTGTTTGCAATTTTGATCTTCTTGGTTTTTCTCCCACAGTATAATCAGTGATTGATATTTTCTGTCTTTGTAGACTTGCCCAGTCATTTCCCAAGCCCATTGACTCCAAGCCCCTGCTGTCTCAGAGAGAAACTCCTCCATCAGGAACCCTGCAGCAACGTGGGGATCGGCGTCCACTTAGTGAGCCTTTTGACTGGGTTGACGCACCTCACTACGACAACACGGGTTTCGATGCAGAGGAGTCTTCTCTGGATCCTCCTTCATCAACCACCAGTCAGGGAAACCCTCCGCTGGGCTCTAAGCCTCGCAGCTCATCAACACACGGCCGCCGCCCCCTCCTTAGGCAAGACCGAATTGTAGGGGTCCCATTGGAATTGGACACCCAGACGCTCCCCTTCCACGGCAACCAACGACCAAACCAGGACAATGACTCGCAATCCTCCGGACATCCTTCCCAGAATCCCTGGCAGAATTGGACCAGGACCCCGAGCCCCCTGGAGGACAGAACCGCTTTTCCTTCCAAGCTGGACCTTACACCTACTTCCAGCCCCAATCCTGATCGCAAGGACATGGATCCAAGGTAAGTGACTGACGGTCATTTACAATTGAAATACATAATTTTATTGGGAAAGCTTAATAATTCCAAGAGTTTGCAGGTCTCAAATCCTGTTTACAGTGCAGTCTTTGGTTTTTTTTTAGTAAATAAACATATCAGAGCTGTTATAACTAAAGCCGTTGATTTGAAAGTTTTACAGCTGTGACTGTTTTTATTTCCACATCAATAAAATAACAAATCAGCTTACTTATCGAATTTCCCAGAGGAACCCACCCGAGGGATTAATAAAGTTCTATCTTATCTTATCTTATCTTATCTTATCTTATCTTATCTTATCTTATCTTATCTTATCTTACTTAACTTAGTTTTGTTGCAATGCAAAAACACCAAAGTGTCACTAAATTGAGATTGTGAAAGCATTTCAGTTTTCATTTCTTAGTTTTATGTTACTATAAAATGTATTTCTGGGGACAGTGCAAGGTCATTTTGATATGCCAAAGAAAGTTAAAAAAAAGCGTTAATTTCTAATAATTGTGAGCTGTAGCCTTAGTCTCAAATTTTGGTGCAGCTGCGTCACAAGAAACTGACCGATGGTGTGGAAGTAATTTGCATTAGTCAAAAAATTCAGTTTCTACTATTGTAACACTCCTCTAATCCAGCTTGTTTCTGTGCTTCATAATTGAAAAACACTTATCCCTATCATCAACTCATAATCCTTGATTATTTCTTCCCCCAAGGCTTCAGCAAAGCACAGTGCCTTTGCCCGGCAGCTGGACATATCACGACAATGAGGGGGAGCAAAACAGGAAGGATCAGCTCAGTGTAGGCGGGGTCAACAAGGTGACCGTGGTGATGAGTAAAAGCTCAGATCGCCTGTCCCCCATGATGAAGGAGACGAGATCCAAGTTTAAGAAGTCACAGAGCATAGACGAGATTGACATTGGCTCCTACAAGGTCTACAGGTAGATATTGTTCTGATTCTTCTTAAAGAAAGCTCAAGCTCGATTGCAGCTACTGAAGTTGATTTCTAATGATGCCACGTTCCTCTGCAGCATTCCCATGGACAGCTATAGTTCATCCATTGAGCAGCAAACTAGTTTGGACCGTCCAGAGCTCCCCGGTTCTATGGAGCAGACCAACATGTCACGGTCACAGTCTGCCCCCATGTTAGATGAGGAGATGGGATACCCCGGACACGGATCTGGCGACCAAAACCAGAGACAGAACCAAAAACCTGCCATCCCACAAAAGGCTTACCACTTTGACCACAACTACAACCCGCAGGTTCGATGGAGTTGTGAACCATTGGTAGCGCTCATATATTACGTTTTTAGACATACACAATAAAACTAAAATAATCTGATTGAAACCAAACAATACAAAGTTAAACAAACAATTCTGTTCTTACCAATCAGGTGACCATGGATCGCCGGGTCCCTCCCCCTTTCCCAAACACACCAGATTATGTCAACCACTCATCGAAGGCTTTGGAGTACCTCAACCAACCAGGGAAGACACTACCCAAAGAGCTAGTGAGCCCTCGGTATCGTGCATATCCACCCTTGGAGATGTTTTCTTTCCCCCAGTCGCCAATCAACCAAGATGGTCCGCCCAGCCAGCAGCAGCAGCCAATCCCAAGTCAGCGCTCCAGACCAGGATTTCTAAGAAGAGCGGACTCACTGGTGAGCTCTACGGAGCTCGCCTTGTTCAGACGGGTTCATGAAGCTCAGCAGGAGGCGCTCCAAGAGTCTCAGTACAGACAACAGGTAAGCACAACAAAACAAGTAATGCTCATATTCCATAAATGGATGTGATTTTCCCTTTCATGTACTTTATTGAAATGTAAAGTAAATCATAGAAATGTGTTTCTTTCAAACACTATTTATTCCCTAAGACCCAAAATTAGTTTTTGTTAAGGCTCTACTTGAAAGTCATCCCCATCCCCATGCATTTATTTGAGGCCAGGATGAAAGCTCATACTTTTGTTTTTTTTAAACTCCCACTCACTTCCCATCTGTGACCCTCAGGTGGATCCCCCTCTTTATGGCCGGGCTGTCTACTCCACTCCCATGGAGCACTCCGCGATGAGTAATATGGCCGACAACCAGAGTCAGATGCTGCACAACAAGAGAAACGGTCGTTATGACGACGACTACCCCACTTACCAGGAGCAGAAGAAGCCCATGATTGGTTATCCAACCAAGAGCCTGACTCAGCGGCGTCCCCTGTCTGCCAGAAGTTACAGCACCGAGACCTACGGAGCATCTCAGGTACACTGTTTGTCTGTGTGTTTATGTTTCTACTTAACTGAGCCCTTTAAAAAGAGGCAGTATTAAAGTGAAAGAGTCATGTTACAGTTATAACATAATGGCTCTAACTAACAGTTATTTTCCTTACAGGCAAATCTGCCAGTTTCTTTTTGTTCACTTAAGTATCACTTGCCTTCTTTAAAGATGCCTTAAAACAATAACAGGGGCAGATCACCATTTTCAAAATCCCATCCTGACATTTTCAAATATCTTGTTTTGTGTGGTCAGCAGTCAAAAGCCACAGTGATTCAGTTACAACACAGAAACACAGCAGAATAATCTGCCCTGCTTTTAATATGCCTGCTTTTATGTCGTCTCTTTGAGGATGCAGAATTATAGCTTTGTTTCACTTCCATTTTCTTATAGGTACTCAGGTTCAGGTTTTTGTAGTAGCGAACTAAGAGGCATAGCACTGGTGTCCTTTGCCTCAGTCATATCTCTGAAGGCGATCCCTCGTCCATAAATAATCCCTTCAGGCTATTCTGGATTTCCCTCAAGTTAGACTTTCCCAAATTAGTCACAGTGAAGTGTCCAGCAGCATACTGATTAGATGTGCAGATCACTTCATCTGGCACCTTTCAACAAGAAGAAGCTGGGCATGGGAATGAACGTAAGGGCTTACATAGAGCACTTGTGGCCGCTGTCTTTTTCCTGCCATCATTAGCCAACACTCAAAACTGAAGGTTGGAAAACACACCAGCTGTTACACAAAGAGCCTCACCTTTAGGCAGCTGGTGTAATGTTTGCATCGCTGTTGTGTTATCTTCGTTCACATGTGCCATGTGACCCAATCACATTGATCGCTATTAGTAATATTTCCAGCTTTGCTAAACAGCAGCAGTATCACTCAGTTGATCAGACCACCTATTGATCCAGACTGAAATATAACAGCTGCCGGTTGGATCACCTTTCAAAGTAATTCCGTCTGTCCATCGATCCACTTATCCACTCACACATGTACACACACATACACCCAAAGACACCTTTAAAGCAGATAGCGATTAGTCTCAGAAGTACTGTGTTTTTAGTGATAATTTCTTATGGGTCATACTGGGACTGGAAGCTGTCCCAGCTGTAATTGGATGAGGGGCAGGGCACACCTTGGATAGGTTGCCAGTCCATCGCAAATCGATGCTAAACTAAGAAAGCAAACAGTGAGACTATTATACATTAAATGTTTTGCATTGAGTTTTGAGTCCTTCCTGCTTTTTAGTACACGTAAAGTAACAATTGACACAAAAACCTATCTGTACACACTCACAGAACTAGTAACATGCTGTAGGGTTGATACTGATTTAAACAACTGACCAACACTGTCTTTCCTTTTGTGATTGCAAGTGGTTGGCAGAATAAAACAGCAGTTTAAGTGTTCTAGTCCTTCTGAGGAACATCCAGTGGTACTAGTCTGTTGTTTATTTAAGTCCTTAAACCACTTTGTGGGAGTGAAACAAGCTGTAAGCATCATAAATAGCATTACATATGTCATTTAATACCTAAAAAACACTAATTTGTTGCCACTTGATAAACTGACACTTGGTCTCCGTCTTGCATTTAGCTTTTTATCCACAAAATGTTCCAATATGAACACTTGTTAATTATGAACCTTGTACATTTTTATGTTTAAATATTAACTCCCTTGTGTTCAGGCACGTCCGGTGTCTGCCCGTCCCACCATGGCCGCCCTGCTAGAGAAGATGCCACCTGACTACACCCTGGCAACCTGCCCCGAGAAGCCACCCGATGACACCATCAAAGTAAGACCTGTTGTACCCCAGAAACCTGAAGACATCACCGCCAAGATGCCTGCCGACTGGAGGCAACAGCTACTCAGGCACATAGAGGCGAAACGACTGGACAGGGTATGTCAGTGCAGTGCACACACACGTAAGAGAGAAACACGCGTACACATAGAAAGCATTCGGAAGCCCTCCCTGTGTGTATTTGTGCAAGTCTGTGTTGTAAGGTTAACCAGATTCATGTCTGGCTTCATGTGTTTCCACTTCACACCGTCACTCTGTCAGCCTGACCGACCACAAACTCACTACGACAGACAGCGCAGTAAATTCTGTATTGTGATAAATATTTTGATCTTTTGTCGTGTCCTCAAATCGTCTTTCTTTTTGTGAACAAATAAAAGTCAGCAGGATCGTCTCCATATTAGGATTTTAATGGCGCTGAAAAAAAACTGTATTTTCACCTTTTTGTTTGTTTTGCACAATCACATGTTAAGGATCGTGCAATAGTATCACTGCAAAGGAGTAACATTTAGGAAAATACTTTCGTGACAGCTCAGTTATACTTTAGATTGATAAATAAAAAGCTACAGACTTGAAGTGCAGCTTAAACTGTCTAAAGGCAAAGTAATCCAATCAAATTCTCACATTTTGAGCACTGAGGATGGATTGAGCTGTTGAATGGTGTTTTCTGGATTTCTATCTTTCTTTGGCCTCCAGTTTTATACTTACCTGCAAACATGAGAGTGCTATCAGTCCTTTCATCTAACTCCCAGCAAGAAAGCGAATGAGCCTATTTTTGAAAATGTCAAACTAATTACTGAGAAGCAGTACCTCAGCAGACAGGACAATCAGACATGCTAGGGAGGAGGTCTGGAGCGTGCAGTTATGAAAAAAAGATAAAAACCTGCAGAATCTAAACAATATGATCCACCAAACCCATCACACGGTGCCTGATGCATCATCAAAAATGAAGTCTTTTGGTTATAGGTTTGGTTTAATTGTTTGTCAGATATGTTACGCGACAGCTAATCTAAAAGCCTTACATACAAATGTTGGAATGAACTGATCCACCTGTTGTTGCCTGTATGACGCACTGTTCTGTGTGTATTGACCGATCACTAGCTAACATTTCTCTGTGCTTTCAGCAGCTCTGCACTCTTGTTGTTGTTGCTGTTGTTGTATCTGTTATTATCAGTGTTATTGTTGTTTGTTTGTTTGTGGAGCTCACAGTGTGTTGTCGCCATGCTACAGCCCGCTGTGTTGGCTCCGCCCCTTCCTCCTCCTCCCCCCCTCCCCACATTCACCCATGTCGTGTGATGTTGTCTTCTCCAATCAGAGTGGTGTCCTAAAGCACAACACGCTCACGCTGGGCATGCTCTGTCAGGGCGGGGGTCACGGCCAGGGGCGCAGCAGCACTTTGAACTTTAACCTTTACAATAACACTAAGCATGAGCCCTCTGCTGGCCGCTGGCTGCCACTACCTCCACCTCCGTCTGCTAACGCTGTGAGTATCCCTCCAAGAACAATGTTACTGATGCTTACAGTATATGATTAAAGACAACTTCAGCTACTCCCTCTTTACATTCTCGCTGCTAATACAAACTATTATTTAAACAAAACAATGACCATGCAATCTATTTTAGTCACTGTTATATGTTCCCTGTCTACAACCCAACAATAAGAATTGGAGAAAGCCATTAAAATCCCGTGGGTTTTTTTGTTTTTTTTCTCAGCATGACTTGAAATCATTCAGTGCCCAGTGTGGCAGCCTGGTGGTGGCTTGTTTTAAAGGATTTAAAACTTGAAATATGTCACTTACCATAACAACAAACAGAAACTTGTTTTTCCTTTCTTGCAGCAGTCACAGTCTGTCTGTCAAATTTTGTCTGACACATGTTAGGCATTCCTCATTTACAGCGTTTTCAATCATCTTAGGCCAGCTTAGCTGTTACCAGCTTTTAATATCGCTGTCATTTCTCCACGAAGTGGCACTAAACTCTGGAAAACAAACAGATTACTACTCAGGTTATTTTTCCAGGGATAAACCAATATATTGTTTCAATATCACATCAGCCTTATGAAGCTGACATCTTCTGAATGTAGTGCCCATTGATTTTCTGATAATCATTAATTATCGGTTTTGGACGGGTTTAGAGGCCCAGAGGAAGGGCAGAATGACTTTAACCCTCTAAGGTCTGACTCATGAGTGCTAGGTGATAGCCTAGCACTCATGAGTCTATATTTACTCTATATTTTGGAGACAGATAGAATTGACTCTTTTTAAAAAAATTTAAAAAAGGGGGGGGGGGGGGGCTATAGTTAGGGTTGGAGCCATCGCTGATGATGTCTTAGAAGGTGAAAACAAGTACTTTTTTTAAAGACACATTCTTTGTTTCTTTGCAACAGCAAAAAAAACCCAATATAAACTATAAACATCAGTATCTGAAATGGCAATAGACCAAATTGCTATTTCAAACTTTTTAAAGTTTCAGTCGCTATTTCTGTGAATATCTCAGTGGTTTGATGTGGGCACGGCTCATTTAGGCTTCAGTCACACAGGCCTGGGGACCAGATGGTGACAATCTAGCAACCACCAGTTGGTCACTAAGAAAAACTGTGTATTCTGCAGTCACTTCTCGAGTATTTGTAGGAGGTTGCTGCCAGTCACTGGTTGAAATAGGTTGCAGGTTGCCATCGTTTGCCAGCAGTTTATATGGAAGATGGTGATTTGTCTGCAAAAGTAGTACAACTGGGGAAAAGTGCTACACAAAATGGAAATGGAGTCTAAGTAAAATTAACGCCTGTTGAAATGTGTTACTTTTATTTTGAAGGGCATTTTACTTAGACTCCATTGGCATTTTGTGTTACAATTTTTCAAGGTTTTTTCTGAAAAACTCCTCTCATTTAAGCGGGTTTTTAGGGGGGCTTTTGGTTTGGGAAAAAGGGGGAATCATAAAAACAATCTGTTCACGTTGAGCACGATATCACAGGTTTTATCACCGCCTAACATGACTTCATCTCGAAGGAGAAAAATCTGTTCCAGCTCTGTTCATTCTTCCAACTGAATCTCAGATGAGCTGTCTGAAACTCCAGGAGATAATAGGAAGACATGACTGGGGTAGCTAGAGTTTAATGTTCATTGTCAGTAATGACCACTTTGTCTCTTTCAGACCCCGTCTCAGCAGGGTGGCGTGCTGGACAATGACCAGGAGGGGGTGTCAGGAAGCAACCAGTGGGCTCCCTATTCACTAGGCAGGAGGGACGTCCCACCTGACAACCTGTTAAAAAAGGTGAGACCTGTTCACATCTCAGTGAAGCATCTCATCTCTGTTTTTATGCTGAGCATCTTCTCAGTGATAAAGATAACTATTTGTGCAATTACTCTTAATCACACGTTACATGTATTCCCGCTCTCCTTCCACAGAGCGCCCATTCCCATAACCCTTCCCATCAATCACACAACACCATGATCGTCACTTCCTCTTCCTCCTCCTCGGCCACTACACCTCATCGTGTGGTGGGTCAGCAGGGCTACGATGGGATGATGAACAAAGGAGGCCAATACAACCAAGGGATGCAGCTGTCAGTGGTTCCGTCTGGGGGGCCGGGACAGTACCAAGGCAACATGTCCCAGGGTATTGGCAATAAAATCATTTTATTTCTATTTATAAATGTTCACAAGGAGACTTTTTTAAGCAAGAATGTAGAAATCTTGATTAGCAGCAGTAATCCATGGGCCTCACATTAACAGCATGTACACATATCTATTTTAGAAGCTTTGTTTTAGAGTTAGATGCTACCAGCCTGTTTTTCTCCATACAGCCCCTGGACAGGCCTACCCCAGCGGTGGTCTGCCTATGGCCCTGTCCCAATCCGGAAACCAACCCCAGTACAACCCCCATACCTCTCACACCTCCCATCAGCCCGCTACCAATCCTCAGTACCATGTCAACCAGGGCATGGGCCATAGCAACCAGGTCGTTATGACCACCCACACCAACCCACGGCCTCAGAGCGCTCGCTGCCTGTTGCAGACTAAAGGCCAGAAGAGCACGGATGGTTTTCAGGAGCAGGTATCTGTCTGTCTGTTCATGTGTCTGCCTGCACCAACCACACCAAAAGCAATATTGGAGGTCTTTTCAAAAATGGGCTCTTCTAATATTACTATATACAGTATTACTTATACTACTATTACGTATGCAGTATAGGGGAAGGGATATTTCCGTAGCAGTAAATGTGAATGCTTTGATGGAATAAATATGCTCCTGCATGTAGGGTTACCTCTCAGTAACTAATTTCAGCTTTGTTTAGCTCTATCTTTACTGGAAAAATAGTTCCCCTCAATCTCCATGATCCGCTGTTTGGTAACTAACCCGCAAACTAATCTCTCATAGAGTGATTAGTGCTTGTTTACATCAGTTTCATTAATAGGAGGACACGGAGGGTTCAGATTAGATGCTCAGTTTCGCAAGGAGAATTTATTGATACCAGATATAACCATAGTTACCGGAGTTACATTTTCACAGTAGCACTCACTCTGTTAATAAAAAGAAAGCTAGACTTTGCCCCTGTGGCATCACACAGTGGTTTTTTGGAGTTCTGTGTTGAAGCTTGACGATTACGGCGCCATCCTTCGCCACCTTTCTTTGGATGAAACCAAAAGGGTGGAACACTAACTTATCAGCTAACACTAGTTAGTGTTCTCTCACAGACTAGCTAGGTTTATTCAAAGATTTGATGTGTATATCATACAAATACCTACTAGTGGCTGCTAGTTTGTGCTAATTACAATTAAAAACAAGATGCTGAAATATTAATTTACAGATTTACAGACTTGGATGGGCTGACCAGAACCAAAAACCAAGTCTAGATGTGTAGCTTTTGACAGGCTGTAAACATGTTTTTTTTTTCTGATATAAACTAGGCCAACATTGGAATCCATGGGGAATTTACTCACTTTTGGAGCCAGCCTCAACTGGCCATTTGGGAAATTGCAATTTTCCCGCCCGTACAAGATTAACTTTTACAGTTTTTTCTGATTGCTTAAGCACATGTTATGTAACTATTGGCTAATTTAGCAAAACTCTACACACAAATAAAACAACCTGTCACCCAATTATCCAAACATTTTAGTTCTCTTGCAAAAGCAAACACAGCTAGATTAACTCTTCACACCTTTGTAAAAATGGTGTTTCCGTATCAAACAGTACACACAAGCCATCATCTACTAAGCACACAATGCGCCAACTGCACACCGATGGTATGAATGCAAAACACATCTGGCGTTTGCCTTCCCTGTGCACAAGGTAGGCTATGTCAGTTTGAGCTCATACTTCTGTCATAGATCCATAAGCATGGAGGGATCCAAACTTCAAGTACTGGTGTTTAGTCAAACACATCAAAACAAACACAAGTGTTTATTTCCAAGTATAGGATTATTTGCAATCGCCATAATGACTATATGGGTTACGTGGTCTGCAGTGAACATGCTTCCTCTGCCCCCTCCTCGTCTTCCTCTTGCTCCTCCTTGTCCTTGTCGTCCTCTTCATCCTACTTCTTCACCTCCACGTCCTCTTCCTCGGCCTCCTCTACTTCTCACTCTTTCTGCTCCCACCATTGTACTCCACACACACAGCTTACCTGTATTATAGTGCTTAGGCTGATTGCAAAGTGAACGAATTATCTAAGAAAGTTTTCACATGTGAAAGTGTGCCAGACAGTTGGCAAATTAGTGTTAATGATAGCCATACATGTGTATACTTTTGCTAGGAGTGTGTTGGAAATTTGGAAATTGAGTGTTGTGCAGTGAATTGTGCCTACAGTCTTGCAAAGTGTGTGTTACAAAATTGCAAACTGAGTGCAAAGCAGTTTTTGTGCTTTTAGTTTTGCACACTCAGTGAGTGGTTTTGCTATACGTCTGACTAGTTTTAGAAATTGTGCTACAGGAATCACAGTTAGTGTTTAGGCATTCGGTAAAAACTGTAAACTGCAGACCTTGCTTTGCTCTTGGATTAGACCAATACAAGGCAGCAGTCAACTAAAGGGGGAAATCTTGAGATATCTCATGCTTCTAAATGCAATTTTAGCCACTTGACTGCAACAGCCTGGGCTGAAACATTTTAAAAAGTGACAGAGATGGGATTAAATTAGATTAGACATTTCAAAGCATGAGATTAGAGTGCCAGTTGAGGTGGGAACCTGAAGATCTAAACAAAAAGCAAAGATCTCAGTGCCTCAGCTGTTGCTCCATAAAAGACCTCCAATACAGCATAGGTGCCAAAACATATTGCCCGTCACACACGAGCGCACTTCCACATGTTGTCTGGTCACTGTCTGTCTGTGCGGTGATTTTTCACAACTTTGTATTTCACTTTCAGTTGTTGTCTTGTCTTTTCTTTTCTTTTCTTCCTGTATCTCTCCCTCCTCTCTCTGTAGCTGTGCGTGAGAATAGAGAAGAACCCTGGTCTCGGTTTCAGTATCTCTGGTGGCATCAGTGGCCAGGGGAACCCCTTCAAACCCTCCGACATGGTACGACCTGACCCGGCCTGCCAGCCAATCGCAGCCTCCCCGGTTTTACCTCAGAGTTGCCATGGAAACTGCTGCTTGTTACTGCAGTGTTTTCTTTCTCTGTCTGTTTGTCTGTCTGTGGGGCAACCGCTTAACGTGGTTAGCTGTGGGTGTGTTTGAGTGCATAATGTTACATGTAGGGCTGTGCTATTAATTTGGTAAAGAAACACTAAGGTGTGATTGGGGGTGTTTCCAAAACTAAATCTGAGCATTGTTAGACTCACTAGTGATTATGATACTTGAGTCTGACATACTTTAATTTTAGGGTTGTTTTGATGTGATCTAAATACCTGCACAGCATCCAGGGCAAAGCTCCTTGTTTGGTTGGTCAGCAAACTTTAAACAGCTATGTCCACATGCATGCAAATATAAGATAAGCCAAACTCTCTTATCATTCCTACTTCTGAGTCTGACAGTGTCTGTCAGTGTATGCCAGGACAGAGAGCCTGTTGGGGTTGCAGCTCCCCAAGGCCTGCTGCACATGGCAGTCTGTCCTAGAAACACACTGCTGCAGTCAGTCTAAAGGAGCGATGCTGCTCGTGGTGCTCTGACTGCTATTTTGGGAAAGCTGCTCAGTTCTGGGACACCGTGGGTGATTTCAGATGTTCACCACTTTGATCTAAGGACAGGGTTATATGACAGATTTTGACTGACTGTTATTCTGAGCAACAGAGGAGACGACTGCCCTATAAATAGAAAGCACACAGAAAGAGTGCTTTCCATTGCACCCTTGCAACAAACGGGGAAGTTTCTTCCGAGTCGGGAGTAGACTGATTATGTGGAAACTGTCAGTTCATCATTTTAGTTTTTGAAGCAGACAACTGGTGAAACAGTTGCTGACTCGTGCAGTTATTTTAATCCTCCCTCCTCTGCTTGTATCCATAGGTCTTGCACTAGCTGCAGTTTGTACATTATTAATGCCGCGTTACACGGGCAGAAAATGGAGTCAATGCAGATGAACATTTTGTCAGAGGAATACGAGATAAGGTTACGTTATCTATCCAGTTAGTGTGGAGCAGTGGGCATTGTGGAACACTTGGTGACGTTTCACTTTAGAACCGAACGCTTGCTTTTACCATACATACTGTGGCGTCCGGCGAATGGCGAAAGTGGACGTGTCAGTCAGTCACTGCTCATCTGCTGGATATTCGCAGTGATTCCCACTGAGTCGTCAGCATGTATGGTTCAAAGGAAATGTTCTAAAGTGAAATATTGATTTAGATGTCCCCTGTGTCATGTTATATAGACTGTATGTCTGCTTTATCTAACTAACCCACAGGGTCACATGGAGGGAGCAGATGGAGGATATTTGTCTGCTGTCAAAGTTACAGTGCCGGGATACAACCGCAACTGTTACAAGCATCCTCCTCTGAATCCTTGTTCTCGCTGTTGTTTCATTCACACGTGAGAGGCATCAAGCGGAAGCCATTAACGGGTGCTTTGGAGTTTTATCAGCGGTAGTCACCTCGGGCGTCAATTTGTCACCAAATTCAACTCAAACTAGAAGCAGATGCCTTTGATTATTCTTTGAATCTCTTTTCTGGCCTATTCGTGAGAGTGTATCTGTTTGTCGTCTGATGTGTTTGCAGCTAATTTTGGTTAAAGCCAGTGTTAGCTTTCAGATGAACTCAAGGTGAAAGAGTTAACAAGGGCTGTATGTTTGAAAACAGCTTGACTACTAAATTATACATCTGTGGTTTTGGATCCCCAGAGCCTACTACAGCTGTGGCTATTCCACAGGGCTGTGGCTCCCCCTGGTGGACAGCTTGTTATTTGCACTCATGCTTTGATGGGTCTGGGACATGCCCACATGTCCAGGTGAATCACAGATGGTACAGTAGGAAATTGGTATCAAAACCACCAAATATAACACAACTATACAAAATAATTAAATCTATATTTGCTTTTAACTCTTTACCTAACAGAAAAAAATACCTTCTTTAAAAATGTAGCTTTATCTGTCTCTGTTTTTTGCAGAGAAACAGAATAATCTCCAGGCTAGATCTCCAAATAATTGAAAGTTTACAAAATATACCTCTTTAAGTACCGCTCTCATGTACCTGATGATAAATTTTTTCCTCTTTCAAAAATCTATCAGAAGTCATCAACAGGTGTCTAAAAAGAAGCAATGATGATAATAGCCTCGATGTTGGACTTACAGGACTCACTGAGGCCCTCTAAGCCACTGGGCCAGTTTTACGTCTGCCTAATTAGGACTCGGCAAGCAGAGACAGGGAATTAGTTCATGTATCGACCGGATTGGGATCTGGGCTTTGATCTTTGAGCTTCTCAGGGTCGGTTTAAGAACAGAAGACTGAAGGTTTTAAGGATCAGAACACGGATTTTATTATGTTTTCTTTTTGTTAAATCTGGGTCAGGAACATTTGAAAATCCAATTTTCTGTCCCTTCTGTTGTTAGATGTACTGTTGTTGCGCACTGAGCTGCTGAGATACAAACACATGTTACATGTTTAAAGGAAAAGTCTAAAATCCCCGTGTGAAACATTACTAATATTGTTCCCGATTGTGTAGAAGTTTTTTTTGGAGATGGAAGGATTTTGCAAGATGCTGCAGCTCTGTGTGCAACTGCTCTGTTGTGTGTAAATGTTTAATTGGTGTGACTAATGCTACACAGTTTTAGCCCCTACTAAACTTTTTTGTAAAGTACAGTGAGCTTCATATTAGATCAGAAAGGCCACGCTGTCGTACCCGTTCGAGGTGCCGACGCCGTAAAGAATGGACACAAATAACGGCGTCGTACACAGCATTTTGCAGGCAAAATGAAACCAGTTTGTATCCTGGTGAAGAAATTATTTTATCTGTATATGCATGCATGAGGCTCACTGTATACTAAATGTCACTGTTTTCACGTGGAGTCACTGAACTAACCCTTCCCCTGTGGAATTGTTTAACATGCAATATATGTGTTTGTTCTTGCATTCTCTCTCACAGACTGTAGTATGTAGGTGCTGCTGCACTCTCACTACTACACGTCCTATTTGTCACCTCTCTATGGCAAATATATCCGTGTGTTCAACACAACCTGTTGAACCGTGTTGAGTCGATACAGGTGCATTGTCCTACACTTTCTGTGTCCAAAAACATCTTTCAGCTCTCGGTGAAAAGATGTTGGTGTTTTTACAATCTCTGCCTTGGGTTATTGAGGGAAAATATGGGGGATGAATTTTTCTTCTGCCCTGCCCGCGACCTACTTCCTTCCCATAGTGAGAAACCCATCCCACGTCTACTCTTCTTCCCATAATCTTTAAATATTTACTGTATATATTTATATATTTATATATATGCCAAGTCTATATTGTTAAAAAGAGCTGCTAAATTTTTTTTGTCTCTTCGGGAGGGCTTTATCACCCAGTGTTTGTAAATTTTAAGAGAGCCGCTAATCTGAAGGAAACACAAGCACCTTACAACATAACAGTTTCAGTGTCAAAATATGTATGCAGTATTTGCATGCCTCTCCAAATTGTGAACAAAGAGAATGCTTTGATGAACTGGCCATATATTTAAAAGTGATTTATTTATTTATTTATTTATTTATTGGGAGGGTTGGATATTGAGTTGAGAATGAGAAGGCAAAGATTCTAAACCATCGTGTCCCTGTGTTGTCCTAACGGTGTATCATTTTGACTTATAGGGTATCTTTGTTACTAGGGTACAGCATGACGGGCCTGCCGCCTCCGCCCTGCAGCCCGGAGACAAGATACTGCAGGTAACACCCGCTCACTCGCCATCACATAGACATCACAAACATCCACATCTTGTCCCTTCCATTCCCAGCCCCACCCTTTTTTCTTATTAAACTGTGAGGTGAAAAGCAAGGGTGTAGTCATCCTACTGAATCTTTATGTTAACTGTAGAGTGTGTGTGTGTGTGTGTGTGTGTGTGTGTGTGTGTGTGTGTGTGTGTGTGTAAGGCTTTCCTGCTAAATATTCTACCTGTATGTGTGTGTGTGCGTGCGTGCCACCTCAAAATATCAAGCACCACCCCCCACATACACCCGTGCGCCTTTGAGTCAAAGATCACAGTCAGATTTAAGTAGCTTTTAGCAATGTGTCATTTGTTATTCATTGCTGTAATGACAATGGGAAAAGCTGAAATTGCAGTAAAAGTTACAAATGGAGCACATGTAATCTCATAAAAACAGCTGAACTGACTTCTAATCTACTCGGATAAACAAAACTGACAGGCACCTGAACCTGTCACTGGAGATCATCCTAAAGCAAATTACAAAGAGCATTTAAATCCCATAAAATGTAAAACAGTTGAACTGGACATCTTATACACAGGATAAAGGTAGGGTAATTGCAGATATACAGGTTCGCCATTGTAGTTTTTCAAGCGTGGGAAATAAATAAAATGGCACAGGAGATTTTTACAAATGGAAAAAAAAACCCTCTTTTTGCTTTAAATAGCTATTGGTTGGTATTTCCTACAAAGGTGCAGTGTTAGTTTTGTTCACTTGTGAAATGCCATCAGAGCACAGAATGTTGGGAGGAGGGTATTGAATCACACAAATGTGATCTACTAAGACGTACAGCTTAGTTTTCTGCAAATTGCACTGAATTTAGCACCAAAAGGAAGCATGTCAATTTTGGACCCTGTGTGGCTGTGATAGTTGCTGTTAGAAGTGTTAATTTGTTTAATGGGAAGAGGAGAGGTTATCAGAACAAGTGTGTAATTTGCGTAGGCGCACGGTTTAAAGCTTTGACTTTGTCCTGCAGCTCTTCACTGAGTCCTCACCGTGAATGTTTAATATTTCTGGTCCTCACTGAAACTGGTGTTTTAATGAAACAGAGCAGAATTGAAATGAGCCAAACTTAATGTGTAGGGAGAATCCCAGTATGAGGGGTATGCACACTTTTTAAAGGCTGTGAAGTTAGTTTTTCCAGTGAACACTGTTTCTTTTGTTAGTCCCATTTCTACAGAGAGGTTGATATACAATTAAAGTGTGTTGGGTGTCTGCTCTTCCAGCAGTTTGACTGCAATGAACTATTTTTTCTTTTTTTTACTGATCTGTGGTTTTACATCCATTACCAACCAAATTTAAAGGGCTGTCAAAATACAGCTACTGGAGCTCAAACAGATCTGAAGTGTGTTAGATTAATGTCTCAGTGCAACCTTGCAGTAAAAAGCACCTTGAGGCAACCGTTGTTGTGGTTTGTTGCTATATAAATAAAATTTAATTCAATTGAGTATCTTCAGCCTCACACAGAAAAAGAAGTAATGCACACATTTGCGAATGCGATAAACAGCGACTTCATTAACACGCGGATGGGTCAGGATCTGATGATAAATAATCTTTGTGCTCTACTACACATTGTAAAGGTCAGCTTCCTGCATGTTCGCTGGATGAATTCTGCTTTACATTATGTGGTCTGCAACCCAGACGACCCAGAGAATGCCCGTCCTTATAGTTTCCTCCCGTATAATTTTAATTTTAATCCTTACATAACGCCCAGTGAAGCAGTGAAAACTCACTGTTTGACCACAGTTATTTACTGAACTCCAGAAGCAGGATGTCAGAAAAAGCCTGAATATCAGGTACAATATAAGTGGCTTGTGATGATTTCTAATTAAGTCAATAAACGTCCATGTTTTAGGACTAGCGACCACTTGAATAAACAATTTCAATGATCAGTAGAAATCCATGGGTTACGTCTTCACATTATTAGAAAGCTGTTCTTAATATAAAATAGCTTCAGCCGAGGCCTTAGATTTGAAAGTAGCTGAACACTGCAGCTAGGTTATTTTTTTAAAATGTATTTTTACCCATGAACACAATCTAACATGGTTTCATTTGAAGTAAATATGAGTAAAACGATGTAAGTACGCAAGTACAAGTTATTTGGATTGATGTGCCTCGCAGCAATGTTTTCCCCATCAGCCAAATAATAATTGAACATCCGCCTCCCATGTAAAGCAGTCCAATTGAATCAATAAACAGTAAACAGCAACAGTAGAAATCGCACTCTCGCACCACGCTACACGCATTTTATTGAGATGGATTGAGGTCAAAATAAGACGTCAGTGCTTTACGGTAATAGCTCAGCCTCCCTCACCCCCCATGTGCCATTCCTTTCATGTTTCCCTCTCTCCTCCCCCTTCATCTTCTTTCCACAGACTTACAGTGTAGCTGGATGAATTCATGTGAAAGCCCTTTTTTGTCTTTACCCCTTCTCTCTCTCTCTCTTTCTCTCTCTCTACAGCATGACTGTGTAGCTCCTCCTCTTCTCTCTCTTTTTCCCAACAGTGATGTGTTACTGAGATAATGATGGCAGTGACCCTCCATCCTTCCACAAAACACTCACACATAGACATGTGTATGGGAAACTTAAACGAGCCGCAGCACATATACCTCTATACACACGTGCACCCACACACATGCTGTTGACTGTGCTGCGTGTTTGCCTTGCAGGCTAATGGACATAGTTTTTTACACATGGAGCACGAGACAGCCGTCTCTCTGCTGAAGAGTTTCCCGCGGACGGTGGACTTGATGGTTCTGAGAGACAGCAGCACGCGCTAAAATAGTTTTTAAAAACAAACAAAACAAATACAGCAACGCTTCTCTGCTCTGCTCATCACCATCCCACGCCATCCCACCTGCCCTCCTCTGGAGGTTTATGGAACTGAAAATTGAGCCACATTTCCCCCCCCTTTTTTTGTTGTTTTTTTAAAACATTTTTAAGGGAACAGTCAGACATTTATTTGCCTATTGCTGGACCAAAGGCAAATACCAGTGCCAAATGTACCATAGGAAACATATCGGCTCTTCTGTCTACCGGCGGTCAGCGATCTGATCTGATCGACGGCTGGACGGACCGCAAGAGGACTATACACTTTAAAGTTCCTACAGGGCTGCTGCAGTTTGGATTTTGTGGTTGGTTTGTGATTTAAGCTGCCATCTGAGCGGTCAGTCTGAGTAGTTTTTGTCGGTTAGTTAGATTTTGGGATATTTTTCTTTCTTTTCTCCACTGCCGTCCATTGTGAATTTAAAGTATTTTGTTTGGTGTAGCACATGGTTCGCTTTCCTTGTTCTTCACAGCTTTATTGTTTCTTTCGCATCTTCCGTCTTTTTCCCCACTTTTCAGTCCTTTTTCTATCACCGTCTTTGATTTTCATACTCCTCCGATATATTTTTTGTTCTGTTCTGCAGGTTATTGCCTCCACTGTACAGAAATTGAAACTTAAGACTCTGCCTTGTGTACATACATAGAGATTCAGCTTGTTAGAACTCTCCTTGGGGCCTGAGCAGACAGCTCTTAAAAGTTTATGATTCTTATGATTATTGTTGATAAACTATATTCTCAATTCCCTCCTGTGGAAATACAGGGGTCGTTTCTTCAAATGGTTTTCTAAAGAGTATATCACCGTTTTATCTGTATAGAAAACACTTTTCATAGTTCATCACTGCTACTTGTTTTTTTTTTTCTTTTCTCTTAAAAAAAGCTGTTGCTTGCACAGCTGTGCTGAAAGGAGCTAAAGCAATATTTCTGAGGCTCGGCCCATTGAGCTTTTCAGCAGAGCCTTACTTGTCCTGCAGTGCCATCTATTGAGCAAGTCATGCTAATGTTTACACACACTGCCATGCACATAAACTAACAGGCAAATACACACATAAAATTACACATATCTATTCTCTGCAATGTTGCATAATGCATCCCTCATTTTAGAATATCATTTCCATTATAAAACTGGTCCATTAATATTAACGGTGCCATCTTTTTAAAGTCCTTTCTTATGTTGTGCAGTGATGTCACATCCCTTTTGATGTGTTTATAAAGTCACAGCATGCTTTTACATCACTGGACACTGACAGATGTCCAGAAGCCAACAGAAAATGGCTGTCTCTACTCTCTAGAAGACTCTAGACGTATTAAAGCACTAAGTGCTGCTTGTTGATCTGTGCCATATGCAGCCTCCTCGGCTGTATTTACAACAATATCAGAGCTTTACCTCTTTGTGGCCCAGCACACACTAAAATCAAAAACGTGGCTTCAATGAGCCGGTAAGCTGTTCTATAGTCGTTGACCCGGCTTCAGCATCTCCTCTGCTGAAGTCTCCTGACCTTCGGCCTTCCTGTGGAAAGCAGTGTGAGACACTAATGCCCCTACAAGCATCTGCAAGGTTTCATTTTAGGAGGATAAATCAGATATCGTCTCTTTTTTTGACAATCGGGGAAACATCTGATTTGTGTCACATGTGCTTTCGGTTACACATGAATTGTAAAAGGTGGTGCTGATTGATACTCGGCATACACGGAAGGCTTGCTGAATTTGCTGGTAAATGCTCAAACTATTTAAAAGAGCAGGGAAAATGAAAGTTACGGTGGACCTGATGGGTCAACAGTACTGCAATTTAAGAAAACATCTGCAAACAGAAATATGCTACAAAAGGTCACGAAAGAAAAAATCTTGGAAGAACACAATGGAAGTGTATTAGGGGAGATAATAATGTGACAGAACCAAAACATGCGAAGGGTTGCACCGACACACGCTTAAACGAAGTGGAGGATTCTTGTGAGGGGAAAACAAATGCAAGGTACTGTGTGTTTAAATCGCATAATAACATAAATATATGTTTGCTATTAGCCGATCACTGTTAGCTTCTCACGTCGGCAGCTGTTCCGTCATGCTATTGTGTCCCCAAAACACTTCCGTTGTGTTTTGTGAGGGTTTTTTTGTTTTTTTGTTTGATTTTTAGCTTTTGCAGCCTTATTCCATTTGCCAAAGTTTCCTAAAATTGCAGTGCATTTGACCTCTCAGGGCCACCGTAGCAATAGACTCTATGTAAAAAAGCAAAAAGAGGGAAAAAAACAAAACACCAAAACAGAGATTGAAAGCCTTTGCTCTGTAGTCTGACTTTTATAGTCACGCTTGAGAAGATATACTGACTAAAATACAGAGTCTCTTTTTGTCTTTATGTAAATGCACCATGGGTCTTGAAGGCATTTCATGGCAGTGAGTTTTGTTCTGTTCTGCATAACATCTGATGTTTCATCCGGAGCGAACCATCCTTCACTGTCCTTTTGATTTCACTTGACAGGTACCCTTTTTGTGCCAACTCTCCAAATACGATTTCCATCACTTTGTCAATAGGAGACACAACACGGCACAGTTTAATCATGTGGTTAGGAGATTTAACCACAGGTACCTACCCCGACCCTATTCAGAGTTTGAAATATCAAAGATATTGTGATGAGAACAGAGTAAAAGGTTTGATAATATAATTATTTTTTACTACATGTTTCAGGTAATTCTTTCTAAATATATTGATATACCTTAGCTTTGCTCAAAAATTGTGATATTTTATAATGACACTTATAACAAAGTTATGGATGGAAGTACGCACAGTATGACTTGGAGACCTACACATGTACTATCCAAAACTGTATAAAATGTATTTCTACTGTAATTGTGAATTTGTGTTATACAAATATATATTATATATATGTATATGACTATTTAAAAAAAATTCAGTCATTTTCTATGTGTTTAAACTGCTAAAAGAGCTGAACAAATGAGGGCGGTGTCACTGTACATAGCTGTGAATGAAATCCAATTTAAAAATGACTCATATTGATTGTGAATGTACTCATGCTTTCTGCAGTACCTACACCTACCCAACTTGAATGCTGCTTCTTCTGTTGTGTGACAAAAAGTACTTTGACCTCCGAAGAGAGAAACGCTGTCGAGTTTATAAGTTGGACAAATTTTAGTGACGATTTAACAGAAACTATTTATTTCTTTATTTATTTGCACATGCAAGTTGAAATCCTTCCAGTTTTAAGTTTGAGTATTAATGCGGAGAAATGTAATTGCCGAAGTATATATAATATATATCATGTGTTTAGAATGCATTTTGCAGACGCTATCTGTACATACTATTTAAGATACAGTTTTTACAAAAAATAATATATGTATAAAATTGAAAAAATGCTGTGCAGCGATTATACTGGAGCCATTTTGGGCTTTGGGACGTACCATTTTTTCAGTATATAAGAAGTGTTTTGAATAATGTACTAAAGTCTCTATTGTACAAATAATAAAAATGTCACTATTGGTAATATGGGCTTCTCCTGGTGCACTGAGCTGTTTTTAGGAGGGTGGAGGAATAAAACAACACTTTTCTTTCCATATTTATGCGTAAGGAAAAGGGGAGGCAGGAGAAAGGAGTGAGGAAAAAAATGAGTTCAAATGCAGATGCGGGAAATGCAGGGGCCAGAATAAGGAATGAAAGTAATGCTGCAGTGAAAGAAGCTGAACAGAACAGAGAAGCTGGTGAAAGGTGAATATGGGAAAAAGTGAAATGGGAAAAGAAAAGGAACCGATGGATAAATTATGTGAAGGAAAAGACAGTGATGAGGATCGCCTCAGCAGGTCTGTGGGAGATTACAGTTACCTCTGTGGATTAAACTCAGCAGGGCCTCTCATCATCTCTGCAGATGCTCCTTTGTCTCTCTGTCCATTAGGCTAACAGCCTGACTCCTCTTCATCCCTCTTGATCCATCCATCTCATCTATTCTTGACACTTATCTGAGCTGTAGATCGCAGAGGGTCAGCCGAGTTCTGACAGGTGCCTCACAGTGTGTCTCTTCTGGGGCTCAAAACCCACGTTGAAGAAAAAGCTTGGCGCATCGCGGTAAGTATGAAAATCTTACTAGTTCATGCACACAGGTTACTCTGCAATTAAGGCAAACGATTTAACATGATAATTCAAATCCAGAAAGTAGTAATTGGTTCTTGTTGGGTCTGTGCTTCCACAAGCCCCGCTAGTTTAGAGACTTATTCCTCATGAAGAACACAAGACATAACAGAACATCTTCAACCGGTTTTTCACTCTCTAACGAGGGAAGTTTTGGTCAAGAACCAGCTCTTGGAGCTCACGCTCCTTACCTGTCTCATGCCCAAAATCCTTCAAAGAGCAGCTTCCCTCGCAGCTATTTATTGACAAACTGTTACAATACACAGCACAGCACAAGCAGATCCCTCAGTAAACTCCCCAATGGTTCTAAGACAAGGCACTATGTGTGTGTATGTGTAAGCACATGTATGCATGTGCAAGAACGTGTGTGTGTGTGCATGACTTCCTGCTCACCAAAAGGATCATAAAAGCAGGAAGCAACATCACAAGAAACAGATCTTTCAGATAGGATGTATCTGCAATAAAACCTCCCCCTGCACAGAGTGGCTGGAGAGGTGGTCAGAGACAAAGGGATGTCTTGATCCTATAGATTGAACTCAGACTTACAAATTTAAGAAACCCAATGACAACATTCAACAATTAGACTTAACAGTTCTATATGGAAATCTTAGTTGAAACCAAAACGTTTTATGAACTTAACCAGAAGCCTTCAATGTATGTAGTGGGAATTAGTGAAAAGGAAATTTAATGAGAATGAATCAATGAGTTCATTTGTAGGCCAACGAAAATCCCAGCTTTGAGGAGTTTGCATGTTCTCCTTGTACTCTGGGGTGACTGACAGACTGATAAGACTGTCCAGGATGCACCTCGCCTCTTGCCCTATGGCTGTTGGGATATGATCCAGCCCTCACAGTGATCCTGAAATGGATGGATGGATGGAGTCCATTGCCCTGTGTGTTCAGTTACTCAGCAGTCATTTTGTCTACATTACACAGTATGGTGAAGTACGTGGGTTGTTTTGTAATTTGCCATTTAAAATAAGGCAAATGGGTTTTTTTCTATATATTTTCAAATTTTTTTAATATAATAAAAATTTATCCAAAAAGGTAATAAAGAAAATATGTAATTTCCTCAATGACGTCCAGTATTTTTGAATGCATCACAGATACATTAGTAGTTAGTTTTCAGTTTAACACATTGCACTCTAAACATGTGAGCAGCTCATAAAATATTTTGACTTACCTGCATAAAGTCAGCTGCATTGCTCAATCAACTATGTGCATCATTAACATTCAATACAAATAAATGCACATGTAACTGTAAACAAACAACACTAACAGATATTTGTCAAGAGGAATTTAAGTACCTGTTGATGATGTGTGTGATGTGTATTTTTAACACATCTGAGTTTTTGTCTCTGCAACCAAACTGAAAGTTAGATGCCTTTTTTCTAAACTCTCTATCCGGTGGCAGGTTTGTACCATTCCCGACTGTTCTCTTGGCATCAGAGCCCACTGTAGAACAAGTCTGCTTACTGTGGTATCAGCCGACAATAAACAATAGAGAGTAACACCGCACACACACACACAGGCGCCCACACACTAACGTACATTCTGGCAAAAAGCAGAATGACGCCCTTTTGTTCCCTTCCCTCTTTACTCTGTCTTTTACACACTGCATTGGACAAAAAGATACTTCTGTTTGCCACATGACCAACCCACTTACACAATCATGCATGCATTTACTCCCCACTCTGACTCATATATTATACTGGAATCAGAGTGACTGCTGGCGAGAATTTGTAAGAGATACAGAGCGAGAGTTTATGTGCACCCACCAAAATGGTCAATAAGCTCTTCTGACCTAATCAATAACAATACCAGAGCCTGGGTCCATGACCTGCATTCAGCTGCTGCATGCTTATGCTGATGGAAGTGTCCCTACCACTGCTCTACTGTCCACATGAAGACACAGGCGCAGTGTGTCTCCAGCATGCATGAACTCTGCTTTTCTAATGTCACTCTCTGAATGATTTCATCTTTTTAGTCTTACGGTTGTCTCTAAAGGTGATTTATGCTCACCCATTAAACACACCACGTCACAGTAAAACAAAGATAAACAAGGCAGTGGAACAAAAGGACACCATATCATTTAGGAAAAGCTACTCTTTGGCTAGTTGGATGAAATGATCAATAACAGTTTCCTGTCTATTAAACCAAGCATAGATTGCTTTTCATAGTTTAACATATCCTGGAAGTAGAGCTCTTCATCTTATATATCTATATGTAACTTTTAAAAAATATAGGTTAGCTAAATTTAGCAAACAGGAAATAATTTGAAAATGACTCTGAAAGAAATACTAAAATTAGGTGATGAAACCATACCATACGTGTCCATCTACTATGTTGATGACCTATGTAAGAGATTAAATGCTTCCAGTCGCATAAGTGTGCTGCTTAAGGTAAAAGTGGACAGTTTATTGCCACTTCCTCTTAATAACTGACACAGTGACAGAGATACAAATGTCAGCTACATTCTTTAAAACAGAAAGCTTGCAAGAACCACTTAAATAACCACATTTATTAGTTTATTTATTTATATCCTTGCTATAATGATAAGTGCATGTGCATGTTTGTATTTACACTATGTGTTTCTTAATGGGTGTGCCAATGTCAATAAAACTTTGCACAAATATCATTGCACATACAGCAATTATACTTCACAGTGACCAAAATGTATATCTGCAACAGAATTTTGTTCAAGTCACAACTAAATACAAAATGAAGAATGTGAAAAGTGCAGCAGACCTGGCAAAAATTGCCCTTGGTGTAGGTTTTTGCTAGTTATGACTAATGAGTTGGCAAAATCTCTTCAGCTTTAAGTAACGACTGAAGCATTATGGATTCATATTTATTATTACGCTTACTTATTACTTCAGTGTTTCCCAGTACAGCTTGCTTAGCTTGCTGTTAGCTCTTGTGCTAGGCACAGCTTTTTGTGATGTCCTAACAGATGTGTCAGTGGTACAGATCAGGAGTTTGGGCTTCAGGTTTTCCTGAGCAATATTAATTGTACTTAGTTAGTCTGTTGCTTAGCAAAAATTAGCCAACAGGTGTATCTATTTTTTACCATCTCATAGTTTATGATTGGACATTGTCAACTGAGCTAATTGGTGTAGCAGGCAATAAATTAGCAATCCACCCATTGATCCATATAAAGTATATTCTGGGTCCAAAAAGCCAACATGGAAGCAGGAAATGAAATACAGACCCCAAAACTAGTGGGTGATATTGTGGTGGCATACTGTCTATGTGTAAAACATCTTGAGTGTTATGTTTTTTAAAAGGAAATGTTTCACAGTCCCACTAACCTGTCAGGAGACGTTTTAATTAATTATGAAAATTTACAGTTACATTCAAAAACACTACTCTATATAAATTTCCTCTCAAGGGTGGCGGTTAGTAAGTGTCAATATATGGCAATATATTCATTATTCGTCATGACAATGATCCCAAACACAATGCTGAAGCAGTAAATGCATGGGTAGAAAAACAGCATTTTTCTGGCTTGTGTAGCTTTAGGATCCCCACTTGATCACTGATAGCAAAACACCTCGCTTTTAAGAAACTTAATTCATGCAAAGGGCAAAGACAATAGGTCAAAAATACTGATAAATTTTGATTTCTATCACACAGAGTTTTATTTTTTTTTCACTGAATGGAGCAGCAGATGCTGATACTGATTGAGCATCCCCTGTGTCGCTCTGACTGGAATAGCAAAACTTTTTGCAACTCTTGCTCAGAGACAACCAGGAAACCAGGCTATGGCTCGCATAAAGGTAGAAAAGGAGGGACAACAGACTGCATGCTAAAGCTGAATGGGCATTATGGCTCTCTATATATACTCATATCGAGTCATTAGATTCTAAAGAAAGGCTTTATTTCTTTCCACTACTAAAGAGGACTTGCCTGGTAGGGATGTGGATCACTACAGTTTAGTGAGACAGGTCTGGTACAGGGGATGGTTTTCATCTACTCAGCACACTCAGTTTACCATGACAATATGGCTAAAACCACACAGGGATGAAGTGCCTGGACTTTTGCTGGGATTGCACCAGTGACATTTCAATTGGACCCCCTTGTATTTTTCTTTGTATGCACCCATGTAAGCTCCATAAACAGACATAACTGAGTGACAAGAGCCAAAGACTAAGCTGGGAACAGGAGAGGAAAGCTTTCATAGATTTAATGTAGTTAGATCAGTATCTGTAAACCCAAGTCTGTCCTCTGCATTGAGTGGATTAGATGTGGATAGGCAACCCAGAATAGACCGGGCTTTTATCCACTCCATACAATATGGCTGTTTAACATGACAATACCTGCAAGACACAAGCTCCTTATGAAGAGCCCCTCCAACCTGCTTCATCTGTGGTTTTGAGTGTGTGTGTGCGTGCGTGTGTGCGTGCGTGTGTGTGTGTGTTCGTCTCGCAGGACCGTTCAACCGGTCGGACGGCGTTTTGAGTCAAGTCATCTGGGTGAAGAAATCGGTATTAGTTTAACCAAATGGTGACACAGGGAGCCTTGAAGTGAAAGAGGAACAGAGGGAGGGGAAAAACAATCACGCTATCATTATTACTCCGGGTTCTAAGTCCACGCGGTGATTGTCAGCGTTTGTTGACAGTGTCTGTGTCAGTTTTCTGACACTTTTTTCAACACTTCATTGAATTATATTTTCTCTTAACTACCGGACAGGTCGGTGGTGCCTGTTGTGGTGACAGTTTGGTGTCCCAGTTGGGTGAGCAGGCTGTCGCGGGACAGACGCTCACATCTGTGATAACAGAGTCGGATCGGTGTGAGCCAGGGGAGGAGGACTCGGCGTGCGTGCCACCATGCCTGTGCGACAGAAAGGTAAAGAAAATACTTGTTAGGAAAATGGACTTTCGGTCTGTAGTTACACGTCTATCTTATAATACTTCTGTGTTAATATTCTTATCGTATAACGCATTTTGTGACACCGAACGTATCACTTTTAATCACTCAAAAAGGTCGCGTTGATGTTGCGCTAGCTCCGCGAGGCGCTCTTATGCGTTAGCGCACGAAACTTGTGTGAAACACCTGCACTTTTAAACGAGGAACTATTCAGTGTACGTGTACACGACTTTTAGAAAATAGCTCCAGGGCTCTTACTGCATACTCGGACGCTGTTGTAAATTCGGCATACATAATATTTAGACAACAACACGTTTGCTGTTTTTTGCAGTGAAATGCAAAAAACAGCAAAGCTGCCCACAAATAGAGCTCTTCAATATAAAAGTGCTTGCAGATAGATGCATAGAAATTGAATTGCCACCCTTTTAATTCATTTTGGCTTTACGTATTGTCATGCAAGTGTAAAGTTAATGTACGCACTGACACATTTAGTCGAAGTTTGACGTTGATCGTCACTGCTTCCGGTTTAATCAGCTGTTCAGAGACTGGAATTTGCAGCCTGCACCTTCCCTTGCACCATAAACTCTACTACCCTTCTGCATGAGGACATCGGGGCGATATAAAGGATGGCAGTAAAATGTTATAGTTTATCTTTAATCCATAAAATGTGCAAATACACGGGTTATGAAGTCTTAATTACCATTTTAATTAAGAAGGCTTTCACTGATCATTACAAACCCTAATAGAAGTTGTGATCTAGTAGCCTGGAAGGAAAACACAGTCATCTACTTTTTTTCTTTTCTTTTTTCCCCAAACCACCCTTTTTTCCCCAAAGTGTCTTCATTCATGAAAAAAATGAATGAAGACACTTTATTTTTCAGACAGACATGCAGAAATTCTCGATTTTAACCGTAGTTATCTGCAATTAAAAGCTTTTAACATCGAGCGTCTCCTTGCTCTGCTTAAGAGCAGCTGGATATTGTGTTTTCCAGAAGAGATAAAAACCATGTTTTTTTCTATTTATTTATTTATGTTTTCTTTAGACGCCCAGCGTGCCCTGGAGCTGCTCCAGCAGTATCGAGCCAAGCTAGACCAGAGACAGCAAAAGGCCAAACAGGGACCTGTGGAGGAAGACCACCAGCTGCAGCAGTCTTTGGACAAAGTCATCAACGTCTTTCAAAGTCAGCTCTTCAGTGCACTTCTTGGTAAGAAAATTTGCTTTGGTCAGCTTTGATCAGATTTCCTGGATTTTGACAATTTAGGCAAACTTCTTTTATATTGACTTTTTTGGAAATTAAGCTGTGCTTGAAGTGCTTTCTGTCAGGCATTACGTGTATTTTATGTTTAATTTGCTATCAGTTTAACGCATACATCTGCATAACTTCTTGCACTTTATCTTAACACATCACAACATTTTTGCACTTCTGGTGTCTAACCATTCATCTTACGTGCAGATTAGTCCACATGCAATTATTTTATAACATTGTACATCATTTTTACAAAAGTAGAGACAGTGGTTTTGCCATTTGTGAATTACATTATGTTAGTTCATTGACTAATAAAACAGAAAGTTTCAGCAAAGGTAAATATCAGTTTTATCGATCTTAAAGATTTGAGCCTTTCGTTGGATTCTTCACTTCCTCTTCGCAATAATGCAATAATCTCAATGTTGTGCATGGATTTTGTTCATTTATCAAGATTCGTGTCTTACAGATACCAGATACCACACTACAAGCATCGTCATGCTGTGTTTGGGATTGACAGGGACTGACTAGATTTCCAACATTAGGTTTGCAGAAAATAGGCTGAATTCATGAACTGTTTCATTTCTGTGGGGCTGATATAGTTTTTACAAGATGTTTGAGCTGTGCTGTCACTGGATCCCTAACCAGAAAATGTAGAGCAGAACGTAGGGTGTCACAGAAAGCAAGCACCCACCTTTAAAATCTAAATCTATGTACAAATTCCTCTAACAAAGTGACAGTCTAACCAGCAAAGTTTCCTTTGATTAACTGTTGCTTAATCACACGAGAATCCTCATGGTAATGTTAATGGTGACAAACTGGTTTTCACTCCCAGGCCCCACCTGCTTTCTACCCCGCCCACACCTGTAGCTATTACAGCAGCGCACCTTCTCACGTTTATTGTGCCAGCGTTTGTGTGCTTGTTTATGCTGTTCACTCAGTTCCTCTTTTGAAGCTTGACTTTTTACTTTAACCAAATTGGATCTGATGGGTTGCGAAATAATGCTTCCCCTGTTTTGTTGCTTGATATTCTTATTGATCCTTCTTTCTGGTAAAGATTAGAGAAGACTTTGTGTATGGGTTTGCGTTCCTGCTGCTTGCACTGGATTATTCCACTATTTACATTTCACTGTCCTTTTTTATTCCCCCTTATCATCTGTGTTATAGCCACCAAACTCATTTGAGATGTGCTTACAGGATGATATATGATTTAGTGCAGAACTATTTGTCAGCTGTACTGTGGATTAGGGGAAGCGAACCATTGCTAGCAATATTATTTCGCCACTAGAGGTCCTCAGAGTATTAGCTATGTTTCATTAGGTAACGCATTCTCTACTGGTGTACTCTGAGATATGGAGCCTCTTTGTGACCATCTCGGTTTTGCTTGCGTCTGAATAATTTAGCATATACTATAAAGTAATAGTTAAGCTCTGCTGGAGCAGCTTTTTTTTAACATCTCAGCCTCTGTCCAGCTCACAGTGGGGACTCCCTTAACAAATTTAACCAATCCTGGGACAGTTGCAGATAGTTGTTTTCAGAACATAGGGGCTACATTTAAATAGGGCATTCATTTGTTAGCTGCCAACCTGCAGTTGACTTAACAGTCACGGCAACATGACTTTTAAGGGAACAACTGACTGTAAATAAGAGGCAAGCATTTCCCCATATCTGCACCTTTATCTACGGCCACTCAGTAACTAAACCTGTCGTACTGTATAACAGGCTCTCTTACACCCACCGGTACCAAATCCCGACACACTGGAATACAAAGCAGGCAAATCAGGTCATTCTACGGGTGGAGTAAACTTATCAAATCTCATCTGATAAAATTCACTGCAAACAAGTTAGAGAGCCACACACAGAAAACAAAAAAAGCTGGACTGTATACCCGTCAAGATTGCCAGGTTCTTAACAAATAAGTATTTATTGGCCTTTTTGGTTAAAACTGGTTAATTAGTGGTGATGCTTCGACACTTAGTGATGTCTGTTCTCCCCAAGCACATCTAGCTGTCATGGTGGCCTTTCCACCATATTCAGTAGTTACTTTAAATGCAGACATATACCTAATAAATACTTAGGTAGATGTCTAATTACACTACCTTTGAGGTGCAAGTCCTGAAGATCATTCATATTTTATGCTTTTTTGGTGTGTTTTTCTATCCATCTATGTTTTTCCGGCATTGGCATTGTGCTTGGTATTAGCTGGTGGATCAAAATCTGACAGTACTTTTCTGTGTTCATAATTTCATCGGTTTTTGACAAGATCCCCAACGCCACCGCCTTCACCCCGTCCAGCCTACAGATGGCTGTAGGCTCTTACTATTGCACCTCTCTCCTGAGAGAATGGCTGGATTCTTCATTCTTCAGTGAACAGTTGATGGATCAACTGAGGGAAACTCTGGCTCTTATGAAGCAAAATATAATGAAATGTGGGGTGGCCCCAGACTTTTGCACAATATGATTTTTAAAGGTTAACTGATTATAAATTACACCATGGATTTATTTTTATTAATGATCAACTAATCTGTCTTTTGGTGAATAAATTAATGTATCAATTAAACACTCACTGTTTGCACTCAGTGATTTGCCCACTTCTGTAGGGTTTAGTTAATCACTACACCCGTTCACATTGTTACTTTCCTCCTTTTTCCAGATATCCAGGAGTACTATGAGTTTACCGTCCTTGCAGACAGTAAGTGCTCTGCGGACAGTCCCAAGAACCTTGCTGCCTCCTGCTGGCTGCCAGCAGAACCCTCAGCCCAGCCACTGTCCTCCACAGGTCCCTTGACCTCCAGCATTTCTGATGGACAATCCCAACCCAAACCACTCGTCTCCAAACCCAGGTCATTCAAGTATCCTGCGCCTCCAGTACCATCAGCAACACCAGCAACAAAGCCATCTTCGCCTACAACACAGTCCAGCACACCTGAGTTGCAGCTGGCCAAAGTGAAGTACCGTGCTCCTCTTCCTCCTGCTCAACCGGGGGGCTCCAAATCATTTGAAGCGGAGACTTCTAAACCCAGTGTCACAGTTAGTAATGCAGAAACCTCGACCGGCTCCACAAATACATCTCCTGGAGTGTCGCTAAATGGAACAAAGCTCACTGCCACCAGCTCTGGCGTTTCTTCAGAAAGCTCCACCAGCCCACAAAGCATTCCTGCTTCTTCTGACCTGGTGACAGTCTCAGCCCTCGTCTCGAGCACCATTCAAGGCCTTGTGTCTCCAACTGCTCCGGACAAACCTGCCCGCACCAGGATCCCTTCCAGCACAAGCCCAGGTCCCAACAAAGTCACAGATTCTGTCCCTACTGCTCCTCTGACCAGCAAGGACTCAGGATTCAGCAAAGTCACTCCCATTCCAAGTCCGACTAGTCCAAGCCAGGGAAAATTCACCTTCAGCGGACGCAGGTCCACAAGTCCTCCTGGACAGCTGAACAAAGGACCTTATGCGTGAGTGCAGTCTCTGGTAATATGAATGTGCATTGATTGCTAGTGTAATATCTTTATATAGTACTTCAACATGCTATTAGGAATTTAGATATAGAACAGAACACTAATGGACACATATTTGGAGTTCACCTATTTGCACCCTCCCTTGATCTCTTTTCTCCAACCAGCCCAACCAGTCCTGGACCAGGACAGGGCCCTTCCACTAGCCCAACCCATGGTCCAGCCCTCTCCAGGCCACCCACGAGCCCAGTGACCCACAACAAGGTAAGACATCTCTTTATGTTTTGTTGTAAGGACCACAGGAAAGCTGCAGCAAATCTGTCTGTAGCTGACAGAAAATGAGATAGAGGTTGTGTCACGAGTCTGTAGCTGCAGACTCTTGGAATTTGCAGTGTGAACCCAGATGCAGATAAACAGAAGCAAGAAAACGAAATCTTAAAGGCAGGAACAAAACAAAGGCAAAAGGAGACCATAAACACTAAGGAAACTGTGAGGAAACTAAACTAAGAATACTTAGAACGAGACTAGCAAAACTGAACACACTGAACACAGGATGTGAGACTATCAAAATAAAACAGGAAACACGTTTTAATTGATTATGTTGTGATTGTTAAACTATTGACTTTGAAAATGACATTTTCAGAAGCTGTTAGAAAGGTTCCTGAGAAGTGTTTATGAGAGACACCACGTCTGCTCTTGAATCAGTGTGTCGAAAGGCTTGTGGTGGCTGCAGCAGGCAGAATAAGATAGACAGGTTGTTTATACAGATTCATGCATTGCATAATATGACAAAGGGAAACAGGTTAAGTAACGTTTTAATAATCTGGACAGTCAGCAGAATGAGGTCAGAGGGTTAACCCTAACCCTTGGGTAAACAGGGATTGATGGTTTCCTTTAGTTTGAGCTTTTTGACCGCAGGCTTGTTGCTGATGACTGAACATAGAGCATCATTAGAGTAATGTCATTGTGCTTTTTTCAGTGTGTCTGTTTACTAAAGTTCTGCTCTTTACATGATGATTGAATTTGTGGAGTTGGAAGCATCAAGTTTTCATTTTTGATCACAAAAATGGGTCAATTTTCAAAATGTTAAGTAAAGCCCAGCCAATATGGAAACTGAGCAATTATTTTTTTGTTCAGAGCGTACCGAGCCTCATCTATCACGCAGTATCTTGCCCAAGCACACTTCATGGATTGGAGAAGAATTAAAACTTTTTGATTAGTGGATTATTCAATATGGAGCACACTTTTTTTTCCCTTTTGTTTATTTCTCTGTGTTTTTAAAAAAAAAAAATTGTGGGCCATTTTTCATTTGTTCTAACGGGAACGAAAAAGTGAAAATGACACAGAAAATAGTTCAGGATTGACTCAAACCCGGGTCACCTGTTCAACCACGTTAGCTGTACCTGTGCCCTCATCTCCTGTGATTATTCTATAGCACATGCAGAAGTTTGTGCAGCTCAGGTTGATGGAAATAATGATATGTTGCTATGCTCATATATACTTTTCCTGTAATGTCACACCCACCTGGGACAAAACACAGACTTTCTTCTAGTCAAAATGCTGCATAGCTAACATGTACCACTACAAGCCACTCGCTTTGTTTAGAACTGCTATACAGCTGAAAGTGTAGCAATGCATGTAAACACTCTTCATCTAATTCTTGTTGTAGTGGCCAAAATTGCACCATCCTTTTCCACAGCAGCCCACATTACACTTGGTAGGTCCTTTAAACTATTCAAAATGTTACTGCCTTGCCATCATGACCTTGTCTAACTTTAGCCAGCTAATAAGAACTCACTTTTGTTTGGATAGTGAAGAATGTTTCGTTTTTTTTTTTTCACCCCAAAGCTATTAATAATGATTCTGGTTATCACAGCCCAGTGCAGACAGACTGACCACTTTCTGTTGGCAACGGAGAGCATCAGGAAAAAACAACAATGAGTGCAAGCACAGGAATAGGACAAAAAAGTAGAGCAGATACAAATGCACATGTGAACTCGAAGACATGTTGCACATGTTCATGCTCTGCTGCAGATGGGAGTGTTAGACATGGATTTGCTTACTCCAACTTTCCCTTCTCTCTCAGCGCCACAGGTAGTGTATAGTATTTGCTCTATATTACAGCATTTACTGTATATTGTACACATACAGTATATTACAGTGCCAGCTGTAGTAATGTTGTGTATCAAGGAAAAGCAAAAGAGTCAAATCGCAGCTCTGCGTGTAGCTTTGGGCTACATATGGAGCTTTAACTTCACCCACAGTCAAAAAGTTGAAAGTAGAGCATCCATTGCTATACCGCTGTTACTGTTCACTCAAGCCCCCCCACTTCTGCCAAACAGAGACCTGACCTGATAAAAAAAAGCAGAGAGTGGTGTGAGTGTGTGTGAATCTGTTTGTGTATGCGCTTATGTCTGTGCATACACGTCTGTCAGTGTGAGTGTTTGCCTGTGCATCCATGTGTGTGCGCTTCTGCGGCTGTCTCCAGACGTTTGCCGCTTTTTTTGTGTGTGTTTGCGTGTGTATGTGTGCTGAGTGTTCTGCATGCGTGCCGATATATATTCTGAGCCATGCACTCTTCGAGTTCAAAATGTGGCTACCAGCTGCCATAAAACGAAGAAAGCAGCTGGAAACCAAGAGGGCGGGTCGAGGTGCATCGGGACAGACTCGCCATGTTTCTGATTCGGCCTCTGTTTTAGGAGAGAAGTCCTATCTGGCTGCTCTGATGAAAGGACAGGTGGAGAGGACACAAGAAAGGGAGGAGAGAGAAACTGAACGATGAAAGGAAAGGAGGAGACAGAGACAGACAGACGGGAAAAACATGCCACCAAAAGCAGCAAACATCTGATTGGTGGAACAGGAAAGTTGGAGCCACGAGATGTTTTGGTGAAAGTTTGCCAGTCGAACTGGTGAGGATGGATTGCATCTGTATCCTCACTACCAAGGTGAGACACGGGAACAGAGCAGGCTACTGTAGAAAGTGGCGGAGAAGACAAATCAGGGCACAGGAGTACAGGGTGTGTCAGTGTGGTCATTAAGACAGTGAAAAAAATTTAAATAGCTAAAGTTTTATAATTTTGTGATCGGTGTATTTATTCAGTCATTACAGCAATGCCTTAATTTTTAATGTCAAACTCATTCTGAATGAATCATTGATGGGAAACTTAGCCATATCAAATTGGGGACACGGTTGCTTCATGTACAGTTGACTTGCTTTAGTTTGTGAATAAACAGGTTATAAGAGTAGTAGGCTGTGCTTTTGTGAAGCGATTCTAATGGGAATGCTGATCTGATGTACAGTTATTGGTCTGACATCATGTGACACCCAGAGAGACAGCAAACTAGGTTGATAGGACAGACACTTCAAAAGAGCGACTGCCTGGCTGTGAAGGTATGCGACTGGTGCAGTGGTTGACTGAATGACTGACTGCTCTTGAGGCAGAAGAGAGAACTTGGCTAAAAAAAAACTAGGCTGGCAAAATTAAACACATGCATTATGCACATATGTTCATGCTCAGAAATGCATGACCCATTTATAAGGAGTTGAATCAGTGTGAGCTGGGACAGATTTAAAGCCTGCATGTTGCAGCAGGCAAAAAGGTGACAAAGATATTTGTGTGTGGACTTGAGAAAAAAAGTTCAAGTTTTGTATACTGCAAAAAAATCGACAATCTTAAAATTTTTGCATTTCTCAAATAAGTACTAAAAGTACCCTATCATGGAGCACACTACCTACTGTCATGGTTTGTTGTGTGGCAGGCAGGATGTAGGACCCAAACACAGGGCTCATACATGGAGAGGAAACTCAAAATGGCAGTTTTATTGCAGGAACAACTCTTACACTAATACAGAAAACAAAAACAAAAATAAGAAACTAGAAACATGAAACTCAAACCAAAAACACTAAGAAACTAGGGAACTAAACTGGGAACAGAGAACTGGCAAATACCAGTAGCATGGAGAGAACAAACACAGCACATGGGGGTGGTGATGGAAGGAAAACATAGGGCTTAAATACACAAGGGAGTAATGAGAGAATGGGAAACGGGAGGGAAACACAGCTGTGAGGAATAAGGCATAATGAGGCAAGGGGAAGCAAAACCAGGTACTCTGACATAGGACATGGGACTGTCAAGTTAAAACAGGACACATGAGACAATCCAGCCCGTTCTCACTCCTGAGGCGTAATATACGGACGATTTGTCACGTCCCAAGGTGTTCCTGAGGAACACGAAAGGTGACATTCCACGCTCCTATGCTACGCGCCGGGTTATGGATGAAATCCAGTAGAATGACGCTCTCGTGGTAATACATGTTCCAGCCATGTATTCCAGCCCTAACCCTACCCTTATCCCTAACCTTAACCAGCACTTTAATGACATTAGATATTGTTTTCCAAAGCGATTTAAGTAAAACAAATGCACATGTCTAGATTCATTCCAAATAGTTCTCATGTTTCCTAATTTTTCTGATCTGTGCATGTGCATGCACCCGGAAGTTTAATATATCGACGATTTGTCACCTAGTGTAAAATGTTATGCTTTGGGAGTGAGAACGTGTTGGAGAATCAGAAGGAAGCAGACTAGACACTGAGACATAGAGACACGACTGGATGCCATCCAGTCATCCACCCATTCACACACACATTCACACACTGGTGATGGCAAGCTACATTGTAGCCACAGCTGCCCTGGGGCGCACTGACAGAGGCGATATTAACATGTATTTTGTAGGATTTTGACAGAGCACTGTCTGAAATCCAACACTATGAGTTGTACATTTTCCTGAAATGATGCAGGGTTTGACTGCAGTTATTGTGCTACCTGCTGTTTTTTGGGGACATTTGATTCTTGAACCTCTGTATATAATACCAAATTCTTATACATAACACATACATTTGAAAAAAGATATAAAAACTAAGCCATATCAGAACACATATAACTTGCCTAAAATAGATATGCTTCTTCCAGCTAGCAACTAGCGTCTTCTTTTGCCACTATGTAGCTAAGATTGTAACAACTGAGCTATTAAAACTCAGTTTTTGACTTTTATGAATACACCATAGGGGTACTGTGGTACTTGCCTTTATGCACCCAAAGTCACGAGTGAAGGTGCACAATTTGAGACACAGAGAAGGAGCTAATGTAAATATATAAAACATTAACTCTCTGTTTGTTTATTTCTTTAGTTTAGTGACCAAACTGGGACATCTTAGACCCTTGAAGGGTCTTATCTGTATCTGATATTATAACGTTATCATGTTCCATGGCAATTACCTAACAAATGGCTAATTTTTTTTTAGCATTTTTACACATATAACATGTTATACAAGTATTATATTGTTTTTAATTACTCACCTAAGGTGTTTCATTTATATCCATGGATGCCTAGCAACTTCAGAGCAGTGGGATAAAAATGACCAATTTAAGACCTTCCACCCATATTTTTTTATTTTCTCAGACAGTTTAAGTATATCAGTCTGCCAATAGTACGGACAGGCGAAACACTACTGTAGCATGGAAATGTACCAGTAGAATTAATTAGTAATGAATGCGTGAGAGAGATCCTGTCAGTACAGTGTAATTATGTCCTCAACTTTCTCCTGATTTTGCTCACTTTTTTTAGACTCCAAACATTACTCCAACTACTTAGCTGTCTCTCCTGTGTCTTATTTTCAGCACAAAAACTGGGCATACATGTAGCTGAAGATGAACTGTATTAATTACAGAAGATGTTCTTTCCCCTCAGTAATTTCAAAGTAATAGACACCCCACAAAAAAGTAAAAACCATCATAAAACCTACAATAAAGTTTCAAATCAATGTCTCCCTGCCAGTCTCACAGCTTGTCCTAGAGCTTCTTAAACTAAAAACAACATCTTGAACAGAGTGAAAATAATTTTGATCATAAGTTTGGAAGATGGCTTCTGGCTTATGAAAATAGTCTTCATTATGGGCGTGTAGAGGGATTTGGCCTTGACAGTTACACCTAATATATTGTGGTCTGGGCGTTTGGTGGTTTGAACCTTACTGTCTATGTAAAAGGTAAACATGCTGACTACTCTGTCGTCCTGCCACCTTAGCTAGAAATACTATGTGTCTGCCAGATCCTGAGCTTATTTATATGAAATTAACTCTTAGGAGCGTGATCTTCTGTCTGTATGCACAGAATCAAATCCAAGGGTTTATGATTAACTTTAGCAGAACTGTCAGTTCTACCAAAAACTTCCAAATACAGCCTGATTCCAAGATCATTCATCACAAAGGAATCTGGAGAATAATAGGAAGTAGCAGTGAAAAGCTCACTGGCAGTCATCGCGAAAGCTTGATTGCAATTCTTGCTGCCAAGTGTGACAAAACCACTTCTTAGGTTTAGGGTGTAATTACTTTTGCATATTGGGCCAGATACATTTTTTCTCTTTATAAATTAAATGAAAAACTGCATTTTATATTATTTGGGTTATCTTTGCCTAGTCTTCAGAGTCACGCAGTCTGGGTATTTAACTGTGTATGAATACTCTCCTCTCTAGCTTGCCCAATCCTCTTTTGCTCTCTGATATATCCAGTCTTAAATCCCACTCTGGTTTTATTAGTGACTGATTATTGTTTGGTCTGACTGAGTGCCTTCTGTGCACCAAGAGAGCAAGAGTCTCTCCTAAGAGGCTTACCTTAGGCTGCTAATAGACTTTAAAGAGGTGGAACTATTTTAGGATGGACAAAGAGGAGGATAGAGAGAAAAAAATGATGAGATACACAAAGACCTTGGAAAGAAAGCCAGAAAAGACCATGGCTGCATGAACACTTCATGCAGTCATTGCATGCCTAGTTTTTCAGGGGTACTTTACTTGCAATTGCCAGGAAAAGGCCATGATAAATCCTTTCTGTAGTCCTACCATCTGAACAGCTGTCCAGCTGGCATCGTGATGTAACTGTGAGGAGGGCTCAAACATCAGACGGAGTAATCAGCAGAGAAGCCATGTGAGGAGAGACGAGCGAGAGAGAACTTTGTAAGCAGCTGTAGGACAGTTGAGTCCAGTGACATGCATCTGCAGTAGAACGAATATAGCGACTCAGGACCGCTGTTACAGTTTGGTGAAACGTCGTCTTGGCTCTGTATGGCCCACACCTGTAGAGAATTGGACTATGTCTCTGGACTGGCCTGCCTGTAGGACAGCCGATACTACTGGGCCACCACGTGGGCTAATTGTGAAAATGGAGCACTGCCACTCTGCGGTTTCAATCAATGTAATGTATATTATATTATTTCAATTACACTTTATGACTTTGCAGTTCACATAGAAGAAACAGATTTGTACTGTAGTTGAGTAGCAGAGGCAAATAAGGTGTAACTTACTTTAGTAATAAATAACCAGCTGTCCATTACCTCTGTATGTGTTGTGTGTTATTGCATGCACAATTTAGGTACGCTTAAGGATTATATGACATTAAACTCAGGTGTGGAATTACATGTTTACCTATAATTAAATGTCCTCTGTTTATTCTGCAAATGCATTTTAACACAAGAATGCAATATAGTAGGACTATTTTTATTATTGCAGCCTAGTTTTTCACAGTATTTAGCTCATTTTTAACCATATCTTAGGTAAAGTGTAGGTTAACACACCTATGTATGCAAGGCTTAAAAACTATCTTGGAATTAGTTCCACAGAAGTATATCAGCGGTACTAGGAGGTACAGGAACTGGCTGAAAACCAAGAGGAGCTCAGTAATTAAGAAGAATTAGTACAGGGTCAGAGGTTACAGCTTTAACATTACTTAGCTGCATTCTAATGCTAAATCATGAATGCTAACCACTAAACTAAATTCTTCTAAAGTACTTAGGAACACTCTATATACTTATATGCATCAGTATTGGCCACAGTGGATCGAATGCTGCAGTGTAGTCAATGAAAGTGATCCAGTGCTAGCTAACTGGAAATAATTGCCAACCCAAATCCATCCAAAATTTCTTGAATAGGAGCTGTTCATGGGTGTGAAGCTCCCTTGACGACGCTGAAACATGACCACAGTGTTCATTTATATTTTAGAGATGCTTTGTTTCACGTTATAAGAAAGTTGTTTTGTAGGAACACTTGAATTCTGCAGTGAAGCAAATACTATAAATGCAAAGGGTGCAGAAGAAATAAGATTTAAAAATTACAGTTGAGTGTCTTAAAGACACAGAAACTTTGACAAGTTTACATCCCTGACTTTTGCATTAGCCTACTCCGGTTATATGATAGATTATTTTTTTCTTTCTTAGTACCTTCAGTCAGCCAGTGATATCTAATAATGCATTGGTTAAATGTATATTTTTTAATATTACAATTTAATAGCTGATTATTTAAATAATTTGCATGAATTTCAGAGTATTTTATATCTTAAAGTTATGTCCTGTACATTTTTATTCCAGCATAATCTGTCAGTGTTGTGATATTAGGAATGTTTGGCTTTGCCAGTCTGTGACTGGTAACTGTGGAGGAAAATCTGTGACAGTCAGCGCTCACTGGTTTTCGCTGGTCTTCGGCTGTTTCTTGTAAAGCTTCGGGGTGTGTTTTTGGCTCATTATCCTGCTGCAGTGTTAACCTTTTTTTGGATTCAGGTCACTTGTCTAATTCCAAAGAAGGCTAAACACCTCCAAACTGAAATAACCCTGTTACCTCTGCAATTGTTGCTTTGAACCTTTGTGATTTTAATCACTCAGACCTTCTTCTCTTACTATTTTAAATCTACGGGTCCATGTGTGGCTCTATATTGATGTCCTTGTACACTGAAATTGTCACGAATAACTAAAAAGTAGTGCCTTAAGATCAACTACTAATCTGCAGTGTCTGCGACTCTTTGTAGATGCTTTTACAAGGTAGTGTAATCTGACCTTATCCAACTCTAAGCAGGTAACTTTTAAGGAATTGTTTAGAGACCTCTCCTTCTTTAGACAAGCAAACTCTGAAGCAACTTTTTTTGTGCGTCAGTGAACAAAGTTCAGTGTATTGATCCTCTCTTTTTGCTGTTCCTGGTTGTTTTTGCATATTAATGATTCAATAATCAAAAAGGTTCTGAAGTCCCATGTACTGCCCTTCTGTCTCATCTTGATTTGACATTGTTTAGAACAACGTTTGGATTTCTGATATTTTCACTTTCTGCTAGAAGCTGGTGGACAATAACTCCAAGTTGATTTAATTAAAGAAACCTCTGATAATCAGAATTATTTGAATGCTGCTTCAGACAGTCACAATTAAGGAAACGTGGCCTTTTGTTTAAATGAATTCTTTGCTTTTAATGTAGTTCCTGCTTAGTGCAGAGCGGTGATTGAAGCAGACTTCAGTGGACATGTAGGTGAAGGGAACAGGGGTGAGATGGAGTTGGGTAGCTATGGTGTAAAGGATGGCAGTGGATTTTGTGAAAAGGATAGAAATGGTTGTGGTGAACACATATTTCAGGAAGAGAGAGGAAAGTTCATTGATGCATAAGAGTGAAGGAATCTGCTCCAATCTAAAAGCGATATGAGACTGCAAGTCTGGGTCAGGGGAGGCAGCACTGGATGGTAGCCAATGAACTTAGAGGCAAGGATTAAATAGTGTAAGTTGAAAAATGTTCAGGGAACAGTTGAGACAAAATCTGGTCGGTAAGGGAGAGATCTCTTGGATAGTACAGCTAACGTGGTGAGGGAAGCTGCCTAGAGGATATTTGGTATAACCTCTGGTTAAAGGAAAAAGACACGAAGACTTGGTGGTTCAAACGAAGAGGTTGACAAAGGAAAAGTGAGATACTCTGGGAGGTAGACAGGAATACTGGGAGGACAGGACAAGAGAGAGGTGACAAAGGCAAAGGCTTATAGTTACATTTTATGTGAGGCTGAAGGAAGAGAGTCCAAGCTGGAAAGAGCAGGTTAGGGTGATTAAGGATAGAGGTGGAAATGAACTAATGAGTGAAGGAAGTGTGCTTGGAAAGTGGAGGGAGTACTTTGAGGAGCTCATGTATGTAGAAAATGAGAGCGAGAGGAAGGATGGAGAACAGCTAGTGAATCAGGAAGTCCAAAGGATTCTTTAGGAGGAAATGAGGGCAGCTATGATGGAGGATGAAGAGTGTAAAGGCGATTGCCCCCGGATGACCTATCTGTGGTGCTATGGAGATATCAAGGAAAGTGGGCGGTGGACCTTTTAACCAGACTGAGTCTTCCACAGCCAGGAGAGTGAGAGGATTCCTGACGAATGGGAAAGACGTGGCTGGGCAGAACTTGAATATAACATCATTTTAAATAAATAACAGGGGCATAAATGATAAACTAAAATCTTAATTGTGATGAGGAAAAATTTTCAGGTGTTACAGGAGAACACAAACAAACTGGAAAACCAAATTCTTTGGTCAGTTCCAAAGAAATAAAATGACTAAATAGCTAAAACATTTCCACAATCCCAAATTCTTCAACAGTGTCCTCATCTTTTGAGCCTTGTGCTGTGTCCTCAATTGGACCAAGCATGCGGAATATGGAAGCAGACAAGAGAAAAGATCACAGAGAAGATTCACGTAAAGGATGCAGTAAAGGAGAACATGCAGAGTGATGACAGAAGAGGATGGTAGAGATAGGGTGAAATTCAGATGATCAACTGTGGCGATGCCTGAGAAGAAGAAGGAAGAACATTTGTCATGTCAGAAATTTCACTTGTTTTTTCCCCACATTTACATGAATAGATGACAGATGTGTTAAAAACTAAATATAAATATATAAGGAACAATAACCAAGTACTGCAGTGCCTGTGTTTTGCCACATTGTGGCACTGTCTGTCTAACAAATTCAGTGACATGAGTGGGTTTCACATTGTTTCTCTGCAGTGACTTAAAACATCCACGTTTGCTATTTAAACACACAGTCAGCTGACATGTCCCTTGGCATTATTTATTATAAAATATTCAGCAGATAACAGCAGATGTCCTATAATTCATTTCTGCCTCGTGTTTATTTTGCTACTGCTACAAGGTTTCAGCAGGAGTCTGATGCCCTCACTCAGCTTTTAGAGGAAACAATGAGCTCTATTTTAAAGGGAATTCACTCATGTGTAAACTGAATATACAGCTGGTAAAAGGTGATCATGTGACCATATTTAAAATCTTGATGTATGGTGCCTTTTTAAATTGGTTGGCTTGTAGAATGGAGAATCCACAGCGATTGGCTGGAAGGGGGTGTATGAGGTTATTACACACACACATCCGCACAGCGTAGTTATTTCTGTGCTGGCTGACCTACTAATGTTAACATGTAGTGCATGCCTGCTAGGCTCATGAGGTAGCATCCTCTCTCTCTCTCTTGCTTTTTCCCATTTGTCATTTATTCCTTTTTCTTCACTCCCTTCATCCTCCTTTCTTTCTTTCTTTCTTTCTTTCTTTCTTTCTTTCTTTCTTTCTTTCTTTCTTTCTTTCTTTCTTTCTTTTTTGTGTTCTGCTGTTATTTTATTTCTGTGTTTCAGGAAATTTGGTCTGTGATCCGATGTGAGCTTTACTCTCCCAGTACATTCTGTGAGCCATATGATCTAGAACCCCTTAGGTCATCCCAGATGTATGCATGTTTGTGTGTGTGGTTGCACACAGATCAGCAGGAGCTCCATCTGCTCTTTGCCAAACACAGAGGGATTCACTGTATCGCTGGTCTCCGTGCGAGGTTATCACAAAAACCAAGGCTATTTGAAGACAGGCACTTCAGCCTGTGCTGACTTCTGGAGAAATCCAGTCTCAGGTTTCTGGACTGAAAGAGAGACGTGAAAGACGTTAGTGTATGAATCCAGAATAACTTAGTAGTAGTATATGGCCAATCTCTCACTCATCCAGTGATGTCGCACAGTCCTGACTCACTCTAAATCTAGTTAATGAGAAATTTACATTTTCTGCTCTGCACACTACTGAAAAAATATCACCGTAACACAGTAAATATTGGAAAGGAAAAGAAGGGCATTTGGGGTATATTCAGGATATACAGCTATAAAAACAGCAGTCTGGTTCACTACAAAAAAAATGCAAATTTTCCCAGACTAGGATAAATTAGGAGGTTTTGAAATGTGTCAATAATCACATGGTTTATAGAATGACATCCAGGAAATATAGCTTTTAAAAATCTCACAGTGGATCCAAAACACAGTGTTTCTCCCATGAAACGCTTAAAATAACCTCTTGTGTCATTGCATTATTTACAGGACTTGTCTACCTGCATTAACTTCTAAACTTTTTTAGCTCACCCAGGTGCTTCCTTTATCTGTGTACAGCTGGAATAGCATCTAAAAATATTTTGCCATTACTAACACTCAGTTTTAAATACAGCCATAATCTTAAACTGTGGCTTGATTAGTTTGCCAATAAGCCTATAAAATGACCGTAAGATGGTATCAGTTTATTTTTCCTTTTGCTTCTCCTCTATTCCGTATTATAAAATTAGCCCCTGTGACCTCAGAGTCACCGTTTGTTCACTTCAGCCCCTCTGTTCGTGCACAGTTTCGCCTTCTCTGTTTTCTCTCTCATGCTGTGTTGTTTGTTTGCAAGTGGAGGTGAGAAGGCAAAGGCAACCACAGAGAGACTACTGCGTGTGTCTAGGTCTGCATGTCTGCATGTGTGATGGTCCAGATGGCTCAGCCATCAGCATCAAGAGCTTGATTAAGGAGTACGCTTTGACTTCTTTGACTTTCTCTGCCCTTTACCCCCCATTTGCCTGCTCCGTTCTCAGACTTGGCATTTACAACACGTAAAACAGCTACACGCTGTTGTGGAGCTAAATTAATTAGTGGTTAATTTATCTGTTAGTGGATCAATTAGTTGATTAATAGAAGAAAATGTGCTGAACTGTGACCCAAGTCTTGAAGGAATTTCTTTAAATCTATTGACTGTCTTTCTGTTAAAAATAAGTTTATCCTTGGACTCAAGGATAAACTTATTTGAATTTCATGGTCACGTATAACAGCCACAAAATATTTTGGCTGTAACTCAAGAACACCGGCACTCAGTTCAAAAGCTTTTCTTTGAAGCTGTGTTGCAAAAAATGATGAAGTGATGACTTCTTTATTATCCAAAAGGTGAGGTCAGAGGTCAGTTTTGCTTTAAATTCACCATTATTCAATACGGGAGCAGAAGTGAATAATATGTTTTTGTGCTTGCTGTCTTTGTCTTTGATGCCCACCTGTTAAATTCCTGCAAATTCTTTATTACATACTATATGAGTCGGCACAGACATGGTTGTAAATTGATTCAAGTAAGTTGGTCAAGTTGAGCGCTGCAAAGCGTTAATTCTGCTTATCTTTTATATGACTGAATTGAATATATTTGCTATTGGTCTGGAATAAAAAACCCTAAACAACTGGAAGTTTTCCCCTTGACTTTATTGGGAAAGTAACAGGTTAAACTGTGGCCACTACAGCGCTAAATTTACATACGAAGGGTGGGGGATTGGCAAAAACTGTGCACAGCATAAGTTGAAGCAGAACACAAAGCTCTTCCTGGCAACTCAGCAGATTTCAGTTCGAGGCCACCTCACTGTTTTTATTTAGCTGATAACAGATGGCATAGCATCCAATTGAAAAATCGCATCGAGGACACGGTTCAAGTTGGTTTCGCTTGTTTACGGTTTCTGCAGGCCATTTTGTAACTTATCTTGACCCAAGCTTCTCCTTCCATGCTGTATCTAACTCGAGACAGACATCAGTCTCATACCAGTTGTCAGTCATAACTGCTCTGTGTTCAGCCATGGTCTTGTTGCTGCTCTCCTCAACTCCAGCTTTCCATGCATGTCCACGGAAATGCAAGGAGTTCCCTGAATGGAGCCAAATACAAACACCAAATACATAGCACTTTAGGTAGAAATAACTACTTTTAACTATAGCGGTTCTGACTTTAATATTTTTTAATATTTATTTAATAAATAGTATTATTAAATGAATATTTAGTTTTAATGGAGTTCTTTACCCTAATATGTATAGTAAACACATAGTAATAGGTAGTGGTTTACATATTTCCCTAAAGGACACATATATCCCTTTGGGGTTGTGCACGGTGTAAAAATATGCCACATCACTCATGCAGAGCGACCTGCTGTGGTGCCTCTTTGTAAATAAGGGAGCAGCTGATAGTAGCTTTGTTTTTTAATAACTTTAATAGGTTCTTTAGACGTATTTGTTCATTCATTCGAGTTAAGACTTCTATTCGTAAGATAGTTTTGCAAGGATCTCAGTTTCCACTACATACTAACAGTGTGTTTGCAAGGAACCTGCTCATGTTTACACCAACAATAACAGTAGCCCTCTCTGTCACTGTGGAGATGTACCAGCAATACCATCAAACAGGTTTTTTACAAAAACCCACAGGATTGTCCAGATGTAAAAATTGCTCAGCTGTTGCAATGCAGAATGACGTCATCAAAAAACGGACTGCAACAACAGCTCATAAATGATGAATGTGCACTTGCAATTGTTGCAGTTAGTAGAAGATTAAATAATTGATGCTATGAGCTAAAAAATATCTATATTTCACTGTATTAAAACCTGCTATGACATGCACAGATATGTTTTTCACCTTTCATCCTAGAGCAGCACACACATATGAACAGCACTTCTACTATGTGCTGTTCATTGTCTGATTGAATCAACAGAGTGAACTGAAGCATTTTAACTAGTTTGAAAGTTGCACTTTTTGGTGGTCAGCTGACCAAAACAGTAGAATTCGCTTGAAGTCATGTGATCACTTTAATTCAACAATAACTAAAGTAACATAACCTTGTAACTCTTCAGGACCCTGCACAATACTGTAACATAATAAAAATGAATGATGTTGTATATTGGGACAAGCTTTTTAACCAGTGGTTTAAACCCCACCTTTACCCACCCAGTGGGTTTTTGCCTCAAGTTTGTTGTTTCCACCTTTAGCAGGAACATTTTTAGGAGCTAAATTGTCATTGGAGGCTGTGACTCTGCTCTCGCTCTCAGACATGTCTGGACTTTCATCAGATTACACCTTTTTTTAATCATATAAAACTGTGTAGCATTATTAGTGTGGGCAGTGTGATACAGCCAAAGCCCTACCTGCGATCTGGGTAGCTTGCAAGTAGGAAACCACAAAACAAGATGATGTTAAGACCAACTTATTTTCAGAATAAAACACTTAGATATGAGAACTTTAATATGATTTTTGTGATTCTTATGATTCATCTGTGTGTCAGACCCAAATTTTCACCTTGCCTGCTTCTGCGCTCTGCTTTGTGAGCAAGAGGCAGGTTCATTTTTTATATTCAAATTTTTTCAGCTGTTTTTAGTGTTTTGGGAAATCTGATGACTTTTTTACACCGTGTTTCCTCTGATCCGTGATCACACTGTCACCTGTGGTTTCAAATGGCTCAGTGCCACCAGCACAACAGCGCTGTGTTCAAATGTCAAATGAACGAGTTATTCCAGTGGTATTTCTTTGCATGTATGTATCATGGATTGTGACTCTGGATGATGTAATAACATTGTCTCTGCCTCACTTATTTACTCTTTATGTTTCCCTTATTGTGCAATATTCTATCAGCTCAGTTTTCACTAGCCGTTATAATACTATATCATTTCCTTACTCTTCCTCACTCTGTGCATATAGGAGTGTATGGATGTACAAATCAGAGCATTACTGCAGCAGGGAGAAAGTGAGAGAGGTGCAAAGAGTAAAAGAAATGCAGGGAGAGAGAAGACACATTTTTAATTCTCCGTTTACCTTTGCAATCAGGTCTCTGCTCTTTCTTTTTTTTCTGTCTTTCTTTCTTTTCCTTTTCGCTCATTGATCTCGCTGTTGAAAGGCGGGCCAAGAGAGGCAGTGGAGCAAACCGAGGGAAAGTGAACAAGGCAAGCAGAGGGAGAGAGAGGGACATCGAAAGAAAGCAAGCAGGAGAGAGAAAGCGAGAGAGTGAGAGAGAAGGGTAGTGTTAGAACGAGAGAGGCAAACACTCACACTGCTCACACTGATAGAGAGAGAGGAGATAGAGGATTGGGACTGCTGCTGCAGAGGAGGACAAGAGAGACCACATCCATACTTACACACTCACAGATGCACTCACACACTCATTCATGCACACACACAGACAGACTGACCCACACATGCTGACAATAACAACATACTGAAAACACACTCACAGACACACATACACACACACACACACACGTGCTAACATTTTCTGACACACTCACATACATACATACATTTGCTGACACACGGGCAGACAGTGACCATGGTGCTCCCTGCATCCTGACCAGCTATGAGGATTACACTGATGAAGATGATGGGAGCGATGAAGAGCGTGAGGGAGAGGACGCTGGCCTGCCACAGCTGAGGACCGTAGTCAGGCGGTGGGGGGTGGGCAGGGGGTGGGAGGGCAGCAGAGTGGGGGATTGTGGGACAGGATGGAGCGCGGTAGATAGAACACATGCGTGTGCATGTGTGCATGTGTCTGTGTGAGTGTGTGGAGGTGTGTGAGTGTGAAATGTGTGTATGAAGGCTAGGATGCCCCCCAAGTCTGGGACCAGCTAGCTAACATTAGCCACATGTTGTGCCACTGCAAAGTAGCATGCACCAACAACACCATATCTCTGATGTTTGGATGCAAGGTAGGTAGAGAGCTATGCATGTTTGTGTTTGTGAGTACGGCAGAGTTAGAGGGACACACAGGTGAAGTTATGGACTGTGGGAGAGAGACACTGACTTAGGCAAAATGTGCTGAGAGAGAAGGGCAGAGGTAATGAGTAAGTTTATTAATGGGCTTGTAGGCAAGGTAAACTAAGGTAAGAGTTAGAAGCCGGAAAGAGAGCAAGACAGAAAGCGAGAGAGCTCCAGCTGTGTGTCTGTGTGAGAGAGCGAGAGAGAGAAAGAGAGAGGCAGGTTTGTTTTCTGCTGTCTGATTTGATATTACAAGGTCTACAGGCAGCTTATTACCAACATCTTCCTCTTAATTCCTGATACTGCAAATGTGAGCAGCTAATACGTGCCTTTTCAGTTCATTTAGAGATCACGCATAGTACGCAGGGCCTCATTTTAGACTATCGTATCTAAATGCAGACGTAATTTTGATATCTTTGGTATGATGGTCTGTTACTTTAATTATCATTGAGAATGAGAACTTAATAGTTGGTTTTGGCCTAAAACTTATGATTGTTTTCACTATCTGACTGCTGTTTTGTGATTGATCTTTAATTATTTGCCCAAGTAGCATACTGACCTCATAATATATCAATTTACGGTAACTTCTGAAAATATTCAAAGCTAAAACTGACTTGTCAAGAGCAATCATTAAAAAAGTCTTTGTCCTGTTTGCTGGTGAGGCCTCTCAGCTTACACATTATATTTCTGTTAAAGATTCCCAGTTAAGAAAACATCCAGTAAGTAAAGTGTTACTTCAGGCAGGTCACAAAGTCAAGCTAAGCCGCAAACCCAACAGATCAGCTGATCTCAGTGCCAGCCCACATCAGTCGATGGCCTAAGTGATACACTCCTACACATCAGGATATTACACTTCTGCAATTTCTTGCTGCTTTTGCCAAGTTGATTCTTTAGCTTTCTTACTTATAAAGCTTACCAAATATATAGTTTGCAACCCTATCAGTTGACTTTTCAACATATACCAGGAGCATGAATGTTGACATCATATTTTAAAGTGTTATACCTAGAGATTTTCTTAACGCATCTTAAGCATATAATAACCCTCTTGCACTGCGAGGGAACATCCTGTATTTTCCATGGTGCATGCTGGGACAGCCTCACACACCTGCAAGGCTGAAAATACTTAGACAATGTTATGTGTCCCTTCTTTTGTTTGTCAGTAGAGCTGTATTCTAGATATTGCTACAATGTTTTAGTTCATTCCTTTTTGAATGTGAAAGGCTTCAGAGTTCATTTCTAATCCATTATTAAATGAATACATTTGTCACCATTATACTTTGTTGTTAGTTACATAACACTAACCTGTGCTAAACGAATAAGCTTGGGCTAAAATTGGCAATCATAGTCGTACCAAGTACTCTGAAACAGTTGAGTGGAAAATCAACATATGAAATATTAAAGCTCCACCCAAGCGCTTCAGGAGCAGTGCTTTGATGTGGAGGAAGTGTTAGTACACTGTGCTGCATCTTTGAATAGTCATTAAACACGCAGCAAACCCCAAAATGGCTTCATAAATGGGTCTGTACACTTGCCTAAATAGTGAAAAGTAGACCTGATCTTGAGAAAGGGGTTTGAGACACAAGGGGAGAAAATTATCAGTCATGATAGTTTTAGTTTAGTTTTATTTGAATGTGAAAAACTTTGAGGCAGTTTATTTTACAAAGAGATGTACGCTACTGCGATTCAAGAAGATGCAGTAGGAGCATTGGTCTTTGAAAGTATTTGTGTGTGTGCATGCTTGGCTTGCTTTTGTACAGTTCAGCAGTTAGGCCATAATAAAGTGTATGGACTTCACTTCTGTCCTATTAGATCACCTCAGTATGACAGCCTGCTAGATAGAGGGAGGCCAGGAGACAACTGTTAGACTGGAGCTTTAGAGAAGGAGCCCGAGTCAACACGGGTGTGGGTGCAATAAGAGCTGTAGTTTTGTCCTCTGGGAGTAAATCTGGACAGGGTGAAAACTGAGTGTATCCTGAGGAGAAGAAGAAAGTTGCACGGTTAGTATGATGTTTCTGAGATTTTAGAAAAACTGTGTTGTTGTAGTAAAGCTTCCATCTTTCAGGTGCAGTTTTCCAAATACGTATATGTGCACAGTATTTGCATATGTCATAATGCATAATTACACTCCTGCAATATTTGGTGATTTGATAAAATTTAAAATAAGATTTTTATTGTTATATTCCAAAACATATATTTCTTTCAAAATATTGAAACATAAAGCGATTTCCCTAATATTTGTCATGTGTAGTTATTCATTTGCTTGTTTACGCTTTGCCTGACCTTCGTCTGATCAGCTGCTTTTTCTGTTTGACATTCCAAACATGTCTTACCAACACCAGAGGGTGGTCAACACAAAAAAACATGTTTGCAGGGTGTTTCTCAGAACTCCTCTTTGCGTTTTAATTTTAATTTATTAATACAGATTCAAATAAATTGGCAAATAGCTAATATTAGCCGATGGTCTATAATAATATAACAAACAGTAGCATCGCAAATAGCAGCTTTTTTGGCCACTAGTTACAGGTTAAATGTTCAAAATTTGTTGGGCTGTAAGTTTGAACACAACAACAGATAACTGAATATTACATGAGCTTCAGATGGGCTTTTGAATGTACCATTCACTTTCCTAACTTACTAAAAGCCTCGAACAGCGATGAGAGATAAGTAATTCCTGCATCAAACAGCCACAGTGTACACAATAGAGCAGAAATCAGTCTTAGAAGTTATATTAGCTTGATGTGGCATCATAAAAACTAGCCAGTCAGCCAAACATTAAGGGACTGCTACAATAGAAAGCATAGTGGTCAACTGATGATCATGCCACTGTAATATATTCTTTTGCCACTGAATAATTACAGAGCAATTGGTGCACAACTATGGAGTCCACCCTTTCCTGACCTGGACTCTCTGTCAACTTACTAGGTCAGGTTTTGGTAAGATGAAAGCAGGACAGTGTCTAATGTTTTGTATACTCACTCCTAGCGTGAGAAAGTCTAACTTTTTTTTTTGCTCTGACCAAAAGTTGGCTGAAAAAAGCAGGGGAACAGCTGATCTGCTTGGGCTAGCCTTTAGCTTAGTCAGCAGCCTGGCCCACTTACAGCGCTTCTGCTTCCATCTGCACCACTTCCTACCTTTGAATCAAAAAGCATCTCAAAATACCTTATAGTTGCATGTGAGCAGTGACTGGCTATTGCTGGCCATCTCAAGCTACCATCTAAAGCTAGCTAAAAGCAAGGGAGAGTATATTTTAAATACATGAACTGTTGCCGCTTTTACCTTGCAAGCAATGTGTCCATTTTGGATGTTGTTTAAGTGCCTGAGAAGATAAATCAAAGTCACCTTAACTAGGTCAGACATTTGAACACATTCAAAATAGATGAATGTGTTCCTCTCTTTCTTTTAAGGCCTGTGTTTTTGCTGGAGACAATTCAGTCACTGTGAAGTCATGCGAGGGAAATCTTCTGTAAAAACATATTTTAATTCTTAGATCACATATTTTAGCTTTGACAGACATTATTGACTAAACAGCAGCTAATGTTACTTTACCTTCTCAGCTGCATGCTTAATTTCATCACGTGTTTTTATGCAGTCCTCCTCTTAATGCCATCGAGGCTTTCAATAGTATAATTTTTGCTTCATATTCATGTTGTTCATAATAATTACATTTTTATCAGAGGCTATTGAAAATATATCAATAGTGTGCGGATAGAAAATCATTTGTAAGCTGTCATAATTGTTGTACAAGCTGAGAAAAAGCAATTTCTTTGACAAATGTATCCATTGATTTATTGATCGAGTAACATTTTGTTTAACCATTTGTTCTCTTGCTGCCTTTGTTGATAAATCAGTGTGGTCATCACCTTTTCTCTGGAAATAATTGCTTTATGCTTGATTCCAGTGAACTATTAGAGAGAGAGCGAGATGTGGGAGAAAAGAGAGAAGGATGAAGGCACATGTGTGTGTGTGAGAAGTTCCTTACGGCAGAGGATCCCCTGCTCTTTCATATCTCACCAAGCGTGACTAATGCCTGGCTTTACGCTGCGCACATACACGCGCACACACTCACACTCAAACACACACAAACTAACACATAAACATGTACTAGGATGCTGAATCTGCTCCCTATCTAGTCACGTTTTTCTGGCTATGCAAGACTGGCTGACACACTAACACATGACAGTCTCAGTGCGCACGCCTGTCTTTCTGCTTCTGTGTGTGTATGTGTGTGTGGTCAGCGGGCTTTCTGCAGGCACAGTCCTAGTCCTGATTAGGAATGCTCAGCTGCTAATAGCCAAGCAGCCAGAAACCCACACACTGATGTGAAAAGAGACCTATTTGGTGTCTCTGTTCATTCATGCATCCATTCATTCAGAGGTGTTCTTGTGCCATGCGAAAAATAAAAACACAGAATATAGGATTATGACTGAGTATGTGTGTGCGCGAGTGCAGAGGGCAGTAGAGGCAGTGTTGTGACAACAGTGTGAGCCAGAGCCTCTTCATGGTCCTAGCGCCTGGCTGTTCAGACGCTGCTTTCAGGAGCATTCTGAGGCATTTCTGACTAATTAGCAGGAAGATCTTAGCAAGCGCTGGAGAGGAAATGAAATATGCTGAAAGTCTTGAGATCGAGTCAGATCACAACGGTGTTTATTCCTTATCCTGGTGTAAATGAGGTTAAAGTATGTAAGGGGGGGTGTACAAGACAGGGTGCACACATACACACAGCCTTGTCCATTTGAATTCTCAGAAATTAGCTGATACTGTTCTGTGCTCTCCTGTGAAAAGCAGCCACCCACTCACAGCCTCTGAACACAATATCCAGAATAGATTTGGCATCTTGTTGCTGACCAAGATGGCAGTCAGCTGCAGGGTCAAATGTAGTGATAGTGCTTTAGTGCGCTGATGCTCTGGTGAGCCCTTGTCAGCTAATAGTTGTTATAATCGGTGTGTTAATGTATTGGTTACATTTCTTGAATGAACTAATGTTTAGTCTGTTGAATTAGGAGTATATCAGATTTGATACTGAATAATTCATAGTAACAGTTTTTAACAGTGTGCTCAGATCTGCACAAACTGTCTAAAATACTCTCTTGGGAAAGAAGTTTAATTAGCACTGTGGGCTGTGTAGTTACTGTAGAGTCACAGTGGGAGCTCTACAATAAATCACACAGTCACACTTGTTCCTGTAGTTTACTACGACATTGTATTGACATAGAGCATTATCCAAATGCCCAACCTAAAGCCATTTCTAACCTATCTCCCTCAAACTGTATGGTTATTATTCTGGGTGCCATATATTCATCACCAAAACTTTGACAAGAAGTTTAAGTCTAAGGAAACTCTTAGTGCTTTCTCTTTGCTGTCTTAGCTGCTAAGCTTAGCAGCCTAGCTTATTGTATTCTTATATATTAGTAGATAAAATGTCCCACTCACCTTTTTTTGCCTTTCAGTACGTCAAGACCTCAATGCAAGATATGGTGAGACAGAGTTAAAAGCAAATGCAAACAGGGCTCAGAAAACAACATAACAAAGATCTGGAAAACATATGGGACACAGACAGGCAGGTACACAGTAAAGAGGGACAAATGAAAAGGCACAGCTATTTATACAATGACCACTGAGAGCTAACACAGAGAGTGGAAACAGCTGGGTAACAAGAAAACAAGAAACCAGTGACGACAATCAAGACAGTGAGACAAGACAAAATAAAGACAACTCTCTGTCTCTGTGTAGGTTCTTTGTCATCTATGTCGTTGAAGTCTTGAGAGCTTGAAAACGAAGGCAACAAGGCAACTGGATCTCTTTGGGTTTATTACGGTTTATTCCAAGGACAAAACACATAAACACAAGCAAACAGAAATTTTCTGTCTTTTCTGTCCCAAAATTCAAGAACAGAGATAAAGATTTAGCTCTATTTCACATTTGTGGTACCTAGCTCCTAAATTCTGACAGAGCCTTAACAGGAACTCTCACAATCTTCCTTATTTTCTGTGAGATGTATAGCTTTAGTTCTGATTCAGTAAAAAGAATTGATGCTACGATCCCTGATAATGCGTTGCTTCCAATGGAGACAGTCTTGAGGGTTGGCTGTTGTGAGGAAAGGCAGCCCAGAAACTTCACCAACGGGACACATCGTTGTGTGCCTCAACTTCACAGGGTATTTGAGTCCTTCATCCCAAGCTAATCTGCCATTTTTAACTTTCCTTGGTTATGTTTAGGGATTAGAGATCTGATCTAGATTATCTTATTAAAAACTGAGACACATCGTCAGTAGTAGACCTTGAATTCATCGGGTGTTTCGACCATTATCACTAGACACCCTCATCCAAGGAAGCCTTGCCAGGGTTGACCAGGCCCTGGAGTGCGTCACTGATTTATGTTAAATTGTTATTTCTCTTCTACTTTCTTCTGTTTAGTTTTCTACAATTTATTTTCTTCTATCAATTCACTGCAACTGAGAAATAATACTTACCTCTTTAATATTTATGAAGCCTCACTTCTTCACAGGGATAGAAAAGGTGATAGAAGGAAGTAAGAAAAAAGTGACAAGATAGGAGAGAGCAGAGAGGAGGGGCGCCCGATCTGGCATCCCACACCTCCCCACCGGATCGGGCTGTACGCTCTCTACCTCACCACTATCACAGCAGTGATATACATATTAAACTTGGACAAAAATAGAAATAATATGGTCAGCATATGTCAGCTGCCAAAAGCATAGGTTTCAGCAAAAAGTGTAAAAGATGTATGTAACTTCCTGGTTTGAAAAATAAAGCCAACACAGAAGTGCAGTACATCAGAAATATTTGAGGGCCAGAATAAATATGTGGAGTTAAAAATTAACACTTTTTAAAGTATTTTGTATGAGTCTTGAAAGACTGCAGCGTTAATGGTTGGTGGAAGTGAACAGAAATGTGCTGACGGCTAAGACCAAAAGCATGTCAGTCAGAAGTAGAGAGAAAATAAGAGTCAAACAAGCGTCTTTCCTGCCCCTGTGGAGGCAAGAATGGGCACATTTAATATATCAGAGAAAACTCTGATATATTAAATGTGCCCATTCTTGCCTTTAGACATGCCATTAGTAAACTTCTCAACTGGTGTATGTCTTGCTATAGGAGCAGTACACTGAGTCTGCATGCAGTTAGCTGCCAAGTAGTCTACCCTGGGAGAGCAACAAACCTCTTAAAGGAGCTTTTCACACTGTATGCAATCCATTCTGACTTCAATTTCACACCAGGGTTTGGCTCAAGCTGCGAGTCCAAAGCCCATAATATATTATGTGGAACTAGATTCTATTTAGATTATTTGTTTTTGACTTGACTTGCTATATTAGCTGAAATTACTCTGTTATCATGATATGATCGGAGGATTCAGAATCAGAATCAGAATCAGAATACTTTATTGATCCCTGGGGGAAATTATTTATTCAAGTTCCATTTGTCTTGAAGCTTTAAAACCCATTTGTGCCTCTTTATCAGTATCTTCTTTTTGCGGTTGGTTTAGATTTTAACAGCAAAATTAATGAGGGATAAAGGATTTTAGCCAGATCCACCTAATCAGTGTACAGGAGCGTGTCCCTTTTCTTGCTGCTCAGCTGGCTCAGTTTTTACACAGTATACACAAACTGTCATAGATTCAAAAACTAGCAAAGGACCCGGCATCCCTCCCCCACATGCTTCACCAACTCTCTCTGCTTTACTCTGTCCAGTTAGGCAGAAACATCATCAAATACTTAAAAAAAAAGATTAAAAGGAAGCCAGTGAGAGTGTGTGGGAATGTGGAATCAGAGCAAGGAGAGAAACTCATAAGACTTTGTGCAGTGAGAGTCATAGATGTGGAAGGCATAGAGGCGTGATGAAGGTATAGAGCGATGACAAGGATAGAAAGAAACAGTTTTTCCCTGAGGCAGTCAGTCAACTACTCACTGTCCTTATTCAGTTTTGCATCTTATTTTGCCAGCAAACTTCTGTTCTTTCCTCTATATGTGTGTGTGTATGTGTGTGTGTGTGTGCTCACGTTCACATGTGTATGATATGGAAAGCTCAGGAAACAATTACTCCCATGCTGAGTGTACACCTGGACTGGGCCATGTGCTTACACACACAAACTGTACTACAAAAACATCTCATTACACATGCATGTGTGCACGCACACTCGTGCTCTGCTATGCTTTTTTATTCTGGTTGCGGATTTGCACTAATGCTTTCTTCTTTTCCAGCTTTACTGAAGCTTTTCTGCTTCTGAACTTGTCTTCAAACTTAATCTCTTTCTTCCTCTTTTTCCTTTTTTCTCCTCCTTTTATCCCATCTTACTATATTCCATCTTTCCAACCATTTCTGCCCTGTTGCTCCTGTGTCTCTGGGGGTCTTTTCCTTGCCCTTACTTGCTTTTCCTTCGAATTTCCCTCTGGTTTCCTCCCTCCTCGCATTTTTTCCCCTCCATTCTGACTGTAGAAGTATCGGTGTCAAGAAGAGGAAGGGGCATCACCAGGTGCCCCAAAACTCCACCATCACCCCTGCCAGCATCACCAAATGGGAGTAGCCAGAGAGCTGAGGGAAGGAAGTACCCTGGGGAGGGATGGAGGGACCCTGGGTAGGGAGGGAGGAACCTGGAGGAGAGATGAAGGGAGTGCTGGAACCATGGAGAGAGAAAGGGAACGGTCACTGGGGAGGGACGGCTCTCTCGGTCGCCACAATGACCTCCGGGGAGCGGAGTTGGTTCAGGTGGCGGAGCGTCAGCTATCTCAGATTCAACACGTTCATGGATATGTCACTCATACACACATCACGCCTGCTCAGGTAACTAACCCTGGCCGCCTGTCTCTGTGACTTTGACTCTACAACACAGATAAACATAGTGTCATACCTGAAGCTAGCACTGTATATATTCATGCATGAGTCAGTTGCTAATGCCTCACATGACAGCTCAGGATTTTGTCGTGTTTGCAGTATCTATAATGCTTTTCTGTATTTATACGGGCAAAATGATACATGAGCATGAATGCTGCTTTTTTCATAGTTTTTATGCGCTCTTGACTCTGTACCAAAGGGTCACTTCAGACACATGTTGAACCTGATGTTCAAACCAGTTTAAGAGAGACAGCCAATCAGGAGAAAGTTGACTTAAAGGTCATTAAAGAAGGGAGCTGAAAGAGCTTTTTTCAGACAGCAGATGAACTGAGGGGTTGCAGCAAGGTTCAGTGTTGTATAAATCAAGACTATTGTCCCTGTGAATCATGCAAAGCTACTCTAGTAAAGTAGGCGGAAGTGAGCATCATGGGTCTCCCTTAATAATTTGGTATAATTCCTATTATTAGGTATATACACAGCAGTGTTTTGTTGGATTGTTTTTTTCCATTAAGCAACATGTTAAAATTGATTCCAGATTTGCAGGGTGTGGTTCACATTCTGATCAATGTGTGTTGTTAGTTTTCGGCCACAAAACCATTTTGAGAAGGGCTATGCGGTTGTGGCTCACATTAGTAAAATAAACATATTCATCCCTCCAGCCCTGGTTGGTCTTTTCAGTATTTAACCAAGACCACAATATTTTCCAAATGCTTTGAGTTGCCAGAATATGAAAAAGATGTGTTATTCTTCAGCTATTAAAAGCAGATTTTGTTTTAAAAAAGCAGAAAACGTAGTAAACTGAAAGTCAAGATGGTGCACATAAGTGGTCCGCAGGTGCACATGCGCTGTCAAAACAAAAGACACGCACCAGATAAGAAGTTGCAACGCGCGTCTGCGTACATAGGATTTTCTGGAGGAGGACACACATTTGTTTAGAGGTAAAGATGTCAAAGAAGCTCCTTTAAGCAATTACTTTGGTGTTCCTCCACCTCCAGAGAAATGTCAGAAGGAGTCCGGAACGCAAAAGAAGCACGTATTCTCAGAAAAGTGGTTGCAGGAGGTGAGCTGGCATTTGTTTGAAGCCAGCTGTCCCCCTCCAGAAAATCTTATGTACGCAAACGCGTGTTGCAACTTCTTATCTGGTGGGCATCTTTTGTTTTGACAGCGCATGCACACCTGCGAACCACTTATGTGCACCCCTGTCTATAGGAATGTATTGTTGGAAAGCTTGAAGTTTTCAAACTAACCTAACCCAAATATTTACAGCAAAAAAACCTGTTTAATTAGCTGCCATCACATCTCTGATGTTCACTGATATTGTCTAAATTGATCTAATATTACAGTCCTATTGTTGATAGGGTGATAATCCGCAAAACATATTGAGATTTTATTCTGCAATGGGGTCTCATTACTCTACCTTCTATGTTTTAGTGATGGGATTTCCGGCTCTTTTTAGAGACCCGGCTCTTTCGGTTCGGCTCACTAAAAAGAGCCGGCTCTTTCGGCTCCGAACCGGCTCTTCAGGTTGTTTTGTTGCTTTAATTAATTTATTATTAACAATAATATAAAATTATGCACAAAAGGAATTACTAACGTAAAAACAAGTGGTTTTATTTATATATGTTTATATATAAATATATGCGGTGGCCCCTAGAGACAAAACACGTACAAACTCCAAAACACATTTCTAGCATGAACTGAACTTCCAAAGCAGAGCTACTAGATCACTTAAATTACACAATTGAAAGCATGTGTGCATTGTTTGTGTATTTATACACAGGCACTCATATATATATTCAAATAATTTAAAAAAAAGTTCATTTACCTGTTATTACCACACACCAAATCCGGTCGTTGGTACTTGCTGGCTTGTGTAGCCACAAGATAACAAAGGCTCAACACTGCGCCCAGCATCCTGGAGCACTTCTGTTGTCTTTTGTACGTGTTTTGAGTTTTTATGTGCTTCTGAGTTTTTATATGCTTCTGAGTTTTTATATGCTTCTGAGTTTGTATGTGTTTTTACGTGTTTTGGAGTTTGTACGTGTTTTTACGTGTTTTGGAGTTTGTACATGCTTCAGAGTTCGTACGTGATTTGAAGTTTGTATGTGCTTTGTCTCTAGGGGCCACCGTAAATATACTTTTATTTATTCACTCCACATAAAATGTAATAAATAAATCATATAATACAAAAATCAACTATTCACATTTCAAGTTTTAACTATTTAAATTTTCAGCTTTTTCCTTTCACAAATTTAAAGTGAAAAGAACACAAAACACTGCAAACCACAACACAATTAAATATAAATTATAATATGAAAACTAAAAGAACATGCATATTCTCTGTCATATGGGCCCGCATGAATAAACTTTCTCAATCCTTTATCATCTGCAACCGAAAATAGTTGTGGATGATTACTATACCTTTCTAATGTTGTTGTCCCTGGCTCTCTTTCTCTCCCTCTGGCTCTGTTCCTGTGCTACTGAGTGTAACTACCGCCCCTCCCCCCTCTGCCCAGCGTAAAGCACAAGGCTCGCGTGCAGAGTGAAGCGGAAAAAAAGTGCGAGAGAGAGGCTGAGAGAAAGAAAAAAAAAAACCCACGTGACGGCTCGCGATAAGGAGCCGGCTCGCGTCGTTCACGTCAAAGAGCCGGCTCTAAGAGCCATTTCGTTCGCGAACGACCCATCACTACTATGTTTGGAGCTGATGACTTTCTGTGGTGCTGGTCAAGGTGACGCAGACAGCTAGAAAGGGGAACTTTTTCTATGACTTCAGAATTAGATGGGCCTCTTTCGAAAGTACTTAGAAGTCACGGATACTGCCCTAAATTTGCTTCCATGCACAGAGCCTTTCTTTGTACCAGGAGAATACTTTTGCAGAACTGTGCATGCAGGGGATTCAGTCGAATGCTTGTCCCATTTTTTAGTAATGAGGCCCATTACTATCTCTGTTCTGCACTCACTCTGCGTCTGTCTGCCTCCCCCCGCTTTGTCTTTCTTTCCTTTCTGACGCTCTATCGCTCTCACACACACTCCTAATCGCACCGCGTAGCCTGGTAATCTTTTTATTTTGGTTGATTGGACTGTATCTGTCCACATATTAGTGCTCGCGTCTCTGTACTCGCACAGCTCTGAGAGCACACTGTTGTGTATTCTCTAACACACACACACTCGTTGGTCACACTCTATGCATATCCATAATGTATATGCTTTTTCCTTCTGCTCTATATTGATGTTCTGTGTATTGTCAGCTTTACTGGTGTCTGGTAAATTATAATTATGGTCTTTTCATTAAATAGACAAAATTATATGCACACTGATAATGACAAATTACTTCCTATCACATTGTAGTAACGAATGTAGGGTTTTTTCACAAGGATAAGCAGATTTTAATATCACTTCTTCACTTTTCTTAATTCCTTTTTTTTAACTTGTCCCCATCACTGTCGTCTCCCGCACTAATGCATCCTTTTAAAACTCTGGCATGTGTGATTATCAGTTTATTTTAATATATCAAGTCTTTATTTTGTCAGTAGTGGTACTGTGTCTGTCTGTGAGTAAGTTGCGTCCGCTCTCAGTGCTGGCAGCCAAAGCTGAGGAGGATGTGTATTAGTGGGGTGTCACATCTAAGTCATTATATGCTGTAATCTGATTGTCTCTGCACTGACTCAGTTGTCAGTCAGCACAAGTTCAGTATTTGTCCGCTGGGAGATCTTTGGACCAAGCTGAAGCGCTTCATTTTGTCAGCATGATGAAGACACAGTTGTCATGGAGCTCCACCTTGTGGCTGCATGTTCCCTTCTTGTCGTTTTATATTTAAAACTTTTTTTCTGTTGTTGTTGAAATTACACCAATTCTTCTGTTGACAATAATGACAATCATCAATTACTGCATGCCCCTGCAGATTTAACCAAAGAATTTTGGGCTGCCGTTCTTGCTGGATGCCATCTGCACTTAAGCTCATTCCCCTGTGACCTTCTCTTATCACATTTATCTCCATTTACTTTATGGAGATGCATTCGAGGTCTTGATATCCTGGCCCTTACCACAGCATGGCATCATTATCTGCATTATCATCATTGCTTTCTGCAGAGCGGTCCGTTCCAGCAGCTCATCACCTGTCTGTCTGTATAAAATCTGTGATGGGGAACTATGTGTGTGCGTGTATTTGGATATTTGGTTTATTTTGGGAACTTCTGCTCTCCAAATGGTGTGTGTTCATGCATGCGTGTGTGTGTGTGTGTGTGTGTGTGTGTGTGTGTGTGTGTGTGTGTGTGTGTGTGTGTGTGTGTGTGTGTGTGCGTGACCACAGGTGCTGGATCTGGCTTCCTTGTGTATGACAGATGGAGCTGCCATCCTGTTCTCCCCATGTTCACCCCACCACCCCCCTCCACCTTTTTTTCCCTTGTCTTCACACATACACACACACACACACACACACAGACACACACACACACGCACACAGACATACTTTTCTGTGTTTATTATCTCTGATTTATTAATATAATATCTTCCTGTAAATATTCCAAGCTCACAATTTATCATACCTCTTTTTCACCATAATTTTAAATTAAATAAACTTAGCACAAAAAGTACGGAAATTTATACAAATAAATTTGATATGATATGATTGGAAACTTTATTTCCCCTTAAATGAAGCCACATTTTTAAGGACAATGCATTTTTGGTTTGAGCAGTGTTGAGTGTGAGACTTGTCAGATCTTGTCTGTCAATGCCAAACAGTTTAATCTGTTCTGAGATTCTGGTGCCATGACTGGTGTACACCATCAAGCCTTTTTGCGCTGGTGTCGGTAACATGTGCACTAGAACCTGAACATCTGGAGGAATGTTATGTTCAGCGTTGTTACGTCCAGATTCTGACTACAGCAGTTGGATCATAGTGTCAAAGTGATGGTGTGGGGCAGAATCTTCCTCAATGAAAAAACGAGGCGTGTTCTCACTGGTAGCAATCGCAATGCAGAGATATCAAGAAGAGGCTCTGCAACCAGTGGCAGGTCCCATATCTCCACAGTCTGGGACCGAACTATGTCCTCCAAGATGGCAATGCTTGCCTCCACATTGTGGGATTTATCAGACTAACTGCAGAATTTGTGAATGGAGAGGATGGAGTGGCCTGTCTGCAGGTCAGACCTCAACCCCACTGAACACTTGTGGGATCAGCTTGGCTGTGCTGTTTGTGCCAGAGTGACCAGCACAGCCACACTGGTTGACTTGAATGCTGGTCAAGGAATGGGATGACATCCCACAGCGGGATATGACTGAGCTGATGACCATCATGAGGAGCAGGTGCCAGGCTGTTGTGTGTGTGGCAAGTTTTTCATTGGCACAACCCACAAATGCATTTTCTTTACAAATGTGGCTCCATTTCAGGGGAAATAAACAGGCTTTCAACAGCATAGGATTTTGTAGCCAATAAACATTGTTACAACAAAGAAATAATCCACCAAACACAAATTTCTATACTTTTTTTGCCAAGTTTACATTAATGATCATTGACTATGAATGAGATTCAGCTATTTTAATTTCCATTGAACACAGATGTGACCATTCGTACTTTCTGTTTTCTCCCTTTGCTTTGCACAACCATCATTAAGAAGGAAATATATTCTAGATAAAAGTATATGTCGGTCTTACACCTGTGCAATGATCAGAGCGCAGTGCACCTAAACATATTAGTTTGTATGCGTGTCGAACTTTGTTGAGCTCATGTCTGTACATTGTAGGTAGAATCACCTGAGGTTTCCTTTGATGACGAGGCGTGGCCTCACCCAGAGGGAGAGAGGCTGAATGAAGTCCCAGCCCCACCTTTCTCCTCTCTCTATTCTCAAAGTCACGCCTACTACCAGGTAATCCTGGCATGCGTTCGTAGCTTCATTTGTTTGTGTTTTTGGTCGTTTCTCATTTGTAAACTTCCGATTAAATGAGCATGCAGGTTTCTCTGCGTTTCTGTGAGACACATCTGCAGAATGTCTTCACTGTACTGGGTGAAATTCAAACATCGTGTTTTAACAGTGCACAGAAACTTTGTAAGGTGTTCCATGCAGCATTTAAACATTAACAAAATGTTAGTAAGTCAACGTTAATAGGATACTCTGTGCGATCCCTGTGTGCAATTACTGCTACAGTGCCAGAGGTCTAAGCAGCAGATGGCAGAAGGAATGAAAAGTGAGCATGTTTATATTTTTAGAAAAAGGGCCACAACTGGAGGGGAGGCAGTGTGGAGGGATTGGACCATTTTAATGTTATCTTTAAGAAACGACACGACTTCTAAAGTGTGTCTTTGATGGTAGCTATACCTTATAACATAATTAATTTTACAATGATATACTTACTTTGCTGGCGTTTAAAAATGCTACATGTAGTACCTTTAGTAGACAAATCTACTCAAACTTTCTGTGCTGCATTCATTTCTTGAAACCACAACCAAAACATTATGTTGTTTTGTTTCTGTGGACCATGTGAATACAGACCTTGTGTATTTTTAAAAAAATGTTTGAAATGTTTCTGTGATGGTGCCCACTTGTGTTTGCACACATGGTCTTGCATGGATGTGGCGCGAGCACATATAGTCTTCTGTGCAACTGCAGTGTCGATATGTAATCATGCTCTTTACGATAAATTGTAGGTTATAACCCATCTTATCTACCCCGTTTCATGTCACCCATGTTAAACTTGCTGTGTCTGTATCTTGTGTGCTCATTAGAATGCAGTTGGAGGAGCTCTGTCAAATCTCCAGTTTGAGCTCCTTTCAATGCATGTAGTTACAGTTTGTGAACTGCAGGGGGCAGAAGAGGCCTCCCAAAGTTCACAGCTGTTCAGGGTTATGCCTTCACAAATTAATATCTGACTGAATTCTATTCATCAAACTGTTTAATATGATTTGGCGACTGAATGTTGGGATAATGGAAATGCTTTTTATCAATACTGACAAAGCTGCTCAGCAGTTTGTCGCTGAATAGAGGGTAAGAGCAGTCGTATAATTGACTTTGCTTTAAAAAGTCTCTGGCAAACCGTATATCTATTGCAGAGACTGAAAGCAGTGGAACATAAAAAGCGTTTTGCTCTCTGTGTTGAACACACAGACTGTAAGACATACATGGTGTACTCAGAAGCTTCAGTGGCTCCTAGTCATTAAGCTAATGCAGATAATTAGGCAGGAAGTAAAGACAGAGAGGGCCAGTGATGGGAAAAAACGGGATGAAGGGAGAATTATGGGCAGACAGACACAGAGCACAGATTTGTTGCTGGATGTTAATCAGCCTGTCAGTCAGCCAATTCATTCCTCTCCAAACAAACTCTTTTTCCTTTACAGTAATAGTAATCAACATTGAGTAAGACGTCCGCTCACTGTAACATTTCAGGGATGTTTGCTTCACTGTGCCGGTCCGGCCGTTTAACGCACAGCCTTTGTCTACCTTCAGGGAGAGACCTGCCGCTCAAACTTAATCCCGTTTCTAAGTGCTTAATAGGACAACATCACAGAAGTAGCTTGCCCTTTCTGCTAGATTCTCAAAAAGTTAGTTATTTAAACATTTGGAGCTTACAGATTTGATCCTCCCTATACTGCCACCCTCTTGTGCTCTGCTTAATTAACACTGATGTACTTTGCTCAGTGTTGGTACGCAGCCATGTAGCTGAGTGCAATTGCATCAGCCCACAAGGTAATTTAATTTTCTAAACTGCAGTGTTTTTCTAAACGAGTATGAAAAATAGTGAGCCGGGCCACCTAGCTAGTCATATCTGACTTAAAATAGCTGTTCAATGCTTGCTGGTCACAAGGAAATGAGAGATCATCAAGTCCTTAAAAGCATTAAAGTGGAACTGTGCAGTATTAAGATTCTCGTAATTTTGTTAGTACTGAATGATAGCTAGAGCTGGCAGTCATCGACTTAATATAGGTAGGACACAAGGGCAACTGGCATGTCTAAAGGGCAACATGTGCACCCTGTACAGAACGGCCCTGTGAGACTTCACATGAGTTAACAGCAGTTGTGAAAAATGCTTTTCTCTGTCTGCCTTTTGATGCTAAGCAGATATTGCTCTTTTAAAAAATGCCCACGTGCTTTGTCACAATAAAAACAACACTGTAAACAATAACCGTCAAGTTTTGGGCCAAACAAAGAGCTGAATGATGCTAAAAGGTTCTGAAGAGCTGAAGAGGGAAATCTGATGAATTGACTTGTCACTATGACCATAACCTTGAGCTGATAGTTATTTGAATCGTCGTCATTGTCATATTGATTGTTGTTGCTTTAAATCACAAACTTAGACCGTGCTGCGTAGCAAAAAAAAAGCCAATCCTGACCTCAGTCAGAAAAGCCTAAATATCCGTCTTGGCCTATTGGGACTCTCTTTTTGCTTGGGTTTGTGCTTGTCTATGCTACAGTGTTTTATGTCCATTTTTTTTATATACCCAGCATTTACAAGGAAAGCTTGACATAGCTCTGCAAAATTCTCCTTACCAGAATCGAAGAGGAATCTAATGGAAGAGCTGGTGAGGAGCCAAAATGCTTAGGAACCACTGCACTATAGATCTGTATGGCGTCTGCTTTACAGTCCTTCTGACTGCATCATGGTCCCTTTACGGCTGTAGACAATGTAAGATAATACATATTAGAGTTTGACAGAGAGCTATCTACAAGCTGGCTATTGCAATGTGAGAACAAACAGTGCAGAACTGCATTTCAGGTGTTGGTCTGTGTCCATGTTCCAAATGTATATTCATTCTTTAGAGAACATGACAGCACTTCTATGGGTCCTGTTACTAGTTCAGAAAGTCTAGAAAATTCTGGGTTACTGTGCTTACAGGGTCATCCTGTCTAGAGTCTGTGGAGCTGGGACAGAAAATAGGTTCTAGGTCATTCAGCCAGATCAGTAGGAGAAAATAATTTGTTAAAAAAAAAACAGTAAACACAGCATTTGTACACGAGGCTATCTATCACCAGCCTGGCCTACCTGTAGAGGACAGAATGGCAAATTTGGCTCTCTCAGCAGGCGAACATTAAACATGCATGATGTGTGCTTTTATTTAATTGGTTCTGAAATATTAATAGAGTTGGCATTCACTTGCTGACATTTGACTGGAGAGAGAGAGGGAAAAAGTGAAAGAGAGAGAGACACACGCACATTAAGGGTTGTGATAGGGACTGTGTGCTACAGAAATAATGCTGTGTCAGCTGACGTGTGTGTGTGTGTTTTGTACTTTGTGTTGTAGTGGCTAGTTGCAGACAGTATGAGAAGGTGACCAGGGGAGTCTAATAATATGCCTCCAGCGTTAATTCATGCCAGTTATGAGGATAATATGCTTTAACTGAGTGTTTGCACTGCAGGCGGCATGACTGATTTGGCGCTCCACACCCTCTGATAGTGGGTAATGCAAGCGGCTGAGGTTCCATCAGTGCAGTGTTCTGCAGATATAGTTGTTTTACGTTTGTGTTGTGTGTGAAGTGTTAAATTTCTGCTATCAGTTTTTCTTTGTAATGTTCTTAGACAATTAAAAACTTTTTCATAAATAGAATATTTCCATAAAAAGGTTAGAGGTCTTTATTTTTCTCAACTGCAAAATGTGACAGGCGTATATTTTAAACTGGCTTTTATTCATGACTTCCTCTAAGACGTGTAATTAATCATATTTGGCAATTTTCCACAACAGAAAGTTGATTTTTGATTTCTGCATGATGCTGTTAACACAAATGCAACACTTACTGTTTCTAAATAAAACCCTTCAGTGTTTCAGTGGAAGAAAACACTTAATTTGGTCTCAGTGACATATGCAACACAGGCCCAATAGGAAAGAAAGAATGAAACTCAAAATGAATGAGCAGGAATGAGTCAAATTCAACAAAGAGCATATAAGTACGCATATAGAGAATTTATTAATTTAAAGCAGTATAAAACTACAAGCATCCACCTTATATTGGAAGCACCAGAGGTTTATCTGCTTTAATATTGTGGACTATAACTGGGCCTGCCTTTTACTTCTTTGTGATATATCTGTATCAGAGCCCTCTTCATTTGACTACCATTTCTTTTTTAAAAATGGAAAATAAAGTTAAGTTAGCATAGTGCTACTTTGACTTAGCAATGTTAGACAAAGGCACAACAATAAAGCACAAGAGTCTGATACAGAACGATTTTGTGAGAATGCACTAGCGCCACAAACTTCACATCAACATGTTAACATGCTCATAGTGATGATCCCAAAATGCTGAATTAGCAACTATTATGTTTGCTTTTTTATTCTGGGGATTTAGCGTGCTGATATGAGCAAATTAGCAATAAGTGCAAAGTATCCTTTTGGCATCTCCAGTTCATGTACACCAGGGGTCTCAAACTCAGAGAAGCGGCGGCCCGCTGCTAGCACCGTCATCTCATTGGATGGAATCATGGTAAAGACACCTCTGGTTAACATGTCGGGTTCTGTGTCGTAGCCGGTAGCTAACTAGCTTTACTGTCTAGGTCAACTTTGCTAGCAAGAGAAAGACAGAGGTGTTAAAAGGCTGCTCCAATGGAACTTTATTGTTTAGGAGGCAGCAAACACGGTGTGCAGTCAAGTCTTAACAGTGTACTTATAACTGGGCTCGTCAGGCACTCTACACTGGCTGCACTGGTTATTATTATATTTTACATGCTTTGATCTCTCGTCGGTAGAAAAATTTTCGACTCTCCTGTTTCTCCCTCCTTCACGCTTGAATGTAGCCTCCTGGCCTGAAAAGTTAAAGAGTGTTTAGCGTGTGGCTACCATGTTACTGACAAGAGGCGAATATTGGGCTATATGGGTGAAAGTGAAGTGTTTGTAAAAAGTCAAGACTCAAGGCTTCAAAATAATAGTGCCTTTAGTTTACTGTTTCCATCTTTTATATACAGTTTATATTATGTACTGAGCCCAATCTGGGATCTCTGGTTTTAAATTTATTTATTTATTTTTTGCTGTTTGGTTGATTTTAGGCACCAAAGCTGCTTGGCAATGTTTATGTAAAGACTGGGATTTGGGTTAAAAGAGAGAACCTACCTACTGAAATGTTAACTGCTCAAAAAAATAAATAAATAAATAAAAATACTTTGCAGTATTCACAGAAGTCCCATGCAATTTAGGGCAATTCAAGTCAGATTTAGAGCGATCCTCTATATTTCACACTTGGTCTAGGATCCATCTTAGACTCTGAAGAAGCCTAACAAATCTCTGAGATATCTGTTCAGATCTTAGGAAACAACACATTAGTCAGCCAGCACCAGGTGTATTTCAGGAGTCTCAAAGCTGTTACTATAGTTACTGTTCCCTAGGAAACACAGGAAAAGGCTGTGACAGGGGTCCCGCTCCACCTGTGGCTAATCCTCTAGGAGGCTAATCTTGCTGTGTAGGCTAACTGTATACACCAGAGATAGAAGTCCACATCACTTAGAGGGTCAGTCTAACCTGTGTACGCCCATCTTTTGTTTGACCTTTGACCCAGATGTGCCAGCCAATTTTAATGCATGCTAAAGTCTCTAGACTTCCATGCCATGCTTCAGGGATGCTGTGAGGACACTTGTTAGCCTGCTTGTCTTGCCTCTCTCCTGTCTTCTCTTTTCTTTTATCTCAGTTGGTGCCCAGCAACAGCCTGTTGTTTTCCATTCTGGAGTCATGCTCTATGTGTGTGTGTGTGTGTGTGTGTGTGTGTGTGTGTGTGTGTGTGTGTGTGTGTGTGTGTGTGTGTGTGTGTGCACGTGCATTAAAGAGTGAGTGCGAGTGTGTGGGAGAGCTGGGTGCTGCAGTGTCTGGAAACAGCCTCAGGAGAAGATCTGTCTCTTTCTCACAGACAAACACACACATTAAAAAAGAACCAACATCACCTCGAGCATGCATGTACTTCAGCGCACACACTCGCACTGGGAGCATACCTGTTATTACTGTGCCTTAGTGTCTCTCGGTTTCCAAGATTGTCTCCCCCCCATCCCCCCACCCACTCTCACACACACACACAAAAGCACACAGACACCTCAGCACACCTACACACACAAACACACAAACATTTATCTCGTTATCTGTCTAGCCAGTGCCAGCGCTCACCGTATTCTTCGGTGGCATTCAGCTTTCTTTCCACCGTGTCTCCTCCTCACACTGCAACAGGCATCTTTGCATATGTGTGTACAAATATGTGTGAGGGTGTGTGTGTATTTGGAGTGTGTGTTATGTGTGAATGTACTGAGGGGGGTTCTGTTATTTCATTGGCTGGCTGGAATGTAGGGGCGTGGCTTGCACCAGTAATGATATCTAACAGTGGGAGAGAGAGAGGGAGAAAGAGAGCGAGAGAGAGAGAGAGAGAAGGGGCATCGGGTTGCAGCTCCAATAAAAGACTGGAAAAGACAATTTGCTGAAAGATAAGCGTGCGAGAGAGAGAGAGAGAGAGAGAGAGAGAGAGGAAGAAACAGACAGGGTGGGTGGGGGTTAGGTAGGAAAAGAAAAGGAGACTGAATAATGTACTGAGTGAGAGAGACAAGAAGAGAGAGAGAGACGGAGAAACAACTGAGATGTAAGAGAGAGGGGAGGAGAAAGAGAAGAGTTGCAGAATGATTCCAACCATCCACCTACTTCAGATGCTCTTCTTCTCGCCTGCATCCTTCCACCTCCCTCCTTTCATCCGTTCAGCCACCCATCACTCCCTCCCCTGCTCCTTCCATATTTAATGGGAGCACACACAGTGACAGCAGGGAGATTGACTGGTCATCTCCTTGGACTCAGAGAGAAGGCGGGAGGGAGGGAGAAAGAGGTGGTGGGGTGGAGGAAAGACAGAGGGAAAGAGTGAACTCCCTTAAATAATCAATCTTCATATCCTTGTGTGCCTGGCCCATACACCCCCTCACTTTGTCTTGTCTCTGAGGAGAGGCAAGAACGCAGCTGAGGAGAGGAATTTTGGATTTCCAGAGATGTGGATGTTGGACCTTTCTCCTGGCTAGAGAGAAGATGGGATGATGGACCAGTTGATGGAGAACAAAAAAAGACGGGCAGATGGATTAATGGGTGGACAGACACACAAAGAGCCTGAGAGACAGACTCACGCTTCAACTCTAAGTGGACCCTGTCTACCTGTCCTGCACTTTCTACCTCCTCCTCATCTCTCCTTCCACCAGCTGCTCTGTTAATCCTGAGCTAAAGAAGATAAAAGGGACATTATTAAGAGAAAACTTCAGAAGAGGAGATAAAAATATCCACAAAGGCAGCATCATTTTCAGAAAGTGTTGCAAGAAAAGGGAAGCTGGACTGTATATTTAGACAGGGACACTGTGAAAGCGATGAGTGACAGATGAGAGAGACTGGAGATGAAGCAGCAGAGAAGCGTTACCACCTGAACTCAATCTTGTCTGTCAAAGGGAAGATCAGACAGCAGAGACGATGAACTATATTTTTGGAAACAACACCCTGTACCCTCGCAGTTCGAGGGTAGGCGGGGCATCCGGGGGTCAAGGGGCGGGCCTAGGTATCAAACAGAAGCTGGGGCCCAAGCGGGGCTCCTCGGAGGAGCTGGCACCTCCCCACACCTCCTCCCCCTCCACCTCCTCTCCCGCCTCCTCCTCCCCCTCCACGTCCTCCTCACGCTGGCAGCAGCTCCTTATGTTCTTCTCCAGGAGGAATGCCTTCACTGACTGTATCACTGCAAGCCAGGTAACACACACACCTCAACCTGTGTGTGTATGCCCGCTTGTGTGTGTGTTTGTGTGTGTTGTGCTTTAGGGATGGTGGGAAGCATGAAACCTTACCTGAGTTTTTGTTGAGTGTGTGTGTGTGTGTGTGTGTGTGTGTGTGTGTGTGTGTGTGTGTGTGTGTGTGTGTGTGCCATTATTTAGCTAACATTCTCCAGTTTCAGTTTCTTAGCCAAAAAACAGGGAGGCAGTGAGGGGCAGCTTTAAACTGAAGCTGAAGCAGCACTCTGTTTATGGTAGAGATTTTGATAATGTTGTCATGGAAATGAGCCCTGGCATAGTGTACGAGACCCAGAGAGCCGGTGTGTTGCCATGGCAAAGCCATCGTTTAGCTGAGCAGTCTCCTCACTGCAAGTCTACAGTGAAATGAAAATCTTAGCACTGAAGGTGTGTGACTGACCTGATGAGAGGCATCACTGTCACCCCATGTGTAACAGTTCATTTAGGACGTTATTATAAAACGAGCCATAGGAAGTCTATCCGTGTTTGTGAATTATATACAAGTGAAAGATAGATGATGTTTTTTAAACTGCCTTTATAGCACTTTATTTAGGGGCTGGTGTTGAGCTGGTGCATTGAATGTAAGCAAAAGTAGACAAGTTGAGCATCATCAGCTTTAGGGGACAATTAACATTTTTTAAGGATTCTTTACAGTTGTCAGATTTCTTGGGACAGAGACTTCAGGGACATTTCTTGACATATCTTCACAAATTCATATCAGATGTAAATAAGAATACTTGTGAGACTCTGTCCAGATTTTCTCAAGAAAATATCATAAACCGATCCTGATTAGCTGTCCTATCTGATTCTGAGGTCACATAAACTGAGGAGAGAACTTTCAGTCTTTGCAGAGATATGTAGTCTCAAACTGCTCTTGTTTGTATATTTACTTGTATAATTCCCCTGGGTTCATACTTGATCTTTCTGGTTTTAAACGACCTCTGAATACTTAAGTAAGTAGAATATTTTGTGTTTTTTATGTTATCAGTGCAGTGTTAAGATAAACTAAATAGCAACATATAAATAATGCATCAGTTGGTTCGTAATGACCGGATTAATCTATAATTCTTATAGCTGTCTTCTGGAGCATATATATCCTCTGTCCATCCATCCATCCTCTTCCACTTATCCAATTCAGGGTCATGGGGGGAGGGGCAGGCTGAAGCCTATCTGAGTTGACATGAGGAGCGAAAGGCAGATTGCATCCTGGATAGAGCAACATCATTAATTTAATCAAATTTTACAATTGTTTTACACATTTTTGTACCAAACAGTGTGAACGCAGTTATTGTGGAGAGTGTGCCGGACTGGACTGTACCTTCAAATTTGTACCTAACTATAGTATGATGAGACTGCCATTAACCCAGCTATAAACCCTGCTTTATGTCCAGTTAGCTTCAATTCTTCAATTCTTTATTTATTTGTCACATGTAGTTATAACTAGTACAACACACAGTGAAATGTTTTTTCCGGCTAAAAAGTATTCCCCCCCCGACTGTGCATCTTACTAAACTTATAATAAAAAAATATCTATATAAAAGTATAAAAATGTATAATATCGTGCAAAATATTACGCTGTAATAGTTAAGAGCTATAGTGTACGTATTTACGTAAATACAGATGTAAATGATAAAATACAAATAAAAATAAGGATAAAACTCAAAAGAAAATTATATACTGTGTATGGAATTGTCCATCATGTTGTCCGATTTGTGTTTTGATTGAGGAGTCTCACTGTTTGTGGGTAAAAACTCCTCCTGAACCTTTCAGTTCTTGTTTTCAGGCTACAGAGGCGTTTCCCTGACCTCAGTGGCCTGAACAGTTTGTAAGCGGGATGGCTGGAGTCGTTAGTGATCCTGATGGCCCGGGATCTGCACCTTTCAGCGTAGATGTCCTGCAGTGTTGGTAAAGATGTTCCCATAGTGCGTTCAGCTGTGCGCACGACCCTCTGCAGGGCTTTCTGTTGCTGTACTGTGCAGTTCCCGTACCACACCGTGATGTTATTACACAGGATGCTCTCAATGACCCCGGTGTAGAATCTCCTCTGGATGTTCTTGGAGATCTTAAACCTCTTTAAACGCCTCAGATGATAGAGGCGCTGTCTGCCTTTGCTGATGAGGAAGTCCGTATGTGTGTTCCAATTAAGGTCCTCGTTGATATAAACACCGAGGTATTTAAAATTAGAGACTTTCTCCACAGGGTTTCCATTGATCTGAATTGGGGTGTGAGTTTTCTCGCCTCTCTGTCTCCTAAAATCAATCACCATCTCCTTTGTTTTGCTGATATTCATGGAGAGGTGGTTTGCCACACACCACTTTGCTAATCCGTCCACCTCGCTTCGGTAGGCCCTCTCGTCATTCCCGGAGATGAGTCCTACCACCACTGTGTCGTCAGCGAACTTCACAATGGAGTTAGTGGGGTATCTGGCCGTGCAGTCCGCGGTGTAGAGGGAATAAAGAAGAGGGCTAAGCACACATCCCTGGGGGGCCCCTATGTTCAGTGAAAGGGTATGAGAGTACACATCCCCTATTCTCACCGACTGTGGTCTCGCAGTCAAAAAGCTGTGAATCCACCTGCACAAGGATGTGCTGAATCCCAGATCCCGGAGCTTATCCGTAAGGATGTGGGGCACTATGGTGTTGAACGCTGAGCTGTAGTCTATAAACAGCATTCTCACATAGTTCCCACGTCCCTCATCTAGATGGCTCAGTGTGGTGTGCAGGACCTGTGCTACAGCATCTCCAGTGGATCTATTTGTCCGGTATGCAAACTGCAATGAGTCCAAGTCGGGAGGGAGGAAAGAACTAATAAAGGGTTTCATGAGCCTCTCAAAACATTTCATCACTACAGATGTTAGGGCCACTGGGCTAACATCTGTCTAGTGCTTCACCACTTTATTGAGTTTCCACATGCTGAGTCAATAATGCTCATGTAGTGTGGAAAAATGGAACAAATGTGAACATGCATGATGTACATTAGGATCTTCCAGATGTTGAAATAATTTGCAGCAGCTGACTTTGGTAATTTTCTATTTAGATTGTTCTCGTCTTTTTTAAGCACCACCTTTTGAAACCCTTTGTTTCCACAGTGTTATGCAATCTATTTTTATCATTACATTATGCAAAAATATAAAGAGACATTTAGGCCATTCTCTACTTTGCATGAATGTTTTGGATGTTGCTTGTTATTGATATCAGATTTTTAAATGGAGGAAGCTGTGCCTTCCACTCAGCATCTCTTGCAGATATTAGACTAGTTTTCTGAGGGGTAAAATAGCTTGAAACATCAGAACATTAGGAAAGTGCTGCAGATGTGATGATGTGATTGGCCATTAGTGAGTCCTTCTACTGATATGGTATAATCAGCACATAAAAAGCATCAGTGACATAAAATAAAACATGCATAAATAAATGCATGAATGCATGGATTCCTACCTTAATTACAAGATTCCAGACAGATTTGTAAAGTGCGGTAGCATGTGTAACAGTCTCGAACACTTATTTTAGTATTTGATGTTTTGTGGTACTGTAGCATATGTGTCTCAGACACTTACTGCATGACTGATAGGGCATTATGCTAAACACGCCCTCACTAACATAACTCTCGGTCCCACAGAGAGAGTGTATGGATATAAATGTGGTGTGATACATTTGACACTGTGTGTGTGTTGGTTATATCAAGCTTCCATTATGATACACAGAGCTTTGCAGACCCATGTCTATATGTAATAACTTTCTACTGTCTCCAGGGGGCAGCATTAAAATATATAGCCCAACCAGTATTGTGATGCTCCTAATTTCTTGCTCTTTTGCTCTTTACAGCAAAAGAGAGTTGAGGCAGAAGTGATCATAAACAGTATCTTTGTAGTGGAGTGGAAGCACTTCAGCCACTGTCTGTGCTTTTTATCTGTGCTTTTTCTAATCTTTGATGATTTCACTTGCACTTCTTCCTTTTCGTCGTAAAATCATCTGTCACTTCCTTTCCTGATTATAATAATAATAATAATAATAATAATAATGGATTGGATTTATATAGCGCTTTTCAAGGCACCCAAAGCGCTTTACAATGCCACTATTCATTCACTCTCACTCTCACATTATACCTAAATGTTAACCAGCATTCAGCCCACGCATACTGTCATCTCTATAGTGCTATGCATTGCAGGACTCCCTGTAGCTTGTGAACTGGTTCTTAGTCTTTCTCTCTTTGGGACTATAAACCCCACATTAACTTGCAAGTGCTAATGGCCAGAGCCAGTTAAGGTTTTGATGGTTTAGATTGTTGAGCTAACAATACACAAATGTTCATTAATCTTTAATCAAATTGTTTAAAATGTTCAACACTTTTTGAAAAAACCATATAAAGCATAACAGTATGATATAGTTTTGGAATCATATGGATTTTAGACTGGACTTTATCTCAGTGGTGTCTGTTGCTAAGCCTCTTCCTCGATGACAGTAATGTTATTGATTCTAAACGCTATCAGCGCTCCAGTCAATCCATCTGTATAGGTAGCCTGGATGTTGACTTTTGGCTGTACTTTGATAGTGTTATTTGCTACCAGCAGGCAAATATAGTTTGAGTCTCTTTATAGCACACACAAAAGGTTAACCCTACACGCTTAAAATGGGGTTTTTTTTGTGCACACAAACAGCAGTCCTCTCTTTCACTGCCCCACCCATTTCTTTCTATAATTGATGAATAGTAAACAAGAGGTATGAAGGTCATACTGGCTCTCCAGAAAGAGCTCTAAAAGCCTTAAAGATGTGTTTAGTGGTCAAAGGAAATGGATGTGGAGAGGGTTGGGCAGAGTAGGGAGACAGAGTGGGAGAGAGAGTAAGACACAGACGGAGACAATTAGTGACTGATTAGATATCCGATCCTAAAATCATAAACTATCCATCATAAAATGTCCATCTGAGCATACAGCAAATCAAGCGACAGAGGTCAGCTTGTCGATCATGTTAGGACTGTTAGTTGGAATAGTCTGAATGTAAAGTATCAGCAGGAGAGGCAGTACATCGGTTTTCTGTTTGGTTTCACATTGTCTGCTGTCTGTCAGATGTTCCCACTCAATAGAAAAGTGTTAAAATGTATTTAATCACAGCAGATTCCAGTATTATCACAAGCAAAAGGTGTAAAAGACAGAGTAACAAATTTACAGTGGTTGTTTTATTCTAAGAATGAGGTCTAAAAATATCCTCTATATATGTCGGTAATATTAAAATGGAAAATGTGTGGGAGCTACGTCACAAATGCTTTAGCTATACTGCCTTTTTGCACAGTACAGTTCAACCTACTCTCCCCAGCACACACACACACACACACACACACACACACACACACACACACACACACACACACACACACACACACACACACACACACACACACACTGCTTCAGCAGAGAGTGGCTCATTATCCTCCTCTTCCTGAGAAGACTTTCCACTCTCCCAGCACCTCATGGGATACCAATGTGCATGTGTAGGCTTTTCTTTCACAGCTGATTGTGGATTTGTCGTTCCTACTATTTCACCTTGTACATTGGTCTGATGGGAAACCTAGGACCCCAGTATGCTTGTGTGCGATTAAACTCCAAGTCTAATATTTGAGTGGGCACTATGTAATTAAATAAAGTAAGTTTTTTTTTTTTGGAGTCTTCACACCATAGCTGTGAATTTTCACCTCCCACACTCAGAATCTATACATCATGGCCTCATGGAAATGAAAAAGCGCTTTAATGCTGAATAAATGAGAAATCACAAACAGGTGCCGCGAGACAGAAGTGGTTCTTTATTCTTCTTCTGCTGTGATAGTGCTCTGCTCACATCATATGGAAACACACACTGGGGCAACTTGAAGGTTAAAAGCAATGACTTGGAAACATTAACGTGTTCAGACTTGCTCGGAAACCCTCGGGGCATCATGACTGACGTGCCCTGCCTGCTTTCTTTCATTCTGATCAGCTGCTACATGAAATCGTAAATGTTGTGTGATTCTGCAGAACAGAAGGAATGATCTCAACAAAGTAGCCTCGCTGTATCTTCCCTCTTTTATTATAAATGATAGCGCGGTGGTGATGTCATGAGTGGGTGGGATTATAATGCAAATGTATACCGTCCGGACCGTCATTGTGTGTCGTAACTAATGAGCACCGCCTCTGATGCTAGCCAGCGCTGCAGGTGGCATCAACTGTTGTCATGGTGATACTGCTGCGCTGATCACCAAAGGGAGAAATTTGGGTTTTTGTGTGTTTTTGTGTGCACGAGAGAGTGTTAAAGTTAAAAAGGAAAAAGTAGATGAACATTTGTATATAAACTTGCTATCTTTATATGTGATCTCACACACACGCACACACACACACACACACATTGTGTTGTGGCCATGAGTAGTGCAATGGATTTGCGCTGCTTGAGAGTGTGTGAGGTGTTGCGTCACCTTCTGTGAGTGGGATGAAGCTTGCATATCAGCTCTCTCCCACACACACTGAACACACACACACAGACATCTCCACACGCTCCCTCTCCATCAGTCTCCTACCTCCAGCCTGTTCTCTGGTTATGCTGATATAATCAGCAGAGATTAGCTGACCACAAGCAATCACTTAATATGTCCACTAACTAATGAGACTGAACACAACATAACGATGTCTCCATCCATCTTGTGTGATTACTATGGGATGGTTTGACACTACAGGCGGCTTGACCTATTCACCGCTACTTGAGAAATTCATGACTGGATATAAGTGCTGATTGTGATGTAAATCAGAAGCCTTGAGTGTCACTGCTTCATTAGAGCATCGGCTTTTCATTTTAGAGCAACAATGTCTGCTTGTGTATTATTATTACTACCAGGCAGAATAATATTGGCACCTTTGTTATGCAGTCACACATGGATGTGCTACAGTAAGTGACAGGCTCATTACTGTACACCATAAGGCACAGATTATAATTGGAAAAGCTTTTGTTGCACAGAGAATATGAGCCAGCAAACAGCAAGCTTTGTCCCACGTTAATGATGCCATCCCTCTTGACTTGTAATTGTGCCTCCTTGTAGGACAATGAGTGTGCGTCTTGATTAAAATTAAAGTTTAATCCTGTGACAGAAATGAGCAGCAGCACCACCAGTAGTGGCTTCTCTCACAGTTTGTCCCTTTCTTCAAGTATGTATGATCAAATCTTTTATATCACTTCAGCAAATTGCCTCTGGAAAAAGTCCTAAAACAGATATGAATATGCAGAGTCAGCAGGGAAGGGATTCGATTTTGGTACCAGAAGCTTTCTTGTATTTGTTTGCTTGTATTAGAGCTGGCTGTGGTTGCATGCAGGTAAACAGTCCATAATAAGAGCAAGACAGGGATTGCATTTTGAGAAAGATAATATGCAGAGTGACAGCAGAGGAACTAGTGATGTCAGCTGGCTTCCAGAAACGTTCAAAATCTGGTTCCCAGATTGTAAATGAAATAACTTGTCCGTGTTAACAACCAGGCCAGGGTTTCTGTCACTTGGAAGCCAAATATGCACTAGTTCCAGTTAGTTTTTTAATGTTCTGCATGATAGGTACAAGTGGGTGTCTTCTGATGTTTCTTCTTTAAGAAAGTAACAGCATGAGACATTTTAATGTCAGTACTAACACTGTCAAAATTTCCACATATCCTATGAGCAGCAATACCATAAAATTTCAGTAAAGGTAAGATTTCAGCATCATGATGCTGCAGTGGTTCGTACTGTTGCTTTACACCAAGTAGGTCTTGGATTCAAAGCACCATCTGCTCGGTGCATGGTGGATTTGGGGGCCTTTCTGTGTGGAGTTTGTGTATTCTCTGTGTGTCTGTGTGGGTTCTCACCTGGTACTCCAACTTCCTCCCACAGTCCACAGACATGCAATTAGCGGGGTTAGATTAACTGGTGAATCGAAATTTCCCAAAGGTGTGAATGGCTGTCTGTCTCTGTGTATCAGCCCTGCAACAGATTGGTGGACTGTCCAGGATGTACCCTGCCTCTTGCCCTATAGTCCCCGCCCCTCCTACAATCCTGCATTGGACAAGTGGAAGTAAATGAATAGATGGGACAGTAAGACTTAAAGATATCAGCTTTTCAAGAGCATTTTGTTAAAATGAATTTAACTTATTAGACTCACTCAGCAAGAATGTACAGATCCAGTCTCTATTTCAGCTGCCTGCATCTTTAGGGATGTCATTGTTTCCTTTAGAAATGATCTGTGACACTGTTTTTCCTTGCTGTGTTTTGCTGTTGGTGGGGGCTTTTTTCCCTTCGTTTTTCTTTTGATGCGTGCAGTATAGTGCTGCACTTTCATCATTCCACATGTTGTTATTGTCCAGAATAAAATATGGCCAGGTTGTTGAAAATACCATAAAAACTACTGGTACTAAAGAAGCTTTTGTTATGACAGTTGCTTAGATAAAAACAAGCATTTTTCCTACATCAATTTAGAAACGTAATATTTTCTTTGTAATTTTTATTTGACATTTTTGCATTTTTGCAATAAGTTTAGTGTAAAATGGTCAGCAGATAAACTGGTAAGTAGTTGCTGCTTATCCTCCTGTCTTTGGATCTTTGGCAGTGCTTTAATATGAGTGTGTGGTTGTGCTAGAGTAATAAATGTATTCAAAAGGAACTAATGAGTAGAAGTTTTTTAACACCCACAGTTTTAAGTCACTTTTTTTGTTGCACTGCTGTAAGGACTCCAGCTCCTTCATCTCTGCCAGGATTAGGCAGAGTGCCTAGAGACTGAAAACAGAGTTTGTAATTAAGTCATGGAGGAAGAGATCACCATCCTGGCAGTCACAGTGGGCACACTGATAGACAAAGAAAGAAAGTGTCAGTTACAGTGACTGTAATTGACACCGAGACCACTTTCTTAACAGACAATACCATTACAGCATGTATTACTTCACTCTGAGCTCTGGTTCACAGTTGGAGGGATGCACATGCAGTCTAGTTAACAGAAGCTATGGTTTCACCAGCATGTATGAGTGACACAGATAGATGGGGAAAGAGAGCGCGGTGAACACCACGGCGAACGAACCTCTCAGTAATTGTTGAACCTTGCGCGCTTAATTCAGGAAACGATCGTACACAACATCCCCACAAGTAGGATCGCTTCCTGAGGTCAACAATCAGAGGAGGAGGAGGTGTTTACGACAGTACAGAAGACTCGGCCCTGCTCCTGTTGACCCCACTAACTTTCCTATTACAGCATGTTATCCCACTTGTAGTATTTATGATAAGGAATAGTGGCATGAGATTGAAAATAAGTCACTATTGCAGTAAACAAATCCTCCAGAAATCATTTCTTTCTTGTCGATCAGTGCTTCACATTAGCTGAAGTTAAATCTTCAGAACTGTAATAATCCCATTATGTTATGATAAAGGCCACACTTCTGTGGGTACAACGTGTTTACAGTGTGTTTCTAAGCCATGTTCTTATCGATACGCTAAGACGCTGTCGATTCAGGATGAATGCTGTTTCAAATAGGGATCCACAGACTCTGAATCTGTGGGTTTTTGTTGTGGTTATTTATTTACATGACAGGAAGCAATTTGATCCATATGAGAAATAAGGGACATATTTCAAAGTCTTTTCACCAGCTCCTTGTTTTACCTGCGCCTGAAGCCCAGGTACAGTCTGAAAGAGTGTAGATGTAGTTCATCCACAGAATGAGGAAGCTGATAATAGTAATGTATTGCCACAAGTAGTTTCTTTATGAGAAAAAGATGTATGTCAATGCTTGTATGTCTGTGCACTACTGATTCTGTGGGAAACACTGATCGTGCAATTTTTGAACATGAACAACACTGATGTGTCGCAGCATATCTTATTTGTTAACGTTGTGATATCGGTCAACAGATACATATATGGGTGGTAAACAGGGACATCCATTTCAAGTTATGTTAGATTTTTATTTAAATAAATAGAATTTTCTTGCTGTCAATTTCCTGAATTTCAGCTAAATAAGCTGTTAGAGCTCAGGTAACCATTTGCTATAGAATATTTGTGCTCTATTAAATTTCTGGCTGGTGAAAAAAACTGAATGAAGTGTCTGCCAAGCTTGATCTCCTCTTTGTCTCAGTTAGTTAAGGACAATATTAAATCTTATTATTTTACAGACAGACAACATTTAAATCTTTAACAGCAAAAGCTTGTCAAAGCCTTCCAGCTCCAGCCCAGAGCACATCTCTGCTCTAGTCATAACAGACTCTGTAAATTAATACTGATTTCTGCTGCTGGTGTGTGATATATGATAATGAAGATCTCAGGCTGCAGCCTCACATGTCTGATCACCCACTGGATCCATGGAGACCACAGCTCCTGTTGGTCTTTTTTACAAGCTTTACTTGTGGATCGTGTCAGAGCATCTGCTGCCATTATTCAGTCGATTTGTGTCTGTTTAGAAAAGTCAGTGACATGACAAATAGTACGCGCATTTGTTAACAGGAAATGCCTTTTAAATGCTGTTAGACCTGGTGCCAGTGCTAATTGGACTGCGCACTTCTTGAACTCTTCAGGCCGTATAATTACACCGAAAATGTATTTTACAGCCTTTACCGTAATATTTACCGTAATATGTACCATCAGTTTCAATTAAGATGAAGTGATTCCAAGATGAAGCCAAGCACTCGACAACTGAAGCTTCAAAATACTCTGAATTATACCATTATACCATCAAGAAACTACAAAATGTAACATTTTGTGGGATTGGAAAACTGGACAGCATTCAAAGCTCTATACCTGTGTGTTCATTATTATGACAATTATTTTGCTCACCTAAGAGTCAGTAAATGATTTGAATTTTTTGAGGTGTGGGGCCTCAGTATCTGAGTGGGACACTACATAAATGTAAGTCAGTACTCATGACGTCACCTTCATCGTATCTGTGTGCGTGCATTCTAGCCTCCTCTCAGTTCTCCATCTGTCTGTGGAGTCTGAGGCCTCCTGCTGGGGACAGCCAGGATTACAACCTAGTCTCCAATCTGGAGAGAGTGGAGTTTATTGATTGTAGTTAATTGTTTTCGGAAGTCTGTTCTGCAAATCCTCTCAGCCTCCAGCCAAGATGCTGTCTCCTGTCACATGTCTGTTTTTGCTGTCAAACACTTGATCCTCGCTGACGGCTCTTGATGTGGTCAGTTTTTGGCTTTTAGAGATAAATAGTAAAACATTTTGCTTGAGTGAAGCATGAAGGAGCAAAAAAGACATGGCCCACATCTTCACTTTTTACAGGAAAGAAAGGATTGTGTGAATTCAGTGCTTTGAACATTTTTCATGTGTGTGACTGTGTGTGCGTGTGTGCATGTGTAAAAGAATAATTAATATCTATTACAGTAATTGCATGGAGCACAAAAGGTTTTATACTCAGCAAATAAGGTTGTTTTTTTTCTCCTGGATAGTCGGGTTGTTCTGACCCAGAAGAGAAAATAACTACTCAATTAAACCAGTGTGCAGAACTGATGGTGTAACGTTGGCTGATTTATTATTTTCCTAATGTTTTTCTGTTAAAAAAATTAAATTAAAACATTACATAGTGGTATCAAATTAGAGTGGGGGTAGAAAGCTAAGTAGAGCTTGACACAGTGTAGGCAGGCTGAGTCAGATGATTTCTAATAAAAAGATTTGGGGGTGCAGTGTCAAGTTTGTCCCACCTTTAGTACTAATGGAGTAATCACAGCAGGGACTAGAACCTGACTGACAGATTATACTTCTCTCATATGAGCCTAATCCACACTGCAGCATTGTGGATTAGGCTCTAAGATGTGAAATATCTTATTCTCACATCCTTGTTTCTTCTCCTTGTCTGCCCTCTCCACCCCATCCCTGTATTTTCATGTTTCAGCAGCAGCCTCCACCCCTCCCTACCCCGCCCTCTAGCACTATATTAGTGCTGGCTTCATTTAGCGCTGTGATGCTAACAGCCTATTCTTCTTGCTCATCCTCTTCTGACTGAGCGCTTAGCCTGCAGCGCTAGCAGTACTTTACACAGGGAACACACACACTCTCTCTCACACACACACACACACACACTCGTAACGCACTGGGCCGCTACAACAGGCTTTCTCTCTGCCACCCTCGCCCTCTCTCCATCTCTTTGTGCTCTCCACATGGGTGCTGCTTTTTAATGTGCCTTATCTCTATTTGCTTCTCTTTTGCTTATCAGCTTGGTTTGGGGCCAGTTGTGTTATATATTAACTGACATTATAAAGACATCAGGCTCATAGCTACAACCAGATAGGTGTATGTGTGTGTGCATTTCTCTTGCTCCAATGGCAGATCCTGTTCTTTCCTAAATACCAACTGTAGGCTGCCAGAAGCTATATTTAAACTGATCTGGGAAAAAAAATAAGCCTTTTCTCAGTCACTGTGCACAGGCTCAACTGATATCAGTAGGGTTTTTATAGTCGTATCTATGCATCTACTTAAATGTAAAAAAAAAAAAGAAGGTGAATTTATTGATTTATTTTTAAGTGTTGCCAGGTGTTGACTTTAACCCAAATCAGTTAATAGTATGAATTCCTGCTGGTTATCTAACCAAGTCCATCTAAGTTTGTTAAAGAGACACATACATTTTTCTAAACATGTAAACTGCAAGTTCTTCAATAACCTTGAATATCTGAATGTTTTCTGGGGTATAAGGTTGCATAGGTATATAATTAGTTCCATCTGAACAGGAAGAAAACACAAGAAGTGTCAAGTTTATACTTTACTAAGATTATACTGGTCCTTGGTGCTCTTTCACAGTTCATCCACTGTTAGAAACAAGCCGATTTTTTTCCAACTTTCCTCATAATGAGAAAGTTTGAACAGCAGATGGATAGTGCTTCTGTGTTTCCAGCCAGAGCTGTGTCCCTGAAATGACCCTCTAGCTGACATCATATGGAGCCAAGAATAGAAAAAAGAAAAAAACCTGTCTGAAACGTCGCAAAACAATGAACAACAAAGGAAAAGCTCAGTAGGCCCACAATGCCAAATATCTTTTTTTGCATAAAGGTGCAATGCCACATCCCATATTACTCGTTATTACTTATACTGCAACACCTCTTCAGCGCTGCAAGTGTAGTGCAGTGACAAAGTATTTGCCCCCTTCCTGATTTCTTTTCTTTATTTGTCACACTTTTATGTCTCAGATCATCAAACAAATCTTAATATTAGACAAAGGAACTTCTGTAAATACAAAATGTTTGATTTTTTGTTGTTGTTGTTGTTGTTCATTGATCGTTTATTAAGGGAAGAAAAACCTACGTGGTCCTGTGTAAAAAGCAATTACTCTTCTTTGCTGAATTATTTTAATCCAGTCACATTGGAGGGTTTTGGAGCATGAACGATGTGGTCATGCCAAAGAATCTTAGTTGGCTTTAAGTCAGGACTTTGATTTGGCCACTCCAAAACCTTCATTGTGTTTTGTTTTTTTAGCTTTTCAGGGGTGGACTTGGTGTTTCCAGTCACTGTCCTGCTGAATAACTGAGTTTGAACTTCAGCGCGTGAACTGATAGCTGGACACTTTCCTTGAGGATTTTCTGCAGTGGGACAAATACTTTTTCGTGGCACTGTATGCAAGAAATAAATAAAAAAACACAATTTAGATGGTTATGTATTAAGTTTCCATACCTGACCACAACTGTAAAAGATCAAAGGCGTACCTTCTGCCATAGATAAATTAAAGCCTGAAACATATAATAAGCAACCACATCATGATTCACAAAGAGACAGTGAAGTAGGCCAAGGCATACACACAAAACGCGCTTGCAAACACTGCATTCCAGCTGACCCGGCCTCTCTTGAGATGCTTTAAAAGAGCAAGACAAAGGTTGATGGAAGCGACCGCAATCCACCAATCACAGCACTCCCTTCTTTGTACACACACACACTGTGACTCTGAGCGCTGTATTGCTGTCCTCGGTTGCCTATCGATTAGTTATGCCTGGCTGCTGTCATGTGCAGGAGTCCGGGGAAGCCCCCTAATTGGCCAGTCCGGGAAAGGGAGAGAAAGAGCAAGAGAGTGAGTTGGGGAAAGAGAGAGAAAGAGAGAGAGAGAGAGGTGGATGCTGAGGGAAAGAGGCACCATAGAAAGATGAGAGCAGCTGAGGGATGTGGCTAATTCAATCTATCATACCATGAAAACAAGACAAGATGAGAGAAGGAAGATGATGAGAACTCTTTCAGACCTTTTTTTAAATTTCTGCTGGATTTAAAGAATGAATATAAATCTTAAGAGAAAAGGGAAATGCAATATAGGACTTTTTGGAATATATAAATGTGATGAATGCTGAGGGGCCAACACTTTTGATACAAAACTGGAGTGTGCTGTCGGTGGATAATGTGAATTACTCTGACTGAAGACTGGAGTAGACTAACCACAGGAGTGAGAAATCTTCCATTGGAGCACTGTCTACAGAAACAAAGCAGGACTGGAAGGAGTGGTCAACTTGTCCAAGTGGCTTTCCTGTTTCTTTTTGGGACCCAGCTTTTATTATCCTACTGCTACCATACCACTGAGAGATGGTGAGAGTGTTAAAAATGCTAATAAAGGAGGATGCTTTGCTTTTGACGACTAATTCACACTCAAATCCGTAAGGGAAAGGAAACACGAGTAAAGTTGCCTAAAGAGGAGGGATTACTTTTTTTTTTTTTATTCCGGTGAGATTTACTTATTGACATATGAGAAAAAAGGGCTGAAATACCTACTTTGTACTGGATGCGGAGAGGGATTGGTTGTTCTTGAGAGGCATGACCTACATTATTCAGACAGAAGTGATGGTGAGGAGCATCTCAGTAAAGGAGAGAGTGTGGTAAGCGATAAATAAAAAAACAAAACGTAAAGACGACAGAGAGGATTTCTTTGTGTTTTTATGAATCTTTGTCAGTATGAACACTTATTTCCACAGCCATGAGTTTTGTTGTAGCCCTAAAAAGCCCAGCGGTGGCACCACAAAGGGCAAATCTGGCAAAGGGAAGGCCAAGTCGAGCAAGAGCCACTCTCACTCGAAGCATAACCAGAATTTATTGCAAGTACAGACGCCGAGTAACCAACTGCAATCTTCGCCTCGACACTCACCAAAGCGCCACCCGCATTCACCAAAGCCAAAGCAACGGCATCCGCCAAAACAGCTCACTCCGTCTCCCTCTCCCAGCTACTACCACATAGCGCCACCATCTTCCAGTCATCAGCTATGCCCGCCATCACCAACTTGCCATCTGGCCCCACAGTCCCCAAACAGTCTATTTCCTTCGCCAAGCCACCATCAGCTTCACCTATCGCCAGGCCACTATCACTCCCCCAACCACCACTTGCTTCACCTGTCAGCAAGTCATCATCAGCTGCAGCATCATTCTCACAACCAGTATCACCCATCAGCCTCGCCCAGTCACATGCTCTCTTCACATTCGACTCATCAAATCTACCACCAGCAGCAGCAGCTCCGCTCCCCCAGTCACCACTCACTGTTCCAGCAGTACCAGCACCACCACCACAACTGCCCTTCTCCTCTTCCTCATGCCTCCCAGTCGCTTTCTATCCATCCTTTTCACTCTCCACAGCTCCCCTTGTATTCCGGGCTGGGGGGTAATGGGTGGAGCACACTTCCTACCAACCTCGCCAACAGGGGCTGTAGAGGGAAGTTTCCCAATCTTAGAGACAGCGTGAAAAAGAGTCCCATAAAGAGCAAAGGCAAAACAGGAGGCAGGCTGTGGCCCAATGACACGTATATCTGGACTGCACACTCAATGGAGACACCCCCACATGTGCCACTCATACACCACTTCCCACGAATACAAGCCCATGTACAGGTAGGTTATAGGTGGAAGTATGTCAGACGTGGACAGCAAAGGCGGGAACAGCGTTATTTCCCATCTATCTCTACTGAGTGAGATGCTGATACCAGAAACAATTTTCAGTTATGCATTGTGCAGATGCACTTGTGGTGGATTTTGCCTGTTATTAGTGCTAAATAAAGTCATGAACAAATACTTCCCGCTTTTTTTGATAAGCAGTCAAGCTAATGATTGATTATAAAAGAAAATTAATCATTTACTATTTCATCCTCAAAATTTCAATAGGTGTAGAAGTAACTATAGCCTTGGTATCTAGAACTAGGTTTGGGATGGGGGAGGGTGTCCTGCATGTACTGTAGACCATTCTGCTAGGTGGATTTATTGGTATTGTAAGGAAAGGGCCACCTTTAGTCCATTGTATCATTTGAAAGATAACCTCATGCTAACTACAAAGAAATCTGTATTATTTCTTTGAGTGTATCACATTGGTCTGTAGTTCAGTTTCAGAGAGCATATACTTCTACTTAACATATATTTCTATGTCACTATTTTCCAGCTATTTTATTGGCCACTGCATTTTGGGCAAATTGCTTTCTTAGTGTTTGTTTGTAGAAAGATCTTCAAATGAAAAGCTACACACTTATATAGGGGTGATATAGAGAGTGCGTTACAAAAAGGGAAAAAAACACATGGCAGTAGAGAACGAGACATTCACTGATTTTATACAGGACACTGTGTCCTTTACTGACATAACATCTGATAAGAGCTTCAATTGTATGGAAATAATAGCATTGATTACTATGTTCAAAGTACTGCTAGAATCAATATAAACTGGCTACATTAGTCCCTAAAAGAAAGATGGAACAGTGAGCAAGGAAGAAGTGTAATTTGTGACAACAGCCTCCTTCAGACTCAGAGTATTGCTATCTCATTTCATTTATTTATTTATTTCACACTTGGTACAACAGTTTCCACAGTTAGTTCTTTCAGACAAACCAACCACACTTTCTATCGGTAAAGCACTGCAACCATGTGTGAATAGGAGCAGGAAGAAGAAAATATTCTTATTAAACCCTGCCCCCTATCTACAATACAACTTATATTGCAAGTGGGCACCAAAAAGCAAGGAACAAACTAACATTTATCTCCGGTCCTAACGCAAACCAAACAACAAATTTACAATCAGAATATACCACTCCACATAGTAACAAGGATAAAAGATAAGTAAATAAAATAAAATGAGGCAAAAAATAATGGAGGCAAAAAATAATGGATCCTTTTTTAATTAACTCCAATTTCGTTCACGTTCTTCATATTGAGTTATCGTTTTAGACATGCAACACTTTTTAAAACACTATAAATTTATACAGTTCTTTAAATTATAATGAAGAGAGTTCCACAGTCGTATACCCCTAACCGATCGACTCATTAATCTTTGTGTAGTCCTAGCTAGCTGATGCTTAAAATAAAATTTGCTTCTGCTGTCTTCTCCCCCCGAACACATTGAAAATAATCTTTGTAACTTAAAAGACAAAATTTTATTTTTAGCCTTAAACATAATTAATAGTGTCCGTAATTTCACTAAATCTCCTAATTTTAATAATTTCAATTTTATAAATAATTTATTTGTATGTTCTCTATATTTAACGTTATGAATCATTCGTATCACTTTCTTCTGCAATAAGTTTAGAGGTTTTATAGCATTCTCATATGTATTCCCCAAACTTCCACACAGTAACTAAAGTATGAGAAAAACAATGAAAAATATAAAATGCGCATTGTTTTGTCATCTAATAAATCTCTTACATTTCCCAAAATATAAATGTTTTTAACCATCTTCTTTCTAATACTCAATATGTGATTTCCACGTCATATTTTCATCTACTATTACACCCAAAAAGCGAAATTCAGCAACTCTTTCAATCAATTCTCCATTAATGGACATAATGACTTCTTCCTCCTTTACACGATTGCCAAATATCATGAATTTCGTTTTTGTCAGATTCAAAAATAATTTATTTACATCAAACCATTTTTTAAATCTTAACATCTCAGAAATCATAATTTCAAATCTTTCAAATTCACTCCTGAGCAATAAACATTTGTGTCATCTGCAAATAAAATAAAATTTAACCTTTTTGATACGTCACAGATATCATTAATATATAAATTAAAAAGTTTAGGTCCCAAAATAGAACCTTGAGGAACGCCACATACAATCTTCAATCTTTCAGAGGTATTGCCGAGTTAATGTACATATTGGGACTTATTTTCTAAATAACTCCTTAACCAATTCAATGCCACTCCTCTCACACCATAAGTATACAATTTAGAAATCAAAATAGAACGTTGTAACGTGTCAAAAGCTTTTTTTAAATCAACGAATACCCCGACTGTGTATTTATTATTATGGGTTGCAGATGAAATATCGTCAATGAAAGTCAACAATGCTAATGCCGTTGATCTATTTTTACGAAAGCCAAATTGATTTTCATTTATTAGTTGATTTTTTTCAATAAAACTATCAAGTCTTTACGCAAAAAGTTTTTCAAGCACTTTTGAAAACTGTGACAAAAGAGACACTGGCGTTATTAAAACTATGCTTATCTCCTGATTTATATAAGGGTATCACTTTTGCCACTTTCATTCAATCAGGAAATACTCCTGATTGTAACGAGAGATTAAAAATATAGCAAAGAGAAATACTTATACAGTCTAAAGTCTTTTTAATTATAACCATGTCTATACCATCACAGTCAGTAGATTTTTTATTTTTAAAGTTTTCTACAATTGCTACTATTTCTTTTATGGTAATATCAGCTAAGAATATAGAAGTAACCACTCTACTTTCTCCTTTCTAGACTTCCTCATATTCTGGGTCGTCATTTTTTCTAATTAAATTTGCTAAAGTAGGTCCAACATTTACAAAAAAGGAATTTAATTCGTTTGCTACTTCAGTCCTGTCATCAACAACTTGACTATTCTTAATGAAATAAATAGGCCGATCTGAGGGTGTGTTCTTGTTACCCAATACTTACCCAATATTCCAAATGCCCTTAATATTATTCTTGTTTTCCTGATGGGAGGTCTACAAATACATTGGCTGCTAAAAGCAATCTCCAAGTGTTGTACTTATATCTGACCACAGTGTTATGGACAATTTAGAAGCATAAGGTCACTACAGTATTGCTGCCATTATCTTGAAGCTTCGAGTGCTTTGCTGATGTTTTCCACACAAAACTGCACTCTGGGCTGTCAAATGAATTGTAATATATTCATAGCTTGTCTCTCTTTTACTCTGAGGGATACTGGAAGTAATTCAGAAATACAGAGAAAACAGATTTAGAGCAAATGAAAGGTTTCAAAATAAAGCCTGCAGTCAATGGGACAGCACTGAACGATGATGGGCGCAGTGCAAGAGCGATTCCCAGTAATACAATCAAAAGAGCATAGCCATCCATGTGTAACAGGAAATGTGTCGTATTATATAAACAGTGTAGCTCTCTTCTACTTGCTATAGTTATTGCGGACACGGTGATCACAGAGTTAGAAGGTAGCGATGGTGTGATTAGTGTGATTAGAGTGGTTGTTCTGAGTGGATGGAGTCATGCTCCATCTGATTAAGTTATCTGATTTTCATTGCTTGTTAGGAAGTCAGAACGAGCGATGATGTTATGATTGTATGAATGTTTGGGTCCATGTTCACCTCTGTGTACAGCCAGTGTGAGTTGGTTTTAGAGAAACGCAACACTTTGGCCTTTGTATGTGTTTTGCGCGTTCTTCCATATGTGATTGTGTGTGTGTTAGATTGCTATAGGATTCTTGATTTCTGTTTCTCCAATCATGAGTCATCTGCTAATTAATAATTACGTTGATGGTTTAGAAGCTGATTAAAGCCCGCTACACTAATGGAAAATCATTTCCCCAAGTCTACACACTCGCGCACACACACACACATATGCAGACCTCCTTCAGGACCTAATCACTTGTATGTCTCTCTGTGTGATAAGACAAACGTGGGATAGTCTGGATCTCTCTCTAAGCTGTCCTGTGTTGGACTCAACCAACCATAATGCCATGATAACACAGCTGGTGTAACACCCCTTATGTAACGACTGACAATCACTTGCACAGGATAACTAAACACTGTCTGGATATGGATGTTTTGTGTGCATGTGTATTTGTGCACCGAGTGCTTGTTTGTTTATATTTGCACATTTGTACTTTTGGCCTTTTCATGTAACACAACTCTGTCCTCACACACTCAGACACACACAAATTCAAATATGTATTGATGTTACATAAGGGTGCAGTCTGACATGGCGTGCCAATGGAATCACCAGCTGAGTGACGGACTGGATTTGTCGCTTTGTGAATGGTGCGCACAAACAGAGAAAGAGACACATACGCAGAGCTTGTCTGCACTGTGCAACGCTTTTCCTCTGCTGAGGGAGTCACATAAGGTTTAGGCAAAGCGGTGGACTAGCATGCATAGTGGAATAAATTCCATACTGTGGTTAATAGGTGTTAATACAGTAGCGTCAGCTGAGGTGACTCCGTCAGTGTGTTTCATTGTCTAAGACTATTAGAATAAACAATTAACTGGTTATCTTTGTTGGTATTAACAGGTTAAGCCTACACGATAATTACAGTGACAAACAAGTTTTGGCTGGTGAAAGTCAGGAGTGTAGAGTCTGTCGTCCACAGGCTAAAATCTGGCCACCCCTCTGACCACCACACCCAACCAATGGGAAAGCCCACAGGGGGGCTGTGCATATACTCAGAACTGGAGTTACATTCAGTGAGTGTGTTTTTTCTAGCAGAATTTTTTCACTGATTGATTTTTCTGCCACCATTATACCCACACACTGACACATTTTGACAATGCAGCTATCCTTATCCTTATTATAATCATCATATGAGCTTTTACATATAAAAAACAACTTTATCGATTTTCCTAGATTATTTTTGTCAGCTGAGGCTTACATAAAAGCGATAACTTGAAGTAATTGTTTTTAAATCAGGAATTTTAGCCTACTCTTTATATTGTTGCTTCAGTTCATTGAGGTTTGCAGGCGTTCATTTATGCCTAGCTCTCTTTAGTTCCTGCTACAGCATTTCAGTCAGTTTGAGGTGTGGACTTTGGCTGGACCATTGCAACACCTTCACTCTTTCCTTTTTCAGCCATTTTCTTGTACAATTGCTGCTTGTGATTGTGTTTGGGATCATTGTCCTGTTGCATGACCCAGTTTTGGCCAAGCTTTAGCTGTCGGACAGATTGCTCCACATTTCGCTCTAGAATACTTTGGTATATAGAGAAGTTCATGGTCAACTCAGTGACTGCATGATGCCAAGGTCCTGTGGCTGCAAAACAAGCCAAAATCATTAGTTTTCCACCACCATGCTTAGCTGTAGCTATGAGGTGTTTGTGCTGATATGCTGTGTTTGGCTGTGTATTGTGGCCAAACATCTCCACTTTGGTTCTGTCTTTCCAGAGGACATTGTTCCAGAAGTCTTTGTGGTTTGTCCTGATGCAGCTTTGTAAACCTAAGCTATGCTGCCATGTTTATCGACACAAGGCGTTCTCCTGGAAACCCTTTTCAACAATTCATATTTGTTCAGTCTTTTTCTAATTGTGCTCTCGTGAGCTTTAACATTTAAAAGTCTAATTGAAGCCTGCAGAGTTGTAAAGAGGCATTCAGTTAACCCCCCCAGACCAACAAAATGCTAAAACCAAATGACAGGTGGTCACACATGCCAATGACTAATGAACCAAGTGCATTTGATTCCACTCAATGCCACCCCTAGATAAATAACAGCTTCAGCCAGGCCACCCCTATAATATCGGTCCCTGGTTACTTTGTTACAGGTTGTAGTCTCAATGTGTGCATTTGTTTGGGATCAGAAGTCATTAAGTTTTTTTCTTAAATTTCCTTATGTTGATGTGATTGATGTGAGCTTTCTAGTGGCAAAGGATAAAGAGGGTTGGTGTCCTTGTTGCAGTGATCTGCAGTGTGTTTTTCTAAAGCTTTTAAAACTGTCTGAGCTCTCTTTGAAAAGCAGCAAACTTGAGAGATCCTATTTTTGCTTTAGGTATACATTAACATTTGAATAGTGTTCTCCTAAATCAAATAACAGTCCAAAAATATTTAATACAGATATTTTCCTCTTCTCTGACATAAATACAGGTCCTCATACATCCTGACGACAACAGCTGTACCTGTCAGCATGGCCTCAGTGCCTCATTATGCAGGACTTAACCTGCTGTGTCCCAGCCTCCTTGTATCTATGTCTCTCTGAACCTTACTCCAAATTTCTTCTCACGCTGTTATTTATTTAATTTTTTTCTTTTAAAAAAAAATCCTGTATCCTTTTTTTTCTCCACTCTACATTTCTCAATATTGTTGACCAGCAGGCGGATTTCACTCCTCCCACCATACCTATAATCCTCCACACCCCACACTACCCCCTTCTGTTCCCTTGTGGGATCAAGCATCCAGCCAGCTTGACTGACAGTTCCACATGTGGCAGTGAGAGAGGAGGGGGTGGGGGGGAGGCGACAGGGTGGATGAGAGGTAGAGATTAGTAGAGACATAGATGCTGTTGCTGCTCTGCTGCATGTTCATGGTTATGGTGGCCTGTTTGGTTCTCTTGCTTGTTTGATGCTAGTTTAACTTGTTAGTTTGGCAACTTTTTTTGGCGACAGAACAAGAAGCGGAGTTCTTAAATGGACTGGCACGCTGATCGCTGGGCTGTTTGAGAAGTCTAGAGCCAGTGCTAAAGGTGGACGTCAGGGCACTAGATACTCTCTGGAGAGAAAGTGAGAGGAGACGAGGGAACAGGAGTCAGTAGGTTGGAAATGGAAAGAAAAAAAAGGTGTTCATGTTCTTGCAAAATGACAAAAACGACATCCTGTAGGTATTAGTGAGTTTCCTGCCTTTTGCTTTGCATGTGATTAGAAAATAGGAAATGGAAACCAGTGTCAGTCATCTGCAGCTGCCACAACCCTAGCACAGATCGGTCCAAGCCTCTTCTTTAGAAGGAGACCGGGAAGAAAGAGGAGGCTGATTTTGGGTGCAGAAGAAAGGAATAAACACTTGTTGTAGAGTGCAGAGCGCGCATGGGAGTGAAGGGGAGATTGCGGTCGGTGGATTTATACAAAGCAGATGGATCTGGGAAGTTGACTTAATTTAAGAGATTAAATATGGATGACCTACAATAGGATGGTGGTGTAAAGTACTGTGCAGCAGTGTACAATGTTGTACTATTTTACTATTAGAAAAAACGTCTAAAATGTATCGAGTGTTTTGTGGTCCAGTTCTGAATTTTTGTTGAGACACTTTATGGCACAGTGGCAGAGTTTTAGTAAGTTGTCCTATAGCGTGGTTTGCCGTGTAGTACTGTAGTACTGCCCAGTATAAGGGCTGTGCAGTATGTCATGCAGTGTATGCCGTCGCTCCAGGGTGGTAATCTGTAGCAGATGTACTCGAAATGCTGTACCAAAACATGAGACGAGTAAGTGCTTATTGCTGCTCTCTGTGTGTTTCTCTTTGTTCTCAGCAAGAGTGCTTTGATATTAAAAGTAATTAATAATAACACCGACATTCTCTCTTTCAGGCCAACCCCCCTCCAGTGGTGGTCAACACCGACAGCGTCGACACCCCCCCATATGTGAGTACGGCTTCAGATATAAGGCTAGACTATAATTATATTTTTTAAATAGTAAGGTTGAATATAAAAACTTTACATTGAATCATTGTCTTTAGTCCATTAATTTAGTGGGGTTTTTTTCTTGCCAAAAAATGTGCTTCACATGTGCAGTAATTTGAATATTTTAGAAACAATTAACGTGCACGGAGTTTTAGGTTGAAATCTCACTTTAGAATTACATGAATACAGAAAATCAGTATCTGTGGTTGTTAGATAAGTTTATTATGTAATTACTGTGGAATTAGTCCCTGCTGAACTAAAACTGAAATTAAACACAGGCAGTGAAAGATTTGTGCGCTTGCAGGTTTCACTTATTATTTCGCTGATATCATTTATGGATGCTTTTCTCCAGTAAGGACTAACTTTTCTGACACCTTTAGAGACCAGGGTATTCTGGAGCCAAAAATGCGCCAGGTGCATTGCTATGTTATAATACACATGCTGTGATGCTATGATATTGACACTTGTAATGATGGTTGTGCTTCACAGTAAATAATCCAATAATTTTAAAGGGTTTCAAAGGAATCTAAGTTTTTCATCATATTCATAGTAAGTTCAATTCCATATAATCAGGCAGCACTCACCACTATGTGAATAGTGTCAGATATTAGTAGTCACAGCGTACATGGTGGCTGATGGATGATCGTGCCCTCTGTTTGAAACGACAGAAATTCACAATCTAAACTAATCTGAGCGCACAGAGGCACAGATTACAGCCAAGGGGATTACATGGGCCACTGGGATGCCGCTCGACCACTGTGTTTACGTGTTTATCAACTATGTGTGTGTGCGTGTCATCTCGCCCGCAGCAGCTGTATCTCCTAGTTTCAACTGAGCCGGACTCAAAATATATTGAGATCAGATTTAATTCTGTGCTCTTTACATTCAGTCTTAAAACGTGGATGTTAATGTGATTTATAGTACAGACGGTCCAAGCTGAGCCATGTGATTGGCCCACGGGCAAGCCATCAGGGATGCTCTTAAATATGACATCATAGACGCATCATCGCATTACGGATCTAATCTGCGGGATTCATGCATCAGTCATAAATAATCAAATTCCTAAATTCTCATTTCTTCAGTTCACATACTTGTTGCAGTCTGTCGTACCTACAATAGGCAGTGTGTTAGTGATCAGATAATCAAGTCACATTTTTAGTTAGAAGTAAACAAACGTTGTCAAGCTCCTACTAATGTTCAGAGATAGCAGCTTACTTTGGTGTGCTTCAGTGTCTGCTGCACTAAGACAGGGTTTTACGTTTAATCTCTGGTGACTTCTAACTACACAAAATGTAGTTTCTCTTTTATGTGAACAAATTTTACCTCATATTTTACTTTCACCTCAAGAACATTTTTACATGATTAAGATTGAGGGGTTTTTTTTTTTTTTAAAAACATTTAAAAAGTTGTGGTCTATGTGACATTTAACTTGTGATGTAAAAGTGTAGGCGGTCTCACCAAAGATGCTCTGTTCTTCTTAACATCTAAAGGGTAACTACTGCAAAGATGAGTGTAAAGCCCAGATTTGTACAATAACTTCATGACATATTTTGTATCACAACTTTCTTTCTTTGCAAACATTAATCTTTCAGTAACATTTGAATGCCTGACCTGAAAAAAACTGAAGCAGTCTGAATCCTGAGCTTATTTGATTGATTGATTGATTGATTGATTGATTGATTGATTTTTTGGCTTGCAGAGTTTTTATGTTTTGAAACATTGGCCATGTTTAATATAAACATCCAGCACTGTAACAGTGACAGAAAATAAGGAAAAGCGAATGTGGATTAAAGAAAGAGTTTACTCTCACTGTTCATTTTCATCTCTCTCTTTTTTTATCTTTCAAACAGGTCAATGGAACAGAAGCAGACTATGAGTATGAGGAAATCACGTTGGAGCGGGTAAAAACATACAACACACCATCACCATGTGTGGCCATCACATAAACTCTACATGTACTCAGCTCGACGTACAGTAGTCACAACACGGCAAAAACTAAAATGAAAAATTTATAATAGTTCAGCCTTAAAACCTGATAAAGATTCAAAGTTTTTTGTCTGTTCTTTTTCTTAACAAACTAAATATGTCACAAAATTAACTAGTTTTTTGACTCTAAAAAAATCTAAATCCTTAATAAGGCTGAGAAAACACAATGATTTAAGTCAGAAAACCCATCCCTGTGTTAGCTGCCTTTGTCTCCGATTATTTTCCTCTACTTCAGCTCGTCATTCTGCTTTTCCTTAACTTAGCCTGATCATTGGTCTGATTCTGTTGGACCTCTTTCCCTGTCCTCTCTTTCTTTTCCATCCTTCTTCCCTTTCCATGCCTGGCCCCTTCCTCCTTCATTCTCATTACATGCCCCTTTCTCTCATGCCTAAGGCTGTCTGCACCTCCCTCTCTCTCGCCCTATTCTCCCGTGACCTGGTTCTGTCTGCTTGACTGGATCTGCTTTAAAGACGCCATGGACGTACACGCAAACACAGGCGTAGACATTATACTTAGCCATTATACTAGCCTTGAATCCAGTGACAGAGTGCAAGTGAGAAAGCACCATGCCAGTGATCTACTATATGCCAGCTGGCGATATCTGGAAACATCTGTATCTCTTTTACATGTTGACTTTTTTTCCACTGCAAATTACTTTGGAAAGAGAAAATGATCCATTAACAGAAAAAATTATGCATTAATGTCTTCTTTAGGAGACACACATATCCCTACACTTAATCTCTTATTCTTCTTTGAAGTGGAACTAAGTTAAATTTACAGTAACCCCTGTCCAGCTTACAGTTTGGCAGACTGAGAACCCATCATCTAGTCTGCTGACATAGCCTCTTGGGGCAAATGCAGAAATTGCAGAAGTCAATCTTTTTGTGTGTTCAGCAGATATATAAATCGATTTTCTGTTTTCATTAGCCCGGTTATTGCCTATAAATGCATATAAATTTTAAAAAGCCAATAAGAAAATTAATTGTTGTTGATTTATCCGATCATGTTTTAGACCTTCCGTGCAGCTGCTCTTTTGCTTCCGCACAGTTTTGTTGCATGTTTTTTTAAAAGCATTCAACCAAAGTCCGATCAGAGGGAATCTTTTCATATGAACAAATATTTTGGCTATCTGCACTGTACCTTCTGCCTGGGCGCTCTTCCAGAAAGCAAGTTTAGTGAAAAGAGTTTGTTTCAGATTGTCTGGGTTCTCTCTTCCAGAAAGAGAGCTGACTGACACACCGTTTCATTTCCTTATAACATTTTATCATTTTTGCAGCTCGTCTCTGAGCGTCTTGACTTGAAGAAGTTTGATCTTTACAAATATGAAATCCTAAGCAGACGTTACTTTTTTTAATATTTAACATCAGCGTGAATTAAAATGAAGGCTCTTGCTTTTAATTTACCTGTTACCTGTTACCTTAGTGATTCCTGGCGTCAGAGATCTGAACTTACTAAACCTGTGTTCAAATCGCTTCAGTGACTGCTCTGTAAAATAACATTATACTTTTTCCCTCTTCATGGACTCTGAGCCAGAAAATGCAAACAGTGATTCATTCATGAACAAACACACTCGACTTGATTAGCCCTTTGTGGCTTAGAATGAATGTTTTTCTGTTTGTACATTCTTACCAGCTTAACTTTCGCCTTTTTTCTTTTTTATATTTAACATTAAGTTACACGACTCATTGCTGCACCACTTCATCTGGTTGAACAACTCCTTGTAAAAGAAAAGGAGGCTGCACTGTGTAGAAGAGCACCAGTACATATAACCTGTATGCCAAAGAGAGTTCAGCTTCACCTCTTTCTGTGGTAAATGTATGATGATACAGGGATTAAGCTTGCTTGAGGTAATTAGAATAGTAGAATCTAGTTGGGATAGGTCACATATTGTCATGGTTTGCTGTGTGGCAGGCAGGACCCAAATGCAGGACTCATAAACGCAAGGATCAACTAAAAGAGGCAGCTTTATCTTGGATGTAAGTGATTCTTCAAACAAACAGAAAACAAAACCAAAAATGAGGAACTAGAAATACGAACCAAAATCAAAACACTAACACTGGGAAACAGAGCTAGAAAACTACAAGGAGCACAGCGAAAAAACGCACAGCATAGTGAGGGTACAATGCAACAACTAATAGAGAGAAACACAGGACTAGGACGAGCAGGTGGGGAACAGGTGGTAACACAGCTGGGACAAATCAGACCCAACGAGACAAGGGAAGAAAAAACCACACAGGGACAGGGACTATCAAGATAAAACAGGAAACACACGACAGGCACAGAGGCACGGACTTGCCACTGAACAGAGGGAACACGGAGCACAGGGACAGGAGTAACAAACTGCGACATGAGACACGACTGACTGGGGAACAAGAAAATAAACACAAAGACAGAACTAAACCTACACTAAATATGAAGGGCACAGAAAAACTGGAGATCAAAAAAAAAAAGAAGAACTAGAGCTAGAAATACAGAACCATAAACCAAAAAGACTAGTAATGAGAAACCATGATGAAATCAAAGATTAATAATAACACAGAACACTGGGTCACGACACAGGACCGCGGCACGTACATTGTGGTCCATCCTTAGTCTGCTATAAAACCTTGGCCACAGCAACTGGACCAGTTGGTTTTCTGTCTTCTGTGTCGGATTACATGAAGCTGAACAGAGCAGAGCAGGCATAATGTCTACAAATCTGACATGAACCAAGAAACTGTGGGCTCACTGAATCAACTCAAATTCTGTATGAGGTTTACCAGTTGGATGTAGGGAAGGGCTAAGCCGTCAGCTGATGTCTGTTGACTTTAAGATCACTTGATCTGAAAAGCAGCTGAGCTCGACTTTATGGCCTGCCCAGACTAACATTAATCAGTTAATATCACGGTGCACAGTAATCTTTTAAAACCTGTATAAGTGCTTTTTTAACCTTTAAAACACTCTGTGTATCTGTGTATATGCGTAGGGTAACTCAGGCCTCGGCTTCAGTATCGCTGGAGGGACCGATAACCCCCACATTGGAGATGACCCCTCGATCTTCATCACCAAGATTATACCTGGAGGAGCTGCAGCCCAGAATGGACGACTCAGGTGCAAACACAGACACTGTTGCTTTCATTAGACGTGAGCAAGAATTATTTGATTACATTATGAGCAGGTGCAGCGCTTCTTGGGTGCTACATGCCCGAGCTCAGCTGCTGCCCTCAAAGTTAGAAATTGAACCATCTTAGTCTGAACATTTATCACAAGTGTTTGCAGAAATTGGGCATGCAGAATGGATTTCTAGTCCTCTAATAATCCTCCTTTTTCACATTCAAACTGAAGCAATACTGTTCATGTGTGTAGCGTCACACCTGTGGCAGCAGATTTACCTAATTATTGGTGTGGCATTGATCGAGCAGGTAACATTATTGTTCCGGAGTTATTGAACTTAGACAGCAATGCTTTCAGCAGCTGCCAGCAAACTCAGCTAACATTGTGAGAGGCTGCTGTGTGGAGAGCATCTCCAATCACAGTAAATTGGCTGTCTAGCTTTACAACAGACTTCACCATGAGAGCTTCGGCTTGTTATTATACTACAGAATAAAGGGATGTGAATCCCTCGCAGTTTTTCTCTTTACCCATACCAAGGTAACTACCTTGGTAAAGCCAGTGGCTCTAGACAATCTTTGAAAATGAACAAGAGATGTCTGATTGAACCAAGAACTGTCTATTTTCAGTTTCTGGTATTTGATTGTGTTCACTCACCCACTCCAATCTCCCCATTTCAGGACGTATGTCTAGTTTAGCTTTAATTCTCAAAAAGAAAGCGACCACTCACTGTCAGCAGCTCCGTTCCCACTTTGGTCTTAGACTGAGCAGCATAACATTTGTTTTTCCTCCCAGTTCATCTCCCCCATCCAAGGCAGTTCACTTCTTTACTTCATGTATTGTTGCCATGCAGGGTGAATGACCGTATAGTCCGGGTGAATGAGACGGACGTCAGAGAAGTGACCCACAGCGGCGCCGTGGAGGCTCTAAAGGAGGCAGGTGGTCTGGTCAGACTGTGTATACGACGCAGGAGGAGCCTCACCGAGAGAATCCTGGATATCAAACTAGTCAAAGGCCCCAAAGGTGAGACTGTGCTAGCATAGCAACAGACTGCCAAGTCTACAATTAGTCCAGCACAGATATATTGCAGTTATTGTTGTTGTGGTACTATAGCAGAACACTTCATAAAAAAACAGTGTTATCAGATGTTAAGAAAATATTCAAGCGTGTGACGTAGTGACTTATTCTTCCAGGTTTAGGATTTAGTATAGCTGGTGGAGTTGGAAACCAACATGTCCCTGGCGACAACAGCATCTATGTGACCAAAATCATTGAGGGAGGAGCAGCACACAAAGATGGACGTCTACAAATAGGCGACAAGCTTGTTGCTGTAAGAAAACACTTCCTCTTTTTTTTTTACTCTGTTCTCTTTTGTGCAAATTTGATTTAAAAATCTAATTATACACACTAAAGTGCATATGAAGGTTGCACTTCATATTACTGTTAAAAAAGAAGTTACCCTAAAAGGGGTACCATCCCCATGAACCTGAATGGATGGATGGATGGATGGATATTTATCATGTGTGGCGCATGTCTGTAGAAAATAATACCGTTTATGTCATTTATGTTCAGGTAAATGGTTCCTGTTTGGAGGAGGTAACTCACGAGGAGGCAGTGGCCGCCCTAAAGTCGACTCCTGATGTCGTGTACCTGCGTGTGGCCAAACACACCTCCCTTTTTATCAATGACAACTTCCCTCCGCCCGATGTCACTAACTGTGAGTACACAAAAAGAGCTCTACGTTCTGAACGTTGACTTTTTTATATTTTAATTGCACAACATGTATTTGTGAAACCCAGTTTCATCCGTCTGCGTAGACTCTCGCTATTCTTGAGAAGTTCAAAAACAACTTGCAGTCAGACAGCGTGCCGCTGACTGTTGTACACATCGTTGCCACCAAGATGGTGAGGCGTTTTAGAGCCAGATGGTGCTGAACAAAAAAAAAGAAAAGAAAAGAAAAAGAAAGAAAACAGCAAGGAACAAAGCTGAAATTTGTTTGCTTCCCACACATAGAGAGCTGCTTTTTACTGAAGCCCTGAACAGTGACTCTTACTCAGAGCTTGTCATGAATCATGAAACTCGACCAGCAACCAATCAAGGAAACAAAGAAAAGTCAAGCAAAGGTGAAGTAAACTGTAAACGGGTACATGGAGTTAAATTAGCTTTCGCGTAAAATAAAAAGGTACCTACAAAAACCATTATTAACATCTGCATGTCCTCCCTTTACATGCCATCAGATATACTCAGCTAAGATATAATCAGATATAGTCTTTCTTTAATCACGCAGTCCCATTGAGGTTCATGTCATATTTTATAAGACACCTGAGAACAAGAAATATTCAGAAAACGCAATCAGCAGGTGAAAAACAACACAATACAGACGTAGACTCTTTAAAAAGTAAATTACATCAGCTAATAAAGCTCTCCGAGGGGAGAATGGAGCAATCGTTATCACTCGACTTAGATCAGCACAGAGCTTTATACATGTCAACTGGTCATACAGGAAACAATGAGAACAAAGTTATGAGGATTAGCTTGCAACTTTTATATCATATGTTGAATATTAATATTAAATGAAAATCAGCTGTCAAGCTGATGCAAGCTCGGTACCTAGTTATAAGAGCTATCTGTATGTTAAAGAAACGGTGCATTTAAAAAAAGCAAGCCAGAAGTGTGAGATCACAGTTGCATATATTTTTATATGTAAGTTATTTATTAAATAATAATAAGTAATAAGTAAATATTAAGACTACTATAGAAAGCTGTTTCAGGATAGCGATTATTTGACATCCATGAAGTTTTCTGTTAAATATGTGACGTCACTTTAGTCAGTTTGGGATGATAGATTAACTGGATTGGAAATGCACATTACCTAGTTTGATTTACTAGTTTTATAAAAGCAGTTTCTTATGAAAGCAGTTTTAATGATCTTTCACATCTATGTGGTAACGTTAAGAATATATTCTATAATGATCACATCTCCCAGATAGTGTTTTTTGTTATACAACAGTCCGATTAACAGACTGGGTAAATTTGGTTCTCTGGATTCCTGCCACTTGTCATTTCTCCAACAGAGCATATTAACAGAGAGCATGTCATTTATCACTGCTGTGAATCTACCATATTAACAGATTCTATATATCACGCTGTCTGTCATTTCTCAGGACGTTTCTTGGCTCTGCAGTACTTTTTTCAAAGTACATCATTTAAAAACTGTGTACATAGAAAAAATGTTTTTAAAAGTACATTTCTAAGTGACCTGTATATACTGTTCTTGTTATCTATCTATCTATCTATCTATCTATCTATCTATCTATCTATCTATCTATCTATCTATCTATCTATCTATCTATCTATCTATCTATCTATCTATCTATCTATCTATCTATCTATCTATCTATGTTGGTTGTTCGATTACTTAAATGCAGCTTACTGAAATCACATTTGAATTCATGTCTTATGTGTAACACTAAAATAAGACAAAGAAATGTCTGTATTTGTTCCCACAGCATATTCCCCACACCAGGATAACCACATCAGCCCCTACATGAGTGGCAGCCAATCTGTAAGCCCTGCCCCACTGACCACCCCCAGATACTCACCGCTGCCCAGGTCCATTGCAGGAGACGATGATATCACCCGGTGAGATCTCAGTTTATCTTTGTAGCGCACAGAAAGAAATGAAATTTCTGTCAAATGAGATAATAATTCAAGATAAAGTTTCTAAAGTTTTAACTGCCTATTAAAACAGACCTGTTGTGATAATTTGGAGCTCCACTGAAGCAGCTTTGGATGATTGAAAGTTGAAAATAATCTTTGGTTAGCTCAGTTCATGCGCTGTCTGAAAAAAGCTGTTCAGAAGTTAATCACAAATTAATCAACAGTAGATTATCAGTACTGTTAAGCATGGCAATATTTGGCTGTCGATTTCTGCTGTACATGTTGGTTTACTTGAAGTTATGTTAGATTAAACAACTTTCCAACATTTGCATATTAACATCATATGATGGTTATAAACAGTCTTTGTCAGTCACATTTATTCACAGATGTCAACCAAGAAAAAAAAAACGAAAATAATTTGACAAAATTTGAAGAAATAGTTTGTTAATGGTTTAGTTTTGCATTTTATAAAATGACAAAATCCACAATCAAAATCTTGTATTTTCAAGCTTCTTTCCTTTGTGCTCTGAGATCTTTAGTGAGAGCAGCGAAGGATGACCTCAGTTCTTCCCTGCTCTGCCTCTGCATCCGTGTGTGTGTGTGTGTGTGTGTGTGTGTGTGTGTGTGTGTGTGTGTGTGTGTGTGTGTGTGTGTGTGTGTGTGTGTGTGGCAGTGAAAGGCAGATGGCCCTGCAAATTTTGTCTGTCAAGTAAACTCCGGTTACATACGCGTACAGACACACCACACACACAGATACACCCTGAGTGCTGCTCTACTGTCTTAATCCATTTTAATGGAGGGATTACTGCTTATCACAACCCTCGTCACTCGACTGGCATCACCGTGGTTACCAGAATATGACCTATTTCGTCATAGACCTTTTGGGCCAATCAGTGCGCTTTGATTATAATAAATCTGATAAGCCTCAGACAGACTGCAGAATGGTCATTTTGACGTGTGTCCTTCTCTTTTCTCCAGCTATTTTTCCTCTCTCGCTCTCTGATTAGTCACACAAATAGCAGATCATGGGTTTTAAAAAAATGTCCACTGAGTGAGCAAAACTTCTGCACAACAGATGAATTCAGGTTAAGGATCAGATGGAGGGACACGCTGGTTCATTTCTATCTCAGCAGTAATTTTCATACATGCTCGGAGTATCTGCCCGTGCTGACTTTTTTTCCAAATGTTGTATCTGAAAGGAGGCCAGGATTTGCTGTTGCAATACAAAATTAGTCAACAGCCCACATTTGTGAATGTGTCTGATTCTGAATACACACAAAAGAACTGTTCTGTTTTTAGAAGAGACATGAACCAAGCTGAAGCGCTCTTGTTATCTTGTTTTTACACATGCTGACGGTGTGCGTAAAAACTTTTACCAGTGGTCGACTTTATTTGCTTTTCATCCATTCATCCAGCTGCTTCATCACTCGCTTGTGTTGACTTGGATTCTTTTCTTTCGTCCTTTTTACGAGACGTAGAGGCTAGACCGGCTCTCATTGTTCACGCTGTGCCACAAAGTGCGATGCTGACATCTGCTGGTGAAAACAGAAAGTAATCTTCGGGTTAAGCACTGTTTCCTCCTGCAGAGACTAAGCATTTATCACCACAAATTTTTCCACATTCAGAGAACATCATATAATGAAGTACAACATTATTTCAAAATGTGTGTAGTCACCGACTCATCAAATGTATTCATACATTACAAAACTGATGAACTGGTGTCCTAAACAAGGAGAATACCAATATAAGTTGCCGTGATGTGATGTCTTTGTTCGATTTGTGTTTCTGTCAGGGAACCCAGACGGGTGGTGCTGCAGAGGGGATCTACAGGTCTCGGATTTAACATTGTTGGAGGGGAAGATGGAGAAGGGATCTTCATTTCCTTCATTCTTGCTGGAGGTCCAGCTGATCTCTGTGGGGAACTTCGAAAGGGAGACCGCATCCTGTCGGTATGAACTAAGACACCACACATACAGATCCCTGAGAAGTACGACACAGCGTTGGTGAATAACTCCTAATTCTGTTTATATTAATGTTTCACAACAGATTTGCTTTGTAAGGATGTTGTACCTTAAAACGTAGAGCCATTGGAATCAGTTCCAGATGCTTATTTGCAGTGATTTGTTAATCTGAAGATGGAGTTAAGCTTCACATAACTTTTCTTTGTTTTTCGTGCATTACCAGTCAACCGGCGCCCTCCGATGACTGAGTGCATTCTCGCGATGTGGTGTGTGTCCCGTTAAAATGAAATATAGGTTTAATTTTCTTCACACAACATTCACGCTAGATTTAATCCTCAGACTGTCGGGACACTGACAGTCCTTGTAGAATTACTGTGATTTTGAATTATCGTATGCGAGTTCTATCAAAACAAAACCTGCACTTGTGAGTGTTTCCAATTTGCTCGTGTCAGTGCAAATTTAGCTGCTAATTGTGTGTGTCTGTATTCGTAGGTGAATGGAGTGGACCTGTCCAGTGCAACACACGAGCAGGCAGCCGCAGCTCTGAAAAATGCAGGACAGACCGTCACCATAGTAGCCCAGTTCAGACCAGACGGTGAGTGCTGGAGATAAAATATTTGAAAAATACAAATGTTCTGGCTTGAAGCAGAAGGTGGTACGTCATTTTTTCCAATCTTGATTGTGTGAGACGAGGTAGTTCTTCATCTTGGTTTTGGTAAAGGCTGAATGTTTGCGGTGATCACAGAATCAGCATGTTGCTGCCCTCTATAGCTACAATTCTACCACTCTGTGGGAAAACCCAAAAATCTGAATTCAGTATGTGTGGGCAGAATGTATAAAGAAGACAGAGAAACCAACCTTCACTGCCTTTGTAGATGGAAAGTGACGTCTTCTCAGCATGTAACAGCGTGCTTTGTATTCTTCCTAATAAACAATAAAAAAAGTAGTACAGTCTTTTGAATATTTGCATAATATCAATAAGCGATTTCCATATTATGCAAATATTCAAAAGACTGTACTGGAAATTCACTAACTGTGGAGCATCTACACTTGTGAAGGCCCTCGCTGATATATTCCCTTCTTTATCCTTTAATCCTAATAGCACATGTATCATTTAATGTCTGTGTAAGTAGCTGTGCTGTGTGTTCTCATAGAGTCGGTTCTGGTTAGGCATCAAAATGATTTCTCTTCTTTATATTAGTTTGAGATATTGGGCATTTCACATAAGTCAGTAATAATGACCACAATTTTGAAATTAGGGACTGAGCCCGTACACTCATCAGGAAAGTCACAGAGCAGAGGTGCCGAGAATCATTTTCCCATAGACTTCTATGAAATTATTTTTTACCTTCGAAGTCTACAGCCATTCTTTATATTTTATAATGCTTTGCTCAGGACACTACATTGTGACACCCTCACCAAGTATCTGCAATCTGAAGAAAAATAATTGGTGGATATATATTATAACACTAAAACATATAATAAGATGCCCAGCCCTGCCCTTTACTCTAAACAAATCCTACATTTAAATCTAACCTTACTTCTTATTCAAATCTGAACGCTTACGACAGTTTTGATGGTTCATCCTAAAGGGAGAAGCACTCAGAATATCCATTATGCCTGTGTCTAACACACATTTGTCCTCATAAAGTTACAATTAATACAGACTCTGGCTGAGTTTTCCAAAAAAGCATCATCCTGAATATTTTTTTTACTGGAAGTGACTTAGAGGGCCGTAACCTTGGAAACCAGGTTATAAATGCTGATAGGCTAATGGGATGCTGCCGTACCGGGAGACCTGAGGATAGCAGACACTATTTCACAGAGCCGAAACAATATCAGGAGAATCAGTAATCTGTCTGCTGGGGAGGGTGTGCGCGTTTGATTTTGGCATCAGTCAGAGAGCTTGTTCATAAATGTGTTATTAAGGGCATGAGCAGTGTATTACACACCGGATTAGAAGACCTTTACAGAGTCTGCTGTGAGTATGTATGTTTTCCACATGAACAAGTTGTAGCCTATTGATAAATGATTTAATATATTTGATAGAGTCAAACAGAAATCCTTCCTACCTGGCCCTGTGTGAAAAGATAATTCTCCCCTAAAACTGTGTTTGTGCCACCCTTGGTAGAAAGTACTGCAATCAAGCATTTGTGATCACTGGCAGCGAGTCTTTTGTATCAATGTGCACTTGTGAGGAATTTTGCCTCACACTCATTGCAGATTTGTTTTAACTCAGTGACATTGGAGGGTTTTTTCAAGCATGTTTAAGGTCATACTAAAGCATCTCAATCTGGTTTTAGTCCAGACTTTTTTTGATGATGATTAAGCCTTTATATGTCGCTGCAATGATACACGTACATGTTACCTGCAGTGAAATTGGCCCCCTTCCAACCATACATACATTGCACAAACATCACATTGGGAAGACAGGTTAGAAGAGGTAGCATGGTAAGAAAAACAATGGGGGGGGGGGACTCCACCCAGACTCCACCCAGAGCTTCTAAGAGAAGAGCGGTTTGAGAACAGAAGAAAATCATCAACATGTTTTTCAGCTTTCCAAAAAAAAAGAGTGGTTAATCACAATTAATTCATGATTTAACAAGAAGGGCCAATTACTTTTTCTCAGAGGAGCAGGCAGGTTTTGATAGCATTTTCCCCCTTAATAAATTTTTTTTTAATTACGTTGGTTATCTTTGTATAGTATTAAGTTAGCATTATGTTTGATGATCTAAAACATGTAAGTGTGACAAATTTGCAAAAAACTAAAAAATAGGGAAGAGGGCAAATATCTATTCACAACACTGTATATGCAACAACTCTATAGAAGCCTGCAAAGGAAAAAGTGATTGCAAAATATATAAGTTGATTCAGTAGTATTAAGATTTGATATCATCAGGTCAGTACCAGGCATTGTGCTAGAGTTCAGGGAGCACATGAGAGGGAGGTCACACTTCTGAGTGGGCAAATGTAGTCATTATTCAACATATAAACTGTTGGGAGTACAGTGTATGTCTTTTTTTTATGTGATATGAAAAGGGACTGAATCCATTAACAAGACAACAGACAAATGTCAGCAAGCACAATAGAGATTTGGGCAAAATTTGAAAATATGAGTTAGAGCCAGAATATCACCTTGAAATGTTGCATAGTAATTAGGATTTAAATGACTTTATAGCCCAGATATTCCATCAAACAGTTTGCTGGCCAAGCTGATATTAGTCTAAACATAGTCTAACAGGGCAACCACACATTAAGACTGGGAAGGCACTGTCGGAAGGTAATGAAGTTCTGCAGCAGCTGCAGTATGCAAATATCTTGGAAGCTTATGAAGGCCGTGCAAGGATATAATCCATACATCATTCTGAAAACTGTGATGTATGGATTATGAATTCTCAAAGGTCGTACAAGCATGATAAATGGATTATGAATTCTAATTTCAAGAGGTTAATTGAAGGTCCTAAATGAAGTTTCGTTTAAGGTGCACAGACTTGTTACCGGACAAAGAAAGGCTCAGACGGCACAAGCTTGTTTGTAACCAAAGTTGAAAAATGCAGATCCGTCTCATAGCTCACACACTGTAGATTAGTTAAAGCTGTGGCATGGCGGGCAAAAAAGAAGAAGATTGCTTTGTTGATTCCTTAACAAGCAAATATGTACAACCTGTTCTTGGAGGTAGTCTTATTAGTCAGTGACAGATTTTCCTGTCAAATCAAAATGCCTCTTAGATTTTCAATATAAGCTCTTTGCAGTAACTCATATAAATCACATAATCTGACCAGAAAACCATGCCGTTTGCCACTGATGACTGGGAAGATGGCCAGCTGTTGTAAAATCCAAATCAGGTCCTACAAACTTTAGTTCTGGTTTGAAGTTTAACCACTTTATTAACACAACTTCTAGCAAGCAGTCAGTCTGTGAAGTTATTATGTGGATATCACATAGTATTTATTGAAGATATCTAAAAATAAACTCAAAGGTAGTATGTTTTCAATGCTCTGGCATTAATATACTAGTGGAAGTGAATGTGTAGTGGTGCTGATAATGCTGTGTTTGTTTCTGACACTTCATTTATTTCTCACTGGAACTAACTAGTGGGAACATCGGAGCATATCCTCTTGGTTGTTCACGTCTTGTATGGGGTATTAAGTGGGATCAGCACCATGGATAGTGCCCAAAGAACTCATAAGGTTTTAAAGGAGTAGTCTGCCTGCTTCCATTTACCTCCTATTGATCTGTAGTATATGATTAGTGTGTTCCCACTACTTCTACAACAACTAACTTTACCCAAGTGTTAGCTTTCAAACATTCAACATTTGGTTTTGTGGTTTAAAAATCTACAAACATTGCAGTGAGTCTTTCTTTGATTTCCTAGAAGGACATTTCATTTTACTTTAACTAACTGTAAATTGTGATTAAAAGAGTAACTAAGATCCATAAAAAGGAGGTAGCCAGAACACGAAGGTACTGAAGGTACTGAAGGTACTGAGGGATCTAAATCTAAGAGAGGAAGAGGCTAAAATAACGGTGAGAAAACTGGAGCAACTGTAACTATAAACCGATCAGGCTAATTTCCAGTCATCTTTGACATGTTTGCTAATACCCTGCTGATACACAACTAACCAGTGATCAGTATGGTTCAAAAGTATGTTGGCTTATATTCGACCAGCTCTGCCTTGGCATTTGGTCTCTCATTAGATAACATTATCATCAGTTAACCAGGCTTACATGCTGCTCTGTATCTTAATCTAAAACAATCAGTAGAAGAACACCATTGTGTCTCTGTGTCGTGACTCTCCTATACACCTCATTAGTGACTCTCGACTGAAATTTTATATCAAACCTTCTGTCCATGCTGGGCTTTGGTCAGCAGTGTGTGTGTGTGTGTCCATCTGAGGTCCGTGTTAGTCCCATTCCTGTGGCGATGGCCAGCAGTGCTTCGTCTGTTTCACAAACACTCTTCCTGCCAATGGGAGAAGAACTCATAACGACCTCCACCAGGAGAGGAAGAGAGTGTCTGTGTGCAGGTCTCCTTCTGTTATTTATATTAAATATGTTGGGCACTGTAGCCAAACGCAGCACAGCGATACCCCAAACTGAACTGTTCTGTGTGTGTGTGTGTGTGTGTGTGTGTGTGTGTCTGTGTGTGTGTGTGTGTGTGTGTGTGTGTGTGTGTGTGTGTGTGTGTGTGTGCGTGTGTGTGTGTGTGAGAGAGAGAGAGAGAGATTTGGTTCAAGCTGATGCACCAGATATGGATCTGTGTTTATTTGAAGTACAGCAGATGGAGCGTGTTTGTCTGAAGTCTTCCTGCTGCATTAATATTGTTGGCATCTGTCATGTTGTTTTAGGGTGTTTGAAGTCATTTCATATGTACACTCACTGCCAGGTGAGACTGTAGAACCAGCCGATGTCTGCAGTAACTTCATAACGATGATGACTGCAATAATGATTTTGTAAGATCTCATTTCAGAGTAAACTTGACGTGCTTTGTGTGGCATTTGCAGGAGATAATAGGAGCATAAGATTTACAGTTGTGTGTGTTATTATGCACTCAGTGTTTGTAATTAATGGCACCGGTAACAAGGTATGAGTGGAGAAAATTGATTCTGTTCTCAAAATGTTGTAAGTCATTGTAAAAATCTTCTATCATCTTTTGAGAAAAAGAGAAACAAGATTATGTTGCACACACTCACTGCGTACTCACAGTTACACAGTGGGATGAATTGTACACTCTCCTATCTATGAGATTGTTTGTTCCTATTATTTTTAATTTATATATAAGATCACTTTGTAATGATCTGAAAGCCTACATTACCCATATGGCAACTTGACTGTGGACAGGTGATATAAGTAGCAGCTATCAGGCTACAGAGGAATTATTTTCACTTCTGCAATCTCCATGCAACCATTTATCACCCCTTTACTAAAGTGAAGTCATCCTAATGACTTTGTATCCAATGTTCCTGTCGATGAGTACACAAAGCCTATAATTTATCAGTTGTAAACATTTTTACATTTGTTTTATATTTTTGAATATAGAAATTTCATCAAACTTAACAATGTTTTACAACAAAGTTTAACAACAATGTTTAACAACTATGTATAAATCTATTATTTCCTTTACAATTTTGCATTTGTTGTCATGGATCGCTGTGTGGCAGGCAGGATGAGGACCCAATCGCAAAAACTCACGGACTCAAGGGATAAACTCAAAATGCAGCTTTATTGCTGACAAAAGATAATAGGAAAACTAAACTGGGAAAAACTAACATAAAGTTCACCAGGAAACACAGGGGGAATCACACACAGCATGAGGGAGAACGCGACGCCGAACAGAGGGAGACGCAGACAGAAATACACAGAGGGTTAACGAGGAAAGTGGGAACACACGGGGAACACAGCTGACACAGATAACCATAACGAGACAGGGCGGGGTGAACATAACACTGACGGGAGACAGGCAGAGTCAAACAGGAAGTACAGAGGTTCAAACAGGAGGAGAGAGAGCACGGGGAAAACACAGACATAACGGGCTGAGGAAGACATGGAATAAAACACGAGGGCTCACAGTTACACAGGGGCACACAGGAGGTAACCAAATAAGGAACATCTTAACAGAAGAACCTAGGAACCAAGGCATGACTAGGGGATGAAATACAAAACATACAAAAACTGAGAATACCGGGCCCACATGGCCCGGGACCATGACATTTGTAGGACAGTCCCAATCAAAAATGGCAAAAAATCGTATTTTGAATGATTGGATCTTAACAAGGTTCCAAGTAGAGCTTCAACATGCAACAAGAATAAATGGGAGTAGGACAAAACACTTTTTGAGCATGTAATTTATTTAAAACAATACTTAAACTGAAACAGGCTGTTTTACAGCTGATCGGAATTTAAGACCACGTGCCTTTAAAAGGCCAAATGTGTGCAAAAATGTAGATTCATTGTCATTTTCTGTCAGGTAGTCACACTGTTATGATGTTCTCGCCATCGCTGCTGAGGTGGGACGCAGTAAGACAGTCATTTGGAATTTCTTAAGTGATCCTGAGGGTTATGGAAGAAAAACGTCAAGTGTAAGAGACAAAAAACTTCACCAACACTGAGCCAGAGGATCCAATTGGGTGTCTGTTAAGACACTGGACGATCCTCGACCCAAATTAAGGCGTTACTGGTCCTGACTGCAGCCCCATAACCATCAGACGGCATCTGAGACTGAAGGGCTTCAAAAACCAAAAATGTCTTCAAAGGCCTCGTCTACTTGAACACCACAGAACCGACCGTTTGGACTTTGCAAGAGAGCACCAAACATGGGGCATTAAATGGTGGAAGAAAGTTTTATTCTCTGATGAGAGAAAATGTAGCCTTGATGGTCCTGATGTTTACTGGCATGACACGAAGATCCCGCTGGAGATGTTTTCTACATGCCACAGTGGAGGGTGCGCCATAATGGTCAGGGGTACTTTTTCCTTCAGTGGAACAATGGAGCTTCAGGAGGTGCAGGGGCATCAAATGGCTGCTGGCTATGTCCAGATGTTGCAGAGAGCATCCCTCATGACTGAGGGCCCTGGTCTGTGTGGTAACAGCTGGGTTTTTCAACAGGACAATGCTAATGTATGCAATGCCTGCAGGACAGGGGACTTCTTCCAGGAAAATAACATCACTCTTTTGGACCATTGTGCGTGTTCCCCTGATCTAAATCCAACTGAGAACCTTTGCGAATGGATGGCAAGAGAAGTTTACAAAAATGGACAACAGTTCCAGGCAGTAGATGTCCTTCATGTGGCCGTCTTAAGCTTTTAGAGAGATGTTCCCACTCACCTCATGGAAACACTTGCATCAAGCATGCTGCAACGAGTTTTTGAAGTGATGAACAGTAACGGTGGAGCTAATCATTACTGAGTTCCTGTTTGGAACTTTGATTTCCGTTTTTTAGGGGTTAACTGTTTTTTTGGAGGTGTGGTCTTAAACTTTCGATCAGCTGTAAAAGAGCCTATTTCAGTTCAAGCGTTGTTTTCAATAAATTGCATGCTCAAAATAAGGTTTTTTTCTCACTCCCGTTTCTTCTTGCTGCATGTTGAAGCTTGACATGGAACCTTATTAAGATCCAACCGTGCAAAATATAACTTTTTGCCATTTTCAAGTGGTCTTAAACTTTTGATCGGGACTGCATTCACATAATGGTCATTTGTAGTTGTCCTGAAGTTCAGTATTGTTTTTTCATGTTCCTCTCCAGCCACAAAAGGCTTTCTGTTACCTATATTCAGCTCTCGGTGTATAGAAAACACAGTGTAACCACTGTTAGACATTTTCCTTTGTTTTTTCAAGACCTAATTCCACTGTGACTCCTTGAATGTAATCTTTAAACTCAACAACATTTTTGAGTCAGTTGCTTAGTGCTAAAAGATTCGAACCATGATTGTTTGGAGTCAGATTGCCTGTCACCAAGCACCTTGTGCAGCCACTTTGAGATCCAAACTTGTGGCACATTCAACTTCTGAGCAACAACTAGTTGCAATCAGTCGCCAAATGTGAAAAGATGAGGTGTAATCACTTGGAAACAACTGATCATTAACCATTACCGAGGCATTAAAATGTGCAAAGGTTTCACAATGAATTTTCAGTTACATACCATTTCTTTTCCAAAGTTGGCTGTTATTAGCGAACAGTAATATGTAATAAGCTGAAAAGACCATTGGCTCATGCTCAAAACAACAAAGCTTTAATACATAGCGAAACAATAAACTGGGAATTTGAGCTGAAGTTTCACGGCTTCATTTCTGTTTTTAAGTATCCAGTACAACTGTTGATTGGAAAAAAACACGATGTTTGGTTAAAACAATGTTGAGTCGCTGTGCTGACCTTCAAGCTCGATCTTCTCTGTGCCATTAAGTTTCCTGATGTGGGAATACAAATGCCTGCAGGTTGACAGCAGTGTTAGTCACTGGGATTACACACGACTGTCAGAGACACACAGTCACACACATAAACACTCACACGTGACCCACACAGCTAGTGTCTGTCAGCAGTAATACTGAGGTGATGTACAGAGGATTATCCTCACTTCTGTTAGTGTGCTTATTGCACTTTGCGTGCGTTTGTGTGTGTCGTGCACAACTTGTTACATAGAAGATTAACAGTAGCTCCATCACGGGGGCTTTCAAATACAGTGCTGCTGGATTTTCTTCTGCTGAACACCCAAAGTAAAGGACGTTACTTTTTTTTTTCTAACTCTGTATATTAGCCCCCTCTTTCCTCTTTTGCTTCCTTTCTTTCCTCTTCCTTTTTTCGCTTTCCTTCCTCTCCACCTGTCACCTCCTCCTGTCTTCCCCAGTGTTACTGAAGTCTGTGGTAATGGTCTGACTCTCAACCCACGATGTGTGATTTGGGGGATTTGAGTTGTCACTTGTAACAGGAAGGCGACTGATTTAGGATTTGGAGTGTGTCTCTTCGTCACTTTGAGACACATTTTTTCACTTCCAGCTTTTGACATTTAAACTTAAATCAGTACATCAAGACATTTTTGTCTTAAATTGCTTTAGTTACGTTATTCTTCTATGCCTCTCCTGCAATCTGATCACTTAATCAATACCAATGTAGATTGCTGAGCTATTGTTTTAATTATAGATGAGCCTCTTGCAGCACTGCTATTTTTGGAGCCAGGGCTTATTGTAGACGTATAAAGCAGGCTTATAACGTGAAGAATTTGGATTGGGGTTTTATTTTGTATGTGTGTGGGGTTTTTTTTTTTTAATTCAGCTAATGAACCAAGAAGAGGTCTGTGTCCACTACTGGAGTTGTGGGAGGTTGCAGCCTTTCCCAGCTGACACTGGGGTTATCGGAGGAGTAGATCCTGGGCAGGTTGTTGGTGCATAACAGGGTAACGAAGAGAGGCAGACAACTACTAACGTTCACATCCAAACCCACAGCCAATTTAGACTCACCAAGTTACTGTGGGCACCCGAAGAAACCCATGCAAGCACAGCAAGAACCTGCAAATTATTTACGTCCTTGGACAAATTCAGTTTCTGAAGAATTTTAAAAATGAGTGAAAAAGAGTCAAATTGAAGCAGTTCAGTGCAGTTTTCTCGTTATGTGTTTAGTATGTGTTTCCTTCTTTTTTGGGGGCATAATTTAATGGTACATTATTTAAATAAATGTTTGCGAGCTAGCAGTCCTCTTCATTGTTTTTGTTACTATAAGCTTCTCTTCTTTCAGTATGTGGAGCAGTGCTGAACTGGCAACAAGGAGGTGTATTGTCTGCATGATGCAAGTATGCAATGGTCTGCTGATTAAATTATTTCTCCATAGTGCTGCAAGTGGAAACAAGAAACCCTCGGGAAACATTTAAATGTACAAGAAAAATCCAAACGCTACAGCAATGATGACATAAACAGTGGAAAAAAACTGCATATATGATCCATGCTTCTTCCCGTGGGACATAAAAACTGAAGGGAAAAGTATGTATATTCATTTAATGAATGAAGATCAACCCTTTGAGAGATATTGTCCTTTTTCTTAGGGGTTCACTCGTGGCAGTTATTCACAATTAGGGCGGTCTCTTTCCTCTGTTAAAGGAAAGGGTGATCTGAAAGGAGAATGTATTGGTGCAATGCACACAATCCTAATGATGTGAAATGCCTATCTCTAGCGGTTTTGTGTTGGATAGCACTGAAGCTGCACAATGCAGGGAAAGGCCTCTGCCAGCTGCTCAATGGAGTAACAATGCTCCTCTAGAGAGAGCAGAGGAGAGGAGAGGAGAGGAGGGAACACAAGCCATTAGTCTCTGCCATCATCATCTTTCCCCCCACTGCCTCTGCCTCCTAGTTTCCTCACCTTCTACTTACCTTTTATCCAGCTCCACATTATCCCTGTATATTATATACCTGTGTCTGTCTTGTTCTTAATCTGTTAATGCTACACTGCGGTGATCTGTGTTGGCAGTTAAATGCCGATGATATGAAACCCACATGATTTCTGTTTGTCTACAGAAAATTGTAGCACAACCTGTTCACTTTTACATGGGAATATTGTTATAATCTTTAAGATTTCTTAGAAGCCAAACACATGCAAGAAAGAACCGTCCCAACTGTGGAAGTGGGGAAAGTGAGACAGATGGAGGCGCAGACAAATCATGCAGCGCAGAAAGAGTTTAATTGCGTATACTTATTAAGACAAATGCTAGTGTCTCATTTTTTATGTGACTGCTATACAAAATGAAAAGAAAATACATTTAAGAGCTATGAATTGACCTCTTAGTTAAGCTTCCCAAAAATCAATATTCAGAATGCTTGGTCAAGCTTTACCATGTGTGTGTGTGTGGCTTGTAGACTGATTCCCTGGGCCAAAGTAGGGCAGGAGAGCCTGGCATTGACTCAGCTTTCTGCATGAGTGACCTGAGGAAACAGTGTGTGTGTGTGTGGGTGGGTGTGCTAGCTGCTGTCAAAGAGGGGGAGGAGCAAAATGAACGCACCAGCGAACGGGAGATGGAGCAAGAGTGGAGTGTAGTAGAGACAGAGAGAGAGAGAAAGAGTTAGCATCTGTTGTTTCTCTGGCAGCTGAGCCGCACTGGACCGATTTTACGCACACATATTTTTTCCCCACTCCACCACACGTTGCTACATACCTACGTAGACACACATTCGCATCTTTCCTCTCCTGCTCTCTCCTGTGCTGCATCCGACGTGGAACGGGCTCCCTCTCTTTCTCTCTATCCTTTTCCTCTCATTCACGTCTCAGGACTCTAAGCTTCAAACCTCGCTCTCCCTGGCTTAGACACTGATCTGAGAGCCCCTGTGACGGTATCACATCGCGGACGGTGTCTGCCAGCAGCCTGTGAGTACAGCAAGAGTGGGAGAAGCGATTTACTTCTTTACATCTCGCCTCTGGTAACAACCTAACAGCTGTTTCTGGGTAACATTGTTGGGAGGCGTTAATGGATAAATGTCTGAGACTCTAACACTGTGTTATCCATCTTGTGGCCACTGATACAGCAGTGACATGTTAGCTTCTGTGTAGATGGCTAGCAAGTTTTGATGCCGATAACTTCTCCCACTTTCAGCACTTCTGTTTTTTTTCTGTGCTGTGCTGCTTTTGCTCTTTCACTAAACTGGACTTTAAAGAATGATCAGGATTTCAGCTCCCACTTTAACTGCATCAGCATTAGCTTGGGTCTGAAAACAAAAGAAGATCAGAGCTGCATCCTTGGCAGCACAGGCTTTGTCTTTGCATTCAAGATCAGGAGTTAATAGAACCGATATCTTAGCTGCAGCACAGTCTTTGTTGCATAGATCAGAAAGAAGAGGAAAAGCGTATCTCTGTAGCTTTACAGTAGCTCTGTGTTTGTTTATATTGATTCATAAACTGCTTTCATTCTTTGTTTTACGAACAGATTTTTATTCTGCTGCATTACATCTTTTCTGCTTCTTCTCCCCCTTTGCCTTTTCTCTCCTTTCTGTTCTTCTTTTCCTGCCTCCTTCCCTGACTTTTCTCTCTCTCTTGCTCTTGATCCTGTGTTGTATAGATTCACTTTGTGTTTACAGTCAGTTGCCGAGGATGTGAAAGTTTTTCGTCTGGTCCGTCAAGCTGAAACTGAGAAAAATACATATGTTAATCCACCAATTCGTGAGGGATTACTGCTGATTTCGGTCTAAATCTGAAAAAGCCAGACTGGGGTTGCCAATGAAAAATATGTAAGATTAAAGGAATAAATTAACACATGTATTTCAGCAAAAGGCTCTTGAGTTTCATCTTTTTATGGAAAGATGGAGGCAGATTGCTATTTTCTTTTTTAGATTATTCAAACCTGTCATTTAATGGAGACATCAAATGCTGCAATTCAGTCATCCTCGGAGGGAAATATCCTAATCAGAAACAATATATTACGGCTCTATTTTCTTTTTTCTTGCTTTTTTATCTGTGGAAAAATCAAAAGCTAATTGCAGATCATGTTGCTCGTTTCACGTGGCTTCCAGCTCTTTCAGCGCTGTTTAGTTGTTCGTGTCAGTGTGTCAGTCTAATGAGAGCTTTGTGGGGATATCAGCTCATATCTGGGAAAGAAGAAGCAGGAGACACTGCAGGTTTCGGATCAGCGTGTGTGTGTGTGTGTGTGTGTGTGTGTGTGTGTGTGTGTGTGTGTGTGTGTGTGTGTGTGTGTGTGTTCATGACCGTGTGTACCTAGAGAATGATTGAATTACTCAGGGTTAATTAGATTCTGTAGTCCACAGCAATGGTTCAGATACACACATACGCACACTCACTCACAGGGACATCCTTCAGAGGGGCTTTTTCAGGCTTATTGCCTGCGGCGTTGTCATCCGTGTATTAGTTGAGATATTTTCTGGGAAGCTGTGTGGTGCTAAGCAGAGTAGAAGACAGTCAGGAAGGATTTATTACACATTTCTGCTGCTTGTTCAGCCACTCCGGATCAAAATACTGCCGTTTGCGGCAGCTTGCTAAAGGTTAAAACTATGTACTTTATTGCTAGAGGAAGTGTGTCCAGATATTGTCGAAGCCATCATTGCACATCAGCTGAAATACTTGTGTTTCCACTTTGTGTATACCGCAAAATACTTTAGCTTATAAATAAAGAGGCTGAATGACATTTTAATGGCCACTGAAATATCGGGTGAGACGGTAAAGTGTTTTTGCTGCATCTAGCAGAAGGACACTAAAGCACGAGGCAGCTGTGCTGAGTGTTTGAGCAAATCAGTGCACTTTGCATTGATTGGCCGATCGGTCGGCCTCGCGCAATTTACTTCATGCCATTCAAGGGAGATGAGTATACAATTGTTCCCAGCAATTAAACTAAAAATGCTGTTTGGAAATTCAGCAATGTATTTACGGGTCCGCACAGGTTTACTAAGAAAAACTGCATGCTGTGTAATTGCATTTGCAACTGTGGTGCTGAATGGCGAGGATGTGAGTGCAAACAACTCAGCCGTTTTCCCATCCAATACGTCAATGTCATTTTACTTTGGGCTCCAGTATTGTGTGCCTCTTCACGTCACTATGTGAAATCGTTGTGCATGTATAATGGAGCTCCTCAGTGCAGACTCACCCATTTTCCACCTACGTCTAGCCCTAATATGTCCCACTGCTCTCTGTGTCAGCACTGGTCTGAGTCACATGAGCTTATGGTATCATTCCAGTTCATCTCCCAAAGAAACTCACTTTAAACATTTTTTGTGGTCAAACTTTACATGAATGATAAGCTGAAGAATGTGTTTAGATCTTTTTATGCGAGGAAAAAAAAGGACAGAATGAGTGTGAAGTGCTGCCCACATCCCAGAGTGGTTCATGCGGGCCTAGGGCTATTTTCCCAGTTTGAGAAACAATTAACCAGTCTGGGTTTAGTGTGCATTATTAAGATTGAGAATTTCAATTTAGTTAGTCTGCTACCTAGAAACATTTGGAAAGGCTGAGTATGATATGGTAAATTAAAAACAATGTCTCGCCACTTGCCAGCCATCTGAAGTTCTCCCGACACATCTTTTAACAGTTATTTCAGAGTGTTATCTTTAATTTCAGTGGTCACTGGGGGCACATGAGCTTGCCTGTCACAAAATGATAAAAACTGCATAAAAAGTTTGCTGACTTTGCTCCAAATTGAGAGCCGTATCTCTCTCTCTTTTAATGTTTCCGTTGGTACTCTAAGCTTAGGCGGTAGAGCAGGTGATCTAATAGTCGGATGGTCGTTCGATCGCTCGCTGCTATGTATGTGTAATGTGTGATAGTGATGTATGTCATCACTTTCACACTCAGATAGCAGCATCCTATCTCAATTCTGAATATAATCGTGGCAAGTTATTAATCTTGGCCTGACAGATCCGGTGGTCTTTGTCCTTTACCTGGACAAGAGACTCTTTTCTTTCTTTCTTCTTTAACATTAAGTTTATTAGAAGTCTTTTTTACCAGTTCAGTCTCTGTCTCTCTTATGGAATATAACATGCATCTTAGTTTTTCATCCCAGCATCTTTTCAGAAAGGTCTGGCTTCCACCTCAGATGCTGTTGCTTCGCTTTCTTCAGTCTCTCTTGTAAAACATCTCTAGGCAAGCATATTTCCTTACGTGGAAAAATCAGGGGCTGTGGCGTTGTCTGGATTAAAAAAGAAGCGTGAAAAATGCATTTTCCACGATTTGATTTCAATTATTTTGCTTCCTTAACATCCACTAAGTGGTAAGAACAGTATTGCGCATGTGTCATGAATCCAACTGTAAGTTTGCAAGTGCACTTATTTCTTTGTATATGTGGCCCTTTAAAAGGATTCAGTTGTTTTCAGTTGCACTGTATGGCACGTTTATCTATTTAGGTCTGAGTTATTTTGCATCTACGTGGAGTTTAAAGCACACTGTGCACGCACGACTGTAAATGTATGTGTTGATGACGATATTAACATGGATCGGGTCTGATGTAACAGGAGTTAACATTCACATCAAACAGACTGTTAGATTATGGCTGTAGAGAATCCGTTGATAACTCAGACTGTGCGTGTGCTTGTCTGGGAGAGCAGTGTGTTTGCAGCTGAGTGGAGTAACTCAGCACAGAGGGAATCCTTTCTGATCTTGAATGCAGGGGAAAAAAAACAAACCCTACTTTCTGTAGTTGTCGTCACAACTCAACTACTTGCTGCCGCCATTTGTAAAAATGTGTTTTTCCAGTTTGTTCTCGCTCTGTTCTTTTCTTTGATGAAAAACATAAACCATATTTTGTTTAAATAAAAAGGTAAGGTTTGTTATCTCAAGCCCAATAGGTCTAACAACGTTACTGTGTGTCTCTTTGTGTGTAGAGTACAGTCGTTTCGAGGCAAAGATCCATGACCTGAGGGAACAGATGATGACCAGCAGTGTCAGCTCCAGCTCCACGTCTCTCCGCTCCACACAGAAGCGCACACTTTACGTCAGGTACAACACAACACACGCGCGCACACACACACAGGGCAGACAGAGGTGACTGATTATCCAGTGTTCATCAATGTGGCACAATCATTCGAGGACCTTATCTCAGCTGTCTACTGTGTGAGGTTATCACATCTGAAATCACAATTAGACGTGTGTGTGGCACAGGGTCACACTCACACATCCACCAGCCTGCCACCTCTGTGAGCGTCCTTCTGTCCTCGTGTCATTCTTGTCCTTGCCCGCCCGATTCCTGGGTTCCGTCTTTAGAGCCCAGAAGCGGTTTCAGCCGGAAACCAGCTCCACTTTTTGATGTCCTTTCTTCACAAGAATCACAGTCTTTGAAATATTGATTAAAACGCTGGGTCGCTGGGTCCACATAAGTCACATTGGAGCTCTTGGAAGATCAATCACATGGAAAGCAAAGACAGGAAAAGCAGCTCTAATGGCAACACTAAATGAGGCTTTAGGAAGACAAGCATTTTCTTTTAGGTTACTTCAGTTAAGCAGAAAAAGCACCAGAGAAGGTGGTCAAAGAACAAATCTGTGGGTATCTATTTGACTTTTGGATTAAAAAAGCGATGCTTTCTCTAATCATGGCAAGAGATGTCAAAGAAAGAGAAGGCACAATCAATCTTTGTGCATTTCAGTAGGCTGTGCCACTGGCTGATTAAAGACCAAGCGTAACATTATAATGAACATCTTCCAGCTGAAATGTCATTGAATGTTGCTCTCTCCTGTATATTTATCATGTCATATCATATTTGTCACTTAGAACAATTCAAGCTTTCAATATTAAAGAGTTTGATCTCAGGATCAGGAAGAAGAACCTTTTAACTGGCACAAAAAAGCAGAACTGTTAAAAAGGTTGGATGGTTTTCATGTTTATAAATGTTTTTCCATGTCTTTCTTAATCTACTAACTCATGTCTGTCAAGTTTTACAATTTTTTTTTGATACAAACAGTAAAATATCCTGCACCTCTGTATTTTTCATGTAATTTTTAGCTCAGTTGAAAAAAAAAAAGAAACGCAAAATTGAGTGCATTCTAGACGAAAGGAATATCTGACTTGAGCTGTGTGCAAGTGACCTGAAAGGAAAGAGTGGGTGCAGCTGGGATGAATGTCACCTTCAATAACGCACTCTCTCTCCGCCGAACACGCACATTCTGATCAGACGGAGAGAAAGAGCGTTGCGTCAGAGTCTAAACTTGGAGCTACAGGCCAAAGGTCGCAGTCAGCTATCGGGGAGCTGTAGACCAATAAATCAAAAAGATTTATCCCACTGACTGATCGTCTGCTTCATCTGACTGAGAAACAGGCTGATTGATCCCCTTTCTATTTAATTATAAAACCCTTTAAGTTTACTTTTCTCGGTTTTTATTTCATAAAAAATTGATTCCTTACAGCAAGATGCTAGAGGACTCTTGATGCTTCTGCCTCAAATCCCCCCTCATTAAAACAAATCCTCATACTGAACTATATATCCAGTGGCTCATTATCAGGAAACATGGCATTGCAGCTGTTTGACATCATGTTTGTTAAATTTTTAAGTAGTTAGCCGCAGGCATGATTATCATTAGCATAAATTAAGCGTGCCCCCATCCACTGTTTTCATTTGGCTCAGGCTAAAAGTGAGGAGAAATGTCCACTGCTCACTTGATTAAATGATTAGAAGCCTGCATTAGAATGTCTTCTACCAGAGTGCACCTAAATTAAATTCTGCTGTGGAGAAAAACTTTTAACTATGTCTGAGGGGACTGGCCACCATCCATTTAGGGGGCTCTTTCTCAACAAAGTTAACACGAATGAAACTGAGAGTCTGCTGCATGTTGCTGCTTTAACGAGGCATCGGCCAAGCAGTGCTTCTTAACATTTCCTAATTATCCTTGAACCCAAAGTACAGATAAGGCTGATGTCATTAATCACGAGTCTGTAAGAGTTTAGTTTTAACCTGATAATAGTGTCGTAAGAAATGACATCACAGTTCACCGTGACATGTGAATGACACAAATCACACTTTCACTGTACAAAACCCCAAAGTTACAGACGTTATATGCATGTTTCCATAAGAATTATCATAATACATATTTTAAGCCACCACCTCGTCAGTGTTAACGGCAATCTTCCCCCAACTCTTTTCAAAATCAGGATCTTTCACGGTTGCAGACAGTAATGTAATAACCCCTCCAACAGCCCACGTAAAGCATAAATCAATGTCGTGCAAGAACTTCCTATATCTGGACACTGCCCAGAAGTGACCAATCAAATTGCACTGTGAGACTGGCAGCTGATTGGTCGAGCTGAGGATGTCGGCGCATGACAGATGGCTTTGTGTGTGCGTGTGGGCTGCTGCCGTGTGTACTTGTGTGTGTATACAGGATCTGTGTGTGCATAAATGTTGTGTGTAAAAGACAGGCTAACCTTTCGTCAGAGGAAATGTCACTGAAACAAAGTGACACACTGTATGTGCAGCTGGGCCTTGCATAAAAGGTGAGCATGTGTCCTCTCCTCCATTCTTCTTCTTTCCTGCCTCATTTTACATTCACACCATTATGGTCTATTTTAAACACAGCCTATGGTTCAGTAGCATTGTAATTGTATATCTCACTGCGGAAAGGCTCAGGGGTTGCTGCAGTAAAAAGATGATGTCCTGTCTTCATTGAAGGTATAGAGTTTATTTTAAATGTCTGAATCCTTCGTTGGCTTTTTTATTGTTTTATTTTTGTATATTAGAAAGATTCTCAGTCAGCTGTCACCTGTCGGTGTCCATATACTATATAAAGATCATTTTATTCTTGCTTTGGTCTGAATGTGTGCACTGAAAAATCAGAGCTGTGTCTGCTGAACTGAGTCCTGCTGCAAGCATTTTAAAATGCTGCAGCACGTCCTGAAACCGAGTGTTATAGTTTCAAAGTTTAGTTTATTTTATGGCTTTTTTCAACCTAATATAGTGACATTTAATGTTAGAATTCATTTTCTGCTGAAGGCTGTGGGAAGGGGAGTTGTATGGTTGTATATGTTACAAAGCCCTAAGGCAAATTTTGTGTTTTAGGCTGTACAAATGTTGGAATAATGTACGCTCAGGACCAGTTATGCAAATAGTTTTTTACTACCACCCCAGTAACTCCGGTGACCAGACGTTCATATATTTTAAAGTGAATCTCAACATAAGATCAGATTTTTTGTGTGAAAATGGAGAAAGTCAAAAGTATTTCTGATAATCTGAGAGATCTGTGAGTATCATTTAAACATTCAATTCAGTTTTATTTAAATAGCTCCAGATCACAGTGAGAGTTGCCTCAAGGAGCTCTGTATTGTAACGCGGAGACAATAATATGAGAGAAAAACAGGAACAATCAGAGGATCATCTATGAGCAAACACTTGGCCACAGTGGGAAGGTAAAACTCCCTTTTAACAGAGGAAACCTCCATCATAAGCAGGCTCAGAGAGGGACGGGTGTTTGCCACGAGCCGTTGGGGGAGAGGGGAGGAAGACAAATACACTGTGGAAGAGAACCAGAGGTTAATAATAACTCGTGATTAAATGCGGAGAATAAACACATGCACAATGAAAACAGGTGAGTGAAGAAGAAACACTCAGGGAGGGTTCAGGCTCACCTGATCTAGCCCTATATGCTTTATCAGAAAGTAAAGTCTAATCTTAAAAGTAGAGATGACGTACCTTTTCTTTTGATGTTTTAAAGAAGAGGGGCCTGAAAGCTGAAGGCTCTGCCCCCTAGTCGACTTTAAAATATCTTAGGAACTACAAATAAGCCAGCACCCTGACAGAAAAGTGTTTTATTGTAGTGATATGGCACTAAGAGGTCTTTAAGTTAAGATGGGGCCTGATTATTCAAGACCTGTATGTGAGGAGGATTTGATTCAGGATTTAACTGGGAACCAATGAAGAGAATCTAATATGTTAGAAATATACTCTTTTTGACCCACTCCCTTAGTGGTCTGGGGCGGCTTGGAGCTGTGGGGAGCTCTGCTGGGTACCAGACGGGTATTGGGCGCCTGGAGCCCTGGGGCCCTGATCTCAGTTCGTACTGGGGTGTTTGGCCTCTGGCAGGGTCAGCTGCCCATCGCCTCTGGGCTTCTGGGACTCCCGCAGATATCACTGAGATCTGTGGCCTTAGGTCTTCCGTAGTCTTGGGGGACTGCGGAAGATTCTGTTCTCCCAGATCCATCTCTGTGTGCCTCCGGCTCCTGGGGGGAGTTGCTGCAGCTTTCCACCCTCATTTTCAAGTGCATTTCATGACAAAGACACACTCACACTCACAATCGACACTCTCGCTTTCTCTCTCACACTCGTACACACACACACACACACACACACACACACACACACACACACACACACACACACACACACACACACACACACACACACCCCACAAGAAGATTGTTGATTTATGTACCTGTGCATTTTCGAATGTTTGTGCTGCAGGTGTTGTATGTTTGTTTTTCTTACAGATGCGGCAGTTGCCGATGCATTATGCATTTCTATTTGTATTACGCCTTCCACTACACACCCGCCCCCACCCCTTTTTTTTCTCCCCTGACTCTCCTGCCTTAGACATTGTCATACTATATTCCACAAATAATGTAAAACTTGAAATGAAACAAATAGAAATGAAGAAATAAACAGATAAACTCTGAAAAAAGGGGATTATTTAAAAAAACAAACAACAATGTGCTCTCATTCTACTTCCTCAGCATCAACATACAGTGCATGCCTGTTAGGGAACATGACTGAGGCTGTTACATGTGCTGCTGTAATGTCAGTTAGATGGTAAGCTGTTCTCTCTTAGCTTTGTGCTGCAGAATGTTAATGTCTGTTATCACAAGCGTGCAGTTAATGTTGTGTGATGTTGTGTACCGCTAATCTACATGTGAATGGGGGTTTACTTTAATTTGGCTGTTTCGCCTATGACAGCAGTGTCACACAGCCGTTTTCACCTCTGGAAATAATATGCACATGTGCAGTAATTCTATATGAGTATTCATTGGAAAGTTAAACTGCAGTGCTCTTTGGACAAAAGGCTGCTGGCTATGCAAAATCTCTAACACAATGGGTGTGCGTTTCTTTTACAGACTGGTTACAGTAATTCATGTGTGCTTCCCCACTGGACAAATTCCTCAGAGGAATTCAAATGAATGTAATACTGAGAACAGGTCATTGATTTTAGGCACACGGGCACACAATTTAGGCAATAATCGGATTGCTGTACAAAAATAGCATTTACATGTTATGTAATGTTGAAAATGTCCACAGGTTAACACACACACTGTGCTATAATTGCAGTCTGTTAGGTGGCTACACGCTGCAGTAATTAAATGTGTGTCCCTTCCCTCGAGTAATTAGATTTCAAAGGTTCTCATGTACAAATAAACTGAGTGTAATTGATAACCTGTAACTGATTTAACAGAATTATATTTACATAGCTGCGACTTTAATAACTCTGCACACCATCCATCATTGTAACTTGGTGGCTGCAAAATTAGGCGGGATGTGTTTTTTATTGTATGTTATATTTTCTGCTTCTTGTTGCAGCAAATATCCACTAATTTAAAAAAGTACTTTATGTTTACAGCTTGTGATGTTCATCTACCTTGTCATGCCATTTAGAATACCTGACTTTCCTTTGACTTTATGGGAACATATCTAAATATCTCACTGTACAGTAGCTCCCATTACAACAGATCTATAGGCTGCATGTGGTCTACTAAAATCATTTTTTAAACACTTTTGTAGAGTTTCTTCTGATTTTTCCTACAAAGATCAAAATGAGTTCATGCTTATCATAAATATAATAGTGAGTGGTCAGTTTCTATACTTCCATAACCTATCATGACCACAGCTTAGCATTAAAAAATATGACTGCCTGTAAAAATGTTTATACAGAGGTTTATATAATTATACGTCTATAATAAGTGGTTGTCTTGCAGTAAATATCAAGTATCACAGCATCGTGCTACCATCATTGTCACAGGCAACATATTGTGTTTGATGATTACTGTACACAGTTTAAACCGGCTTCAGGTTTAATCTAATCTAATTATCGCTGTCACCAACAGAGCAGCTTAACTAAAGCTTTTGTGCTGTTGCAGCTAATCAGCGTCACCCTGAACACTTTAGTGAATTCACCTGCAATCCTTCTGCCCTGCTCACAGTCCTGGTAGACAGCGCCTGTTAACTTATATTACAGTAATACTAATGCAGGCTGTCAGTTTTTAGCCTCCACCTAAAATTAAAGCACTCAAGTCTTTTCTTTTATCATCTTGATGTATCGTTAAAAAAGCACGAAGTGCTGTGTTTTTGTACAAATGTCAGGCTCTCTGTTGGCCTGTCTGTGTCTACCTCTCTGTCTAATTTTCTTCTGTTTCTCCTTCTCTGTCTCTGTTCTGTTTTATTGATGAAGGCAGTAGGGACTTTAGGGGATGTTGGTTGTTTCAGCTCTACTTCCTTTGCACACACACACACACACACACACACACACACACACACACACACACACACACACACACACTGGCCTACTTTCCCAGGTCTTTTCCCTCTGGATGGGTTTGCATCTCTGTGGTCACAGAGACGGACTACTGCACACACATACACAGTGACACTCACACAGACAGATGTGCACAACTTCAGACACATACGCGGTGCCATGTGCTCCAAGACAAGGTCATAAATTAGTAATTAAAAAAATAATTTGTTGTGTAGAAAAACAGTTCTCAGCTGTTTTTCATCTTGTATTTATTCCAGCACGTCTTTCTATCTGTTTAGAGAAAAGAAATCTAGTTTCAAACTTCAAAATGAAATGTATATGTCATCAACTAACCTGTCCTCCAGCAGAATGGCTTGTCGCGCTGAAGCTGAGCGTGTAACTGCATGCGTCATTTGTTTTCTGTCCCCCTGCAGGGCCTTGTTTGACTATGATGGAAGTGCTTCGGATCTGAGCGCGCCCAATCAGGCCCTGCCCTTTCATTTTGGGGATATCCTCCACGTGAGCAGCGCCAGCGAAGAGGAGTGGTGGCCCGCCCGTCACCTCAGCCCCCCGCCCCCAAACTGCCCGGAAGTCGGGGTCATCCCCAGCCGCCGGAGGTCAGAGTTCAAAGGGTTTCAGATGGGAGTGGGTGGATGGTTTTATTGATTTTTGTTTTATTAACTAAAGTAGAAGCGTTAAAGTCAAGTCCGCCCATTCCCTCAAATCTAGTTTTGAGTTGTTGCTATCACCTAAAAATGTTCACATTTGAATCTTTGTTCAATACAAATATTGAATGATAACTTTTACACTTATATTTTCTTTCTGTTCATCTGTTAGAAATCTGAATCTGACTCTTTTCAGAAGGCTTTAAAATGAAGTATTATTAAGTTTTTCACACATACAGATTAAATCAAATGAAAACAGTCCAGACCAGAATGAGCGTCAGTGTGGTCTTCAGTCATTTCATTAGGATGAGGATTATTATAATACAAGTCTGTCCAGGCTTATTGTGATAGGCCACTATACAGCAGACCCTGGAGTCAACCATAAACCTTCACAAAATTAAATTAGAAAACTAAGAAGACTAATAAGAAAACAAACAAATGTGTTCGTCCACAGTGTTTGTTCACATTGGCACCTTTCCATGAGGAATATCAAGGTGGAAGACTGTGTATCTTCTTTTCATGATTTACTAAATGGGTTTTTCTTTTATTTGTTTGTTGTGGCTCAAAATAAAAAAGACAGAGAAAAAAATCTACTTAGTTTCAATGTGTCATCCCATTCTGACTTAATTTGACGCTGGATTTCAGCTCCGTGCTGTTTAAAATACAGACAGCTTGGCAGCTGTTTCCTGGGGACAGCATCCGTGGTCGGAGATTCATTTTCAAATTAGCTTCAGTCTTTACACCAGAGTGTCGTTTTTGTGTTGACTCATATCACTGCGAGCATCATCATTACGAAGAATCTGCTGAATGTAATCCTGTGGTGGAAATATATGCCAACTTTCCTTCCTTCTACCTTCTCCACTTGTTTCGCCCTGGACGAGGTGACAGACAGATGTTAGATTTCTGAGGTGCAAGGAGAAGACAATTTAAGACGAGTCGTTTTACCATCCGTGACACAGAGGGAGGCGATGACCAGGGGCAGAGGGATGTGGAAAGTGATGGGGTGTAAGGAAGGAAAGTGAAGGAGTGTTAGAGAGGAAAGAAGGGATTCAAGGTGGCAAGGAAGAGTAGGAGTGAGTGAAATGAGCAGATTGTCACATATGGGTTTGACAGAGAGGTATTAATAGACTGAGGTGTTAAAGCAGAGGCTTGAGCATTACGTAGATAACTGTGTTATAGTTTAAAAAAACAGCCTAGAAACAGAAGTAATAGAAATTCATATATTACAGGCTGTAGTTTGAAAATTGTTAAAGATGTTAGAATATGTCTGCCAGAGATTTAGATTTTACAATTTATCTGTCTGCAGGATATTAAAAATGATAAGCTGGATTATGCGCTATTAGCATTAGTGTTATGATGAAAGGTAATTATTAAAGTTCAGTCAGTCTTTTAATGTAAGCTGTGTTCAGCCTCTGATATAACTGTATTCAATCATCCCTCCTGCTGCTCTCCTCTCTTCTTTTCCATGGAGGTCTCTTTATTCTACTCCTCTTTAACTTCGACTCCTTTTCCTCTCGTCTGCTGCTTTTCTTCTTTTTTTAATCTTGCTTCTTCTCCTCTTTCTGCTCACCTGCTCTGTTTTTTTCCTCATGCCTTTTTCCGAGGACATTTTTTAGAGATAAAGTTAATTGTAAGCATGCTCTTATAAAGATGTCAGCATTCAAAGAACAGGATAACCCAGAATATATCTTTAGTTATCATTGCGATGTTCTTTTTTATTCACTACGTTATTGCTGGTTTGTCAATGACAGTTGTCGAGCTGTTTACAGACATCAGGGGGCTAAAAGCTGTATTACATAAGACTTTTTACAAAGACACATCTGGCTTTTTTAAATTAAAAAAGAAAGCTAAGCAGCAGAGAAACAGGTCCCAGAGATTCAGCTTATTTGAAGTTCTAGAGTTGGATGTGATCGCCAGCAGGAAATGGTCCTGCACAGGAAGTGACAAAGCTAAATTTAAACACAGGAGACAAAAATGTCCCCACAGCAGGAGCAAGTGAAACCTTCACAGGGAGGAAATGCCTTCTACACCCGAGTATGCTGGGGTGTTTCGATGCCGTCTCGGTCTTTTATTCCTTTGCACCTGTTTTAAGGTGATCACAGCCCATTTAGATTAATGGACACGACCATGCAATCAGCTCTTCGCTGTCAACTTACATAACATCTGGATAAGTGCACAAAATTCCCTCTGCTTCCTCTCAGTGCTATTTTAAACCCCCGTAATCTCATACTGATGCTTAAAGATATACAGTTTCAACATTCCAATAAAGTAAGCTGCAAAATTACTTTTCAGATGAAACAATATTTTGTGGCTTTGTTCGAATCATTCTTTCAGATCCATAACAACCTGAGACACTCGTTGTGACGTTAAATTAGTTTTACAGTTTCAGGGTGTTAATTGAGCTGATTCGCTGTTCATATTTTTTTCATCCTCTCTCTGCATGCCTCCTAACGTTTGCACCTGTCTTTTGCTTTATTCACAGGGCAGAAAAGAAGGAGAGGTCGAGGTTAAAGACAGTCAGAGTGAGCAGGTCTCAGGACAGATCAGTGAGTATGAATGTTTGTCATAAATCTTAAAACTCAAACCAGTTCTCAAACCAGTATACTTTAATTCAAGGTGTTGAACATAACAGTAAAATGTCAAAAGAAGTAAAAAGCAAAGCTTGAGCTCTTTACTGTTTTGAAAAAACATGACATTAAATGTCTTATTTTAATTTTTTTCTTACTTTGAGCAGTAAGGTGGATATTGTGTTGGTTTAAGAACTGTAGGTCAGATGAAACAAAGCAGTTGGTTGGTTGTTTTCTGACAGTTGGTAGATTGACAGCTGAAGGTAGACACCACCAAAATATGATGGGGTTTTTTTGTTGTTTGTTTTTTAAATGACTAATTGAATCTGATTACAGAGAAGGCACAACGTCAGGCTGTACTTGTGTTAAATATTTTGTGCGCAGGGTAATTGCAGAGAAAGTACGGTTACGCTGTAACCTTGGTTCTCTGAGTGAGAGACTCTCTCCACATATTCCATATGTGGGGGGTCATACCCCGAACTTATGTAACGGAGTGGAGAGATAGTCTCCATATGACAGAGAATGGTTTTCTCTCTAAAGGCTTCAGCAACATTTGAAGCACAAAGAGCAACTTTATCATGCTGTTATAAGGTCACATGTGTGAGCTTAAAATAGTACAGATGTGTAGAGTGTCAGTAAACATCTAAAAGCTATTTTGTGCTCCACTACAGGCAGGCTCAATCGAGAGGCACAACAGCTTGTTATTTCCTCCAGTCGCATCAAACATTTGCTTTTACTCTCACGAGACAACACCTATATCTAGTGGATATAACAATCACAATGATTTTCTGTTGGTAGTGTTGATAGAAGCAGCGTGATGCTATTTTGATGTGATAAAATCCACAAAGAAAGGAGGCTGGGTGTTAAAACAACAAAATTAAAGTCATCTGATTGCCTGCTGTGTTCGAACAACAATCTATGGTTTCTTCAAACCACAGCAATGTTAAACTTGGCATTTTTACCTAAAACCATGACTTTATCGCAAAACTTCATGAGGGATTGCTATTCCTGAACTTTACCAAAACTCAATAAGGACTGTTATTGCTCATTTCCAGCTGATTCATTTTATTCCAGGACTTAAAGGAGATTTTCAGAATGCAAAGCAAAAAAAAAAAAGGCTGTAACTAAAGCTGCTTCAGGCTGAGGTCAGCTGTGTCACTATTTAAACCTTTGTTCATGATTAATGCAAACATCTAAAATTTCCAACAGTACACACCTATCGTAGCTATAACAGATAATAAGGGGAAGTGCAACAACAGCTGAAACTGATTGCTGGATTGATTAGTAAATGACAGAGACAATAAAGGTCGCTTTTCAGAGAGAGCTACAGGCAATCATGAGTGCTACTGTTGCTGATATCGATTTAGTTTAACCTTGTGTTATTTGATAGGTTGTCTGTTTATGAACAATGAACAATTTTTCTGGCATCTGGCATTACTTTAATAAAGTTTAAGTTCTTAATTGGCACTAGAATTAAAAAATCTATTCTTTATGGAGCCTTTAAATCGCATTTGATTTGTAGTTCAGTCAGTGACTGGGTTGGCTGCATTGCCCCTGTTAGTGACAGCCACACCACCTGTTAGTAGATAAAGAATTGCAGGGGGAAACCTTAATTCAAAGTCAAACTACAGAGAGAGTGGCAACAATGTGACTTTATTCACACTTTACACAGTGTGATGCTGAGCACAGGTTTAACACATGCTATTGATATCACCGTGTTGTCAGCGCACACTCTCACCCTTCTTCTGTTTTCTTCACACTGTTTGAATCAGCAACGCTGCAATCAGCAGCTCCGTGTGGTGGTGAAGAGATGATAATTAAAAATTGCGAAGCATGCACACACACACACACACACACACACACACACACACACACACACACACACACACACACACACACACACCCTGCTGCACTAACACTGTAATTATTCTTGCTCTCTAAAACTTTGGGTATATGCGTTCGCAGTAGAGAGCTCAAAGCTTTCAAATAGGCTTCTGTTGATAATAGTCAAGATACTCCTGGAATAATTTTCAATATGATAATTAATTGTGTCTTTACCACCACCCCCTCCCACCCCCACCCCCCTCTCTCTGTCTCTCTCCGTCTCTCTTTGTCTTTGTAGGATCAGGATGATAAAGGTAGGTATTCTCTCTCTCAGCGACACCTGCTGGTCAGCACATATGATTCCACCTTTTCTCAAACCTGACCAGACCTAAACTCTGTTAAGTTTCCAGTTGGAGGAGAAGTAATAGGGTGCAATTAAATATAGAGTTCATTACACACCTAACATACAAAGTCTGGAGCAGTACTCCAAAAACCAGTTGTTCAGTACAAGTCTACCTTAAAGTAAGTCGTCCTTAAAATTTACTTTACAAAGTTAAAAAAAAGTGTCAACTTTGGAATAAGTTATGTTCAGCTAAATGTCCAAATGTGCATTTGCACAGAAGAGGTCTGGATTGTTTTACTTTTATGCATCAAGAAGGCGCATTTAAATGTCCAGTATGAATATTTACAGCAAGTAAAAGCTATTAGAAAATTAATACTGGCATCTGAAATGTGGAACTTGCCCATATTTGATGGTTCTTGATAATAAAGGTTTGTGTTAATTTCCAAAAGCTACAACATTGATAATTTAGTTAGAGTCTATAAACAAGCACAGACAGGCTCCCTCAGAAAAAGTGCAAGACAACTTAAAATATGCATGGTAATCTCCTGAATTTTTTATTCAATTTAATTGCCCATTAAATTGCTCAATCTCTAAACTTTTCTAGCTTCGTCATGAGTTAGCTGTGAAACTATTGCACATCATTTTCTAACCCTCAAACGAGCAGAGCGAACTAAACGGGCTCATTGGAGTCTGTTATGCCTCCTTATAGTTTATAGGGAAATATTTTTTTAAATAGCTCTCTTATCATGACAGATATTTGTAAGATTGTTGGGACTGCTTTTTTAATATTTTACGCTCTTTATCTTATAGTATGAAGCTATTTGAAGTGACTGTTGTTGTGAATTGGTGCTGTACACATTGAATTAGTAAGATAAAATAATCAGCGTTCTAATTCGGTCATGGTTTTCATTATTTTTTTATGCTAAAAAACGAAAATGTACAAACATAATTGAGATATTATTTGTGTTTTACTTATTACATTACAAAATGTCTTTGTTTCAGTAATGCTAGAAAAAAAACCCTTTTTTTTCTTTTGTTACTTAAAACACAAATTGCAAAATCAAATCAAAAAAGCAAAATATTAAAAAATCACTAATTTACACAAATATATATAACACCATGTGTGTACTAGTCTGTGTTTAATTTGCAGATGTAAGGAAAGAAGTCAATTTATACGTAGATATAGATCCTGCTCAAAGGTGCCCTTACAATAGCCCCATTTAATCTGAGACATTGGAAAAACAGTTTTGGAGTAAACCTTAGAAATTGCCCTTTATTATATCAGAAAAAATGCAACTGGTGTACAGTTTGACTGAGTTCTCTGAGCATTGTTGTACTTTTCCTTGTGTATTAAGCAGTAGATGTTATAATTGAGATATTACAGTGAAACACACATATAGAAACTGGATGGATGGAATTCTGTTTTGAAAAGTGAAACTACGACAGTGAATGCAAGTTTGTACATGTGTTTACATATGTGTGTGTGTGTTGTATGTGTGTTCATATATATATGTGTGTGTGTGTGTGTGTTGACTCTGACCTGTCTTGTCCTTCCAGAGCTGGTATACTCTGGCACCAATGATAATGAGAGTAGTTCCTGTAAGTCTAGCCCCTCCTCTGTCCCCTCTCTCTCTCTCTCTCTCTCTCCTAAATGTACTTTTCTTCTTCACTCTGTTCTTGATCTTTTAAACTTTGCCTCTCAGTTCATCACCTGCTTGATGTAGCTGCTGGGCTGTAGGTTTTCCTCTGTGTGTGCTTGTGGGTGTGTCACGCATAATTGTGTGCTATGGTTTACTTTAGTTTTACGTGCATGTCTTTGTGTGTACAGTTTACATTTCTCTGCTTCTGCAGCCTGCTTTTCCAGAGCTGTTGAAGAACTCTTTTTCCAAAAGTAGAAATCAGGGCGTGATATGTTGTCAAGTGTTGGTCCTTTTAATGTGTCCTTCATTTGTGTTTGTTTAAACAGCCGGTCAGGAGGAGATCCTTCTCACCTACCAGCCTGTCATGCAGCATGAAGGTCAGTGGCTTCCCTTTCCTCCTTGGTTTGTTGTTGTTTTTCATGTGTGTTAGCTTAGCTTATGTAGGTAAATTAAAGTGCTTCTCTACTCAAAACTGTGTTTCAATCTTTATCATTTCTCATTGGAAAGAATTTGTCATTTTGACAGGGAAATTGTGTTGAAAGTGCTCGCTGTGTTTGTTTAGTGTTTACCTGCAAACAGCATTTTTGAAGCGAATCCGAGGCCGTTGCAAAAAAATCTAAAACTTCAAACCATTTAAATCAGTTGATGTAGCTTTAAGAATCAACACATCTTAGACAATGTATTATTAAAGCAGAGTACTTTGTAACATCTTTAAACATGCCTGGGGGAAGTAATTAATTGAGTTTGTAAGAATTCATTATTTTAGAAAAAAAACAGTCGACCGGTAGTTGGAAAACCTTTCTGTAGCTTGCTTAAATCCCACTGAAGCAGCGGTGGGTCAGTCATTACAAACTTCCTAGCTGTATTAAATAAATCATCTGGAGCAAGCTGCATTAAAATTTTTATAGATTTTAGGGTCCTCTTGATGCACGCTTTCCAGTTTTTTTTTTTCTTTTGAGTGAGGTGACTTAAGGTAAAAATGACTGATTTCAGACAGGCAGCGTTAAAGGGCTGGTATAAGTTTTTTAAAACTGTGAATCCTTCAAAGACACTCCAGAGGAGTGGATTTTACACGTTGACGGAACCTGTTTTTTTTTGTTTTTTTTTGTCAATTCTCAGTTAATTACACACGGCCAGTCATCGTGCTTGGACCAATGAAAGATCGGGTTAACGATGACCTCATCTCCGAGTTCCCTGACAAGTTTGGCTCCTGCGTCCCACGTGAGTGCCTTTAGTTCATTATAAATCCCAGTAGAAACCTGCAACAGTTACTGGAGCTTTGCAAACCTTATGACCTTGAGGCAATAAATCAAAATCGCAAAGTCATGCCTAATTTTAATACATTTTTTATGAGCTCAGTGAAGGGTCACGTTTGCCTCATTCAGTTTTTTAGATTAGAAAAAAACTGACAAACATTTTTATGAGACTCCCAAACCCCCAAAAAATGGATGTCCTACCCTGAAGACAGATGAGTCCCTAATGCGACATAATGTTGTGTTTTTGCTTTTTAATCTTAATGTTTTAGGCTAATATGTGCACTAAGGTGCTCATGAGCAGGATACTGCACACTAAGATATTTTATTTCTTTGCCTGAGTCTGTGTAAATTCTGATCTTTAGACACAACACGGCCACGGAGAGACTACGAGGTGGATGGCAGAGATTACCACTTCATGTCCTCCAGAGAGCTCATGGAGCGAGAGATTCAGGAGCACAAGTTCATCGAGGCTGGACAGTATAACAACCATCTGTATGGAACCAGCATACAGTCTGTCAAAGAGGTCGCTGACAAGGTGAGACAGAGACACGATCAATGGGAAAAAGAGAGCGAGGGTATGGGAAGAAAGAATGTCTGACTCCGTGTCTCTCCCACAGGGCAAGCACTGCATACTGGATGTATCAGGGAACGCGATAAAGCGTCTCCAGATGGCAGGCCTCCATCCCATCGCTATCCTCATTAGACCACTCAGTGTCGACAACATTTTGTAAGTGACACAACATAACGGTTCAAAGACAATCTGAGCATCTGTCTTGCACTGTTTTATCATCTGTTCTTTCAAAGCTCAAGTAATCAAATGGAAAGGTTAAAAATATGATAAGTATAGCATCCTATAAGCATCTTATAAGTAAAAACTATCAGCAACATAAACAAAGCCAGTAACATTGTATAACTTCTCTAAATAAGTGCCACAAAAATGTTCTAAGAGACGGTTCAAGGTTGACATGACAAATATTAATTCTCAAAAGTTCTGCTTTTATGTCATACTGATGAAATACCTCTCATGAAGGTACTTTTTTCTCATTTTCCATTAAAAAATGTGTAGCTGCATTTATTAGGGAAAAAACTCAGTGAACTTCATTTTTACCCCTGAGCCGTAGTGAGTTTACTGGACGGCTGATGGGTACTGCTGCCGGTTGACAGTATTTTTATACAATATGCAATAAGTCAAACGCCTCTACAGTGAGAATGTTGCCTATATTATTTTAAATGAGGGCTAAACTTCACTCATTTAAATAAATGTGAAGCCCAGCTTCTTTTTTGCTTATATGTTCCTTTACTTTTGTTCACTCATCACTTTCCGTTTTCTAAAAGTCACTGAGTCATCTTAACACTGCTGAACTTTACGAAAATATCAGTAGGGCTATTTTTGCATAGGGTCTAATGGGGTTTTTTTTTTTACAGAAAAATAACTGTAGTCTCTTTCTGCAGAGAGATGAATAAGCGTCTCAGTGAGGAGCAGGCAAGGAAGGCCTACGACAGAGCTGTGAAACTGGAGCAGGAGTTCACAGAGTACTTCACTGGTGAGTCACCTAAACAAAACACATACCTTTAAATCTCCCCCCTCAAGGTTGTCTCCATGTGCACATCTGGACTGCCTCCAGAGTCACTGCTACTACTAAATCACTGCAGAAATATTTTGCCCTAATAATATCAGGATATTGTGAGTGTATGATAAATACTGTACAGTAAAGTCTCACCTGTGGCGGTTATACACTTTGAAAAGAAAACTGTACACATGAGCTGTATAACTTTGGAAAGTAGGGTAAAACTAACATTTTCCATATCTGCTCAACTTTTTTTGATCAAAGATTAGTATGCTTTGAGGTGTAAGTGAAAATGTGATCAAGTTTATTTTTGTGTTTGAGGAGAATCTGTGGAGGAGGCAGCTTGGAGAAACTGTTAAACATGCAGCAGGGGCAAGCTGTGAACCACACTGGCATATTGTCACCTTTAATGCTGATAAAGTTGTTGGCAAGCTGTGATTTATTCACATATTTACACACGTCGAGTAGTTTTAAAGCTAAGCTATTATACATGTGGGATTGTGTTTTTGGTCCATAAAATCTCATTTAGCCCAGGTTTTGATCTTTACCAACACCTGAAGAGAATATTTGGCCATCCATCCATCTACAGTAACTATTTTCTTCCTGTGTGTCACATTATTTGATTTAAACACATCTTTTAATCTTTAATATTTTTCTCTCTCTCTCTTGCAGCAATCGTCCAGGGCTCAACTCTAGAGGAAGTGTATTCGCAGGTGAAGCAAATCATCGAGGAGCAGTCTGGTCCTTACATCTGGGTTCCCACCAAGGAGCGACTCTGAATAAATACCCATATACAACATACTCACTCACACACACACACACACACACACACACACACACACACACACACACACACACACACACACACACACACACACACACACACACACACACACACACACACACAAACATCAGCCTCTCTGCACACTTCCTTCTTGTCTAATTTTCTATTATCAGCCTGCTTCCTTGCTCTCTTTTTCTTATGCACGCACATCACTACATGCATTGACACATTTACATAAGCACATTCAGTGGGACGAGGCTGGGACTATCTGGGACTGCTGCTTCCTGAAGTGGGAGGAGCTCATGTCTGTCCAGCAGCCTATTGGTGGATCTTCCTACGGCTCAGTTCCTTAATGTTTAAGGAGGTGGTTTAAATCAAGGCGACATGTACCATTATCTGATTTGATTTCATTATTGTTCTTCTTATTGTTGTTGTCGTTGTTGTTTTCATATTAACGAAGGGTAATGCATTCATGTATGGGTTTGTAATGATTATATTGTCACCAAGAGGCAGATTTTTGCACGCTGTAGCTTTAAGAGCATGTTTTTGGGACAAAATCTTGATCTCCTTCCCTCTCTGTCTGTCTCTCCTCATAGCATCACTCTTGTTTACAGTTTCTTATTCATGTTTTTTCTCAATCCTCAATCCTTTCATTCCCTTTCTTCCTTTGACTATCCACAGACTTTAGATATGAGGTGAAAATCATTATAAAATTTTCAATACGCCGCAGAATTTTGGCATCAAAACAAATACTGTTTAGAGATGTAGCAAGAATATATTAATCATTTAATCTGTAAGCAATGTGTGACATAATAATAATTATATTAAGAAGCAGCAGTTCTCGATCCGATAACAAACGAAGATTAAATTCAAATAAATAAAGTGCAAAGCCCTCTATCAGTAGTTTGCTATTAAAAGGTCAAAAACAAACTGCCTCATATTGATGATGGAGTACGTTTGGAGCTCTGGGCCTGCATTTATCACATTTCTGAGAAATATTTTTAATATAACTCACAGTTCTCCATGGTGAGTAGAGACAAGGTCATATTTATCAGGCAGCTCACTGCAATTTACAGCCAAAGAGTAAACACGATAGAGCAGCTCATAAGGCCATCGAACAACCAATCACCAATCAGAGTCAAGTCATCTGCACTGTTGCTCGTTACTTTTCACAAATTCTTATCTTCAGTAGAAATGTATCGTCTAATTTACAAGATACATAAATACTTTGTCTGGAATACAAAGTACAGATGAAGGGAAAATGGTGAAAATCTTTAAAATGTTAAAATCAGATACAAATAACAGATTATTGTACAAGCTGTAGTTTGTGTAAACACTCCAAAACAACAACATTTAAGTCAGAATAAAACCATAAACTGCTCCAGTTTGTTAGGAGAAATAAAATAAAACTGAATTTAGACATTTTTCTTATTACTTAAGTTCTAAAATTGTACTCGACAGCTCGACAAACAGTGGCCCAGATTCGAGATCGAGTCTGTTTCGTAGAAGCTTTCATCTCAAAGAGGCTTCTCTGCCTTTTCCTTCCACCTCCGCTTCCTTCTCTCTGTCTCATGCCTTCGTGTCTCCTCCTCTGCGCAGTGTGACGTTAGTTACGCACGCCAGCATTAAACAGTGTATCTTCTGCTTCATCATCACTATCATCACGATCGTAATCATCATTGTTACGGCTTTCCTTCTTACCGTAGTTGCACTAATGAGGGCTGGTTTCTTAAAAGCATCTTTACCCTCCCAGTGTTTCCGGTCTGCGCACGTGATGCACGACACACTCGCTTTTCCCTCAGCGATGATTGAGCTGCTTTGAGACGAAGCTGGTCGACGCGGTTTTTTTGGTAAAGGTTAAAAAACACGTCATACTGTCGTTGATGAGTATTTTAGGGGTATCGAGTGTACTCTTCTGGAGAAACTTGCTGTTTGGATTAACCATTTAACTGTAATCCACTTTTTCCCCCGCTGGATTTATAAGTTTAAGCATTGACCCCCCTTTTAAGTTTAAGCCTTTATGTGTGACCTCCGCACTCCATCCATAATTATCCAAGGGTTATATCTTGGAGCCTGTTTTCATTATTTCACAAATGTCTACTTTATGCATTGAAGGATGAAATGTTTGGCTTTTCATTCATTTAGGAGGCTACACAGCACGAGAAGCAAACCTAACCCTGTTAAGCCTGAGCCATTCCTTTCCTTCTGACAAATGAAAAAAGAAAAAAAAAAAAGAAATGAATTATCAATACACGAGTTTCAATCTGTATAATTTTTGCTTTATCTGACATTTTTTAGGTTGATGATATTTAAAGAAGTTTAAAAAAACTCACAACTCATGTGTTAAATATGATACAGTTGGCGTTATGGGGTTAAAGCTACTCAGTGGAGTCTGTGACCACGTTAACAGCACATGTAACCTAACAATGGCGACTCTGTTGGTCATGTGAAGCTTGCTTAGTGCATCTGTTACCTGTAGTAGTCTTTTCAGAGGCTTTGCTGCTTGTCGCCAAGGCTCAGCTTAACAACACGTGACTAAACTCTACTTGTACTGAAAACTAAAACGAAAACAACAACAAAAAAAATCATAGCAGTGTTGTTGAGTATATCTGTTTTTTAGCATTGCATCTGCTTTATCGCAAGGGCCATTTAATGCATTCTACTCAGTGGCCTGAAAGGTGCTGTGGAGCAATATTATTTTCACTTTCTTGCAATCCAGGTTGCACCTGTAAAGTTTGTCGCATGACTGCAAAAAATTATTTACACTCTATCCGCCTCATAGATATTTTGTTATTCGGATTAGAGCGTACATTCTTGAGAGCCCTTTGCTACGTAATTGGCGTTGGTGTAATATTTCCAGTTTCTCCAGGGAGCAACATCGCGAGTGCTGAGGTCATGAACGACACTCACCGGAAACACGATGTAACATAATCTCTTGTTTTCCAAACGTAACATTCGAGATCCCAAGATGCTTTTGGCGACGCAGCCCCCACCTGTATGGACCTTGTCAGCCACCCGCTCCCCATCTCCATCCTCCAACCCCGAGGCGACTTCTCCAAGCTGACTGGAGACTGGAGACGTATAGAAAGACTGTTCTGTCAACAGAGTAGCTTTTTATTTCAAATAACAACCAGTTTTTGACCGCATGTGTTTTAAAAGGCTTTAAATGTTTCTCCACAGAATGTTCAGATAGGCCAAATCTGTAATCCTCACTGATTCAGGTCGATCAGTACTGTGTTTGTGTGTTGACAGAACTGGGCTGTCTGTATGACTCTGGCTGTGTGTTTTTAGCCAGGGCACCATGCCACTGTATGTTAGAGTAAAGCACCGATGCAAAGAATCTATTACAGAGATGGAACTATATCTAACATATAATATTTATCCCTGCTCTAACTGCCTATTTTGGTACAAAAAAACATAAATAAAAGTCTTTATTGAGATTTACTGAATTCCTTTTACCTTTAACCTTCTTTTCTTTTTTTTGCATTGTGGAATGTGTATGAATGTGAATATTCTCTTAAAACTGTAATCTAATATAAGTTCCTTTACTCTCACCTCTACTACGAGTTTGTAGTGCTCTCTCTGGATGTCTGATTTGACTCTTCAAGCAGCACAATTGGAAAAAAGTATCATTAGTTCAGGAAAAAAGGGTGCAGATTATATATTGCTTATAAATAGGGTCTTGAATGGGTGCAAATATTAATTGTGTTGACAGGTGTTATTAAGAGTTTTTTTTTTTTACCATACTTATGCTCAAAAAAAAGGGATGCAGACAGAAATTTCTAAACTCACACTGTCACCGCTTTCTTGAAGGTAATGCTCAACAACAGAGACACACTTATCCAAACACTAGGATTTGTTTTCCAGATGTTTAATATTCAGGTATATTCTATTAATACACATGGTTTGAAAAGCATACCATGAAATGATCAGGCAAAGTCCATTTCTGTCCCTGCAGTACAATCTACACAGATGTCCATTCATCCATCCATGGATTAATTTAGAATCATTTACAAACGTAAAGTGCACCACTGTGCTGCCCACATATGGAACCTCTATGGCTAACTAGTAGAACTCATAGCACTAGGCGCTCACAGTAATGTGTATGGATACCATTTCGAGGACCAAAAGAGGTACCTACAGGTATGTGGTTTACAATTCAGAAGAGAAGACAGAAAGAGGGGACACAAAGAATCAGAATCAGAATACTTTATTGATCCCTGGGGGAAATTATTTTTTGTTACAGTGCTCCATTTTAAACCAACATTAAGACAAGACAGACAATACACTAACTAAGAATAGTACAATATATACATATATATACATACATACATACATACATAAGTCACTTATAAATAAATATTTGGAAAAGAAACATGTGTAGTTGTAGCAGCAAACAGTGTGTTAAGTGGATGCGTTGTACAGGGAGATGGCCACAGGCAGGAATGATTTCCTGTGTCGTTCAGTGGTGCTTTTCGGTAATCTCAGTCTCTCACTGAACGAGCTCCTGTGACTGACCAGCATGTCATGGAGTGGGTGGGAGGTGTTATCCAACATTGTCTTTATCTTGGACAGCATCCGCCTCTCCGACACCACCTTGAGGGAGTCCAGCTCCATCCCCACAACATTGCTGGCCTTACGGATCAGTTTATTAAGTCTGTTGGCATCTGCGACCCTCAGCCTGCTCCCCCAGCATGCAACAGCATAGAGGATCGCACTGGCCACAACAGACTCATAGAAAATCCTCAGCATTTTCTGGCAGATGTTGAAGGACCTCAGTCGCCTCAAAAAATAGAGACGACTCTGGCCCTTCCTGTAAAGTGCTGTGGTGTTTTTAGCCCAGTCCAGTTTATTGTCAATGTGTACTCCAAGGTATTTATAGTCCTCCACAATGTCAACACTGACCCCCTGGATTGAAACAGGGGTCAAGTGTTTCCTGGTCTTCCTGAAGTCCACGATCAGTTCCTTGGTCTTTGCCACGTTGAGCTGCAGATGATTCTGCTCACACCACGTGACAAAGGAGTCGACCAGATGGGTGTAGACACGATTGAGCAGGTAGATGATGGCGTCCTCTGTTCCGAGACGAGGCTGATAAGCGAACTGAAGGGGATCCAGGTGTGGTCTTACTATGGGTCGCAGCTGGTCCAGGATGAGCCTTTCCAGGGTCTTCATGATGTGGGAGGTCAATGCCACGGGCCTGTAATCCTGGGGGCCACTGGGACGTGGCGTCTTTGGTACAGGGACGAGGCATGATGTCTTCCACATCACCGGGACCCTCTGCAGACTCAGACTCAGCATAAACAGTTTATGAAAGACTCCACACAGCTGGGGGGCACAGGTCTTGAGGACAAGGGGACTCACTCCGTCTGGTCCAGCAGACTTGCCTGAGTGAAGTCTCCTCATTTGCATCTCAACCTGGTATTGAGTGAAGGTGATGGGTGGGGGAGGGGTGTCAGGAATCTCACAGGAGGCAACATGTGAAGAGAGAGGCTGGCACAGTGGTGTGGCTCTGGATTCCAGGCTGACTACAGGTGAGGTTGTGGGGGTAGGAGCAGACACTGTGGTGTCGAATCTATTGAAAAACAGATTCAACTCATTGGCTCTATTCTCACCTCCCTCAGTTCCCCTGCTGTTGGTTGGCCTGAATCCAGTGATGGTCTTCATGCCCCTCCACACCTCTCTCATGCTGTTCTGCTGGAGTTTCCACTCCAGCTTCCTCCTGTAATTGTCCTTAGCCTCTCTGATCTTGTCCTTTAGTAACACCTGGATCTTCCTCACCTCCTCTTTGTTGCCCCCTCTGAAAGGCAGACAAAGTAAAGAAAGAGTAGAGTAGAAAAAAACTTTGGTTTCTTTTTTCCTGAGTGGACCTCAGCAGGTTGTTCCTGGATCAACATTAGCATGCTGATCCAGGAACAACAACAACACGGGAATATCAGATAGACCTCGGATAGACGATGTGTGTGTACCCATAATTTAGAATTTGGTAGTTTCTATGTAGCAATATCCATATTTTAAACACGGCATAAAGTCATGCTATGACTGTCAGACTCAAACTGTCCAAACAATAGTCTTCATATACAATTCATGCAGCTATTTAATTCCTTCCACTTATCAAACTCTGCCCTGCAACTTAAGAAAACACTAGCACATAAAATACAGCAAAATTTAAATAAAACGCAATGGGAGCTGGTTTTTGTTTTTTGCCTGCCCTCAAAAACTTTCATTGTGTTTATGAGCTTTTTTAAAGCTTTTGCAACTTTTTTTTTATTTGCTGGTGTTTTCTTAAGTTGCAGCATGTTTGACCAATCAGGCCCACCATACTAGCCCACCTGTCATAGAGTATACCCTATGACAGGCTGTTGGTCTAAGACAGAGGGACAAATGAACTTTCACACTCATATTCACTCATACTGCCAATTTGTAATCACCAGGTAACCCAACTTGCCTTTCTTTTGACTCTTGGACGAAGCTGGAGTGCCCAAGAAAAACCTATGCAGGCTCAAATAATGCTTTGTTCATATAATTACATAATGATAACCATAATAATAACATGAGTAATCATCTTTCAAATTTACGTCTTTTCTAATCAATGAACAAGAAAATAAAACACGTTTACCACGTAGTTCTTACTGAAATGTTTGTTTTGGGGGTTTTGCCTTCCTGAGAACAAACTTTCAAAAGGGAGTTTTTTTTTTCCAAGTGCTTGCTCATAGGAGGTCGGTTGATTGTTGGGGTTTTCTTTGTATTGTTGTAAGGTTTATACCTTACAATATACAGTAAAGTGTGTTGAGGTGACACTGTTGTGATTAGATGCTATATAAATAAAACAGAGTTGAAGACCTTTTTGCAGATTCAGTTTACGCATTGGTTAAATAAAAAAACTGTAGCTACAAAACAAGACAACACAACAACAAAAATAAAGAGGCAGGTGAGATCCACCCAGGGTCTGGTCTGGTCCTCTCTCTCTCTCTCCTGCAGTCCAGGGTTGTTGTTTTTTTTATTATCATAATCTGATATTAAAGATTTAAATGATTTTTTGTGTGTAATTAGTATCAAATCATACATTTCAGATATTAACTAAAGGAAAAAAAGTAATCCCAGCCATACAGAGGACTACAAAATAATACAAGCGACTGAAAAACTTATTTTATGTTCATTCGACTTAGGCGCTCTGATGTCTGTACTTATCTCCACAGATATAATTCGTCACCAGGTCCAAGGTTCACACTTTCATAGTTCTTGAGTTCATCGAGTCCTGGAGTTCAGCTTGTCATTATCGAGAAGTTCGAAGCAAATATCCTGCAATAAAATACCCAGGGTCACTGGATATAAACTATTCCCATATCAGTCTTGGCAGGCCTAGGGCCTTCTGTGCAAGTTAAACTGTCATATGATAATTATATGTTTAGGTACAGTATATTGCCTGTGCATGACACTGGCCCTGGTTCATGTGACCAATGAGAAAAGCCTAGAAGCGCTCAGGACAGTCATGCAGAGGCAGTTCAACATTTTTATGCAAAGAACACTGTTTTGTCCTGCATTGTAAAATGCAGGTTAAACGCTTCATATTCAATGAAAGGCAGATTCTCATGTCTGCTGACAAAAAACACTGACTGAAAATGGCACCACTCTGACACCTCGGTGTGACTGTCACCTCCGTGTCATCCTCATGCTGTCACAGTGTAAAAAATGAGCAAGCTCACACCCGGACAGTTTCGCCACAGTGAGGTCTTTCTGCTGATGAAGTTTTATTATCATCATCTCCTGTCCCGTGCCTGGAAATGATCGTTGTTAGGTATCTGAACATTTTGTCAACAATGAGAGCAATTACACATTTTATGATAAGGTCGACTTCCTGAGTTTTGGCAAAAGGCTGCAGATTTATAATTTGTTTTATGACCACAATAATGCATCCTCATGTGCTGCAGCATCCACTCAGCAGATGTTTGGCACTGCAGCATTGTAAAAAAAAAAAAGAAAGAAAGAAAGAAAGAAAGAAAGAAAGAAAGAAAGAAAGAAAGAAAGAAAGAAAGAAACATAAAAAAGGATTCAAACCTCTTTGAACTTTCTATTATTATCTCTGGATGTCAAACATAAGGCCCGGAGGCCAGAATTGGTCCAGCAAAGATGCCAATCCAGCCCACTGGACAACACTGGAAAATGTGAAGCAGGGCATAAATATTGAACTTTTAAATATATTTTCAGACTTTTTGTATATGTGGATATCTACAATAGAAATTTAGACATTTTTTTCCTTTTTGTGGACCCACAGTGAAAAAAATAGGACACTTTCTGTGAATTAACAAAAACATTCTGTTTTATAGAAGGGCTTTTTTCCCTCTATTTTTTTCCACATTTCTTCCTTGTAATTGAAGTTGTGCTGACTGGTTTCTTCCATGTACTATAGCAAATTTTCTTTATCATGTATAAAAATTGAGACACACTGTTGAAATTGCATTTTGTTGTTGTATATTAAGATATCTCACTAATTAAATATTTTGTTATTTTGTTTTTTACAATGACAGAAAGGGGAGTTTCACTCCCACTTAAGATCAAAGTGGGCTGTATGTGGCCCACAATGTAAAATGAGAGTACAGTAACTCTCCTGAGACCTGTACAGTGAAACAGCCCCATACGGGACAAAGTTCATCCCTGTATATTATGCCTACAGGGAGTGCAGAATTATTAGGGAAGTTGTATTTTTGAGGAATAATGTTATTATTGAACAACAACCATGTTCTCAATGAACCCAAAAAACTCATTAATATCAAAGCTGAATGTTTTTGGAAGTAGTTTTTAGTTTGTTTTTAGTTTTAGCTATTTTAGGGGGATATCTGTGTGTGCAGGTGACTATTGCTGTGCATAATTATTAGGCAACTTAACAAAAAACAAATATATACCCATTTCAATTATTTATTTTTACCAGTAAAACCAATATAACATCTCCACATTCACAAATATACATTTCTGACATTCAAAAACAAAACAAAAACAAATCAGCGACCAATATAGCCACCTTTCTTTGCAAGGACACTCAAAAGCCTGCCATCCATGGATTCTGTCAGTGTTTTGATCTGTTCACCATCAACATTGCGTGCAGCAGCAACCACAGCCTCCCAGACACTGTTCAGAGAGGTGTACTGTTTCCCCTCCTTGTAAATCTCACATTTGATGATGGACCACAGGTTCCCAATGGGGTTCAGATCAGGTGAACAAGGAGGCCATGTCATTAGTTTTTCTTCTTTTATACCCCTTCTTGCCAGCCACGCTGTGGAGTACTTGGACGCGTGTGATGGAGCATTGTCCTGCATGAAAATCATGTTTTTCTTGAAGGATGCAGACTTCTTCCTGTACCACTGCTTGAAGAAGGTGTCTTCCAGAAACTGGCAGTAGGACTGGGAGTTGAGCTTGACTCCATCCTCAACCCGAAAAGGCCCCACAAGCTCATCTTTGATGATACCAGCCCAAACCAGTACTCCACCTCCACCTTGCTGGCGTCTGAGTCGGACTGGAGCTCTCTGCCCTTTACCAATCCAGCCACGGGCCCATCCATCTGGCCCATCAAGACTCACTCTCATTTCATCAGTCCATAAAACCTTAGAAAAACCAGTCCTGAGATATTTCTTGGCCCAGTCTTGACGTTTCAGCTTGTGTGTCTTGTTCAGTGGTGGTCGTCTTTCAGCCTTTCTTACCTTGGCCATGTCTCTGAGTATTGCACACCTTGTGCTTTTGGGCACTCCAGTGATGTTGCAGCTCTGAAATATGGCCAAACTGGTGGCAAGTGGCATCTTGGCAGCTGCACGCTTGACTTTTCTCAGTTCATAGGCAGTTATTTTGTGCCTTGGTTTTTCCACACGCTTCTTGCGACCCTGTTGACTATTTTGAATGAAATGCTTGATTGTTTGATGATCACGCTTCAGAAGCTTTGCAATTTTGAGACTGCTGCATCCCTCTGCAAGATATCTCACTGTTTTTGACTTTTCTGAGCCTGTCAAGTCCTTCTTTTGACCCATTTTGCCAAAGGAAAGGACGTTGCCTAATAATTATGCACACCTGATATAGGGTGTTGATGTCATTAGACCACACCCCTTCTCATTACAGAGTTGCACATCACCTAATATGCTTAATTGGTAGTAGGCTTTCGAGCCTATACAGCTTGGAGTAAGACAACATGCATGAAGAGGATGATGTGGACAAAATACTCATTTGCCTAATAATTCTGCACTCCCTGTAGGTGTGAAGTAAGGTACAGAGCCCCGCAGGGGACATGGGAGAAATAAAAATTAAGACAGACTTTTGCGAGATCTCGCAAAACAAACTCGGGATCTCACAAAAGTTTTGCGAGATCTCGCAAAACAAACTCGGGATTTCGCAAAACTTTTGCGAGATCTCACAAAACAAACTCGGGATCTTGCAAAACTTTTAGCCGCATTCTTCAGACGGTGGCTCGAAGCCGACCGGGAGGTCGAGGCACGATGTGCCGGGAAAGTGGTGTTCCTCCCGGCTGTAGTAGGTCTCGATCTCCCGTTAGCTTCGAGCTAACGGGAAGAATGCGGCTAAAACTTTTGCGAGATCTCGCAAAAGTTTTGCGAGATCTCGCGTATCTGAGTATTTTGTCCACATCATCCTCTTCATGCATGTTGTCTTACTCCAAGCTGTATAGGCTCGAAAGCCTACTACCAATTAAGCATATTAGGTGATGTGCAACTCTGTAGTGAGAAGGGGTGTGGTCTAATGACATCAACACCCTATATCAGGTGTGCATAATTATTAGGCAACGTCCTTTCCTTTGGCAAAATGGGTCAAAAGAAGGACTTGACAGGCTCAGAAAAGTCAAAAACAGTGAGACATCTTGCAGAGGGATGCAGCAGTCTCAAAATTGCAAAGCTTCTGAAGCGTGATCATCAAACAATCAAGCGTTTGCGAGATCTCGCAAAAGTTTTGCGAGATCCCGAGTTTGTTTTGCGAGATCTCGCAAAAGTCCGTCTTAATTTTTTTTTCTCCCATGTCCCCTGCGGGGCTCCGTAGTAAGGTGGAATAAAGTACACACACATTTTTCTTTGAAAAACAAAAGTGTGTTAAATGTCTAATATATCTCTCTATATATCTTATTAGCAGTGTAGGGCCTAACACGTTATTAAGTAACTCGTTACAGTAAGTACGTTATTATTGTGGTAACGAGCACGGTAACTAGTTATTATGCCAAAATCAGGAACACGTTAATCGTTACTGGGATTTAGATCGTCATTCGTTACTTCGTGTGGTGGCGGAGCTTCCACAGATTCAGTCATATTAGCAAGTGGTGGAGGCCAACAGGTAGATGAGGGAAAGGAGAGGCAGGAGGAGCAGAGACCCGAGGCGGCCGCCGGTGAGTGTCAGGTGAACTGAACTTCAGGTAAGAAGTTATGACCTGCAGTCTGTCTGGGTCAGATATGAACCAAGTTTAGGTGGAGTTTATTTTCGTTGTGCTGACTTTTTCGTACTGTGTGCTAGCTAGCATGATGGAGTTTCTATACAGCTGGGTGGTGCTATGATGTTACTGATGTTGAACTTTATTTTGTTTATAAGGTTAATTATTAGAGTTGCCAACCATCCCCTAAACAATGGAATCGTCTCCTATTCAAAGAAAATACTACGAGTTTCGTATTGAGGTGAAAAGGAACGGTTTGTCCCGGACTTCAGCTACAATGAAAAAGACACAAAGCTGGATTTATTCTGTGTCTTTGCTGCACAGCTGCATCTTCTTCTCTCATTCTCTCCCCCTCCCTCTCCTGTTTCTACTTCAATCATAAAACTGATCAATGATCAGCTGATCGGCTTTTCTCTCTTGTTTGTTTATCGCCCACTTTGTACCAGAAAGAGTAAACCAGTGGATGTCGCCATAAGCAACAGCAGCACGTTTAAGCTTGATTAGCTGTTGTGAGAATTTATTTAATATTAATTTCTAGTATCAGCTGATGTTTGCTGGAGCCACAGCCGTAAAAGCTGCTGGTCATGATGTCGGTTTGGTTATCTGGTGAGAGGGAAACATGAAGATGAAACCAGGAGATGTCCTTACTGAATCATCAGAGCTGTGATGGAGAAACAGGTTTACCTTTTAGGTAACATGAATGAGTTGAAGAGAAGTTATGAACTGTTTCTGAGAGACAAATAACACCAGGATCCTTTTCTAAGTAGCTGACAGCTGGTAACTGTGCAGGGGCGGCTCTAGCAAAGTGTTGCCAGGGGGTCAGGTAGGGCATTAACAGGGAAAGGGGGGCACAAAGAAACACTTTTCTTTCTTACTCTCATTTAAAATGTCTCGCTTTTAAAAAATAATTATCTGAGTCTTACAACAAATAAGTGATAGATTGATGCATATATACCATCAAAACGGTGTACATCACTGTCACAACAGTGTTTCTTTTCATTCAAAGGAATTATTTTTCCTATAATGGTGGGTCGGTCTCTAGTCAAAACGCGCGGACCGATTTTTTTGTCCCAGTCCAGCCCTGTATGCAGCTCATTTGCACTCTGGTGTTGCCTACATCTTCCTGTTTGGAAGGCAGAATTTCCGAGTTCTGAGTACAATCGAAAGCACCACGACTGCAGTTTTCCTGTTGGATGTAAAAAGCGCACATGATGCTGTGACGTAGGCTAGAATCATGGGGCGGTCAACGACGGTCCAGGCGTGGGTTTTCTCTCGTGGAAATATGCACATTATCTTTTCCTTTCTATTGGTAGGTGGCACAGTGCACTTGTGGCAAGTAAGCAAGCTAGAAGACTGGCAAAGTTATGGAAGAAACACATTAACAAGAGAATTCTGAGTAAAACCAAAGTTACTTTCCCTAGTAACTAGTTACTTTGAAAGTAACGAGTAACTTGAAGTAACTGAGTTACTTTTGAGAGAAGTAACTAGTAATGTAACTAAGTTACTAATTTAAAGTAACTTACCCAACACTGCTTGTTAATGATATAAAAGGCTCCCCCACCAGCATCAACAGATTTACTCACAGACTCATGCCTCTGCAACACTTTATTAATAAGTCGTAGTAGCCTACTATAAATCCATCACAGAGAGACTTTTTTTTTTATCTGCGGTAAAAATAACTTTTGTGTAGACATGTGTATTTCTTAATTTTAAGTGAGATTTTAAATGCCCAACTTTTACGTGTAATCCTTACATTGTGGTCACCTTGTGGTAACAAGGCCGAACTGACTGCAACTTATGGAAAACGAACGTTACAAAAAAAACCCCAAATCATGTCAAATTTAGCAGTAAGAGCAGGTAAAAACACTTCTTGTTTTGTGAGTCAGTTACAACCTCAATGTGCTGGCCTGAATTCCTTCTTTCCTTTTGCACACCAGTGGAAAAGCACCACACTGATCGAGGAGAGGAGGGAGGGGGAAAGCAGAGGTGGGTTAAAAAAGACCTCTGTGTCCAGGCTTTGGCCTGCAGCCAGGCAGCGGCAGCAGAGACGTGTCAGACCTGGTAAACCAGGGAGGCACACTCCTTAAAGTCTAGAAAAAACTTGAGCTAATATCTTCTTGTAATCCCTGCAAGACACTATTATAGTTGTAAAACAGTGGAAAATACAGCCTTATACAAGCTTTGCACGTGGACTTTAAGCTGAGCCTTGGAGATTGAAGGAGGACTTTGACTCAGAAGTCACTTTATAAAGCAGAGGAGAGGAGAAAGGAGGTTATTTCATCCAGCAGAGCGGAAACAAGAACAAGGCTGTGGCCATGTGGAGGACAGTTGGAACACTACTGCTAATACTACATACTGGTAAGACTGGCTTTTTAAAGCTAAATATGCTGTAAATGTATGAAAGAAAGTGCAACCGTTTTTCTTTTATATGAAAGATCTTTGATCCTGTGTTGGATCTTATTGAGTGTCCATGTACAGAAAAACAATTTTACTTTTAGATTTGAATATTCTTAAGACTCTTAAGATTTAAATAATTTGGCAAAAAAAAAAAATTAACCAAAAATGATTAAGAAACCATAATGACAAACTGTGCACAACAACGTTACTTACAAAAGGTTTAAAAAGTAGGACATTTACCTTGTACTGGTGCCTTTTGTATTATTACAGTTATTTCTGGTTACATCTTTACTAACTGATGACCAATAAAAGTGAAGCTATTTCTATGAATAATCCCCTATTCTGGAGGAATAACACTGTTCAGTCCTTATTGCTGTACCACAGAGAAAAATATATGAGAAAATGAATGTCGTGTGTGCAGTAAAAATATGCTTCCTTTCCCATTTAGTAAATTATTTTGCAACCCTTTTTAGATCCCAGCTCCCATGTTAGGAATAGCAGTGCTGAAGCAGAATGTAATTTTTGTAAATCAGGTGGTGTAACAATTTAATGCCAGAATAACTCCCTCTGTCTCTCCCTCAGTGTTTGGCCAAAGCACAATCAAATGGTGCACCATCTCACAGAACGAGCAGAAGAAATGTCAGGCCATGTCTCAGGCTTTCAGCACAGCCTCCATCCGTCCTTCCCTCAGCTGCGTCAATGCAGCGTCAGTGGAGGACTGCGGTCAGAAACTACAGGTAAGATTGAACTGGTAGGAAATCAAACTTGAAGCTTCCTTGGACCCAGAAAATTTGAAGATTGTTTATTTCAGTCATGTGGGACCAACAAGGACCCATTAAAGTTGATTAAATGCTCCGAGTACCATAAAGTACAGTCAGACTTCAGATAACAACATAAACCATGAACCAATAACTTGGTGATCTGTTATCAGCACAATGCACACTTTGTGTTTCTTTTTTTATGACAACCACAGACTGGGAGCTTCATGTTTATTTTAAAACCTTCATTGGTAAAGACTTGTTGTTGTTTCAAATATTTCTTCATTAGTTATCATCTTTGCAATGTTTGAGTTAATGAGTCATCCATTACTGCTGACGCCCTATGTCCTGTGTTTCACTATCATTAATATTTTTGTCTGCAGAGAAAGGAAGCTGATGCCCTGTCCATGTCTGCCAAAGACATCTACAACTTGGGGAAAACAGCTTCGTTTAAGATGGCTGGCAGTGAATCACAGGCTGGCTGTAAGACCCCAAATCAGTGAATTACAATTAAGGAGAAGTGATGAAGCTAGCGGGTTCTTAGCTTAGCTGAGCGCAGCATAAGTACAGGAACATGACAAAGTTTTTAAAAAAGGCCTTCGATCACTGCATGCTTGTTTAAATAATACAGAATAACTAGAAATGTCTAAATAAATAAAATAAATATTCTAACAACTGTTTCTTTGGCCATAGACAGACTACAATCAACTAACAAAACAATGAAAACAAAAGACACCCTGTTTCAGTTTTAAGGTTTTACATATTGGAACATTTAAATACAACCTCTAATGCAGTGGTTCTCAAACTGTGGTACACGTACCACTGGTGGTACGTGGGCTCCCTCTAGTGGTATACAGGAAGTCTCCAAAAACATTTTAAGATTAAATAATATACTATTTTCTGATTGAGGGATTTCTGAAAATTTTAAACCTACAGCTTTGCTGTCACTTCCAACATAAATGAAGACAAAACTAAACAGCAGTGACATTTGTAGGGTTATTAAAGTTGGACTAGCGGGTATATAATGATGTGCTATGTGGTGGCTAGCAACAGAGCTATGGTTAGCATAGTATAAACGCATTAGCACAGTGAAGCTGGAGGATGAACGCTAACTTTTTCAACTTGATAAATGTTAACGCGAGGGTTCCCGATGGTTAGGGACAAATGCAGTTGTATGGCAGGATGCTGTAAACGGACCAGTCAGGAGACTAGTGAGGTTATCTATTCACAATATGACAAGTAGATATTGCACCTTGGTATTAAATAAATAAATTAATTAATTAATTAATAAAAAAAAAAACGAACCTAAAATGCAGTACACCCCATGATTCAGTGAACCACGTTTAGCAGCAACAACTGAACATAATCACTTTCTGTATAACTTTATCAGGCTCTCACATCACTGGGGAGAATTTCGGTCCACTCCCTTTTCCAGAGCTACTTCAGATAATTGAGATTTGCACTCATTAATTTGTACACAGCTCTCTTAAGGTCGTGACAGAGCATTTCAATCAGGCTGAGGTTTGGACTTTGAATGGGCCTTTGCCACACCTTGATCACTTTTTCAGACATTCTGTTGTAAATTTGCTGCTAAGGCACAGATCACTGTCCATGGTATATGGCCGATTCCATGACTGCAATAGGTCTGAACGGCGTACTGCACCCTGCAGTATTTGACAAATATTGTGTACGTTATGGCCAAACATCTCCAGGTTGGTCTTGTCTGTCTAAAGGACACTGATCCAGAAGCCTTGTGATTTTGTTCAGATGCAGCTTTGCAAATCCTAAGCTGTGCCTTATTCTTTTTTAGAGGAAAGAGGTTTTCTCCTGGCAACCCTTCAAACAATCTGTACTTGTTTAGTCTTTTTCTAATTGTGCTAATTCTAATGAACTTCTGAAATTAACATGGCAACTGAGGCCTGCCAGCCCGTGATCACTCCTGAGGCGTAATATAATGACCATTTGTCAAGTTCCTGAGGGACGTGAAAGGTGACCCTCCACGTTCTTATGCTATGCGACAGGTTAAGGATGAAATCCAGTAGAATGACACTCCAACCATGTATTCAAGCCCTAACCCCAACCTTATCCCTAAGGTTAACCAGCACTTTAATGACGTTGGATAGTGTTTTCCAAAGCGATTTAAGTAAAACAAAAGTACATGTGTGGATTCATTCCAAACGATTCTCATGTTTCCTCATTTTTAAGATCTTGTAACCTAGGGACGTGTTGGGTGCCCGGAAGAGTAATATATCGAGGATTTGTCATGTACTGTAAAATGTTACGCTTTGGGAGTGAGAGTGTGTTGTTTTTGCAGTTCGTCTGAGCATCACACATTCTGGGGAGAATTTGCTGGGGTACCCACAGTTGGGAAAATTGTGTCAAAACTGATGCTTTTATAGAGATGCTCACACTTACTGATGATCAATTAATCGAATGTATTTGATAAGGAACACCTGGCTGCTACTCACCCTCTTAATTCCCGCAGAAGCAGTAATGGTGTTTTTAGAGTTTCTCACACTATTTCTGAGTTTTGGCTCAGTTTGTAAGGGTTAGTTAATTTGTTGCTAATGAAACAAGAGTAGCTTGATTTCTCATAAAAAGCAAGCACATAGGCCTAAATAAACAGCATTACATATGAATAATGTTTTATTCATATGTAAAGGTTTTACTATTATTACATAGTAAAACTCATCTTTTGTCACTCTTGAAGCTTTTATGACATTTTAAGCTTTTATGACTCTTCAAAAAGGATTATCTTCTGAACTCAGCGGAGAATATATCTCATTTGCTCTTTATATCATGTCTTTCTATTGAGTTTATATCTTCTGGCTTATCTCTACTAACATTAATGCACAGTGTTTCATAGAGATAGCAAATGACCAAGTCAGCCATTATGTTTACCTAGGATAAGTGTGTTACATTATGACTGCTGTTAATCCCAACAATAATTGTACATGTGGGATATTTCAAAACTGATGTGGTAAACTATACTTTGATCCCAGATATCTTTTGGTCTCTTCAGTGTCAACATGTCAGACACCATTTGTGGGTCTAGATTTATCAGTCTCATACAGCGGTTGCTAATACCTGTGCTTTTTTGCTTCAGCTGTCACCACCTACCATGCAGTTGCTGTAGTGAAGAAAAAAAACTCTGGCATCAATATCCACAACCTGGCAGGAAAGAAGAGCTGCCACACCGGGATAGGTCGCACTGCTGGGTGGAACATGCCCATAGGGTACTTGATAGACCAAGGCTACATGTCCGTGATGGGCTGCAACATCCCACAGGGTATGAATGACATGTTTGAGTTTTGAATATTTAGTCATTTTAGACAGAATACAACATGACAGGAACACAGTACAGCTAGCAGAGAATAACATGAGTTAAGTTTGTTTTATGGAGTAATCTTGAACAGGTGAGTACGGAGGTACAAGACGAAGTGACCAGGACAACACAGCCTACAATTATTTTCACAGCTACATAGAACTTATTAATAAATGATCAGATGATAGCGAATATATATATTTATATATACACTAAAGGAACATTGTGTCATTTTAACTGGAAGTTGAACCTGCAGTAAAAAAATACCCGCATAGGAAGGTTATCATGATTAACATAGTGATGTGTGTTTTTAAAGTAAAAGCCTCCAAATGGTTGTATAAATCAGCGGTCCCCAACCTTTTTTGCGCCACAGACCGGTTTATGCCCGACAATATTTTCACGGACCGGCATTTAAGGTGTCGCGGATAAATACAACAAAATAAAACTAGTACCGGTACCGAAAAAAAAAGAGATATTCATAACACACGTGAAAAGACCGAGGAAAACCGAGTTAACGATAAAAAGGATAACAGGGACAGTGAGAAAGGGCACTTAAAAAGAGAAAAAAGAAAAATCTCCTGGATCACCTGTTGAGAGAAAAAGAAGAGAAAACAAGCAAAAAAAAAAAAAACCAGAGCAACATACTAAACACAACACCATCGCATTAATCTAGCTAAGTATAAACAGCAGTAAATACTAAATATTGAATGTTGTTGTGCAGCAAGCAGGACCGACAGCACACAGTGTTTATTTTGGTACTTCGGTGTATGAACTCTACAGGAAAAATATTAAAATGATAATGCTAATAAAACTAACTGAGATTGCCTGCTGAACATTCAAAGTAAACTTTACACACTTCTCAAAATACATATTCTTACAGAATAATGTAATACACCGGTTGCATGTCACAGTAACATTTCGTTGCATGTGTGTGTGTTTGCATATTAGGTGTTGCAAATTTCTTCAATGCCAGTTGTATCCCTGGAGCTACCCAAGGTGAGCCCCAGTCTCTATGTCAGCTGTGCATAGGAGATGAAAGTGAGCAGCACAAATGTGAGATGAGCAGCAATGAGAGGTACTACAGCTACGAAGGAGCTTTCAGGTAAACCCACATTCACACTCATTACACTCTTACACAGAAGATACACAGTTAGGTATGAGTCCAGTATATCTGTTAATTTGTTTCTATTTCACAACAATCTTGGTCTCTGTAGGTGTTTGGCTGAAGGTGCTGGAGATGTGGCCTTCATCAAAGACACAACTGTAGGGGAGAACACTGACGGTAAAGTCATAGTTAGTGAAGGGTAGACAGACATTAGTTGGTTATTATAGTAATTAGTTTCCTACTAAGCCGGTTTTATCATTCAGGATGTAACTTAACCAGGTGCTTCTTCACCAGGTCGTGGTCCAACCTGGGCAAAAGATCTGAAGTCCTCAGACTATGAACTGCTGTGTCCTGATGGCACTAGAGCTCCTGTTACTCAGTGGAGCCGGTGCAACCTGGTCCCTGTCCCATCTCGTGGTGTTGTGGTCAGAAATGACATCAGTCCCTCTGTGGTGTTTAACATGCTGATGGAAGGCCTGGTAGGTCCAAACAAACCCTCCTTAGGAACATTCAGACATTAATGGCACATCAGTAGCACCTCAGTAAGCCAAGGGGTTATTTTTCTGCATTGTGAAAGTCAGAGCCTTTTTTTTCCCACCTACACAGTATGAATAACCATTACAAAAAAAATGTAAACAAAAAAACATTAATATCATTATTAAAGATGGTCACTAAATGTAAAGTTAAACAAACTCAGGCTACTGAACCTATTTGATTTTATAATCGGTTGAATACTACTACTACTACTAATAATAATAATATTAAATTGTATTTGCACTTTTCAAAACTAGTGTTACAAGGTTCTGCTGTCCAAACATTTTAAGTCAATTAAAAATCTTCACTAAAATTTGAAGGTGTGATTCAAATGTGAACAACTTAAAATTAATATTAATAGCAACTCCTAAAAGAAAAAGATGGAATTAAACATCATATATTCAAATAAACACACACATTTATGTACACATTTATGTACACATACCTAAAATTACAATATTCCTCCGGAGGTAGTAGCAAGCCTGGGTGACCTTGTTTGTGTCTCTCAAAGGTGAGATTAGAATTGAAAATCAATTAAACCTGTGCTGTGCTGCCATATGTTCCACTTACTGTCTGGTTACGTGCTTGTCAGTTGTACAGATGGCTAGTTAAGCCTGAATCAATCTCCAATAATAATTTTGGAAGAGTGTGTTCTTCGACCATCTGAAGCACCTCGGTTTAACTGTACTTATGCTACTGACAGCAAATTACCAGCTTCAGTGCTAAAAGCACGAGTAATGGCAAAAGCTCTGTGATATTAATAAAACTCCACAATAGTCACCAGTTTAGCCTTGGTGTGAGATTGCTTACATTTCTTATTGCATATAGAGTGTGTGGGTGTGTTAGTGTAGTTAAGAGTTCAAACTGGAGGTTGGCTGTGAGCTGAAAATGTAAGACTTCACTCAAGTCTGTGTTAGAGGCCAACTGAAATAATAGCTTAGAAACACTGGCATATGGTTTATATACATGTGAACATATGGTTACCACTTGGCTTTCAAGTTGTCAAGTTTGGAATAAAGTGTAAAAGTATTTTAAGATATGGCAGGATTTAACCATCTTAACCTTTACATGTGATAATGCCTTCCATGTTTTATTTGAATAACACTCTAGTCATAGTACTCCAGTGTTAATTGACATTGACCTCCTGTTTGCAGCAAAAGTCAAACTTCCCCATGTTTTCATCGGCGGATTATGGAGACGGAACTGTGCTTTTCTCTAATCTCGCCACCACCTTTAAGGCAGCTAACTCAGATGAACCCAAGAAATGGATGGGTAATAGGTACCATAATGCTTTGAAGGCCATGGACTGTGATCCCAAAGGTGAACAATCTTTTATTAAACACTTCGGATCATTCCTTAACTTGCTTTAAAACCTATTTAACTGTCTTTACAACCTACAACTACCTCCCATGTCAGATATCCCAAATGCCCTGCGGTGGTGTGTGATATCCAGCGGTGAGCAGCAGAAATGTGCTGACATGAGCGTGGCCTTCCAGAGTAAAGGGCTAACTCCAAACATTAACTGTGTCTACGGGGACTCTGTGACTGACTGTATGAAGAAAATCAAGGTAACAGAAATCTCCCTACTGGTTCTTAGTCCCTAAAACGACAATAACTCCGATCATTGCATTCAGTTCCCTACAAACACGTCACGTAATGCAAGTGTTGCATTTACCTACTGCATAAAATGATATTGCCTGACTGAAAACCTTCACAGAGATATTGCCTAACATTTAGCTTTACTGAAATAGCAAACATGACTGTGTGGGCCCACAGTAGACAGCAAACCCACCCCTGTTCTACAGCCCACAGCAGTTTTGCCTTTTGGGGCAAAACTGCTATATTAAGGATACATAATACTCACATGTACATTGTCTTGTTACCTCACAACTAGCATGCACTTACGAATATATGTAAATATGTTACTTACTTATCTCAGACAGCTATTATACATCAGCCTGCAGAATACTTTTGTAGAAATGATATAAAAAATGCTTTATTCTAGCAGTTCTGGTATCTTTACTCCAGCGTTTCCTTGTCATGTGTTTATAGAACAAAGATGCCGACGCCATCACTCTGGATGGAGGTTATATCTACACTGCAGGCAAAGACTATGGCTTGGTCCCAGCTACTGGCGAGAGCTACACAGGTAAAAACACAGAGACTCCAAAATACAGTCACAGTGGTCTGGTTTCACAGACGAGAAGCAATCATGCAGGTGGGGTTTTTTTCTTTTCTTTCTCCAGACGACCGTGATGGTTCCTCATACTACGCAGTTGCAGTGGTGAAAAAGAGCAGTTCTGACATTCGTAACCTAGACGACCTGCGTGGCCGTCGCTCCTGTCACACCGGATATGGCCGCACAGCTGGCTGGAACATTCCCGTAGCAGTTCTGATGGAGAGAGGTCTGATCAGCCCACAACAATGTCAGATACCCCAAGGTCAGTTTGGTGTGTGTGTGTGTGTGTGTGTGTGTGTGTGTGTGTGTGTGTGTGTGTGTGTGGTAGAAGTATGAGCTGATGTGGTCAGGAGGCAAATATAGAAAACTGTGAGCTTTGATAGCAGAGGCTGTAATAAAACTGTGTTATTTTTAGTTTCTCCAGTTCATTACAACCCTGATTAAGTTTTTTAAATTTTAGGCACATTTATGGTCAAACTGTAACACCAGTGGAATGATCAAACACTGCTGTTGCTCTTTCTTTTACCTCAGATAGAGCCTAAATTGTCAGGGCAGTCTCTAAATTTGCATTTTATGTTTCCCATGATGCTTAGCTGTTGGAGACTTCTTTGAAAAGTGCTGTGTACCAGGTGCGAATCAAGCCGGTTTCCCCAGCAGCCTGTGTGAACTCTGTGTGGGAGACGAATCAGGACAGAACAAATGCGAGAAAGGAAAAGACCTTTATGATGGCTACGACGGCGCCTTCAGGTACTAAAAACCCACCCCAAGCCCACTGCACCGCATCAGGAAATCTGGATTCATTCACTGAAGGAAGACATTTTTTACCCTCTTCTGTACAAACACTGCATTTCTTTAAGTCAGCATTTGTTAAAGCAGCTTTGAGCAATATTTTGCCCTGACAGTGTATCAAATAATTTAAGAGGATGTTGTTAAAATATTTTCTAATATAGCAGAAACAAGGTTTTGTCCTGTTTAAAGGAGATTTTCCTTCCCACTGTCGCCAAGTGCTTGCATATAGGAGGTTGTCAGGTTATTGGAAGGTCTTTACCTTTCAATTTTCAGCAGTGGAAATTTCATACAGATCCAAATCACAGAAGCATTTCTGATATATTTGTGTATATGGGAAACATGCCACAGCTCCTCCAAATTATAAAGTATAAATTCTATTGAAGATTAATGCACTCACGCAACACTTGCATGTGTTTGTTTATCCGGTCGTTTCAGGTGTGTGGCAAAAGGAGAGGGAGACGTGGCGTTCGTCAAGCATTCTACTGTCCTCGAAAACACTGACGGTAAGACGAGTAACACCGGACTTTGAGATGCTCACCTTTAAACGTCTCCTATTTTAGGGAGAATAAAAAAAACAAACAAAAAAAACATGTTTACATTAAAGTCAGTCATCTGAATTGTGTTGTGTAGGTCTGCTGCCTTCAGATTTCCAGCTGCTCTGTCAGTCTGAAGGTAAAGCCGAGGTAACGCATTATAAATACTGCAACCTGGGCAGAGTTCCTTCCCATGCTGTAATGGTACGCCCAGACATGAACATCCATGCTATCTATGGACTTTTGGACCAAGCACAGGTAATGCTGTTCATCTGAATGTTCTTTGTGAGAGTCAGAGATCCTTCAGAATAAGAGTTTGGGGATTTTTGGCAGTATGTTCAAGGATGCTCTGAGGTCTGAGAATTCAAACTGGGCATCCAAAAGCATGAATTACTCTGTCAAGCATGATTTTCCCATGAAATTTTTATATCCATGTGTTTCTTTGCAGACATATTTTGGCAGTGACACAGGTACTGCTTTCAAGATGTTTGACTCACAGGTGTACAAAGGTACAGATCTTATTTTCAAAGACTCCACTGTGCGTCTCGTGGGTGTTGCTGACAGAAAGACCTACCAGGAGTGGCTGGGCCAGGTCTACTTGGACTCGCTGGTTGATTTGGAGTGCAGCTCATCGAATGCAGGTAAAGCCAACATGCTAACCTATGTATGTCAAGTCTGAAGCTCCAGGCACTAGCCTAGTGTAACATAAAGACTGGAAATGGGGAAACTAGTAGAAGTATGGCATGCTCACACAAGAGTTTAAGACAGATGATGGAAAATGAAATGAAACAATGCAGCGGCCTCTTTAAGTTGAAATGCCAGAGTGCAGTTGTCCTAAATTTCTGTCTTAAAGTTTGCAAGGAATAAAAAAATGTGTGCTTTGTATCTGATACAAAAAGTTCCACTGATGGACAAAAATAAACAGATTGAAGACAATGGAGATCTAGAGTTGAAGAAAACTTGTTCCAACTTAAATTTGACTAAAAGCCGGCCATCTGTCTCGGGGATTGCTTCATTAACATAAAAATAAGTCTCATGTACAGCCTCGCTAATATTTCTTGATCTCTCTCCTTTTCCAGTGGCGTCCTCTGTGTGGCTGCTGCCAACTGCCTTGTTCAGCTTCATGCTGACCAACTACTGGATGTAACAACAGCATGACAGGCCTACACGGCTACTCTTTTCCCCACTCCTTTCCCCTTTTTCGTTTTTCTGTATGCTCTCCTTTCTGAGACACAACTGTCACTTCTTTTCCTTTTTTTTTCATTCACCTCTTTTCACCACATTAATGTCCAGGCTTTAATTCTTCTGATTGCTGTCCACTCAACCCCCGCCACCATAAATGCATTCACTGCCCTGGGAGCCCTTTGCCTTTCTGTATTTGCCTGATTGTATGTTAATTAAACACACGAGAGGACGGCATGTCGGAGCTGCCTTCGGATGTGAGATGTAGTAGTGCTGATGCACAACGCTTCCTGTTTTTGTGGCAGAGGTATGAGTAAGCTACCAGTCGACTGTCAGCCAAATAGGGGAACGTGCTGCTGCCGCTTTGTTTACTAAAGGTGAGCTGCCATATCAGTGCATGTGCTGCCATCTGTTACTGTAAGTGGGTAATGCAGCACCGTCTCTCCAAATCTGGCTTTGCAAAGAAAGCGCAGTCTGACTTTTAAGCTCACGTGTGAGCCGTTAAAGATTTAAAACTGTCCTGACCTAGCCAGTTATAACTGGATTCACACCGGCTTTTTAGTTTCCCAAGGTTTCCTGTGAGTCCACAAGTCAGATTGCTGCTTTGCTGCCACTTGCACTGTAAATACTGCATACGAGCACAGCCTTTTTCTTGCTCCAGGCTGTTTCTACTGTAAGCTAATACCATATCAGTGAAAATGGACTAGTGTGACCTGCACACAGAGCTGTGCTGCGAATGTGTAATGACAAGCAACTCCATGTGCGTCCGTAGGCTGTCTGCTTCATGTATACTCCTCAAATGTTTAAATTTTAAGTCCTTAAATGATGCGATCAAGCCTGCACCAGTGCAGTGAAATCTGTTTTTTTCTCATTATTGATTGTAATCTGATGCATTTGATCGGGAACAGCAGTGTCAGCAGACAATACATGTTCCACCATCCAGCCATTTTCTGCACATTTTGCAGTTTATCCGTTTTTTCACAGATGGAGTGAATAAAACCAGCACAACCTGTCAGGTTCCAACAACTTTGGGGAGAACATGAAGGAGACACCCTGTGGTTTGTGTCGGAGGGTGAATGCGAATTTGTTTTTCTGGATGGTTGAAGTGACAGAGGAGTGTTGGTGCAAGACTTGTTTGGGTCATTTGGACTTTAAAACCTTGAAAAAATTGTTTAATTTCAATTTTTGTAGGTCTAGTCTGGTTAGGAAGGGGTTTGATTTTCCTTTAATCATTCCAGAGTGTGATCGCATGTCTTCCAACCCAAACAGCTCACTTACTCTCTCTTTAACAATGACTGTTTTTGCTCAGATTCACTGTACCTGTTGGATGCTGCTGCTGCTGCTGCTGCTTGATGCTATTTCCTGTTGTTAACATGCTGATTGGATGTGAATTTTTCCTATGTTAAGAGATTTATTTTTATATGAAGTTCAGGTGCCATATCAGTGTATATGTACTGACTCATGTTGTCAGAAACCAATGCCTTCTCTTTCTGTGGATAAGACATGTATTTCTATGTGAAATGATGGAACATGTGACTAATATTTAGTTGCCAGGCCAGTGTGTCTGCACAAGTATTTCTAAATAAAGCTCTTTCTAATGAAATAAAGCTCTTTACTGCAAAATGCACTCTGTAGAGCCTTCTTTAAAATTGTCCAGTGTTGTTTTTTTTTTCACTTTTCTGTAGGTGTTTCAAATTCTCTCTCCATGAGGATCTTTTTTGTGGCCACTTTATTAGGCACAACTGTTCAACACTGTTAAACACAAATATCTAACCGACTAATCACATCACCGTAACTCAGTGCAATTAAACATGAGGGAGGTGACCTGTTCAGGTTTAAACTGAGCATCAGATTTGGGAAGAAAGTTGATTTAAGTGACTTTTTGGTGCCAGACGGGCTGGTCTGAGTCTTTAGAGGCTGCTGATCTGCTGAGAGTTTTCCACACAACTATTTCTAGAATATAGAGAGAATGATCTAAAAGTATCCAGTTGGCAGCAGTTCTCTGGGTAAAAATATTTTTATTATTCAGGGGACAATAATTCTTCAGGCTGATGGAAGGGAGCAGAAAGAAAATAACTACTTTTTACAACCAACATTTGCAGCAGAGCATCTCTAAACAGATTACACATCAAACTTTGAAGCAGGTGGGCTATGCCAGCAGAAAACCAAATTGGGTGCCCCTCCTGTCCACTGAGATCAGGACAACCCCCCCCCTCCAAAAAAAACAAACAAACCCAATGATCAATTAGAAAACAATGCCTGGTCTGGTGAGTCCAAAAATCTGCTGTGACATTCAGACGACAGGGTCCAAATTTGGTATAAACAATATGAAATTATGGATCCTTCCTGCCCTTATATCAAAGGTTCAGGGTGATGGTGGCGGAACGATATTGGGAGTTTTTTGTGTGTGTGTGTGTGTGTGTGTGTGTGTGGGGGGGGGTTCTTTTTACACTTTGGGCCCTTTAGGACAAACTGACCATTGCTTAAATGCCACAGCCTACCTGAGAATTGTTACTGACTGCATCTTCTGATGGCTGCTTCCAGCAGGATCAAAGACCATGTCACAAAGATCAGATCACCTCAAACTGGTTTGTTGAACGTGATGGTGAGGTCACTATACTCAAATGAGCTCCACAGTCATCAGATCTCAATCCAATGGACAACTTCTGCCTCATGCTACCAGTAGCAGCTAAATGTAAAACTAGTGAAAGAAAAAAAAACAAAACAAAAAGGGGAAACAATGTCAGTGGCCTCCACCTGTAAAATTCCTACTCTTTTGGGGATAATTAGAGGGGCAGCAATAAGACTATTTCATTGACACCAAGGTAGCTGAAACTATAAAACCCTTCTGCTACTAAACTGACCAAATCAATATCCCTGAAGTTTAATCAACTAATGCTGTACACCGATTAAAAAGTGTTCCTTTACTAAGAAGTTATTTTCATTTGGTAGCAAGTGTGCTTTCCCTGATATGACCAGATTCCTACTGTAAAACTCACCCATTGATTATGAGGTATAAAGTTTCTGGGCAATTGCACATATTTGTAATTGCGTCTCTGTACACCACAGCAGTTTAATACAATCAAGATGGGATTTAGGTGCAGACTATCAGCAGTTTTGAATTATAATATTTATTGATTGAGTCACATCTAAAAGGTCTTTTTACACAGCACATCTCACTTAATATGAATACTTTTTTATTCTAGAAACACAGAGCCAGAAAAGGCTCTTTGGCAGGATGATGTGTTACGGACAAATGATTGCACAGTTCGCTACAAGGGATGAATGTCAAGAAGACCTCATCAGAAGCCAATCTAAATCTTCTAAACAAAATGTTTTACTTAAACACAGCGTCCACGTCACCATCAGAAGTTTGTGGGAGGTAAAGAGCACACTTCAAGCTCCCACGTGTTTTCAGAAGTTTAAAAAGACATTGATTTTTCTAACCACAGTTTGTTATAAACTGACCTTGCAGATTGCAAGTACAGACATTACCGACCACCTGAGCGCACCCTGATGGTGATGGTTCACCAGCACGCCGTCTCTGTCCCATGCTGACACAATGTGCTCACACAATAGTTCTATTTAGTTCAAGCAGCAGCGTTTCGGTCACATCCCACAACCAGCTTGTCTTCTTCACTTCTTCACCTGCCTGGATCCGTCCTTCCAGCCTGACTTCACCTCATTCACAAACGTGTCTCTGACTCTCTTGAGGCGGCCACTGATCTCTCCCAGATCCCCGGGCACTTTGCTGGCCTCGTCCCGGACCTGCCGTAGCGTCTGGGAGCGCAAGGCCCGGTCCGAGGCGTCCCGTCCGGCTATCTGAGCCTTGGTGATAGCATAAGCTGTGATCTGAGCCGCCCTGCGAATCGGTCGAGACTCCGCCAACTTCTCAACGACGTGAAGGTTGTTGACGAGCGACGCTAACAGGCGAGCGAGCATTGTGGCAACTGGCTGTTAGCTTCTCCGTGTTCTCCCCGTGGGTTTCAGCCCTGTAAAGCCCACATACAAACCCATTATTGACCCTCGAAGTGTCGAGTACGTGGAGATGCAAGTTTAAGTACACAGAGAGAACTAGACGTACGTACCTCAGCTGAAGCAGGTGACCACTGAGTGACAGTGGGTGACGTAACGCAGACTGTGGGAGGGATGAGGCTAAAGTCGGTTTCGAGCTCGTCGTTCAGTGTTTCTTAAAGAAACAGGATCATCAAACGACTGTTTTCTTGGATTTAAAATGTTTCCATTAAAATTCAATTAATTGCATTTCACAGAACTGAAAGCAGTTTAAACAGTTTGCCATATGTGAACTTGGTTTTTGACTGTTAATGTGGACAGAGACTTGGCTCAGGGTTTCCTCTGCTGTCTTCCAGGGTAAATACGGCCATTCATACCACAACAAAATAAATACGCAGTTTACTTTAATATCCTATTTTTAAGATTTAAGACACACTTTTACTTTAATTTGTAATAAATAATTTTTAATAGAAAAAAATGTTCAGCGTCAAAACATACAAGACATTCCAGATGCATAATATTAAATTTCTAAGGCATAACAAGTAAAGTAAATATTTCACAAATTTAAAAGGATGTAACTTGATTTAAGAAGGTTGCTAGGATTTACAAGGCTGAATGACACATTCAAATTGGAGAATTACAGCCTTAGTCCTTAGACTATTTTCTTTACATTTCTGCTTTAAAAAAACAAGAACAACAACAAAACTGTCAATAACAGTAAACTACCGTCTTTAGAAAACAAAAAGACATATTTATATATATATTATGTATAAGTGACAAGAAAAAGGGAACTTAGTCCCACACGGTACCGACCAGAATCAACCAATGTGAATCCAACTTCAGGTAATTTTTCCGGACGGGTTTTGTAGTAACACCACCCGGTAAACGACATCCGGTCGTATCTTACGTATATCCGCTTTCAAGAGCAGATTTCCTGCTCGTTTCTCATTTTGCTTCCCCCCATTTTTTGCTCGCTGGTCTTTTAGCTTCACTCTCGTCAGACTCGGTACTGCAGCCATGCGGGTGTACGTGCTGTTCGCGGTGGCGGTGCTCTCCCTGAGCCCGGCGGCGGTGAGTGGAGCCGAGAAGAAGAAGCTGCAGATCGGCATCAAGAAGCGAGTGGACAACTGCCCCATCAAATCCCGCAAAGGAGACGTGCTGAATATGCACTACACCGGAAAGCTGGAGGACGGCACCGAATTTGACAGTAGCATTCCCCGCGACAGGCCTTTCACCTTCACCCTGGGCACCGGCCAGGTGATCAAAGGCTGGGACCAGGGCCTGCTGGGCATGTGCGAGGGCGAGAAGAGGAAGCTGGTCATCCCCGCTGAGCTGGGCTACGGAGACCGGGGAGCCCCTCCAAAGATCCCCGGCGGAGCGACGCTGATCTTCGAAGTGGAGCTGCTGAGCATCGAGAGGAGATCCGAGCTCTGACGAAGAAGAAGGACAGCTTTGAGAACGGTAAGATGTTAACACACCAGCCTGAGGGGCAAACAAAGTCTGCAGAAAGGATTGCTGCTTTCAGTGGTCATTCACCTAAAAGTGGCCCAGATAACATTTTCATAAGTTCAGATCCAGCTAGAAAACAACGTGCAGAGATTTTGGTAAAAGAAACAGCCTGACGGCGGGGTATCTTCTGCATTTTTAGACGTTTGTAAGCATTAATATCCTTAAAGCAAAAACACAGAGCTATATAACTAATGTAACTTATACATATGAAAAATCTTCGCGATTTGCTTAGGGGATGATGTCCTTGGACACACACTGACTGGGTTTTGTTTTGTTTTTTTACCCCGACTATAACAATATGCTCTTTAACTTTATTTTTCCAGGTTCCAGGAGATGCTGCGGCATTAAGTGGAGACCAAGTGACACCTGATGAAGATTAAAAGGCAAATATGAAAGAAGAGTCAGCAAAGCTCCTGTTTTCCTTCTACCAGCTTTGCTTTTTATGCTCTGATTCATTGAATTGAAATTGAGAAGATGCAAGAACTGGCTGTTTGTACCAGCTAAACTCTAGAGTGAGGGTTGACAGGAGCAGCTATGTCCTGTATCCTGACTGTGCTGTGCCGTCTCTTCATCTCATTTCATTTTAATTTTCTGTAAGCGGGTTTATTCACATCTGCACACTGTTTTTGTTATTTGGGGGGTTTTGTTCAGAAAATAATTTAGTGTGAAGTAGGAGTCGGGTCAGACTAGGATCATTTTTTTCACTGTAAGAATTTGAATTCTGTAATAAAATGTTTGTTAGTACTTTTCTTGTTTTGATTTCTTTTTTTTTTTACTACTTGAAATAAAAGGACTGTGCATATATTTTTTAGCTAACCCCCAGTTATTTCTATTTTAATTTCAAGCAGACTTGCAATTGTTTTTTATGGTCTTTAGCAGTAGTTCTGCAGGCTTTCTGAAAGTCTTACTAGCATCCTGTTGCAAACATGCAAATTTTGTTTGCTCTATTCTAATTGAAACTAGAAAGACCCAAAATGGAAGACTCTCAGTAGTATGCAGTGTTAATTCATCCTGACAGACAATGGAGCTAAAGGCATGCAAAATCCAAAAAAAGAGCTCTGAATGTCTGTTACGGAGCCTGGAGACTAGTTTGCCTATGAGAGCTCAGCTTCATAAAAACAATTAATAATAAGTTCTCTCTCACACACACACACACACACACACACACACTTTCTATTAACAAAATAAGCTACTTGGAAAAAAAAAAAGCAAAAGGAGGAAGGTAAAGTGGGGCACTGATCCTTTAGTAGCCAATAATAATAAAAGTGCAGTAGCCAATAGCGTGGCACCACATCTCACACAACAGCTGCACCAGTGGTCATGTGACTATGAGTCAGTTTAATAGTAGCAAGCGTTCAGTCTTTTGGTGGATATATATATATATATAAAAAAAAGACTTTTAAAACCGTAATATTAATGAGTTAAAATCTCTATTTTTGGCATAAAAGCCAAATTTGCTGTTTTATTTATTTATTTTGTTGACTTTGAGTTGGTGTGAACTTTCCTTAAAATACATATTTTAGTATGATTTTAAATAAACAATTGAAGTTCATTCGTGATTATGCACTTGCACTTGTGTAATAGAAACAGGACTCAAAATAGTATTTTAATGTTTTTATTAACATTTATTACATTTCTTTTTTAGGCTTTTGGGGTTTTGTGATTTATGCAAATAGCTCTTTAAACTGTCACAGACAGTCTGCCTGCTGGTAACAGTGACTGTATTTTGGCAATGATTGAATATCAACCGATGACTTTACAAATCACTGTACGTGTTTTCTACAGTCAGCAATACCAACAGGCGGCGCCATTAACGCGATCTAGAAGCTGCTGTACCCGGACTTTTTCAAAGGACGGACACATGAAACGGAAGCAACGTCGTCGCTTTTTTTTATTTTTATTCTTATAAACTTTATTTAACAAACAATTAGTATACAACATACGAACAGATGAAGTATACAAAACAACAGAACATGAACACACAAAGCCAGGGGTAAAAGAAAAAGGTAACAATTATAAGAATACACGCAAAAATTCACATACATAAATTTGTTTTGAGAGCCTTTTTGTTGGTGGAGTCTGATATTGATTGTATGTACATTTCCACATCCTTAAAATAATGACAGAAATATGGTGTTTTATTAGTAAACGTACATTTATGGATAAAAAATTTAGCTAAAAGTATTAACAAATTTATCAGAAAAAAACATTTATCATACTTCTTGGGGAACTTAAAGAAACAGAATAAAACATTTTCCCATCGTAAAGAAAACTCCCTAAAAATATGGACAGTAACAAACCTGCTACGTCGTCGCTTTTCCGGCATGCTCCTAGTTGGATGAGAAGGGTCCAAGAGCACCTGACTGCAGCCTGTTTTCATGAACAAATGTGCCATTAGTAATTTAATAATTCTAGGAATCAACTAGTCTGCTTACACTGATCATGTTGCCACTTTGTTTGCATTTTTTTTTTATCGTGCTTTATGGCAGATAAACACATAGATATGTTTCTTTCCTGACCCTGGTTTAGCACCTGGGGGGGGTGGAATTTGGGTCAGTTTCAAGCTGAAGCCAATGTTCGCTGTGCACAAGTTTAAGGTCTGTGGTGATATGACACAAGTGGTCAGAATTGGACTTCGATTGAGGCATCTAAAAATGGTAGCTGCACTGTAAGATATAAGTTAGGGTGACCCACTGAGTCATCAGACTCAGGACCATGACAACACCTAACTGTAGTTATCTCTTAGCTTTAGCAGCCACTCAGTGTTGCTTCACCAAGGAATTATTCTACATTTCTTTTTTTAATGTGTCTTTTGTTTAGCCCTTTGTAGCTTTTTTCCCTCCACATGCTCAGTCAGGTTGATAAATGAAACTTAGCTAATCCCTTGGTTGCAGCGTTATATCTGGTGTATCTACCAACATTAAAGTCACAGTTTAAACTTTTTGCTGTTAATACTCACAGGAAGAAGGTAATGTAGGTACTGAGGAACCTAAAGTGCAAATTATTTTAGTAAGGAAGAAAAAAGGTGTTACAGGAAAATGATTCTATGTTTCTTTACCTTCTTTTAAATGTACAAAGATGCCCTTTGTCTATGGTTAGATTAGTTTAGAATTATCCTTTTAGACTTTCCCAGCAAAGACATATTGTTTTGGGACATATTGTTTTAGATTGTTTTATCTCTCCCAGCTCTCTGCTGACGAGACTAGCACCACATATGGAGTTGTTTATTTTATCTGTTTATTATTTTCTTATCCTGTTCTCACTGTCTCTCCTATAAAAAGTGCCAAGCCTCTGTTCATGGTGTGAGTTGTTCTCAGCAGCTCACCCGTGTACACGTTTAGCAAAGAAAGTAACTTTGTCTCATTGTGTCTTTATTTCTCCTGGGTTTTTTACAGAGTTTTCTCCCAACATTTCTTGGTCCTTCGGAGCCGGAGCACCTCCATCGTGTCCCATCTCCGTGACCAGTCCACGTTGAATGACTGTCGACAGCTCACACACTAGGTGTGTGATAAAAGTCCAGGAGCGTTAAATTCGGGTCTTGGCCAACGTCTTAGAAAGTGACCCACGGTGGTGGGGCGCAATCGAGGTGGACCAGATCCGGCGACACTGACCAGGTAGATACAGACACACTGACACAATCTTGCGTAAAAACGTATTTTAAATTCATGGAATTTAAAATAGCGGAAGTAGCTCGTCGACTGGTAGCTTTGGAAGCTCGTCGACTGGTAGCTTTGGAGCTCTGGGTAGCTCCCCCAGCTGGGTCTAGACTGGGTCTAGGGAGTAAGTAGCTCTGGGAGCTCCCCTTATCATAAGGGTTCCGGTCGCGCGCGCGTCGAAGCTGTGAATGTGAATGTGTGTGTGTATTGTTTTAATTAACGGAGCAAGCTGAATTTTCACGGTCCAATAAGAGACTGAGCTGCTCCTACTGTGTTTTTCTTTCACTGCTGTTCACTGAAGTGCTGGTGGTTTGAGAGAACGGTCGAGTTCCGTCTCGTAAAGTTCACACCGCTTTCGGAACTAGTCCGAAAGTTGAAGGGCGTGTGAGCAACCACTCTCGTCTCTAATACCAGCGAAGGTGATAGCAGCTGTATCGTGTATACATTACTTAAACAAAAATAAGTAAATACACAAATAAGATGGGTAATCAAGCAAGTGAAATTAAAACTCACTCCTGCTGACGAGCAGTGGTGAGAAAAAAAAAGTCCAGGGGCCGGACAAAACAATGTCTGTAAATTGAGAAATTTAAGAAAACAAAATATAAACAGTCAGAAGAATAGAACTCAACTGCCAGTTTAGTAAAACCAGAAGACGAGACACTGTGCAGTGCCCACAATCCTTTTAGTAAACCAACACTCATTCCTGCAGCCGCATCTGCAGCAACACCCATATCAGGAAGAACATAATAATCCCTTATTAAGTGAAAACTAGAGATCACAGTAGTTTGAGGTAGTTTAAAAGGGTTGAAAACAGACCCCACTGAGTAGATATAAATATAAAAAGTACGAAATAAAGCAAAACAAAGGGAAAATTACAGTAGAAATTATCTTTAGAGTATTTGAAATTAATAATAGCAAGGATAACAACCTGTAAAGTGATATTAACAATGAAACACAGTTGGCATGATGACCATGCCCACAATGTATAAAATGGATATAAAGCAAATAATTCACACGAAAATATTTTAATAACATAAATAAAGTATATTAAGGCTGTGTCACTGTTCAGCCAAGGACAGTGTGTGAAAAGGTAACTGTCTCCACCTTGGGAAAAGGATGATACTGCAGGTCATCTGAAGCCCTTGATGGATACAAAATAAAATATAAATAATATAATAGAACTGCCTGGTCCGCCATGCAACAGAGAGAACAAATGTGACCGCAGATTGGATGAATTCTAAATTATCTGTTTGCTGAATAAGATGATCCTAACTAACAAATTGGCTCAGTAGTAGTATAATGGTACACACTGATAAAACATTATAATATGCTATTGCTGTTATATAAGACAAAGAGGATAATATTAACAATGACATAATATTAATATGAAGAGGCACCTTAGTCGGTTATGATGTGAGGTGGATAACTGTTAAGCAGTAGTCTGCATCAAGCTTAAGGTTTGCTGAAACTCAGGGTAATGACATGTGAGATGAAGACAATACAGAGAATAACTAAACTAATGAAGTGCATAGAGGCACTTGACCAGCTTGAAACTTATCATCCTAGAATGACACATTGCTGAGATATAGAGCACACCTATAATAACAACCAATAAGCAAAACCCTGTAGACAACAGCTAAAACTACAGGATTGAGAAGCTGAATTAAATATGTAGACACTGCTAAGCTGATGAGCATGTTCCACATGTTCTTTTTCTTTTTTGTTTCTTTTAGAGCAGAAGCTGCTGTAACACACCCAAAGAAAGACTCTAGGTCTGACCAACCGTCTCAGTCGTGGGCAAAAAGATGACAGTCAATAAAATTCTAAAAGATAATTTATTGACGAAAAATATATCAAGAGATAAAAGATAAAACAGTCCAGTGTCCCACTTATGAATTGTATAAAAACACACAGTCCCAAGGCCAGAGCCAGCTATGCCATACGGCCAAGTTGCACTCCACATGTTGCCTTTAACAGGGTTAGAAGTTGTCCTTGGAGACCCACCACCCTGCAAGCATATAGTCAGTGGTCACTCAAGCCTCTGCAACTCTGCTGCCTTTAGGCTGTGGCATATAATAGGCCCTGGCCTGCACAGAGAGACAAAACAACACAGCAGTGTTTGTAGTGTGGGCTATAAGTAGACCAGTGTATCAGTGCAATCAAGTACACCTGCCTCTAATTAGTCCAACCCCATTCCAGCCATTGGCTCACCAAAAATGTGACACACACAAAACCACTCCCAACCCAGTGCAACTTCACACAATAATATGGAGCTGAATTAACACAGGCACATTAGTCTACCATGTTACAAGCTGCATGCTATTACAAGCCAACATATGCAGACTTCTGCCTTGTTCGGGTGGCAGCATTTTTCTTTTTTCTTTTGTGTCCTGACACGTTTATGTTTTTGTTTGATTATTTTGTTGGTTTTGGAAACAAATTTAAACGAACTTGTGACAATACTTGACACATGGTGATTAGGCATATGATTGAAAAATGCCTAGGTTTAGAGCTGTGAGCTATGAGCTGTGAGCAATGCAAAGTTAAATATATATATGTATAAATGGGAAACAACCCTAACTTCAAAGTTTGAAATGTGTGAGATCCATGATTTGTTTGAAAAACTAGAAATTATTTAAAACTGCCTTAAGTGAAAATGTAGTGTTGCATCTATTCTCCCAAACCAAGACAAAAAAAGAAGAAGCATTCTGTAACTTAAAAATAAGGCTGACGTGTTGACAATAGACTAAAACACTAATCCGCAGGTGGCTATCAGGAACAGAGAGGCGAGCAAAGTCACAAACACCAAGGCTGCAGACAGCCACGCAGAAACAGCAGATAACATAGAGACAACGCCTGCTAGAACCGTGGAGAGGAAGGTCACTTCACACGAGATTGTAGGAGTAGGCCACAGAGAAATAATGCAAAACAGTTTTGAGGCAGCCACTTAAGAACTTACAGTTTTCAAAGGACAAATTAGTTGTACAGTCAGCTGCAGGCCACACAACTGTACAACAATTAACTGCTGAGTGCATGCTAAATGACACCCCACCAGAGCTAAAAGCACTACACGATGTGGCCCATCAACACACACCCGCCACATCCACTTTCCAGAAACCAACCGAGTATCACAACATTCTGAGATTTAAACAAACTCCAGGCCCAGATCCACCTTATGATCAGCAAGTGTGGAAGCTAGGAGAACAGCATTTGACCTTACAGCACAGGCCGAAATTGTGTAGGTTACGCAGTAACCACAGATAGTAGGATAATAGAAGCAAAACCACTTTCTTCTTCATATTCTGCACAGAGCGCTGAGCTGATAGCTGTGATTCGCGCATGTGAAATACACAAAGACAAACTAATAAATATACATACAGACAGCCAGTATGTTTTCTCTGCTGTGCATCATTTTGCAAAAAATTTGGCAAAACAGAGGAATGATTACATCAACCGGAAAACCGGTTCAGCATGCCAACCTCTTACAACGCCTACTGACTCATTACTACAGGCAACAACTTTGCTGACAGAGCAGCAAAACAGGCGGCACAAATGACAAACATCACATTGATGGCAGTTAACACACATCAGATTCCACTGGATGTGTTGCAAAATGAACAAAAAGCAGCAAGCACAGCCGAACAGACAAAATGGCTAAAACACGGTGCAGTTCTGACAAACGACTTAATGATGTGTTATGGCAAGCCAGTGTTGCCAAAATCTCTCCACAAGATGGCGGCATTAGTGACTCATGGCTGTACGCATTTGTCATCGGGGGGAATGACCTGTATTGTCAACTCTCATTTCTACACTGTAAATTTTGAAACTTCAGCAAAACAATTTGTCAGAACGTGCATGACGTGTCAAAAATATAATGCTCAGGGAAACCTGCGACCAAAAAGAGGCCGTTTTCCCACTCCACCTCACCCTTTTCACACAATTCATATGGATTTTATTGAGCTAAGCGAATGTCAAGGGTCGAAATATGCCCTAGTGGTTATAGACGTGTTCTCAAAGTGGCCAGAAATTTACCCAGTGAAAAAGGCAGATACAATTTCAGTAGCAAAATGTATGTCTAAGTTGTAGGAAAATAAAAAGATGATTGTAAATAACGAAGAATGTAATGATGTCTATCAAGTGTCTTGCAGATTACAGCCCGGTGACTGGGTTCTGATCAAGGTGCTCCAAAGGAAAAACTGGAGCGCACACAGGTGGGAGGGACCACATCAGGTTCTCCTCACCACGCCCACCGCTTGCAAAATAGCGGAATGACCATCTTGGATCCATCAGAGCCATTGCAGACGAGTAAGTGAAGCCATCTAAACTCAGTCGACACAGGCTCGCCCAATTGTCGTGATCTCGCCCGGTGGAGGGAACAGCCTTTCTGGCCGGGGGGTCTACTCACGGCAGGAGGGTGTGTCCTGTTGTCATGAGGTGGTGGCTCCTAATAACTGCAGCGGCCCTGACCCTGGCCGGGCTCCTCATCTTTGCTTCCGTGAGGGACAACAAGTCACGCTATATGAAGAAAAGGCAGACACTGTATGACAAAGGAAAGTACACCAAGTTTCCCCATGGTTACGCCACTAATTTCTGGTGGCAGTTTATGAACACTACAGCTCACTTGAATAATAAAACTGACTGCTATGCATGTACCCATATGCCCCTATCCTCGCAGACGTCTGGCCTGTGGCCGTACAGCATACCTGAAGATCACAGTTGGTGCCTGTTGGGCCTGGCAACACATCCAGGCTACGGTACTCTTTGGTCCAAGGCCAACTACAGCATCCCAGCAAAAGCAACCTGGAGGTCATCATCACCCACAAATGTGAACTGTTCCGGACAGACCTACCTACTGACCTGGCCCCAAGTCTCAGACCCACTGCCTGATGTAATTCTACTGAACAAACTGAACGCAGCACAACTGCCAGTATGTGTGATGAACAATGGATCGCGGGCAGTGGGGGAGCTGCCTACTCACCTATGTAAATACATATACACTTTCTGCCCACCGAGGAACGAGAGGAAGTGTATGGCCTGTTCAATCAACGAAACCTGTGCCAGTAACGCGACGCTGATGAGCCTCAACTGTCGCTCCAACTACAGCTACCGAATGCCACTACAAACAAAGACTCAGTACCAGACAGGATGTGCACGGACGGCACCCAGCAGTAGAGGAACCAGAGTTTTGGCTGACTGGTACTTCCTATGTGGCAATAAGGCTTATCTGTCGCTCCCTGAAGGTTGGGGGGGGTCTGTGCGCCCTGGTGCAATTATCAGATCACGTCTTCTTCATGCAAAGTATTGAACACCACCCCAGCAGCCGACAGAGACGTGAGGTGGACATCGCCTCACCCAATTCTTTCGGCATTACAGTGGACACTGGAGTGCCGGGAGAGTTTCGCATCTGAGGAGGAGTGAAATTCTTACAGAGCTTGATCCCCGGCATTGGAGCTGCCAAGGTGCGGGATCATGTGGAGGTCAACCGATATGCTCTGCTACGAAACATCAACTTTGACAAAGACCCTGGGACCGGCCTTAGCAGGAGAACAGAAGGCCATCAGAACGATGGTGCTGCAGAACAGACTGACACTAGACCTGCTAACAGCATCACAAGGAGGAGTTTGCAAGCTGATTGGGGAGACATGTTGCACGTTTATCCCTGATGGATACGAAGCTGGAGGAGACATTTATGAAGCTTTGCAGAATTTGACCGTTCTGCAGAAATATGTCACTGACCACACATCTGGAGCAGCTACACCGCCATGTCTAAGAGTAATGATTTCAAAGATGATAACAACTACAATGACTGCTTATGTTGCCGTGCCTAAAGAAGAACAGCATCCCGTTGCAATTCTGTTAGAGAAGAACTTGTAATAGCTGCTAATAAATGACGTGGTGATTAAAAAAATGACTTGTCAAGTGATCATGCACTGATTAACACATTAGTAGTTATGCAGGTACAACATAAGGTTTATATTCTTTTCTTTTTATCCTTTTATTTTTGTAGTTTTAGTTTTATTGTTTTCTCTTGATTATTCCATTTGTCATTTCATTTACTATACTTTTCTTTGTTCTTTTTATTATTTTATTCTTTAGACCACATGATTTACATTTCTGCTATGCTGACATTTTGAAAATTAGAAAATTGCTAAGCGTAACTAATCAGTAACCTTTTCAGACAACTGTTTTGCACATTTAAAACAAGTTAAAACAGGAGGGAATATGTTACAGGAAAATGATTCTATGTTTCTTTACCTTCTTTTAAATGTACAAAGATGCCCTTTGTCTGCCCTTTGTCTATGGTTAGATTAGTTTAGAATTATCCTTTTAGACTTTCCCAGCAAAGACATATTGTTTTGGGACATATTGTTTTAGATTGTTTTATCTCTCCCAGCTCTCTGCTGACGAGACTAGCACCACATATGGAGTTGTTTATTTTATCTGTTTATTATTTTCTTATCCTGTTCTCACTGTCTCTCCTATAAAAAGTGCCAAGCCTCTGTTCATGGTGTGAGTTGTTCTCAGCAGCTCACCCGTGTACACGTTTAGCAAAGAAAGTAACTTTGTCTCATTATGTCTTTATTTCTCCTGGGTTTTTTACAGTTTTCTCCCAACAAAAGGAGTGTATGATTCAGTTTGATACCTACACTAGCTGATGCAATTACAGTCAGGCATTTCAAGGTAGGATAAATATAGGTCTTGCCTTCTGAGCAGATGGAGTCTGCCAGGGTTTGATGTGAACCTGTAGACACTGGCTCCACGGGATGCTTTTCATTTGACAGCTGCAGCTTGGCCTAAACATCAACAGCTAAACTGTGAAGATGATAAGGAGGACCCCAGCCTGCTGAGAGGCAGCATCCCACCAACAGAATTATATAAATATACAGTACTGTATGCAGTATTATATCATGTTCTCTATGAATGAGGAAAAGATGTTAGGACAAATAAGGAGTTTCAAGATGGAAATGATGAAAAAACCTTCATTTGGCACTGTTTGGTTCTGGCTTGAAAGATTACTTGAAATTCAAAATACTTGAGATAAATTTACAAAAAGGCTTTAGGATAATGAAAGTACTAATTCAAGTGCCTTTCAAAGCATTCAGCCCCCTTCTGAGTGGTTCTACAATGCCTCCTATGAACTGACATATCATGTGACTCAGGTAGTGGAACAGGTCATCCAGGGAGATTGGTGGATCAATCCCCAGTTCCTCTAGTCTGCATGTTGGAGTAACCTTGGGCAAGATGCTGAACCCTAAAATACCCCTAATGCACCTACTAGAGTTTGAGTGTGTTATTGTGTGAATGAGACTTTTAGCAGAAAGTGGTTTGAGTGCACAAATTGAGTGGAAAGGTGCTATATAATTACCAGTATTTGTATGTCTGTGAAGGTTCTCAGTCATCCAGGTCATCGTAGTCAAAGGAGCTTGTAAAGAAAAGCGTCTGGACTTCTTTAAGTTGCTTGAAGACATTTCACCGAGAAGCTTCTTCAGTTCTAATGCCAGGTTTCACAATGAGCTCACCCGAAACCCTGGCTGATTGGGACCCACACCCATTTTCCCACCTTGGCTCAGGCGATTAGAGGATCATCAGGAGGTCCTTTTGTCCCTCTTTGGGGGGATACTCCCACTAGGTTTAAATCTGGGACTCTCCACCATTTGACCTTAGAACTGAAGAAGCTTCTCGGATGAGAGGTGAAACGTCTTCAAGAAACTTAAAGAAGTCCAGACGCTTTTCTTTACAAGCTCCTTTGACCAGTATTTGTACCACATCATTGTAAGCTGTGCCAGACTTCAATAAATGCAATCTGAAGAGCAACCTTTATTTACATTTTTAAAAGCACAAAGTTTACCTTTAATACCATAATATCACAAGTCTTTGCTCTAATTCATCCCAAAGGTGTTCTATCAGTTTGAGGTCAGCGAAGGCCAGTAAACCTCCTCCACACCAAACTCGCTCATCCACATCTTTATGGACCTTGCTTTGTGCTCTGATGCAGTTATGCTGCAACGGGAACTGAACATCCCAACAAAGTTTGGAGTATGAAATTGTCCAAAATGTCTTGGTAAACTGAGCCATTAAGATTTCCTTTGACTGGAACCTCCTGAAAAAGAAAAAAAAAAGAAAAGAAAAAAACACACCATAATCTCTCTTCCACCAAACTTTACATTGGGCACCCTGCAGTCAGACTAACTGGCAACTGCCAAACCCAGACTCGTTCATCAGATTGTGAGACGGAGAACCTGATGTAAGGCTTGGATGTAGCTGCTCAGCCACGGAAACCCATTACATGAAGCTCTCTATGCTCTTTTCACTAGGCGAATTTTGGCCATATAGTGTATATACACATGCAAACTAGTGGGAACTTTCTGTACTGTAAACCAGCTTGTAAATGAGCTGATCGATCAGAGTTAGGAAATGGACTGTGCACAACTGAAAGTGACTGAGGAAAATCTCCTGTAATTATAATTGTGTTCAATTAGCCTTAACATGATTACCAAAGGGACTAGGTGCTCTGCAATTGGAGCAAAAGAAGATGCACAGGTATGAGTGCGTTCAAATTAAACTCCCCTAAGTGTTTCACTCAGCTGACATTGATCTTTAGTGAGTGAGCACGAGTAACACATGTACTGCGGCACTTTGGGAGCACAGAAGATGAGGTATTGCTCTGGAGAAAGCTGTAGGGTATTGAGAGTGTTGTGGAGCGTGATATTAGGGCCGATGTTTCCCATCGAGAGACCGACGCCGTAACTGTTTGCAAGCATCACCAGTCCAGCAGTTATGACAGACAGGATCTCTCAGCTGGAACAAGACATAGAAAAGAATAGCAAAGACTTAGAGTTGCTGTCCAAACAGACACCTTTTTATGATCATTATTATGAGTTATGCTCAAATGAAACTACCTGATACAAGTCTTTTGTTACAGCACTGTCAACATCCAGTTTTCAACAAAGGAAAGCAAACTGCATTAACATTGTTATTCCAAATTGACAGAGATCATACTGCAACAGTGTCTTGCCATTATGCAACTAATGCACCTATTGTCAGTCCTTCATTATCACCACGAGTGTTTGTTCTAATCAGGACTCATTGTCACTGGTAACACACTCTGGAGATTAGAGTACCAGTTGAATGAACGCCTCAAATCAAGTTTCTTCTTTCTCTTTTTGGACATAAAGCAGTATGCAGAATCCTTACTTCTCCTCACCTATCCTTTAGTAAACTCACTATTAAAGGAGTTATCCAAAATGAATGTAGACACATTTAGCAGTGCTTTGTCAGCCCCATCAACCCTGTGTGGGCAAAGCTTCAAAAACATGCAATTTAAGAATTTAAAAAGTTGACAGAATCATTCTGCAGGTCCATGTTTTGTTTTTTTTTTTTACACTGGACACCATACTGTAACCAGCACTTAAAGCTGAGAGCAGCAATGAGCCAAAAATATTAATATAGCTCACACAACTGAACGACAATAATAACAGTAATAGGATCCAATCAGCAACACTGAAAATGCTCCTAACAACCACAGAGAGGACAGCTGGCTCAAGCTTTGATCAAAAGGCTGTCACTCAATGGCGTGTCCAGCGGGGTGGCCTGGGGGGGCACAGGCCACCCCCCCAACCAGGCTGGCCACCCCAGGTGCCACCCCGAAGCTAAAACAATAAAATTTAATGAAATATCAAATGTACGACTATGGTTTCACAGTGAAGCTCAGATATCCGAGGGTAAGTGAATGCAGCACCGGCTTCTGCACTATGCGCATCATGTTAGCAAAGGTAGGAGAGCCAAGCACGAAAGACGGCACCGCAGAAAACATTTTTTCGGCGAAAGATTAACAAGTTAACATAGTTGGACTAGCCATCGGACGTTTTCATGGTGGGCTGATGACTTTTTTTTTCTTTTTTTTTTGTAACGGCATGAACAATGAGAGGTGGTGGATTGGCCAGATGCTGGCCGATGTGTAAAAATAACTCAGTTGTTTGGTGGTGGCTGTGGCGGAGCTTCCACAGAGGCAACAGGTGGATGAGGGAAGGTGAGGCAGGAGGAGAGACCCGAGGCGGCCGCCGGTCCGAGTGTCAGGTGAACTGAACTTCAGGTAAGAAGTTATGACCTGCAGTCTATCTGGGTCTGATATAAACCAAGTTTAGGTGGAGTTTATTTTCGTTGTGCTGACTTTTTACAGTCAGTTACAATACCTCATACTGCGTGAGCTAGCATGACAAGTTTATACAGCTGTTCGGTTGCTATGATGTTACTGATAGTGAACTTTATTTTATTCATAAGGTTAGTTAGTAGAGTTGCCAACAGCTCCTTAAAAAATGGAATGGTCCCTCCTTCAGAGAAAATATTACACGTTTCGTATTGAGCTGAGAAGAGACGCAGTTTGTCCCGTACTTCAGCTAGGATGGAAAAAGACACAAAGCTGGAGTTATTCTGTATTTACAGCTGCCTCTTCTTCTCTCATTCTCTCCCCCTCCCTCTCCTGTTGCTACTTCAATCATGAAACTGATCAATGATCAGCTGATCGGCTCTCTTGTTTGTTTATCGCTCACTTTGCGCCAGAAAGAGGAAACCAGCGGATGTCGCGCTAAACAACAGCAGCACGTTTAAGCTTGATCAGCTGTTGTTAGAATTTATTTAATATTAATTTCTAGTATCAGCTGATGTTTGCTGGAGCCACAGCTGTAAAGCTGCTGGTCATGATGTCGGTTTGGTTATCTGGTGAGAGGGAAACACGAGGATGAAACCAGGAGATGTCCTTACTGAATCATCAGAGCTGTGATGGAGAAACAGGTTTACCTTTTAGGTGACAGGAATGAGTTGAAGGGAAGTTATTAACTCTTTCTGAGAGACAAATAACACCAGGATCCTTTTCTAAGTAGCTGACAGCTGGTAACTGTGCAGGGGCGGGTCTAGCAAAGTGTTGCCAGGGGGCCAGGTAGGGCATTAAAAGGGAGAGGGGGGCACAAAGAAATACTTTTCTTTTTTTATTCTCATTTAAAATATCCAGCTTTTATTAAATAATTATCTGAATCTTGCGAACAAAGTTTTTATCTGACGTAAAATGTATAGAAATCATACATATACCAAAAAGACAGCGTACATCACTGTCACAACAGCATTTGTTTTCATTCAAAGTCTTTATGGCTTTAATACCTGGTGGGCCGGTCTGTAGTCAAAATGCCCAAGTTTTTGTCCCAGTCCAGCCCTGCAGGTTAATACTGGCAGTGTCACCATGCCAGCTGACTGTATTTCATCATCAGCCAGTGTTGTTCTTTATCAATATTACCAAAGTTTACCATAAGGCAGCATATAAAGTATTTACTTGCTTTCAGGTTTTATTCAAATGTTAGTCTTTTCATTTGTTTCCCATCTTTTTTCCTGTTTCAAAATCAAACACCAGTTTGTGAGAAGATTATCGTCTTTTTTTTTTTTTAAACAGGCATTGGTTTTCCATTGGCATTGGCTAATTTGCCAATTGTATGTTAAAAATGTTTGTATTTTAATATTCAAAAATGTTTTTGCCCAAAACATATGTGCACTACATGTCAGTAAAAATACTATGCAAATATTGATGTCCTTGAATGCTGAATAAACACTGACTGATTGTATCTCTTGTACTTTATCAACGCAGTATCTAAAAACTTTGCACCGTAGTGGTTAAAACCTCATTCTAATAAGAGTTAAAAGCGCATTCGGTTATTAGGTTTATAGGATTATTGAATTATGGTTAACGGTTGGTAGAATTGTTTTTAACATTATCTGCCAATTACATCTGCCACCCTTCTCCAAATCTGTGCCCCTACCTGGCCCCCCCAACAAAAATTTTCTAGACACGCCACTGCTGTCACTCCGGGCCTGACACTTCACACCTTCATCCCCTTTTAAAAAAAAAAAAATCAAAATAAGACATCAGATGTGAGCTGAATATCATCTGGCTACGTGTCAAAATAGTGAGGTGTGGGATGTTGGAGGGGGCAATGGGAATTGTTCAAACTACATAACAACTCATACCTGCGAGCTCAACAACAGGATGTGTATTAAGACAGTCAAGATGAGCCTACACTCCTAGTCTCTATCAGTACTACAGAACTCCGGAGGGACTAGAAACCATATATCATCAGAGATGGCGGGAAAAAGACAATACTGGTCTTAACAAAAAGCAAGCTTTTATTTAACAAAAAGCAAGCTTTTATTTAGGGCCGAAAACTCACGGAAAAAAACAACAACAAAGTAACTGAGGGAAAACCTGAACATAGACTAGGAAACTATGACTCTTACCGAGAAAATAGACTATGACTAAACAACATACAAACCATGACTTAATATGGCTGGGAAACTGTGACAAGGGGTAGGGGAGATAACACAGACGACACAACACTGAACACAGCAAGACTGAGGACTAAATACAGACATGAGGTGATCAGGGGAAGTGGAGACACATGAGGATACAGCTGACTAGCATGAAACATAATGACAGCACAGGGGAGAGTAAAACTAAATGCAGTGAACAAAGAACACCAGACTCTTTCAAAATAAAACAGGAAACACAGAGACATAGACATGAAGATAAATCATGACATGAACTTAACATAACCACACAGACATGAAACATGACAGGTAGATGCACGAATCAGGGAGACTGAGTACAGGGGGAGATGACAGAAACAACTAAGAAATAAAGGACCTCTGGATGTCTGGAGTTTTGATCTCCTCCATACCTGCTTCATACCCTGGAGGACGGGGCTGTGGCTCCCCACACTCCCTAGCAGATCATTACATGGAGAAACCTTTGGAATGCAAGCATGCTGATCCACACAGGTATGCACACAGGTGTACACACGGGTATTCACAGACGCGGACTACAGCTTTCTTGGATGCTGCCTCAAAGCACATTGTGCGCTGTCTATCTTGCGTGCTGCACAATATCGTTTATTACTTAGTATCTACTGATATTTACTGCTAGCTAGTTTATTGTGATGGTGCGGTTTTTTTTATTATGTTGCTCTTAGTTGTTTGCTTTCTCTTCTGTTTTTTTTCTCCATACAGGTGATCCAGGTGTTTTGTTTTTTTGTTGTTGTTTTTTTGTTTTTTTCTTCCCCCCTTTCTCACCGTCTCTTCTCCCCTTTGGTTTTCTTTCTCTCCCTCTCTTTCTTTCATTCTTTCTCCCTGTCCTATCCCCCAGTCATGTCTGTCCCGTTTGTAGCAACTGAAAATAAAATAAATTCATAATTATAATAAAGGTCAATCAAATGGACCAATATGGCAAGGCCATGATGATCCACTTGGTAAAATAAATCCGCCTGGCATCTTTCTTGGCCTTAAGACAACAATTCTGATGGCTAAAGATCCAAATGGGACACAAAAAAAAGAAGAAAAAAAAGAAAAGAAATAAAGGACTAAATAGCCACCTAGAAATGAACTAGATCAAAAACAGATACAAAATACATAAAACTCAAACACTGGGTCACACGACCCAGCCCATGACAGTTAGTCTCTCATCCAAGATAAGTCTTGCCAGTGTTTAAGCCAGGAGCCATGTTTTTATTAAATATTCACTAGCTATAGACTGTATGACAGGAACACAGCTGTCATTGATCATCAAATGAGGAGAAAGTTGACTCTTTATATGCATCTGTTAGCTTTAACCTCAGTGGCAAATATTTCCTGGAAATGGATCACAGATCTATGAACATCCATTTAAGAACATTTAAGGCTGTTAAAAAAATGAAAGTTGTATTAGCATCTGGGATGTGGCCTCATGTCTGACGGATGTCCGTATTAGTGTCGCTGTGATGTCTTCCCTGGACTTTTCCCTTTTTGTCAGTACCCAAAAACAAACACACAAAGAATAACAGTATGACCCATGTGGCTCATACCTGACACCAAAGGCCAGTACAAATACGCTCAGCAACAGACAGTCAACAACAGACAGTGCAGATATACATGAATGGTAATAAAGAAAATCATGTTTTAATATTTAAAAATCACCTTCTGATGCTTTGAGTGTCACAACAAATGAGTCACTGACTAAAAACTGTTGTATTTAAAAACACATACTTTTCTCATAGCAAGAATATGATTTCGTGGTTGGTAATAGAGCCTCTGACTGGACCGCTACTGGATGTTAGTCGCATCTAATGTTATTTATTTCCCTGTAACTCTGGGTGATAACATTACTGGTTGCTTTTAATGTATTAAACATAGCCCCGGGCTACATTTCCCTAAAACAAGGTTTCCTCCTCAGAAATTTGATTCACTCGCCTTCCCTCCTGTCTTTTCTTACTCTTCCAGCTGAGCTATTTCCTCCACCCAGCACGTGTCTCTCATCTTAGTCGATTGCCACGCTGACAGATGAAAGGCTAATCTACCAAACAGACCTACTGAGTGAAGGAGTATAAATATACCTGAAGTAGATCTGCACTTGACCATTCGTGGGTCAAATGTTTCAGATTTCCTTGAATATCACATTGAAGCTACTCTCCCATCTGAAGCAAGGAAGATCTTTCATAGATCATATTAGGTTTTTTCCTCTTTCCTCTGTGTTGATTTTACAGTGTCAGCTCTAACTCCTGCCATTATTTTCACTGACACGCAACCCATGTTTTTATGTCCCCAGCGTCATGCCTTTATGGTGTATCGGATGACAGATGAAACAAATTTAATGGAACCACAGATGATGAAACACTATCCAACAGCATGTGTGAGGAAGGACAGAGGGCTTTTTAGGGCTCGACACAGAGCACCTACCTGTCATATCTGTTACAGTGATTCTTCCTCAGCGCAGTGCTGAATCAAGAGCTCACATTTACGCTGAATGTAAAGCAGGCGGCCAGATAAAGCACCTCATTTCCCGCAAACACTTCCCCTATGGCGACAAAATGTCAAACTACCATGTGCTAATTTAGCTCTTTTATGGGCACGCTGGAGCTCTCGGGTGTAGATGCATTTCTAAAGCAGCCACTGAGGAGTGAATTACTTTGCTGTAATGAGATCCCCCCTCAATAACAGGAAATCTGCATGTTTAGTCACTGAACTGTTTGAAGTGCCTGTAGCTGATATTTTCCAGGCAAAAAAAATAGAAAGAAAAGGAAAGAAATGGGATAAAATGACTGTTTCTTCTGACACAGTAGAAAGGTGACGCATTTGTCCATCAGTGAGCCCAGGACAACATGTCTACAGGGAGTGCAGAATTATTAGGCAAATGAGTATTTTGTCCACATCATCCTCTTCATGCATGTTGTCTTACTCCAAGCTGTATAGGCTCGAAAGCCTACTACCAATTAAGCATATTAGGTGATGTGCATCTCTGTAATGAGAAGGGGTGTGGTCTAATGACATCAACACCCTATATCAGGTGTGCATAATTATTAGGCAACGTCCTTTCCTTTGGCAAAATGGGTCAAAAGAAGGACTTGACAGGCTCAGAAAAGTCAAAGATAGTGAGATATCTTGCAGAGGGATGCAGCAGTCTCAAAATTGCAAAGCTTCTGAAGCGTGATCATCGAACAATCAAGCGTTTCATTCAAAATAGTCAACAGGGTCGCAAGAAGCGTGTGGAAAAACCAAGGCGCAAAATAACTGCCTATGAACTGAGAAAAGTCAAGCGTGCAGCTGCCAAGATGCCACTTGCCACCAGTTTGGCCATATTTCAGAGCTGCAACATCACTGGAGTGCCCAAAAGCACAAGGTGTGCAATACTCAGAGACATGGCCAAGGTAAGAAAGGCTGAAAGACGACCACCACTGAACAAGACACACAAGCTGAAACGTCAAGACTGGGCCAAGAAATATCTCAAGACTGATTTTTCTAAGGTTTTATGGACTGATGAAATGAGAGTGAGTCTTGATGGGCCAGATGGATGGGCCCGTGGCTGGATTGGTAAAGGGCAGAGAGCTCCAGTCCGACTCAGACGCCAGCAAGGTGGAGGTGGAGTACTGGTTTGGGCTGGTATCATCAAAGATGAGCTTGTGGGGCCTTTTCGGGTTGAGGATGGAGTCAAGCTCAACTCCCAGTCCTACTGCCAGTTTCTGGAAGACACCTTCTTCAAGCAGTGGTACAGGAAGAAGTCTGCATCCTTCAAGAAAAACATGATTTTCATGCAGGACAATGCTCCATCGCACGCGTCCAAGTACTCCACAGCGTGGCTGGCAAGAAAGGGTATAAAAGAAGAAAAACTAATGACATGGCCACCTTGTTCACCTGATCTGAACCCCATTGAGAACCTGTGGTCCATCATCAAATGTGAGATTTACAAGGAGGGAAAACAGTACACCTCTCTGAACAGTGTCTGGGAGGCTGTGGTTGCTGCTGCACGCAATGTTGATGGTGAACAGATCAAAACACTGACAGAATCCATGGATGGCAGGCTTTTGAGTGTCCTTGCAAAGAAAGGTGGCTATATTGGTCACTGGTTTGTTTTTGTTTTGTTTTTGAATGTCAGAAATGTATATTTGTGAATGTGGAGATGTTATATTGGTTTCACTGGTAAAAATAAATAATTGTTTTTTGTTAAGTTGCCTAATAGTTATGCACAGTAATAGTTATCTGCACACACAGATATCCCCCTAAAATAGCTAAAACTGAAAACAAACTAAAAACTACTTCCAAAAACATTCAGCTTTGATATTAATGAGTTTTTTGGGTTCATTGAGAACATGGTTGTTGTTCAATAATAACATTATTCCTCTGTTACGGCCCTAGTTGGGCCTCTTGATACTGCCCTTGTGTGGGTGTGGTGCTTTTCTCCGCCTCCTCCTCTCTTACTCCTACCCCCTCTCTCTCTCTCTCACTCTCCTCTCTCCCCAGGACACAGCTGCTTCTGATTAGCCTCGTTTGCCACCTGACTCCAGTCAGCAATCACCTCTCTGAAGTCATATAAGCTGGGGATGAGCTGTGAGCAGTGTGGAGTGTCTCTGCTTGGTGTGTAGGTAGCCTGCCTGAAGTGTGGAGTTGTGGAAGCAGTATAGCTGCTTTACGTGAGTAGTGTGGGCTTGTGGGCCTTGGCAGCAGTAAAGCCAGCTGCTGTTAGTGACAGGGTGAGCTTGTGGGCTCCTGGAAGTGCCTCCTCGTGGTGTGGAGTTTTTGTTTGGTTGTTGTGTTCTTTGTTGTTGCAACCTTTTTTCCCTTTTTCGGCATGTTATTGGTAATACGGCGTTGCCGGCTCCTTATGTTATGATTATCTATAATAAAGACTATGTTATTTACTAAGAACACCTGTCTGCTTTCCTTTCATTCTGTCCTGGACTCATTTGTTACTGGTCCCCTCACTCGCATGCCTAGACCCCTTCGGGGGGGACGTAACATCCTCAAAAATACAACTTGCCTAATAATTCTGCACGCCCTGTATGTAAAAAAACAAAACAAAAACTATTTTCAATTTTTTGTAGTTTATTGCACTTTTTTGCAATTAATGTAGTTACTATGGACTTAATGCATACATATTATTAAAATATGGGCTATAACAGTTGTATTGATGTATAGCAACTTGAAATGCTCTCACAAATGGCACTACAACATGTAAAAAAATAATATAAGCTCTGGCGGACTTGGTTCTATGGTAGGTCTTAAAGGGTTAAATAAATATCGTCAAATAATCGAGATCTCAATTTCAGTGAAAATAATCATGATTATCGTTTTTGCCATAATCGAGCAGCCCTACCAGCCAGAGTGGATTCTGGAGTCTTCCCACGCTCCTGTTAGTGATCCTCCATCTGGATGGATGATAACAACCTTCTGAACAATCTAGCAGGTGGAGATGGCCCATATTTATTGGACTGATTTCTGCTTATAACGCCTGATGGACTGAACACATCCGAAGCGGGTGAATAAAGTCACCTACTCGCTAGCTGTGCCATTACCCAGCATACACCTCTCCCTCCATAAATGCAATAAACGATACAAAAGTAATAGCCTATAATTAATTTATCTGCTGTATCTGCTGTTTCTCAGGTAGTTTCTTACATGGTATAATTTATTGTGTTCTATATACGTCACTACAATGTGATTTCGGAAATGTATAAATATACGGACAACAGGCTCTTCTGCGGCAATCTCTTGTCGTCAATAAACAACGTTTATGAAGCTCTATAGTATTCAATAAGAGGACCCTGCACGTCAATTCTCAACGCAAGGGGGGTACCCTGCGCGTCGATAAGTAAAGCAGAGGGAGCCTGACCATGCGTCACACATTTGACGAGCTGGGAGTGAGAACGTGTTGTTCAAGCAGGTGGCTCCGAAGGGGTTGCTAAGCAACAGTTTAGTTGATTTTTTTTCTTTTTTTTGTGTCCCGTTTGGATCTTTAGCCATCAGAATTGTTGTCTTAAGGCCAAGAAAGATGCCAAGCGGATTTATTTTACCAAGTGGATCATCATGGCCTTGCCATATTGGTCCATTTGTTTGAACTTTATTATAATTATGAATTTATTTTATTTTCAGTTGCTACAAACAGGACAGACATGACTGGGGGATAGGACAGGGAGAAAGAATGAAAGAAAGAGAGGGAGAGAAAGAAAACCAAAGGGGAGAAGAGACGGTGAGAAAGGGGGGAAGAAAGAAAGAAAAACAAACAAAACACCTGGATCACCTGTATGGAGAAAAAAAACCCAAGAGAAAGCAAACAACAAAGAGCAACATAATAAAAAAAAACAGCACCATCACAATAAACTAGCTAGCAGTAGATAACAGTAGATACTAAATATTAAACGATATTGTGCAGCACGCAAGATAGACAGCGCACAATGTGCTTTGAGGCAGCAGCCAAGAAAGGTGTAGTCCGCGTCTGTGAACACCCGTGTGTACACCTGTGTGCATACCTGTGTGGATCAGCATGCTTGTATTCCAAAGGTTTCTCCATGTAACGATCTGCTAGGGAGTGTGGGGAGCCATAGCCCAGTCCACCAGGGTATGAAGCAGGTATGGAGGAGATCCAGGCCCCAGATATCCAGAGGCCCCAGAGTACAAGGACCCGAGGAGGACCACCAAAGGGGGGGGAACCGTGCCACCCTCCTGGGAAGAGCTGAGTAGAGCCCCAAACGAGAGGTCACCCAGCAGCTACGGAACAGAGGCCAGAGGGGGTTGCAGTGGCGTGCCCGCGGGCTCTGCCGGCAGCCAGCTGTGCCAGAGAGGACCGAGCTTCAGGCCCAGAGGCCAGAGGCCTGAGGGTATCCCACCCCCCGGAAGGAGCCCAGCCGGGCCACAGGCGCCCAGCCCCGCCAATCGGCCACCAGGAGTGAGCCGGTACATACATGAGCGCCCAGCCCCAGACGACAAGGACCACCAACACACCAACGTCTGAGGGCATCAGCCACCGGCAGGGAGTGTGGTGAGGGGAGATAGGCCTCCGTACTTTAGAGGGCCTGAGATGTACCCAGAGAGGTTGAGTCTAAGGCCCAACCTGACACATAGACACAGACGAACAGGCACACGCGGACACAAACGTGCATTCCCACTAGGGCTGCACGATTAATCATTAGAAAATCGCGATCTCGATTCATACTTATGTGCGATCTCATTTCCAAATGACAACGATTAAATAAAAAAAAAAAAAAAAAAAAGACGACGACGACGATTGTACCGCATTTTGATCCGGGACGTACTCTGCATGAAAACAAGCGCTCACTCTTCCTGCTCAACAAATGACAAGGGCGGAACCTTATACCACGTGATACAGAAGCTGTGCCGTGTGATGCTAATATTAGCAGGGAAAAAACAACGGAGAGCATGTCAGGGATGACGAGAAAGTGACAGGAGAAAATCCGTTCCGGTCAACCACCCAAACACCAATAACGGGAACCTTATACAGCGCTTCCCTATACACGTCGAACTCAAAGAAATTACGGAGGCTATCACTTATCACCTGACCAAAGATATGGCTCCCATCAACACTGTGCAAAACGAGGGATTTAGGAAAATGATCAACACCCTAGACAAACGCTACACAGTGCCGTCCCGCAACTATTTTTCTATTGTTGCACTACCTGCTCTATACATGCAGTGTCGAGCAACGGTGGAGACGGAATTTCAAGCAGTACAACATTTTGCGGCAACAACAAAACGTGAGACATTTGTTGTTTTTATGTTTATTTATTGTTTTTATGTTCACTCTCAACTGTTACGAAGTTGATGTGCAGTTAATAAGTGCAATAAATATTTATACTGGAAAAGAAAATCGTGAGAGAATCGTGATCTCAATTCTAAGCCAAAAAATCGTGATTCCCATTTTATGCAAAATCGTGCAGCCCTAATTCCCACCCCATATGCACAATCAAATACTCGGCACTCACCCAACGTGTAGACAGACACAAATAGACACTGCACAGACAGTCGTACTCCCCAAACATACTCTATATCCCAGGTCCAGGTACCCCCGCCCTCAGAGGGGCAAGCCGCACCTAGACCCAGGAGGTGTAACCCTTCTCTCTGGGTTGGAGGCAAGCGGGCCACCTCCTTATCTGCAGTAGCAGGGAGGCCCCGCATCCCAGACCCCAGTCTGACGGCCAGCACCTCCTCCCAGCCCCCCAGCCCTGACGGCTAACAGAACCGGGGTGAGTGAAGACCTCAAACCTCTCTACGCCCGCTCATATGTAGTGTTGCTGTGTGCTGTTGTAAAGAGCGTTGCATTTAAAACTCAGGAGAGCATGGTACTTGCTTCCTCTCAGAGAGCAGCACGGCTCCTCCCGAAAACCCTTAGTGTCTAAATGCATTTAAAATTGAGGGTAGGGCACCAGCGCCAGAGGTGGGTTGGAGTACACCGACCATCCTCTGGATGCTGTAAAACGTGCCCACCCCCAAGGCCCTATATGTATGTGTTATGTGAGAGTGTGAATAATGTGGATGTCTAGGTTGCAGAATAAAATTGAGGCACAGGCGGCCAGAAGGGGACAGAGGGGGAGTGCCTCCCCTGCACCCTGGTGACAAACCTGCACCCCAAGCCCTGCGTGTGTGGGTGGGTGTTGTAGAGCGGGAATAGGGAGGCAGCTGAGGATGGGGAGGGAAGAAAGGGAGGGGCAATCGGCCCCTCCCTGGGGCCAGTTCCCCCGCTGACCCCAGCAGGCACCCCCAACTCTGGAACCCACCAGGGCAAGGGGGCCCAGGCCCATCCGGACTGGGGCCCGCAGCAGCAGCACCGCCCAGCCCCACAGAGTCCGGGGCAGCCCACCCGACACCACCCCAGAGAAAACTGCACCCACCCCATCATCCAATCATCTCCCAAACTACACAAGACAATAGACACCCAGGTTGAGTTCATTCTCCACCTCTCCTATATCTCTCCCCCCACCTGCAGAGTGAGCTCCTGTAGTGAGGAGACCACCTGCAAAGATATAACAACCTCCCCACCAGTTAGAGAGCCCCCTAATTGGGCCGATGCACCAGAGGTCCCCTGCACTGGGGCTGAGCCCCCATGCACCCACCCGCCCACTGCTCCGGCGACACAACAGCCAGGACCCAAGCCCCCAAGGCCCGGCCAGCACCCCAGACCGGGGGGCGGAGCACCCCCAGACCCCCAAGCCTCCACGCCTTTCCCGGACCCTCCCAGGGGCAGCCAGGCTACCAGGCCAGTAACCAACGTCCGCCAGCACAGATCCTCCCCCATCTCCGCTGTACGCAGCCACAAGGAAAACACCATTTAAGAGCCCCCAGAGCTCCTAACCAGGTCATGGCCACATCCCCCAGGTTAGGCCCTCTAGGGAAACGTCCCTAGGGACTCCCCAGACGCCCTAAGGCCATCCCTACCCCCATATCAACCACAATAGCGAAGGCAGGACCAAACCATGACCCCCCACCCCCACTAGGTGATGAAGCCGATCAAAGGAGCCCAAAGGGATTGATCAAATGTGATGGCAGAGGTTGTATCAAGACTAATGTGATCTATTAGATGGTTTTTATATTGGTTAGAATTAAGATTAAGTTTAGTTGATTTTATTGAAGTGGGCGGTGCCAATCTGACGTTCGGCTGACACAGATGAAAGAACAGCGTGATGTCACAGAAGAGATTTGTTAAGAGGGTGGCTCCTTACATCTTAAAAAAAATATCCTTAAATAGGCAAGAAAGTTGTATGGTTCAACCATTTACTTGACACCTTTAGCATCAAAAGCTATGAACAGAAGTTCAACCCTGTCTTCAACAAAGCGAATCTAAATTCTCAACAAAGAGACACAGATTTAAACACAATGGAAGAAACAATGGAACATGACATAGATAGAAGAGCATCTCTAAATTCTGAAACAAATTCAAACACAATAGATCCGGAAGTGCACATGGATTTTATAATCAGCTGTCTAATTAAACTGCTAACAGATATCCAGGACAGTTCTGCAGAAGGAGAAACCTCTTTGGAAAATTATGTAACCCCAAATAAATCCTCTGTTAAACTTGAAGCCTGCGGGCCACTGAAAAACCAGTGGGATGCAAAAAAAGAAGAGGATAAGGCATGGCTGAAAAGACTTATTCAAGCTTTTATTTCGCAGCTTGCGAAGATATCAGAGTACGAGCCTTCCTATTCTCTCCAAAAACATCTTTTGGATTTAGTTGGGCCTCAACTCGAGGGGAATGATTTACCTTTAGGCCTAGAAAGACAGGAACATTTTGCCAGTATTGCTAAATCAATTTGCACTAGTCTTAGCGAACGCAAACCGGGAGTTGATTTACTCGATTTAATTAATCCACAGAAACCTGGGGCTGACAAAACAGTTGCCTTAATATTCCAAAAAAATGTTTTGGCAGCAAATTATATCCATCCGTTAGAATTGTTTCAACAGAAAGAAAAATACAGATTTTTGGTGAAAATCTGTGTGTATGAACTTGTTTTGAAGGTTGTAAAAAAAATCAGGGAACGTCATCAGTGAGGAATTACTTTTAGCTATCTCCAACCGGCTTACTGCGAAAATCTGGGATGCAATCACGTATGACTTTTATAAAATGCCCTTAGCAAAATTCAAAAACTTCAACAAGGCGATTTTCAAGGCCCTGTGTAAAAGGTCGCCTGCAAGATCTATTCTGGAAAATATGAGATTTGATCCAGGCCTCGACGAAGTTGTTAAAATTTTCATAGACGAGGCAGCCAAAAAATCCAAGGTACGTCGATTTTTCGCATTCATTTGGAAAATGTTTTGCTGCACCAGGAGACAAAGCCCCAAGGAGGAATCTAATGATGACTCTGATCCGGACCCGGAACAAAAACCAAAAACTGACAATCCCAAAACACCAGCGCACTGGAGAGACAGTGACATCTCACAGACTATTGACAGAATGGGAAAGAAACAAAACTACAGATTTTAAGTGGAAATCTGTATTATGGAACTTGTTATCCATGTTGTAAAAAAAAATCAGGCTTTGTCATCAGTCTGGAAAACATTTCAGCTATCACCAACTGGCTGTCTACTAAAGTCTGGCCAAAAATCAGGCATGTATCTCATAAAATCCCCTTAAAGAAGTTTGAAAACTTACACAAGGCGATTTTCAAATTCCTATGTCTGTCACGGTCTGGCTGGCAAACCGTGGGGATATGGGGGAAGGAGGACCCAAAAACGCATGGTTCTGCGATGCAAACAGTGCACTTTATTTACAGTGAAGGTAACAGATGCACAATAAATCCCCTTTGCTCCCTAGACTCCCATGTGTGTGTTCCCCTCCGACGTCCGTGCTCGTGCTCCCAGCAGTTGTGTTTCTGCACACCCTGTGCGTGCTGCCCTTCTGGTCCCTCGTTCCACCTGCAGGACAATACAGAAGCAGCCGTTAAACACTGAACCCGCGTGCACACACGATCCGCACTTCCTAATACTACACACTGACTTGGAGTCTTAGCTTAATGATCCCGCGCCGGTGGGAGCTCCAACACTCTCCTTAGTAGCTCCCCCGACAAGCCCTGATCACCAACAATTGTGTGGCAGGAACTCCAGGTGTGGCCAGTCCTCCTGCAGCACCACACCCATCAGGCCTGCATGTGGCTGTTCTCCATCCTCCAGCCACACATGTACACACCCTGCCTCTACATATGAGTGGAACACAGAACACAGCATAGTGCAGAAAAACACACATCCCCAAATAACAACAACAGCACTAATAATAATAATAATACCAATAATAATAATACTAATAATAATGCATCCTGCTCACGGACCCCCGAGTCCTCCAGAGCCGGGTCCGTGACAATGTCAAAGGTGCAAAAATGCAAAAACAATTCTGCTATTGATGGTATCAAATCAGGATGTCATCAACAAAGAAATTTTTAACTTTTTCATGAAAAAGGCAGCCAAAAAATCCAAAGTACATCGATTCTTCGCATTCGCTGGCAAAATGTTTGGTTTCACCAGCAGACCAAATGTTGTTTCCCCAATGGATTCTCCACTTTGCCAAAGCCAGAGTGAGTCTGATGAGTCTAATGATGATTCTGACCTGGACCAGTCCCGTACTATTTGCCTTTTGAATGAATCTGATGCTGTCAATTCACAGGAAAAGCCAAAAAAAAACAAAAAACAAAACTAAAAAAAGATCAATCACCAGAAAGAGAAACAGTGGAACACATATGGAACAAATTGGAGAGGGACACTCTGTCAGTGTGTCATGGCAAAATACCAATCTTTCCTTTTTTAACCATACAAACCTCAGCTTCCCCAGCTTTATTTAACTCTGATTCCCTCCAAAAACCTTTTCAGTTGGGCCAACTTCAGGTCCAGCAGGATTTCTCTATCAGTGAAGATTTAATGGCAGGCAGCCAAAGTTTCCATCATGTAGGGAAAACATAAAACTAATTAGAGACTTTAGATTGGCTAGTGTTAAAATCATAATGGCTCTTTAATCAATCCAGTGATTGTTGAAACCTATAGAACGGTCGCAGCAGATGGCCGCCCCAAACTGAGCCTGGTTCTGCTGAAGGTTTCTTCCTATTAAAGGGAGTTTTTCCTTCCCACTGTCGCCAAAGTGCTTGCTCAGAGGGGTTTGTCTGTTGGCTTTTCTTTTTAACACTGTAAGGTAACAAACTCACAGTAATACACTGTAAAGTTGTTATCTTACAGTAGGGATGTCGAACTCCAGGCCTCGAGGGCCGCTATCCTGCAGGTTGTCGATGTGTCCTTGAGCCAACACAGCTGATTTAAATGGCTAAATTACCTCCTCAACAAGTTCCCCAGAGGCCTGGTAATCAACTAGTCATTTGATTCAGGTGTGTTCACCCAGGGTAATATCTAAAACCTGCAGGATACCAGCCTTCGAAGAACACAACTATGTGTGTTAATTAGCTTAGTCAGGTTGTATTCAAGTTGAGTGAAATCATGGTAGTACCAAATGATTCTCTTCTTGCAGCTGTGTATAGATAGATAGCAGGTGTGTTAAGAGCAGTGATATTTACATTATGACTAAATGTCTGTCAGAATGGTCCGCATCACACATTACTCACTTTCTCTCTCTTTGAGGATTGTTTGATCATTTAAATACTAATTGTTCCAGCAACAAAGCCGAAACTCAGACTAAACTATCCACTGTTGGGATTTAAATATATATGCTTAAAAGGCCCTGGGACCATTTTGTGGCTTTTGCATTTTTCAATTCCAAGCCATTTGCACTGTGTTGAATGGAATATAGCCAAATTGAGGGTGACACTTTGGAGTCTTGGCCTTAAATATTTTTATTTGTCCACCAGGTGGCGCCCTTTGTTCATATTTTCAGCATTGAACGAACTCAAGCCAAAAATTCTGATTTTGAGCGTGTCTTTCAGGTTTAAAAAGTGGAAAGAGTGGTGTTGTGTGTCACTATCGATGACCTTTATATAAAGGTCTTTATGTCTAAAAAAAAGAAAAAAGACACAAACACACTTTTTTTTCCAAAAGTATTTAAAAGTATTTCCTCTCAGACGGCCACACTCCAATGCAAACAAATTAAATATAAAAGCAAGGACCAAAAGCAAATTAGATTTTATTTTTCCCTTCAAAATCACTTTTTAAATACAGCTGCGGTTGAATGACCTATGACCCGGAAGTAGTCATTGATGGAAAGCTAAGACACCGCATTTCTAAATAGACGCAATGAGCAGAAAATGGAGCTTCTCTCCTCTCACACTGTCATGGATCATGTAGCGACACCAATTATCTGCAAATTGTGAGCGAAGAGGAGATCGATGGGAACAGCCACAGGATGATTTCAACAAACTGACGGACAATGACTATGCTCCGGAAGCAGCGTACAGCGTCTGACTCGGCGTGTGCAAAAAATGCGCACTACTGATGGGATTTCCGGCTCTTTCGGTTTGGCTCACTAAAAAGAGCCGGCTCTTTTGGCTCCGAACCGGCTCTTCAGGTTGTTTTGTTGCTTTAATTAATTTATTATTAACAATAATATAAAATTATGCACAAAAGGAATTACTGATGTACAAAAAAAAGTGGTTTGATTTATATATGTTTATATATAAATACATGCGGTGGCCCCTAGAGACAAAACACGTGCAAACTCCAAAAAGCACATACAAACTCCAAAACACATTTCTAGCATGAACTAAACTTCCAAAACAGAGCTACCTAGATCACTTAAATTACACAATTGACTATGTGCACGTTAGCATATGCTACTTCCGGTGTGGAAACTCCTTTGGGGAGCTTTGTTTCCGGTGTCCTATTCGCGCCTGGTTTACGGTCCAAAACAAGTTAAGCAAATGAATGAATCAAGCGGCGATTTACATTTCTATAGATGTCTTGGGCATTTACCCAATATATCTGTAAATGATGTTCATCGACTTGTCGATATTTTTCCCCCGCGCCTCGGAGCAAAAGAGAAAAGGGATTCAAATGTTATATTTCTCAGCTGTCCGTCGATTATCGCGGGTGTTATGTTCTAAAAATAACCAGCGATAGGTGAAATCAAGTTGCCAATTTTATTTTTTGATGGTGCAAAACGTATCGTGGACATACAGTACTGCACTTCAGAGTCACACTCCTAGCGATCGATGCAGCAATTCTGTACTGTACAGGAGAGACGTCACGGAGGAGATCGTCTGTAGCGATCAGGACGCAGGACACAATGTGACGTAAAAAAAAAAGCATGCAAACTTGCACTAAAAAATCCGCGAAACAGCGAGGTGAAAGGTGAACCGCGTTATAGCGAGGGACCTCTGTAATTTTTAAGGTAAGTCACAACATACCCTTCGTAAATACTAATGTATAGAAACCGTTACCAGCAATCATTCATTTTTTGTGTGGCTTTTTTCACGGTTTGTTAACATGCTGTGTAGGTGTGTACTTGACTAGCTGATATCGACATAATGGGGGAAACATCTGATTTGACTATTCTTCACCTGTAGTATGAATGCTGAACATTTGCCTGTTTAAATCATAAGACCAGTCATTATACAGAGATACTTCTGAATGTGGACGATGTGTCTTCTGCATGCAGTAATGCAGTTCTGCTTGTGTTGAGTGACGTAAACAACTGATCGATCTAAACGCTTTAAACGTCAAAATTGATCATTAGATTTTTTATGACACAACAGCGGTGAGTGTTCCCACCTTCTGCTCTTTGTAACTTCACGCAATCTTTCCGTTTTCGAGTTTTGGACATGATTTTGGAGTATATCTTCGCAGTAGCGATTGACCGCAAAGTAAAGCTACGGGAAATGCACAACCCCACATCCGGTCTCAAACCAGGAAGTTAGCATTGTCTTGTGCACATAGTCAATTGAAAGCATGAAGAAGGGGAGAGAAAGATGGCGGAATAAGCGGTTGTACAATCTGCGGGTCTGATTAAGAAACGTGATTTTGATGTCCTGTAAAATACTTTACTGACAAACTGTTACTCCAAAGGAAGTAGAACGCAAGCGAAACCCCCTGGAAGTTACTTTGACAGACCTTCAGGCAGACACAAAGATAAACTTAGAGCGATAAAAATGGCTAACCCCAAGCTAACAGGTAGCCTCTCCGACCATGATTACAACCTTGCTGCTATGCGAGAAGCATGTGAGGATGAAGATATAGAAGAGATGGAACTTCAGAAAGAGATCGGAAGACCCATAGGTGACCACACTCCGTTACCAAGTCCCAATCCCAAAAAAATGAAAAGCAAAATAACTGAGAAGCAGGTGAGCATCGAGAATGTATATGAAGTTTTACTTGGCTTCACAAAGAGATGCGAGGAAAGGTTTGATTCGCTTGAAAAGAAGTTGGAAGCCTTCGAACAACGCATTGAAGTAAATACACAGGCGACCCAAAAAAACAGAGAGGAAATTGACAAGCTGACGACGAAGGTGGAGTCGCTGATGAAGGAAAACAAAGAATTAAAGGAGAGCTGTCGGGAGAGTGCACGTTACCGCAGAAGATGGGACCTCAGAATTTTGGGTCTGACGGAGAAGGACAATGAGAATACACGTGAAACAGTGATCGGCATTCTAACAAGAGTGGTTCCTGTATCAGTGGAAAAACTGCAGCTCATGGTTGATACAGTACACCGACTGGGGAAGAAAGACAATGCAGTGAGCAACAAGGTGCCAAGACCAATCATCATACAGTTCAGCATGAGGACGGCAAGGGATGAAGTATGGAGGAAATCCAAAGAGGCCAGGGTCTGCAAAGAACTGAACATAAAATTTAAAGAAGACTTCTCCAAAGAAGACCGTGAAGCTCGGATCAAGCTGTGGCCCAAGGTGCAGGAAGCTCGAAACAACGGCAAAAGAGCATTCCTAAAGGAGGGTTATGCAATAATAGACGGTAAAAGGATCGATCTGTGAGATGCACTTGAAGAAGTCACTACAAGTTAACCATAAAATGTGGGTATGTATGTGTGTATATAAATGTTTATATATACATATCTGTTAAAAATACACAAATAAAAAATAGGAGAGGGTCAAAAAGCAAAGTCGTAGTTAAATGTGAGCTATACAGAGCTAAAATTGCCGCATATAGAAAGGGGTAGTACTGTGATAGGGTCGGAGTACTGTTATGATTACATAGGTAGGACACTAGGCTTATTCCTGCTTCAAGCACTTTTTTTTCTTCTAGTAAGTGCCAAGGAAGCCGTTACTGTTCTTGTTTTGTATTTTGTTCTTGCGTTTTTGTTTTTTCTTTATCTTATAGATGGCTGTTCTATTAAGTTCCTTAAATGTTCGAGGCTTAAAAAACAATGTCAAACGTAAGGCCATGTTTTTATTCTGCAAGGAAATTAAGGCAAACATTTTGTTTTTACAAGAAACACATTCTGGTAAGGAAGAGGAAACATTTTGGAAACATCAATGGGGAGATAGTATTCTTTATTCACATGGTACTACTCAGCAGGAGTTATGATCTTATTCAACAAATTTGCAGGGAGAGTTATTGATCATAAAAGCGACGGAATGGGGCATTGGATCATGGTGTTGGTAGAAGTCTGTGAACAGAAAATTATTCTTATTAACGTGTATGGATACAATAACAGGTCGCTAAATAGAAATATGATGTCTAACTTAAGTAAATTAATTGCAAAGTGGAGTACTACATATGGTTCTACCCAGGTGATAACTGGAGGCGATTTTTGGCTCCTAACTCATGGCTTGACAGACAACCACAAAGAGGAAATCAACCAGAACACGATAGCATTATTTGTGACTTTTGTATGACAACCAATATGATCGATTATTGGAGGATGACAAACCCAAATACGAAGAAATATACTTGGTTTAGTCCATCAAATAAAAACGTATGTTCAAGATTAGATTATTGGCTTGTCTCCCAAACAGTATCATCATATGTTACGAAATGTGAGACCCAGTCAACCCCACTTACTGATCATTGTCTGATAAGTCTCTTATTATCTCTACGTAAACAACAAAGATCTGACAACATATGGAAATTTAACAATAGTTTATTACAAAACGAAGACTTCTGTAAACAAGTTAAAGAACTTAAATCAGAAATTAACAATATGAGCATGACTAATGTCAGTAAATGGGAATGGTTTAAATATAGTGTGAAACAATTAGCTATAGAAACGGGAAAGAAAGTGTCTGCCCTACGCGTACGTGAACAGAAAAATCTAATTGAACAAATTCATTTATTATGTGGTAAACCCTGTATGACTGCGGAAGAGTCAGAACGCTTACAATCTTTACAAAATAAGCTAGATGAGGTGTACTTGATTAAAGCTAAAGGAGCATATGTAAGGTCTAGAGCCAAGTGGATTGAACATGGAGAAAAAAATTCATCTTATTTCTATAGTCTAGAGAAGCGTAGACAAACAAAGAAAAAAATAACTAAATTGAGTAAGGATGGTACTATAATTGAGGAACCAAACAAAATAAGTGAGGAAATTAACATGTTTTATAGTAATCTGTATAAATCAAGAACTGAAAAAGAAAATGCAGATATCTTTTTTGATATGATTAAAGATCAGGTTAAAAAATTGGAAGAGGATGATAAAACATGGTTAGAAGAAGATTTGAAAATATCCGAATTAGATACAGCTCTAAAACAAATGAAAAATGGAAAATCGCCTGGAATTGATGGTTTAACGATTGAATTTTATAAAACCTTTTGGCAAGACATTAAAGATTTGTTATTTAATGGCTTTTTGGATTGTTTAAAAAATGAAGAACTATCCCCAACAATGAAAACAGGATTAATAACCTTATTACCCAAACCAAACAAAGATTTACAAATGCTAGACAATTGGAGACCCATAACACTTTTATGTAACGACTACAAATTATTAACCTTAGTATATGCAAATAGGCTTAAAAGCGTCTTAACCAAATTGATTGATGAGTGCCAATCAGCGTTTATTAAAGGAAGGCAGATTCATAATAACATAAGATTAATATTAGATATGATTGACTATCGATCCTTTATTAATTCAGAAAGTTTAATACTATTTATTGACTTTTTTAAAGCATTTGATTCAATAGACCATAATTTTTTATTTAGATCTTTAGAACTTTTTGGATTTGGAAACAAATTTTGCAAAGTGATCAAACTGTTCTACAAGCAAATTTATAGTTATGTTTCGCTCAATCCAGGCATAACATCTAGGATAGACATATTCTGTGGAATTCGACAGGGTTGCCCAATTTCTCCAAAATTATTTATTCTTTGCACTCAATTAATGGCTTACCTCATTGTGAACCATTCAGACATCGAAGGAATAAACATTTTTGATATTGAACTGAAAATAAGTCAGTTTGCAGACGACACAGTAATATTTTTAAAGGATAAATCAATACTCGAGAAAGCATTGAATGTCATTTCAATTTTTTCTAAAGCTTCAGGCTTGTGTCTGAACCTAAAGAAGTGTGAACTTTTGCCACTTTATGATTGTTTGGAAAATAGCATGAGGACGATTCCAGTGAAAAATGAAGTTAAGTATCTAGGCATCTATTTAGACAAAGACATCAACACTAGAGAATCAAAAAACCTAAAAGACAAAATTGATGGCATGTCCAAAACACTAAATCATTGGTTGACGAGAGATATTACAATTTTTGGACGCAATCTATTATCCAAATCAGAGGGCGTCTCAAAGATGGTTTATCCAGCATACTCACTATACATTACCCCGAAAAGTATTAAAAAGATTAACTCTATAATCTATCAATTCATTTGGCGCAATAAAACACATTACATTAAAAAATCACAACTTGTCAAAGATTACGCTAAAGGTGGTATAAAGTCAATTGATTTTCAATCAATGGTTGGAGTATTTAAAATAAACTGGATAAAAGCCTTCCTCTTGAAACCTGACTCCATATGGTTCCATATCCCAAAAAATATTTTCAAAAAGGTGGCAGGGTTGGATTTTCTCCTGAAATGTGATTTTGATATATTGAAGTTGCCTGTGAAACTGTCAGAATATCATAAGCAGGTCTTGTCTTATTGGAAGATGGTGTTTGCCCATAACTTTTCACCACATTGCTTCACCTTGTGGAATAACAGAACAATTACAATTAATAAGAAGTCATTGTTTATTAAAGAGTGGTTTGAAAAAAACATAATCTTTATAACAGACTTACTTGATGAAAGGGGTCAGTTTCTCTCAGTGGGTGTTTTTAATGCTAAGTTTAACATTCAGTGTTCCCTTAGAGAATATGACAAGGTTTGTAAGGCAATCCCCTTACCTCTGTTGAGTTTGATTCAAGGTTATTTGTATTACTCTAAGGCACAAATTAGTCTACCTTCTTTACATCTAAACCAGATTCCTTTGATGGATAAAAACTGTAATAATAAAACCATGAACAAGATATTTAAAAACAAATTATTTCACGACTTTAACAGTAACACAAAACTAAAAGGGAGTAATGTTAAAATAACGAACAAATATAGGCACTTTTTAAAATGGCCTATCCCCCCCAAAGTCAAAGAAATGCAATTTAAAATAATTAATGGATATTACCCAGCAGCTGAAATGCTTAAAAAAAGGTTTGGGTTTGAGGTAGAGCCATGTGGATTTTGTTCACAAAATGCGGAAAGTATTGATCATTTGTTTTTTTCCTGCTCAGTAACAACTGACTTTTGGCAAGATCTAGTAGACTGGTTGAGTATAAGAACAGATGGGATGACCCCACTGACTCTAACACAAGTTTTATATAATAATGGTGATCCATCTAAGGAACTGTCCATGCTACACAAGGTGGTGATAATTATGGGCAAATACCACGTACACAAATGCAAATGGCAAAGTAAAAGACCTTCCCTAACTGTATTGAAAATTGAATTAAAATCTTTTTTGTCATCTTTAGAATTACTGAGGGATTCATGTAAAGAGGCTGCTTTGATATGCGACAATGGGACTCAATCTCTATCCTTTTAATGATTGTGTTTTTGGTGTACTAAGTAAGCCACATGTATGTTAAAGTGTTCGCAGAAAGGAAACTGTTATATGTCATAAAAATGGCCTTCATATATTTATGTAGGGGAGAGTGAGGTAAGATGAGCCACTTTTTACTCATGTTGCCCTGGATGTGAGAAAAAAATAACACAGAAATAGAATGATAACATATTCCTTTATTTCAGGATGTCTCCTTTCAAATGTAATGATCAGAATCTATGTCTGATGACGCTGCCCAAAATAATGACCTATTAAAAAAAAATGCTCCTTTGGCTCAACTTGCCCCAGATTAGGGGTAAATTGAACCTAGTCAGTGGGTAAACTGAGCCATCTTGGGGCAAACTGACCATGTAGTTTTTAAAATGTAAAACTGATCATATTGTGAAAACAAACCATTTTAACAGTTGTAAACCTGTGAGAACAAACCTGGAAACTGGTGGTTTCTAAACAAACCACCAGTTCAAAACCATTTATTCAAAAGAACTATTCAATATTCCAATGATCAAGGTTGCAGGGGAATATGAACTGTTGCTCCCTCCTTGCAGTTCCTCCAGCCTGTTGAGGTTGAGGTAGCTTCTTCAGCACATCCTTGCGTGGGAAAGATGCCTCATCATTTTCCTTGAACACAAACGTGGGTTTCTTACTGCTAGTGATCCCTCGGATTCTTCTGAGAAATCTGGCACTCACTTCGTTGTCTGCAAAGCTGTCAACCAGGCCAATGTAATGGTGGCTCCTGGATTTGGATGCAAATCTTACGATGACAAAGTCACCAACTACCAGGTCTGAGACATCTGGTTCACTTCTTTCATCGCTGGAACTCTCATACTCAGAAGTGTCTTCAAATGGGATGGGAACATCACTCTCCTCAGAACTGCTTTCCACTGCAATTTTTGTCTGGGTTTGTTTCCTCTTCCACATTCCTTGCTTTTTGTGGATTATTTCTTTTTTGCCTTTCAGTTTATTTGTCCTTTCTTCATGGGCTCTCTCAATTGCCTGCTTTTCAGGTGTATCAGTCAGGATTCGTGTCTTCACACGCTTTCGATTTGTTTGTTTCCTGGGCTGCTGACTTTTGGGGAAGGGTAGAATATCAGTGGGAGACACATATCGAGCATGGTTGGGGTCACTTCGTGAACCACATGCATGTACAGGGTCTGGTGAAGGTAGCTCAGCAGAAAGAGAGGCTGAAACCACAGGTGCAACACCTTCAGCGGCAGGCTGCTGGTCCAGGTTGGGCCTGTCTGACACCATGGATGGCTCAAACTCTGCATCAGAGAAGATATCTCTGTTGTAAGGGAAAATCCCAGTGGCTCTAAATCCCGAGGAGATATTTCGTGGTGTCATTGCTGACATGAAAGCATCATTCACACAACCAGCAATTTGGTATATGCTGGCAGTTTTGCCTGGGTTGGACCTCATCGGAGCCCACTTGTTTTTTTCCTTTTTCTGCCACTACCTGCTTTGGTGTCTGTACTGTTGTTACACCTGTTTCGTCAACATTAAAAATCATGTTTGGGGGGAATTTATACCTGTCAAACAAAAAAAGAGCAATGATGATTAGTTAAATTTTTAAGTAATGCAAAAAATGTTAGCTGAGAGTACGCATATTTATTCACTTAACTGTTGTTTGTAGTTGTCATAAATAGTTATTAATGTTTTCAATTAGATAACTTCTGTTACCTGTCGATCACTTTAGCCAGATTGTCAAAGAACTCCCCAACTGTAGTCTTATTGAAGGCTGTAGCTCTTCCCAAAGATGTTGCCTCAGGCATACGGCAAGAGAGATGGTGGCGTGCCAAAAAATTCTTGAACCATTCTTTACCTAAAAAATGTAATGGTAAAGTAATAAACTACACAAAATACATTAGTCTGTGCCAACCTACTGAAATGTTGTTTCTTGCACTTCCTACCGGCTAAACCTTTCTCTGTCCAGTTGCTGGGAGTAGGAATGTTGTTTCTGCCTGCCAATTCTAATGCCAGTTCACGGCATTTCTTTGGGGAAATGCCATGGAACTGCTCTGCAAGCTTCTTGATATGCTCTGATAGCTCCTTCTCCACCTCCTCAGAGAAGACTCTCTTTGCTGAAGCTGTTCCACTATAGCCAACCGATTTGACCTCCTGTGTGTCCCTCTTTTTAATATATCTCCTGAGTGTTGACCTGTCAATTTGTCTTTCTTTAGCCACTGATCTTATGGACTTTCCTCCCTTGACTTCACTCGCTGCCCTTTCAATCTCCTCCAGGGGTGTTGAGCCCCAGCTGGTCTTCCGTCTGTAGGTCCTTGGCATGATATCTTTTCTATAATAGTTAACATATGACAAATACAACAAAAGGGTTCAGTATACTGAACTAAAATACTATTTAATAAGTCAGAGCCTTAAATAAATTTCAGTGCCTTATGGTGGGGTAGGTTGAACCATTGGATCAATTTACCCCATAGCCTTTGGCTCACTTTGCCCCATAGCCACCATTTTGAAAAAAACGGGCTAGCTTAGCAATTTAGGCTAATCTTTAGAAAACTTCTTCAGATGATATTATATTTTAGAAACCCACCAACATGTATAATATATCATCTTAGACACAGATACATTTGTTTTAATATTACAGTCAATTTACCTGATAGGCAGAAATTTTACTTTGACAAGCAAAAAACATTTTTTTGTGTAATACAGACTTACCCCTTCTCCAATGTGCTCCTCTTTAATATAGCAGGATGGAAATGATGAGTGCTTCCTGGATTTATGGTCACATGACAAAACATGTACACAGTTACCTAGATACAAGGGGTGGTTCAACTTACCCACTGGCTCATCTTACCTCACTCTCCCCTATATGTATATATGTGGTTTTTTGTTTTTTCCGTTTGGTTTCTTATTCAACCTTTTCAAGATGTTGTTGCACAAATGTTGTCTCCCAACGAGAGATTGTAATATGTGCATAAATGTAATTAAAGTATTAAAAAAAAAATTGAAAGCATGAAAGCATATGTGTATTGTTTATGTATTTATACGCAAGCATTCATATATAGTCAAATAATTTTTAAAAAAAAAGTTCATTTACCTGTTATTACCACACACCAAATCCGGTCGTTGGTACTTGCTGGCTTGTGTAGCCACTAGGTAACAAAAGCTCAACACTGCCCCTAGCATCCTGGAGCACTTCTGTTGTCTTTTGTACGTGTTTTGGAGTTTGTACGTGCTTCGGAGTTTGTACGTATTTTGGAGTTTTTACGTGTTTTTACGTGCTTCAGGGTTTGTACGTGCTTCAGAGTTCGTACGTGATTTGAAGTTTGTATGTGCTTTGTCTACAGGGGCCACCGTAAATATACTTTTATTTATTCCCTCCACATAAAATGTAATAAATAAATCATATAATACAAAAATCAACTATTCACATTTCAACTTTGAACTATTTAAATGTTCAGCTTTTTCCTTTTACAAATTTAAAGTGAAACAACACAAAATACTGCAAAACACAACACAATTAAATATAAATTAAAATATGAAAACAAAAACAACATGCATAATCTCTGTCATATGGGCCTGCATGAATAAACTTTCTGAATCCTTTATCATCCGCAACTGAAAATGAAAACTGTCAAAAATGTTCCTCAATGTAAACTCATCCTGCGAAAGATGTAAACAGAAACCTGCTTCATTGGCGCATATGTTTTGGAATTGTCCCTGTATAACAACATACTGGAATAATGTCTTTCAAACCTTGTCTAAGATTCTAAAAAAAACCCCCACTTAAACCAGACCCAATCTGTGCTTTATTTGGAGTGAAGCCGTTTAATTTTACTAAACTGGAAACAAAAAGTGCATCCTATCACATAAGCGTTAATACAAGATGTAATGAGACATTTGCAGCTGGAAAGAATTAAACTCCTACCTAGGGGGAGGTTGGAAGAATTCCATTCAACCTGGCAACCTTTTATAGATCTCTTCAATACAGCACAGATATAAACTATCACTGAGCCTCATTGGTAGTCCGATAAATAACATTCTCTGTCCAACTTTCTTTTGTTGTTTGTTGTTATTCTGTTCAATTTTTACTGTATATATGTAATCAGTTATATTTGAATCTTTGTCATCTTTATGGAAAAGAAAACTGGGAAACCAAGTAAAGAGATTTGGAAAAAAAAATAGTAGATAAATTATTGTTGTACATTCTCAAAAGCACATATGATGAGCTGTGTTAATGTGCCAGCAACATCTTATAACAGCTTAATGATAATATATGAAACAAAATTATTTTTACTTACTGCAATACGGGCAGAATCAATTATCTGGCCAACATTTCTGTTTTTCAGGACACTTGCCCCCACTGGCTATCCAATGATTCTACTTTTTCTTTTAGCTTTTTTTTGGTGGACAGACTTCCGAAGCAGACACAGCAGGTTCTTCTGCTTGCCTGATTGGGAGTCTGGCAAGATGTACAGGGCCTGAATTTGGGGCGTGTCATGTTGAAACAAAAATTATTACACACAGAAAAGGCAGCAGAGAGACAAAAGGCAAATTATAGGTTAACAAGCACACTGACCAAAACAAAAAAGATGAAGAGTTAAAGAGACAAATATGCAGATAGAAACAGAGAGACAGACCAATAAGGACAGCAGTAAGAACAGATACGAACACAGTAACGTGGCTATTAAATGTGCCTTTAGGAGTTTCTCAAAAATCAGATGTAGGAAGCAATAATAGGCTGATTGCTGAAGAACCTGTTGAGAAAAAAAAAAGCATTCAGAATTCAGAAGCACCTTATACGCCAGTGTTCTCTTTATCTGTGTTGCCACATTGGGAGATATTTTGAGGACTGGCTACCATAGACAGGTGGAGAGGAATTTATTTGTGTTGATGCAAGTTTGACTTGTTTTAAATACAAGTATGAATATATACATTAAAACCCTTTGTGAACTGTAAAGGGTTGGTGTAGTGTAACGATTTAGATAAACCCTGTTTACTGTCCATTTGTATTTCATTTGCATTTGCAGCATAGATGATCGGTCTGCTATTTATTGATTATGATGATGTGGTGTGGCAAGATATATGCACTTAAATGTCAAGTCATTCGCTGTTCCACGAAATTGCTCATCTTAACCCATAGAACTGCTAAAAGCAACTCTTTCGGTATTTTTTGCATTTTAAATTAGAAAAATAATATAAAAAAATCTACAGATTCAGATTCTTACTTACCTGTGGTACGATCGAGTACGGTGACATCACTGCCGCTGATCTAATATGAAACAACACTTTCTCAAAAAAAAACAAAACAGAAAAGTGAGTCACCGTGTATTCTTTAACAGCACCGAAGATTTTTGCCTAATGAAAAATTTCTTTTTTATTTAATTCAATTTAATATGTAAGAGCGAGATTGTCCGAAGCAGATGGTAAAATGACTGCATGTATTCAGAGGAGATATTTACAATAGAACACAAGGTAATTCATTTTTACAGTAAGTTCACAGTATTTCATGCTGAGTGCTTGGGCGCATGTAGTTCACTGGATTGGAGAGGTCTATAACTTTATTTAAAAAACAAACAAACAAACATTTTTGGAAAAAAAAAAGAAGAGTTGAACATTTATTTTGAAGAGTCTGAGATCTTTTTAACCTGACTGGAACTCAGACACTCGGAGCACATGGGACACGATGTCTCCCTCTCCAGCAACCTGGAACAAAGTTCTGCTTCTGCTCCCATATGGAAAAGATATATATAAATCTTATAAAGTTTGTATCTGTCTTGTGTGAAACTTGTATGAAAAGCATATAAGTGTGAAAACAGATATAAGATCCCTTGAAAAATTATATAATGAAACTTGTATGTTTTGGATACTTACTAAAACAATATATGAAAGTAATGCGAAAGTGGCCACTTTCATGAGTAAATCATGTAAGCCTTATATGATTTACTCATGAAAGTGGCCACTTTCATGAGTAATCACATATAAGTTTTTACTATTTCTTTTCCGTATGGGCTGCGTTGGTGACCAACTTGATGGCTCTTCCCTGGTTAGCCCCTACGACGCCTAGCATTTTGTATGCCCTGCAAAGGGATTGACCCGCGAATCCTCGACATCCCACTTCGATGGGTTGGCATCTTGCCCGCCAGTCATTACTCCGGCACTCTTCCACTAACTCGGAATACTTTGCCCTCTTTCTCTCATGAGCTTTATCAACGTCTTCGTCGAACTGGAGCCACTCCTTCTCCTTGCTAGCTTGAGGCCACTGCACCCGACGATGTTCTGATGACTTGTGAGCTTCAAGGGCCTGCATCACCTGGAGGCTCCGGGGAGTGTGGGGTGACTCCGGGCCTGGTTCCTCCTTCGTCTCACCAGGTGTGCTTCCTGCGCACTGTGATGCCAACACCTTCTCCTCATACTTCATTTTGGCCTGGTGGATCCGCAGGCCATGTCGGTTCTTGCATATCTTGCCTCATATGCATTCCGCGGTCGTTGTCATATTACCATTGCCAAGTGTCGTATTTCTTTGATCCATCCGGTGGGATTCTCTTCCACCCCCCTCTTGGGAATCCCTGGGGGCATGCCGTTCGCCATCTCGATCGCCAGGTTGTCTTCGGTGTTAGGGCACAACAAGAAGTGCTTCAGCGCCTGACAGTTGTCCAGAATTAAAAGAGCCGTTTGAATAACAGGAGTCATAAAATTAACATGATTGATGAGTGAATTCATTGCTCTTACTCTGCTGTACTGTCCACACTTCTGAAAGAACTTGCCAGCCTGCAGGTGTTTCTTCTCTCCCTCAAAGTAGAGAGCGATGCTCTGATAGTCCTCCTGTGTGGCCTCAGAGCCTGATGAACACAAAACCCACCAGCCATGAAACAACAGTGAAAACTACGCATAATTAAACAGAATGACCTCCTTATGCTTTTGCCGGATGGGCCTTGGGTTACGCGTAAATGGGCCTAAGATAGGACCTCGGGCTCTCCGTTGCTCCTCGTCTTCCTTGCTCCTTCTCCATCGTTCTCCTGCGCCTCGCTAGTAAAAGAGCAGCTGCTTGGCCTGCCTATTACGCGAACACCGCCCTCCAGTTGGACCTCGGGCTCTGCGTTGCTCCTCGTCCTCCTTGCTCCCTCTACATTGTTCTCAAGGGCCTCGCTAGTGAAAGCGCAGCTGTTTGGCCTGCCCATTACGCAAACACCGCCCTCCGTTTATGCTCCTCGCTAGCGTACGCTTATGTCTGCGGAGGGCCGGTTTCGCGAACACCCCCTTCAGTGAGGACCTCGGGATCTCCGTTGCTCCTCGTCCTCCTTGCTCCTTCTCTACCGTTGTCATGCGCCTCGCTAGTGAAAGAGAAGCTGTTTGGCCTTCCTATTACGCGAACACCGCCCTCCCGTTGGACCTCGGGCTCTGCGTTGCTCCTCGTCCTCCTTGCTCCCTCTTCATCGCTCTCATGCCCCTCGCTAGTGAAAGAGAAGCTGTTTGGCCTGCCTATTACACGAACACCGCCCTCCAGTTGGACCTCGGGCTCTCCGTTGCGCCTCGTCCTCCTTCCTCCCTCTACATCGTTCTCAAGCGCCTCGCTAGTGAAAGAGAATCTGTTTGGCCTGCCTATTACGCGAACACCACCCTCCAGTTGGACCTCGGGCTCTCCGTGCCTCCTCCTCCTCCTTGCTCCCTCTCCATCATTCTCAAGTGCCTCGCTAGTGAAAGAGCAGCCGTTTGGCCTGCCCATTATGTGAACACGGCCCTCCGTTTATGCTCCTCGCGAGCGTATGCTTAGGTCTGCGGATGGCCGGTTTTGCGAACACCGCTCTCTAGTTGGACCTTGGGCTCTCCGTTGCTCCTCGTACTCCTTACTCCCTCTACATCGTTCTCAAGCGCCTCGCTAGTGAAAGAGTAGCTCTGCGGCCTGCCTAATACGCGAACACCGCCCTCCGTTTGGACTTCAGACACTCCTTGCCTCCTCCTCATCCTTGCTCCCTCTACATCATTCTCAAGCGCCTCGGTAGCATACGCTTAGGTCTGCGGAGGGCGGGTTACGCGAACACAGCCCTCCGTTTGGACCTCGGACCCTCGCTCTCACGGGCCCCGCTGGCGAGCCCTTAGCTTTGGGGAGGGCGGGTTTTGCGAACACCACCGTCTGTGAGGAACCCAGTACCTCCCACACACACACACAGGAGGCAGTGAGGAGTAGAAGGAGGTTGTTGCTATGCCTGCGTCACGAAACCAGGGCTCATTGTGTGTGCGCCCGGAGCAGCTACGGGGGAAACACATGGGACAACCAACCAGTTTGGGGCCATGGTTTATTCAACGTGTATTTTCAGTGTGGTTTAACTTGCTAATCTGATCTGAAATACTTTCCTTGAATGTGCCTTAATTTCACCTCTTTTTTCTTTCTTCTTTTCTTAGCTTACTGAAAATGTTGGCGACCAAAGGCTGGATCCAGGGATGTGTGCTGCTTGTGCTACTGGCGTTATGTGGGCAAACTGCTCGCTGTCAACATCGATACAAAGGTAAAGTGCAATCCCAGGGTTGTGTGCTGCTTGTGGTACTCGCTTTATGTGGACAAACTGCTTGCTGTCAACATCAATACAAAGATAACAAAAGAATAGCCTAGTGTAACGTAGTGTTTTATGGGTTTTTTTTTCTGGAATGATTCAAATGTTACCATCATTTCCCCAACCCCGCAGGCTCTGCGACCCGTGAAGAACTGAGACTCCTTCTGGTCGGTAAAACAGGATCGGGAAAGAGTGCAGTCCGGAAACACCATCCTGGGGGATGCGATCGCTTTCAAAGAAGACGTTTTGCCCGAGTCTGTCACCGATGGCTGTCTCAGAATCAGAATCAGAATACTTTATTGATCCCTGGGGGAAATTATTTTTTGTTACAGTGCTTCATTTTAAACCAACATTAAGACAAGACAGACAATACACTAACTAACTAAGAAAAGAGGCAGAGGGCAAAGACGGAAGAAATATCGCTGTAATCGACACTCCAGGGCTGTCTTCTGGATGAAATAGATGAAATGGTGGATTTCAGTGGAGGAAACCACTACACCGACGAGATGTATAAGGCGGCCCAGAAGAAACTCGAAGGAGAAAGGCTGAAGGGGAGAAAGGAGGAAGAACAAAGAAAAAGGGAAGAAGAGGAGAGGATCGAATTGAAGGAGCGGTGTAAATTCTTCGGCCTCCCCTCCTTGGGATTATTAGGCGCAGGAGCGTACTTTACATCTTATGTTCTCATGGGGCTCGGTGGAGCCCTTGGATATTCTCAGTTAAATTGCACACTGTCAATGTTCGCTTAGCTAAACCCACCCCGTTTCTCCTTGTTAAACTATGAAGGCTGAGTTTCATTTCACTTGTTTTCTAGGATTTCTAGATCCAATGCAGTCTATGTACTTACTTACTTACTTACTCACTGAATGTTTGCCTATGCTGTAGCTGTTCTATGAAGTCGCTATAACAACAAAACAACAAAAAAAAAAAAATAGAAAAAGATGGACTCTGCACCCCTGCGTCGCGACGAGGAGGACCGTTCCTCGGACGGCTCAACTGACAGTTCCTCGGAAGAGGTGGAGATACTGTCCAACGCGGAGTGTGGTGCGGCGGCGGCGAGCGAGCAGCAAGACGCCGAGCTTGACGGTTGGGCGTCTTCTTTACTTGTACTGTGAAAACTGCGGTGTATCATCTACTCGACCTAGTGATCAACGAGTACTGCAACATGGAAGCGGACGACGTCAAGGTCGGTACCGTGGCGGAGACGCCAACGGAATTTGAATGAAAACAACGGAATTTGAATGAAAACAACGGAATTTGAATGTACATAACCGAGTTTGAATAAAAACAACAGAATTAGAATGTAGAGAACGGAATTTGAATGAAAACAACAGAATTGGAATTTACAGAACAGAGTTTGAATGAAAACAACGGAATTAGAATGTACAGAACAGAGTTTGAATGAAAACAACGGAATTAGAATGAACAGAAAGGAGTTTGAATGAAAACAACGGAATAAGAATGTACAGAACAGAGTTTGAATCAAAACAATGGAATTTGAATGAAAACAACGGAATTTGAATGTACAGAACAGAGTTTGAATGAAAACAACGGAATTAGAATGTACAGAACAGAGTTTGAATGAAAACAACGGAATTAGAATGAACAGAAAGGAGTTTGAATGAAAACAACGGAATTAGAATGTACACTGCAAAAACTCAAAATCTTACCAAGTATATTTGTCTTATTTCAAGTCAAAATATCTAATCACACTTAAAATAAGCCATAATCAGCTAAAGAGTAACGTTTCAGTGAGATATAGGAACTTGTTTTTAGACAGTGCATCTTGGATATCTTGTTAAGTGAAAAACTCTAGAAAACATATTGTTTTGAGTCATATCTCACACGAAACAAGCTTTTTTGGAATTTCATAAACGTTTTAAGCTGCTGTGTTATTTGTAAAAGATGTATCATCTTGTTTCAAGAAATAGACCTAACTTGAATCAGGACATCAAATCTACTTTATTGAGAACTGCAGGTTAATATCATGCCCAACATTGCATTATTATGAGTCTTAGTATCTTAAGCACAGTGTATTTATTTTTCTTACATACCAGTCAAACCATATCAATGTGACATTGAAAAAGAGGCAAAACACTGAAATTGTTTCCCTCACTGAACAGATTGCGCCAAAAGTAAAATAAAAAGTAAATAGAACAATTTTTTTGCCAGTCTTTAAAAACCTTATTTCAGCCCACATATTCACAAAAGACTCAAGAATAATGTTTGATGATGTCAGTTAGATCATACTTCACTGGAATGTACTTGCTGTTATTAAAGTTTACATAGTGGTATGCTGTATAATCAACAAGATTTCCAGCATCCACAAAAATATTTGCCTGAGCTAGACAGGGAACTTCTACCTCATAAGCTAAATATTGATCATTCTACCCAACTGTAGAGAGAGGCTGGCATTCAAAACAATACACAGATGCATTTACAATATAGATGTTTTTAACAAGTGCAAACTCTGGAGCATCATTTATGACATCAGAAATAACCAAAGATTTTTCACATGAATGTATATTTCCATGTAGCATAATCCACTGTACAGAAACTACATGTTCAACTTGCTCAATGAAGTCTTTAATCTTGCCTTCTACATAATGAACATTTTTCACCTCTTTGGCTGGACCCATGTCGACTTCACTTGAAAAAATGGGATGTTTCTCATGCACGTTCTGACTACATTCATAAAGTTGGTTGTGCTTCACAAGAGATTTACAAATATTCTTAAAACTACTTTTCAGAGCCCACTGCTTGAAGAAACAATGTTTTGACTCAAAACGCATACACATATGCCTCACTGTAGGACCAAGAGCCTTAATCTGAGAAGGAAGATGCAGTAAATAATGCTGTTTAGGTATAATATTTTCATCTGGAAACAGTTGTTTGAAATGTTTTAAATGCTGCTCTATTAAAAGCTTCAATCTGGAGAGAGTTGAGACAGCAATAATAGGTGAAAACAGAATTTTTATGATCTCTAACATGTTACGTAGCATTTGTGTGTAATGATTTTCTCCAATTTTGTCCATAAGAAATGGAAGGATCTTCAACAAAACCAGCATCTGCCCAGCTGACTGTTTCAATTTATTGTCATTTGATGACAGTGTACTGACAGATATGGGGCAAGGCTTATCCCTCACATCAACAGGAGAATAAGGGAAACACAAAATTGCACTATTGAATGAATCTAAGTTCATTTGCCCTGAAAGCACAAGATTCTTTAAAACACATTTGATTTCATATGGGGCAACGCCTTCAAGAATAACATGCATGATGTCTTGTGGGGTTTGATTGATTATATCAACGTGAGGAGATTCTGTTAACTTGCTTCTCCTGTTTATACCATACGTTATTTTTAGTTTGTCTTTCAGAAAGTCCGTACTTGCCTTCTCAATGTCATTACATTGCCTGTTATGACTGGCCATGGTCCTTTTAACAAAAAAATCTTCATTAAATTTTTCCTGCATGTCTTCAAAGTGGCATTCGCAGTGCCTGCATTTACTGTAGGCAAAACCCACTCCTTCCTTAAATCCAGCCACTTCATGCTGAGCTAGAGTGTCTCCACACATGAGTGCCCCATGAATTGTCCTCTCACCACTTGCAGTGACAACTTGGACACCATCACACAGCTCAATTAAGTCACGGTTAATCCTCTCAAATATCTCATCTATACCACAACGGGAAAGATCTTTTGATTTTACCATGGCAAGCAGACGAATAGCAGGAAGTCTTGATCTGTACTTAGGGCTGATGTTACCTAAGGTGTAATAAATCAATAACAGCTTGTTCTTGTTTGCCCGAGATCCAAGAGGATTGCATAGTTCAATTTCATCTGTATATAAAATCAACTGTAATGCTGTAGGGACTTTAATAAACAGTGGGTGCCACTTAAAAATGTCTCCATCAATGAAATCATGAAGAAAGCCATCCTTGCATGGCTTTGGCCTCTCATCAATCATTGCAAGCATTCTTGGATGTGATAGCAGCTGCTCCAAACTTTTCACCAACGGTATGTAATGAAAACAATGGTCTTTAATGGCAAGAACTCTGGAGTCTCCACGCTTCGAATAACAGACTGTTTGTTTTGTGACAATAATCTCTGGTTCAACTGGTTTTAACAGTTCTTTGATGGTCTTGTCCTGCAAATGGGTGGAAGCAATGTAAGTGAAAGGGTCAACAAACTGGTCAAATACCCCCACTGCATCACTCTTTAGTTGATCCAGGTCCCCAGAATGTCTCTCAATCATGTCACTCATTTGTTGTTTTAGGTGCTCCAATAATACGGCCTGATATTGCTGGATTCCACTCACGATGTGGTTAACAGCTCTCTGTGGAAGAGGAAAAAACAAAGGAAAATCCTTAATTACAAAATTCATATGAGAACACAGTCAACATGCAAACTCACAGAGACACAATTTTTGAAAAATGAAACCTTCAGTTACATAAAGTTAGTGAGATGCAATGAGCAAAATAAGTTACCCCCACCACCCAAATTTTTTTTGTAAAGAATAATATTGCCTTATGCAACGTTAAAACCTTGTTTTCACTTAATTATAATGCATTTTGAGGAATCGGATCATAGGTGGAAATGCAAATTGAAAATTTGTGTTGTGTGTATTATGTTGTCTCTATTCTTAGCTCATGCTAAGGAAATATAGTGATAGGCAGATTTTGGATGCAACATACATGTCTATTTCCATATATAGTGGGGGAGTGAGATCTGAGTGGTCACCCATGAAGTACATGGAGACACATTCGAATGTCAGGTGTTTCACTCACATACCTATAGCTGTCCATTTATGATCAGATCATTCAAGATGCCAGGTCTGAACAGTGCCCAAGTTATAGCTTGAGCACTGTTAAGCATAAGTTAAGCATATTGCTTTTAGGTTCTCTAACAATGAAATACAATTCTGGTTGCCCATAGAAGCCAGGATAAATTTTAAAATCTTACTTCTTACATACAAATGTATCCATAAAACTGCTCCTTCATATTTGTGTGACCTACTCCATATCACCACTGTTTCCCGCCCTCTCAGATCATCATCTGCCATTCATCTTACTGTTCCGTCCTCACACCTCATTACTATGGGGAACAGAGCTTTTAGTCGCTCTGCTCCTCGGCTCTGGAACTCTCTTCCTCCTGCACTAAGAAATACTGACTCCCTCTCTACATTCAAGACACAGCTCAAAACACATCTGTTTAAACTGGCTTATTCGCTTTAATGCTGATTTTATTTGTTGTCACGCTCTGTTTTGTAATTTTAACTTATTTTTATGACTATTGTTCCTTTTATTAATTGTGTTTTTTGTAAGGTGTCCTTGGGTTTCTGAAAGGCGCCCTCAAATAAAATGTATTATTATTATTATTATTATTATTATTATTAATTCAATGGAAAATTAATGGCATAAATTACCTGTGTCAGTCGATGGGTTTCCTTGGCTTGAAGAAGAAATGCAGTTGCATGTTTATAAATGTCAAGATTCAGGTGACCCTCTCCATCTTCTTGAAATCCACTCTGAAACAGAATAACAAAAACATATCTATTAAAACAGAAATAAACAATTGCATTGATAGGTAGCAATCACCAAACAATATTGCATTCATTAGTTAGCTAGATTCATGCCCATAAGGTACAAGGTAGATGTATTTTTACTGACTGATGTCTTTAATTTGAGCTTTTAAAATGACAACTAAAATGACAAACAAAGCAGTACTTGATAATAGATTAATAAGACTAGCAAAGCACATGGAGAGTTCAGTACAGTATAGTTTAAATTCCTTGATCATGCCTGATCACCCCCAAAATTGAATTACTTGTTTATTGGCCCATTTGTGACATTTCCTGAAAATTTAAAATCTGTCCATGACTTTGAGTTATTTTGCTAACAGTCAGACAAATGCCACCAAAAACATAACCTCCTGAGTTACTAAGAAAAAAAAGGTAAAGAAAAGAAAAACAAAAGATAGTTTTAGAAAAAAAAAAGTAACAGTTAATGTTGTCAGTAGTCTTACTGTTACTTCAGAAATGCAAATAGTTATTTATAACTGATTACTCATTTAAAAAATATACAAAATAACTTACTGATTGGTTTGTATGAAAGTAATTAGTTATGTCAGTTATTTACTGTCGGACAAGTTACTGACAATTTGAAATATGTTATATTTAGTAGTTTCACCTTTAAAAAAAATGACCAATACTGACAATAAAAGTAATATTGACTATAATGCTCCTATTAATGTGAAGATGAGTATTTTTTTGTGTGTTTAAAAATTTTTTTGACAGTAACTCTGAACAAATCATGTAATTTTGGTTTGCTTTGCCTAATAGTCATTCTCTTAGGCTACGTCCACACGTACCCGGGTATTTTTGAAAACGCAGATTTTTCTATGCGTTTGCACCTTTCGTCCACACGTAAACGGCGTTTTTGGTCACTGAAAACGGAGATTTTTAAAAACTCCGGCCAGGGTGGATATTTTCTAAAACTCCGTTTTTGCATTTACGTGTGGACAGAAAAATGGAGAAAACGCAGTGTCAAAGGTGTGCTCATTTTTTGACGTCACACTGTGCGCCACGTTATTATTTCGGTGAAATGAATTTCTACAATACTGTTACTGTTAATTCTACTCTCTGCACTGTTTAAATGCTTACATATACACACACAGTTACTGTCCCTCCACACATACGACTCGGTTCTGCTTCTATGCCCCAGCTTTGTTTACTTTTTCCCACTGAGGCTTCTAGACTTCTGATTGGCCAACATTTCTGCACGGTTAGGAATATATCGCCACCTGTTGCTTTGGCATGTTCCTAGCAGTGTTTTCCTTCATTTCTGCCTTTAGGTGTGGACGGGATTATTTTTTAAAACGAAAACGGAAAATCTCCATTTTCAAAAATACCCGTGTACGTGTGGACATGGCTTAAATTGACCTTGAACACATATGTAAACATGATAGCGACCTATTCAGTTAGCTGACTGACTTTTACCAGCTGATTTCAACACGTATTTCAACAATATATCAACTTTTTTTAAACTAATAGGACTTTCTGCAAAGTTTGGATGCATTCACCGGAGCGAACGAACGGATGACTGAAAAAAAAAAACAGTCTGACAAGACTGCAGCTTTGCGTTTCTGCCACAGCTCTCATTTACGTTTCAGGTGAGTTACTTAATTTAGCGAAACAACTAGTTCGACACTCATCACTGTTAAAATAAAAGTACAACATGAGTCTGTCAAAAACAACACATTTAATGGACGTACTTGGATCAGCCAAAGTAAATGCTAACATTATGTTACAGCTTCTGCAGCTCGTTTCTCTGGCTTTTGTTAAAATAACTTACCGTTAGTGCGGGGATGCTTGAGCCCTCGTCAGTTACTGAAGAACTGGCGTTAGTTTGGTTGATTGGGGCCGTCCTTTCACCTGCTCCAGGTAAACCGTGGCGGGTTGATCCATCCTCCTCATCCGCTTCCACTCCGAGAAGGTGACGCGCGTGTGTCCGCTTTACGTGATAGTAGAAAGAGTTATATACTCTGTACTCACTCGGACAGCCATCAATTCCACACACCACGCGAAAGTCAGGGCTGCGGCTGTGCATGGTATTAATGTGACTCAAAAGTTGTCTCAGACTCAATGCTACAAACACGTAGCATATAAAGCAACGCCAAGTCATGTTGGAAGCTAGTATGTTTCATTCGGTAGCGCGGGCTGCAGTTGTGCCGTAAAATAACTCGTTACCATGGTTAAACGCGCCTGCTAAATTGTCGTAAATGTGGGGGATAAAGTAAAAAAATTTTTTAATTAACCTATAATAATTAACGTTATTTTGCAATGCACAAAGACAGTTGTTTGGTTTAAAAACCAATCAATCATCCTTTTAGGATTTTTGGGCCAAAGAAATGTAAGGCAAATTGAAGACGAACTTCGTTTCTGGCTGTCGTGAATGATCTGGTGGACATCTTAAGTTCATGTAGACACGTGCCTGCCACTACTGTCCCAGAGTTCTTTGCATTCGCGTTTCATTGGAAGTAAGTTAAAATGTATTATACAGTGCTCATTTTTTGTACATATTACACTCCTTTCGAAAGTTCTAAATGTTTTGGTGTGTTTATATTGTGTAACGTTGCAGCCGAACAGTGACTGGACGAGGCAAGCTAACGCCAAAAAAGCTAACTAGTGTGCTAAGTAGGCTAACAGCATGGAAGGACTGGATGAGGTCACAGTGTCGGTTTTAAAGGGTAATGTATGCAAATTTATTTTTAAACAGATTAAATGGACTTATGTTTTACATAGGTGTATGAACACGGAAGTGTGCAAATTACATTATTTTATAAATAATGTCGTTGATGATGTTTAAGTAATTTTTTTACCTTCCATTTCATGTGATCATTTCCTCATTTTAGGAACATTTGTAGTTATTTGTTTTACTTATGCAAGTGTATTTATTCATCCTTAGAGGTGGATAATTCTCAGTAACATTTACCAATTTACATTTAATTGATTAACTTTTGGGGAAAAAAGTACTTAAGAGTAGTTTTACTGCACTATAGTTTACACTTTTACTTGAGTAGATTTGTAAAGAAGTAACTGTACTCCACTACATTCCAAAAAGCTCAGTTCCTTTAATAATACCTAAAGCTGGATAAAAATTCAGTTCAGCACAATTTTAATGAAGTGTCAACTTTCATAGTCTCATCTCTCATGCAGTTTCCTTTGTAGGGCATAATTTCATCTTGCTATGTTTTTCTTCCAATGTGTTAATAGCTGCAAACATCAGCGAGGGAATGATGGGCACCCTGTCTCGTGAAGACTTGCAGGATCTTTTCCCAGGCCCAGAGAACTTTTTACGGAGAAAAGCTGTCTGGCGTGCCTGTCAGGATGTACTGGAGGTCAGTTTCCCAGTCACTCACCACCACTTAAAATTGGCATCGTCGTGTTTTTGTCCGATTACAACTAGTTTAACCGTGGGCAGAGTTGAATGGCTCTTCACTATTCCCCCCTCTCCCCACACACACACACACACACAAAAATTGCGTTTTGCTTTTATTCATTATTATTTATTTTATAGGAATCTGGCCAAGATGACTCAAAATCTTCAACCAGCTCCTCCATTAATGAGTCACCCAAGCAACAGACATCCACTACTGTAAATGCAACTGCTTCAAAATGCACAAGTTCTGAAAAGGTTGTGAAGTTATTCTATCCAGAATATGTATTGCACACTGACACTGAGCTTGAGCAAGTCCGCCAACAATACTTTGAGTTGTCGAAGAAAGGTGAAGAGCGCAGCTGCAAAATGTCAAAGGAGCTCAGATGTCGGCTCATCCGAAACACCATGACTAGTATGATTGCAATCCTGAGGGCAAAAGGGGATGGAGAATCGCATAGATACCCATCAAAACCAGAAATTACAGCAATGGCAAAGAGAATAGTGCAGTACTACCCTATGCTACAGGACCAAGGCATCAAGAATACATGGGTAAGTGAAATGCATCCACTTCAATACCAAAGTGTTTCATGTTGGACATTTTAGTAGTGGTTGGAAAAATGTATTAAATGTCCTATACAGGTTACTGTGTACACACAGCTAAACAAAAGACTGCAAAATGTGAGATCCCCCCAAAAAGCCACTCCAGATGGGAGACATTCAAAGAGGTAAGGCTGCAACTAATTAATTTTAATTTTAACTATGATAATTCTGTTATTCATTTTCCTCATTAATTGATAAGTTGTTTAGTCAGTACGATGTTTGAAAGTTGTGAAAGTTTTTCCCCAAAAGTCTTCTTTTGTCCACAACCTGACAATTTTAATTTCAACGATAGAGGACAAACAAAAAAGCTAAAATCATGTTTGGGCATTTTATTAAGGAAAGAAAGAAGTGATCCAATGTGATCAATCAAGTATTTGGTGACCTGCCTTTAGTTTCCTCACCTGTTTTAGCATGAAAGGAAGAAGCACTTTGTGTTACACTTTGTATATATGAAAATGGCTATACAATAAAGATATGAGTTGATTGAGTTTATAGTTGATAACTAATTGATTAACTGACTAATCTTCGCAGCTCTGCCAAGAGGCGATGTCTTGATCAGCCAAGTGACGTAGAAGAAATGGATTCAAGTGACTCAACAATCATTCTGGATCTGTCCACAGAAGGGAGGAGCAGCCCAGAGTCGGCCAGTAAAACAAGTGAGTTAGAAGGTGAGTTTCAACTTTACATTTACAAACTGTGTGGTCATCATAAAAAAATAAAACAAATATACCTGCATGTTGAGTCAAGATGGCAGTCCTGACATGACGGAAGTAAAAGGCTTTAAAATGGTCATCAGAAAATGATAACTACATCACATTTTTCCTGTTTTATCATCAGTTTGTTAACATTTCTGTGGAAATTAATGTTAATAAAGTATTGGTATTAATAAAAGCCAGTATATTATAAATTTAAAGAGTTTGGTACTGTGGTGTGTTTATAGTATAAGTCTGTGCAACATCACTGTCTCTAACCACTCAGTATATCCTGTAAAGTAATGTTTTTAAAAAACAATGTGCCTCACTAGAGGCTTTTCTCTTTTTAACTGTTTTTTAATTTAGGTTCCAAACTAATTTTTAAAGTGTATTACCCTGACACAAAATATCTCTTTGCTATGTCTTTAAGGAAAAAGGAAAGCACAAAACCTACTTGAAGAAGAACCCTCTACCCTGCCAAGTCCTAATAGTGAGTCCATCCAACTGCCGCTGTGTGTGTGTGTGGGCACATCTTTATAGGGGTGCACTTGTGTGCCTACATATAATTGTATATGATTGCATGACCATATGTAAATTGGCATTTACATGGTAAATATTTTGAAAAATGAATAAGTATTTAATAGTTAAGTTCAGAGCTGTATTTTTTTTTTTTTAAAGATTTAACTCCATTAAAGTATAGTCTATAGACACTTGTCATTTTAATGACATAATTAATGACAGATTTTTTTTTTTAAAGTGAGAGACATTGTTTATGTAATTTTGTGTCTTGCAGCAAACAAGCCTGCAGATATCAACAGTCCAGACACCCACTGTCCAGCAACCTTGGCCAAACACTACAAGACCCTACAAACTTTGTTTAAAAGAAAAAACCCAAACCAGCAGGATGTCTCTCAGCTCCTGGATTTGGAATTTTCAGCCAGAAGAGCATTCATTGATTCAAATACTATTCGCGAGGAGGACAGACACAAAAAGGTTCTAGAAGCATATCCTTGCTTCAAGGACATTGGACATGTAAGTCATTGTTGAATCCATGTGATTCAAGCCAAACAATGTTTATCATACCAACTTCTTGCTCCTCAGTGATGCATTGACATGTTTGTATTGGTATGCTGAATATTTTATAGGTGATGGAGGAGCTTCATCGCATTTTGGATAAAGAAAATGCCAACTTCATCAATGAACTGAAGGGAAGATGGCAAGATTTCTGCCAGAAGGTGCAGTTTTTTGGTGTATGGAAAAAGACGCTGAAGCCCCCAATGGGAATGGATAAAGGTAAGCAATGATGTTTTGGTGTTATTGGTCATCAGAGTATAGTTTGGATCTTTACGGACTACTGCTTTAACATGCTTAAAGTAATGTCACTGAGGACAGGAGGAGGAGAATTTGAAAATTTAAAGGCCTAATCCCCCACCCCCCCTCTCCTTCTTGAAGGAGCTGAAAGCCGCACCTTTACTAGTTACGCGCAGGGAAAACAGACTCAACGCTACAAAAGGCTAAAAATACAAACCAACAGGCCGGTTTAGGAAAAGGTTGTTGTGTAGGCTCACTACACAACATACAATGTAAGATAAATCCCTTTTTGTTCCCCCTCCCCTCCTCAGCATTAAGTTTTACAGACTAACATTAATGCAATGTAAGTCAATGTAGGTGTAGTTAGCATTCAAGCATAAGTCATATTAGCCTACTGTAAACACAGTATACAACAATTATCTACACCATTTAGCATTTTTTAGGTTACTGTGACAAGTTTAAACTATGGATTACAGCTTTAACTTTCATGTGCTAGTGTCTTGTTGTTCACCTTTTCAATCCACGATGGTTGTCACTGGCCAAATATTTGTTGTTGTTGTTTTGTTTTTTTTGATCTTGAGGATTTTGTTTAAGTGTGGTAATGAGATGATGATTCTTTCTTCTGTATAGCTGAACAGGCTCTTGAGATCCTACATGTGCTGCCATCACTGTTCCCATCCACCTCTGCTCCTCCAAAGAGGGCACGTGATGCGAGTGAGGCTCTGGTGCATGTCCTTGAGGTGAGTTGTGTAAAATGTAGTAGTTGTTTTTGTTCTTTTTGGGACAACGGTATTAAAAAATGCTTCTTCTGATGAGTGCCAAAGTATTTTATATTCACATATTATATGTTCTAAGCCTTCAAAAGGCACCTAAAACACATTTTTGGAATGAGGGTTCTCACAGGTTAGATCTCTGTGACCAGTAAATACAAACATGGATGCATTACGTGGTAGCACATTTTTATCACCTCAATGACACCTAATTAAATGTAGCCTTGATTTTCTGTTTTTCAGGAAGGCTGGACAGATGTGAACAGTAATTCCATCGAGAATAATTAAAAGTAGCAATTTCAGATGTGTTTTCTCAGAACCTCAACTTTTGTTGTAATTTAGCTTTAGTTATGTGTTTGAAACAAAAGTGCATCATCCTTACAAAAGTATGTCCGTGTTATGTGTTAAAGGACCAAGAAGACCCTAATACCTATCTGATGAAACGTCCTCTCTCCTGCCAAGTCCTGATTGTGAGTCCATCCAACTGCATCCTAGCGGTAGGAGATGTGTCAATAACCACGTTTCCAAAAGACTTGGTTACCGAGGGTGCTTTATACCTTATGGCCTACTATTACACCCTTCACCTTACATACCCAAAGTGTGTAGCCACTCTGCTTTCCGTCATACAGACGGAGGTTCTCTTGGACAAAATCCATGAGAGAGATCTCACATCATCTTACAAGAAGAGCATGGCTGAGTGGACTGCTTTTATTGGCCAGTAAAGCCAATATGGTCAGATGGACTATAGGAAAGCACTTCCTCTCTCCTTCCACGGCTACTACAGTCCATGTTGGTTGTGATTGATTTTTGTTTGTAATTTGGTCAGGTTAGCCCAGTGTTATAATTAAGGGTGCACAATAATATTGGCTAACATGCCGGCATTTTGTGTTTGGTTTGTGCAGTGCAGACAGCCTCGCTTTTAGTTAATTTTAAGATTTTTATTTTTTTTTTAATGAGTTTAGACAGAGGACTATTCAGAAAATAGGCTCTACTGTGAAAGAGTAAATTGACTAAGCTGAGACTGACTAGTTTGGTATAAAAGTAAGAATTGCTTTATTGTGTATTGGCTAGTACAACTGTAAAATATTAGATATAGCTGAAAAATCAAATACTGTGCATCCTTAATGATAATGTTATGGTATTGTTTGAAGAATGTGGTCAAATGTTCATGTTAAAAGCACTTTGTAATAATAAACGTTACAGGTTGAGGAGTTTTAGCCTAGCAGTGTTTGTCTGTACTTTGCCTGTGCAATGCACATATGTTACAGGTGTGTTTAGTGTTAGATTGGGCAGGGGAAAAAGTCACTGCAAAATGGCTTTCTTTTATGTAGTCCCCTCTGTTTATGGGGTTTTATCAATAAAGTTGTTGCTTTTGAAGTCTATAGTTCTCTTTTTTTTTTTTTTTTTTTTTTTTGTCTTATAAGCAGTAGGTAAAAGTCTTGAATATGGGGTAAATGCACTAGAAATAGAGAATTATTACAAAAAAGATTGCCTAATACTAGTAAAAGAATGCTAACTTTAGTACATTTTGTCTCGAAATGCCAATTTCTAATCTTATTTCAAGTAAGGTGTTGGACTTAAATCTAGATGGGTGTCACGTTTTTAGAACTGAAAACAAGTTATATACACTGAAAACAATGAGGATGATGTTGGGAGGTTTATAGAAAAAATGCTTTTTTTGAGGCGAAAATACTACTTTTGAGCACCACAAACTTATTATGAGACACAAAAACTTCACAACACTAGTAAAATATAGCTAAGAATGAGTTTTTCCAGCTAATTTCAAGATCTCGTAAGGCTTGATTCACTGTCTTATTTCAAGAAATCTTGTCAAGAGAATTTTCACTTGTTCCATTGGCAGATTTTTTTCACTTATTTCAAGCAAAAAATAACTTGTATTAAGTTTTTTTTTTCTTGTTTTTGGAGGGCCATTTTTTCCAGTGTACAGAACAGAGTTTGAATGAAAACAACGGAATTAGAATGTACAGAAGAGAATTTGAATGAAAACAACAAAATTTGAATGAAAACAACGGAATTGGAATGTACAGAACAGAGTTTGAATGAAGACAACGGAATTAGAATGTACAGAACAGAGTTTGAATGAAAACAACGGAATTAGAATGAACAGAACAGAGTTTGAATGAAAACAACGGAATTAGAATGTACAGAACAGAGTTTGAATGAAAACAACTAAAGTAGAATGTACAGAACAGAATTTGAATCAAAACAATGGAATTTGAATGAAAACAACAAAATTTGAATGAAAACAACGGAATTAGAATGTAGAGAACAGAGTTTGAATCAAAACAATGGAATTTGAATGAAAACAACAGAATTGGAATGTATAGACCAGAGTTTGAATGAAAACAACGGAATTAGAATGAAAACAACAGAGTTTGAATGAAAACAACGGAATTAGAATGTACAGAACAGAATTTGAATGAAAACAATGGAATTTGAATGAAAACAACAGAATTGGAATGTACAGAACAGAGTTTGAATGAAAACAACGGAATTAGAATGTACAGAAGAGAATTTGAATCAAAACAATGGAATTTGAATGAAAACAACAAAATTTGAATGAAAACAACGGAATTGGAATGTACAGAACAGAGTTTGAATGAAGACAACGGAATTAGAATGTACAGAACAGAGTTTGAATGAAAACAACGGAATTAGAATGAACAGAACAGAGTTTGAATGAAAACAACGGAATTAGAATGTACAGAACAGAGTTTGAATCAAAACAATGGAATTTGAATGAAAACAACAAAATTTGAATGAAAACAACGGAATTAGAATGTAGAGAACAGAGTTTTTATAAAAAACAACGGAATTAGAATGAACAGAACAGAGTTTGAATCAAAACAATGGAATTTGAATGAAAACAACTAAAGTAGAATGTACAGAACAGAATTTGAATCAAAACAATGGAATTTGAATGAAAACAACAAAATTTGAATGAAAACAACGGAATTAGAATGTAGAGAACAGAGTTTGAATCAAAACAATGGAATTTGAATGAAAACAACAGAATTGGAATGTACAGAACAGAGTTTGAATGAAAACAACAGAATTAGAATGTAGAGAACAGAGTTTGAATGAAAACAACGGAATTAGAATGAACAGAACAGAGTTTGAATGAAAACAACGGAATTAGAATGTACAGAAAGGAGTTTGAATGAAAACAACGGAATTAGAATGTACAGAACAGAGTTTAACCCTTTAAGACCTACCATAGAACCAAGTCCGCCAGAGCTTATATTATATTTTTACCTGCTGTGGAGCCATTTTTGGGAGCATTTCAAGTTGCTATACATCAATACAACCATTATAGCCCAGATTTTAATAATATGTATTCATTAAGTGCATAGTAATTACATAAATTGCAAAAAAGTGCAATAAACTACAAAAAAAATTGAAAATCGTTTTTGTTTTTTAACATATATTTCTAGTTAGAGAAATTTAAGAGGCTTATCCCTCAAAACTGTAAATACAAAAAAGTTGCACAAAATAGTTTCCCACCACAGGAAATTTATTTTGAGTGTCTTCATAGTTTTATTTTTGAAATACACCAATTTTTATACACTGCAGGAAAAACGAAAATAAATATTATACTGCAAATTTGCAAAAAAGCAGCATATGCATCAAAATAAACTATTTCCAGCAGTGCAATATGAGTCCTAAGCATCCCAGAAACGACACAGAAAGTCATAAAGTCAAAGATAACTTTTAAAAAGACCAGTATAGGCCCTGAGGGCCTGATAGTAAAAAAGACTACATTTCCGCGAAAATGACATCACTTCCGGTTTCGGGCAGGTAATGGCAGAAATGCAAAAGTTCGCGCTGACGTCTATTCCAACGTAGGAAGTGTTATGAACAGCTGATCGGACCGGCACAGCGTGTTTCTGGAATATTATGTTTTTGTTCCTGCAAGCGCTTTTTATGCAGTTTTTGCAAAGCTTTATGTGGAAGGAAACCGTGACCTAGGACAAGCTGATGGCATAAGATGTGAGTACAACTCCTCCGGTTTCATATGCAAAAAAAAATTTTGCGCTAGCTTACGTGGTTGCAGTGCTACTGGGATTTAAAAAATAGTTACGCAAAACAGAGCGTGCCCGCTCCGATCGGCTGTAAAGGGTTAAATGAAAACAATGGAATTAGAATGAACAGAACAGAGTTTGAATGAAAACAACAGAATTAGAATGAAAACAACGGAATTTGAATGAAAACAACGGAATTTGAATGAAAACAACGGAATTAGAATGTACAGAACAGAGTTTGAATGAAAACAACGGAATTAGAATGTACAGAACAGAATTTGAATCAAAACAGTGGAATTTGAATGAAAACAACGGAATTTGAATGAAAACAACGGAATTAGAATGTACAGAACAGAGTTTGAATGAAAACAACAGAATTAGAATGTGCAGAACAGAGTTTGAATAAAAACAACTGAAGTAGAATGTACAGAACAGAATTTGAATCAAAACAGTGGAATTTGAATGAAAACAACGGAATTTGAATGAAAACAACGGAATTAGAATGTACAGAACAGAGTTTGAATGAAAACAACGGAATTAGAATGTACAGAACAGAATTTGAATGAAAACAACAGAATTAGAATGTGCAGAACAGAGTTTGAATAAAAACAACTGAAGTAGAATGTACAGAACAGAATTTGAATCAAAACAGTGGAATTTGAATGAAAACAACGGAATTAGAATGTACAGAACAGAGTTTGAATGAAAACAACAGAATTAGAATGTGCAGAACAGAGTTTGAATAAAAACAACTGAAGTAGAATGTACAGAACAGAATTTGAATCAAAACAGTGGAATTTGAATGAAAACAACGGAATTTGAATGAAAACAACGGAATTAGAATGTACAGAATAGAGTTTGAATGAAAACAACGGAATTAGAATGTACAGACCAGAGTTTGAATGAAAACAACGGAATTAGAATGTACAGACAACACGTTCTCACTCCCAAAGCGTAACATACGCTAGGTGACAAATCGTCAACATATTACGTTTTCGGCTACCCACCACGTTCCTAAATGATGACCTCGGAAAAAAGAGGAAATATGAGAACCGCCTGGACTCCATCTACACATGTTCGCTCTTTTTCTTCAAATCGCTTAGAAACACGCTATTTAACATCATTATAGTCCTGGTTAAGATCAGGAATAAGGTTATGGTTAGGGCTGGGAATAAGGTTAGGTTTAGGGCTGGAATACAGGGCTGGAACGTCTATTACCGCGGGAGCTTCATTGCACTGGATTCCAGCCATAACCCGCTGCGTACCATAAGAACGCCAAAGGTCTCCTTTCGCGTTCCTCAGGAACGCCGCGGGACGTGACAAAACGTCAACATGTTACGCCTCGGGAGTGAGAACGGGCTGTAGATGTTGTCCAACAGGGTGAGAGAGGGAAGCTCAGGTCCAAGAGAAAGCTCAGAGGGGACAGGGCCTTCTCTATTGCTGCTCCAAATCTCTGGAACAATCTGCCCCAGCACATTAGAGAGGCCCCTTCACTGTCAACTTTTAAAACACGTCTTAAAACCTATTTTTACTCCTTGGCATATGACCCTGATTTTGTTGTTTTAATCTGTGCTGATTTTATTTATTTTAAATGTTATTCTAATTACCATTTTATACTATTTTATTTATTTATTTGCTATTTGTGGTTGAATTTTATTATTTTAAATGTCATTTTAATTATCATCTTTTAAAATTTTTTTTATCTTTATCTTTTATTTTTTAACTTATTCAATGTATCATTTCTGGCATGTCAAGTGTACAGCACTTTGTGTTCAGGTGGGAGTTGTTTTGAAAGTGCTATAAAAAATAAATTGCTTGCTTGGTGTTCAGATTTAAGACATGAAATTTGAAGTGTGGGCTGCAGGAGGTTTCATTCCTGTAAATAAAGGCAAGCAAAGTCTGCACCTCTTAAGGAAACCTGCTTGGCATTTAACATGCCTTGTTTGCGACAGCTTTCACAGGACCTTAGAAGCATTACTGTGATGAAAAGAAGTGGGACAGGCGAGAAAAACTACAGTGACATGAATGTTCATCAGTCTACAATGAGCCAAATTGTCTGTAAATTAGGTGTAATTTAGGGCTGCTGCTCCTCTGCATTTGAGACATACTGCAGAGATCATCCCAAGGCTTCAATCCCAAAAGAGGTAGCAGCAAAACACCTGCAGACATCTGCACAAATAGGATGAAAACAGTAAGGAAACCACTGCACTCCAAGAAAACCTGCTCCTAAGTATTAAGCATGGAGGTGGTAGTCTCATGTTTTTCCACTGCGTTCTCGAGCCCATGACACCTTGCGACAATTGAAGAAATAATGAAGTTAAATTGCATGAAGACATTTTGTCAGGACAGCAGTCCATAACCTGGAGCTTGCAAAGCAATAAGAATACCAATCAAAGCTTTATTTGTCACATGCAGGTTGCCCTGCAGTGAAATGGGACCCCCCCCGACCTTACACATATAGCACAAACATTACATGGGGATACAGGTCGGAGATTGGTAGAATCAGAGAAAAAAACATTGAAATGTAAATGGCCTGTATTTATATAGCGCTTTACTAGTCCCTAAGGACCCCAAAGCGCTTTACATATCCAGTCATCCACCCATTCACACACACATTCACACACTGGTGATGGCAAGCTACATTGTAGCCACAGCCACCCTGGGGCGCACTGACAGAGGCGAGGCTGCCGGACACTGGCGCCACCGGGCCCTCTGACCACCATCAGTAGGCAACGGGTGAAGTGTCTTGCCCAAGGACACAACGACCGAGACTATCCAAGCCGGGGCTCGAACCGGCAACCTTCCGATTACAAGGCGAACTCCCAACTCTTGAGCTACGATCGCCCCGTACACCACAGTGTACGGGGAAGTACAAGTACAGTGGGGAAAGTACAAGAGGAAAAAAAGAGACCCCTACTCATGCTGTGCTTCCATGGTAGGACAGCATGAGAACAGGAAACAAAAAAACTCCTCTGCAGAAAAAAAGCACATAAATGTCCACAGCACAACATTGTGAAGACATGACAAGCCACAGGGGTGGGTGGGGGGTGAGGAGTAATCCGAAGCGAACACAGCAGCCGCCCTGCACAGCGCTACCATTCCAGCGCGGCACACAGACCCGCCGTGTTCCCTCGCAGGAAACAAGCATCGAAGGCGTTGGAAAGGGAGGGGGGATGAGTGAGTGCCTATCAGTGTAAGTGTATGTGTGTGCGTGTCCATAGTTCAGCTGAGACCGTGTCCTTCGGCCTATCAGGCTAAGTAAACAGTCCTCCAGCCAATCCAGGTGTCCTTGCATGGGATGGGAAGAATAGCCGTAACACAGTCGTTATCAGGGAGTGATTGTTCGGCTCCAGCCTTGGGCCTGCAGCTGGCGCCGTAATGGGGATCCGCAATGTTCATGTTGATTTTGTTAATTTCCATGCGAGCAGCCCAGGAGAATTTTCAGGCTGCTCTTTAACACTCCGACGCTGGTCTCTCAATCCCGTTGGAGAGTCGCGAGCCTCCCCATGATGGTATCAAACTTCTGTTCCATGGTGTTATCATTCTTTTGATTCTGAGACCTCACAACTGCAGTGATCCGTTCCGCGATGTCTTCCAACTGTCGCTCAAGGGTCTCATTTTGAGCAGGCCTCTCTCTGATGTTTCCCCCCATACGCTCAATGGTGTTGTTTTGAGCCTTCACAGCAGCTGCAAGCGTCTCCAAGGTGTTGACCATATTACGTTCATTGTGAGAGGTTGCGCCTCGTTCCATTTCGATTCCAGTGGGCAGCCTTGGGGGGGTTTGAACAGCCGCTTCCGCTCTCTTATTTCTCCGATAAACCAGGGCTAAGCCAACTCCGATCAGCATGAACCCTGTTATCACGGTTCTGAATAGATAGATATCTTCAGCGTCCTCGATCGACAGTCCCGCCAGGCACATGATCCTCCAGTTCTGCCACCCGTCCATCGTGTATCCGGCAGGGAAAGTCCCTCCAGGGCACTCAGGCTCTCCCGAGCCCAGATTTCTCGTTGAGAAAAGGGTGTCAATAGCATTCAGAGACCAGTTGATCAAATCCATAATTCTCTTTTAGGTTTTAGAGAACGACAGTGGGAGGCTATTCCAGGGAAAGTAATGCACACAAGACAAGACAAGGACATAGAGGCTAAGCAGGGAAGATAAGGGTGAGGAGGAGAGGAGAAAAGTGCGACCGCCTTCGCTGAGAGCTGAAGAAGAAATTACGAGTTAATTAGCACCAGAATAACTGGAAGACAGTGAAACAACATTAAGGTTTTGATTAGGTTTGACACTAATCCAGCTAAGATCCTGGGTTAGGACCTTCAAAGGGATTTTTTGATCTTCACATCCTAGGAGTTTTGTAGGAAGGAAGGCTCCACTATTTCTCCTCAGCATTCTGCGTGTTGCGTAAGCACTTATTGGCCATATCTGATTGTTAACTTGTTTCACAAGTTATTGAATTCAAGAGTTAATTTTTAACTCTTTCCAGTCTTTGCCATAATTTCTTAATGTGTTCAATTAAGCAATGAAAAGCACAACTATGTGTGTTAATTAGCTTATTCAGGTTCTATTCAAGTTGAGTGAAATCATCTTAATTCCAAATGATTCACAAACTCCCTTTTTGAAGCTGTGCATAGATTTTAGAAGATCGGCTTGTCCTTCTTCCTGACACAGAAGTAAGAATGTCTCTCACTTTTGCATTGTTTGCATGTCTTTTGAGCTTGGGTAGATTAGGTTAGCAGGTGTGTTAAGAGCAGGGATATTTACATTATGACTAAATCTCTGCCAGACCCAGCAGATCTGTCAGAATGGTCTGCATCACGCATTACTCACTTTCTCTCTCTTTGAGGATTGTTCGATCATTGAAAGGCCAATTGCTCCAGCAACAAAGCCGAAACCCAGACTAAACTATCTACACAGATAATAATGCTTTGTTCTTTGGAGAACTCAAAATGTAACTACTGCATATGAAAAACCTTCAGGATCTGTTAAGGGGATGATGTCCTTGGACATACTGATTTGATTGACACACACTGGTTGTTTTTTTGTTGTTTTTCTACTTTGACTATAACAATATGCGCTTTGACTTTATTTTTCCAGGTTCCAGGAGGTGCTGCTGAGTGGAGACCATGTGACCTCTGATGAAGATTAAAAGGCAAATGTGAGAGAAGAGTCAGCAAAGCTCCTGTTTTCCTTCTACCAGCTTTGCTTTTATGCTCTGAGTCATTGAATTGAAGTTGAGAAGATACAAGAACTGGCTGTTTGTACCAGCTAAGCTCTAGAGTGAGAGTTGACAGCAGCACCTATGCCCTGTATTTTACTGTGGGCTCAATACGCTGTACCGTCTCTTCATCTCATTTCTTAATTTCTTTAATTTTATAAAGCGGGTTTATTCACATCTGCACACTGTTTTTGTTATTTAGGGGGTTTTTTTGTTCAGGAAATAATTTAGTGTGACGTGGGAGTCGTGTCAGACTAGGATACGTTTTTTGGGGGGGGGGGGGGGTTTAACAGTAAGAATTTGAATTATGTAATAAAGTGTTTGTTAGTACTTTTGTTGTTTTGATTTGTTTTTGTTTTTTTTACTACTTGAAAACTACTTTAGCTAACCCCTAGTTATTTCTATTTTAATTTCAAGCAGGCTTGCAATTGTTTTTATGGTCTTCAGCAGTAGTTCTGCAGGCTTTCTGAAAGTCTTACTAGCATCCTGTTGCAAAAATGCAAATTTTGTTTTCACTCTTCTAATTGAAACTAGAAAGACCCAAAATGGAAGACTGTCTGTCATGTATTTACCTCATCAGAGCCCAGGCCTCAACATTACTGAAGTGGTGTTGAATCATCTTCACAGACAAGTAAAAGGCAGCCAACATCCAAAAAAGAGCTCTAAATGTCTGTTACGGAGCCTGGAGACTAGTTTGCCTAAGAGAGCTCAGCTTCATTAATTAATAATAACTTTTTGTTAAGCATAAGATTAAAGTAAATTAATCCCCCCCCACACAGACACATTTTCTCAACATATATAACATATATAAAACAGTAAAATATTAACAAAATAAACTATTTAAAAAATAGCAGAAGAAGAACGAAGGAAAAGAGGGGCACTGATCCTTTAGTAGCCAATAATAATAAAAGTGCAGTAGCCATCAGCGTGGCACCACATCTCACACAGCTCCAGCAGTCATGTGACTACGACTCAGTTTAACAGTAGCAAGCTTTCAGTCTTTTTGTGTCCAGTTTGGATACAAGAAACAAAACGAACGACAAACTTTTAAAACTGTAATATTAATGAATAAAAAAATCTGTATTTTGGGAATAAAAGCCAAGTTTGTTGTTTTATTTTTATTTATTTATTTTTGTTGACTTTGAGGTACTGTGACCTTTCGTTAAAAAACATATTTTTAGTATTATTTAAAAAAAATAGTTGAAGTTCATGCGTGATTATGCCCTTGCACTTGTGTAATAGAAACAGGACTCAAAATAGTATTTTGATGCGTAATTAACATTTTTTTAACATCTGTTTTTAAGGTTTTGGGGTTTTATAATTTATGCAAATAGGTCTTTAAACTGTCACAGACAGTCTGCCTGCTGGTAACAGTGACTGTATTTTGGCAATGATTGAATATCAACCGATGACTGTACAAATCACTGTTATGTGTTTTCTACAGTCAGTGATACCAACAGGCGGCGCCATTAACCTGATATAGAAGTTGCTGTACCCGGACTTATTCAAAGGACGGACACATGAAACGGAAGCAACATCATCGCTTTTCCGGCATGCTCCTAGTTGAAGAGCAGAAAGGCGCCTCACTGCGATTTTTTCCACGATGTCTGTTAAACTAAATGCGCTAAACAGTGATTCTTACATTGACATTAGCCAATACAGAGACCAACACTTTAAGGTAAATGAGGAAGTGGTCTTTAGGAAGGCGGTGACTTATCGTAATTTACGGGAATGTAAATGTAATGTGTCTTTTAGCTAACTGTTAGCAAACAACAAAGGCGAGCGGTGCTGTGTAGTGGAGGTGGAGGTGACTCGGGAACAAACAGAACAGCAAAACACATCTCTGTATTTTAACCTGGCCTTAAAAACTCCTGATGTTGTTTTATGATGCTTCGTTGGGACTAAAGCGTGGCTAACTTATAACTTAACTCCTTGCTTCAACACAGGTCGTTTGAACGCTATAATGTCAACTTATTGAGAGCAATTTTTTTTAAACATTTGTAACGTTGCTTGTGCTTTTAGGGTAATCGCTATGATCAGGAGAAGCTTCTGAAGCAGAGCAACACTTTGTATGTGGGCAACCTCTCCTTCTACACCACCGAGGAGCAGGTAAGACACAAAACCTTCACCAGTTAAAGTAATAACTCGGCTTTATTGGAAAGTTGCTGAATTTCTTCTTCAAAGAGACCAATATGATGGGGAAAATTGCTGACTGAGCTATTAATACATTAGGAGACTCATTTATAAAACAGTGCATGTGATCTGTCTTCAAAACAAATATAGTTAGTCAAATATTGTCCTATAGTTATGCCAGCAAAACACCACTGGCATTACACATAAGCTTCAAGTGTTTATATGGAGCAGGTTATCTACTAATTGGAAGATTGTTGGTTTTCCTAAGTATCCTTGGGCAAGATGCTGAACCCCAAGTTGCTTTCCCCAATTGTGTGTGACTGTGCGATAGAAAGTGCTTGTATGAATGGATGAGTGAGCCATGTTGTGTGCCTGACAAAAGTCATGTAAAGAGTGGCATTTTAGCTGTTTTGAGCTTCACAGCAGCTTGACACTTTCAGCAGTACTGCACTCAAGCTGTCTTTGTGTTCAAGGGTTGGAAAATTTGATGGAAAAAAACTGAACGTCAATGTGTCGCACATAAAATATATGTCAAAAAACACATAATAGACATATTTTCAGTGTTGATTTTTCTGATAGTTTATCATAAGAGAAGTCCCAGAGTTGGAAAATTCACAGAAGATATTTTGTTAAATTTTCTCAAGTTTTCTAACTTTTTTTGCCACTGTGAACAGGTACACGAGCTGTTTTCTAAAAGTGGAGATGTCAAGCGTATCATCATTGGCCTGGACAAAATCAAGAAGACTGCTTGTGGGTTCTGCTTTGTCGAGTATCCTTCAAAAATATTTAATTCATGCTAAAAGAAACTGTCAGTAATTTGACTGCCTTCAGAATAGGGCTGGGCGATATGGCCTAAAATCCATATCACGGTATAATTTTAGCACGTGTGGTAACGATATATATCGCGATATATTATTTTCTTCTGTATAACGTATTTTCCACACTATAAGGCACACGTAAAATCCTTTAATTTTCTCAAAAATCGAGAGTGTGCCTTATGTATGACCTACTGACCTCGAACTGATTTTGGCTGCAGAAATCTGTTAAATGTTTTAGTGCAACTTTGGTAAGCCGCACTGCTTGATGGATTGTCAGAGCATTACGGCTGCCATAGTGAGGAGCTTCGCAGAGTAATCTGGGTCCAAAACTCCGTCCCCTTCAGCTCCCAAAGTCAAATGAACACAGAGTTAAAAACGATCTAAATTCTTTCATCTTTAATAAAATCATCAGCATTGCTGCTTTACCAGGTGTAACAATTAAGTTTAACATCCAGGCTTCCATGAAAACAGAATTTATTACATTTAACGGAGTTACAAGTTAACAGGAAGTTAGCTCGCTAGTTTCCACCTAAACATTTCATACCATGTTCTGACTGAGAGATTTTTGAAGCTAATTAAAACATACAGCTCTGCTACCACTTCCAACATAAATGAAGACAGAAAACTAAACAGCAGTGGTGTTTGCAGGGTTACTGAAGTTGGACTACCTGGTATATAATGTTGTGCTACGTGATTGCTAGCGACACAGCTATGTTAGCATAACATTAGCACAGTGAAGCTGGAGGATGAACGCCAACTTTTTTCCACTCGATAAAAGTTAAAGTGAGGGATTCTGGTGGTCAGGGACAAATGCAATCGCATAGCAGGATGCTATACACGGGCCAAACTTCAGTCAGAACAACTGAGATTATTCATCCACAATACGAGGTTAGTTATCAATATACTGCAACAACATGGGAATAGAACAGCTGCGAGAGAATTCAACATTAATGAATCAATGGTACGGAAGTGGAGGAAGGGCAGTTTTTGGCTTTCCTCATATTCTAAAAGTGCTTCATCTCTTTGCTATGACTGTCGCCCGGCATAATTTGCAGATGATTATGGTTGAAGCCGCTGCGATGCTTTCAACCAAAACAGGCACAGCTTGATGACATCATCAACATGCGGTAGAGCGGTATAGTCAAAATCTCTATCGTTGGCCATATTTATATCGTTTCTATCGTATATCGTTTCTATCGCCCACCCCTACTCCAGAATCCCCTTCAGAAGTTACCAGAACATCATGAATTGCACGTGTTGTGCCTTAACGCTGTCCCAGATACTACACCCGTGGAGATGCAGAGCATGCCATGCGCTTCATTAATGGCACACGGCTGGATGACCGCATCATCAGGACAGACTGGGATGCCGGCTTCAAGGAAGGAAGACAGTTTGGTCGTGGCAAATCAGGAGGACAGGTGAGGGTTAGGATATGAGTACTTTAATAAATGGAAGCAACCTGCTGTGGATGCCGACTGCTGGTTTATTTATTTATTTTTATTGGAGCAAACTACAAAGCTTAAAGTTAGTTCTGTGAGTAACTGCACTCGTATTTGAATTAATCCAAAAAGATATTAACCCACGACTAAAGTAATGTTAAAGAACATTGTCGACGTCTCTGATCTGGGCTTTAGAGCTCAGCTCACTGGTATAATTTAAACACTTAGTTGTTCATCTTGTTTATTTGAACGAAATCAGCCTCCAATAGATCATGCTGTTGTGATTCGAACCCTGCATAACCTGCAGTTTTATCACTTTGATAAAAATATTGTTTCAGTTTAGTTTTTAATGTTATGGGTTTTGTTTTTTTTACTGATTGTGAGATAAGAGTTTTTAAACCTCTTGACTGGGGTGCACTTTGTTACTAAACATTCAGATCAGCAACTTTCAATTCAATTTTATTTATATAGCCCGAAAAACAACAGCCGCCTCAAGCCGCTTGTCCAGACTTCAGTCCAGAAATGCTTGCGTCTGCTTTTCAGATCCATATCATATCAGATTTGTTTCGTTTAATGCGCCTTATCATCCGGTGTGCCTTATAGTCCGGAAAATACGGTATTTTACTCATACAATTCATAAATGAACTCACCAAAGTAGGGACACTTAATTGGTGATTGTAGTAGTTTCCATTATGTTGAGAGCTCAGGTTTGGCTGATGCTTTTTGCCTGATTGTCATCATCATGACGATCATTGTCTATCATTGAACACTTCAGCAATCTCTGCACTGCAGATATTTTGGACAACAACATAAAATACAGCATACTATGACATTTGAAAAATGACACATACTGAAATGGCATTCAAAAAATCAATACACTTTATCATGGCATTTTAATACACCAGTATGATATTTAGAACTTAGAAAATAAATTATGCATGAATACCCATGGCCTTTAAATAGATGGCATTTCCGTAGTAATGCATTAGCAAAATGAGCTGGTATATTATGCTGTTAACAAACACAACATAACATAATCATGTTTTATTTTGTCGAGCTTTCTGGGAGCGTAAACATGGCAGCAAATATTGGGCAAAGGACCTGATTATTGTTTAGATTTTCCTTTCCTACAAACACCCAGCAGTATGACTCCTGAAAATGTTTGTGTTGGAGCGTAAAAGTTTAGTCTTGGTCATTGAGAACAGCTCATTAACCCTTTACAGCCGATCGGAGCGGACACGCTCTGTTTTGCGTAACTATTTTTAAATCCCAGTAGCACTGCAACCACGTAAGCTAGCGCAAAAATTTTTTTTGCATATGAAACCGGAGGAGTTGTACTCACATCTTATGCCATCAGCTTGTCCTAGGTCACAGTTTCCTTCCACATATAGCTTTGCAAAAACTGCATAAAAAGCGCTTGCAGGAACAAAAACATAATATTCCAGAAACACGCTGTGCCGGTCCGATCAGCTGTTCATAACACTTCCTACGTTGGAATAGACGTCAGCGCGAACTTTTGCATTTCCGCCATTACCTGCCCGAAACCGGAAGTGACGTCATTTTCGCGGAAATGTAGTCTTTTTTACTATCAGGCCCTCAGAGCCTATACTGGTCTTTTTAAAAGTTATCTTTGACTTTATGACTTTCTGTGTCGTTTCTGGGATGCTTAGGACTCATATTGCACTGCTGGAAATAGTTTATTTTGATGCATATGCTGCTTTTTTGCAAATTTGCAGTATAATATTTATTTTCGTTTTTCCTGCAGTGTATAAAAATTGGTGTATTTCAAAAATAAAACTATGAAGACACTCAAAATAAATTTCCTGTGGTGGGAAACTATTTTGTGCAACTTTTTTGTATTTACAGTTTTGAGGGATAAGCCTCTTAAATTACTCCAACTAGAAATATATGTTAAAAAACAAAAACGATTTTCAATTTTTTTTGTAGTTTATTGCACTTTTTTGCAATTTATGTAATTACTATGCACTTAATGAATACATATTATTAAAATCTGGGCTATAATGGTTGTATTGATGTATAGCAACTTGAAATGCTCCCAAAAATGGCTCCACAGCAGGTAAAAATATAATATAAGCTCTGGCGGACTTGGTTCTATGGTAGGTCTTAAAGGGTTAAACAAATGTCACGTTAAAGGTTGGAGTGATGAGAAGTGCTTCTCAAATGGTTGGATGCTGATTTTACAGGGTTGGGTAGAGTGTGTTAGTCTCAGTTGAACAAGTGATTGATTTATACTCTCTTCCTTTCCCCCCCCTCTCTGTGTGTTTCTGTGTGTAACTGTGTAGGTGAGAGATGAGTACAGGCAGGATTATGATCCAGCGAGAGGCGGTTATGGTAAGCTGGCTCAGCAGCATCGACCCACAGAGGTGCGCAATAGTTTTTAGAATAAAGTCCACAGCAGTCTGCCTGGACTACAGAGTCCCAGCTGTCAGTCCTGCTCCGGATTAACTCTCCCACAAGGTCACAGCAAGCTACCACAGATCATCTGAATTTTGTCATGAAAGCCCTGTGCAGCAGTCCTGCTCGGACCACTGGATCCAGGTGTGAGCAGATGTTATTTATTTGTTTTGGAGGCTTGGTTTTTGCTCTGCCCACCTCTGCGACTAATATACCTGCCATCTGTCTACATGGTTGACATGTGATATTTGGTGATGTTTATTATCCTGTGTAAAGAAATGCCATTGATTTTCCTGCAGGCTGGAAACCCTCTGATAAAGTTGTCGTCTTGATTTTCTGTGTCATGTTCAAATAACAACCTGAAATTTTGAAGATGTAGTCTGCTGTTCCATGTTTGAAACCATGTCCAAAACTGCATACTTTTTAAAATAAAGTCTTGTTTTTTTGAAAGTTCATGTCATTTTGTGGAGTCTGTTTGATTAAACAGGTCTTTGCTTAAATCTTCGATCTCTCTCAAATACGGCTAAAGAACAAAATGTAGCAATGTTTGATTCCTTTTCCTCTTTGTATTTTGGCTGTTTGACAAATGCTAGTTGATGGAAATAAGCTGTAAATACAAATTGTGTAAAGTGTCCACTTGTGTTACTGTCTGCTGTATGCTACTTCTCCAGTGTGGAGACATGAGAGACATACATTGTTATTATCTGTCGCAGAAAGGTGGTTATATATATATATATATATATATATATATATATATATATATATATATATATATATATATATATATATATATATATATATATATATATATAAAATATCTCTTCTCTTCATTGTGGCACCTGTCAGTGGGTGGGATATATTAGGAAGAAAGTTAATATTTTGTCCTTAAAGCTGATGTGTTAGAAGCAGGAAAAAATGGACAAAAATAACAATGTTAGTGAAAAGGGCCAAATTGTGACGGCTAGCTTAGTCTCCAAAAGTGCCATCGCTTGTGGGGTGTTCCCGGTCTGAAACGGTCAGTATCTACCAAAAGTGGTTTATGGAAGGAACCATGGCGAAGCAGCAACAGGGTCATGGGTGGCAAAGACACATTGATGCATGTGGGGAGTGAAGCAAGGCTGTACGCAGTGTGTAGCATTGGACAATGTTCTGCTGGGAAACCTTGGTTCATGCCATCCATGTGGCTATTACTTTCATCAGGGCAGCATAAGGGGGACCAACGCAATGTTAGGCTGGTGGTCATAATATGAGCGTAATAAAATAAAGGAAATCCAGCAATAAAAGGAGAAGAAATAGTACATTTTGGATATACACTTTAAACCCATCACCTCCCTACACTTTTATACAAACTAAATATGGAATAAACACAAACAGTTTGAAAAGCTCAGGATTGTACAGTCCTCACTCTGCCTGTGATTTTAATATTGCAAGTTTTAATAGGTAGTCAGCTGCTCTCTTATCTCAACGTGAGATGTGGAGATGAAGCAATTAGCAAAGCAGAATACTAGAAATTAGCTTTCTCATTTTGCCCTCACCACCAGTTCCTACATCACATCCTTTCAAGCAGGTTTTGAAAATGAACACAAGATGGCAGAAGAGGAGGGTGGAGTTCCTTGAAATAATGAAGGGCAGAGAGACTGAAAAGAATACAATTTCCATGTGAGCTTAGGTTGTTCAGAGTGACGAGAGCGTAGAGTTAACAGTTTAAACACGTACTTGCACTTTCCCCCCCTTTTCTTTCACTTTCATAGCCTCTTCCTGGGGACTCCCCGGGAAAAAAAAATCCCAAACAAACAAAAACTGTGATTCCCAATAGGAGGAAGTATTTGTGGAGTTGTCAGAGTACTTAGGAAGACTGTAGAGTACTGAGTAGAGTATCTAAAAATAAACAAAAGCAGTTAATGGCTCAGCAAAGGTCAGTATCAGACAGAATTATAAACTCATTATGCTCCATTTCCATCTTTGGTCTGACACTGCGTCTGCTATCAGTAGTAGAGGTAGAGTAGAGGTAAGTGAAAAGTATTCAGCAAGTTGCTCAGATTGTTTTTGGCAGATGTGCCTCACACTCCGGCAGTGATTAGTTAACCCACTATGGACAGGTCTATTGCAGTTTAGAATCACCAGTTAACCTGACCAAGACCTTCTTGCTGTGAGACAGTAGTGCTAGCCACCCTGCTGCTCAAGGAACCAGTTGTCTTATAACCCATTTGGACCCAGGCATAGATAAGCAGCAACTGTGCCAGGAGGTCCAAGAGTATAATGGCCCCCAAACTGCATACCCATGCCCCACATACTTTATAAGTTGTAGGTGTCTCTGTTTCAATAATATCCCCACACTAAGATGCAAATATAAAAAAAGCTAAAAAATAAAGCAAATATTAAACCAGATGTAAAACGTGAAACTAGCCATCCCACACATGATTGAATACTGTAAACAAAAAACAAACAAACAACAACAACAACCTAAAACTATAGGCTATGTAATACTACTGAACAAACTTTTTTGAAATGATGAAATCTGATGCATGAAGAGACAATTTGATAGAAAAGACTCTTTGTGTGGCAGCGTAAATGTAAAAGTAGAATCAGACTGAATTATAGGCGCCTGTTTGTCTCTGTTGCACACCTTTAACCTGTATCTTCAGGCCCTTTTGTTACGCTGCAGGTGGAGTTTGAAGTTGAAGGAGGTCTGGCCTTGACTAATGGATTGTAAAAGGTTTTCACTCTGTCCTCAGTACCACAGAGAACCTGTTCTTATGTGGATTTTCATGCTTTCCATGAAAACTACCTTTGTTATAATTTGGGCATCATATATCACATTTTTTGCACGCTCGATGAAAGGTGTTAAAGTATTTTATTTTGAAAGTTCCATCTGCACTAACCATTTCGATCTAGATTGTGGTTCAGTGTTGTGTTTAGGTACCTGGAGACTGGCTAAGTCACTGTTTCATTTAGTGAATGTCTTGTCACACAGATGGATTCAACTCCAGTGTCTTTGAATGTGGCCGGCATCAGTGGTGCTTGTTCTGCTCTGAAGCCACAGTGTGTTCAGTGTAGCAGCACATGAACCAATTCTCCACCTACTCCTGATTCTGGTTGAAGTGGACCTCCATCTCTCAGCAGCTTCCAAGCCTGCAGGCAGGAAAACACAGCACATGATGGCCTGGTGGTTATCAGTAACCACACTTTTAAAAAACGCTTCATTCAGGCTCAACATGTAATTTTTAATGGGGTCAGATTATAGTCAGAATTAGCTAAACATCGTGTTATTGAGAGGACTGAAATGCATCACAGTCGCCTGCTTTTTTCTCATTAAGAAGAACATTCCTAAGACAACCTGTCGTTGGCAGGTTGGAGTTAAAGTCAGATAATGTTTCACCATCACAATTAAGAGCAACAGCTCTCAACACCAGCCTTTGGAGTGGGAGACAGCGTGGTTATTAATTCATGATGAGAGTGGTTCATGGATAAGCAGTCAAACAAACCAGCATAAACTCACTCATCTTTAAGCCTTTCTAAGCACTAAGTGTTTCCAAACCCCTGTCCACATACTTTCACATATGTCTTCTGTATGTCTGTTTTTAATTGAAGTTAGTTTAACCTCACGGAAACCTCAGTGTGAAGCTCTCGGTAACATTTGAGAAAATAGTATGCATTCAGAGTTCATGAAACATCTTTTAGATGAGTCATTTTTAAATGTTCAGCAATATACCTCCCAGCAGAGATTATGACTGGGAATAGCAGGAGGAGGTTAAGTGAAACCGATCCTGGTAGACTATTTAGGCCAGAAATACTGGGCCTACTAGACATTAAACCTGCACGAACTGCTCAGTCATGGAAACCCCTGCTATGAAGCCGTGCATATTTTTTGTGCTGATGCCAAAGGAGGCGACAACAGAGGCGACTTTTACACACTTACACGCCTCAGTGACCTGCCCGCTCTGTAGCATTACATCTTCTGGCACTATTTGCTGAGTCTCTGTGGTTCCTAAATGCATCCACATATTTTTCAGTTATGGCAAATGTACTGGTTCTTAGAAAACATCATTCACATAAGCATTTTTTTCTATGTCTAAGTGCTTTTTATCTAACATTCACTTCCCAGTGAAAGTATTAAGAGCTACTCTGGGTTCACTATCTTCCACAAGGATACTTTGGCATGCAGACTAGAGAAGCCAGGGATCGAACCACCAACCTTTCTACCTTGCACCACAGCCACAGTTCAACCCAAGTTAATCATGGAATATCTAGAAGGGAAGAAATTTCACATATTGTTAAGATAACACACTTGAATTCAGCGAGCACTTGAGAGCAACACATGTTTGTAAAGACAGGCTGCATGGCTAGTTGCTTGATCTTATACACTTGGGGCATTGGGATTGAAGATACTATGTGACCAATTTTTGTTCTGTGCATTGTAAGTTATGAGAGTTAGTATGCATAATAGCATCAAGAGGCTCAAAAAATGCCTTTTACACAACATTAAGATCTGGTAAGTGGAACATCCACCTACACTTCATCATTTCTCAGGTGATCTTAACTCATTTACTCACAAGTGAACTTTGGATAAAACAGCTTTTCCTTTTCTGTTTCCACATACAGAAAATTAGAGATGATGTTTTGATTTAAATATACCATCTTCCAAGAAAGAAGACAAAGCAGCCTTCACGTGAGATGCTTTCTGACCGAGTCAGCTAATAAATTAATTTCACAGTTAGAATACAATTTGGAGTTCATAATTAGTCTTCGAGGGAATATAAATTAGCGGGGAATATACAGCAGGTGAGAAGCACTGCAGAGAAACATGGACTGATTCAGTCTGTAACTGTTGGAGCCTATTTCTACGACGAATTTCATCACAACTTTGGAAATAAGGACTTGGTTAAATTATCATGTTTTTAGAAAGTCAATGCCATTTTGACCTAAAAACACTGAAAGTAAAATTGACACGATTAAAGATTAAACACCATCTCATTACTTTTCACCCAGCAGCCCAACATTTCACATATTAGCACTCTTTAGCACAATATAGACATGTTGTCCTGGGCTCACTGATGGACAAATGCGTCACCTTTCTACTGAGTCAGAAGAAACAGTCATTTTATCCCATTTCTTTCCTTTTCTTTCTATTTTTTTGCCTGAAAATATCAGCTACAGGCACTTCAAACAGTTCAGTGACTAAACATGCAGATTTCCTGTTATTGAGGGGGGATCTCATTACAGCAAAGTAATTCACTCCTCAGTGGCTGCTTTGGAAATGCATCTACACCCGAGAGCTCCAGCGTGCCCATAAAAGAGCTAAATTAGCACATGGTAGTTCGACATTTTGTGGCCATAGGGGAAGTGTTTGCGGGAAATGAGGTGCTTTATCTGGCCGCCTGCTTTACATTCAGCGTAAATGTGAGCTCTTGATTCAGCACTGCGCTGAGGAAGAATCACTGTAACAGATATGACAGGTAGGTGCTCTGTGTCGAGCCCTAAAAAGCCCTCTGTCCTTCCTCACACATGCTGTTGGATAGTGTTTCATCATCGGCGGTTCCATTAAATTTGTTTCATCTGTCATCCGATACACCATAAAGGCATGACGCTGGGGACATAAAAACACGGGTTACGTGTCAGTGAAAATAATGGCAGGAGTTAGAGCTGACACTGTAAAATCAACACAGAGGAAAGAGGAAAAAACCTAATATGATCTATGAAAGATCTTCCTTGCTTCAGATGGGAGAGTAGCTTCAATGTGATATTCAAGGAAATCTGAAACATTTGACCCACGAATGGTCAAGTGCAGATCTACTTCAGGTATATTTATACTCCTTCACTCAGTAGGTCTGTTTGGTAGATCAGCCTTTCATCTGTCAGCGTGGCAATCGACTAAGATGAGAGACACGTGCTGGGTGGAGGAAATAGCTCAGCTGGAAGAGTAAGAAAAGACAGGAGGGAAGGCGAGTGAATCAAATTTCTGAGGAGGAAATCTTGTTTTAGGGAAATGTAGCCCGGGGCTATGTTTAATACATTAAAAGCAACCAGTAATGTTATCACCCAGAGTTACAGGGAAATAAATAACATTAGATGCGAATAACATCCAGTAGCGGTCCAGTCAGAGGCTCTATTACCAACCACGAAATCATATTCTTGCTATGAGAAAAGTATGTGTTTTTAAATACAACAGTTTTTAGTCAGTGACTCATTTGTTGTGACACTCAAAGCATCAGAAGGTGATTTTTAAATATTAAAACATGATTTTCTTTATTACCATTCATGTATATCTGCACTGTCTGTTGTTGACTGTCTGTTGCTGAGCGTATTTGTACTGGCCTTTGGTGTCAGGTATGAGCCACATGGGTCATACTGTTATTCTTTGTGTGTTTGTTTTTGGGTACTGACAAAAAGGGAAAAGTCCAGGGAAGACATCACAGCGACACTAATACGGACATCCGGCAGACATGAGGCCACATCCCAGATGCTAATACAACTTTCATTTTTTTAACAGCCTTAAATGTTCTTAAATGGATGTTCATAGATCTGTGATCCATTTCCAGGAAATATTTGCCACTGAGGTTAAAGCTAACAGATGCATATCATTTGATGATCAATGACAGCTGTGTTCCTGTCATACAGTCTATAGCTAGTGAATATTTAATAAAAAACATGGCTCCTGGCTTACACACTGGCAAGACTTATCTTGGATGAGAGACTAACCATGGTATTAGATAACAAATGGGTTTGGAGAATACAGTCATGGCCAAAAATGTTTCGCAAAGGCTTAAAATGTGTTTTTTATGTACTTCATGCAGTTTTTATTTGTACAAGGACCAACTGCTCACCTACTGACACTGATGTGCACCATTGATCTGAGATATTCAGTTGTAGGGAAATTGAACTCAAATGTACACATGTCAAATCATATTCATCATGTTTATCATATTCAAAGAAACCCGCTCAAGTTTAAACCGAGGATCAAAATGAGGAAAGAACGACTTAAGTGACTTTGAATGTGGCATGGTTGTTGGTGGCAGGTAGGCTGGTCTGAGTATTTCAGGCACTGCTCATCGACTGGGATTTTTCCAGTGTACTAAATCTTTGAGAAATCTTTTCAGCACTAGTTCTTAAGCTAAAAAAGGGTCCAACCAAAGTTTACCTACCAAATTTCACTATCACCTGTGACAAAACAGATTTATTACATATACACTGATCGGGCATAACATTATGACCACTAACAGATGATGAAGGATAAAGCATTGAGTTAGAGGGTGAGCACGTTCTGTCGGTTGCAGGTGGACCCAAATGCAGAACACCAGACAGACAGAAATAATAGTAAATAAACCCTTTATTAGGAAAACAGCAAACTCTAATAACAAAGTCAAATAAAGGAGCAAACCACAGTCTAAAATAATCACAGGGAGCGAGGATAAACAGAGAGCACATCAGGACAATGTATCAGGGGAGACACGCAGACACTATGACAAAGATTAAAGGAAGATAGGACTATATATAAACTCAATGAGGAGTAACTGGGATACAGGGCACAGGTCAGAGCAGAGCACAGGAGGAAAGGATTCACATCAGGAGGTTAAAATAGAATGAGACACCTCCAGTAAAACAAGAAATGTCCAAAGAAAACTAACAATAAGACATGAAGCCGAACATTAAACACACAAACAGAGACGTGGATAAAGGCAAGGCAGGAGCGTGTAAACAAAACTTGGGAGACTGGAATAATAATAACATGAGAACAAGGACAGAAATACAACAATATCACTGTGAATAATATTCTATTAATAGGATAAAATATTTACCTTTAGGTTTATTGAATGCATTTTACTCTTTGGAGATTTTCCTTTCACGTGTCTGTGTGGGAGAAAAGTGAGACGCCACATTGAGTTTGTGTAGCATTTGTGTGTGCGATCAATGGAAAGATAAATTCTGCCCATGTTAAATATTTAAATATGACTTCTGTTAAGATATAATAATAATAATAATAATAATCATAATAATAATAATAATATGGATTCTTTTTCCCGCCATCTCTGATGATATATGGTTTCTAGTCCCTCCGGAGTTCTGTAGTACTGATAGAGACTAGGAGTGTAGGCTCATCTTGACTGTCTTAATACACATCCTGTTTTTGAGCTCGCAGGTATGAGTTGTTATGTAGTTTGAACAATTCCCATTGCCCCCTCCAACATCCCACACCTCACCATTTTGACACGTAGCCTGTAGTTTCATTTCCAGATGATATTCAGCTCACATCTGACGTCTTATTTTGATTTTTTTTTAAAAAGGGGATGAAGGTGTGAAGTGTCAGGCCCGGAGTGACAGCCTTTTGATCAAAGCTTGAGCCAGCTGTCCTCTCTGTGGTTGTTAGGAGCATTTTCAGTGTTGCTGATTGGATCCTATTACTATATTATTATTATTATTGTCATTCAGTTGTGTGAGCTATATTAATATTTTTGGCTCATTGCTGCTCTCAGCTTTAAGTGCTGGTTACAGTATGGTGTCCAGTGTAAAAAACATGGACCTGCAGGGTGATTCTGTCAACTTTTTGAATTCTTAAATTGCATGTTTTTGAAGCTTTGCCCACACAGGGCTGATGGGGCTGACAAAGCACTGCTAAATGTGTCTACATTCATTTTGGATAACTCCTTTAATAGTGAGTTTATTAAAGGATAGGTGAGGAGAAGTAAGGATTCTGCATACTGCTTTATGTCCAAAAAGAGAAAGAAGAAACTTGATTTGAGGCGTTCATTAAACTGGTACTCTAATCTCCAGAGTGTGTTACCAGTGACAATGAGTCCTGATTAGAACAAACACTCGTGGTGATAATGAAGGACTGACAATAGGTGCATTAGTTGCATAATGGCAAGTATGATCTCCTTCAATTTGGAATAACAATGTTGATGCAGTTTGCTTTCAGGTAGTTTCATTTGAGCATAATTCATAATAATGATCATAAAAAGGTGTCTGTTTGGACAGCAACTCTAAGTCTTTGCTATTCTTTTCTATGTCTTGTTCCAGCTGAGAGATCCTGTCTGTCATAACTGCTGGACTGGTGATGCTTGCAAACAGTTACGGCGTCGGTCTCTCGATGGGAAACATCGGCCCTAATATCACGCTCCACAACACTCTCAATACCCTACAGCTTTCTCCAGAGCTTTACCTCATCTTCTGTGCTCCCAAAGTGCCGCAGTACATGTGTTACTCGTGCTCACTCACTAAAGATCAATGTCAGCTGAGTGAAACACTTAGGGGAGTTTAATTTGAACGCACTCATACCTGTGCAGCCTGTGACTTCCGTAGCTACAGGTCAAGTGTTTTTTAAGTGAGAAGCTTGCTGTCAGGATTTTCACACCAGTATCATTCCTGTGATACCAGTGACGCTTTCCACAAGTGTAACAAATGTCAAAAGCTGTCATGCAAGATCTTCTTTTGCTCCAATTGCAGAGCACCTAGTCCCTTTGGTAATCATGTTAAGGCTAATTGAACACAATTATAATTACAGGAGATTTTCCTCAGTCACTTTCAGTTGTGCACAGTCCATTTCCTAACTCTGATCGATCAGCTCATTTACAAGCTGGTTTACAGTACAGAAACTTCCCACTAGTTTGCATGTGTATATACACTATATGGCCAAAATTCGCCTAGTGAAAATCGCATAGAGAGCTTCATGTAATGGGTTTTCGTGGCTGAGCAGCTACATCCAAGCCTTACATCACCAAGCACAGTGCAAACTGCCGGATGCAGTGGTGTAAAACATGTCACCACTGGACTCTAAGGCAGTGGAGATCTCTAGAGTGAAGAATCAGGTTCTCCGTCTGACAATCTGATGAACGAGTCTGGGTTTGGCAGTTGCCAGTTAGTCTGACTGCAGGGTGCCCAATGTAAAGTTTGGTGGAAGAGAGATTATGGTGTGGTTTTTTTTCAGGAGGCTCCAGTCAAAGGAAATCTTAATGGCTCAGTTTACCAAGACATTTTGGACAATTTCATACTCCAATGAAATTGTTGGGATGTTCAGTTCCCGTTGCAGCATGATTTGGTGTGGAGGAGGTTTACTGGCCTTCGCTGACCTCAAACTGATAGAACACCTTTGGGATGAATTAGAGCAAAGACTTGTGAGCCAGGCCTTCTCATCCAACATCAGTGTCTGACCTCACAAATGAGCTTCTGCAAAGAATGGTCAAAAATTCCCCTCAAACACTTTCCTAAACCTTGTGAAAAGCATGTCCAGAATCTTGGTGAGCAGGGTTTTTTGCTTTGTTGTTTTCGATTTAGTAGGTTATGGTATTAAATGTAACCTTTGTGCTTTTAAAAATTTAAATAAAGGTTGCTCTTCAGATTACATTTTATTGAAGTCTGGCACAACTTACAACGATATGGTACAAATACTGGTCAAAGGAGCTTGTAAAGAAAAGCGTCTGGACTTCTTTAAGTTTCTTGAAGACGTTTCACCTCTCATCCGAGAAGCTTCTTCAGTTCTAAGGTCAAATGGTGGAGAGTCCCAGATTTAAACCTAGTGGGAGTGACCCCCCAAAGAGGGGCAAAAGGACCTCCTGATGATCCTCTAATCGCCTGAGCCAAGGTGGGAAAATGGGTGTGGGTCCCAATCAGCCAGAGTTTCGGGTGAGCTCATTGTGAAACCTGGCATTAGAACTGAAGAAGCTTCTCGGTGAAATGTCTTCAAGCAACTTAAAGAAGTCCAGACGCTTTTCTTTACAAGCTCCTTTGACTACGATGACCTGGATGACTGAGAACCTTCACAGACATACAAATACTGGTAATTATATAGCACCTTTCCACTCAATTTGTGCACTCAAACCACTTTCTGCTAAAAGTCTCATTCACACAATAACACACTCAAACTCCAGTAGGTGCATTAGGGGTATTTCAGGGTTCAGCATCTTGCCCAAGGTTACGCCAACATGCAGACTAGAGGAACTGGGGATTGATCCACCAATCTCCCTGTTGGTGGATGACCTGTTCCACTACCTGAGTCACATGATATGTCAGTTCATAGGAGGCATTGTAGAACCACTCAGAAGGGGGCTGAATGCTTTTAAAGGGACTTGAATTAGTACTTTCATTATCCTAAAGCCTTTTTGTAAATTTATCTCAAGTATTTTGAATTTCAAGTAATCTTTCAAGCCAGAACCAAACAGTGCCAAATGAAAGTTTTTTCATCATTTCCATCTTGAAACTCCTTATTTGTCCTAACATCTTTTCCTCATCCATAGAGAACATGATATAATACTGCATACAGTACTGTATATTTATATAATTCTGTTGGTGGGATGCTGCCTCTCAGCAGGCTGGGGTCCTCCTTATCATCTTCACAGTTTAGCTGTTGATGTTTAGGCCAAGCTGCAGCTGTCAAATGAAAAGCATCCCGTGGAGCCAGTGTCTACAGGTTCACATCAAACCCTGGCAGACTCCATCTGCTCAGAAGGCAAGACCTATATTTATCCTACCTTGAAATGCCTGACTGTAATTGCATCAGCTAGTGTAGGTATCAAACTGAATCATACACTCCTTTTTTCTTCCTTACTAAAATAATTTGCACTTTAGGTTCCTCAGTACCTACATTACCTTCTTCCTGTGAGTATTAACAGCAAAAAGTTTAAACTGTGACTTTAATGTTGGTAGATACACCAGATATAACGCTGCAACCAAGGGATTAGCTAAGTTTCATTTATCAACCAGACTGAGCATGTGGAGGGAAAAAAGCTACAAAGGGCTAAACAAAAGACACATTAAAAAAAAGAAATGTAGAATAATTCCTTGGTGAAGCAACACTGAGTGGCTGCTAAAGCTAAGAGACAACTACAGTTAGGTGTTGTCATGGTCCTGAGTCTGATGACTCAGTGTTTTGTGTTTCTTTATATTACTCTGTGTTCTTGTTTATTCTGTTATGTCTTTGGGTTTGGTTTGCCATTCGTTAGGGTTTTATTTTGTGCTGCCTGCTCCCACTGCTCTGTGTTCCCTCTGTCTGTCCATGGTGTCACTGTGTCTGCTTGTGAGTCTGTCTGTTTAGTTCAGTGTCTTGTCTGGTTCTCTGTGTCTGTTAGTTTCCTGTTTTATTCTGAAGGTCCTTGGCTTATGTGAGTGTGTTCAGGTTACGTTTCTCCTGCCTCGTCAGTTGTGATTTCTCCCACGTGTGTTTCCCTCCTGTCTCCCATCCCCTGATTACTGCTGTGTGTATTTAAGCCCTGTGTGTTCTCCTGCTTGTTGCTGGTTTGTATGCGTTATTTGGTGTTTTCTGGTCTGCTGTGCTCCCGTCGTCATCCTGTGAATTCTCCCTGCAAGTTACCTTCACTCGTGTTCAGGTTTTGTTTAAGTTTTCCCAGTTTAGGTTTTACTCAGTTCTGTTTTTCGCCACCCTCGCCTTTGTTGTTTGAGCATCTTCCATAGATAAAGCTTCCTCACCTCAGTTGTGCCGCATCTTAGGTCCGTTAATAATTCCGAACCGTGATAGCTGTGCTGGAACTGCTAATACCTAATTGTTGCTACCCAAAGTTGGCTTATGGCAAAAGGGAGCCATAATAATAATGATAATATTAATAATTATATGAGATGGAAAAACACGTGGAGGCTGTTTGGGTAAGTTTGAAAAGGCTTAACTTTTTAACAATAGTCAATTTAGAATTGCTTAAAACGCGGCTTGAGAGAAATGGAGCCCCAGGGAGAACGACCACAGGTACAAACTTTACACAGAAAGTCCCGATAAGGTTTGAACCCATAATGCTAACAACTCAGCTACATGGCACACCAATAGATCCACCCATCTTTTAGTTTGGGTGGGGGGACTGGGGCCCATTCCAGCCATGCAGACACCCTGATAGCAACGTCTGATTGATGATGTGACAACTACTTCTATCAATCATGTTAATTCTGAGGCAGAACCACAGCTTTCCAGCAACGTGGAGTTTAGACTTAAATTAATTTCCTTTAAATAATCTTTTCATTAGTGAGGTGAAATTGAATTATATTTATGGATATAATGAAACAGTTTCCTTTTAGATTATTAATGCACAAAAATGAAAATACATTTGAAACCAAAGTGAACGACAGGAACTCAGCAGTTAACTGTGAAGCCCTGATCAATGGAGTGCCTGTGAAGATATCATCTCACTGTGTTACATGGTTATTGTGCCTGATTCCATAGAAACAACCTGCACGTATAAAGTATGACTTCACATGAACTTGAACAGAAAAAATGACGTCTGAGGAGAATCCCCAAGGATCTGAAAGCTTCATGTCAGTGCTGTTAACTGTCTTTGGAGGAGAGACTTACTGACACCACCACGTACTTCACAACAAACTAAACTGATATACTACCTCTGCCAAGGCAAGGCCAAAGTGATCAGTGCTGTTTTTTAGTTAGCTCATTTAAATTTCACTGGTAGAGAGATGAAACATGGTGTAAAGAAAAACTACATTAAGTGCTGATATAAATATGGGTTAGATTTTATATGAAGTAATAATAATGGATTGGATTTATATAGCGCTTTTCAAGGCACCCAAAGCGCTTTACAATGCCACTATTCATTCACGCACTGGTGGAAGCAAGCTACGGTTGTGGCCACAGCTGCCCTGGGGCAGACTGACAGACGCGAGGCTGCCATATCGCACCATCGGCCCCTCTGGCCATCACCAGTAGGCGGTAGGGTAAAGTGTCTTGCCCAAGGACACAACGACCAGGACAGAGAGCCCAGGGATCAAACCGGCGACCTTCTGGTTACAGATGCGCTTCCCAACCCCCTGAGCCACGGTCGCCCCAAATGAAGTCAGGCAGTGGCTTTAGTAAAAACTTCGATCCTGGAGTGCTCTTACATATATGTTTTGTTGGATATTAATTATAAATAAATCAGTAATAGATAAAGTTGGTAGGAACTTCAAACGAAACCAGTGTTTTTCCCAGAGGGGAACAAGTGGGATTAAGAAAGGCATTGTTTCCAGATATGTCATACCAGAATGTTTCACGAATGAGCCAGAAGAAACATGTATCACATCAGCTTTATGGAGTGCTGTTCTCTCCTTTCGTCTGACCTTGCTTTATAAATCTAGTCTCATAAGTAACACCTCGAGGCTGTGTTTGTTTTCATTACAAGGGTAACTGGACAGAGATGTAAAGCAGCTCTCAGCATACTGACAAAACCTTCCTTAAACCTCAAAAATGGACTTCACTTATACAACATAAGCTAAATAATGACTGTTTAGCGTAGTAGGTGTGAAAGTGAACCTTAGTGCCAGCGTTTCAGTGCTCTTCCTTCCACCCATTGCATGATGGGATAGGCCTTCAGCTCCATGTAACCCTGAACAGGAAAAAGTAATATTGGAAAATGAATGAATAATACAACTAAGCTTATGCTGAGGTTCTTTCAGAAACTCACAGCCGTGGAGACGACTGAATACTTTTCCAGGCAAATGACCTGCCAAAATATTCCACGAGCAGATGCTGTGAATAAAAAGTTAGAGGAAGAGTGCATTGATCCCTTGGCTGGCTCCGTTTGGTTTGCAGAATAAATAAGAGCATGCGAGGAAAATTGGGACAGGGGACTGTGGGGTGGCTTTGAAATTGGTGGCAAATTACAGCATCGCATCGGGACAAGTATCTAGAAAAGCCACAGGGCCTGGTAAATCTTAGCCCTTCATCACTTAACACTGCCAAATAATTTTACTGGAGCAGACTACAAGCACATATTGTTGCAGGAAAGCTTGCTGAGTACACATGCTCATTTTTAGCATAAGCTGCATATAGTTACACCTGGGAGAGTCCAACACAGCCGCACACACACTCTCATTGTTTGCCCCCCCCCTGAGTCCAATTATGATGAGAGGCACGGTCACCATTATAAGCACAGATATGAAATTTCATCATCTTATATCAGCTGAACTCAACCATAAAGGACACTGAAGGGAAATAACCACTTCTATCAATATTCAGACAGTGAATCAGCTGACACGTAACTGTTGAAAATTCTCCAGTTAAATGTCCTGTGTTCAAATATTCAGCCATGAATATTCCCCTCTCACTTATTCCATATTAAAAAATGTAAAATGTAAATGAGGCAGCTAAAGCTATGCTCAAACTAGAGGTGATAATGATAAGGAAAGTTGATGTAAACTGTATGCATCAGCAAAATGTCCCTGTTATATCCCCACCCCAACCAGGCCATTACATTTACTCATTACATTGATTTATATAGACCAGCAGACCAGCTCCGAACAAACTAAAGGCACAGACGCTGCTAGACGAATGGATATTTTCTTTCTCTGTCTGTCTTCGTCTCGCCTCCATTTCTCCAGATTCCTCTCTGCAGCGGACAAAAAACTATCCAAATCTACCTGTTACAATTGTGAACCTAATAATTGGTTGTGCCACCCTTGGCAGCAAGAACTGTGATCAAATGCACATCTCTGCAGAGGAGTTTTGGCCAACTCTTCTTTAGAGAATTACTTAAATGAAATTATTTAAAAACTACACTGGAGGGTTTTCAAATATGGATTGCCTGTTTAAGGTCATGCCAAAGCGTCTCAATCTGATTTAAGTATGGACTTTGATCAGACCGCACCAAGAACTCATGAACTCTGACCTTTGACCTGGTTTTGTTGTTTCTGCTTCCTGTCTACTATCAAATGTTTAGAATTACTAATGAGTCCTTTTATAATTTTACAGCTGTTGGCACCATCGATTGTTTCGTATTTGTCTCCATCTGGTATAGGTAATATTGAAATTAAACATAACCGAAATTCCCCAAAAATTGGAATGTAAAATTAACTCATTCACTGCCATTGACGTCTATAGACGTCAATTACGTTTTTCAATGGGAGGGGGCAGGTGTGGGATTTGAAGGGGAAGGTGACTGGAAAGGCAGAAAAACCCCAAGGGCACCTTACAACACCGACCCTGATAGCAGGCTAGACGGTGACCTAGGCAGGCACCAACTTGAAAAACTGAAGCCCACCAGCAGTAAAAGTAGACCTGCAAGGAGGTGCAGGGTTTGCGCACATAAGGGATTGCGCAGTGAGACAAAAATGTGGTGCAAGTCTTGTTGTGTGCCCTTGCATCCCGGAAAGTGTTATAATGATTACCACACAAAAGTGAATTATTCATTGTGAATAAATGTTTCACTATGTACATTTTATTTTTTCATATATTTGTAAATAAATTGTTTTGATAAAACATAACCTTTCTCAGTGTTATTTCTGTTTTATAGAAGTGAAAAACTATTTTATATGTTAGAGGTGTCACAAAGCAAGAAATATTAGTGTCAAAGGCACTTTTCTGCTTGAAATGTATTTTTCACAAAAAGCTCGTTTTCTCCCTTTTTTTGGTCAAAACAGGCATTTTTGGTGGAACCCACCTCTCTTCTACAGCTGATTACTAAAGAATGGAAAATGGTAGAAACAAGCTTTTTTTTTTGGATGAAAGAAGAGAGTCTGTTCTTCATTTTGGTAGGTTCAGCGTTTATATGATCATAACACACAGTTTTCTGTGGCTCTTCAAAAATGAGTAAAAATGCTCAAAAACCCTGGCAGTGGGGAGTTACCTGATTTGAAAATGGCTGGCAGTGAATGAGTTAAAATAAAAACAGAATCCAGTGATTTGCCAATCATACCATGAGATATGCTTCCTTTTGAACTGAATGCTGAAAACAAGCCAGACGGTCTCTTTCCTCTTCAGTTTGGAGGATGTCACATCCATATTTTCCAAAGAGAAGTTCATATATTGATTTGTCTGACCCTAAAACAGTTTTTTCTCTTTGTCTCAATTCATTTTAAATAAGCTTCAGCCCAGAGAAGATGGCAGTCCTCCTGTATCATGCTCAGCTATAGTTTCTTCTTTGCACAATAGAGTTTTAACTTGCGTTTGTGGGTGGCACAGTGTTAACAGACTGATTTCTAGAAATGTTCCTGAGCCCATGCAATGATTTCCACGACTGAATCATGTGTGTGTTTAATACAATGCCAAAAGATCACAGGTTTCCAGTACTGAGTTTCTCCAGATTGTGTGAATCTTATGATGATGGCATGTAGATATCATCGATATGATATCCAAAGTCTTGCAATTTTATGTGGCAGAACATTATTCTGAAATTGTTCAATGATTTAAAGAAGCAATTTTCTGCAGATTTGTGAATCTCTGTCAATTTTTACTTCTGAGAATCTCTTCCTCTTTTCATATGTAGTCACGTTAGTGCCCTGATGCCAGTTAACGTTATTAGTTGCAAAATATTTCTCCAGCTGTTTCTTTTTATTACCACTTACATTTCCAGCCTTTTATTGTCCCTACACAACTTTTTTGAGACACGTTGCTGTCATCAAAATTTAAAATGAGTTTAAACTTGAGCTTTTCTTTATTATATTGTGAATAAAATATGGATTTATGAGATTAGCAAAACATTGCATTCTCTTTTTATTTTTATTTTATACACAGTATCCCAACCTTTTATAACTGGGTTGGCAAGATGGAGCTGAACGCTACACTACTCCAAAAGGTAAGGTAATGCTTGATCAAGTCTCCCAAAGTCTGTACAAAATGACCTCCCGTTGGCCACTAATATGCATACACAGCACTTAAAGCTGTCCATTAACTTGTAAGTTATCCTGTTCTTTAGGATGCTAAACTCACGTTTTTACAACAGGTTTGGTGATGCAACATCTCAAAGAGACGCAGCAAAAGTTGACAGAAGATGACTATAAAATAATTTGTAAAATAACATTTCTGAATGTCACACCATCATTTAATTAAACATACTTTTATCAGTTATCTGACTATAAATAACTCTGTTACATGTAGCTAAAATTAGTAATTCCCCAGTGCAGATGGATTAATGCTTAGGAAACAAAAGAGAAAAAAACAGTTTAGCATTCTATATATGGAGGAAGCGTTTGTCTTTTTCGTGTGTGGATGTGTATTTGTTTGCCTGTGACTGTGAGAAAGCCTAAATATGCCAGCGTGCATCTGTTTACATTTTAATGGGCAAAAAGATTTCAATATCAAAGTGAAGCGGATGTCTGGATAAATGAGGCAATTATTTTCACAGATTCCACTGAGACTCATTTGCATTATATGCTAACTAGGGCTAACAGCAGGTAAGCGGGGAATGAGCACCAAGAGTAGATGTTATCTGACACAGCAACTTAATTCTGTCCCCAAGATAGATTTGGAGAGGAGGACTATATTTAAACATTGTCAAGAAACACAAGATGTGTTCTGCTGGGAATAAATAGGTTTCTACAGGAGGTTTAACATAACAGATGGCAAAAAAGGTGCAAACTCAAAGTTCCAGAAATCAGTACTATATATCAGCAATATATTAAATTTGCAATGATAAAAGCATTACTGGTATTACCAGACTTTCTGTGCTGTAGCAAATCGAAGCAGTGATGTCCAATAAACATCTTAATATTATATATCTATAATATTATGTTCACAGCCTCCAAAGTTCTAGTTCCCAAACACATTGGTAGATGCACTAAGTTTTGCATCTTCTTAGCTGGTCTTCATCTTAATTTTTACCATTCTTGCTATTTTCTCTTTTCTTTATGTTTGATTAGAATCTTCTTTGTGTTTATTATTTCACTGTTTGATTTTGTCATTTGCTTTGCTGTGGAGCACTTTTCAGAGGAAAAGGGCTGCATAAATATGATTTTTTCCATCTTGCATCAGGACTGCTGCTCTTTGATCTTTGATGCAAACTCATAACTTTCTAGTTAGTGAATCCTTCAATCTTAATAAAGTGTTCAACACAGGCTAGGAATGCCTCCTCTTGAACACAAGGACATACCAGTTAGTAACAGTGGGTTTAAGTGTTTTTCAGTCAGCACCACAGTTAGGTTTCATAATATGAACTGCTTGTTCTTTCTGCATTTTAGCAGGGCTTGTTAGTAAATCAAGGGAGCCTTCTCTTCTTTGCCTGTGCTTGTCGATGTTTGACTCTCCCCCACAGAGTACACAGAAACACCAGTCTGCAGTACAGAAACCTGCACAGAGTAGTTATTTTAGAACAGAACTGGCCTTTGTATGCCCCTGGGCCACATCTGGCCCTTCTGTTGTCCCTGACAGACCTCGTTAGGTCAATAGAAAATTAGGATAGTTAGTCATATAGTTAGCTCCATTTAATCCAGCAAAGATTTTAAAAAAAGAGCGCTTGATAGAGTTTTTTTTTTTTTTTTTAAACAGGAAACAGATATAAAAGTATGTAATGAAGTCAGAGGTAAAGCTGTGTGAGGTGCGTGTGAGGAGCAGATTGCTGTTTGACTGCAGTTTAATTAATTTAAGAATGAGCCCCTCTCTGGGCAAATTGTAACAAGATGGATCAAATGCACTGCTGGAAATTTGGACATTTCTGACTTCATCTTTAATACGAGATGTTGAAGTGATAATTGGGATAAACATTTTTTTTGGAGATTATAATGGAGCTGGCAGTCAGACGAACTGGCAGATTTTATGACCAAATCTGGCAGGAAATAAAGTCCAAGTTTTGAACTGGATGCAAGATAAAGTGACTTAAATGAACCCAGAACTGAAATGAGTATTTTTGCATTGTGTTATACACCAAGAAGTGTGTACCTCAATACTAAAATTGAATTACATTATTGATGTTTTAACTAGGGGTGGGAATTTAACGCGTTAATTGCGATTAATTAATTACAAAAAAATATTGCGTTAAAAAAAACATAATGCATTTAATCACACTTTGCATTCCAATCAAACTTCGAACTTTTGTTAATGCACGATTTCCTAGTACGCAGATTAGACTGATGGACACATCAGAGCTACATAAATGGATAAATCAGAAGAAAGCGCGTTGCTTGGACTGATTGGAGACAAATTTCATTTCAAAAGACTACCCGACGGAAGCCTTAATAAAAGCGTGGTTTTGTGCAAACTGTGCAAACAGGAGTTTGCATACCACCGAAGCATTACAACCTTAGGGTACCATCTAAGTGTGAAGCATGTTACAGCGAGCACAGAAACTGTGGGAGCTGGTAGCGTTAGCTGTCCCAGTTCGGCACCCCAAACTTGATGAAATGACTGGCTTCAGGACTGTAGACCACTATCAGTGGTAGAAGACAGGGGGTTAGCAAATGTGCTACAGTTAGCGTCAGGCATAGCTGGACTGGCCATCGGGCATACCGGGCATTTGCCCGGTGGGCCACTGGCGATTTTTTGTTTTTATGGGCCGATCAATTTTATTTATTTTTTTTGGAAGGGTATAAATAATGAAAGGTGTTGGATTGGCCAATTGGTCATGATCGACTCTGGGCTGGACCAATTACAGCCGAGGAGGTCGGATGCACCCTCCCCCTTGTTTAGTAATCTTATAGACAAACTAAAGAAAATGGAGAACAAAAAAAGGAAAGGAGGTGCAGAAAAAATTAGGGCCAAAAAGAAACAAGCCCTTCAGGCAGACGCTGCCAAATGTGTAAAAATAACTGAATTGTTTGGCGGTAGCTATGGCATAGCTTCCACAGATTTAGCAACATCAGCAAGTGGTGGAGGCCAGCAGGTGGATAAGGGAAAGGGGAGGCAAGAGGAGGAGAGACCCGAGGCGGCCGCCGGTCATAGTGGCAGACGAACTGAACTTCAGGTAAGAAGTTATGACCTGCTGTCTATCTGTGTCAGATATAAACCAAGTTTAGTTGTAGTTTGTTTTCGTTGTGCTGACTTTTTACAGTCGCTTAGAATGACTGGTACTGCGTACTAGCTAGCATGATAGAGTTTATATACTGCTGGGCGGGTGCTATGAAGTTACTGATAGTAAATTTTATTTTATGCTTAAGGTTAGTTTCTCAAACTCCTCAAAATCTTAACAAATTGTGCCAATCCTTACATGTTGCACCAGGCTGATTTATCATCAAAAGTGGAGAAGTCTGTGACAGAGGAGACAGAAGAGCAGCAGAGAGAGATGGAGCAAGAGAGAGAAATAAAAGAGCAGGAGAGAGAGATGGAGAGATGACTTTATGTCATCCATGAGGGATGCATTTGACATATGTTTCACATATTATAGCCCAACAAGTTACTTATAGCAATTTAAATACGAGCAATCAGCTTTTGGCAAATACCGGAAATCAGTTTTTGGCAGACAATCACTTTTTGGCACAACACCGGCTATTGCAGTTAATAATACAACAGCTTCTTGCCATTTTTTGTGTTTCTTTTTATCGCTGTGTAACTGAGTTCAATTGAAAGCCTGCATGCGCTAGTACCTCTTGCCACAAGTTCCCAGAATCCTTTGCGGTTTTACCCCTGAATGACGTCACATTTTTGGTGGGCTGGTCTCTAGTCAAAATGCCCGGGCCGATTTTTTTGTTCCAGTCCAGCCCTGGCGTCAGGTGATCTAACTTTCGAACTCCTGTGCTGAAAGACTACATACAGGATGCTTCCACACAGTGTAATTCAACCCTGGATATGGTTTCTTGGTTACTAAAGAATCAAGAGGCTATTTTTCCTGCTTTAGACAAACAAACGCACAAGCTACTCATTCCATCAGAGCTGGTAAAACTCCCAAAGCTGTCGGCTGTCTTTGAGCCATGCAGGCAAATAAAACAATTTTTAAACTTATTGTTACTGTTTCTTCAATAAGCTTTAGTTGACAGTAATTATGTAGATTAATAATTACTTTCTTGAACTGTCTACAACAGATTTGTAACTGAGCTTCTTGGAGGTGAGACATATGTTCAGTGGTTTTACCTGCTTTCTGACGCCTGCATCACATCATGGAGGTCTCCGATGATGAATGAAACTACGTGGTGAAATTTAAGACTGCCTTCACAAAGGACCTATCCCAAAGTGTAGCTATGGTCAACCATCAGTGGCTCAAGAAAGCTATTGTGCTTGACCCATGCTTTATAGATTTAAAATGTCTTGCAAAGGGAGAGCGAGAAGAGGTTTGGACCAGCCTTGAGGATCTGCTGCAGGAACAGTGTAACTGCGGTGGTGGTCCAGTTGAGCAGGGACCCACCCACAGCTGTCTGTCCTGGCCCACAAGTATCTGATTAGTCCTGCCACGTCTGTCCCATGTGAGAGACTTTTCTCACTCGCAGGTCACATAGTAACAAAAGAGAGAGCTGCCTTGAGCTCTGAAAATGTGAACAGGCTAGTTTGTCTAAGTAAATGGCTGAAAAAGACGGACATTAAATAAGCATGGAGGTATTGTGAGTCCAATGGATTTGTTATTTTTGGCACTAAAATGTTCAGCGATCACACTGTGTTAGCCTAATGACTTAAAGTGCTTAAAATAGCACTTTACTTTTTCAAGTCTGCTCAATTTTGGCCAGGGATATTATTTTGTTCCTCTGTTTTGAATTGAAATACAGTTTTTACTTTTTTTTCACCAGAAATGAAAAGAGCTCAAGTTTACAATATTCATGAATATTCATTAAAAAAATAAAATAAAATTGTGATTTGGGCAAATTTTCTTGTGCAATCAAATGTGATTGATCGAGATTAATAAATTACAAAGCCTCTAATTATTTAGATAATTTTTTTAATTCGAGTCCTATCCCTTTTTTTTTTTTTTTTTGCCTGTCCCGTTTGGCTCTTTTGCCATCAGAATTATTGTCTAAAGGCAAAGAAAGATGCCCAACGGATTTACTTTACCAAATTGACCATCCCAGCCTTGCCGTAATGGTCCATTTGATTCACCTTTTATTGTTTATTTTATTTTCACTTACTGAATACGGGACAGACTTGACTGGAGGAAAGAAGGGGAGAAAGAAAGAGGGAAAGAGAAACAGCTGAGAAGAGGGACGGGGGAGAAGGGCAAAAGACAAAAACCAACAGAATGGGCAGAAAAAAAAATGCATATATCAATCACCTGGATCACCTGCTGAGAAAGAAAAAAGAAAACAAGCAGAAGAGAACAAGAGTAATAGAATAAACAACATCACAATGATATATGGGAATATGACAGTAAATACTAAATATTAAACATTATTGTGCAGCACATAAGATCAACAGAACACAGTGTGCTTTGAGGTAGGAGCCAAAAAGGGTGTAGTTTGTGGGTGTGATCACCCGTGTGTACACCTGTGAGCATGGACGCGCTTGTTTTTTTAAAAGGTTCCTTCGTGTAATGATCTGCTAGAGGGTGTGGGGGGGCCACAGCCCTGTCCTCCAGGGCATGAAGCAGGTATGGAGGAGATCAAAACTCCAGACATCCAGAGGCCCCCAGAACGCAAGAGACCAAGGAAGACCAACAGAGGGGCAGCCGCGCCACTGTCCCAGAAAGAGCTGAGGAGAGTCCCAGATGAGGGCTCACTCAGCAGCCGCGGAGCAGAAGCCAGGGGGAGTTGCAGTGACGCGCCCGTGAGCTCTGCCGGCAGCCAGCCGTGCCTGAGTGACCAAGCCCCAGGCCGAGAGGCCGGGGGCACCCCACCTCCGAAGTGGCCCGAGCGAGCCCCAGGCTCCAGGCCCCGAGTCCTATCCCTAGTTTCAATCTGAAATGGCTAGCATCACCATAGCAAGAACACTGAAGTACTAAGAATTTGTTGCAATTGTAGAGCAACATGAAACTGAACATAGTGACATAGGCTACCACGCAGCTGTCAGGTAAGCTTGGGCAAAGTGCTAAACAGAAGAATCTCAAACACTGAATTCGACTTCATGTCATGGTCCTGAGTCTGAGGACTCAGTGTTTTGTGTTTCCTTATGCTTTTGTTTATTCCGAGTATGTATTCTGTTGTGATTTTGCCATTTGTTAGGTTTCTGTTCTTTGCCTGCCTGCTCCCACTTCTCTGTGTTCCCTCTGTCTGTCCATGGTGTTATTGTGTCTACTTATCCACTTATTTCATCCACTGCCTGCATCTTGGGTCCTTCTTCCAACTCCACACGGCTCGCCTCGGCAGCCGTGACACTTCAATGTATTTTTCAAGCCCAAAACCAACTAAATTCCTCTCACTGAACAAGAAAAAAAATAACAGAAAAAAATGCAGATTAAATCTTTAAACAACAAACAAAAATATCAATAGCACTTAAACCCAAACCAAAATAAAAAAAAGCCTCTGAAATTGTCACAGTTTGCCAGGGAAATGTGGGAAAGGAGGACCAAAAATGCAGGACTCTGCATGTGGTGAACAATGCATTTATTTACAGTGAGGTAAATAATAATCCAACAATAAATCCTCGTGCGCTCCCCTGACTCCTGTGCCTCGTGCTCTCCGCTACCGTGCCTGCACTCCCCGTGTTTGCTGCTCTGTGGCCTTCCACGCACTTCCTGCCGTAAACAATAGAAACAGCCGTCAAGACACTCTACTGCTGCGGGCATACACTCACTGGACTTGTCTATCTAAGAGCACTGACATGGAGTCTCACACAACGATCCTGCGCCAAGGAGCATTCAGCCACACTGTTAAGTAGCTCCCCTACGAGTCAGGTGTGGCCAGCCTCCAGACGGGACACACCCACCAGGTCTGCCTGAAACCCAGTGCTCAGCCACACCCATACACACACCCACTTACCTATACGTACAAGCATGGAGAACACAACAGCAGCAGCACACAAACATACATAATATAAAATGAGACCACAACAGCTCATCGACCCTGGGTCGCTCAGACCAGGGTCCCTGACAGAAATCTTACAAAAATGAACATTTGTTCACAGCTGGTTTGTGGATTTTTTATTTTATTTATTTCACATTTCACATTTTCATTACTAGTAGCGGTTTATAAAGAAAAAAATATTATTGAGCAGAATTGCGGTCACCTTATTGATGAGGCCATCCAGAACAGTCGCAGCTTTTCATGACACCCCTTGGACAAAGTAAATTGCCCACCCCTACTTTAGACAGGACTCATGTGAATCAAACTTTACTATCAGTGTAAGCCTACTTCCTGCTATCATTAGGACCAAGGTCTGCACTCAGCCTACAGACAGGGTGGGAGAAAAACCAAGCATGCAGAAAGTTTTACTACTTTTTTCATATGTTTGGTTTCCTTTTTTTTTGTTAAAGCACATTTGAAATGAAATTCATGCAGAACATGGTCATTATGATTAAGCTCAGAAGTAACAATAGGTGTATCAATAATAATACATGTTTGTATTCAAAGAAGAATGGGGCATATTTTCACAGTAATATTCAAAAGAAAGAGCTGGCAAAGATGAGAAGATGCATTTTCACAATATGCGACAAATTACTTTTCTCGCACCTCCAGTGCAGCATGGTTTTACATTCTGCAAGGCAATTTCATCAGATCTCACAGATACAGTAACAAATAATCACAAGAAGAAATAGCATCAATCCAGTTTTCAATTTTGCTTTTCACAGCAGGAGGGGCTGGTGATGGCAGCGATATGTTCCCATTTATGACACCACGTCCTATTAAGGCGGGGGGGGGGGGCTCTTTGCATTTTCTAAAGTGTCTTTCTACTCCACGAACCTTATGGAGGGGGAGGAAGACCGGTCTTTCAGACACCAAAGTTAATAAGTGTAGCTGCTAAGGAACGATATCCAAAGAAGTCAGAAACAGAGAAAAATTCATTTATCACCTACCTATCTCTCTATAGAGTTTCAACACATTTATATCACAAGGTATAATACATGCCAGGTAAATGAGTTGTGGATTTGTCAGCCAAATACAACAATGACCAAAAAAAATGGATTCACTGAGCTGCCTGACTTTGGTGTTACTATCAAGTACAAGTCACATGGCGAGCTGTTCAACACTAGCTGTGGTTTTACGATTAGTACACCAAAGACTCCTCCTGAACTGTGAAGACCCCGTCATGACCATCACTTTAACTGGGTACACAGGGTTGGGTATCTAGGTGAGGTCATATTCACAGACAGTATGAAAGATGGATGCAGCTACTGGGATATCAGTCACTGGTTTGCAGATTCCCGTTCTGAAGCCTTGACATGAATGTTTTAGCTTTTTGCTAATACCATCTTGGCATTTTGAAATAGCTTTCTTAAAGTCTGTTTAGCCCCCTGGTGGCCATTAAAACAAACTTTCATGTTGACTTCACTTTTTCACACTCTGCTTTTCTATGGTCATATCAATTGATGCAATATCACAGCTCACAGCCCCTGCTGAGAAACGCCACCAAAAGCACCATAGAATCACCCATTGTATGACCTAACAGGGATTGGACTGGATCTCTCCAATGACTCTCTTCATAACTTTGCATATATAAAGCTATCTGTTCTTACTTACCAGGTAAACAACCATATCATATTCCCGTGGCTCCTAAAAAGTTTTAATCCGCTCACAGTCACCCAAAATTTCTGACTGAAGACTCCACCCTCGCTTGCTGCTGTGATTCCAAAGTATACTCCAGAGTGTGTGAGAACAATGTGCCATCATTCGATGTGGTCCAGGGAAGTGTAGGCAAAAATAAATAAATATACAAATACAAATAACCTAAATAAAAACTTTAAATTTATAACTATTTTTGGTTAGACTTGGCATTTAGCACTTATGGTCAGAGAAATCTTGTCATTTAGTTCAACATATGATATAGGTGACTGCAGTTTTAATTCTGCTGTCGGTGTCTTTGTTGTAATTCTGTATGGAGCAGTTTATAAAAATCCCACTTCATTAATTGGTTCATTTATTGTAAAAAAAAAAAAAAAAGAAGAGCAAAAACAAAACACAAGGTGTCTATGGGACAGTTTTTTTTAATGGCGTTTCATGATGACGTTGCTCCCGTTTACAGTGTTGTTTTGGATGCCTCATTATTGTGCTGTTTGAAAACGGAAAATGTAAACAAGTGAGTGGCTTGTTTACATTGTGAATAATTCACGCATGTGCAAGTCTTATGTAACTTTGGTGTCTTATGTGGGAATTCCCTAGCCAAAATTATGGTGAATTTTGATTGGCTCAAAGGTTTGCATGAACAGGAAAAGAAGCAACTGTGGCATTTATCAAAAAAGGAAAAAAAAAGTATGAAAAGGTATGACGCAGAGAGGTTTCTGTTCACTTGTACATTATGACTTCTGTCTTTTCCTTGGCAAAGGCTAAGGTGAAAGCCATATAAAGAGGACACTACACTGCCTATTGTTCCAAACATTTTTGGCACCACCCCCACATGACAGTACAACTCTACAATATGTTGGTGTAGATGTGTAAAGCCTTGTGTTGAACCTATGAACTACCGGTGTGCTACCCCACTGGCAATGTCACTCAAGTCAACTCGTGTGACAACCTGAATTTGACTTCTATGTTCACTTCCTGAGCTCCCTGACCTCTGGAAGCCTGCTGCATTAGTCGACACTGTAAAGTTCTCTCTAAGACAGTGAAAACAAAGAGTTCAAGCCACTTCTTATTTATAGCATGAAGCTACTGTGGACATGCACACCTTTCTTTATTTTTGTTTGTAAATAGCAGATATTACCATTACATAGTTCACTGATTCCTCTATGTGCTGCCTGATAGTTGCTCCATTTGTGTGTGCAGTTATGTGTGTGTAAACCACTGTCACTCCCTGTCATGATATGAGTGAACAGTTGTTGTTTAAGGTGCAGTTCATGTGGAAGCCACCGGAGGGTGGTGTGGAGATAATAAAAAAGTGATGGCTAAAACCTAAGACGGTGTCATGTCTGCTCCCTGAAGTAATATCGTAACATGGTGTCAGAAGTGAACTGATAAGGCTATAGAAGAGTGTCGCACACATGGAAGGGCTTAAGCCGCCAGCTGGACTTGATTTGCTGCAAGGGAACCTCTCGGAAAATTGGAGACGGTTTCGGCAACGGTTCGAGCTGTATCTCGCGGCTACAGGAGGTGCTAGCAAGCCACCCAAGGTACAGTCTTCACTATTTCTTCACGTTGCTGGAGAGGAAGCGGTTGAAGTGTATAATACCTTCACGTTTGCGGAAAATGGTGATGAGCATAAGCTGACGAAAATAATGGAGAAATTTGAGGAATACTGTAGCCCAAAGAAGAACATAACCTATGAAAGGTACAAGTTTTTCACGTGTGTGCAAGGGGATATGCCAATTAGCCAGTACATCACGGAGCTAAAGCTAAGGGCCAAGTCATGTGAATTTGGACAACTGCAAGAATCCCTCATCAGAGATCGGGTAGTGTGTGGAATTACATCGGATGCAATGAGAGAAAGGCTGTTAAGAGAAGATGATATTACTCTCGAAAAAGTAGTTCAGCTTTGCATTGCAGCTGAGACCACAAAAGCTCAAATCAAGCAAATGCATGAGGAGGATCAAAATGCTCAAGTCTCTGCACATGAAAGTAAAGACGTAGATGCAGTGAGACATAAGCAGACATGCAAAAAAGACAGACAAAGTAAGATGAAACTGAACGACAAAGACCAAGCAAGCACGTTTAATTGCAAACGATGTGGAACTAAGCATGCATTACGCCAATGCCCTGCTTATGGCAAACAGTGCAAGAACTGCGGGAAAATGAATCACTTTGCCAGAATGTGTAGATCGAGAAAAGTGCACACTGTCGCCGATGAAGCTACGGATCAGCAGGCAAGTCTGTTCATTGGAGCTGTAAATGCAAAAACACAGACACGAACAGATGAATGGACTGTAGAAATAAAAGTTGGCCACAAACCTGTGAAATTCAAACTTGATACTGGTGCACAAGCCAATGTGGTTCCCTACAGTCTACTACGAAGAATAGGAAATAAGCAAATGCTTAGACCCACAAATGTCAGGTTGTCAACATACACCGGAGACAAAATAGCAGTTAAAGGAAAGTGCACTTGGGCAGTGAAATACAAAAAGAAAAGTTTTGCTTTGGAGTTCATTGTCGTAAAATCAGAAACCAAGCCAATTCTGGGAATTCAAACATGTGAAGAAATGGGACTCATCAAGAGAGTGATGGCACTGAATAAAAGTGATGAAATGGACATCTTCAAAGAATTTGCTGATGTGTTTGAGGGGATAGGTTGCCTTGAGGGAGAACACACCATTCAAATTAATGATAGTGTGGCACCAAAAGTTCATCCACCGAGAAAAATCCCCGTCACTTTGAGAGAAAAACTCAAAGTAGAACTGGACAGAATGGAAAAAATGGAGGTGATTACAAAAATTGAAGAGCCTACCCAGTGGGTAAATCCAATCGTCGTTGTGGAAAAGGCTACTGGACGACTGAGAGTCTGCCTAGATCCACGTGATCTCAATACAGCAGTCATGAGAGAGCACTACCAGTTGCCAACAGTTGAAGAGATAACGAGCCGACTGGCAAAGGCCAAATACTTCACTGTGCTGGACGCAAGCTCAGGATTTTGGCAACTTAAATTGGATGAAGCCAGCTCTCGTCTCTGTACATTCAACACACCTTTTGGTCGTTACAGATTCCTTCGCCTGCCTTTTGGAATTAATTCAGCTCCAGAAGTATTCCACAGGACGGTGAGGCAGCTGTTTGAGGGGATTGATGGCGTCGAGACATACATAGACGACCTTTTGATCTGGGGAGAGACTAAAGTACAGCATGACGACAGACTGAGGCAAGTGCTGGAGAGAGCAAGAGCAAAAAATTTTAAGCTGAACAAAGACAAATGCAAGGTAGGCCTGGAGGAAATTAAATACCTTGGCCACATCTTCTCGGCAGATGGTTTGAAACCAGATCAGAGCAAGATAGAGGCAGTAAAGAAAATGCCTACACCAGAGTGCAAAAAAGATGTGGAGCGATTTCTGGGTATGGTGACATACCTAGCAAAGTTCATTCCAAACATGTCACAACACACAGCGCCATTACGCGGCCTTACCAGAGATGATGCTGCATGGCAGTGGGAAGGTGAGCATCAGCACGCATTCAACAAATTGAAAACAATTCTTACTGAAGCTCCTGTGCTCAGATACTATGATGTACAACTTCCAGTAACACTATCTGTCGATGCTTCTAAAAGTGGACTCGGTGCTGTCTTACTACAAGATGGCAAGCCAGTTGCTTATGCATCACGCTCATTAACAGAGACTGAACAGCGTTATGCACAAATAGAAAAGGAGATGTTGGCAATTGTGTTTGGTGCAGAGCGTTTCCATCAGTATGTGTATGGCAGAGAAGTGAACGTGGAGTCAGATCACAAACCACTAGAAGTGATAATGAAAAAGCCGTTGAGCAGTGCTCCAGCAAGAATACAGAGACTCCTAATGAGACTGCAAAAATATCAGGTACAAGTACAGTACAAGCCAGGAAGTGAAATGTACATCGCAGACACATTATCCAGAGCATATTTGCCAGTGACCAGCTCATCTGATAATGAGATAGAAGACCAGGTGCACATGGTAATTTCCAACTTACCTGTGACAAGTGCAAAACTAAAGGAATTCAGAAAGGAAACAAGGAATGATATGACACTGACTAAACTTACAGAGACAGTTCTGGATGGATGGCCAGAAACAAGAAACCAAGCTGCAACAGAAATCCAAGCGTATTGGAATTACAGGGAACAAATTTCAGTAGTGGATGGAGTTCTGTTCAAAGGAGAGCAGCTTATTGTTCCTGCAGCACTGAGAGCAGAAATGCTAAAGCGCATTCATGAGGGTCACTTGGGTATTGAAAGCTGCCGACGCAGAGCGAGAGAAGTACTCTTTTGGCCTGGAATGTCACAGAGTATCACAGAGATGGTGAACTGCTGTGATGTGTGCAGTACTCACCAGAAACGACAGAACAAAGAACCACTACATCCACATAGTGTTCCTGAAAGACCTTGGCAGAAGATAGGTGTGGACCTATTTACTTTTGACCAGCAGGAATATCTCCTCTTAGTGGATTACTATTCCAAGTTCATTGAGGTTGAGTGGCTGAAGTCAGACACAAGAAGTGCAACAGTTATCACTCATCTTAAGTCACAATTTGCCAGACACGGGAATCCTGAAACGGTGATTTCAGACAACGGACCACAGTTCAGCTCCCGTGAATTCCAAGACTTTGCAAAAGAGTGGGAGTTTTGTCACAACACTACGAGCCCCCACCATGCACAGTCAAACGGAATGGCAGAGAGAGGAGTACAAACAGTGAAACTCTTGTTAAAAAAGGCAAAAGCCGAGGGGAATGACCCGTATCTATCATTAATGAATCTGAGGAGTACACCGTTGGAGGACATTGGAGCGTCACCAGCCCAGCTGCTAATGGGTCGACGCATAAGAACAAGACTTCCAACAACATCGCAAAGATTGAAACCCCACATGGTCACTAAGACAGTGCAGCAGTTGTTAGAAACAAGACAACAGAAACAGAGAGAATACTTCAACCAAGGAACCAAAGCACTTAAACAACTGCAGGTTGGTGACACTGTCAGAATGTGGCAACAGGGTGTATGGAATCCAGCTCAGGTGACAGGTTTATCTGAACATCCAAGATCTTATGTTGTTCAGATGCCTGATGGACAGACATATAGAAGGAACAGAAAGTTTCTAAGGCAGTCAAGGGACAACCAAAACGTAACACAGCAAAATGAGTGTGATGAAACACAGGGACAAAGTGAGATGGACATGCAAAGTACAAATGTCACTCCCACAGAGTTTCCAAGTTCCCCACCCAAAACTGCGAGTGGACGTATTGTTTCCAAGCCCAGAAGGCTTATTGAGGAATAAAATGAACATTATGTTTTGAGCACATGCTGTGATTTTTAAAAAAAAAAAAAAAAAAAAAAAGTGTTCACTAGAGAGAAATGTGAGTATGCCAAGAGGCATTTTTTTTTTCTCCCTTTCTTTTTTCCCTCTGGTCATGGGCCTTGAGTGGTGTTGTGAGTTACTTTGTTGTTTGCCCCTGTTGTTGAAAAAAAAAAAAAAGGGGGATGTCATGATATGAGTGAACAGTTGTTGTTTAAGGTGCAGTTCATGTGGAAGCCACCGGAGGGTGGTGTGGAGATAATAAAAAAGTGATGGCTAAAACCTAAGACGGTGTCATGTCTGCTCCCTGAAGTAATATCGTAACACTCCCCACTTACTCCTCCCTTTGGATTGATGTTACCTGCTGTTTCTCGCCGCAGTTCTTCTCCTCATGTATCACTTCAGAGTCATTGTTCCTCACCATCCCTCCTTTACCGCGTACGAACAGGTGCCTCCTCTCATTTCTGCTGCCAGCTATCATTTCTTACCCAGCATACTTTGTTGAATATGATCATGCAGCAGCTTCATCAGCGCTGCCAGTGCACTGAATCAGTGGGGAAATGAACTGGGCGGCGTGCAGCTCATTCTGGCTCAGCTCTAAGGTCTTGTTAGTGTTCATTTGAGAGGTACAGTAGAGCAGGAAAATGGAGCCGTGCAGATGGATTTCTGCCAAAATAAGGCTCTTTACACCTGTATAATCATGCGTATGCAAATGATATGGAAATCACTTTACTTTGCATGCATTACGCTTGCATCTTAGGTGGGGTGAAACTGTGATGGAATCCTTAATGCTTCAGAATGGAAAGTCCCCACATTTATACGTGTCATGTTAAAGAGTTGGTTTAGTCATATTCATACATAGATTTTTTCCAAGTGTGACTAGATTTTTCAACAAAGCACCGCATAGGCATGAATCACCTAAAAGTTACTTAAAATACTTAAAGTAATCTACAAATAGGTGCTCCTGACCAGAGATGAGCAGTAACGCGTAACGCGTTACTGTAATCCGATAAGGTCCGATAAGGTCAGTACTTCCACGTTTAAAGCGTGGAAGTACTGACCTTACTTTGAGTTTGATTCCATAAAAAGTGACAAAAACATTGGTGTCCGTTGTGCGTGGGAAGAAAACTTATTTTTACAGTGAACCCCCCCTAAACTTCCAAGCAAGCACCGAGTGCGCTACGACCAGTGTTGGGTAAGTTACTTTAAAATAGTAACTCAGTTACATTACTAGTTACTTCTCTCAAAAGTAACTCAGTTACTTCAAGTTACTCGTTACTTTCGAAGTAACTAGTTACTAGGGAAAGTAACTTTGGTTTTACCCAGAATTCTCTTATTAATGTGTTGCTTCCCTAACTGGATACCCAGCAAGGATGCCAGTCTTCTAGCTTGCTTACATGTTAGCACTATCCAGCCACAAGTACACTGTGCCACCTAATGGCCTGAACCTAAAATAGTTAAAATGGCAGTGTAGTAGTGCGAGTGCAAGTCAATGATGAAATGAATGAAACTAAATTAGAAATTAACAAAGTTTGTTTTATGTGTCACTTTTTTATCTGTGTGTTTTAATCTATTTCTAATGTTTCAACCCTCTACAAATGCAAACTCATCATTCTCGGGTTGTTACAGCAGTGTCTAATCATTGTACGTAGAATCACTAGGAAGAAGCAGTGGATCACAAAACACAACATACAGTGTGTTGAAACTTTTGAAAGATATTTATTTTTGCCATTTAAATGGACAGAAAGTATGCTTTTAGCAGTGCCAACATTAAACTGTACCTCAGACAATTTAGGACCTGTAGGTATCAAAGTAGGTATCAAAGTGCAAAAACATGTAGTGCAAAAAATTATTTAACATAAACACGGTGAGGTTTGTCCATTCTTTGTAAAGTTAACTGAACTTAACTTTGTAAACTTAACTGCTGAATTCCACCAACTGGAGACCTCATGTTCAGTAATAAAAGTATTTTCAGAGAAAGAGAAGAGAAATAAAATTAATTACAAGTATGTTCAGCCCCACAAACAGAAATAAAATAAATAATAACTATTTTCAGCTTCATAAACAGTCAAACCAAAATAATATTGCCTCCATACAGGCCATGTAGATAAATAAAATATAATGGTATTTTAAGTGCTTCAGAAGCCCAAGTTTCACTTGGAAATAACCCTACTTTACCTTGTAGAGCACCACTGAAGGCAACACATCATCATCATATGAGCACTACTCAACTTTGGTTTCCATCAAACCAACGATTGTACCTCAAGAGGAGAAGCTTCTCAAACTTATGATCAGACAACTTGTTCCTCTTTGGAGTGAGAATCAGGTTTCCCAGGCTGAAAAGCCTTTCAACTGGGGCACTTGAAGGAGTAGCTGCATTAAGTTTAAGAGAGAGTTTCTTTATCATTGGGAAATGATTCAGAGAGTCTAACCCTGTTGCTCCTGATTTGAGGTACTCGGCTACCTCACCTTCAGCAGTGGCATATATGTCCTCATTCTCTTCAAAGGAGAAGAACTCATCCTCTTTGCTAGAACCCGCGTGCTGTGTTGTGTTGGTGGCGCTGGTACCTGGTTGTAGCTGATCTTGCTCAGGGAGAAGTTTTCGACACTCTACCAGCAGACGTGCCTTTGCGAGGTCCTTCCGCGCCTGGTCATGTAGCCAACGAAGCTTAAATTTTGGTAGTGTCACAGCAGCCAGCAAAGCATCTTCACTTCCAAGGACATGTGCAAACCTTGTTTTGACTGCCTGTAATAACGACACAGTAAAAGTGCAAAAAACATTTTTGCATGAGAAAGTATGCATTGTTTCAACATTAAATTAATTAAATATTAACAGCATGCTGTAGTTTTATATAGAATGTATTTTAATTTGTAAATAGTGTGTATTTTACTACGTTGTATTTATTTTATTTATTTATTGGGGTTAAGTATCTGTAACTGTAACAGCATTCACTTGCATGTGAACAGCACAGCACAATATAAAAAGCAATTGAGTAAAACATTTCATTAAAGATAAACACAAATGAAAATATCATCTCTTACCTGGACAACTGTATCTGGTAGCCCAACAAGAATTTGCAGACCATTTTTTATAGCCAGAGTCTTGGTCATTAGCGACTCCAGTGTGGGTAGGAGTGTGCCATAAAAACAATGGTCTTCTCCTTGAAGAATGTCCAGTGCCACAGTAAGTGGTTTCATGACTGCACAGTACTCTCTGATACACTGATGCTCCCTCTCATTGAAACATTTCAACTGTAATGTGGATGAGATTGTGTTCAGCTCCACCACAGGTATCTTTGAAATTCTCTCCAGAGCATAATAGAACGAGTTCCACCTTGTTGTGCAAGGTACTAGTAGCTTCTTTGCAATAATGTCGTCCACAATCTCAGCAGCCACTGTGGAACGACTGGCCTTGTTCCACAGCCCTGCACATTTTGTGGTGGCACTTCTGTAGATGGTTTTTGTTGCAGCTTCAGACAATAGCCACTTCTCCACATCAGTGCAAGAGATAAGATTCATTGTGTGCGATGCACATCTCTGATGTGGCGGTAAAGAAATTGCATCATCAGCATCATCAGCAGCATTCTGCAGCACATCCCCAATTGAAACAAAAGTCACCTCATCCTCCTCAGATTCAGAGTCATCTGACTCAGGTGCTGGCTGGTACACTTTAAAAGCCTTGACAAAATTGGAGCCATTATCCATTACAGTTGATGTGATTTTAAACGATAGGCCATGAGATGAGTTAATGTTGTCCAGCTCAGATGCAATACTGTCATACGTATGTCGACCCATAAATCGCCTGCATGCCAGCGCTGCTTTCTCACGTTTCATGTTTTGTGCATTTATCCAATGCGCGGTCACACCAAGAAAACTTTTATTATGCACAGTCCAAATGTCTGCTGTTGTGGAGATGTATTCTACCATGTCAAGTGTATTTTTGAGCTCTGACTCCATGTTGGCATATTCTTGGTCTAGGAAACTGGAAAATGTCTTTCTGGATGGTGCCTTCCCAGCTCTCCCTCGCACAGGTATATGACTAATCAGTTGTCTGAAAGCATGGGACTCAACCGTTGAGATGGGTTTCATGTCTTCCACAACATACCTGGCAATCAGCCTGTGTAGCTGGGGCTGGGTGATGGACTGTGCAGCAGGCTGTCCGAAATCAAGCTTTCGTTGTTTTGCTGGAATAGCATCAACGGAGCTAGAGTCACCGACGTTGCCTTCAGGTTCTTTTTCAACTAAGTTGGTAGATGCATGCTGTTTCTGAAGATGTTTCATCAGATTAGAATTGCTAGTCTTTGATGTCGAAAGAGTTTTAGAACCTCCACAGAGAGTACAGTTCACGACAATATTCCTGTCTTTTTCCAACACAAAGGAGAAATAATGTGAATATTTCCAGGAGAGAAAACACATGCCTGGACCATCTTCGACTGCCACCATGATTGTAGCTTACGTCACAGTGTCACGTGCCCTTTTTACGTCCAGCACGGAAACTGCAGTCGTGGTGCTTTCCTTTGTACTCGGGACTCAGAAATTCGGGACTGCAGATGAGCTGCATATGTGTAGTAGTAATTTGTTTTTGTAGAGAGCTAGCAAAACAAGCGTTTTCGAGGGCGTCGCCATATTGGAATCCAGACTTCTCCAACGAGGCTAACCAGAACACCGTTTACTCGAGTGTGACATTATTCCCAGGTTCGTGTTCCGATTTCCGAGGTAAGTTAAACGCAACACACGAAGTAACGAGTAACGACCCTATCTAAATCCCAGTAACGAGTAACGCGTTCCTGATTTTGGCATAATAACTAGTTACCGTGCTCGTTACCGCAATAATAACGTAGTTACTGTAACGCGTTACTTAATAACGCGTTAGTCCCAACCAGTGTTGGTCAAGTTACTTGAAAAAAGTAATCAGTAACTAATTACTGATTACTCCCCCCAAAAAGTAATCCCGTTACTTTACTGATTACTTATTTTCAAAAGTAATTAATTACTTAGTTACTTAGTTACTTAGTTACTTTTTAAAAACACGATTTACAACCTGAAGAGGTGATAAAGTGATAGATCTTTCAGCCCAATTCTACTTTTTCTACATAATCCATCATACAAAATGTAATCAAATGGAAAAGTCTCTTTTTTTTAACTTGTTTTATCAGTTTTAATCTTTTAACTTTATGCATCAAGCAAAACATTTAATTATATGCAACATTCTCTGACTTGAATAAATTAGTTTAACATTTAAACCTATTTTCTACACATTCCAGCACATAAAATAAAATATTTTTTGTGTTTTCACTCACTCTTTCAAACAGATGCAAGTAAAACACAGCAGAAAATAAATAAAGTCAAAGACTCAGCGGTCCTTTTGCTCTATTTTCACCTGTAAAGCAGGAGCAGGGTAGGCGGAGGGTTACCCTGGTGTAGGTGTGCTGCGGTCAGTTGAAGAATCCGCGCGAGTGTCTCTGTGAGTTTCCCATCACGTCGTAGCTACTCGGTGCTTGCTCGGAAGTTTAGGGTTTTTTTTCGCTGTAAAAAGAAGTTTTCTTCCCATGCACGATGGACGCTAATGTTTTTGTCACTTTTTATGGAATCAAACTCAAAGTAAGGTCAGTACTTCCACACTTTAAACGCTGCACGCTCATACTCTCTCCCGCACTCGATATATTATCCATTGTTGATCTGCACACAGCTGCTGTCACCAACGTCGCACTTGCTTACGTCACTGTCATGAGACATTCTCGCAAAAAAAATCACGGTTTTAGTAACGCAGTAACGCAGCGTTCCTACGGGAAAGTAACGGTAATCTAATTACCGATTTTGTAATAGTAATCCCTTACTTTACTCGTTACTTGAAAAAAGTAATCAGATTACAGTAACGCGTTACAAGTAACGCGTTACTGCCCATCTCTGGTCCCAACACTGGCTACGACATAATGGGAAACTCACAGAGAAACTCGCGGATTCTTCCATTGAAAGGGCTGCTAGTCTTTGATTTTATTTATTTTCTGCTGTGTTTTACTTGCATCTATTTGAAAGAGTGAGTGTTAAATGTTAAACAAATTTCTTCCAGTCAGAGAATGTTGCATATAATTAAATTTTTGCTTGATGCATAAAGTTAAAAGATTAAAACTAATAAAACAAGTTTTAAAAAGGGACTTTTCCATTTGATTACATTTTGTATGATGGATTATGTAGAAAAAGTAGAATTGGGCTGAAAGATCTATCGCTTTATCACCTATTCAGGTTGTAAATCGTGTTTTTAAAAAGTAACTAAGTAACTAAGTAATTAATTACTTTTGAAAATAAGTAATCAGTAAAGTAACGGGATTACTTTTTGGGGGAAGTAATCAGTAACTAATTACTGATTACTTTTTTCAAGTAACTTGACCAACACTGCTCCTGACAGGCAACCTCATTCAGTCTTCTCTGTTATGGTTCAGTCACACAAGAGTAAAAGTAGAACAGCATGGTGACCAGGAAAAATCAGTGGTTACCGGTGATTGCAATGAATGATTTATTTATTTTTTCGTATTTGATGACTGATTGCAATTAGTCGTGATGACCAGCTAGTTGCCCATAGACTAACCTCTGGACAACCGCTTTCTATCACAAGGTTATTGCACAGATCACCTGGGGGAGCTAGGGCTCGATTTGCAGTGACTGCAGTCCCTTTCAGACAAATTGGCAAAGGTATTCAAACAACTGCCGTGTAGCTTATACATGCAGACAAATTGACAAAGGATTGCAGTCAGTTTGAGTCAGTCTGTGTCAATAAGCGCAGCTTGTCTACAGTGCATCGCTTTGCAACAAGGGACTTAACTCAGCTTGTTTCCAATTGGTTGTATTCTGGTAATATTCTTCTATACAAAACAGGGTAGCTGAGCGACTATGCCATTTTGCAGTTAACTCTTTAAAGCCTTGACCACAAAATAATTCCCAGAAATTCTAATTATGTGAAAATTGAGTTTATTGAACCAATTGACAAACTTTAAATTTGAGATGTATTTGCTACAGCTGGCTTTTTTTAATTGCATAAAAATGTATTGTGCAAATGATTTAGGTTTTTTTCAGGGGGAAAAAATCACACCGATGCTTTTGTTCTTCAGCAGCAGAGTTTCTGCAGCCACTGAATCATTGGTTACAAATATAATTATTCAAACCATAAATGCAAACGCATACAGACCGGGTTCCAAATTATTATGCAAAGAATTTTTGTCGCTGACTTTCCTACAGAGTCTATTCAAATGACAGTCAGTATACTTTTCAAGTCATCAATCATTAGAGCACAATTCAAATTTTATTGAACAAACCTCCCAATGATAACTGTGATTTTGCACAAATACCCCCCCCCCCCCCCCCCCCCAAAATAAAATCCATTGATCCGAATTATTATGCACAACAGAGTTTCAAAACATTTTATTGGTTGTAAAGAGCTGAACATGATCATTTGTTGAAAGTGCAACATTAGGAGATCATATTTACTGAAAGCTATTTCAATCATAAACATCTTAACAGGCCAAGTTACATATTAACCCCTTCTAACCTTCACAATTCTTGCAACCATCCATCATAGATCTCAGATGCTCCATCAGTTCTCAGTAAGGTTATGCCCGTAGCAGCCAGTGCCACAGAGGTATTTTTGCAGCATCAAATGGTACATTGTCTGTCATAGTTCTGGTGCTTTGACTCAGTGTTTTGTGTTTGTGGACCTTTGAATCTTAGTTAATCATTATCGCAGTATTGCTAGAGTGACTTATGTTTCCTAGTTTTGTTTTCTTACCTTTTATGAGAAAGGTAAGAAAGAAAATTAGATATTATACAAAAGCTTAAGCATGATTATCGTACTAATCATGCTTAAGCTTTTGTATAATATCTAATTTTCTAATGTTTTCAGACCTCATCTAAGGCATTGCTCTATTTACCACATTTCTGCAGCAGAGATGCTTTTTCTTTCCCATATTACTTGAAACCTGTGGCATGCTTAATGATGTGGAACATCCTTCTTAAGTAGTTTTTATCTTATTGGGCTCATCCTGTTCCAAACTAATTATGACAGCTGTCTGAGATTGATATCAGTGATCCACAGAGCCTCGAGCCACAATACCACCCATGAGTTTAACTGAAAACAAAAAATTGAATGTTTATGACACTAAAATCTTGTTTGCATAACAATTTGCAACACATTGTAAAGATTTATCAGCTTGGTCAGCATCAGCAAAACAGCATCTCGTCTAACACCAAGCATTCAGACTGTGGTGGAGATGGAGGAGGAGAAGAGGACTCTTATTAGAGCATTTTGCCCCTCAAAAACTCTCAAAGCCAGTCAAGTTAGGAGCCACTCTGTAATATTTTTCAAAGTGTTGTTTGCTCTTTGGCTTCCTTGTCTTATGCTACTATGACTTTGACAAATGTGAGATGTAGCCTACATGATTCTTGAGAATGATCCCACAACACAGATGTGGTTGATATGATTTGAATATACAAAGCCATCTGAACATAAGCAGATGTTTTGTTATGAAAACCCCATGGGTTTATAAATTACTTTAGATTATTAAATAATTATGAGATCAAGAGAGACTCTAAGAGAATACTGCTCTGAGTGTTTAAAAATAGAGTGGGAGGCAGAGCCTTCAGATTTCAGACCCCTCTTCTGTGGAACCAGCTCCCAGTTTGGATTCAGAAGATAGACACACTCTCTACTTTTAAGATTAGCCTTAAACTTTCCTTTTTAATAAAGCTTATAGTTTGGACTGGATCAAATGACCCTGAATTCTCAGTTCGTTATCTGGCTTCCCACAATGCACTTCTTCTTTTCAGCCACTATGCGTTTATACACCACTCTGCAGTTTATCATTAGTTAATCTTAATATTTGTCTCTCTCCCAAAAAGTTGATTCTGTTCATCTGGGTGTAGCGTGTTCAGTGGGAGAAACTCATCCAAGTGACTTCTTTACTCTCAGCTGACTGTAGGTTTCTGTAACCTTATAAAGAGCACATTTACATAATGACTAAGAGTCAAACCTTAAATACTGATCCGTATGCGTTGGTTTACAGTACACATCCACTGTTAAATATCCGCCATTACTGATCGACATCTCACAGTCTGAGACGGCTAACCTGCCACTTTTCATATCCTCCCTGGTGAATTTGATGTGTCGGTCCACCGAGTTAATGTGATCTGTGAATTGTCCTGAGATTTGATTTTCACTCAGGTGTCATCCACATACCTGAACCTGATCTTTGTGGTGTTCCAGGGTAGGATAACAGAGCCCTCTTTTCCACTTCTTCCATGTACAAGTTAGCCACAATGGGTGAAACTGGGCGCACCCATGTTTCTGCCTGTAGTACTGACCCTTGTATGTGAAACATGTAGATGACGACACAGTTAAAGAGCAAACACATTTGGTCGGTGCTGAGTGTGGTGCTGTTGCTGAGGTTGAGCTCATCCTGTAATCTCTTAGGAACTACCTCCAACGCTTTAGTAACTGGAATGTAAGTGAAGAGAGCTGTAACATCATACGTGACCATGGTTTTATCTGCCTGCATAATAACCTCTCACTTTCTCAACAAAATCCAAGGTGTTCTGGATATGGAGTTCAGTACCATACCATAGACAAGTACCCTTGTCTTCTGGAAGAATAATAGTGTTGTTGTCATTCCTAAGTAATATGAGTGCCTTCATTTCCTCCATGCTGATGTTGGATGCTGGGGGCTGTGCATTGACGAGTCAGGCCGAAACTTTTATTTGCAGTTGCTCTGCTTCAATGTCTGCAAGGTTGTTCTTTCACATTTCTGTTTCTGTGGCTGTGATCAGTTCCAAAAGCGGGACTTGTCTTGGTGTCATAGCAAAGTTCAACCTTTTTGAGTCTGACAGAAAACTCACTGTTTGGGTGAGTTGTCTGTCAGACAAATTGTTCACCCACTTGTTCACATCCTCCGTGTGGCATCCTTTTTCTTCTGGCTGCTGAGGACACTCTCCATACTTTTCTGTGGTTTCTGATGAAAAGTAAGAAAGTCAAACTTCTTTCGTTGCCTGGTCTTTTCATGCTCTGACTCTCTTCTACACCCATCCCCTTCAAATAGTCGTGGCAGATCACCGACCCTTCCTGAGCATGGTTCTGCCGTAGATGTCTTCCTGTTAAAAGAGAGTTTTTCATCCCCATTTGTTGCCAGAGTGCTTGTTCATAGGTCATCTAATGTCAGGGTTTTTAACTTACAATATAAATCACCTTGAGATGATTCTTGCTGTGATTAAATAAATGGAAGTGACTGAACCCTATCCCAGCTCATCCTAAGACAGCTGGGATAGGCTCCAGCCCACCCATGACCCTGAATTGGATCAGCGGAAGAGAACGGATGGATGGATGAAGTGAACTAAATTGAGTCAATAGCTATATTTAAAGAAAAACCTTCACAGCAAACAAACTGCAGCATCAGCATGCATCCACTGTTTGATGCCCAAAATATCATCCAGGAGGCCCGCCCTCCCCCACTTCCACACACACACCCATGTGTTCCATCTAAAATGCAAACAAAACCTAGAGCCATGTCTATTATTTGCATTTTGTTTGAAGGTGTCCAATGACATTCAAGGCTAAACTATTACTGCACCCACCAGTGACCTTCATGAGGAACAGCAGAAGCTCCACTGCAGTTTTCACAACTGTGAAGGTCAGCAGTAAATACTGGACATATTTGTGGACCTTTACAATGAGTTTGTACAAGACTTCATGCTACCTTGGGGATTAAATGTAGGTTTGATTGATTATTATTTTGAAATTCAAACTCTTACTCATTGAATATATACTGAAAAAGTACATGCATAATTACCAAGTGTATTGGTACTGTGCCAGAGAATCGAGTTGGCATTACACCTCTCTCCAGCACATCAAAATGACTGATGATGTGTATCAGGCTAGAATAATCATTAAATTAAATATGTACTGAGTTAGAGAGCATCTAAAAGGTGTCTGTTTGGCTCAAGTGCTTCACAGCCATGAATGTCTCTGGGTCAAAGCCAGCCTTCACTCTTTGGTGTCCTTCAATTTTTTCCTCTTTTCAACTCAGCCTCATTTTCATATTTAGCCAGAACAGACCTGAGGAAAAATATATTACACAGTACTTCCCCAGGAAACCCAAGGATGACAACATATCCTCTACCAGATTTTATTTGGAATAGTTTGTACTTTCTCAGGTTACCATGAACCTTTAGTGGAGTTGTGTACTTGTAACATTGACCTCTTATTGAGAGAAGGAACATATTCATTCTATTTTTAATGCAGTTTTGGGCTTATAAAAACAAATTTCAATCATTTCTAAAAGATGAATGTTTGCGTGCTTGTAACATTCTCAAAGTATTTCTTGGTTACTGGACTCGATACACACAAAAACACTTGAAATACTTGTGTATTAAATTTCCACGAATATTCGAGATGCTTGTATTTTCTCTGTGGAGATTTTATTTGTTGCTGTAGTAGACTGAGTCGGAGTGCCTGAGTGACCTACTGTAAACTCCCCAGATTGTTGTGAAAAAACAAAACAAAAAAACAAAAATGTAGTGATGTACTGACTATCTGTGCACAAAGTGCATTATTCAGATATGGCTGTGAAGGCCCAGGGCCCCTCTTTGTTGCTTTTAATTATACAAAACCTCGTTGTATAAACTGATTTGCATAAAAGGAACATCAAAAAACGAGACAAAAATGATGCAGTGATGTGTAACATTACAGAAAAGCTATTGAAGTGACCCTATTAATAAAACTGCTGCTTAAGCTTTGATGCAGGGACAATTTTGAAGAACCTTAAGTTAAAAAAAAAAGTGCTTTGCTCATTGTAACTTTAGTTGGCTGTTAGACCTCCATGATGCAGAATGATAGACATGCAGGATTCGACACTAGAAGGCTGTTCACAGCAAATTCAAAAGTGTTAAATGTTTTGGTGTTAATAGTCTTCTTGCAAGAGTTAATTTTACACTAAGTAGAGTCACATTCTTTTAATGTAACTCTGAGATGTTTAATGATAGTAGTTAAAATCGAGTGTTAAAAATGAGTGTTTCTATGTCAAATCTGGAGGTGTTACAATGGAAACATTAACTCTTGACCTCTTAACTCTGAACTCCTAGAAGGGCTATGACACCAACAGAGTAAATTCACAGACTCCGCCCCCAGCACGGCTCCAATCGAAGCTGAAGTGAAGCCGTTTCAGAACATTTTGCTCTACATATTTGAGTTGTTTGCTACGGTGGCTGGGAAGTGCAAATCGCAACAAATTAAAAAACCGCAACAAATTACAAAAACCCCACAACAAATTACAAAAACTCCACAACAAATTACAAAAAGCCCACAACAAATTACAAAAAGCCCACAACAAAATACAAAAAGCCCACAACAAAATACAAAAAGCCCACAACAAATTACAAAAACCCCACAACAAATTACAAAAAGCCCACAACAAATTACAAAAAGCCCACAACAAATTACAAAAAGCCCACAACAAAATACAAAAAGCCCACAACAAATTACAAAAAGCCCACAACAAAATACAAAAAGCCCACAACAAATTACAAAAAGCCCACAACAAATTACAAAAAGCCCACAACAAATTACAAAAAGCCCACAACAAAATACAAAAAGCCCACAACAAATTACAAAAAGCCCACAACAAATTACAAAAAGCCCACAACAAAATACAAAAAGCCCACAACAAATTACAAAAAGCCCACAACAAATTACAAAAACCCACAACAAATTACAAAAAGCCCACAACAAAATACAAAAAGCCCACAACAAAATACAAAAAGCCCACAACAAAATACAAAAAGCCCACAACAAATTACAAAAACCCCACAACAAAATACAAAAAGCCCACAACAAAATACAAAAAGCCCACAACAAATTACAAAAAGCCCACAACAAATTACAAAAAGCCCACAACAAATTACAAAAAGCCCACAACAAATTACAAAAAGCCCACAACAAATTAAAATAAACCCGCAACAAAATACAAAAAGCCCACAACAAAATACAAAACCCCCACAACAAAATACAAAAAGCCCACAACAAATTACAAAAAGCCCACAACAAATTACAAAAAGCCCACAACAAATTACAAAAAGCCCACAACAAATTACAAAAAGCCCACAACAAATTACAAAAAGCCCACAACAAATTACAAAAAGCCCACAACAAAATACAAAAAGCCCACAACAAAATACAAAAAGCCCACAACAAATTACAAAAACCCCACAACAAATTAAAATAAACCCGCAACAAATTAAAAATCCTTGACGGAAAGGGATTGTCTGAAATACCGGAAGTGACACAACGATTAGGCTTACTCCATATTTGTAGCCCAGAAAAGTGATTCGGGATGTAAACAAACGTCGAGAAACGCACTCCTCACAGCGCTTCCTCATTACCCTGACCGTGCTCGCTGCACTAAAAATAGATGGAAAATGTTTTGTCCGTTTTGTGGCGTTAGCTTCTGCCTCTTCACCCCTTTTTGTGCTTCCTGTGGACGGTCTCTGGAGCTTTTGCGGGACACAGACCAGGCCGAAGGATCAGACAAGCTACAGTGCTGCATTAAATATTTCAACGAAGGTCACTCATATAGTGTTATCATGGACATGATGTTAACTTTGCATGGTGTAAAGATGAGTTTAAGGAGTCTTAAAAGTAAACTCAATAATGCTGGACTTTACCGAAGAAAACATTTTCACTCCAGAACAACAATCATTAACGCAATCAGAGCGGAGCTTCAAGGACCTGGGCGATTGTTTGGGTATCGAACAATGTGGCAGGTACTTAAACAAAAGCATCATCTTAAAGTGAAGAGGGATGATGTGATGAAAATACTCCGGGAGCTTAATCCTCATGGATGCCAGATGAGAACACGCAGAAGATTCATTAGGAGAACCTATCATTCGCTGGGACCCAACTACATGTGGCATGCTGATGGTTATGACAAGCTCAAACCATTCGGTTTGGCCATTTCAGGGTGCATTGATGGATTTTCACGCAAGGTTTTGTGGCTAGAATGTGGACCAACCAATAATAATCCAGTGGTCATAGCTTACTATTACTTGTCATGTGTTGGGAGCCTTGGTGTTGTACCGATGAGACTGAGAACTGACTGTGGGACAGAAAACGGCATTATGGCTGCAGTTCAGTGCGCACTACGTCACCATCATGATGACCACTTCAGCGGAGAGTCCAGTCACATGTTTGGTTCATCAACGAATAACCAGCGAATTGAGTCCTGGTGGTCCATATATCGAAAAGGAAGGTAAATATAACATTTAAGTTTGCCTGATATTTAAAGGTGTAACAAATTTGAATGTTGTGCAAAAGTTGATTTATAGTCTGCCCCAGGGCAGCTGTGGCTACAACTGTAGCTGCCTCCACCAGTGTATGAATGTGAGAGTGAATGAATACTGGAATTGTAAAGTGCTTTGAGGGCCTCGAAAAGTGCTATATAAATGCAATCCATTATTATTATTATTATTATTATTATTATTATTATTATTATTTCAGTAATTCAACTTAAAAAGTAAAACTGATATTAAATACTCATTATTTGCCAAACTAGACATTTTTAGCCCATTTAGTAATTATGATGATTATGATTTTGAACTTAAGAAAACCCAACTTCAAAACCAGAATATTGTGAAAAGGTTAAATATTTTAGACTTAAAGTGCCACTCTACTATGAGCTAATTAATTCAAATCATCTGCAAAGGGTTCCTGAGCCTCTAAATGGTCTTTCTAATTTAGGACGACTCACAGGATGGACATGACTGCTGTCCTGACAGCTGTGGGGAAAAAAACACATAATTGACACCCTCCATAAAGAACACCTTAAAAGACGTTGGCTGTTCCCAGAGACTATCAAAGCACATTAATAGAAAGTTTTGTCCAATGTAAGTGTGGATGAAAGGGGTGTCACATAGTGTAGTGGCTAAGACCGCAAGGCTGCTACTGAAGCATCCTGGTCTTCCATAACACCTCAACACATCCACAGACTGATAGCATCCATACCACGCTGCATGGAGGCAGTAATTTATGCAAAAAGGACCCAAACAAATAGAACATGTTTTTCATAAGTTCTACGTCTTAATTATTAACATTATAACAAATACTTGAAATGCCTCACTTTGTATGTAATGAGTCAATATTGGTAATTTCACATTTAATTTGAATTACTAAAATAAATGAACTTTTGCACATTACTCAAATGTTTTCGATTTTTGCCTGTATGCAATCCCTTTCAATAGAAAACATTTAAACTGACTGGAGTCTATATATGATTCAGTTAAAATGAACTGTAAAGTGCCATGCGATGACATGTTGTGAAACGATGCCATGTAAACTAACTAAACTATTTCTAAACAATTTTTTTTAACAATTTCTGTAGGGCTCAGTTTTGGTTGGAGCTGTTTGCAGATCTTCGAGACGCTGGATACTTCAATGGAAGTCATGAGCATCAGTGCCTTTTGAGATTTTGCTTCACTGACATTGTTCAGAAGGATCTTGATGAATGTGTGAAGTTGTGGAACACTCATCGGATTCGTCCTTCAAGAACAGCTTCATGTCCAGGAGGCGTGCCAAATGAACTGTACTACCTACCCCACAGGTAATGGATAATAATGATCAAATAATTACTTTGTGTAAACCTATATTAATGCAATTGTCTTCCATTGACCACAGATACGGCTCCAGGGACTGTGGATTCCTGATTCAACAATCTGAACTGGACACTTTTCCTGAGTCTAGGTTGTCAGTAGTTGTATGTGGGGACTCAAACATACAGGAGTATCTGGATTTTGTAATGGAGCAAAATCATTTTCAAAAGCCAGTCTGCTGGGAGTCTGCCACTGAACTCTACATGAAGTTATTAGAAATTGCAAATTTCTAAAAAAAAAAACCCAAAAAAACCAACCTTTTTTTTTTTTTTGGTTTTTTACCAAAACCTATAGCATATGCTGTATTTTTGGACTAGGCTACATGAGTTGGCTGAAGATGCCAAAAGTTTAAGTTAGTGTTTGTAAAAGCACATTCTTACTGCAATGTCTTGCAAATTGTGATGCTTGTTTAGCTGATGGAAGTTGAGATACAGTCCTGAACATTTCGATAAATAATAAAATCAAATCTTGCACTGTATTGTGGGTTTATTACAACTTTTTAAGAGTAGAACACGGTGCACTTTTAAATGCCTTTACTTTTAGCGGCACTGTCAAACCTTTGAACAAATCAAGTCAAGCCATTGTATTTTCAATCTCCTTTGAACATATGTACCTACATTTTAGAATAAAAAAAAAACACGCTCAAATACATAACTGATTTCTGGATAAGTCCTGTATCAAAAAAACCTACAGAATTTACAATGTAATGCCAAGAAGAAGCAGCTGTAAGTGACTGGGTTATCTAATAAAATTACACCTGGTAACCCAAAATGGATTTGTGCTGTACCACTAGTATGTCCCACCTTCTCCTATTCATAACATATTTTAAAAAAATCTTGACTTAAAAACTAGAGAAACAAATCAACAGCAGGTTTGAAATACAAGGCCAGACATCCTAGAAACATCCAAATCCTGGGGAGTTTTGAATTCCAAAATCCATGTTGGATTTAAACACAGAATATGAGGTTGTCATGGGTAGTTTCAATAAGTTTAAGCATGTATTTGCCATCGGGAATAAAGAGTCATCCAGGAACTGTAGGCTTGGTAGTGGATCTAATCCAGAAGGTGGCAGTGATGTTAGCCCAGTTGCAAACATCAGAACATCGCCCACCGACACAGCAGTTTGTGATTCTGCAAAGAATTTAAAAAAAATAAAAAAAATTATATATGTATATGTGAATTCAACACATTGTCTTGTAATGAGTACTAAAAGAAATACTGGTATAAACCTTCACAGTCCAGCAGATAGTCTGACCAGTAGCCCACAGTTTGACTTTCCAGATGTCTCCTGTTACTTCCAGATGGGCTGAAGTCAGGTTTGAAAAGTCTCTCAAGTTCAAGAGCTGTGAGTTTCTTTTCCATGTGACACAGGACCGGGGAAAGCAAAGTAGGGTGTTGCTGGAGCGCACTCAGGAAATTAAGTGCTGAAAGACCCTCTTTAAATCTAAAGAATGAGGAGAACTTTGTGTCATTTACCAGTTCATAATACATGCATAAACTATGGACACACTTTGAACTTTGGAAACCTTGGAGAATGTAAAACATTTCAGTTGGAAATTATAGAATTATTGTTATGACGGTGTTGTGCATAGTCTCTTCTATAATAGTCTTACCTGTCAATTACAGATGAGTTTCGAGCAATTATATACCACCGGAGATAGTCAGACACAATGTCTTTCTTTTCCTCAACTGTGGAAACATGCCTTAGACAACCAGCCACCTGTAGCATAGTACTGTGTTTTATGACACAGTCACGCAGGACATCCACTGAACCAGCACTGTCGATCTGAAAAACCCATAAAAATGGACATACACAATGTAAGCTTACGTGTCTGATTTTCATTCCTGTTTTTTTCCCTACACAAAGAAAGAAGATTTTAATTTCATACAGATGAAGAAACTATAGTTCTATCCTGCATTCAAATCCTGCGCTGTCCTCACCTCTAGTAAAGCTTTCCCTATGTCGTCATCTGTGACTGAGGCAACTGTTGCTTTTACTGAAGTCTGGCCTGCAAGATAATGTACCAGCTCTTCTGACAGGAAATGGGGCCCTGGACCACCATGCACAACTGACACAGCTATCATCTTTCCTGCTAGGTAGTAGTCATCCTCTCTTACAGCTGTGAATGAATACAGTAAATGATAAACTCTCTCACACACACACACCTCTCTCTATCAATCGATCAGAGCCGATCGATGTCAGATCAATCGACCAGATAGACATACTAATGCTGTGTTGAAATAATCCAAAAAAAAATGAGTTGCTTCTGATAATAATTAAAAACAAATTGATTTACAAGTCCCAAAAATGTTTTTAAATTAAGTTTATCAAAGATCTGATCATTGCATACCCTTTGCATTGTAGACGAGGAATCGATGTCCTTCTGGTCCATCAAAAATGGGACGATCTTTCATGTGTTTCATTAGCAGACTCAAAAACTCTCGTTTTGGGCCACCTGCATCAAGTCCTTCTTCTAGAATGCCAGCATCATCAGTAAATTTAACCAACATGTCATTGGTTTCAGAGTATGACAACCGCCTGAAACCCCTGACTGCTCCATCCCAGACATTTGCTCTTGAGATGTTGAATCTGCTGACACTTCCATGATGAATAGCACTGGATAAGTTTGCAATGATGTCAGGTAGAGTAATGTTAACGTCTTCCCTGTAATCACAAAAATGAAAGACAGAATGCAAGACTATACAATTTAGCGTTGTTATTTGAAGTATTATTTGATATTTTACAGTGTTTTGGAATCCATCGGTGAAGCAACTTCAACCAGCTCTTCATCCTCGTCCTCAATGCAGGGGGCACACAGGTCTGCATATTTACTGTTGAGAAATTATAATTCCAACATTAGAAAAACTTGTGTTGACCCTATAACTATCTTTACCCATTTCACAAACCCAAACGTGTACTGTAGTTACAGGTTTAAAATTACGTATAAGACACAATTTTATTTACCTATAGGGACTCATGACTGGATTTGTTTCGTTTTGGTGATCAAGATCCTCTGTATCAGATATTACAATCTGAAAAACAAGAACAACAAAGATTGCATACTGTACATAAACATACATAGCATTGTATTATTTCAACAATAGCAAAAAACCTCATGCTGACATAAATTGCCCAAATACCTGACATGGCTGTATGGTAGATGAAGGTCCTGGAGCATGTCTGAAACAGAATTGGAATTAAAATGTCCAGATAAGAAGCTCATACAGTTTTATATTTTTTATGATACCAACATTATAAAAATGCTATGAAACCAATAAATATTTGTATTAGGGCGGGGCAATAAAATAACAATATGTATTGCACTATACTTTTTTCTCAATGGAAATATGAGACTATTGCAATAGAGCTATCCATCCATTTTACATGCTGCTTATTCCTCTAATCCCTCTTTTTTTTCATTGACATAAGAATAGTCAATCCTTATCAAGTTGCGCAGCAACCAATTGCTATGGGAACAGCGTCATGTCCAGTTAGGGTGACTTGTTACCTGCAGCACAGTGAAGTAGCAACACCACCCGTGGAGATGTTTGGGCACCATTTACATCTAAACAAACCATTAAAATAAATATACAAGGAGAGATTAGGAGAATTTGCTTTTATTTCTGTCATGGTCCTGGGTCGTTGACCCAGCGTTTTGTGTTTATTCTGATTTTGTATTAGTTTAGGGTTGAACCTGAAGTTTGGTGTATATTCAGCCCTACCTGTGTCTGTCCTTGGTGCTCTGTTCATGTCCCCGTGTTGTGTTGTAAATCAGTCTGTGTGTTTCCTGCTTTACTTTGAAGGCTCGTGTTCTGGATTTCCTGTTCTATTCTGACGGTCTGTGTCTGTTATTGTGTTCAGCTTGTGTCCTCCAGTCATCATGTGTATTCAGATCAGCTGTTCTTCCCTCCTGTGTGCGATTACCCGATTACCTTGTGTATGTGTGTGTGTATATAGTGGGTGTCGGTCTGTGTTCGTTGTCGGCTCGTCTGCGTTCTATGGTGTTCCGTTCCTGTCTCTCTGCCCCGCACCCCTTTTGCATGGTCTCAGGTTTGTCATTTAGTTCTCCCAGTTTAGGTTTCTTCAGTTGTTTTGTCATGCCTCACTGCCTGTTTTTGCCACTCCACCACTTGTAAATAAACACTCGAATCATCAGTCACTGCCGCATTTTGGGTCCTCCTTTTCCCCCACACCACACGGCTCACCCCGCCAGCCGTGACAATTTCTTAGCTTATTCATATGATATTGACAAAAACTGTCAATTTTATGTCTGTTCTCCTGTAAAACTTACTGTAAACTAAGATTTATTTTTAGAATCATTCTTTTTGGTTTTTAAATGTAATTGACCAAGCAATTGAGTGATATGGTGTTTGTTGTCTTTTGAAACTGGAAATCTTTATCCCTGACTTTTTATCTAGTTTTTAACATGTACCTTTTTTTAGTTATCTGAAAGGAATGTAATATGGTAATACATCTGTCTGTCTGAACGTATGACAGGAAATAAATATTTAAATCAAAACAAGCTTCTGAGGATTTCACATCTTACTTATGAGCAACGGCACATTTAATATGTACAAATCTAGCTGTTTATATTGTGATGTATATCAATATTCCCTGAAATAAAACAAAGAAATATTGTGACATATTGTATTGCCCAACTCTAATATATAGCAGAACAAGCTCTGAAATAACTTACTCCTTCTCTGCATGTTTACCATTAGGGGTACTCTGGTCTTGTGGTTTGAAAACCTAAGATGAAAAATATGCACTTTTCAAAGCTTTTAACAACTTCGTATTGCATTTAGTTCATCAAAATAATAATAATAATTTTTTTAAAGAACATACAATCACACAATGAAAATAATCCACCCATGGATGTTACAGAATTATGATCATTATAGAGAAAAAAATAGAGCACTCAGCCTGGGCCACTCACAGGCCTCTGGCATGGTGGAGGGGGAAAAAGGTACACACCAATGTGTCTGCCTGGTTGAACTCAGCTGTGCTTCTTGATGTAATCACAATCTCAGGGTCTGAGTCTGAGGTACCATCCTCTGCAATCAGAGCTGAGAAAATAAACACATTATTAGTTGTTGTATATGTAAATACATCAAAATATAAAATTAACAAACCTTGTTTGAAGTGGCTCTCTGGGCAAATGAAAAGAGAAATCCTGTTGTAGTTCTTTCCTATTTCATCTTTGTAGTCTGCCAGTCGGAATGGCCTTTCTGTCCCAGGCACATTTATCACCTCTGTGCAGTCGGGATACAAAAGGACATATGGTCCCTCCACCAAGTCCTTGTTGAATGTTATCATTTTTTCTACAGCCTGCTTCAGGAGGTCAGGGGCTGTAATTTCGGGGCTAATAAATAAGGGCAGTGTTTTCCCTCTTAGCGGTTTTAAGTCCGTTTGTTGTTTCGCCATTATTCCTATATTGATCTAGAAACAAATAATAAAAGCAAGATCACTTTAAGAATAATTGCCAAATCCTCGTTTATAAATTTACCTGTGATGGCTTACCTTGACAGGTTTACTCTGTTGCTTGAGTTTTAATTTTGCTCCACAGTTGAAGGCTTGACGCTCTTTGGATTTTGATTTTTTGTACTCCATGAACTGCTTGTATGACGGACATGTTTGTTCTGGTTGAATGAAAAACGTTTAACATCAAAACGGGGTTATAAGCACTCTCCATTACTAAACGTAGACGAGAATACAGTATAAGGAAACATAAAAAGAAACAAAAGCCAAAATGGTAAATAAACGTGCTATTTAACTGAAATAGTATAGACTGAAGAGAAAAAAAGTGAGTAATATATCAAAATTACTTTGTTCAGAATTTTTTGTATGTTTTGATGTCCCTGGGGAGTCTGATCCTTCGGCCTGGTCTGTGTCCCGCAAAAGCTCCAGAGACCGTCCACAGGAAGCACAAAAAGGGGTGAAGAGGCAGAAGCTAACGCCACAAAACGGACAAAACATTTTCCATCTATTTTTAATGCAGCGAGCACGGTCAGGGTAATGAGGAAGCGCTGTGAGGAGTGTGTTTCTCGACGTTTGTTTACATCCCGAATCACTTTTCTGAGCTAAAAATATGGAGTAAGCCTAATCGTTGTGTCACTTCCGGTATTTCAGACAATCCCTTTCCGTCAAGGATTTTTAATTTGTTGCGGGTTTATTTTAATTTGTTGTGGGGTTTTTGTAATTTGTTGTGGGCTTTTTGTATTTTGTTGTGGGGGTTTTGTAATTTGTTGTGGGCTTTTTGTAATTTGTTGTGGGCTTTTTGTAATTTGTTGTGGGCTTTTTGTAATTTGTTGTGGGCTTTTTGTATTTTGTTGTGGGCTTTTTGTAATTTGTTGTGGGCTTTTTGTAATTTGTTGTGGGCTTTTTGTAATTTGTTGTGGGCTTTTTGTATTTTGTTGTGGGCTTTTTGTAATTTGTTGTGGGCTTTTTGTAATTTGTTGTGGGCTTTTTGTAATTTGTTGTGGGCTTTTTGTATTTTGTTGTGGGGGTTTTGTAATTTGTTGTGGGCTTTTTGTATTTTGTTGTGGGCTTTTTGTAATTTGTTGTGGGCTTTTTGTATTTTGTTGTGGGGGTTTTGTAATTTGTTGTGGGCTTTTTGTAATTTGTTGTGGGCTTTTTGTAATTTGTTGTGGGCTTTTTGTAATTTGTTGTGGGCTTTTTGTATTTTGTTGTGGGGTTTTTGTAATTTGTTGTGGGCTTTTTGTAATTTGTTGTGGGCTTTTTGTATTTTGTTGTGGGGTTTTTGTAATTTGTTGTGGGCTTTTTGTATTTTGTTGTGGGCTTTTTGTATTTTGTTGTGGGCTTTTTGTAATTTGTTGTGGGGTTTTTGTAATTTGTTGCGGTTTTTTAATTTGTTGCGATTTGCACTTCCCAGCCACCGTAGTTTGCCATGCTTGGTAAGTCATGTTTTCAAAGATTGTTTCAATTATTATTATGAGCTTTTACTTCTGTGGCTCTTTGGAGTTGAGACAAAGCTGTGTGAAAGGCATTAGCCATGTTGCTCGCTGATAGCATAATATTCTGTTTTAGCTAGCTGAAAGGTATTGTTTGCGGGCAAATACCACAGCCTTGAAGAAAGCTTGCATGTGAATTTTCAGTCAACCTTTTGGTCAAATACACCTAAAACAATGTGTAGAATGTGAAATGTTGGTATAATGGTGCTACTTGAAGCCTGAAAACGATCGCCCATAAAAAAACAAAACAAAACGAGCAAACAGCAGTAGCAGGCGTCCTGACTGGGTTCTACGTTAGCATAGATCCCTCCAGAGTTTTGTGCACACGGTTTAGGTAAAAATGAAAAAGGTTGAGGTTTTACATTTAGTTCAGTATTACCTGTTGCCTGTGTCTTTGTCTTTTGGGAAAATACTTTACACAAGTAATGGCTCAAAGAGGATTCCTTTTTTTTTTTTACTGTGCTGCAATTGTTTACTGGATTATTTGTGCCATTAATTAGTGTCAACTAATTTTTATTCAATCTCCGCACAGGATATGCTTGTGAAGATGGAATATGGGGGAGAGCAGAAGTGCGTTGAAGTTCCACAAAGGGATGAATGAAGGACATGAATATTGTATTGAAGAAATAAGTGATGAGAATGCTGTTATTTGCATTTACCATGTCAGACCTTTGATAAACAAAATTCTAATGAAAGTGAGAGCATGTATACTGTTACATCTTTCAGAAAATGTTTTGAAATTGTGGTGCACAGTTCAGAATAAATATTTTTCAAAAACCATTGCATCTTTTTAGTAAATGTTTATTTCCAAAAGAAATTTCTAGAAGTTCAGAACAGTAAAATTCCCGCTTTTTAGAATGAATTAGAAGATAACTCTTACGTAGTTAAACTAAAATACTCTTTGAGAGTTAATATATAAACTCTTAACACCAAGTGTTAAATTATCAACTCCAGACAGATTTGGTGTTTAACACTAAATCAGAGTTAACGTACCAACTCTCCAAAAAGAGTTAAATTAACACTCTCTGGTGTGGACCCATATAGACACTTTAATAGTGTTGAAATCAAATCCGACAGTGTTAATTTGGACATGCTGGATTTGCTGTGTAGAAGAACGAGTTCACCTTAAATCTGAGTTTTGGATCAGTAGCTTTGGGCGTAATTTTGTGATGTTCACATGTATGCAGCCTGATATAGAATCATGCTAATAATGATTATTATTATTTTTTTATAAAGTGGGGTATATTTGATGTCCAGCGTAAAGCAAAGACATTTGAATACATTTTGTTTTTAAAAGAAGAAAGAGTTAGACGATTTTTAAAAAAAATCGTTACAAACACACTAAAATTGACCACAAAGTGATCAAAACTGCAAATTTAAAAAATAGCAGTTTTGTTCGGGTGTCTCAGAGTGAGCTCAAAACTGCCTCATAGTCTCCTTATGAATTATCCTTTCCTTTCCTGCTTCTGTTCAAATAAACGTGACAGTTGTGTTGCTTTTACGGGGAAAGCTTCCTAAAGAGTTAAACATCAAGTGCGCTCACTGCGCCGTGGTGGTGGCACTAAACCAGTCCTGGGGCTCCCAGAAGGAACTCTTAAGATTCTTTCATCTCAGTGAGGGAGGCAGTGCGTTGGACTCGGACCTGCGACAGTATCGTAAAAAGAAAGAAAGGAAAAAAAAAAGGAGCCCTTCCTCCTCACGGCTCCATTCTTTTGCCTCCATCACTTGGCGGAGTACAAGCGGCGTGTGAGCATCCTCTTCCTCCCTCCGCTGGGCACCGGCCTGCCTCTGTACACTGTGACAGCGAGGCTACTCGGTGCGGCGCAGCGCACCGGAGCGCAGCTGGAGGAGAGCAGAGGGGAGAAGCGAACAGGAGAGCAGAAGAAGGGGAGGAGGTGGAGGACGGACGGACTGCTACCCTCAGACAGGCGGGATTATACCCCACAGTATCCCGTCCCTTCAACATGCCTCGAGGGAATAAAAGACTTGCTGGGATTATCGCGCTGATCGCCTCGTTGCTGCTCGGCTCTTGTGGGACAGGTGCAGGTGAGCGGCTCCGCGCGCCTCTGGCACTGTTTAGGAGAGATGTAGAGTGGGGTGTTTTCTTGAAAGTCATCCCTGTGGTTTACTATTCCACCTGGACTCACTCAGCTGTAATGAATGAGAATAATATGTTTGGACGGTTGTAAACACGCCCGCTAATTAACCTGCCAGCTGGCAAAAAAGAAAGAAAAAGTCTTCTTCGTCTTTGTTCTCATATATTCTGCAGATTGTTAATTCACAAAAAAACCCTGAAAAGGCTATTATAAATAACTATAATAACTCATAAAACACATTACAGTTTGTTTATTTGGATTTAATTTCTTGATTATTTTTTCGAGTCATTATGGTACAAATGATTTTAAAATGAAGAAATATTTTGTGTCTGCCCTGCGAAAGCTTTAACTGATCTGACCTGTTTTTCCGGGTTTGCCAAGGAGAAGCTCAGCGCAGTAAATTTAGTGAATTAAACAGTTGACTGGATCTAATCCGACCACCACAAGGGCTTGTTGTTGACAGGGAGCGCATATCCTCTGGGGATTTACGGCTGTCAAGTTTTAAGAGATAGTGAATTCCAGTTGCCTTCTTATTTTATCATTTTTCAGCATTTGATGTTTTCTCATGAGAAGGAGAGTGGGAGAGACTGTGGGCTCGTCCTGGAGAGGCAGGGAAGCTGTGTAGGATCCTGGAGCTTCTTTAAGGTTCAGAAAAAGATCCTTAAAAAGTGATTTCATGGTGTGAGGAGATTTCTTTAAAAGAAACCACTGAACATGTCTGTATAACAGATATAGAATTTTTGTCTGCAACAAGTGTGCTACATCTCCTGTTCACTGCTGCTGTTCAGTCCATGAGTGCATATGAGCTGTTAGTTTTTGATGGGAGGAATTTAGTGAATGGTTTCAGGACCTCCACAGTTGAAGTGGTTCAGTAAGATGTCATGGCCCCCTGCTTCCCACTGTAATTACTGTAGTCTACTTCCATGATACTGTAAATAAGGGCAATCTTGTATGTGACATCTCAGATTAAAAAACAAAACAAAAGGATCAGATGGTTTTGTGCACACAACTGGCCAAAAAAAACAAAAACAAAAAACAATCAGGAGGACGACTGTAAAGATGGGCATCCACAGGCATAGCACTTTCTCAGCTGCATTGATTGTTTGGATAGATAGTGGACGTATTTATATTACTGCCTGAAAATGACCTAAATTTGGATGAAAAGACAGTGTTGGTGCAGACCCACTTTGTTCAGGTTCATGAAGCCTAACAATCGCAAAGCCAGCAATTTCACTTTGCTTCATATAGTTGATCTACAGAGTAATGTGTATTAGTGGGAGCCTTTATCATCCGTCTAACAATCTGTCGTCTGTCCATATTATGCTTCCTAAGCAATGAGCAGGTGTCAGCTCAGTAAAGAACTGCCATCTCATTCATCATGTTTCCTACAAGGAGGATGGGATGCTTCTGTCCATTCTGTAATAGTCTCTATCTGTCAATATACCCACTTTGTCACACAAGCACGCACACACTGAGCCAATTTCTCTAACGTTTCCAAAATGACAATATAACATACCCACATGACAAACTAAATGAACAGCTGTGTGATGGTGAGGAAGTGAACTGCTGAACTCGTCACTTTCCAGAACAGCTATGAGTCAGTTTATTTCCCAATGTGGACAGACAACATGTTACACAAACTAATTCTTTCTTTGGCGACCCAGTCCTTACCCTAACTAACTCCCAGCTCAAACAAAGACTTCAGCCTTGGACACAACAAGATGTTTCAGGCTGTGTGTACTTAAAGTCAAGGTATCTGTGATGACACGGAAGGTGCTGAGGTAGAGGGTTTTAGATGCCATTTAATGACCAAACAATGAGTTTGATTGAAATCGTCTTTGCTATTTGTGTGTAGCATCAATTTAGGCAGAACAGGTGATCTCAGTGCCAGCACACATAAGCCGGTGGCTGAGCTGCTATTCATCTTTAAATCCAATTAGCATAAGTCATATCAGGCATGGTATTTATGCTGCTTTAGCCTGCATACAGCTGCTGCACATCTGCAAGCTGCTTTGCAACCCACCTCCACCACAGCTGCTTCATTCCACGGTGCTTCTGACCTCATCAGCGTCATTATCTGATGGCTGCTCTGTTCTCTTTGAGCTCGCTTTGCGTGTATGCACAGAGAAGGACAGAGAGGTCCCAGAAAGAGCAAATGTGAACAAATGTAAATTGCTGAAGATGAAAATAAAAATCTTTTGACTGCTGTAGTCCTGACTGAAATACATTTTTCATCCACTAACTCACGATCACAAGCCTAACCCGAAAGATGGTGATACCTAAAGCGAAATTACAGTACAATACAGAGTCACTTTAAGGTGAGAATAATGCAGACAAATCCAATGATTTTTCATACCTAAGTTGGAAAGTAGGCCAAGAAAAGTGTTTTGTGTCGTGATTGTCAACAGCCACAGTGGAAATTAAAAGTTTTACTTTCTCGCCCAGCGCTCATCCTCTGCTAATCAATTCATGAAGAGGAGAATTTATTTTTAAGGCTCTCTTACCATTAAACGTACATTTCTAATTGGGGGTTTAATGACCATTTAAGAACATTATGCAACTGCTGCTGCTGCTAGTAACAAAACAGAGGTCACCTGCTGGATAAATATGTCATTTTAAACATTTGAGTAAATGACCAAGGCTATTATTTTTTCCCCAGCGAAGACTCTTCACCCCTTAGATCATTAGCATCATCAGCAGCACCACCATTATCATCTGTGAGAAACAATCTGGATCTCCTTCCTCCCACACACACCCTCACTGTTTGCTTTGTTTCATTTCACAATACAGGTAGACACATTTCTTTTTGCATTTTTCTCAAACTTGAAAGAAAACACAAATTTTCTTTATCTTCTTTTTGATTATTGCACCGACAGGGGCACCAAGGTAGCACAGGATGCGTTTCATCTCTCAGATGGCTGAGGGTAGATGTTTGATTATTTAAATAGCCGAGGCTGGGACGACAATGACTTTAAGGTGTTGTTATTTTCTAAGAGTGCTGGAAATTCATCTCCACCAGTCACAGCCAGACAGAGAATAAAAAAATGTGCTGGGGGAGAAGTTGATTTAAATTTGTGGCTGGCTCCCCGCTTCATATGGGAACAGCCCTGTCTCATCAGAATTTATTACTTTTCAATGAGCTGGTGGTTTGCACAGAGTGATCTAAAACCACGGAATAAAATCAATTTGATGCGAATGTGTCTCTGCAAACCATCCCTGTCCTTTATGCTTCATGAGGTTTAGAGAGCCAGTATGTGGCAAAAGAGCAAAGTAGTTAAGTATAAATTGCCCTTATTTTTATGTCATGTATTTAGCAGATGTGGAGTCATGAAGAGGTTCTGATTAAACCAAGGTTGCACAAAGGTGGCAGTACCTGGTGGTGTGAGCCTGGAGCTGTCAGTCATGAATCTAGATTTATTAATCCAGGGACAAGTAGTTAAGCCATAAAAGTGACAGAGAACTGCAGTCCATCCATCTGCCTTTGTAACCTCTGGGATTTTGTATTTGCCCAAGGCCAGCTCCCCAGCGGACGTCTGCCTGCCTAAAAACAGACCCATTCATCAAATGGGCCTGTCATTATATCAGATGACTTGTTATCGGTTCAAGAATTGGCCACATTCTGCTGAGGTCACTACTCACTGTCACTCTCTGGAGCAGCAGGAAAGCAGAAACTGTAGTCATCAGCTATTAGCAAAACCACACTGTGATTACCATCACTCTCTACAAGAAAATCTGCAGAAAAAGCTGCTAAATGGAAGATGTGATGAGATTCTTAACTGCTGTTTCAAATGAGTGTAGTCTGAACCTTTTGATCAAACATATTTTTGAAATTAAACAATAATAAATAATTAATTAAACATCCTTTTTTTTTTACTCCAGTTTTTTTTCCCTTACAGTCCTTCTTTTATATTGCAGCACTGACCAGGAAGTTTCAACCATGGTTGCTGGAAATAAACCTACCAAAAACTTATGTTTTCTGCTTTGTTGCTAAACAAAGATTTCAAGCCTACATTACATTTTAGCCACCTGGGGGCAGTGCAACCCTCATAGACTGTATATAAAAGATGGCTTTACCATCAAAGTCTGAAAACTGAAGCCACTGCAAAAGCACCTTAAAGCTGCACTCTGTCCAGCATATTATACTAATAATAATGACACTAATGATAATTTGTTATATTAAAAACAAAATAAACTAAGTAAAAAATAGCAATACAAATAGTAATACATAGAAATAATATCAATAATATATTACACAATATGTTATTGTACAATATATTATTGATATTATATATCTGGTAGATAATTCTCTGTGTTTTATTGTATCATAGAAAGTCACAGCGTGTGCTATAAAGATTCCCTGTATCTGTCCTTGGAGTGGAGTTAATCAGTCTGTTACAGATGCTTCTCTGCTGCCCACCCACTAAGTGTTGTGCAGGGTGGTCAGGATAATCCATGATAACAATTTTCTGACTGCTTCTTCATAGAAGACTCTGGGAGAACAGCCTTAATATTGCTTGTCTATCAGCTCAGAAGGACCATAATAAAGATCAAGTTGGTTGCAACCAAGCCCATAAACTCATCAGGTGTTTTGTTAGTGACAAGAAAGGCCCCAAAGTATTCTTGCCTTGCTGTTGACAAGTCGCTACTATATTAGCACGCCGTGTACCTTGATTTGTCAGTCAGATCCACCGCTCTGCTACATCCCTCACTTACATACAAAAAACTATGAAAGTTACTGTTATTGTGTTCTTGTCTGTTCTACACATGAACTTCATGTAATGCGAGTAGTTTTAATGACATAAAGACTTTCCCTGTGTCACCTCACCAGCTGAGCCACCCATTAACACTGACACGGAAGTATGATTAGGTTCCTTCAGTTATCAGGTAGCTCAAGAGGCACAGAAACTGTGCAAAAATATTGGGATGTGCTCTGCTGTTCTCGGGTAATATAAATCAAAGGTAAACATGTTAGGATTTAAACGGTGGCTAATTGTCAAAAAACAATTCGTGATTAACGGATTTGTTGACCTGGAACTTCCCAGAGAGAGCATGAACATGTATTTGGCCACTTTCAAAATGTAAACAAAATTTCTCTGGCTCGTACCTCAGCTTTGCCATCCTGAGGAAGCAGTTTTAACCATTTAATGCCTAATGAAGTGAACTGCAGGGTTTTTCTGCTTTGTTTTGCTGAAACACTTGTTAGTGACAAGCTAAGAAACCAAAACAGTGACTTAAAAGGTGCTAAAATATTCCTTAGAGCTGAAGGAAACAGCTTTACATAACTCCCTGTGGGTTTTGTCAGCATACGCAACACCTTTGACATAATCATCTAAGCCATTGCCATCTTAACAATATCGATTATTGCAGTGAGTAATGCAAGAGTTGCATCAATATTTTAGTGGAATTAATGTTTATGTGCTTGCTTTGAGCCCAAGATCTTCCCTACTGCCCTGCACAGTTTTAAGGTTTTCCAACTGCTTTTGACAATCTCATGTGGAGAATAATGTGTTCTTCCATTCAAATTAAATACATGATATGGCTACAAAGTCATTTATTATTAAAGGAAGGGTCATACGAGCTGATCCTTAGAAGAATACGCTGTATTTCTGTTAACGTAATGGAGGAGAAGCTGAGGAGATCAGCATATGGTGGTGGAAGGCACAAGAAATCAACAAGAAAGTGGAGGAGTTTGGTTCACTGCCCTGCATGGACATTCGTTGCCTGCGCCCTTCGTCTTTAATCTATTCAGTGACACTCCCAGGTCCTTCTCTCATTTCATCCATCAGTGGGTTTTCTTTGTGTGTGTATGTGTGTGTGTGTATTCGGATTCATTTGTCTCTCCTCATCTCACCTTCACACAGCTGCTGCTCTGTGGTGCACAACAACACAAGTCCCAGCAATGAAGTCCTGTTCAGTCCTGCATCACAATCTCTCTCTGTATGGTATTACTGTAACAAAGGCTGGGGGTGGAGTAGCAGGGTGGTAGGTGAATAGTAACCTACTTAACTGCTTGTATTATTGTATAAATCCACTTTGAACTGCCTCGAGAAAAACAAACTGAATTTTTTGGTGAAAAACAAAAAACAAAAATTTGACTGTTAATCATGTTACCCTGTGTGCAGTATCGCATGTATCGCATTCTCCTTTGTTCCTCTCTCAACCAGTTAAACAGGAAATCATCGTCACATTGAACCTAATCATAGTCGGTGACCTTCTCTGTTTTCAGTTTAATGAATATGTAAGAACCTCTTAAAATATGCTGAATACCCCAACCGGCTGTGGTAGATGGCTGCTGCTCCCTCCTGGAAGTTTTCTTCCTGTTAAAAGGCAGTTTTTCCTTCCCACTGTTGCCAAGTGCTTGGTCACAGGGACATCATCTAATTGTTGGGGTTTTCTCTGTATTATTGTGGGGTCTTCCTTTACAATAGAAAGCACCTCAAGGTGCCTGTTGTTGTAATTAGAATTATTTAGAATTATTTAGATTTAGATTAGAATGATTAGAAACTGAATTGAATTGAACTGGACTGAGTCATCAACTGAAATGATTCCTTTGTTGTTCTCAGTAGTGCCTTTTTTGTTGAGTGTGTTTGCTTTGCTTTGTAGTAGTGTTTACTCATAGTTACAGTAATGTGTGTTTTTATTAGCATGTTCTGTTCTGTTAAGTTTTGTTAAAACTGATGGAAGGCTGATGGAAGGTGAAAACCACAAAGAGAAAAAAAGATTGTGAAAGGAACCCTCAATGTCACTTTGTATGAGAAGCAATATTGTCATTGTGGGCTATTATTTATCAGACAGGCCTTGAGAAACAGAAAGGTTTTTCAGTTGCAGGATGTCATCCAAGGAAAATCTGCTTCTCACAGATCAATATATACAATAAAATATAAGTCAAAGGCATGTCGATAGAACATTTTAGTGTGAAACATTACAATAAAACGTTATTTAGAAATGATTGCCTGTCACACAAATTATTGTGCCTGAATATAAAAGAATTCACCCCTCGCTTCTGGAAGTTCACATTTTATATGTGATTTAACACCTTTTTTTTCTTCTTCTTCTTTAGGCTCCTCATATTTGGGGTCACCACAGCAGCCCATCTACCTCCATTTTGCTATATCCTTAGCAGCCTCCTCTTTCATACCAACCTGTCACTACACTAGACTCCGTGACATTCGTGAATTTATTTCCACATTTTTTCCTCATGTCGGGCAGCTACCCATCCAACATCCTTTCTATTCATCTTTCAACGCATATACACCTAACCTTGCCTCTCTAACTGTGTCTCCAAACCACTCAATCTCAGCTGTCCCACTGATGTACTCTTTTCTAATCTTGTCCGTCCAATGAAAATCTCAACATCTCCAGCTCTGCCTCCTGTTATTCTTTAGTGCCACTGTCCTGAAGCCATACATTATAGCAGGTATCACAACAGACTTGTAAACCTTCTCTTTCAGTCTATCCTTCTGTCACGAATCACCCGTAGCACTTTAGCACTTCCACCCACTCCTGCACTCTCTTCTCCACCTCTCTTGTCAATCAATCAATCAATCAATCAATCAATCAATCAATCAATCAATCAAGGCTTTATTGGATAGGTGGAGAAGAGAGTGCAGGAGTGGGTGGAAGTGCTAAAGTGCTACGGGTGATTCGTGACAGAAGGATAGAGTGAAAGAGAAGGTTTACAAGTCTGTTGTGATACCTGCTATAATACCATCAGCCCTTTTGCACATCTTTCTTTAACACCATACCTACCCAACACATCCTCATCTACGCCTGTTCCCTTCACCTACATGTCCATTTAAATCTTCTCCAATTCCTCTAATTTTTCTGAACGTCCAACCTGTGGGGCATGCATACTAACAACATTCAATATCAGCACTTTGATTCCCAGCTTCAAGCTCATGATCTTTTCTGTTGATCTATTCATGATCTATTCTATTTCAGTTCCTTTCTATACCATGGTAAGATGCACCACTGATGCTCCTGGCTTTGGTTCCCTCCCATCTGATCTCCTGCACACACAATATACAGGGTGGGCCATTTATATGGATACACCGTAATAACATGGGAATGGTTGGTGATATTAAAGTCCTGTTTGTGGCACATTAGTATATGTGAGGGGGCAAACTCCTCAAGATGGGTGGTGACCATGGTGGCCATTTAGAAGTCGGCCATCTTGGATACAACTTTTGTTTTTTCAATAGGAAGAGGGCCATGTGACACATCAAACTTATTGGTAATGTCATAAGAAAAACAATGGTGTGCTTGGTTTCAACGTAACTTTATTCTTTCATGAGTTATTTACAAGTTTCTGACCACTTATAAAATGTGTTCAATGTGCTGCCCATTGTGTTGGATTGTCAATGCAACCCTCTTCTCCCACTCTTCACACACTGATAGCAACACCGCAGGAGAAATGCCAGCACAGCCATCCAGTATCCGTAGTTTCAGGTGCCGCACATCTCGTATCTTCACACCATAGACGATTGCCTTCAGATGACCCCAAAGATAAAAGTCTAAGGGGGTCAGATTGGGAGACCTTGGGGGCCATTCAACTGGCCCACGACGACCAATCCACTTTCCAGGAAACTGTTCATCTAGGAATGCTCGGACCTGGCACCCATAATGTGGTGGTGCACCATCTTGCTGGAAAAACTCAGGGAACGTGCCAGCTTCAGTGCATAAAGAGGGAAACACATCATCATGTAGCAATTTTTAAATATCCAGTGGCCTTGAGGTTTCCATTGATGAAGAATGGACCCACTATCGTTGTACCCCATATACCACACCAAACCATCACTTTTGTTGTTCCAACAGTCTTGGAGGGATCCATCCAATGTGGGTTAGTGTCAGACCAATAGCGGTGGTTTTGTTTGTTAACTTCACCATTCACATAAAAGTTTGCCTGATCACTGAACAAAATCTTCTGCATGAACTGAGGGTCCTGTTCCAATTTTTGTTTTGCCCATTCTGCAAATTCTGGGTCATCCTCGTTGAGATGCTGCAGTAGCTGGAGTTTGTAAGGGTGCCATTTGTGAGTAGCTAAGGGACCGAAGGGATGTTCGACTAATGCCACTCTCCACTGACATGCGGCGAGTGCTACGCTGTGGGCTCTTGCTGAATGAAGCTGGGACAGCCACTGATGTTTCTTCATTAGTGACAGTTTTCTTGCGTCCACATTTTGGCAAATCCAACACTGAACCAGTTTCACGAAACTTAGCAAGCAGTTTGCTAACTGTAGCATGGGAGATGGGTGGTCTCGTAGGGTGTCTTGCATTGAAATCTGCTGCAATGACCCGGTTACTGCGTTCACCAGATATCAACACAATTTCGATCCGCTCCTCACGTGTTAACCTCTTCAACATGTCAATGGCTGTAAACAAAGAGAAACTTGTAAATAACGCATGTGTGATGGCATGCCACACATGGTAAGCTCCACACCTCACCACCCGTTGATTCACTTTAGTTTAATTTACAGTCACTACTTTAAAATATTCTATTTATTGTTCAATATCGTTTCTTTATTAAATGTATTCATTTTTCCATCACACCTTCCAATGTTTATATGGCGTGCACACATATTAACCTTGCAAGGTCAAAGTTCTGTTTTATGTTATATTAATATATCTTTCTTTGTTTGAGTTACCTGGGGGTTGGTGTCTCCTCCTGTCTGGCAAAAGGTGTGGCAAAGGGCTGGGAGACCTGAAGTACTACTGACAGCCTAATTGGATTGCACCACATGCTTCATTGCCTGGGGAGTGTTTCATGTTTGTTTAAATGTTTTGTATTAGTTGGTTATATGGCAGCCATCTTGTTTTCCCCCGTGTGTGTCATTTGGTTTAGCTAAACCAGTATTTAAGTTCCCCTGTGTGTCATTTCAGGAGGTCAGTTTGTCATATGTTTGTTTGAGGTTCTGTTAATTATTATCTTGAGTTTAGTCTATTGAGTTGACCTCTTTTATTGGTCGGCCTGTTTAAGTTTTGGCTTTGTTAAATATATTTTCATATTTTTGGGTCAATAAAACCCGTTTTTTGAATTAAAACCACCTGTGTCCTTTATGCTTTACTGCTTGGTCCCTGACAGCATGGAAGAATAAAGTTACATTGAAACCAAGCACACCATTATTTTTCTTGAGACATTACCAATAAGTTTGATGTGTCACATGGCCCTCTTCCTATTGAAAAACCAAAAGTTGCATCCAAGATGGCCGACTTCTAAATGGCCACCATGGTCACCACCTATCTTGAGGAATTTGCCCCCTCACATATACTAATGTGCCACAAACAGGACTTTAATATCACCAACCATTCCCATGTTATTACGGTGTATCCATATAAACGGCCCACCCTGTATATACCTTTCTCCATTATAACAGACACCTCTGTCACCTTACTAGTAATAAACCGTGCATTTAAAGTCCCTACTCTCACCTCAGCAAGCCTGCCTTTCCTTCTTTCTTACTACCTCCTAACACACTTTTCCTTCTCATCTCTTTTATTTTTGTCCAACAGTAGGAGATTTTCCGCTGACACCCTGTTGGCCAACAGCACCAGAGGCGGTCGTTGTTAACCGGGGCCCTTAACGATCCTGCACAGACATTCTTTATTATCTGCATGTTTGACTTGGTAAAGATTTTATGATGAATGCCCTTCTGATGCAACCCTCCCCATTTATCCAGGCTTGGGACTGACACTATGAATACGCTGGCTTGTGGCTCCCTATTGCTGGATTGTGTGTAATTTGACACTGATCAGTAAAAATGACTGGTTGAAGTAGATGAACTTTTTCAGTGAAAAAAAACTTTTCTGTGGTCAAGATATGTACTGTCTCTGGAGGGTAAATGTCCTGCAAGAACTGAGAAAACAGAGGAACATGTCAAGTAGCTCTTAGGCTCCTAGTGTGGACAGTGTTTAGCAGTGCTGCCTTGCACCAAGAAGGTTTGACCACACCAGTTGTGGAGTTTGCATATTCTCCTTGAGTGGAGTTTTGGGAGTAAAAAATATAATCAAATCAAATATGAAGTATACCATCAGTAAATGTCTCTATATTTGCAGTTAATGTCAATGGAGAAGTTCCAACCCAATCGAAGGGACTGTGCTCTCAACAAAATAATAAGTCTTGTACAGCAGTGCTTCCCAACCTTTTGAATCCACGGCACATATTTCACATTAGAAAAATCACACGGCACACCACCAAACAAAACATCACAAAAAAACATAATAATTTTCCCCGTGCACCAGGTATAGCGGAATTGGCTCCGTTTGTCCCCAGTATACCATTTTTGCTTTCTTCTGTCTACTACTCATGCTAGGGCCTTCATCTAGAATTAAATTGATTACTTTTTCTTTTCAAATATTTATCTATTGCTATTACATGCTGCATTGTCTCACTCACAGCACGACTATTATATAAGTTCTTGTTCATCTTCTTCTGTTTTACTGGCAGTTGGCAACCTATTTAATTAGAGCAGGTAGTTGTACTGCCCTCTACTGGAAGAGAATGTAATTGTTCTGCACGCTACGCTGATCGCTTAGAGCAGCGGTCCCCAACACACCGGTCCGTGAGTCGTTTGGTACCGGGCCGCGAGAGTTGAGGCTCAGGTATGAAATTTATGGTTTTCAGGGTTTTTATCGGTTTTCAGCATTCTTTTGTTATCGTTTTTATCGTTAACTGTTTTCCTGGGTCTTTTCACGCGTGTTATGAATAAATCTTCTTTTTTTCGGTACCGGTACTAGTTTTATTTTGTTGTATTTATCCGCGACACCTTAAAGGCCGGTCCATGAAAAATATTGTCGGGCATAAACCAGTCCGTGGCGCAAAAAAGGTTGGGGACCGCTGGCTCAGAGTACTAATCAGATTGAACCAGATTATCTTCCACGGCACACCTGATCATTTCTCGCGGCATAGTGGTTGGGGAACACTGTTGTGCACAGTGTAATCATCTTCTAAGGCCATGACCATATGTTTTTTTAGAAAGCTCTTCAGGTCCACTTTAAATTTCTTTTGTTTTTTTCTTTGTCCAAGTTCCACCATTTTTTTGTGAAATTCAGCTCTGGGTTTTGCAAAATCTTGCCGATAGAGAAATGAACAAACACCACAGCAGACAAACTTGTTTTGAGGCTCCATCTTGGCTCCTCATCTTGGCAGAGGAACAACAGTCATTCTAGCAGATGCCCAGTAATGATGTTCATTCAAGTGACAAAGCCTTCTAGTGGCCATAGGGACTGTAACTCTTGTCCATTGATAACTTCAGAGGGAGTGGTGAATCATTGCCACTGTAGTTTATAAAGGCAATGGTTACTGTCATTAAAATGTTACAAACAATAGTTGTTTTTAGATCTGTATGAGTTGTTGTAATACATCCAAATGGTCTGACAGAATTTGTGAAACTTCAGGTTTAGATAATGTACCTTTAAAAGGAAAAAAAGAAAGAAAAAACAATGCTTTGCAAAAATCTTTAGGACTAACTTCTTACCCAATGCTGAGGATGAATGCTGGAGGCAAAAAGGAAAGGAGGAAGCAGATAATAATTTGTAAGTCTGTTTGTTTGTTTTTAATATCACTTAATATTCTCTCAGGGAGAATGTCTATAAAGACAAGTATGCCATTCAGTGTATTTGTCCCTATTTTGAAATGCAAAAATGATCCATTAATGATATTTGCATCACATAATCCACATGTCTCCTTCTGGGTCCATTAGTAAGTGTGATGTAACCAGCAGCAATTCTTCCAATCTACATAAGACTGACATATTTCATAGTGAATGGTCTTAAGTTTTCCTGCTTACTACCAATGTGTTCATTCATTTTTTTTTAAATTACTAGTTTCAGCATGTGCTGTAATGTGGTAAGGGTTAAAGCTTACAGATACATGTTTTAATTGTGGCCTTGTTGCAGCACAGTTCCTTTTGATGATATAATTTACTGATTGGGTCTGCCTCCCATGAATCCTCACATCAATGCAGTTAACACAGCAATGCCAAACAGCAGTGATGTTTTCATGCCGTGTCAAAAAAGAGCGGTTAATTATGTTGCATGGGAAGGTGAATTTATGAGTGTTTTATAGCTTAATGTGATTTTGTAACTTTGGAGGGCTTCGATCATGAGTCAGCAGAATTACTGGCCTGGTGTGTTGCTAATAGACAGATGAAGGGCTGGTGTGGAGGAACTAACGTTTCTCTCATTGTTAGCAGTCAGCCCTGCAGCACAGCATCTCACTTGAGCTGTCAGACTGTCAGGCTGTGGTCTGCAGCCAAAGAAGACACAGGATTCATATCGTTCTCAGCCAAACTGCATTACCACGCAAACTTTTCCTTTGACTTTCATGGCCACGAAATAGTAATGATTATGGATGACTCAACAGAATAGTCTTATTTCACAACTTCTGCAGGGAAAAGAGAGATAGGAAGACACAACAGGAGAAGTGAGCTTGCTCCAAAAGGGTTTAGGAAAAGATCAATTGTAGCTCAGTTCCGTTCAATGACAGCATAAGTTGTTCTGGTATCAGTTTAGTAGCTGGAGCTTAGCAGTTACCTCGACTGTGCCAAAGAACACAGAGAGGACTTAAAGAGGTATGCTTTGGTTTGTCTGGGCAAGTTCATGATTTTGTGGATTATTTGGGGCCATCTTTAGGAATGGCGACATGCTGACCTCTCATATCGCATGTAGTGATTAACTGTGCAGAGACACATATTTAACTGAACCAACTAAAGTTCACTGAATTAAATTTCCAAATGAACTGAATACATAAAATTACAACTAAGTATGATGTACAAAAATGAGTGGGCTCGGTAGTAGGTTGGTTGGCAAACAAGCTTTTGGGCCTCTCTGTGTGGAGTTTGCATCTTCTCCCCATATCTGTGTGGCCTTTCTCCAGGTACTCTGGCCTTCACACTGTCTCAAGAACATCCATGTTAGGTTAACTGGTGATTCTAAACAGGCTGTGAGGAAAGAATGTGATTGTAAATGTGATGCTTTTTCTGTGTCCATGTCACAATACAAGCAAATATTAAATAATCAAAACCTGCAACGAAGAAATAAGAGACACTAATAAATATAAAGACATTAAACCTAGAAGTATAATGAATTCCAATACACATAACAACAGCAACTAAGCACTAGAGCTAAATACTAAGGAAAATACAAAGATACAAAAAATAAAACAAACAAATAGTGAACATGTTCAAGAACTCAAAAGCTCTGGGTCAGACCCAGGACCACGACAGAAAGTATTTAACTTGATCTTTCTTATCTGTCATTTATTAAAATGTTAGATACCACTCAGTATTCAATATCTTGAACTGAAGTGCTTTGGATGCCTAAAACTAACTAGATAGGGAGCTGTACTCTGGATGCAAACACTGGTCTCTGATATTATAGTTGTATGTTTTACATACTTACCATCCACTCCAACCACTGTGTTATCTCTGATATAGTCTATAAATGCCAGACTTCCTTATTATTCACAAGGTAATCCGGCACAAAATAGAAGAAAAAGAATATTTAATTAAAGTGTGCAAAATGATTTGCTAATGTTTTTGACACTCAGTCTACTACTAATTGCACCAATATTTAGTGCAGAAAAAAGCACGTCTTAGTTTTTGCACTTCATATTGAAATGGACTGATTGTGCTTGTGTTTAGAAAGTGGTGCAATTAATCACACCTATTAGCGCTATTCAGGGGTTGCGCTCATACTTAGATTAGTAAATCTGGCAAAAGTACTGCATATAAAGATGCCAATTGTTGAGACACACAGTGAGTAAAAGTTGCCAACACTCAGCTCTCTGGTATTAACATTAGCACATAAACTATGCACTGGGAGCTTCATGGCAAAGGAGCAGGGTCTGTAGGTGTTATGTGTTTGATTTGTGGGTTTGCTGAGAGAAACAGTGTTCTTGAAACAGCCTTATTCCACTTCTTTGTGGAAATTTACTAAGTGACAAAAACATACACTTAAATAATTAACGCTCAGAATTCAGGGACTCAAAATAATAGACTTATTTCAAGCATAGCTTTAGTTTACTTGTAATAGTGTTATATTAGGTTTCCGGTAGTACAGGCTCTATCAGTGTTTGCATTATTGTTCCACAATCAAATCCAGTTAGTCCTTCTGTCAGTTTAGTCCTCAGTAAAAGTTCTAAGCAAAACTTGAAGCTGTTTTTTAGTCTAATAAAGTTAGTTAGTGGCTGGGATTTCAAAGCATCTTATATATGATTGCTATATCATGTTATATCATGTTTGCCTGTGTTAATCAGTACTTTTTTCCCCCTCACAGCCACCTTTCAAATGTCACAGCAACTCTGAAGAAAATCAGACTTGCTTATTCAGAAATCTGATGATGTTTTACAGCACTCATGCCCTTTCGGTCATCATCTATATCTTGTTTAGTATCTCTGTCTGCTTTAGACTAAGCTAGACGCAGGTGAAGCAGCATCAGAATGATATGAAATGTGTTAGGTTGCATGGGTTATATGTTGTTTCCATAAATGAACTGAAATGAAAATCCGCAAAGATTCACTGCTTAAAAAACAGCTGAAATCCCCAGTTATTGATGATGACTGTGCACATTTAGTGAAATAGAATCAGAATCCAGTCGCTCGGGCTTGAGTCCATGCTCACCCACTGTAGGTTGGCTCGAGCAAGTATCTGCTGAAGCAGGCACACACGAGACAACTGTACTGTTTCCTTGAAGCCTCTGGAGTGTCACATGTGTGCCTTTTGCCACAGTGGATGATGACACGAGGTTATTAGGCCAAGTCTCACTGCCAACTCGTCACATATGGATGCTTGCAGAGGACCCCTGGGTGTAGGGTTGCCAACTCCCTGAAAAATAAATAAGGGACACCTCGTGGCCAGGGCCGGGCGACCCAGTTGTCTTCACCCTTCCCAGTGTGGTGAATTTTCTAGCTCTTTTTTTGTGTGTGAAATTATTTTTTTTAACCCTTTGACTTGAATTTGATTTAAGTAGATGTGTATTCTTTGTGATATGAACACATGTGAAACAAATGATCATTTAGCCATTTATTTTTAGCTCAAAATGACAACATTAACACATAAAACAGGTCTCTTTCTTAAACAGAAGCCTGTCATGCTTAACTTTTGAGAATATAAGTAAATCTTTCTTTAAAAGAACTCTGTCCTGCTTAACTTAAAATAATAGAAAACAATAGAAAGAAAAATATTCTTGTAACAGTGCACATTTAGTGCATTTAGTACAATTGGCTTCAGCTGAGGTATTATTTCAGCTTTTCTAATGCTAATCAGCTGCTCCCGTTTGAAAACCCGCTTGTTCCCATGATTACGCATCTTAACTCATCATCATTATTCATCTATGTATTACTTTTATGTATTAGTCATCTATTTGTTGTAATCATCTATCCTTGCAGTCGTTTATTACACAAAATAAATTATATTATCACACTTCTGGCCACATAGCGCTGATATTCACTGCACATGCCCATATTAACTTTTTCCAGCCAGGTGTTTTCCTTTTCCCATTCTTCCCTTTCTCTGAGGGGAACAAACATTGCTGCTCTAACGCTGGGCTCACACTGTGCGGTTTTAGGCCCATTTTGAGCCGATTTTTGAGTGATCGGACCGATTTTGGCCTTCATCGTGCGTCGTGTAGTATACGTTGGGTAACGAGAAGTGATTAACACCTCACGACCAGCTCCCGATCATCAATCGCTCGTGAGCCGCTCACACTGCTCGCGCGCAAACACGTAAACGCCGTGAAAAAGACGGAGCAGCACGGCTGTGCAGCGTGTGATCTGGACACAAGCGATGGAGGCACAACTTGTAGAACTTTGGAAAGCTCATCCGAGCCTTTTCGATGTGGCCTCACAAAATTATCACGACCACAACAACCGTGAAAATAGTTGGATCTACATCGCTGCTAAATCACAGCTGCCCGATCATGTTTTTCATTAGCAATTTAGCAAAGTTGATGGTGGTGGTGTGTCTGTGTGAGTGAGAGACAGAGAGCGAGCGACAGATTTTCTGTTATAACCTTCATTTTATGGACGCACAGTGTGAGCTCTCAGGTCGCATCAGAGCATCGGGCGGTATAGTGTGAGACCTGCATCGTGACCTACCAACTTCTAACCCCTGCGAGTCAATCGTGCAGTTTGAGCAGGAGCTGAATAACGCGACTGAAAAAATCGCACAGTGTCTGCCCAGCTTTAGGTGTACTGTCGTCCGAGACTTGCACCGCAGTGACGGCGTTTGTTTCCCTGTTGGCCATGCTTCTTGTTGTGGTCATCTGTTGTCTTCCGGTATTTTCTCCGTAAGCGACCTTTCCTCGACCAATGAGATGAGCGGTAATCTGAATTGTCATACTCAAATTGTCATAAGTGTGCTGTCAGCTCATTGGTCACAAAGCAGGAGAGGGGCTGGGAATTATGTTTTCAAACAAAGCGTTAATTCCATAAACATTTATAGACTACTTTTGATTCTCACTGTATTACGGGACAAAGTGCGTCCCTTATTAGCTCAATACGGGACGTGTACTTTTGTTTCGAAATACGGGACGATTCCGTATTTTAAGGGACGGTTGGCAACCCTACCTGGGTGCTGCATTTAAATGCACTGAGTAAGCATCATTTTAAGCAGCAGGGTTAATGTTGTGCAGCATAGTTTAACTCTAGGGAGTAAAAACTGTAGATTATTTAGCAAGTGAAAACAAACTCAAAATGCTAAGATTCCAAACAGGACACAAACTGCAGTCTTCTGACTGACAGACTTGTGATTTACTGCACATCTATTCTTCCAAACTACCAGTCTCTACTGTTTATGATGGGATTATTGACGTTTGTTGTCCAAGAGTTCATGCTGCCACATGAACAGCACAGTTTTATCCATTTGCTAGATTAGATTAGATTAGATTAGATTAGATGAAACTTTATTTATCCCTCGGGTGGGTTTCTCTGGGAAATTCAGCTTTCAGTAGCACAGCACCGACAGAAGTTGCAGAATGTGAGCAGAAATATACCATATATACACATATACACATATATAAATAAAGATACATATATAAATACAGAGTATACAATAGGGATAAATAGAATAAATAGAAATAAGAATATACAAGGGAATTGCACATTTCAACTATTGTGAGTCTATTGCACTGTTGGATATTAACACAAAAATATTGCACAGTGAAAAAGGCACTATAGATTAGTTGTTCCCGCCCTCCTTTGTATCCCTGTTTCCCCTCCCTCTCCCCTCCAGCAAGGAATTAAACATAGCCATGACAGTAGTTGCATGCCTTTCTTTGTACCTTTATATTACTTTATTTTGTTAAAATAACGACCTGCATAAGAAATAAGTTTGTAATATAATGGGTCATTAAATTAGTCTGCTTTGCTAACCTGACTGACTAAGATATTCATTGATTATTTTGCTAGCTATACCTAGGCTAAAACTTTAGTCTGTTAACAAGCTAAAGCTAGCTAGCTACATGTAACTTAGCTACACTACGTAATTGCTGTTCAAAATGAGAAGTTAGAAAAAGCTCTTTAGCATAACTAGCAAAATCCACATCCATAAGGTGGGAAACAACAGCTTTTTCACATTCTTTATTCAGTATTGCAGACACAAATTCTGGTATCTGTTAAGTTATTTACGGATATGTGGGAGAAAAAGGCAGTTGGAGAATGTGGCTTACTTGCAGGGGGGTATAAATATGAAAATCAAACAAGTTGGGATTTATAATAAATCTTTTTTTAAAACATAGATGTTAATATTTGCTTTAGGTGTGACAATGTTGTGCAAAGGTTTGTTGAGATTTGGCTCACTTGTTAAGGAGGACAGATGAACAAGGTTATGTAATATTAGTAAACTAAGGAAAACATCCTGGCATTTTATACTGCACAGCTTATAATCTTATAGTGAGATTATACATTTCCTGAACACCTTGTCATTCCCACTGTCATTTTATACTGCACAGCTTAATTATCTGTTCTTGAATCTTCATTTTTCTGTAGGTGAGAAACATGTTTACTGTTTCCTATGTTATGAAGGGCTTACAAGTCACTGCTGTCCATATGGGATCTGCATCAGTGCATCACGGCTTCAAAGAAAATGCCTGGATGTTTTCCTGTTTTCCGTAGTTGACTAATATTACTTTATTACTTTGTGCAACTGTTTGGTGGTGTAGTCTTTTTTTTAAGTATTGCTGTTGTTTTAAAACATGGACTACTGAAAGAAATGACAGTTGTGATTATCCAATTTCTTGCACAGGGCTGCCCAAAGTAAAGAATAGATTTCCGACAATAAATTCACCTGAGCTTGAATAGAAATGCACAAACTCTCAAGTACTTGCAGGGAAGAGCGGTTTTAGATGGAAAAGGCTTAGGTGGATATGACAGGCTATTCAAAACTGTCAACAGTCTCTGGTTTATAGTCTCAGGTAATGAAAATCCCTCTGTGCTTGAAATGAAGTACAATAATGTTGACAAGGTAATCTCAGAGGAAGCCTTGTTGTCATGGTTGGGAGACAGGACCAGGCATCTCTGAAGGGATTGTGAATAATTTAGGCCGACTCTTCTTGGTGGTGGAAATCCATTAAAAAATGTTAGATTACACAATAGTCATAGAAATGAGTGAACATTTGTAATGATCTAATAGTCAGGTGTTCTGGGGAAACGGCTTCCCTGTGAATAAATGACATATTAGTCACAGCCTCTGTCTTATAAGTACTTCAGTCATGAGGAGAACAGCAGCCCTCAGTTCTTCACTAAAGGGTTCTTCAGCATGACATATTCTGACAGACAGAAATATCGAGTCTGGGTCCTCCACCGAAGGGTAATCCTGTTCACTAATGTGTTCTTGCACTTCAAAAAAACAACAGCTGTGAAGTAGCATTGGCAGATATACGCTACAGCAATTTAAACACAGGGAGCCACAACATTAAAATCACTTCACTGGTATTGTTTATATTTCTGACATATTTTAAAATTTGTCCTGGACCACTGAATCATGGAAAGAGGATCTCTGGTTTCTTTTGGCATCTTGCCTTTGGCAGTGAATCCTTTGGGTCTTAAAGGTTATCAGTTTAGAAGCCCAAGCATTTTGTGGCTGATTTGTTGCTAGAACTCGCTAGACGCACTTGTAGTGTACGTACATCAGACAAAATGTCATGGATACCGCTTATAACTGATGATGAGAAACAGCATTTATGATGCTGTTCGTCGTAAATGTATACGATCAATTACAAATAAAAGTATGTGTTACATATGTTGCAATAACAAGACTTTTTTCTGATATGGTTATATCTAGTATTTCTACTGAATACCTGTTGGCATTAGTGCTGAATTTTTTTAATAAATTTACATCACTAAGGTTCAGTACGCCAGCATTTGACCTTGTTCGGTAACAGAGAAATGATTTATTTTCTGTGTTCATTGATTCAATATTTAAGATTCATCCTAGCAGCGTCAGTATTAAAGCAGAAAACCAATGAAATTGTATAGTTCATATGCACACTTCACTGCTGCAAGTTGTAGTAATTGTGTACACATTGTGTAATTGTGATCAATGTATCACAATCAGATTTTTCCCCCTTTATTACTTTAAACCCTGTATTAATGGTCTGGTAAAATTTGTCCAGTGTTTCTTTAATAAGCATAACACTGATTATATTAAAGACTGAATGAATATACTCAAACATTTGTCAGTATTTTATATACACTTTATATTACTACTGCAGAATTTACATTTTCTAATAAAGGCCCGTGGACAAACTCTTGTCATAGTGTAGATCCTCTGATCATCAAAGCCATTCATAACATCATAATAAGCACTTCACTTTATGATATAGTTTTTGCATTGTATCAATGACTCAACTGCAGGTACATAAGTCACTAATTCATATAAAATTTGAACGTTGATGTATTGCTTGTCCTTGATTTCCATAAACATTAGAGTGTATGAGGCATGTAAACGTCTCTCCATGAAACCAAGCTGTCTTATTGCCTGAAAGAGCATTTTAAGGCCCCATATCTATCCCCCAACCTAGGATTACATATATTTTGGGTATCGGGCAATCCAAGTTTAACCTTTCAGGTGGAATGACACTATCATATGAGCAAAACACACTGAGATATTAGCCTATGAGACTGATTGAAATGGGCTAGTATAGATCACTTTTTCTAGTCTTACTGACCATACAAAGCATCCTACATTATGTGCCTCACTTACACAGCTCTAAACTCTTAATCTGTACTTTCCTTTAGGCTAACTGTTTTGGAAGAGTGGATGGGGTCCCCCCTCCCCCCTTGACAGTTATGATAGATCTGATCATTTTGTTGAGGGGATGTGACACCTTACCAAAGCCAGTTCCTGGGAAAGTGAGATACATACAGACTTTAAGTGCAGAATCTTTCCCACTTCCAAACCCACGGTGGATTCAGGATGAACATTTAGCCTAAATGTCTTTGGACTGCAAGAGGAAACCAGAGCACCTAGACAACACTAACATAGGCAAAGGGAGAACATGCAAACTCCTCACAGAAAGTCTTTATGAATGTCCAGTGAAACAGACCGTGAGTGTAAACACTGATCTCTGTCTTTTCTGCTGTGGCTGGATAACAGATGTTTGTGACAACCCACTGATGTCCAGTCTTCTACCATCATCCTTCAGAAGCTCCTCCCAGCTGTCCAGTAGTCATGGGCCGGTCTTTGCTAAGGTCAACAGGAGAGAAGGTGAGTAGTTATTCATTGTTATTGTTAAACTTAGACGTTTCACCATCTGCTGTTAGTACCCTGGTAATTGTCAAAAATGCTAACAGAGACAATCCAAGCTGGTTAGCCGTGCACCACTGCAAGCCCAAGTGAAACTGTGACTTTATTACCCAGAATTCATTACTCAAACTTAATCCCACACAGCAGTAAAGGTTCAAACATAAAACTGAACTCATTGGGAGTGCTCTCTTATTGTAAAGGCAATTATTTTGTTTTTGTTTTATTTGCTACCTTGTGAAGAAATCCATTTGGCTGACCTTACAGAGCACTCGCAGTAAAATTCAATTATCCTCATGGTGTAGTCATCGTACAGCCCACAACTGTGGATGTCGCAGAAAGATAATAGGTACACACACTGTGGGCTTCATATGTATTTTGCTATACTGTGCTTCACACACCTTTCGCCCAGTTCTTGTAAGATGCTGTTTTTGCTGGTTGATCTTTTTTGTGTTGGCTAACAAGAATAAACAAAGAACTGTATCCCCTTCTGTCAGATGGTTCTCATCATGTTTTGTGCATGTGGAAGGCATCTGCATACACAGAAACCAGATTTCAGTACTCCAGCAAACATTATGACGTTTGAATTACTGTCGCGACTGGCCGACTGTCTTTTCTTGGTCTTGATTGGATTGAGTTCTTGCTCTTGGTTTAAAAAAATGTTCCAAAATTAAATTGCCATCTGGTAATACTAGCTTGTGTATGTGGAGCAGATGTCATCTGGCTGTCTACACTCGGTTGGTAACCAAATAAGTTGACAGTCGGATGAGACATGCATTTCCTGTTACTATTGCATTTTTTTTTTTGCTGTATGTGGAAACAATGTCAACATATGTCTGTCTGCAGTGTAGCTTGTGACATCATGCTGGGACTTTGTATGCTTCTTGAATCTTATCTGACCCAGATTGTGTGACACACTGGATTTACCTTCCAAACCGCACACGTTTTTCATGTTTTTAACCCCCCCCCCCTTACAAAAACTATTGTCATGAAGTATTCACTTGTAAAGGATCAATCAGTGGATTTAGTTCCTTTATTTTTTATCTTTTGTTAAAAACTTCTCTCAGTAATAAAACTTTATAAAGATCAAAATGCTATTGATGTCATGGTGAGCTATGTGGCAGGCTAGGTCAGGACCCAAACGCCAGTTTCGGAGACAGAAAGCTTAACTAAAGGCGGCAGCATTATTGCTTGAAAATGCAAACTAAAAACAAGATACATGAATACTAATGAAACAAAACAAACTCAAACTAGAACTAGGAAACTCCTGACTGGTCATTAGTCACTGGACAAGACTTGACATGACTGAAGAAAATGGAACTACACATGACACACAGGTAACGTAGAGAATGTGACAACAAACGGAAAGGTGGAAACACAGCAGGGACTAATCAGACATACCAAGACAAAGGCAAAGCAAAACTGAACACACTAACATAGGACATAAGACTGTCAAAGTGAAACGTGAAGCGTGCACAGAGACACAGACTTGACACTGAGACGCGACTGACTGGACACGAAACTTGGAACACATGGAAGACACAGTGGCTGAAACTAAAAGCTGGAACCACAAATATAACGTGAGCAGAAAACAACATGAATAACAATCATTAAGGAATATAAATTTAGCAACACAAAACACTGGGCCACTGGTCAGTGCTGTGACAATTGAGGCTGAACGTTGATGGCTGACCCCAAAGCACCTATGAGAGGCCACAAAGCAACTTTCGCAAACTTTCTTAGAAGAAAGTGTATAAATAATAATATTGGGTTAAGACTGAGATAGTTCTTTTTATTAAAAAAAACAAGTTTCATTATGTACTGACCCCCCCAAACCCCCATTCAGTTAAATATCTCCTTTACATTCGTCCTGTACATCCAACTCAAACATGGTGGATACACAAAATCGAAAAGTCAAAGAACAGTAAGTTTACTCTGTGCTTTTGTTTCCACTGCTTACCTCGAGTTCTTAAAAAAACAAACTAAAAATATAACAAAGGTCATTGATCTAATCTGTTTGATCATCAGTTCTTTAAATGTTGTTGGTAAAAAAAACAGGAACGGTTTCATATTTCCTGCAACTATTCTGTCGAAAAGGGCTAAATATAAGATTTGTGTTAGCTCAACCTGCATGGTTATCATTCTTCTCTACCCTTTTCCCTTACAGCAATGACCTTTTCCATTTTTCACATTTGTGTTTGAAAGTATTAACAGTGAGGGGTTTGAGGTGCAGGCTATCCATAAAAAAGTTTTTACCTTGTGCAGCTTTACGCTTCATACATTTGGTCAGTTGTTGACATCAACCGTCAAGAAGCACCTTCAGGCCAATGAAATGGTAGGAACAGACTGAGAATTAAAAAGCAACAACAACAAAAAAAACAGTACTCCTTGACCGACTCTCTGTCTTTTCACTGAGATGTGTTCAGTTCTGTGGGTGTCAGTGGTGCAGGAGAGTCTTTGCCTCCCTACAGGGCACTGAGCACAAAACATCAAAGGCAAGCCTAAGCTGGATTCACAGAGTGTGAGAAATACATTCGCGTTGGCTGTAGGGATATCGAAACAAAGAGAAGAAGATGACATTTATCAATTTATCATTTGTTTTATAAATGACTCTAACATGTGAGATAGATGGATGGATAGATAGATAGATAGATAGATAGATAGATAGATAGATAGATAGATAGATAGATAGATAGATAGATAGATAGATAGATAAAGAACAGTTACTGCTAACAATTTGTACTGTACAACACACTAAATTATATATTACTAGTACATCAAAAGTCTCTACCGGGCCACCTGCTCGCAATAGGGACATAAAACTGGGTTGTGATTCACAGAACACAGTAAAAATTCAAGAGAGATGTCTCTACTGGATGCAGATGCTGGCCTTGCAAAGGGCTACCATGCCATGTTTGGAGCTTTACAAAGCTCACTTGCAGACTGCAGAACCAGTGGACAACATCGTCAGTGGGAGCGGGAGACTTCTTCATCTTTTACTCAGACTGTAAGAATAATTTGATCAAGCTGGAGAAAAATGGAAGATGAGCCACCAGAATGTTGTTTTTTAAATAAGGTTGTTTGTAAACGATGTACACACATGATCGATATTAGACTGAGACAGAGGAATTATTGTTTTCGTTTTTCCACTGAAACACTAAAGCCAGGCACTTATTGGACCACTTCCAACTGCCTAGTGTAACATGTACTGTGTCTGCTCAGTTTGTAATTTCATTCAGGGCAGGTTCAGAATATGTCTTGGGAGGTAGAAAATATCTGCAAAATACATAATTCATCTGCCACATTAAAACCACTGACAAGTAATGTGAATAACACTTATCAAAGCATTATTATAGAATAAAACAGAATAGGCCTTTATTGTCATTGTACACGTACAATACATTTATGGGACAATGAAATGCTACATTGTGCTGGAAAACCTGGGCTCCTGCCATTTATGTGCATGTTATTTAGAAACCAACATTTACCTGGCGCATTGTTGCACACCTGGCACATTGCAGAAACTCCTCAGGAATGACTTGTGGGACATAATGAACCTAATGAATTGATCCAGCCTCCAGACTCCCCACATCCTAGTCTGATCAGACATCCGCAGGATTCACAAGGTGATCAACAAATAACGTTAAGGGATCCAAAGGCAACATCCTAGTGCGAAATACCACAAGGTACCATCTCAGGTCCCGTGTACTTTTAGTGGCAGAAGTAGAACTCGGTTTGAGGTATGATTACAAAGTGGTGGGAATAACTCATGAAAACTAAAACCCTTCAAAGTCAACTGTTAGGCATATCTGGACAACGCTTGGTGAGGCTATTTTTAGATTAATAACAGGAAGTCCTGTTCTGATGGCGTCTCTATGATGTGTCTCTGAATCTCCTTCATGTGTGTCAAAACAGCAACCCTTCAGCTTTTTTGGGTCTCTCCTGCTGAGTATTCTCCCTTTTTTAACTTTAAAATAGAATTCACAATGCACAATGTTGTAAATTTCAAAAAAATACATGCATACATCCTGAAACTGCTAAGTTGAGCCCCAAACTACGATCTTGAACATGGAAGTCTGACCAGTCTGACAGAGAAACCCACTGCTCATTGCACACATTTGAGATCTGTGGTGAAATGGTCATAACAGGATTGTAAAGATCCGTCTGAAAGTGGCCCAGACCTATACAAGCCAAATGTAAATAGTTTTGGTTTTTACAAGCAGATTCCAGGAAGTTCTTGATCCCACCCTCATTTGTTGTTTAAAGGAACAACAGAAACAGCGTCCTGTCATTTACTCAGGATTCTACAACAGTGATTGTCAGTTTCCACTAGTTCCCTCTTGTTGGTGAACAGGGGCAATAAAAAGTGAAGAGCAAAGCACAGTGAAGTGTCCTGTCCATCACAAAGTAGTTAGAAGTCTACTAGAAGCCAAGCAGCCGGATTAGATGAAGGTGACAGAACTCCCACGTGCTTCCTTGGGCTCCTTTGGCTCTCATTCCCACCTCTTGAGTTGCATCGTGGCTGCTCAGCCCATATGGGGACTGGTGCTGGATAGGCTGCTCACACATGGTGCCCTGTTAATCCCACTCAAGGATCACAGTACTGCCTCCACTCCCAGTACTGTGCCTCACTGTATGCATTATTTGGCTGAACATTGAACGTGGCCAATTCATTAGGCTGGGAAATGGCCCTGGCACTGAGAGTTGCTCCTTCTGATGAAGCTATAAAAAAAGGGTCTTGGGAGAGGCCAGAGAGAGGCTTTGACACAGAATTCAGCAGAGGCCCTCAAGCAGAAGGCTTTAATTTAAAGGCCAAGGAGCAACAGTCCTCAATATGTTGAGCAAGTTTGGTTTTTTTTGCCATCAGTTATGCAAGAAAGACACTTTTGTAGGACTAAGTTGAACTACTTTACTGGAGGAGTGAGACTAGTGCAAGTGGTGCAGAAGCTTATCAGAGCCTAAGTAAAAACAAAACTTATATTGACCCATGTGAGTTCAGACGCCTAAAGCAATACAGAGGCACAGAGTTGGGGATAACATTTTTGAAATTTCTGTTCATAAATGAGGAGCAGTGTGGTGCCATCTGTCCAGATTCAACCTGTTATTTAATGAAGAAATATTTTCACACCGCTGATAGCACCTGACGGAAAGTGAATCCAAGGCAGAACGGGGTACAAGGTACACCTTTCAAATCCAGAATAATGAGGTCAGTCACGCTCAAATCTTCTGTACAGTGGCAGTTTGGTTCTTGAGGTACATAAAGGTTAATAGATGCCAGGACTCTTTGTACAAGCTGATCAGTGCCTTGCTGTTACTGCCTTTAGGCTTGACTTTTTCCACCTCATCAGGCCTAGAACTGGAACTGAGGGTCTTGTGTGGAAAAAAAGCAAAGTGAAGTCCAGAACAGGGCTTTAGATTTGAAAAAAGCTATTTTACTGCTATTGGCAAAGTCAGCCAGTTCTCACTCACACACACACACACACACACACACACACACACACACACACACACACACACACACACACACACACACACACACACACACACTGAATTTTCATCTATCCTAGTGGGAGTTTGCTCCGTGACAAAGCATTTGAAAAATTTGAAAATACATGATGTATGCCTGGAAACCTGCGATTCTTCTTGAGTTAGTTAACAGTCTCATCTTTGTGTCAATGCTGTTACAGGACTAAAGAAAAGCACAGGGGAAATTTCCCACAGGGGTGATCAAGCTGATGTTAAATGGGTGCACTCAGGTGTTCATATTACAGATACTGAGCTGAAATCTGCCTCCATATAAGGGGAATGACAATAGAGTTCTTTAGCCCCTCCCTCCTCTCAAATCCAGCAGTTCCTCTCTCTTGCTGCTCTTCTTTGTACAGTGTGGTCAGCTGTAATTATAATTTAAACTCAGTCTCATTTGGACTGCCAAGAAAACATTAAGATAACTCCATTTCATCTTAAAGCCAAATGTTAATGGCCGCATTTAACATTTATAGGCAAATGTTAATGGCAGTATTTAACTTCTAAACAGTTTCTGTTTTTCAGTGGTCCATACTGATAATTGCACATTAGAGTCACTGTAATTATGCTGAAACAGGCTTGGAACACTCCATCAGTCCCCAGTAATCATTTTCTGGAAGTGCTCATTTAGAGTTCAAGGAGGGGTGCAACATTAGCAGAGGGGGGGAATTAAATGTAGAATCAGATATTGATTTAAGTGTGATATGTTTATGTGTCACCTTTGCCACCCCAGGTGCCCACTTACTGCTTACTGTTAAACACCCTATCTAGTTAAATTCCACAGCTCCTCCATTCAGTTCCTTCTAATCTGAGGTAGTCAGCCTCCCCATAAATCTTATTATATGGATAAATATATATATAAATATTGCCTCATTCCTTGACAAAATGCAGCTAAAGAGCCTCTAATCTTAGCATTCTGTCTACATTGCTTCTACATCCTTCAGTCAATTTACTGAAAATAGCCAGAGTAACTAATCCATGACAGCTCATTAAAAATCACATTTTTATGCTGTGACTAACCCCAATTTACTGCTGATAATAAACTATCTGGGACCCATAAGTCTTCTTTAACTGTGTTCACTCACATGAAATATCATATATTTAATAACATCCTGTATATTATTAATGGATATGCATGGCCATGGTCACACACGGTTCAGATGGCAAGTATCCGTGGATGAAGACTCCTAATGGAGTTGTCAAGAAGGTTAATTTCTGATATACACTGCTCATTGTTAATGCTCACTTCTCAACATCTGCAATATGGAAGTGTCAGTACCATCACTGCCAAGCTCAGTAACTGAGGGTCATGCTATTAATGGGAAATACGACAGTTTGAAATGAACACAAATTACATTTTAAGCTAAAAGCTTCACGTGCTTAAACTTGATCAAAACTTAAACCGCACGGCAGCAATGAAACCAGGTTGCACATGAAAAATCGTCTTACGAAATATTTACTTTTATACATTCAGCACTTTTGGGTTGATGTTACCATTTATTTCACCCAACTTAGCTAATGTTGGTCAATAATAAAGGTCTTTTAGCTCAAATTCATCCTCATCCACTAGAGAAAATGCCCAGCTCTAAATTCTCGAATATATTCAATGGTATGGAAATGATCATGAGCCCAGGTTAAGCCCAGCATAAGCCCTTCATGCAGAAAAAGTAAATCAAGAGACTTAAATATGTTTTAAAAGTGTTTGATGCATCTTGAAGCAGAATAAAGGCAACCAAGCATCGTAAGTTCTAAGCACTGTCCTTTCACAGGGAGTATTCACTTATAAAATAATAATCACAGGTTCTTTTTCTGGGAATAAGGATCCTATCTTCTCATTTTCAAGATGAATTAAGACCCCCTTAGGATTCTGTATAACTCAAAGATCAGCTTTGTTACATATTTAAAAAAATCACATTGGTTTTTATGATTTTAAGCTCTTTTCTTTGCTGCATTTGGACACTAAAAGTGGTTTTGCTATACCTGTATTAAAGGCTTTCATAAAAGATTTCAGTGACCTGGCCTCTGTATCTTTCAGGTGTTTCTTTTTTCTTTTTTTCTTTCTTTTTCTTTTTTTTTTTACTTCCAAGACTGTTTATTTGCTCTGGTGCCCGGTCAGTTTTATATATAGCTGCATATTATCTCCCAGGTTGTCAGAAATACACCTCAAGCTCTGTCTCATATTTGACTCTCCCACTCAAATCAGTTTAAAAACCAGACACAGACACATTTACAGATCTTGGCCTGAAATACTGCCATGCGTCTCTGCTTAGTTATCTGTGACTTACTGCATCTTTGAGACCCGCTGACTTTGGGTGACTTTTTTCCCTTGTTGTAATGGCTCGTATCCTTTCCCCTCTACCACAGTTCTGCTTTTGTCTTCTTGTTCCAACCTTCTGTTGACATGAACAACTGTGCACCAGTGCTAACCAAACAGTACATTTATCTGGCAGACACATCTATTCCTCCTTGTAAAGCCACTGCCCTGACAAGCGTTGTGTCACCATCTATTTCCCAATAGACACTAACATGGTGGAGATAGCAATTAGAACAGAGAGGATAGAAATAGATTGCAGGATGTTGAGTTCTTTTACCGTCTTATTAGCAGTGACAAAAGCTGAAGTTAATTCTGCAAGTGGAGATGGCTCTGTCTAGCACCAGGGGCACTGCTCCATTATTTGTTGCAACAAAAGCTGTGTCACCGGCTTGATTGGTCTCTCTGTGGTCAAGCCACAGACTTTGGTCATGAACATACAGTAACTGCAGCAGCAGGTATTTCTCAGTAAAATTCCTAGTGGCTACTGCTAGTTTGAAACTAGAGATTTACTAACACGAGCTTCACCATTAAAAGATAATAAATAGCATAGATAATAAAGATTTTATAGGGACATGTAATTGGGTTGCTGAGAAAATTTATAGCTCTCCAATCAAAAGCAGTCAGCTATATAAACAGGACGTGACTGCAGTATCATTAAGTCTAAGTGACAAAATGAAGGTTTTAGGAGGAAAACTGTAGTGCCCATCCTTTGTAAATATGGTTGTGCCATCAGAGATCATTGCTAGCACTCAAATGCACATAAAAAGAAGCAGGTTCTGATACATAAGCTCACATATGCATAGTTAGTTTTTCTTACATAAATTTGCAAAACCAGGCAGGTCAACAATAGCAAGCAGAGGGAAAAGCCTCTAAAAAACACCCCTTTGATGCTTTCCTTCTCCTCACATACAGGGTCTTAAATAATCAGACCCCATGTTATCTTAAAAACATCATAGTACCATATCACCCCAACGAAGGCATAGCCTTCAGCCTTCGGACTTCACTCCTGAGGAACAAGCTCCCAGTTTTGATTTGGGAGACAGATACCCTCTCTACTTTTAGGATTAGGTGACCCTGAACTCCCTTCTCAGTTACACAGCAACAGACCTCGGGGGCTTCCCATGATGCACTTAGTGTTTCTTCTTCACTCACCTGTTTTCACTCAGTACGTGTTTATACACAACTCTGCATTTAATCACTAGCTATTATTAATCTCTGGCTCTCTTTTGTCCTGTCTCCCTCGCCTCACCCCCACCTGGTCATGGCAGATAGCTGCCCCTACCTGAGCCTGGTTCTGCTGGAAGTTTCTTCCTTTTTAAAGGGAGCTTTTCCTTCCCACTGTCGCCAAGTGCTACTTTATTGGCGGTTGTCTGATCGTTGGGGTTTTCTATAATAATTTTATGGCAAACAAATGTGTGTAGATATGTTGGACTATTTCCGTTTTACTTCTTTATCCATATGAACTAAAATATGATCATTTTGACAATGTTTCATGTTTACTAATCACAGAGTGAGATACTGTACGTGCATGGGTTTAAAGAGTGTAAAGATTTTGTTTCTCTTTTTTTTTACGTAACAAGTGTTTTGCAGTGATATAGCTTGTTAATTCATATGAGGCTTTTATCAAAAATCTGTTCCACATTTCCGATAATCCCAGTCATGTGTGGTTTCTCAGTAGTTTTTTTTTTTCTTATTTTGATCTAAATCAATCTTAGGCACTAAGATGGTGTTCTTATTTGGTGTGACTCAAGGACACTTGTGAAACATTTGCAGTTTCTGATGGGCACAAACTTGGTGCTGTGGGAACTGAACTTGTTATCTGTGAGTTTCTGTTCCATCTCCCACCCCTGCCCACCATGAAAAAGTCATAATCCATAGCTGACACCACGTGTCCTTGGCCTGTATCCTAGCTCTGAGCCAGGAGGAAGCCTCTAAAATAACACCCCCTTTGATGCTTTCATGCTAGCCCAAATAAAACCATGCCCGATTTACCGCAATGACACATATTAACTTATATGAAAGGATGTGCTTGTTTATGGAAGAGTAGAACTTGAATCCTACCTAAACACTAGGTACTCTCAGTAGATTATCACACTCCTAAGACAAATAGGTGGCTTTTCAAAATCTACCAGATGCAGATGAATACATTTTAATAATAAAACATTGTGCAATCAATACTACAATTTATCCAGTTTTTTATTGACCAACCATGAAGAAATCAAAACTGCACAGTCTCCCAGTCTCACCTCAAATCTCATTTCCAAGCAGACTGTTTGGCATTAACTTACTCCTAAATTCTCAAAGAGCATTGCACCTGGGTACTGTTGTTGGTACAGATGTAAAGGTGTCTGTTTTGTTTTTAAATTGTGCAATGAAAATAAAAGCTAATTTACTTTGTGACAAAAATTCAAAACTCCTGCTTGAACTTGTAGTTCTTATATAATTCTGCTGTGCGTGCATGTTTTAATTGGAAATTTGCTAATTACATTTGTTTCTTATTTGGCCAGTGTTCTACAGTAAAATCTAAATGTCTCAAATCAATATTTTAATGTAAACAAGGCAAACCATAAACTCAAAGGAATTACTTGTAGCAACAAAGTACAGCTGCTCTACAGTGCTTTTCAATCATGTCAGGATACGAGCATTTTAATAGTTGGCACCAGTACCAATAAAATACATAATTTTCAATACCCAAATGCAATAACAAAAAATAATTATCTCATGTTCTTAAATAGAAACTTCTTTATTAAAAAATTTGTTCTATCACTCTTGGCAGACCATTTATTTATTTTGTTGATGGGACCCAGACTGAAATGTTAGGATGGCTGGTGTAGGCTGTGTATTTGTTTAGCATTAGCCACTACATTTTCTCCTGGAACATAGCTGCTTTTGCAAATAAAATACTAGCAGGTATTTAAATCCATCCATCCATCCATCTTCATCCGCTTTATCCGAGGCCGGGTCGCGGGGGCAGCAGCCTAAGCAAAGAGGCCCAGACTTCCCTCTCCCCAGCCACCTCCTCCAGCTTATCCCGGGGAATACCAAGGCGTTCCCAGGCCAGCTGAGAGATATAATCTCTCCAGCGTGTCCTGGGTCTGCCCCGGGGCCTCCTCCCGGTGGGACATGCCTGGAGCACCTCACCCAGGAGGCGCCCAGGGGGCATCCTTGTCAGATGCCCGAACCACCTCAGCTGGCTCCTTTCGATGTGGAGCAGCAGCTGCTCTACTCTGAGGCCCTCCCGGATGGGGCCCGGCCGGGCACAGCCCGAAGAGGAGTCATGGGCCCATCCTCCCGCAGGCCCACCACCCGCAGGAGGCGCCATAGGGGTCGGGTGCATTGTGTTCCGGGTGGCGGCCAGGAGCGGAGGCCCTGGCGGACTGACCCCCGGCTGCCAAGACTGGCAATAGGGACAGGTATTTAAAGATTACATAAAAAAGGATAATGCTGTTGATGTTGTTGGATGTGGAACTCAAACTCATTCACCTTGAATTCTTTGAACAAATCGAGCTGCTGCTGTTTTTTTAGGTGCTTTTCTTTATTTGAAGTCTTTCCTTGTCTGAAAACTATGATAGGACTATTTGCATGTCTGTTTGTTGGTGTCCTTCTTCCTTCCTTTTACACTGTGAAGCACTTTGTGCAGCATAGACTGTTGGTAATGTGCTATATAAATAAACGTGACCTTGAGCTTCCTTCAGTATAGGTGTATGGTGCCTCCTTTCAGTACTGGAAGGAATGCAGCCTTGGTACATACCATAGTCTGTATAAAACAGGCTATACAGAGAAAACAAACAGATATGCTGGATTAGAACTGACAGAAATAATTATGCTGCTGATCAAACAGGTGATATGTGAGAAACATGGTCATTAGTTTTTTTCCCCAAACACTTTATACCCAGTTCTCCCCTCTTTTATTTAGACCCCTTCAGCGCTCCTCTCTTCCAGGTGTTTCTTCCTTTCTTCCTCTCTTCTTAAGTCTCCCTCCTCTGCAGTCCTATAGATGTCAATTGATCTGCCTTCTTCTGTCACTCTGTCAGTCTCTTCCTTTCCTTTGTTTGTGTTTGTCACTTCTTCCCTCTCCACTCCAGCTGTAATGAGTAAAGGTCAGCCTGTCTGCTCTCTCCTCTTGCGCTGTCAGTGTCCATGTCTGTTACTGAAGTACTTATTAGCTCTGGCCTTTAGCTGCTGCCCTAACAAGCAGGAAGCACAGCAAGAGAAAAGAAGATGACCTCAGACACGGTTAATTCAAGTGAAGTCACAAGTTTGTCAGCCAGGAGACTGCTGCTTTGTTTCTCAAGCTTTGCTTTATTCCCCCACATTTGCTTTTAGCCTTGGCTTTCACTCACTGCTTACTTTTTAGGCACCAAAAACAGATTAAATCTAGGAAAAAATCATTTCTTGGGTTACAGTATGCCCCTTCTAAAACACACATTGATAAATAATGATTACTCACATGGGTTAAACGTGACGCCAAGGTGTTCATTTGCATGGCTCTACCCATGAATGTGGTTTTTAAGTGCAAAAAAAGTTTATTTTTATTGATACCTGGATGCTTCTATCTCGCTGAAAACCAAAATGGGAATGACATCACACCCGAGTTCTGACATCAAAGTTCCAAGCTATCTGGATTGCAGCATTAGTTGTGGTTATACCACAGAGTTTCCTGCAACTTTCTACCAGGAGATTTTATTGCATGCTTTTTATTCATGCTTCTGTCTGCTGACAAGCTTTACTGAGATGCTGATTTCCTTTTCCAGCAGGACTTGGCATCTGCCCATAGTGCCAAAACTACTGCCAAATGGTTTGCTGACCATATTATTACTGTGCTGGCCAACAGCTCACCTGACCTGAACTCCACAGAGAATCGATGAGTGATTGTCAAAAAGAACCCACCCTAAAAATACAGAGAAGCTGAAAGCTGTTTTTAAAGCAACCCGGCCTTCAATAACACTTCTGCAGAACCACGCACTAATGCAGTCCACGCCACACTGCAGTGGGAATTTGCGGTACTAAGTACTAACGGTATAAACGAGTTGCTTTTCAGAGGTTTTCAACGCAGAACAGATTTCTCTGTTGAATTTTTTTTTCTCTTTTGGCTGATTTTAGGAAATATTATGTAAGCTATAATCACCTAAACTAAAACAATAAGGGCTTGAAATATTTCCCTTGTAATATATTTCCCTTTTAAGTTGTGATGAATATACATGTTTGCCTTTTTAAAATTAACTACAAATTAAAATAACTACTCTCTGTAACGTTGCTCAGCTGAACATTGACTTCTCTACTGTTCCTTGAGTTGAATGTTAGCATGTTGCCATGCATCTCACTTCATCTCATAGCAATCAACCAATTTGATGAAGAGATTTCAACATGCTGGCAGCGTGGATACTTTCTCATTGACACATTATACTGGGAGGCAGAATGGAACTGAGCCATTATTAAAGTTGTTAGATTTGTTTCTCCTTCAAGCTACAACTGAAAGTGTGGGCTGTTTTTTTAAAGGTCCATAATCTCTATGATCAGTTATGATGCTGACTGACATTACCAATCACTGCTGTACTTTAGCAATCTGTTCTGCAGCGTGCTATGTTGAACAATTCAAATGAAGTTCATGGCGGGTTGTGTTAACACAGTAAACTGATATAAGGAGGATTAATAATAGATGTGATAAAAAGACACTGTGTCCACTTTGGCAGTTTGAAAGAGTTTGTAGTATTGATTTACATTGTCCTAATAGCAGCATGACATCACTTTGACAACACAATCTCAACTGCTCTTCAGGGTGGCTGCGTTATTGTGTGTGTGTGTGTGTGGGTGTGGTGTGTATGTGTGCACCCTCAGTAGGGGAGAAATCCCTCCATCTGCTCCTTGGGCACCATGGATTTGCTTTGCCCTGACTCAGCACTTTTTATCAAGCTTACACACATGTAGACTCACAAACTCAGACACAGCCACTCAAACACACACACACACACACACACACACACACACACACACACACACACACACACACACACACACACACACACACACACACACACACACACACACACACACACACATACTCCATTGAGTCAGGGATACCAGCAGCATCCAAAGTAAAATAAAATCAGATTGCAGCTGTGTTAGTTATGGCAATGTCTCTGCAAAGGTTAGCAACTGCATCAAGGCACCACTCTTTGTGTCTGTGCCTTTCAGTCCTTTTCTGCCTTTGTTTCACTTTCTGGGCCAGTTCACTTCTTCACTCCCTTTCTCCAACCTACTCATCCTCTGCGACATGTTCCTAAATTTCCCAAATACAAACCCACTTGATTAACTGCAGTATTTTATATGACACAGTTCACACTCCTGCTGTGTGTTCCTGCCATCTTTCCTGTTTCAATCTACACCATTCTTTTTTCAAATCCAGATATTTTAATCTTTTCCCAAAACATTTCATTTGAAACATGAGCTTGAGGTGATTAGAGGTGATTGGATGCAACTAACTGTACTTATAGAAAAACAAATCATGGAGGCTCTCAGACTCAAACATCCCTGATGGAGTCTGGTGCATAAATATTCAGCAGCTTATTTCAGATAAGATATATTTTGTTTATGCCAGAAATTTTGAGAAATTACTGTGTTACAGCAGGCAAAACATTAAAAACACATACTAGCTCAATAAAATTGAGTACCACAAAACAAATATGTTGTTTCTCCTTATATGCTCTTATATTCAATATTCTAATCCAGATTCATTTAGATTTTTGCTTACTATGCATGACAGTGAGTTTTTCTTCTTTGATTAAGATGCCAAAGGATATTATAATCTGTGTGTGAATACTCCACGTTATTCTTTGTGGAACATTTAGTGAAATCAACTTTCACCTACTTTACTTTTGATTTCACTTCAACAACGAAGCTTGATAAAAACACTAAACAGTGATACATTGTCAAATATACCCCAACATTTTGTGATACTTAATTGGAGGGTGTATTGCTAGCTCTACTTAAACAGGTTTATTGCATTATATATTTTTTATTTGATTAATTTACTTGGATATTAAAGGTCCTTAGTTTTGAAAAATCCACCGTGATTTTTGTTTGTAGCTAAAAAAAAATCAACACTGGCAGGCAAAAAAAAGAAAAAAAGTCAACACTAGAAGAAATCCAAAAACGTATTTTTATAGCTGTACTTTTTGCACAAATAGCTGAGTTCAAAGGCTTCAAACTGAACAGTCATTTCCGTTCAGTTCAATTCAGCTTTGTTTATATAGCACCAAATCACCTCAAAGTGCTTTATATTGTAAGATAAAGACCCTACAGTAATAGAGAGAAAACCCCAATAATCAAATGACTCCCTATGAGTAAGCACTTTGTTGTCAGTGGGAAGGAAAAACTCCCTTTTAACAGGAAGACACCTGCAGGAGAACCATCCATCTGCTGCAACAGGTTGGAGTGAGCGTGACAAAAGATGCTCTATTGAAGAGAGCCAGATTAAAATTAAGTAATGATTAAATGTAGAGTGGTGTGTAAACACAAAGAGAGTGAGGGAAGAAGAAACACTCAGTGCATCATGGGAAGCCCCCAGCAACCTAGGCCGTTTGTAGTGCAGACAGGAGGTTAATCTGATCCAATCCTGAATATAAATATTATAAAATAGGAAAGTTTAATCCTAATTACAGTAGAATCCAAACTCGGAGCTGGTTCCATAGACGAGGTTCCGGAAAGATGAAGGCTCTCCCTCCCATACTCCTTTTAAATATCCTAGTAACCACAGGTAAGCCAGCAGTCCAATAGTAAAATGCTATGTTGGAGTTATATGCTACTATTAGGTCTTTAAGATTAGATGGCGCCTGACTGTTCAAGATTTTTTGATTCTAAATTTTAGAACATAGCTCAATAACCTTAGTTTTATCTGAATTCCCTTTGAAACAAGAAAATGTGCAGATCTAACTATAGACTATCAGCCTTCATTCTAATGAGGATTTCTAAATGAGTGCATTTAGGTATTATGACTCTGTCCTTCCAGTGTGCTGCTACCTCCACACTTGCATCTTCTTAAAAAAAATGGTATAGCAGTGTCAGACATACCACAGTGCTGATGGAAGTACCTATTTTAGACAACAGCATGAACACAGTGTGTGTTAGTCCCTTACATCCCTGAGTGTCCTCTCCAGCTGTTGCAACAGATGTTGCCCAGACAAAAATGGAGCACGTTACCCCTGGAAAATATGATAGTACTCTGCATGTCACTGGAGAACAGACAAAAGTTTCAGCTCAGTGATTTGTCTCATGTCAGAGAAGATATTTTAAGTGAAGTTGAATCACATTCACTTTCTCTCATATTGTCACCTTGGTGAGCTCATAAAAACCAGAACAGATCCATTAAATGGCAGGACAAATCTTGACACTTACTTGTGGAGATTCATAAATACCATTCTGGTGCTGCATCATCTAATCCATTTTTCTTCAAAGGGTTTGTGGCCCAGATATATCCCACTTAATGTCTTGAGGATTTATTAGTTATCATCATGAAACCAGGCAAATGTTGACATATTCTAGGGTTTTATGTCTGTGAGCATCTATGTGGACTTCAATCAAATCCAGAAAAGGGATGCACTATAATTGTACTGTGATTTGCAATATTTAAAGTTCAAAGCAGGGTCTCCTTATTATGAAGAAAATATTTACAAATGGAACATTAACTAATATACCTTTCCAGTAACTTAAACGCTCTCTGTGATGTTTCTGTCATCTCTGAAGGGATCTGCATTTTTGGCAAATAGTTTTTAAACTTCCCTTCAAGTCGATTAAAGGGAGCCAATGGCTTCTTGGCATCTTTGACCATCGTGACATTTTGTGATATGAAAAACCTGAAGATTTCATACTGAAGTGGCTGCCATGCTTGGATCCAGATATTTGAGCTGTTGAAGTATGCAGATTAGAAAACACCCATTTACCATTTTATAATCAATCTGAAGACTTAAGAATATCAAAAAAAAATGTATTGTACAAACCAAGAAATGCTTTAAAAGACAAAAACAGAATAAAATGGTGTGTTAAATCTTAATTTAGATACCTGAAGGCATCAACAGGCATTAGCGGATTATTGGTAATTTATGTTGCTGTCTTTGATTTCTTGTTCTTTAATGATTTCTCCAAATTGGCTGTTTGAACTGGTATTATTTCCATTCTTTTCATTTTTACTACTCACACTCATACAAATGTCTCAAGTCAGTCAAAAGTCACACAGCTCAGAGTTAATCAACGCTTAGGATGGTTATAGGCTGCAAACACAGAATAACAAGTGAAATGATTTTGACACCATTTACAGAGCCGTGGCTAACCAAACAGTCAAATAACACATGCTTGGATGGAGTATTAGTAATACCGTTTTGCAAATGTGATCCACAATACTAACTTATGCATGTGAACAGTGGTCAGCTGGTCAGATTAGTTAATCACCACCTGACTGGTCAAACCTTACACCAATGACTTTTTATGCTAATGTTTTCACACACAAACACAGAGCATTTTTTTCACTGTCGACCGTAACTGCTTTTTGCCTGAACTTCATCTTGATCTTAAACCAGGTCTTCTTGTTAAAATATAATATTTACCTTATGATAACCATAGTGCCTGCAGTGTGACTGTGTAAGAGTCGTGGTCCCACAACAAGAATAATACTCACACTAAGTTTACACTAACCGCGTATACCCATTATTATAATCCACTCTTTGTTTTTGTCCCCTGTGCAGGAGCTGGAGGTTGGTCTCCTCTGGTCTCAGACCGATACCAGTGGTTGGAGGTGGACCTGGGGAGGAGAACCCAAATCACTGCTGTTGCCACGCAGGGCCGCTACGGCAGCTCTGATTGGCTCACGGCCTATCTGTTGATGTTCAGTGACACAGGACACAACTGGAGACAACACCGGCAGGAAGACAGCTTAGGGGTAACTCTTCTTCCGGTGGCAGGATTACATAGTAGTGTTGGGTGTGCAACATATTTGTGCAGTCACCTGATGGGAGTATGGATGTCCATGTCGATCCATCATCTTGTTGTAGAAAAGTACATATTTTTTAACTGATCGTGACAAGATCATAGATATTTAACAAAAAGTGCACACAAAAAGAAACCCCCCACATGTGTTATATAATACAGATTTTAACAGCTAAAAATACAGTTTGTCCAGGCAGTGACACTCTACAATCACACACAGTTGACCTAACTGTCATAGACATTATTTAACATTATCTGTGGGGACTGGTGCTGCCTGCAGCAACATGGCGTGCACACCAGGAGCCTTTCACTATTTATTAATAATACATGGAACAATGAAAGGAACTTGGGCAGGAGTCTGTTGACGGTGTGGGTCTGCTGTCAGACAGTTTAGCCTGTGCTGACAGGAGGTTGGTGCTGTTATGAGAAAGACCGCCTGGCGTAGAAAAACTCCCAGCTTTGATGCCTGAAAGCTGTCCATCACCAGTCTGCAAGCAGGTCGCTGAATGGGCGCTTTCGAGCTCAGCCGCTTTCGATAAGTGTGGCGGCTCTTAAAATGTAAATGTGCAGAAGAAATTGGTGAGAAAGCTCGCTGAGAAAAGCACGCAGTGACTTAAGTACCTAGTGTTGCGGTTGCTTTACGTCTAAATATATTCCCCATTTCTTTTTCTCTCTTTAATTTTTTATTTTTCCAGTGTTGTTTCAATAAAAAAGAGAATACTAGACTGGGAGAATGACTGATCACCAATGAGCAAAGTACAGATGTCAGAATGACAGGCAGCCATGCAAACCTCGACTGACTGAACAACATTTGATATGTCACGCGTATCCTCCCTTCTGTGTGGAAGAAAGTGCAGCTTTCACTACAGCAGCAACCCAAAGAAAACTTTTTTTCCCCTCACATTTGACTGGGTACAACTTTTTCACAGTGAAGGATACAAACTCTCCAAAGCCCTTCAAGTCATCACTAAAGAACACACTCCTTGTAGCTTAAAAACATGTTGATTTGACAGTCAGCATGAAAGGCGGTGAATCCACATCAGCTTTTAGAGCACTTTTAAAGCTTCGTCAGGCTTGCTTAGCATCTCTGTGATGGTGAGAATTTTACTGCAAAAACAGCTGCATCAGTCACAGCTTCTCACTGACTTGTGAGGTAAAGGTAGAAACAAAGTCTCTACTCAGGTTACTTTCATTTATTTGATGGTTAGAGTCACTAACTACTTCATGGATTAAAAATAGAATAAAATTAGATCCCATCATCAAGCAAGTTGCATGTGGAGTCTTACTTTATGATGCCACATGTTTCAAATGTTTTAAAGTGTGATTCAAAAGGAGACTGTGCCTATAGAAAACAAACACAAAAATGACATTAATTAACCTTTTATCATTCACTCTTACTTTTTTGGATGTTTTCTTGAAGTCCCAATCTGACCATTTGCATTTCACCATTTTTCTTCAAACTTGAGTATGCACTAACTTGTTGTGGGCGGGTCTTCCATCCATGATCATGACCTATCCTTCCCCATCATTCTGCAACAAAGGAGTGGCTAAAGGAGAAGCACATTAAGCTCATGGAGTGGCCCAGCCAGTCTTCAGACTTCAGTCAGCTAGAAAATCTGCAGAGAGAGATGACATTTTCGGTGACATAAAAATCAAATTAGAACTTTCATGTAATGTGTTTTATTTCTAGGTTTTTTCACTGATATTCTGTCTCTCTCCATTATGAAACTACCAAAGAGACTGTTCATTCCTTTAGAAGTAAGCAAACTTACAAGTTCAGCAAGTGATCAAAGAATTGTTACCCCCACTGTACAGTATATCTCTGGCTTCAACCCAGATACCAAACAGCAATCTCAAATCCTAAAGAAAGCACATCATGTCAGAAGCATGACCAAGACAATACTTGTCATTAAATTCGACCTTTAAGGAGTTATGCACTATGAAGGCATCCCTCAGCATCCCCAGGATTTCCTGTGCCACAAACATGCTTCTGGGATGCGATCCAAACATTGCCGGAAAACCAGACCACCATAAGAGGTATATCTGATTTTGGCCCATAGGGTGGCAGGCACAAGAGTTTGGTTGAGATTTAAAAGTCAGTGCGTCATTTAGAAGTTTTTTTTAAAGCCCACTTATGATAATTTACCTCCCTGATAAAGTAAAGAGGAGTAAATGAGGTTAACAAAGCTGGCAACTCTCCTCAGAACTTCCTAAGGAGCAAAAGTCATTAGCATGGCAACAAGTATATTTCAGCAAACACCCTATTTAATAGTGAATAATCTAGCTTCACTGTGGGCAGCTATGCAGTGAAATTCCTATGTTGACTGACATGTCACTTGAATAACGTGTCTGCCAACATTATTATACTGCTGATTCCAAACGTTCTTTTCTTGTAGCTCCTTTTAATGAAAGACTTTATTGCATAATTCAGTATTTTTATATTGTCTTGGTGGTACCAACTACGCCAGGCACAGTTCCTCTGCGATTCCTTTGTCATGCCCTCTCATCCTCTTCTTCGACTCATTCTCTAGCCATTCCTCTCTCCTTGACTGAAGGCTTGTCAGAGGCTACTCATATTTCAAAAGATGCTCAGGCAAGTAAATGAGATGCTGCTCTCCTCAGCAGGAAACAGAGCCATTTGTTGAGCTTAACGCTCTGCTGGCCAGCCGGCTCAGCCCTTGAAGATGGCACTGAGATCACAATTATGCAGTGCCAGAGAAGCCAATTTCTCTCACACAGTTACATCGGTACACCCTCAGCTGAGTTTCTCACACAAACACACAGGTAGCATCACACAAGCGCTCCAGATAGGACACAAGCAAATGACATGCACAGGAACACATGGACACCTACTCTATACCGTATATGCAGCTTGTTCTTCTTGTTTTCTTCTTACACATATTATTGCAGGTGTTTCTCTGTGTGTGTGAGCCCTGCTGGATTCCCACAGGCAGCTGATTGGGAAAAATAGAAGCCATTAGTCTTTTAAAGAGAGGCTTGCTACGGAGACAGAATAGGTCCAAGTTATTGATCACTGGACAGAGATGAGGGAGAGGGAGAGACATTATCATTACTTAGGATCAATGGCTTCGGTGAGTTCAGAGTTTGAAAATGAAGATGGTCTCAGGGCAGAGGAGGTTTGGGAGACTTTTTCTTTCCACTGACAAAGAGATTTTCAGCCCTCGAATATGTAAAACTTTCAATGTATAATGGTCCTATCTAGCTTTTAGTCACCATTATGAACACTTGATGAGAAGCATATCTATCTGCTTTCCTGATAGAGGCATCACCCTTTAGTGTTTGTTATTGCTATTACATCATTATTACATTATTACATTGTTGTTGCAGCAATCAGCTGACTGAGACAGAGTGTAAGAATGAAGAAAACGGTAACTGTAACAAACATGTAACTGTATTGTTGCAGGCTTTTCCAGGTAACAGTAATGCTGACACTGTAGTCCAGTACAAACTGGAGCAGCCGGTCATAGCTCGCTTTCTTCGTTTAATCCCACTGGACTGGAACCCCAGTGGGAGGATTGGCCTCAGACTGGAAATATATGGATGTCGATATAGTAAGTAACTGTGAATTAAGTGTTATGTTATAGCAATTATAAATATATCCAATGTTTATTTTATCATAGAATATTTTGACCTTAAGTAACATATAATTATGTTATCAACAGTTAGTTGGTCTTGATTGCCTGTCTTGAAGTCTTTAATGCCCGACTGGCTTCAACTCATTTTGAATGCTAAAAATGTAAATGTGTTGTGGCATTAAAAGTGTCTTCTTTTAAAATATTACAAATGGCAGTTTTGGCTTGTTATTGTATTACAAGTATTTTGCTAGCAGCTAGTTTTGTATCTTAGAATGTAAAGTCAAACTTTAGTCAATTAATTAAAATCTTGATTTGTTGGATTAAATCTACACAGATTATCTCTATCAAATTTGGATTATGGTGTTTAAATGTGGTGCGGAAAAATAAGAAATGGTCCCTGGAACACCTTGAAAGTTATATTAATCCTGTAGCATTATATACAGAACAAGATTGTTCATTGTTTTTTAGAAAAATAGATTTAAAATACTCCCACACACATAGGCTTTGGTTTGATTTTGCTCTGGTGTGTGATGTGAGTCATACAAACCTTTTGCAGTCAATTTAGAAACCATTAGTTCTTAGAAAAATAAGCAGTGCTATTCAAACACTAAGCCATGCACTAGAATTATTGGGTGTTGTGTGTGAGATGTACAGAGAACACATGGTTTTAATACAGAGTGCAATACGAATTGAAACAATAGAAATGTACATGCAAAATGCCTTCAAGCAATCCAAGCATTTCAAGGCAGCAGCAGCAAGCTTTGCTTCTTTGTAACTGACTTAACTAAATGTCAGCCCTGTTACTTTGTGTTGTACCCTACCTATAATAAAGCTATGGTTTGTAAAACTGTACTTCTGTGACAACAGGGCTTAAATTCAACTAGTGAAGCCTACTGATCAATCGCAATCGCCTCTTTATTTTAAAATATACTAAAGAAGTTTCACAAATCGAACATAGCATTGAACATAGCACCAAAAGGAATGGTCAACTCTGGGCTAAATCATATGGAAAAGTGATGTTAATGGAGTTAAATGTGCTTGCTGAGTAAATAATTTCACCAAGAGATCCAAATCTGTCTAGAAATATCTTACAATTCTGTGAAATTCATGATGTTAGAAAAATGGTGGCAAAGACAGAGTTTGCACAGTTGTGTTAGTATTTGGTGCTAGTATGTTATTTAAAATGAATGAAATGTAAAGAATAAAACTTTTCCCTCTCCCACTTAATTTTGTTCTGTAGCTTCTAGCGTGGCAAGCTTTGATGGGAGCAGAAGTAGCCTGGTCTACAGACTGAGTGTGAGGGCAAGCTGGACTGTGATGGAGACTATTTCTTTGAAGTTTAAAACCCTGAAGAATTCTGGGACACTGCTCCATGCAGAGGGACAGCGAGATCACAGCCTCACGTTGGTGCTCGAGAAAGGAAAGCTGCTACTCTACCACCTACAGGGTAGGACACCGGTCTCAAAGAGCTACAGACATAAATTAATGCTTTGTTGTGTTTTCTTACATGATAAACATAACCCCAATAATGCTGAATCATTCTGCGAAATTGCAGTTTATAGTGATATTGCCTAATTGGTTGTGCAAGATAAATATATTCACTCTGTTTAAATCAGGTCTTTTATGCATGTGTAGCTTGTCATGCTGAGACACACATTGTTGGAAAGGTGTGACAATGGCACTGCCATCATTTGAACAGGCAGCGGTAGCATCACATATACAGAAAGTCTGTGGTCCCAAAGGACTAGCACTAGCATTAGCTGCCAAGCTCTCTAAGAAGCCTCCTGTGACAACATTAGTTTAAACCCCAGCACGAGTCCTTCTGTAGGTATTTTCCCCGAGTCTGTGTTGTCCATCTGTTACTGCTGAATGTTTGTAATTTACATATATATATATGTGTGTGTGTGTATATAGTGTGACCCCTCAGCTTCCCACTGGATGTACTGATGGTATAAATTTGACCTCTAACCTGTAAGGGTCCTATTAGTGTCCAGAAAGACATAAAGGAGGGTACGCTTTAGGGCAGTCCAACTGATTTAACAAATTACTTGTTAAGATTTACCCTTTTGGGAAAAACCGTACCTGTCAGAGGGACTTTGTCTGCTGTGATGACGTGTGTTTTGATCTTAATAGTGTGCCTGATTGTCATGTTGTCATACTATATAATCAGGGACTATTTTGCACTCCTCAAACAGTTTGCAAGCAACATATTCACACCAACTGAACATGGTAATGTTTTTGGAAGGACCAAATCAGCAGTGATCGACTTCCTGAGGACAATGACTGAAACTCTGTGCTGGAGAGTGAGTGAAACTTCCGATGTTTGAATTGAATTCAATATTTTGGAAGTTCCTTGAGCCAACTGCACTGGCAAACTCTGCAGCTCCACTCATCTGTTCATTTATTTTTCTTTCATTGTTTAGTTCTGCGAGTAAATGTCAGCTAAACACGCAAACTGTACAGCATAATTATGCACTCACTCAGGGTCCAGAGCTTCCAAAATCCCTTCTGTGTATAGCAAATTTAATATCTTGCATGTTTTGTTCCTATAATGAAATGGAACAAGCTTGAAGTCACTCTCAACCCATCTGCTGGTTCACTTGCATGTTTGTCAGAAACAATTTTGGGAAATACCTCTGATTCAATTTTGATGAAACTCAGGGGAATTATGGTTCTTTCTACATATGCCTTTTAGCTCACTACAGTGCTTGTTTGTTTATCCATATGTCTCAAGCTAATTAGAAAGAGTGCTATATGTCTAACTCTGAAAAAGTTGGGATGCTTTGTAAAATGTAAATGAAAACAGAATGCAGTCATTTGAAAATCTCAAAAGCCATATTTTATTCACTGTAGAACATAAAACCATATTAATTGTTTTCCAATAAATATTAGCTTATTTTGAATTTCATAGCAACTAATTAAAATAACTGGCAACTGATCAGTAACATGACTGTGCATAAAAAGAGCATCTTAGTAAGGCAGAGTTTCTCATAAGGTAAGATGGGCAGAGGATCACTAATCTGTAAATTGTGTATTTCACAATAATGCTCATCAACATAAAATTGACTATGAATATGTCATCATGTACAGTACATAACATCATAAAAATATTCAAAAAATCTGGAGAAATCTCTGTGTGCAAAGGAAAGGACACAAAATCAATATTGGATGCATGTGATCTTTGGGGCTTCTAGGGCACCATATTAAAAACAGGCATGATATTGTTATGGAAATCACTGCACAGCTTGGGAAGACTTCCAAAATTCATTGTCTCTGAACACTGGTTACTGTGCTGTCCACAGGTACAGGTTAAAGCTTTATCATTCAAAGAAGAAGCCACTGCCTGAACAGTAGTGATGGGTCGTTCGCGAACGAAATGGCTCTTAGAGCCGACTCTTTGACATGAACGATGCGAGCCGGCTCCTTATCGCGAGCCGTCACGTGGGGTTTTTTTTTTCTTTCTCTCAGCCTCTCTCTTGCACTTTTTTTCCGCTTCACTCTGCACGCGAGCCTTGTGCTTTACGCTGGGCAGAGGGGGGAGGGGCGGTAGTTACACTCAGTAGCACAGGAACAGAGCCAGAGGGAGAGAGAGAGAAAGAGAGCCAGGGACAACAACATCACATTAGAAAGGTATAGTAATCATCCACAACTATTTTCGGTTGCAGATGATAAAGGATTCAGAAAGTTTATTCATGCGGGCCCATATGACAGAGAATATGCATGTTCTTTTTGTTTTCATATTATAATTTATATTTAATTGTGTTGTGGTTTGCAGTGTTTTGTGTTGTTTTCACTTTAAATTTGTAAAAGGAAACAGCTGAAAATTTAAATGGTTAAAAGTTGAAATGTGAATAGTTGATTTTTGTATTATATGATTTATTTATTACATTTTATGTGGAGTGAATAAATAAAAGTATATTTACGGTGGCCCCTAGAGACAAAGCACATATAAACTTCAAATCACGTACGAACTCTGAAGCATGTACAAACTCCAAAACACATAAAAACATGTACAAACTCCGAAGCACATAAAAACTCAGAAGCACATAAAAACTCAAAACACGTACAAAAGACAACAGAAGTGCTCCAGGATGCTGGGCGCAGTGTTGAGCTTTTGTTATCTTGTGGCTACACAAGCCAGCAAGTACCAACGACCAGATTTGGTGTGTGATAGTAACAGGTAAATGAACTTTTTTTTAAATTATTTGAATATATATGAGTGCCTGTGTATAAATACACAAACAATACACACATGCTTTCAATTGTGTAATTTAAGTGATCTAGTAGCTCTGCTTTGGAAGTTTAGTTCATGCTAGAAATGTGTTTTGGAGATTGTACATGTTTTGTCTCTAGGGGCCACCGCATATATTTATATATAAACATATATAAATAAAACCACTTTTTTTTAAATTAGTAATTCCTTTTGTGCATAATTTTATATTATTGTTAATAATAAATTAATTAAAGCAACAAAACAACCTGAAGAGCCGGTTCGGAGCCTCTTTTTAGTGAGCAGAACCGAAAGAGCCGGATCTCTAAAAAGAGCCGGAAATCCCATCACTACTGAACAGTATCCAGAAAGGTCCCCAATCTCTCTGGGCCAAAGCTGAATTAAAATGCACACATGCTACTATCCCATCCAGACAATACCTTTTCAGGGAAAATCTTGCACATTTCAGCAGGATTCCTAAACCTCACACTGCATCTATTACAGCAGCACGGCTTCATAATGGAAGTCTGGGAGCTAACCTGACCTGTAGTCCAGACCTTTCACGAACTGAAAACATCTGATACATCACGAAACAAACAAACGAACAAACAAAAAAAATGCCACGAAGAACATCCAGGACTTTTGAGCAGCTTGAACCCTCTATCAGACAAGATTAGGACAACATTCCTCTCACAGGAATCCAGCAGTCAGTCTCCTCCGTTTCCAGATGTTGTTAGAAGAACACGGCATCCTACACAGTGGGAAACATGGCCCTTTCCCAACTTTTTTAACGTGTTGTTCAAAATGAAGAAATACTTTTTTTTTTTTTAAAAAAAGGATACATCTGATATGTCCTATATTTAATCTATTGTGATTAAAATATGGGTCTGTGACATTTGCAAATCAATTCTTTATTTACATTTGTTTACACAGCGTCCCTACTGTTGTTATCTGGATTTGTACATATCTGGCAGATACAGTCAATCAGAATGTTGGTGATTGACTGTCAAGAAGGAACTTGTGTTTAGCTTTGTTCTTTTCTTGTCTTGTTTGTCTCACTGATTCTTAGCTATTCCCAGACTCTTCGCCTCTATCTAGTGGGGGGTCTCACTTTCTGGCCGTTTCTCTCCCAGCTTGACATCCTCATCTCTCTCTTTTAATCTATAATATATGATGGATGCTATAAACATGTGTCAAGGATGAACACTGTGGAGCACAGTGGGTTAGCATAACATAACCCACTGCCTGTGTGGAAGCTAATGAAGGTAAAATGTTGTGATGACCATGAAGCTACAGACACAGGACTCAAAAGCACAACTTAGAGAGATAGAATTAAAAGTAAAAAAAAATAAAATAAACACTCTTCACTTTAACAAAAAAGTTTGGTAATCACTCAGCCGCTGACAGGGACCAGGCCATGGCAGTACAGGGAATCTGGGAAGTCAAATTCCCTAAAAATGTACACTGGGAACTAGAGGCTGGAGCACACAATACAGTCTGGCACAGAAAGAGAGGTACAACCATATTAAATAAACTCTGGGAATGGCACAATGAGGCACAGATGACACTCATGATGGTGGAGATGACACAACACTGAAGTGCCTAAAACACGTGTATTAAAATAAAATAGGAAACCATGATGAATGACAGGAAAATAGAAAACATGACCCAAGGTGCAAGGCGAGACATCGTGTGTGCGTATCTGGCGTAAACAAGGTTAAACCTGAGGTGCTGTTGGACTGCCAGCCTGTCGTATTATCACCATATGGCAAAGCTCTCATCAACCGTGCCATCTGGCTGCTGGAGTACTCTGCTGCTCTGCTCATCAGCCAGGCCTTCCTTTCAGTTACAGCTGAAATTAAAAGTGCAGCTTCCTGAGAATATATCACTTTCCCTCAGAAAACCATATTTTGTGGTCCTAAATGAAGTTATATTCCAAAAGTGAAACTGCAGATAATTAATCATAGAAATTAGTTTTATGTGTTTATTTATTTATTTATTTCTGTGATGTAAGATTGTGTGGTTATATTTATAACAAAGCAATAATTTGATCTAAAGTTAAACTTTCTTTGATGTAGAAATAAATGAACAAATAAATAAATAAATAAATAAAAAGCACCACTTAGTCACTGTACTTTTCATTAATCACAGTATTCTCTTATCCCAAAACAGGGTGCATGCAGTATAGTTGAAATTTTGCAGACTAGTTGTTTGGTTGCTGAAAAACTGAGTGAGACTCGGTACCTGCTCTTTGTGTGGGTGAAAGGAGAATTCAAAGAAAGATTAGGTTAGAGCATTGATGAACTAATGGTAGCACACACCAGAAGGTCAAGTAGGAGTATGATGCAACAGAGAGCATCCGGCTGTTAGAACTAATAATCGATCAAAACCTTCTTAGATGCACTATAAGCACCGAATTTCCCACAATTCCTGCCATGTTTTGATTTGTGGAAAACTGAATATTTTGACCATCACTATAAGCAAAGCTGAGTTTGCTCCATGCATATATTGCTTGAAGATTGTCCACCAGATTGGATGTGATACGAAATATGTGCTCTATGGAGAAATAAGTCCTCCAAACTGGTTGGCAAGTGGTTCCTTGGGTTTATGACAGTTCCTGGTGAAATCAGATGCAAAGAGGTTGCTGTGCAAAAAAACATCCTTACAGTTGCTTTGGCCATTAACAGGTTGCCATGGATGTCTGTAGTTTGCATGGAAGACACAGACTTGTCTGCAAACACTACCTTCAAAGTAAAAGTGTGCTTCAATGGCGCAGCAATGGCTCAACTTTTACTTTGAAGGCTAACAATTTCAGTTTTCTAGCTGTGTTGCATTTTCCACAGTTTCACTGTAACTTGGAAAACACATGTCAACTAGTCAGTTTCTTTCATGCATACTACAAGTCACACGTGGCAGTCTGCCAGCAACCAAAGCCAGGTGTTTGCAGGTAGGAAATATATGTTTTGCTTTAGTGCACAGTAGCTGCCAGGAGGGGGCACTGAGTGTCACTAGGCCTGAGAGATGGGGCTTTATTAAACTTACCCTACAGGGGCACATGTTCGAAATGACAGACAAGTCAACATCATATGTGTAGTGATCATATGACAACAAAACCTGAATACAATACATGCTGTACCATTCAGTTCACGTTTCACAATTGTCAGACTTCCTGCATCATCCATTTACTTAACCATAAAAAGCATTTCAAGAGAAGACATAATTCAACTGCATTTTAGTGTTATATTAATGTTTGAACAAGGGACCTTTGCCATGCAGACAGACAGACAGACACACACACACACACACACACACACACACACACACACACACACACACACACACACACACACACACACACACACACACACACACACGCGCACGCTGAAAATCCCAGATTCCCTCAGCTATTTTTCTAAGATTTTGTGAAAGCCTAAATTTGCTGTTTCCAACTCCAGGCCTCTCTACTTCTTTACATCCCCTCACCCTAGTCTCACCCTCCCCTTTCTGCATTCTTGAAATAAAAAGCAGAATATTGTCCAATTCCCATTATGACTGGGTGGAAGCAGTTTATTTCCCTGGTGGTATTGTCTAGTATATGTCAGCTGGAAAGAGGCGTCATCTGCAAAAGCTGTCAGTCTGACATCAGCTCCCTGAGTGACGCCTGTCACATCCCTGCTAGGCTCAGTCCGATAGTCAGCAAAGTGCTCAAAGAACTTGGCTGGGAACGACAGTAAACACAGGATTGTTGTAACGGTGCAGAGATTATATTGAGCTAAATTGAGATTATCCTAAAAATCGTACTTCGCCCCAGTCACAGCACTGACACTGCACGCTCTCTTTATTGCCCTGCCTCTCTGTCAATCCCTACCCTATTGTTTTTTTGCTATTGAAAAAAATATTTATGTTTATTTATCAAAGCCTTTTTCATATGTGATCCAAATTCTGCCTCTGCTAGTTCTTTTTTCAGATTGAATTATTTACCTTTAACAATTGCATGGTATTCATCTTTTGTCTTCTTCCTCCCTCCGAATCTCCAAGGAGCTTGGAGTCTACAGACAGTGTAATTTAGATCAATAGCTTGGAGCATCCACCCTGAGCCACAGCATGCTCCTCCACAGTCAGCTGTTGGAAGACAAGAGAAGATCAAACTAACAGAGCTAATAGATAATAGCAGAAGGTTTAGATGCATTATCTAAACACTGAAGAATGTGAGAGACTCTCTGAAGCTTTTCACAGTTATCTCTCCCTTTTGCCGGCCTGATCCTGTCAGTCCCGGTCCTCTCTTTAACGGTGATTCATGTCACTTCACGAGAACAGCAAGCTGGCTGAGACAGAGAGGTGGCTGTGAACACTGTGAACTGGGTAAATGTACAGCTTATAAGGTTGCAAGTGTTTTCATTAATTAGTGAGCAACATCCATTAGCATAAGTACACGTCTGAATGGAAACACAAAGACAGGAATAACAGACAGACCAATAGACAGTGACCAAGGAGACAGACAGTCAAACAAACACATGCAGTGAGACACTTAGACCCTCTCTGTGTGCCTGTGGCTGTCCAAGCAGTTGGAATAAATTGACTGGCTCATTAAGATTTATGTCCGCTATCCAAAACCATCTCATTTCCTCTATGCTTTACATTTATCAAAATGTCAGTTTGCTGTAATGTAGCCTGCTGCTTCATAATTCACTTCAATTCTGAACTGCCATTGGAAAACTGTAATACACAGCAGTAAATGCGCTGAGGGCTCCAGTGCCTTTTGGACAAATGGTGTTAAGTATCACTGACGAAATTAGGATGGCATCAGAGATCCATGCAGGGCAGGCTGCATGTTAAGTGAAAGGCTTTCTTCTCTCCGTATTCTCAGCAGTGAGGACATGCTGTGTTCACTGTCTGGTCTCTGGCATACTAAATGGAATATTTCAGGGTTTACAGTAGCACGACTTTGCCACAATCAGCATTTTGCTCATTGTACAGAGCAGCAAAAGCTACAACTAGATCTTCCCCCCAGGCATCTGAACAGCGCCGCTGAAATGAGATGAATGTCTTTGGACAAAGTGTGCCAATTGGCAGAGAAAATAGAAGACAATGAACTGCGGTGATTGCTGTTGCATTTGCTTACTCAATTCCACTTTGTCTACAGCGATTTACTCGTTTTGTATGCTGCCTCCCAAGAGTCCCAGAGGAGCCAGAAAATGGAAAGAAACCTCTTACTGCACTCCCCTGCTGTATGATAGGTTTCTTACTACTGAATTTTTTTGTGCGGTAAAAATAAAGAATGCATCTTTAAAATAGAATTTAAAACAATTTTAAAAAAACCCTCATAGTTCATTGTTTAAAGGCAAATGTAAAAATGTAAATGACTGCCGTCTTGTTTGCCTTTGAAGACACTGGGAAGTGAAAGAGATTTGTGGCAGAAAAAAAGGAGAACAAATGGAGGACTCTTTCTAAATATTAATTTACTGTGGATGGTAAATATTGCTATAACTTCTTGCCTTTCACACTTACTATAGGACTGATTTGGTTCATTTAAATTTATGGTAAGCTAAAATGAATGTTTCAAAAGAAGACATACTTTGTCTAGAGAGACAAAGTATGTCTCTGACAAAGAATTCAAAAAAGAATAGGAATAGCATCTTTGGGGTATAAATGCCAACCTATGCTATAATTATCTACTACTCTGTGTCTACAAGGGACTATCTAGCACTTTGATCTTGATGTTGTTGCTTTCATGTTTTCTGTTTAGTAGGTTTTTAAAAAAACAGTTAAACACTTTTATGTTCCCCTCAGGATCTTAGTGATCTCTTAATTGAGGTTTTTTGTAAACAAATGCAAGTTGTTGCCAGTGTGGTAAAGCGTTTTACCTTTAGACTGTACATTAAAATGGACATAGCCACTTTGACATCATCTATACGTTTGATACTTAATTCTCTCTGACAGCAAATGGGACGCCAATTTGTGCTATTGAAAAAGATACTGTATTTACTGGAAAAACTGAAGTATTTTGGTAAAACATCTTGATGCATTCTCAATCATCCAGGTAAGTAAATCTCCAAAAGTTGATTCTGTTCATCTGGACGTAGTGTTTTCAGTGCGAGAAACGTTTCGTCACTCATCGTTTCTCGCACTGAAAACACTACGTCCAGATGAACAGAATCATATTTTGATAAAAAATAACACAAATTGTCATTCAAAACAGCCACAGCCATTAATTATATAATCAGATTATATAACCCTAATATAAATAGGTGGGTAATAACTTATAAAAATGTATCCCATGTTGTTTTCAAGACAAGATAACAAGAGAAAAGAACAGACCCAAAACATGTTGTATCTTGATATAACCAAGGCCGTTTATGCAATACTCAATTCATTTTGGATTTTTCATAGAGGGTACTGCATCTGCAATTTTGTTGTGCAACCTTGTGTAGAATAATGATAATTAAATTAATCTTGATCTTTTTCAAAGCCATTGATCTGTGAAATGGTTTGACACCATTGGTAAGACTGTGTGTCCTACCATTCTCATACACAAAGATGCAAATACATGAAATCAACAAATCTGAAACCCACTCATAGTCAAATTCTTGCCATGGATGTCTTGCTCCTTTTCTTTCTGTATGGTATGAAATTCCTCGTAACTGTGACTAAAACTAAGAATTGGTTTTGAGAATGTGTGTTAGCTTTGCAGTGAAGTTGTATTTTAAATGCTGGCACGGTTACGGTTCTCTTAAATTGAACCTTCTTTCTCTCAGCTTCCTATTAAACTTGCAGGCAAGGAGAAGAGGAATAAGGGAATCAAGACTGACAGAGAGTCAGAAAGAGATTCATTAATGGAAGTGAAGTGTTTCTATTATTGTTTTCTCTTAAACTACTTGTTTATCCTCAGCGTAAGTACTGGATGCAAGAGGAAGACAGGCTTCTGTCGATGGAACTAAGCTAGCTGTTTCCCATGTTCCTATCTCTGCGCTAAACTAAGCTAAGGTAGTTGTGTCCTGATCAAAGCTCCATTGTTGAAGCCCCTGAAAAGTTGGTTTCAGACTGGAAGTAAGTTTGGATACTATTTAACATTAATCACGATCTCAGTTAAACTTAAGAGCATTGTGTAGCCACTTATTTGTTTAGCATTGAATACTCACTTAAATGTTTGTGTAATCACAAACTGTGTTATAAAAGATAGAGACACTGATCACTTATTGGTTTGTGAATTTTAATACTGTTTTCCTCGATTTGGCTATTTTTGGCTATTTTAGTCAGTCCTGCATTTTTTAGGAGGTAGGGATATATTTGGAGAAGCTGGAACGTTTACTCATCAGCTAACATTAGCTAGCTTCATTAGCAAGGTGCCTCTTTAGGCTACAGTAGGAGCAGAACACACAGGCGACTTAGTGCTAACGTATTAATAAAGTAATACTAGCATAACCAAACTGAATTACAATACATTTAACCATAGCACTGTAACATGAGATAGCTAACAGCCGGTGTGTACTTTTAATCCACTTTTGGTTCGTATAAAAAATACTGATGAGATTTATTTACGTACATTTATTTATTTATTTATTTTTGCTTATTTCCATTGCAAAATTGAGCATTTTAGCACAGGAAATAAATAGGAGCAACTAGCTTTGAGGAACTATCCTCAAGTTGCCTCTAGACTACCTGCAGTTTTTGTGACTTCCATGTTAGATTTATCTTTCAGATTTTAATTTTAATTTGATTTAATTTGATTGTTAGTAGTGGGAAAACTGTCGTTGGACCTTTGATTCATAGCTAAAGCACAATACTAAAGACAATTTAGGATAAGTCTAATATATCTCTGTAACATTGCCAATATAGAAAAAAATGAAGTCACTGATGCAAACTTTGAATGCAGCGTACTCCCTTGTTGAAACCTGAAACTGATACCCACAGTTTGATCTATTCAGCAAGTTGATCACTGACAGTTATTTTAGATTGGAGAAACTACTTGGTTTATGATAGTAGTGGTTAAAAACCTCAAACTGATTTGGGGAGCAGGCTTCAGATTTTTTGTAAGGTTTCTTCTTTCTAACTCCCAGCCACCAATTTTCCAGCATTTACCAGCCTTTTGCGTAGCTCTACCTCAGACCCCTAAACACACAATGAGGAGTTGGAATTCTGTAATTTGAACTGTCTTTCTATCTAGAAGAAAACACCTTTCATAATTAATGACTTGGCTTATATCTCTCCTTTTGTTGTAGCTCATTCTGTCAGCAGAACCTCGTTTCCTAACCAACACATTGGAGGACTCAAAGATAAATCCACCTATCAGACCTACTGGTGTTGGGTCTGTCATTAATTATGTCCTGGTATCATTTTGTAGCATCATCATTTCTCGTACTCTGTCCTCCTCCCTCTCAGCATACAGAAATGTGCTCTATAATGAAAGAGGGTGACCTCAGTGACCTGCTTCTTGTTTTGAAACAGAGATTAAAAAATATCCCACTGATGCAGCAATCTTTCCGTGGCGCTTTTTGTTTTGATAGATTGAACACAATCCCTTCCTATAGGTGTTTTGCTGGGAAAAAACACTGACTATTTTCTTTACAGATGTTTGTCCTTGTTAAAAATGTTTTATGGATGTTCTTCTTCAAGTGCGTTGGAGGTAATAAACTTCAGGAAAAAAAAAATCTAAGATCCTCAGCAGGAGATGCATAATGGGATTTCTGCGTTGGCCGGGGATGTTGCTCTTCTCTGAAATGTACCATGGCACCGACATGACAACTTTTCTCCCGCTCCTCTCTCCCTCTGTGTTGCAGGTGTGAGTTCATCCTCTGGTGGTCAACTTCTCGTTTCCCTGGGCAGTCTGCTTGATGACCAGCACTGGCACCATGTAAAGCTGGAGCGGCTCAGCACTCACCTAAACCTGACCGTAGATAAAAATACACTGCAGGTTCAAATACCGGCTGATCTCAGCCACTGGCACATTCACACGGTGAGAGGAAACACACAGACACACACACACACATTCTGAAGCAAACGTGTCAAAAGCGCATCCACTCCTGCAGAAATATTCATTTGTTCAGCAGCGTGAGTGAGTTAGAGTGAGAATAAATCAGACAGGACGTTCAAGTCATATTAGTTCTTCTAGTGAATGAAAAGGCAGAAGGTGGGCAGCTTTCTGTGCCAACCAGCTTGAGAGGGTTATTCAAAGGGGCTATTCAGTGCATAATTTAACTGTGTGAGTGTACTGAGGCAATGAAGAGGTGTTTTTGAGCTTATTTTTCTGCGTTAAAAGGCAGCGTACTCTGTGAATGAACCTCTTACAGCAACCTTGATGTCATTCAGAGGAAGAAGGTAATATTATTATAGCGTGTTTTGAAATTACTGTGCAGCTGACGGTGGCAGCTGTCCAGAGCCACGGACTGCAGAAACCCATCCTGTCCAACAGGAACTTTCATGGCTGCCTTGAGAACCTGCTGTACAGCGACATCAACCTGATAGACCTGGCCAAACACGGCAGTTCACAGGTCGCGATAGTGGTGAGTCATTATATTTCAGCATTTTATGAATTAATTTTACCACAAGCACTAAAAGTAATAGTGTGGTACAATTTTGCCTACTAATTGCTTGTCACTCATGATGCCGAACTAGAGCTGTAATGTTATTAATTTAAGTTTTGCATGTTTATATTAATAATTCTGAGGACAGCTCTTTGCATACACGCAGTTTCAAAAAGTTTAGTAGAAAAAAAGCAAAAGTTTTTGTGGAGTCTAGGATTGAGAATGACTGCTATATGTCACCGTGTAGTAACTCCTTTCTTTTACACAAAGCTTTCATTGTTAAATATGTAAAAAAAAACAAAAAAACATGGCCTCATCTTAGTGTGCGTAAAGGAGAAAAGCTGAGTCCAAGTCCAAAGCCAGCTCAAAGACATCTGTTCTTTCAGTACAATATTCATTGTTGTGTTGGGGTTCACTTGCCAGTTCATCTTCATGCATCTCTGCTTGTGTAGGGTGTATGGCACATTCATCTGTCGTTTAGCAGCAAGTGCCTTGACTGCCTCCACAATCCATTTGTAATATCTGTAAAGTATTCTAAATATTTTATTTCAGCTTTTTGTTTTGTTTTGCAAGAACTGCAATGTTGAGTCCTATATGACATTTCAAACCTACGAGAAAAGAAGAGATTTTTGAGCATACGTTGAAATTACTTCATTTTTGTGTACTAAGTTGTATTTTCAAAATGCATCTTCAGGAATCACTTCTTTTCTAATAGGTTTGTAATGTCATGAAGGACTCAGCATTGCAGTTCTTGCAAAAACTAAACATTCAATATTAGTCCTGAGTCCAATGACTCCACCATCTAGTCGAAGCCTTTCTGTGTGGAGTTTACACGTTCTCCACATGACACTGTCGATTCTCTCCAGATACTCTGGCTTCTTCCCACAATCCAAAGACATGCATTTAGTGGGATTCGATTATTAGTGATAGTAAATTTCGCACAGGTGTGAATGTGGTTGTACATCTTTCTGTGTTAGCCCTGCATCATATTGGTGACCTGTCCAGGGTGTACCCAGCCTTCCACCCTGTGGTGCTCGGGATAGGCTCTAGCCGTCCCCTATGACCCTGAGGATAAGCAAAAGTGAATGGATGGATAATTATTGTTGTATTGTTTTACACTTTCTTCTTACTCTAAATTGTGTTTGGTGATGATCCACTTTGTGTGTTATTTGTAAGAATGCGTTAACATCTATCATTATTGCATCTCTAGTGAATAATTTACTGGGCCATTGCATCGATTGAACCAATGTGCAGAAGTTAAATGTACTTCATTAATTCACATAATTCACTTATCAGCTACACATTAGCAGTCAGCACTGGTTAGCTATTGGAATGGCTGCTGTGCTTTGCATGTACTGTTTTTGCAGCTAGTAATGGTCTTTATGTGGATTTTGTGTGCACGCTCCCTGCCATTCTATGTTTTCTATTGGTCATGCAAATGTCACACCATGTCACCAGCAAGTGCTCACCAACCAGGAAAATAATAAATTTCAGAGCACAGCGGTGCCATTGAAGCGTTGTATGTGAAGGGCACTTTAGCAAGGTAATCGGTCAAATTTAAGAGTTTATGTTTGATTTGTTTTTGGGAAGTTTTAAAAAGTTTTTACAAAAGTCAGCCACAGCCCTATATCTAGGGTTTAATATGGATATGAGGGGTAGCATCACTGCATCAGAGTTTTTTTTTCCACCACTCTGATTATTTATAGGTCAGTCTGGCTGATCCTATTTTCATCCACCAGTAGACTGCACCTCTAGAAAATTAGGGGAAAAAAATCCATGCACATCATCTCCACCTTGTTGAGCTGTTACAGAGCCAAAAAATGTGACATAGACATCTTCCACATATCGCTGGTCTTCCATGTGTTATTCATAGAAGATTTATTCATCAGTTGTTTGTCCTATGTAAGACGTGGATGTGATCGTATATTATTGTCAGTGATCGTGGTCATTGGACCTAACACAGGTGATTAAAGATGGGAAGGTATGCTTGAAACATCACAAAGTACTAAATGCATTAAATAAAGAAATTGGAGTTCTGCAGTGTGCCAATCGTTCATTTTTTTCCCTTTGAAAATCAAACATTAGCTGCAAGTTCAAAGCAACTTTCAGTTTATGTATTTGTAGCTTAAGAACAAGTGACATTTTTATAGTAAATAAAAAGTCTTCTGTAAAAAAAATCATTTAATAGAAAAATGGTGTTTTATTATAGTGATGATAGCATTTTCTAGTAAAGCTGTGTTATCCTTCTGTCAAGGCTGTCAATTTATTATGATAGTAATTAATTATTTAGCATTTATCATTCTTCTGTTAGAGTACTTCCGTGATGAAAGTTTGAACAAGCTGTGAACTTTTATTCCCTACGACAGACTTTTAGTGACTTTTCCCCCAGCCTTCCTCTTTGCCTTTTCTGCATCGTGGTAATTATTATGCTAATGGTCACTGTCATGATTACTATTGTTATCATCATTATTTTCATCATTTGCATCATCATCCTCCCTATTTTTACACCCATCATCATCATCATCATCATCATCAGCGTCATTAGCATCATCATAATCTCCTTCATTATCATCACCAGTGTCATCACATCTACATTCTGATGTTACAAAGCCCAAAGCAAAAGAGCTGCATGAGACAAGTGGCAGTTAAAAAAAAGAAGAAGAAAACTTGAACCATACTAGCTTATACGTGGTAAATTTCATCATGGAATATTTGGACACACTGCTGTTTATAAAACTATATTTCTCATGTTGTATTATTTCAGTTTCCCGATGTAATTAAGAAATTTGATTATGTGGCACAAACAGGCAGTGTGTGCAAAGCCTTTCTGACTCTGATGTTTCAGGTTTCCAAAGAAAGCCTTCAGCGTTTTAGCTGTTCAGCTGATATCAATATGGAAATACAGGTGTCCTTTTTCAGAGAGGTGCTGATGAGACCTCTGTGACACCCAGTCAAACCAAGTCAGCCTCTGCAGTCGATGAATATTCATGTTTTATCTCTTTCACAATCATTTCTTTCTCTCTCTCTTCCCTCCTCCTGTTCTCAGGGCAATGTGACCTTTTCTTGTGCTGAGCCAGTTTCAGTGGCTGTGACGTTCACTGACTCCCACAGCTTCCTCCAGTTGCCTGGCCTTACATCATGGTCAACAGGGCTAGTGTCTGTGACGCTGCAGTTCAGGACGTGGAACAAGGGAGGTCTGCTCTTGACCTTTGGTCTCCCGCAGCAGGATGGTACAGTGTTCCTATACCTGAGCCAGGCGAGGCTTCGACTACAGATCAGTAAAGCAGGCAGATCCTCTCTGGACCTCAGCGCAGGTGGGTTCAGTCACGATCTGCATGTTTCTCTATTCATTTGCGTATACATTAGAGTATGCTTAATGGTCACTTCATTAGGTACATCAGTTCAACGACACAACTATCTACTCATAGCATGGCTGTTGGTGCAAGACCAGCAAAACATACATGATTTTCCCACATCTCTAAAGTTTACAGAGAAACGTCTGAAAAAGATATCCAGTGAGCAGCACTTCTCTGGCAGAAAATGCTTTGTTGATGCCAGAAGTCAGAGGAGAACTCTGTGGATAGACTGCTTCGAGCTGACAAGAGCAGTAACTCATATACCCACTCATTACAAATGGGCAACAGCAGCAGAAAACCACACTGGCTGCTAACCTGTGACCTAAAAACAGGAAACCGAGGTTACAATCAGCACAGACTCACCAAAATAGGACAGAGAAGTTAAAATATTTGCGAATCTGATGAGTTTCTGTTTTTGCTGTAACATTAAGAGGAAGGAACAGATTTTAGTGTAAACCACATGAAAGCATGGATCGATCCTGCCTTGTATCAGTGTTTCAGACTGCTGCTGCATTGGTTTGGGGGATATTTTCTTGGCAAATTTAAGGCAGCTTTCAACACCATGGTCTACTTGAGTTTTGTTGGCCATGACCACCCTTTACGACCACAGTCATGTCAAACTGGTTTCTTGAATGAGACGGTGATTTCAGTATAATCAAATGGCTTTCACAGTCACCAGATCTCAATCCAATAAAGCACCTTGGATGTGAAGTTGACAAATTTTCAGCAACTCTGATGCTGTTATGTCAATATGGACCAAAATTTCTAGGGAAAGTTTTGAACCTTTTTGAATTTGTGGCGCAAAGAATTAAGTTCTGAGAAACAAAGGAGGTCCAACTCAGTGCGGGCAAAGTGCACCTAACAAAGTGGCCAACAAGTGTATGCAAGTAAAAAATGGAAATGGAGTAATTTATATTTTTCTTATACTTGAAATTAAAATTAAACCAAGGTCACATCCTGATTTGAACTCAATCACACCCTGTTCTGGATTTTGTATGTGTGTATTTGTGTCTCAGGCTCAGGTCTGAATGACGGTCAGTGGCATTATGTGGAGCTGAGCTTCAAACATGATCATCTAAGCATCACAGTGGACAAAGATGAAGGAGCCACCGCTCACATCAGCATCTCGGTTCCTCTCACCTCAGATAGTCAACTCTTCTTTGGTGGTAAGAATACCTGCATCATGTACTACTTTTATATAGAGAGATTTTGGGGGGGATTTTCAGCGTTTCTAAAAGCTCTCTATGGTCAAAGTCAACAGATTATACATACTGTAAGCATGTGCAAGGGCTTTGCTGCCAGAGAAACTGCTGACATCGACAGACGGGGGTAGTTAAAATTCATGCAGGTACTCTGGTAATAATTATCATCTCCAGATCTCCTCTGGAGGTTTAGTGCCACCCAGAGAGGGACAAAGTCATAAAGCTGCTCGGTGGCTCTCACTCCCCACCCCCCTCTTCTTTCATCTTTCTTCTGGCTGCTCCACCCATCTTTCTTCTTTTTTTTCCTCCTTTTTTGTCCTTACTGTATCCACTATTTTCTCTCTGTCATTCTGTCTCTCCAAATCACCGGTGTTTTTATTTTAAAATTGAGGTTTTCTTCTTTTCATTTCCCTCCCACCTGTTACTGTAGCACATGTATACTTTCTCTCTTCCACCCCTACACATGTAAACACATGGAGCTAAAGACAAACTTGTTAAGAGATCAGCTGCAAAATTACATCCACCTGCCTAATATTGCGCAGGTCACTTCCATGCCACAACAGATTTTGTTAACACAATTTTGTTAATGTACAGGATATCTTTTGAAATGTTTTGTTTTTAAACTTTTTTTTACATGCATTATCCTTTCACACACCTTTGCCTGCAGCATAAATGTTTATATACTGCTTGTGAATGGTATCACAACATTAAAGAAGTGCTCCAGTTTTTCTAAGAGACAGCAGCCTTAGTATAATGAGCAAAGGATGGCAGTGAGTTGAGCTGTAGTTACATTCTTAACCTAATTTCAGGTGAAACTCAATTGTTATGACATTGTGATCAACACTAAACTTCCTGCTGCGTCATCTTGACTGCCATAAGCAAAACAGATCCAACAAAGTCTTCTTCTGAGTTTCTAAAATTTAAGGTGACAACGACCAGTGACTCATCTTTCCCCCCTTCCTGTGGTAAGAAGTGCCAAACTGTGTGTCTGACTGACTGTAATTAGAGCAATGCAGAGCCGCGAGCAGCAATGCTGTGTTGGGTCACCGAATGCTGCCATCCAGGATCAACCTGAAGCACGAATCACTGATGGATAAAACATGGGGCTCATTCACAGGATTGGGCAGAGAGGATTTATCTGACAGCCACCTCTGGACTGCTTGTGCTGAGGGCTTAAATCAGAGTTCATACACAGAATCCAAAGTCTGTGCAAAGGCTGATCAAAGAGCAAGTTAAGGGAGTGGTAAGCAAAAACATATTGAGGGTAACTGCCTAAGTAGATATTAGACCATGATGATATTGTGAGTTGCTTTTTCAAATGAATGAATAAGATGAACATGGACTGGGACAGTAGGTGGGGTGGAGGGCCTTTGTTGGTCAGCTACTCTTTTGTGCATGAGGTGATCAGAAAAAGAAAGCTTACTGAACCTTTGTGTTAGTGCAACCAGCAGGTCATAGGTTGACAAAACATCTCAACATCTAAGTATTTGTGTTCTGAAAAGGCTGAATACTTTTGATTTTAGCTCTCCTGTAGGTTTTCTCTGCTGCATTGGGGTTTCAACAAATTTTGTAAAAACTTTGATTGCCTGGATATATAAATGTGTCACATTTCTATCTGTTCAACATTTGTGCTTTCATGTGAAAAACTGAAAGCACAAAATGTGCTCACAGGATGCTATGGAGTCTTCTGAAAAACTACGTACACCCTTATTGCTTCTATAGGAATTAAAAGGGGAAGTGGCAACCAGGTGCTGCTAATCAGTTCAGCTGGTCATTAGCAAGTGTAAACTCTATCAGAGCAGAAGACCTGGCAGTTTGCTGATCTGTAGTACAACAGTATGGTAACACGGTAACACAATCTTTCCAGGAAGATACTACAGACCTCAGTCAGCATGTCAAATGTTAAAGTTCATAACAGTTCAATTACGAAAACCCGAAAGTAAGTATAGCTTGTTTCGAAGGCTTGGAACAATGTCTGCAGGCAGGCAAGACCAAAATCAAGATGTTTGACCATAATGCACAGCAATACATTTGGTAAAAACCAAACACATTATATCAGCACAAACACCTCATACTAATGGTCAAGCACAGTGGTGGAAGTTTGATGATTTGGGCTTATTTTGTAAAAACAGGACTTGGGCCCCTTGAAGTCACTGAGATGTCCATTAAGTTTGGCTGATCTGGGTTGTGCAACAGTACAATGACCAGCAGTTATACTGCTGAACGTATTTCTTAAAGCTCGTGAATCTTGACATGTACTTAGTTTATCACAGAGTAGAGTTCTGTGAAAACGTAATCACAAATATTTGAAACCCATACCATTTCCAAACAATCTGTTAGTCTTTATAAAACCTAAAGGTGCAGTCTTCAGAGGTGTGATCATTCTACAACTTTGAAGAGTGTAAAATGACTTGAGAGTGTTTATTTAAGCTTATGAATGATGATGAATAATAAAACATAATATAAAAGTTTTTAATAATATTCAGAAGGAGCTGCTTTTTAGATGACAGCTGCAGTTGCAGTGCCTGTTTGTCCCAGCTGACTTTGTTTGCATTCATTCGCAGCTAGTCCCTGTAGTTCACTGCTAGGTTCTGTATTCTAAAAGAGTCAGGGGTACAAAGTCGACCTAACTGCAGTCACGACCTATCACCCATTGAAAATCTTTTGGAGCATCATGACAAAAAAAATACAGCAAAGGAAGCACTGAGCTCTTAAACAGCTGACAGCCCAACAGGAATGAGAAAATATTTTGCTTTTAAAACCGCGGAGGTTAGTCTCCTCAGTTCTTGCTTACAGGGTGTTGCTCAAAACAGAAGTGATGTAGTACGATGCAAAACAACCTCCTGTTCCAAAACAAAAAAACAAGGGATATTAAAAACATACCCCAAACTGTTTCTTTGTTTCCACAATGCTAATGTTTGTTTTTGTGAGCTGGATTTTATAAGACGTCTGTGGGGGTTTTCTGAATGTCTTATAACGTGCAATTTTTTTTAAAATCAAAAATGTGAATTAAGATTTTTTTGGGGGTGTATTTTTGCACCTAATTAAGATGTGAAGAGATAATTCTCAGGAAGGATGGAAATAAATATTGTTGAGAAAAACTTTGGAGAAAATCTATCTCTGAATTTTTGTATCGACATCATGTGGAATCATTTGGATAATTTAAAAGTCCAACCATTAGATTTTTTTCCCTTCTCAGGTTGTCCCACTGGGGAGAGCGCTCAAAAGTGCAAGAACCCCTTCAACACATTTCAAGGATGTATGCGTCTCTTGAATCTGGATGACCAAACTGTTGACCTGATCAAAGTGCAGCAAAGGCTGCTGGGAAACTACAGCCACTTGCAGATTGACATGTGTGGCATCATTGACAGGTAAGTCCCTATAAGTGCCACCTTTCAAATGTGGTGCCAGGCTGAATGTAGACATAGTGAAGTGACTTTTATTTGTTAGTAATTACAACTGACATACAAATGACAATACAAGAATAACACCTAATATTAATTATAACCAGTGTTGGGTAAGTTACTTTAAATTAGTAACTTAGTTACATTACTATTTACTTCTATCAAAAGTAACTCAGTTACTTAAAGTTACTCGTTACTTTCAAAGTAAGTAGTTACTAGGGAAAGTAACTTTGGTTTTACTCAGAATTCTCTTATTAATGTGTTGCTTCCCTAACTGCAATACCAGCAAGGATGACAGTCTTCTAGCTTGCTTACATGTTAGCACTATCCTGCCACAAGTGCACTATGCCACCTACCAACAGAAAGGAAAAAATAATGTGCAGAAATCCCACGCCTGGACAGTCGTTGACCGCCGCCATGATTCTAGCCTACGTCACAGCGTCACGTGCACTTTTTACATCCAACACGGAAACTGCAGTCGTGGTGCTTTCGATTATACTCGGAAATTCTGCCTTCTGAGTAGGAAGATGTGGGAAATTCCAGACTGCAGATGAGCTGCATACAGGGCTGGACTGGGACAAAAAATCGGTCCTGGGCATTTTGGCTAGGAAATTATAGGAAAAATCATAAAGCCTTTGAATGAAAAAAAACGCTGTTGTGACAGTGATGTATATCTATCTATCTAATAAACTTAAACCTATACCACCCTCCCTATTCTGGTATTCTAAACAGTACTTAGCCAAAACCCCCAAACTGCATGCTTGAGTTAACCTCCTGAACTATCTACAACACATGAGAATAAGAAAGAAAAGTATTTCTTTGTGCCCCCCTTTTCCCTTTTCCCTGTTAATGCCCTACCTGCCCCCCTGGCAAAACTTTGCTAGACTCTGTACAGTTACCAGCTGTCAGTCTAAAAAAGGATCCTGGTATTATTTGTCTCTCAGAAACAGTTCAGGGTGGCTGTAGCTCAGGAGGTAGAGCAGGAAGGTTGGAGGTTCGATCCCAGGCTCCTCCAGTCTGCATGCCAAGTATCCTTGGGCAAGATACTAACCCCAAGTTGCTCTCCGATGCATCCATCGGAGTATAAATGTGTGTGAGTATATAGTATAGTGCACAATATAGAGGTAGTGCTTGTCAGAATGGGTGTGGCTGGGTGAATGTGGCGTGTTGTATAGAGCGCTTTGAGTACTCCAGAAGAGCAGAAAAGTGCTATATAAGAATCAGTCCATTTACCATAACTTCCCTTCAACTCCTTCATGTCACGTAAAAGGTGAACCTGTTTCTCCATCACCTGTTCAGCTCTAATGATTCAGTAAGGACATCTCCTGGTTTCATCTTCATGTTTCCCTCTCATCACATATCCAAATTGATAATATGACCAGCAGCTTTTACACCTGTGGCTTCAGCAAACATCAGCTGATACTAGAAAGTAATATTAAATAAATCAAGCTCAAAGGTGCTGCTGTTGGCGCAAAGTGGGCGATAAACAAACAAGAGAGACGGGACTTGCGACAGAAAAGCCGGTCAGCTGATCATTGATCAGTTTCATGATTGAAGAAGCAACAGAAGAGGGAGGGGGAGAGAATGAGAGAAGAAGAGGCAGCTGTGCAGCGTAAAGACAGAATAAATCCAGCTTTGTGTATTTTTTTTTTCATTGTAGCCAAAGTATGGGACAAACTGTAAACGCGTAATATTTTCTCTGAATACATTTTTTAGGGGACGGTTGGCAACTCTAATAACTAACCTTATGGATAAAATAAAGTTCACTATCAGTAACATCATAGCACCCCCCCCCCCCCCCCCCAGCAGTATATAAACTCCGTCATGCTAGCTTGTATGCAGTATGAGTTATTATAACTGACTGTAAAATGTTAGCACAATGAAAATAAACTGCACCTAAACTTGGTTTATATCTGACCCACATAGACTGCAGGTCATAACTTCTTACCTGAAGTTCACCTTACACTTGGACCGGCGGCCGCCTCGCGTCGCTTCTCCTCCTACCTCACCTTTCCCTCATCCACCTGCTGGCCTCCACCGCTTGCTAATGTTACTGAATCTGTGGAAGCTCCGTGATAGCCACCCACCGCCAAACAATTGAGTTATTTTTACACATCTGCCAGCATCTGGTCAATCCACCACCTTTCATTGTTTATACCGTTATGGAAAAAAAAAAGAAAAGAAAAAATGAAAAATCTCCATTGGCTCACTGAGTCCAGCTATGGCTGCATATGTGTTTAGTAGTAATTTGTTTTTTGTAGAGGGCTAGCAAAACAACCGTTTTCGAGGGCATTGCCATATTGGAATCCCAACTTCTCTGACGAGGCTAACCAGAAAGCCGTTTACTCAAGTGTAACATTATTCCCAGGTCCGTGTCCCGATTTCCGAGGTAAGTCGAACGCAACACATGAAATAATGAATAACGACCCTATCTAAAACCCAGTAACGATTAACGTGTTCCTGATTTTGGCATAATAACTAGTTACCGTGCTCGTTACCACAATAATAACGTAGTTACTGTAATGCGTTAATTAATAACGCGCTAGTTCCTACACTGATTATAACTAAGTACTGGGTAATAATTAGAGATGTACCATGAACGTGGACAGTAATTTTCTGAATTTCAGTGTTCTCCACCCACTGTATATATCCGTGGACACTATAATGATGATGGACTTGGCTACCATGAAATTACCCATTGGTTTCTGAAGCTCCTTGAGATGTTTACAAGATGTCAGAGGTCTGATTGTGAAATTTGTGATTGGCAAGTCGTTAGCCAGTGAGTGTGCAGCAGTTTCATACTACAGATAATCCTTTAGAAACATAACATGACAGTGTATTTTTAAAGAATAGACTCGTCCCTTTCATGTGTTTGCAGCAAATGCACAGCGGCAAATATCCACTAGGACAACCACTAACACACAGTTAGCATGTGAAACTGAAATGGGAGAACCACTAGCCACTTATGCAGAGCTCTTTTCCTTTGCTGCTTAACAACCCTTTAGGAGAGCCTAAAGCCTTGTTTGCTGTGCAATTAGGGAATTAGTTGGCACTGAAAGGCAAATAATAACAGGGCACCTTGTGTAGGCGATTATCAGATTTAAAAAAAAAGAATGCATTTAAGTTCTTACCATGTTTCCTTGGAGAAAACAGACTTTGAAAGTAAGAAAAAAGCAACACTATACAATAAGGAATTGGCAGTGGATTTTGTGTGTACTCAGACTGAGCATGGTTGCCTTGCACCATGCCTGAACACAATTGTCCCTCCTCCCCACTCCCCTGCTGGCCGCTTAATGATCTGGGTCCACGTACGCATCATTTTCTCTCAGCATCTCAACTCTTCTCTCTTTCTTTGCCACTGCTGGGGAGCCTATATGTGGATTGTAGGGGTAGTGGAGGAGTGGAAACAGCAGGTAGTGATCCAGCAGCACCAAGAGGTACTGGCATGTTGGAGGGAGAGGTGGAAAATTTTGCATCTCAAAAAGACCAAATTTGATAGAGTGAGGACTGTAACATGTGCATGATGCAGTGCAGCTCAAGCTTCGTCTAGCTTGTAGGTTACTCCTCACCTTTGTAAAGAATGAAAGAAAAAAAGCGAAGGAAAGTGCTGTTTGTTCGATTGTCAGCCTTTGGAAAATTGCAAAAGTTGTTGCAGCCCTAAAATTTTCCACAGCAAAAGCGTGGGAGGAGGCAGTTTCAAACAAACACTTTGATTGAAGCATACTGACAACTTTAGGACGCAGATGCTTTCCAAGGCTATAAAGCTCCTGAGCTTACCACCACCACCTCGACCTCTGTCCACAGCAAGTGTGTGTGTGAGTGCGTGTTTTGAAGCCAAATAGATGAAGCTGTCAGAAGGCAGTAATTCTGACCTCTTTGCTTCTGCCAGGTAGCTGACAACTTAATAATACACCATGTCAAAGCACACACACATTTTCAAATAAAAAGAAACACAGGTCACTAAGAGGTCCACTCTGTCTGTCTGTCTGACAAACACACCAGTTTGTCAGCATGAGCAGGGACTCACAAACATCGAATTTGCTATGCAAAGTCACCGTGTGTGTGATGTGAAAGCATATCTAGGAGCAAGTGCAGAGCAGGCAAAAAGAGTGAAAATACATACCTTTCCCTTCTCTTGCTCATGCAATACATCACGCTACAGCTATTTGAAGTCTTTGTTGGACATCCTAGTCGGGCTGTCCAGTAATAATTTTCAGATCAGGGAAGTTTCTGTGCCGTGTTGCTTTAGCCAGAGGCAGTAATGGAAACCAGGGAGATTGGATGCGAGTCTTGTGATCCAAGCTGTGTTACAGCACACTGTCATTCCATACTATAACGTTTCAGATAAGCTACAAAGTCTTGACTGAGTTAATCCAGGACTCCTGTGATGTGGACTGTGGTTCGTGCCGTACGTGACCAAGTTTCATTGCAAATCGTCAAGCTAGGAGCCCCCTGGAGACTTGTTTGTAAATTTTCACTGGGTTTGGTGATAAAATGCTATAGGGCATCTCACCATTCGCCCCAATCTGAAGTCTCGTTGTCTGTGTTCCTGTCTGAGGCTGCAAACAACTCCCTGAATGTTGAGACAGTTGGCAGAAAACTCTAATGTTTCTGGAAAGTGTTACTCTCTGTGAATGTAAGCAGTTCTTGCCAAGAAAAGTTTGGTTTGCTCAACTTAATGAAGATAAAGTTATACTGTTGATTTGATTTGTATGGAAGGGCCATGAAAGTCCATCCAAAAATTATGGTAAAAGGATCTCATCAAGTCAATCAAGTTGGGGAAAAGAACTCATTGGAGATTGGAGACAGATGTTTCCCTCATAACAGTCTGCAATCACCAAATCTGTTGTTTATCATTTAAACAGTTAGAAATCAGTTCTTCACCAAGTTTGCTTTACCTCTTTATTCCCCCTTGTTTGTTTTCCAGGTGTTGTTGATATCCAGTCCCTGTTTTTCTCTGTTTTCTCATCCGTCCCACTCGTTAGTTTCATTGTGTCCTTCCCACCTTCTCTGATTTTCTCTCCCACCATCCCATCCCGCCCCATCCTCACTCTTTTTCTTTGATCTTTTCGGATGCGTTGCACGGCTGAGGAAGATTTTTACATTATAGTACCCAGGAACTTTCGAGTAGAACAAGACATTTTTGAAATGTGGGGTTACCATCAGGACATTTGGCAAGTAGTGTTAGGGGTTCAAGTCTAGTATTATGTCAGTGAGGGTTCTTACAAGTATACAGACACGTGCTTGTGTGTGTTGACAGCTGATTAAAACTGATTTAGGGGTTAAATGCTGTTGTAGAGCTCCTTTTCACACACAAGATTCAACAAATGTAACACAGTTCCTAGTCATCATTTCATAGTTAAAAAGAAAGTCTTTATAAGAGTCAAGAGATTAGGTTTTACTGTACCAAATGTAATTTCTTTTGTATGTACAAAGTTGATGTTGTTTGCTACTGACAACTGTAACATTGGTACACATCATTCATCTCATTAATAACTACATACAAAGTAACACAGTATTCCAAAAATCAATAAATAATCCATTATTGCTGCCCGGGTGTTTAACAGCAGTAATGGAGTGATGGATGCAGCAGTGTCTGTATTTTAAATGGCTGCACTGAAAGGAGGTGAAGGGTGTGTTTTTCCTCTTTCCTGATGCTGTTTTCCTCTTATGCAGTGAGGAGTTTGGTTGTTGTTTGACTCCCATGCTCTCCATGGCCTTTGTGTGAGGCAGCCTTTTACTTCACTGACAGGCTGCCAAAACATGCTGAAATTCCACAGTGTAGAAAAGTCTCTGCTATTGTGTGGTAGGTGAGAAGCACACTCTGGGCAATGAAAGAAAGAAAAAACTAAAGTCCACCATGCAGTACCATGGACACTTGAGCACACTTTTACTTCACAGACTTTCCACATTAGACTCCTGCTTTCTGTGTGAACCTCCAAGGACCCCAAGTTGACTTGTTAAATAGTGTATTCATGGGTAAGCGTTGTGGAGATGGAGTGTATTGTGCTATTTTTCGCCTGCTTGGTGTGATGAGTTAGAAATAACTGGAAACCAGCTTTTTATGGGAAAAAAAGTTCTTTCAAGGTCTTTTGTTAAATATTGACTGCTTTTTCACCTATCTTCAGCCCATTTTCCAGACCGGACCATTTTCAGAGAAATGTCTTTTGTTTGCTAAACCTCTTAACACTGGCCTATGAGTCATTCAAGCATGAAAAAAAGGCACCTAACTCAAGGGATGAACCAGAGTTGTGTCCACACATCAGCAAAGAACCAATTTGAAATTGTACCTTTAGGCACTTTGTCACTAGCAACCTGTAATAAAAACAGATAACTTTTGTAGTAGAATCTACAAAAAGTGGTTGACAGATATGAAATAGTATTTTTGCACGTGTTTCCCAAAGAACTTAGCATATGTTGGCATTTTATGCAGCATATCCTTAAAAAAAGTTGAGGAAACTGGTAAGTTGATGATAGAAGATGTGGCAGATCTAAAAAAGCATCTACAGCAGACGAACAGTTTCTGAAAGTCTTGTCCTTAAGATCTGAGAGATGGTCATTCTGTTAATTCTATTGCTCTGTCATGGTTTGGGGCTACATTTCAGCCAATGGTGAAACAATGTTGGAACTATTAATGTAGTAAAATAACATCAGATCTTGATCCACCATGGTACCATCTAGAAAACAGGCCATGTCATTGGGTTTAGGTCAGGTGACTGTGGAGGCCAGGTCATCTGGCGCAGCACTCCATTACTTTCCATTACCCATTACTCCATTGTCCTGTTGAAAAATAAATGATGGTCCAACTTAAACACAAACTGGATGGGATGGCATGTCGCTGCAGGATGCTGTGGTAGCCATGATGGTTCATTGTGCCTTCAATTTTGAATAAATCCCCAACAAAGCAAAGCACCCCCACACCATCACACCACCTCCTCCATGCTTCACGGTGGGAATCATGCATGTAGAGACCATCTGTTCACCTTTTCTGCATAAAGACGCATAAAGACGTGACAGTCGTCACCAAAGATCTCAGATTTGGACTTATCAGACCAAAACACAGATTTCTACTGGTCTAATGTCTAGTCCTTGGCTTTCTTGGCCCTAACAAATCTCTCTTCTGCGTGTTGCTTTTCCTTAGTAGTGATTTCTTAGCAGCTATTTGGCCTAAAGGGCTGATTCACTCAGTCTCCTCTGCTACTGGTACTCTGTGTGGCTTTTATCTAGGCTCTAATCTGAGGTCCTGTTAACTTGCGATTTGTGAAGCTGGTGACTCGGGTGAATTTATCCTCAGAAGCACTGGTGAATCTTCCCAGGGCGGTCCTCGTGTGAGCCAGTTTCGACGTAGTGCTTGATGGACTTGAAGACACATTCAGAGTTTTAGCGGTTTTCCAGACTGACTGACCTTCAGTTCTTAAAGTAATGATGCACTGTCATTTCTCTTTACTGAGCTGATTGGTTATTGCCATATTATGAATTCTAACAATTGTCAAATAGGGCTGTCAGCTGCGTACAAACACGTCTTCTGCACAACACAACTGATGATCCCCAACCCCATTAAGAAGGTAAGAAATTCCACAAATTAACCCTGACAAGGCCCACCTGTGAAGTGAAAACCATTTCAGGTGACTACAGAATGAAGCTCATTGAGAGAAGGCCAAGGGTTTGCAGCACTGTCAACAAAGCAAAGGCTGGCTACTTTGTGCAACTCTAAAATATAAGACATACTTAGAGTTATTCATCAATTTGTTGTTTGCTAAATAATTCCATATATCTTACTTCATATATTTAAAACAGATCTTAAAATGTCCTCAGAGCCAGTGGAAGGAATTCTGACAGTGTGATGTCATTTGGTAAAAAACAATAAAAAGCAGCACTTCTAGAGTGTGACTTTTTTAATGTAGACAGGGAGGTGTTGGAGTAGTCAAGCCTTAAGAAAGTTAATGATTGTCATTTTCCAGATGGGAATGCAAATTTTGCATTAATGTACGATTTCACAGATTGCAAAAGAAAGCTAAGGCCCATTACTGCAGTGTCCTTGTGTGTTGTGCCATGCCTGTGGAGTGCACATGCAAATTAGCTTATAAGTGCTTATAAATACAGTTTATGTAATTGCACTGGGTCCCAGCTAAATATACACAAAATTACTGTTTTGCAGCTCTCTTAATGTTTTAGGCTCACAGGAGGAAGTTGCTCATCTCACCTCTATTAGGAGCAGGACACATGCATTGTGATCCTGTGAGAAACATTATACAGAGCACAGGCTGCACAGAATGGAAAGCTTTGCTGTTGTGGCTGTATGCTGTGTTGTGGGAGAATTAATTTAAAAAAAGAGAGGTATGAGTTTGATAAATAATGTAGCCATGGCGGATTGGTTGCCTAAGCCAACAGACGAAAAGACAAAGAATTCATGGAAAATCATTATTGTGTATTTATAGGCTATATATTTAGTCTGTGAGAGACAATAACCAGAAGGTGTTTGTATAAAGGGGTGCAAAAGAGGAGCAGCTATGGAGCACCACAGCAGACTGACAAGAGAAAAATGCTGCTCCATGTGTGGGACAAAAGTGTTTCTTCTCTCTAAAAAAAAAATAGAAACGCAAACAATAAATTGTGTCTTTTTTTCTTTTTTTTGAGTGGCAGGTTTGGTGGGAGTTCAAGAGTTTTGTCTGTGGATCCTACAATGGTAGTTAACAATACTAACACAACAAAGGAAGGTTTCAAGCCACCTACATCTGAGAACACACACCTGTGCTCTCATTGACACTGAAATGTTTTTTTAAGACTGAAAGGTTTTTTTTGAAAGACTTTGTATATTCCCCGTCTCTCCTACACACCTCATCAAAACCGTCAGGCATGCTGAAGGTCTGTTGTTCCGTGCATAAACTTTTTCAGATAACTTTAGAAAAAACACTAAACATCTCTCTCTCTCTGTCTGTCTCTTTCATTCTTCAAGGTGTTCCCCCAGTCACTGCGAACATGGAGGAATATGTACTCAATCGTGGAGCACCTTTCACTGTAACTGCTCCAACAGTGGCTACAGGGGAGCCACCTGCCACAGCTGTAAGCAACCAGTTTCATCTGAAGCTCTTTAAAATGCCTGAAGCCTAAAATTTATCTAGGAAAAAGTAGTGACATTTTTTTCCCTTTAACTTTTCATTTATTATTACGTGACACAGATTTGTGTATTTACACATTGAGCAGAAATATAAGTAAATGTAAGTCCAACCCTTGCTCTCTTGTGTTGCTTCTCTATAGTCATCAACTAGCCACCAGCTCTCTCAGCATGGCTTTGGAGTGCAGACGATGTCTTTTTGTCTGTTTTTTGTTAATAACTTTTACAGCGAAAACAGTAGAAGGCTGCTCATACATGCGTGTTTAGTTATTTCCTACAAGAAAAGGTTAATATTTAGGACTTTGTACTATTTACTTAATAAAATAGAGGCCACATGCCCTCCAATAGATATTTCACTTCCCTCTTTTTCTTCTCAGGCCATTGTTTCAGAACTTTAATTAGCCATGTTCAAATGGAAATAGATCAGTGGGATTGGTGGTACTTCATTATGCTGAGTAAATTGGACTTCTATTCAAAAGTCTTAAAAGGTCGTATTTTTTGTTTTTTGACACCTGCAGATATCCCACTATCTCTCATCTTCGCTTGGTGTATTTGTTCAGTTTGAATATATGTATGTATTAATGTCACGTGAAGGTGTGTGTTTGAAGTTTGACAGACTGGATTTCACTCCCAGTGGACACAATCAGCCAGAGGTTCACGCTGAAATCAAACACCCATCCAGCATAAAAAATACATAATATGTACATTTCATAATGAATAATGAATAAGGTTCTCTTGCAGAGAAGTTATCGGATTAAAAAACGTGCCTGAACTGGTAAATTTTTTATATGTGATATCAGTTTATACCTAAACCATATCCAGTGCAGAGAGGGATGAAAGGTGCTCTAAATAGCTTCTCCCGATTGCATTAGGTACTTTAGAATTAAGTTAAACATGCTTTTAGTAAAAAAAAAAAAAAAAAAAGCCTAAAAAGCTGTGGTTGGTTTTCATTGAAAGTTACACTTTACCTGCAGGCCTGTGGAGACTTGTGAATAACTTTGCCCCAAATTTGATATGCTGCTTCTTAACAGAAATAGCCCGGTTGGTAATACATAATGCAGAAATAAAGTGTCATTTTATCCACCGAGGAAAAGCTGAACAAAGAACAAAGGGATGGCATCCTGCTGCAGATGAAAGCCACAGTTTTCTCCCACTTCTCACTTCAAAGAGCACGCATCAAGCGCAGCGTCAATATCCGACTGTGACTTCTTCCTGCTTCCTTAATAGTTTGATTTTTAAATGTATGAGTTTTCCAGATATTAAAAATAATGTACACTCTTATGTATGAAAATGTTTTCTCCTCAAAAAGTTTTTAAAATTGTTATATGGGATATGGGTCCCCACATATGAACTGCAATCAAACATTCAGAATAAATCACTTAATTTAATTGTCGGCCTTAAATGCGTTAGAAAAAAACTAAGGGAGAAATCAAGAAAGATACGACGATGATTGGAAAAAGAAATATAAAGAGGGGGTTAGAATAGGAGTAAATGGGAGGCACATAGCAAGCATGTCAAAAAAAGGAGAGTAAGTCTCAAGGCAAACTGTTCTTTCCACATAAATGGATTTCAACTGAGAGAGTGCCTACAGTATTTTAGGTGAGTCAGATTAGAAATTAAACTGATTTTTTGCTTTGCTTGTACCACTGAGCATTAATTGAATCCTTCTACACGCTGGTGGTGTGAACAGCTCTGAGCTGGATTAGGGCCAGGTCTCTCTCTCTCTCTCGCACACACACACACACACACACACACACACACACACGCACACACACACACGCACGCATGCAGCTATGGTAGTTGAATTTGGGTCAAAACCTTTCTTGAACTGTATCAGGGCAGTGTCTTGGGGAAAGTTAAACAAGCATTGACGTGGCTGTTGCTGCTCATAGATGGACTCAGACATATTCCCTTGTGGATGTGTGTGTGTGTGTATTCTCCGCAACAAGCATTATGTAATCGTAGGGCTTTATATAATTTGCTTTCATCTAATTTTTTTTCCGCACAATTACCAGTTTTATTGTTACAATTTTAATTGATGGACACAAATTTTAATTGATAGATGTTTTTAATTATTTTAAAATCACTAATCTTCTCATGTTTCCATGAATTTTTTATGCACATACTCTGGGTATACATGTACATATGTACTGGTGGGCATGTAGTCTGCTTGACTTTTATACTGAAAACAGTCAGTGACTCCTTGGTGATGACCGGTTGAGAGCAAGAAATGTGTAGCAGTGATAAGTAGAACAGTAATGAGACTTGAAAAACTGGAAATGGAGAACATTAGCCTTGAAAGTAAAAGCTCTGCCTCACTACTGAATTTTAAAAACTTGTCATATATCATTTGAAGGCGAACACTTTCTAGTTCCAGGTTGCGGTGCACCTTTCACAGTTTCACTACTAGTCAGCAAGTAGTTGCTGAGTGTTTGCAGACAAATGAGCATCTTTCTTGCAAACTACTGCTAGCAACGAAACCACAGGGAAGTTATGACCACTTTTATCTTGCAACTGCTGGAAATCTTCAGCAAACAATTGCATAGATGACTTGCCCATGTAACTGGTGTCTATGTAACTACAGTCACACTAGGGAAAATTATTGGGACTGTGTTTGATGAACATTTAATTTCATTGCCTTTGAAATCTTTCTTTCAAAGTCAGATATGCAGCCATTTACAGTCAATCACTGTCTTTAAAGCAACTTTAGATGCTGAGATGTTGCTATCAATATGCAATTACATGGGGTCAATTTGACAATTACATCCAACCTATTTGTGATAAATCCGAAAGCCGCAAATCCGTTGCCATCTACATACACAGAAATTCAATTAAAAAGAAATACAACTATTTTACTGTCTCCATATTTAGAATCCTGCCAGAACCTCACAGGTCTGGAACAGAAATTTAAATTTAAAAAGTCACCACAAATAGTGAACTACTTCCTGCACAGAAAAGTACTGGCATAGGAGTTTGACAACCTTGCTTTCTTATAGGAACATAACCAGAATGCATTGAATTGGTAACCAGTTGATTTAAGTTCTATTGCAAAGATATCAGTGGATATCAGAGTGACTCAGATTAATTGCAACATTTTGGCAATCAATATGGATTTATGAATTTAATGTCTGTTGCAAATCTGTGCAATCGCCTTGCAGTAGAATGTTTTTAACAGAACATTTTGAAAATGGCTGTTGTATGCAAAAAAGTGAAAGCAATCCCCCACAATAAAATGTTTTTCATAAGCTGAAGTCTTATTTTTACTCTAGTGTGACTGAGCCATAAAGCAAGTGAGTTATTTATATGTGATGTGACACATAATGTATTAACTGGTAGTGTTGGCTCTTTATGTAGATACAACAAATAAACAAGAATGTATTTGTTGTTTGAAATTTGTATCATTCAATTGCCAATATTAGAAATAATAAAAAGGTTACATCATGTGAATTCAGCTTGACTGTATCGCCCACGTCTGCCTGCCATTTATTAGGATGCATGTTACGGTTTAATGGTCCCAAGCATAGCTAAGAAATCAATAAGTGTTGATCCAGTTTATTAAAGTTTACGTTTTTTATTGTGTTCTTTTCCTCAGCAATATATGAACAGTCATGTGAGGCATACAAACACAAAGGCAACATGTCAGGGCATTACTATATAGACGTGGATGGCAGCGGACCAATCAAACCCCAGCTGATTTATTGTAACATGACAGGTATGGTACACAAACGTATTCTGTTTCCTTTTAAAGAAAATGTGCATTGTTTTTGTTTGATTCTTTAGTTTGAAAGATTGTTTGGCTGCCAGCGTAACTATGTTCACACCTTCTCTTGGTCTTTCCACCCTGCCTGTCTCTCCACCAGAGGATAAGACGTGGATGATGATTCAGCACAATAACACAGAGCTGACCAGAGTTCAGTCCTCCGCTGAGCGAAATCAACATTTTGCCTACTTTGACTATTCCTCTGAAGAGGAGCAATTAGTGGCTGTCATCAGCCAATCAGAGCACTGCGAGCAGGAACTGTCCTATCACTGCAGGAAGTCCCGCCTCTCCAACACACTTGGTAACATCTGGAGAAATAGTTGTTAGTTATTATGTGTTAAATTTATCAACTTTTTAACATAAGATATTCAGAAGAAGGGAGGTGGTGTGAACTGCTGATGTATTTAATTTAGTAAGAAATTAGAAATCATATTACAATACTGCTGCACATTTGTTACTGATTTTGCAACACAAGTTAAGTGGATTTGTTTGATTTTATAATAAAGATTTAACTATCCATCTATCCATCCATCGATTCTCTTCTAACATAGGGCGAGAGGCGTGGTACACCCTGGACACATTCACACCTATGGCCAATTTAGAATCACCACTGACTGACTGAGTGCTAATCACTGTGCCAAAGATAAAAATGAAATGATAAAAAATAAACAAATGAAAACAGATGAATGATAAATTCTCTACTGGGGATGTTTCCCTTCCACGCTATCATTATCTTTATAGGAATCACCGTCTTCATACCATTTCAAAATGACTGAAAAATTGATTGCATTTGCAGTCTAACTCTTCCCTGTAGTGAAAAATAAATGAATGATTAATCACGTCTTTATCTATGTGTGCGTGTGTGTGTGCGTGTGTGTGTGTGTGTGTGTGTGTGTGCTCAAGAGGGTGCTCCTTTCAGCTGGTGGGTGGGAGGCGCCGGACCAGGTCAGAGCCAAACATCTTGGGGTGGAGCCCTGACCGGTACCCAGCAGTGTGGTTGCAGTCTGCAGGACAGCTGTCTGGATCCAAGTCACGACTGCAACTGTGATGCCGACTACGACCAATGGTACTGTACTTTGGAACTGCAAATGTGAACTATTATGGTATCACTCCAGGCTGTAAGTTCTATTTAAATCTGGGTTTTTGATTCTTTGTGTTGTAAAAGAAAATAGCTTTTGTTACCATATCATGGAAAGCGGGCAGAGTGTGTCACTCCATTTTGAAAACACATGCATGTCTCTGAGATTCTTTTACAAACTGATTTGGTTGCTTCCCATGACATCCTGCCACACTGAACAGCAAAGAGCCATAAAACAACAAATCCCAAGATATTTAAATGTCTCTTCCTTTTTGTTATCCACTCCTTTTTTATTCAAATCCTTTTATCCATCCTGTAAGCAATTCTGTATTTAGGTCACCTTCTCCAATCCTGTGACCAGTTCTGCAGTTAGACCCATGTTGTAACCCATAGGTGTCAAACTCTGGCCCGTGGGCCAAATTTGGCCCGCAGCCTAATTACATTTGGCCCGCGAAGCCATACCAAATTACTATTAGAGCTGGCCTACTGGTATTATACAGCTAATATATATATTGTTTAGTATTAAGCTTTGCTTGTTCCATATTCAGTTTTTCAGCAAAATGTGTTTTAGTCCATAAGAAAAGATTCATTCTTAAATCTGGAGGAATAAATATATTTCAATAAATATTAACGTCAGCCCGCGACTTTGTTCCAGTTTTGAATTTTGGCCCACTGTGTATTTGAGTTTGACACCCCTGTTGTAACCAATCCTGTTGGTGCCTGCATAGCCAAAGGTCCTTCATTCTATTATCTCTTAGCCTAAATCTGTACTGGGGAACTCTATTTTTATAGACTCTTCTCCTGCCATCAATATCCCATCAGATACACGGGCGCTGGATGCTGCCTAAAGTCCCAGATTTATTTTTTGACTACATTTCACAGCAACAAAGCAGACTGCTGGAATTTGAAGCGCCACAGAGCCGAGCTCGTGTGGTGAATTTACAGATTAATCACTCGACCTGCGTTCGTTCAGAGACGGTTTTCACAAGACATTGTTTCAGACATGTTGTGTCAGCTTTTCTCAACATTCACCAGTGAGCCTCTGAGAGCAGACAAGCGCAGTCGAGAAATGAGGAGTTACTAATCTAAATACGGCCTGTCCTATTTTTTCAGACACAGTTTTGTTTGAGTTTTAATGGTGACAAGTTTTACCTTTGCTTTGCATGCATGATTATTCAGCTTTCTAATACCAATGCTTTCTCATCTTCCACACTCTCTTCCTATTCTTTCTTGCATTTCTTTGCCTTTTATGCAACCCTCCTCCTCTGTCCCCTCTTGTACCTCAGGACTGAGGACTCAGGCCTGCTTACCCATAAGGAGACCCTCCCAGTAAGGTCTCTGGTGCTGGGAGACATCCATCGGCCTGGGTCAGAGGCTGCCTATAGGGTTGGACCGCTACGTTGTCATGGAGACAGTAAATCCATTTAAATTGGTTATGGTTTAGCACAATGGGGGATGATGTTAAATATTGAGACCTCAGTTCTCTCCATGTGAATATCATACATATTGATGATGTTTTGATGGAGTACTCAAGAAGTAGGTTTTATTCAACCACAGAGTGAAGAGAATTCAAGTAATTAGTGTATCCAATCACCCACCATTTAACTTGTTAATGGGAAAAGAGTCTGCACAAGCTAATTAGTAGCTAAAATATGACTTTATTTTTACTCTTTAATAACAACTAACACAAAGATATATAACAAACTAATGTAAGTGATAGATTTTACCTTGTGTTAATTGCTTCTAATTTTACCACTTAGTTTAATGACTACATAAATAAATGGCTTACTGATAAATCAGCCTAAATGAGATAGCATAGCTGGAGTTATGCCTTTATTCTTAGTTAATTAGCTGAACAGTTGGTTCATTTGTTTACCATGCGATTTTCATTATATAGCCATCATAATGAGTTTTCTTTTAATAAGCTTTGTTCCAAAGTGATATATCAAGTTTTTATAAGAAAGTTTTACATCCCTTTTTTATGAGCAAACATAAAGATATGGTATGACACATTTAAGAAGTGATTTTCTTTTTCTTTGCAGAGAACTTCTGGAATGCTGCATTTTTTGATAAGGAAACATCCTACCTTCACTTCCCAACCTTTCAGGGAGAGTTGAATGCAGACATCTCTTTCCTGTTTAAAACGACATCGTCCTCTGGGGTTTTCCTGGAGAATTTGGGCATCAAGGACTTTATCAGGATAGAACTCAGCTGTAAGTGAGAACTTAATGTCCTGGATAATTGTTATCGAATGCTCAATGCTTTCTTGATTTATTCTAAATAACTGATAATGACAGTTTATAAGAGGGATTATTGCATTTCTGCTTCTATTTTGAGATTAACTGTGCAGTTTGTTTCACGTTAACTTGGCAGAGGGGAAGAGTTTCTCAGTGTTTACGAATGTTTTTATTTGTTCAGACACTGCTAACTTCAGCCTCTAGCCACAGATGCCTACAGACTGCTGAGTGACTCCCTGGCAACTGCAACTCGCTAGGGAAAATAAGTCGACTTGAATCCTCCTTAAATTGGTTGCAAGAAGATTGCGACAGTCTCCTGTATTTTCCAGTTTGTGTCAAAGGTTTTCAGGTCGTACTACTGCTCAGCTCTTTATAGAGCAAACATGTGCATAAAAGTCAGTAGCCGCATGCAAACTACAGGCTGCCAATTATGATGATTACATTGTCCCATGTTTTTGTTGATCTTCTTGCAGTTGACAGTCCAGTCAAGGCAAATAACAAAAATCACAGCAGCAGTTCCTCAAAAGCCTATTACAGTACAAGAGCTGGCTAAAAAAATATCTGTTCGTATATATCAGGAAGTTCCAACTAATTGGCCTGTAATTGCAATATTTTTCCACCCAACTGAATAAAAAAAATCTGAAAATTAAAATTAGATCACAGAGTGATTCCCAGTGAGCCTAGAAATGTATTACTGAACATTAGAATTATCATTACTTTTGATTTCAAATTAGGCTTGGTTGTAACAGTCTCAGCACACATGCAATTTCCCACACACAGACACACACAGGAACAAACAGATGTGAGTCTTTTTTTCCTGCCCTCGGCTGGTCTCTAAATCATCTCAGATCTGCGTCCAGCTGTCTGTCCATGCTGCCAACAGATGGGCCGGTGGGAGGAAGTCACTTCACACTTCTGCCAACATATGATGATGGACGAACATGACTGACTAATGGGTTTGCTGAAAGACGGCGCATTCTGCAGCCAGACTGCAGGGAGAAAGAAGTCTATTAAAAATATCACTGAAAAAAGCCACAAAAGAGTCTGATACACTTTAGCTGCTAATAGAAAAACATGAGTGAAAAAAGAGCTTTCTTGCAAGTCAAAGCTTGTTTTCTCAACTGTGTTTGGATTTTTCTTTCTTTCCTCTTTTTGAATACAAAGCAAGAATCTGACTCCTTGCAGTCATTCTACTCTGCCCACATGCTTAACTAATACAGTTTGAAATTAGTGTAATTATTTGATTTGGCTATAATTTAATTTAAAAAAAACATAGCATACATGTGCTCTTCAGTTCATTTTTCCAGCTACAGCAATATCAGACGACTTTGGCACCATCTGATCTACATTAGCTTTAGATTTGAATATACGTACACTATCATGTGCTTTATACTGATTTAAGCCAGAGCTTCATCCTCCCGCTCCAACTACTACCAGCTTTGCCTCTACTGGACAGCCAACAATGAGAAGATGACAGTAAGGGCGTATCAGACCGGAAATGAAGCATGGTCTGGCACTGGCACTTATCATACACTGGCTCTACATTTTGTGCAGTTTTTGTCATCCATAAATAAATGATCAATGATAAACCTCTTAACTTCTTAAGCCTTAACTTCAAGAGTGTCATCAGCTTTGGACACAGTGTGATTATGGACTGATTCTTTGGAGTATCGTGGTTTGCAGTGAAAATAAGCACCCCTTTGATCATTTTCAATCAAGATTTCCATGAATCAGATGTGGTCTGCTGATGTGAAGGCTTCTTCACCTAATGTTTGTTTTTAAGGCTTTTATATGATCTTTTTATCTGTGAATAATCCTCTTCAGCTTCTACGGAGGTTGTCTTCTCCTTCGATGTGGGGAATGGGCCACTGGATGTACGAGTGAAGACAAGCCTCCCGTTGAATGACAGCCGATGGCACAGAGTGCAAGCTGAGCGAAATGTGAAGGAAGCATCGCTGCGTGTCGATAATTTCCCCGCCGCCACCCACGAAGCTCCCACTGATGGACTCATGCATCTTCAGCTAAACAGCCAGTTATTTATAGGTGAGGAGCAAAAGTTGACTTTTTTTTCAAAAAGTTTAAGAAACCTGAGGAACATTTAAAGTGAGAACATGGGATTTTTAGATTAAAATAAGTCAGGGTTAATTTAAGGTTATCAAGATTAGCCACTTTGTTAAGAAAAAATATTGTCTCGATTTTAATTTGATGGCAACAACGCATCTCAAAAGTCTCAAAAGGCCAGAAGGGCAAGTTAAACTAAAAAGAAACAGCTGACAATAGCTCAGCAACAGGAGTGGAGATTTAAGAAAAGCAACTTAGAGAGGCAGAATTTCTCAGCAGCAAAGGTGGGCAGATGGAACAACTTCAGAATAATGGCTCACGCTGTAAAGTTGTACTACAGATGTTGTTGAGAAGTAGTCACAACTGTTAGCTGCTAGAATACAATATCAGACAAAAACATCCCATATGGAAAAGAAATAGTAAAAACTTATATGTGATTACTCATGAAAGTGGCCACTTTCTCATTACTTTCATATATTGTTTTAGTAAGTATCCAAAACATACAAGTTTCATTATATAATCTTTCAAGGGATCTTATATCTGTTTTCACTCTTATATGCTTTTCATACAAGTTTCACACAAGACAGATACAAACTTTATAAGATTTATATATATCTTTTCCATATGGGATGACACTGTTCCTTTCCCACAATTCCAGGAGCTGGTCTCCTCAGGCTGAATTTAAAAGAGGATGCTGCCATCAAATTCAAAATGACCTCAAATGGGATTTTTCTTAAAATTATGTTTTTCACTTTAAACATTTGTTTAAAATGTTTTCTGTGTTATGTTTTGAATAAAATATGGGTTAATGAGATTTGCAAACCATTTGCAAACCATCATTCTGTTTTTTTATTTATATTTTACACAGTGTTACACAGAATTGGATATGTACAAACACGCATGCAAATGTGCCCACATGCAAAGACAACCTGATAAAAACAGAATTTAATTCTTGCAGTTTCTACCCAACCACACAAGTCCCACATGGACACCTGTTGGAGGTGGTCGACTGATTATCTGCATAGTGTATGTAAAATAAGAGCAAACCTTACTGTTAGAGTCCAATCCAGTTGGTGTTTAGGTATTTGGAAAGTGGTGAGGAGTGATTAGAAGAGCTGATGATTTTGACTTTACCAAGAAAGAATTCTGCTATACTGTATGCAGGACGTGCTGAATTCAGTTTTTCTAAACAGTAATTACTCTGGATAAGTAATGTCCATTTGTGTGTGATAAAAAAGTGTAATATTTGGTGTGTGTGTGATTATAACCATCACAAACCAACTGTGCATTCTGCTAGGAAAATGGGAAGTAAGTGCAGCCAGTTATTAAAATTTGCAAAAAATACCTAGAAATATAGTAAATACACCAAAATTACTACATTTCTAATGAGCTTGAAACTCAGTATTTGGTACGACCACTTTTATTCATCAGCATGGTCTGAACTACCCTAGACAAACTTTCTTGTAATTGTCTTCAAAGCTTGTCTTTAGATGTTGGCTGCTTTTTCTTCTGTTCATTGTCATGAGGTCCCACACTGCTTTTATCAATTTTGACAAAATCTCAAACACCACTGGCTGAAATGTAGTAAATAAAGTAACAAAGTCTCTAATTTAATTTAATTTAAAATTGGTTCTTTGCTAAGTTGCCTGTTATATGTAGAGACGACACTTACTCATTCTTTCTGTTAGTTGCATTTTTTATGGTTGATTAAGTCATGACTCAGTGGTAAGTGGCTAAACAAAAGACAAACTGAAAGAATATTGATGTGAAAATGGTCATAAGCGAGGACTGGACTGAGAATGTGTGAAAAAGCAACCAATATACAAAGAAAAACTTTGGAACCCTTCAGATAGTCTATTCTATTGATCAAGACCACTTACAAAAATTCCATGAGCCTGGCTTATTTGAAACAATTTATCTATAATACTGTAGAAGATCAATAATACTAGGTGTAAGAGTTTTACAAGCACAAAAGAAATGACATTTTTGTAACCTGGAGATAGAAGTCTGTGAGGAGGTTGGCTTCTACAGACACCTCTATGATGCATCAGTGCAGGAAATTGGATACCAAAAGAGACTGGTGAAATACCTAAAAGATACAGCCTTCTGCAAAAGAGTGTGAAGTCTCTGAAATTTCAATCATTTCCTGTTTTCACTTTTTCACTTTTTCTCTTATATTTTTTCTGAGCTGTGGCTCCAATAATTGAGATATATCATTATTATTCCCAGAGTTTAAGTTCACCACATCTGTTAGACAGCTGAAGATGTTTTAGACAAAAGCAGTGTTACATGGAAAGTAAATGCAAACAAAGAGCCAAAATGGAAACCTGTGCAGTAATACTGACTAGTTAAGTTTAAAGGAATAAAGCAACTGCCATAGCCCTAGTGAGTTAAAAGCCATGGTATGGGGATACAGGGTTGTGAGTTCAACTTCACTATCTCCACCCATGCCTGATTACTGCCAGACCTGCTGAAAGCTGTCCGACAAACTGAAGATCTCAGAAAGCAACACACTGTGCTGCAATCTAAAGAAACAGTAAGAAACAGAATGAACAAAAATGGCATCCATGGGAGAGTTCCGAGGCAAAAACATCTGCTGACCAAAAAGAATCCAAAAATTCAAAAAACATCTTGATCTCCAAGACTTTGGGGAAAATACTCTGTGGACTGACAACAGAAAAGATTTGTGTCTTGTTACATCTGCCGTAAAACTAGTACAGCGTTTGATAAAAAGAACATCATAGCAACAATCAAACATTGTATAACAAAGTATACAATTACTCTGCCTAGTATACACTAAGCTAGCCCTAGACACTAGCCCACTAACAAGCTAGCTCTAGACACTAGCCCACTAACAAGCTAGCTCTAGACACTAGCCCAGTGTCTAGGGCTGCTTTGCTTCTTCAGGGCCTGGACAACTTGTCCTAATTGATTAAATTATGAATCCTGATGGAAAATGTTTGACTATCAGTTCATCCCCTGACGCTTAAGCACACTCAGGTTATGTGCTGTTATGATCTGAAATATAACAGCAAGTCCACCTCTGAATGGCTAATAAGAATGAAGGTTTTGAAACCCTAGTCAAAGTTTGGACTAAAATCCAATTAAGATGCTTTGGCATGAATTTAAACACTTTAAACAGACTTTAAACAGGCCGCTGATGCTGGAAAACACTCCAATGAGGCTGAATTAAAAACAATTCTGCAAAGAAGAGTGAGCCAAAATTCCTCCACAGGGAAGTGAAAGACTCATAGTCAGTTATCGCAGACTGCTGTTCTGTACCTCATATACAGACGCAAAGTTTGGGGGCTTTCATTGAAAATACCTTCCCTGTTCTTCAGCCTCGCTCTTGGGACAGCCAGAGGCAACTGGTAGGTGACCCATGGGACCTAAATGTTAAATCCGAATAAATCCTGAGAAGAAACCAAAACCAAACAGATGTATTGTCTGACTTTCATCATTACCCACTCTGTGGCCGTGTAACCAAACGTCGGTTAGTTTCCACTGAAACACAAATGAAAATGGGTCACACTTTTAAAGTTACATGTAAATTCAAATGGCAAATGAAGCTATGTGATGTTGTTTTTAACGAACATTACCAAAACAACAGGAAACATTGACGCTGTCATTTGGTCTTCTAGTGAGTGTTTATACTACCAGGGGAGTGTTTGTGGGACTGAATCAAAATAAATCACTTGTGTTCAATGAAGGAGCATGTCGCCTGGTGTGACAATGCAGCTCTGTGTATTTTGAGGCATTAGCAGAGCTCAGCAGCACAGGGGAACGAGCGATGTCAGACTTTGGCTACATGCGTATACTTATTACCGTTTTTTCTTTTCATGAGATTTGTAAGAAGCAGCTTTATCCTTTAGAGGAGATAAACCTAACTGTATGAGCGACACTTACTCTTTTAAAAAATGTAATATTGCCTCTTTAACATTACAGTTTAAACTGACTGAGCTTTCTTTTATTAAATCAATAGCTTTTGGTCATTTTTAGGAGATGTTGCATACATTTTTCCACCATTTTCCTCTTAAATTCACCACTTCTGTTCCAAACACATCCAGATGCCTACACATTAATCTATCTGAACTGTGCTTGAAAATCAGTCTTGTACTGTAAGGCTTTGGCTTTGTTCAAATAACATTGGTTCATTTATTTTTGTAGGTATTACATTTTTTGAAGAGAAACAAAACCATTGAACAAAGTGTGATGAGACTGAGAGGCTGCAGAGAGATCGAAGTGGGAATTGAGTTGCTGGTAGTGTTAAGCTGATAATCCGCTCTGAACAGCTAAAAAAGAAACGAACATCAGTCGTTTTCTTTACTTGGGCGGGATTCACCGGCAACACACGGGGACTCATTTGTTTGAACAGAAATGTGATTAAAAGGATTTTGAAGGACAATACTTTTTAAGAAGGTGTTTTTGTCTGTCTTGACTCTGTTTTCAGTAAAACGTCAGTGTTTGGGTGCCTTTGCGCTCTTTCTGCAGCTTTATTGTTAATCCAGTGTTCACAACACGCCCTCTGTGGAATCATAATTCACAGTACTGCAAAGACATCTGTATTACTATGAATAATGGATCTCATTTGTAATATATAAAATTGTGTAACTTAATAAGAAATTATGTTTGCTGGTTTAAATAAATAAACCTTAATATTTCCTTGTTTTTACGCTTGCAGTTTATGAACAATATAATTCAGCAAAATTAAGCAGGATGTCACTATGGGTTATGTTTTGCATTATTGTTACTTGGCCTAGGATGTAGCTACATTAATCAATGCTTTAATAAATCATAGGTGAGCGTACTGGTACACGGCACATCTGACTTTAATGGTGCATACTGCTTCGGTGAAGGAGTATGGGGCTATTAAATCTCTGTAGCTTGATAATGAAGTGTTCATAACCCTGTTGGTCATGGTTGTGTAATAGTTTTTTTGTTTTCTGGTTGATTCTTTTAAGGCTTTACAGAGGAAGGCAGCTTTGTATTTATATGGCAGATAATCAGTAAATTCACAGGACTTAAAGCTCGAAATATTTCTGTGTCTGAATTATACAGATGAGAACATAATTATGAGCCCCCCATGTCTTTTTTAAAAAATAATTCCCAAATGCTGTTAAACCAAGCAGAGGAAACTTCAAATCCACCATCTGGCATGGGCCTTTCTGCGTGGAGTTTATATGTTCTCCCCGTGTCTGTGTGGGTACTCTGGCATGACACAGTCCCTTATAGATGGATGCCTAAAAAATCACCAGGGTAAAAATGATCAGTCCCCCTTACTTCCTGCCATTCCATTTAAAATTCACTGTGGTTACACTGTGCACACTTTTTTTTGTGTTCCATATAATAATATTTCCACATATAGTAAAACCAACGTGTGCAGCAACCAGACAACATGAAATGTGCAGAGTTTGGCACCAAGTGCAGGTGGACAACTGGATGAAGTAGATAAATCCTCTTAATGCTCAGGACCTTAAGAAGGCCCTGATTGTGATTCCACCACCTGGCTGAGGCCTTTCTGTGTGAAGTTTGCATGCTCTCCCTGTGTCTGGGTGCTCCCGCTTCCTACCACAGTCCAAAGACGTGAATCTACATTTCCCAAAGATGTGATGGTTGTCTGTCTCTTTGCATTAGCCCTGCGACAGACTGGCGACCTGTCCAGCGTGTATCCTGCCTCTCGCCCTATGGTAGCTGGGATAGACTTCAGCCCCCCCTCAAACATGACAAGGATAAGCACCAGAAAATGGATATGCATTTATTGTGTAAAGCAGAAACTTCAGGAAATCAGTAGATTTTTTTCTTTTCCGAAGCTACAGTATATATATTATCAGGCTGTTTTTTTCACATGCCCAGCTATGCTGAATTAGGTCAAAACTCTGCAAAATGACCATCTTACAAAGCCTCAGCAGCTCGCTTCAGTCAGCTCACAGCCAGTATTCTAGCGGAGTGTTGATATGGCAGTATGCCCCAGGGTCTTTCGCTCCATCTGCCAATCTTCTTCCAAGATGGGAAAGTCTGTCTGTGCTTTTAGCTGCGAGGCGCTTCTCTTCAGCCTTGATCAAAGAGTTGGTCTTCTTGGGATTATGTTTGTTGCTGTAACTGACTGCTGAGGTTGTTATCTCAGCATCTGCTTTGTGCACCTGAATGTGCTACCACCGGGAGCATCCTTTCTTTGGGCAGCTGCTGAAGATGGGTTTGAATCCTCCACCCAAACATTGTACCCAAGGCGTGTTGCTCTTTCCCCCAAGAGTGAAAATTTGCAGGACTAGGCAAACCATCATAGGCTGCTTCGATCAGGAAGCACACTTGGTAAAAATCAGCCTGCAATGCGTTTTGTGCTACATTAAAAACTTTCCCCTCCATTTATTAAATGTCTGCAGCCATTCAAAGGCAGTAGGACACAAAGGTGGAAAAATACTCAGCCTCTGATTTTAGCAGTGCCGTTCCAAAGCATTAAGCATTGCAGCATTGAATACTAAGCATTGTAGTTCACTGTTCTTACTATTCTTTTAACAGCAGTACTGTGTGCAAGCTCTTTAATCAAAATTATTATTTTTAATGCTACAATATAACCATTGTTGTCATTCGTGAAAGAAAAGAGACAGAGGAAATATGTTATTATCTTCTGATAAAGTTGCCAAATTGCAGTTATTAACTTGCATTAATAAACAGAACAATTAGTTTTAGTCCTTGATTAATTTTCGACTTCCAGGCTCAGATTGGAACCTGCAATTCAATTTTTCAATTAAAAAAATAAATAAATTTTTAGTTTTAAACAAGTTTTCTTTTGACAGATTTCTCAATTATTTGTGTTTCCTTGTTCTTCACAGATAGTCTAATACATTTGTTAAGCATTGTATAATTTCTCCAGAAGCAACCTCTCAGTTGTTGAGCTGTTGAAACCTGTGATTGTCTCAGCTGTACAGTGAGGAGACCGGTGATTGGATGAGAGTGAAATTATTAGTCACGTCATTTCATCTGATTTATAATTCACTTCAGTCAGCCCCTTTGCACTTACAAGCATGTACGAATGACCTAAAAAGACCACTCTGAGCTTGTTGTTGCACTGGAGTTAAAACAGGGATCTGGATTATTCACCATAAAGTGGGAAAGTAAAACTGCTTAAATGGCTGAAATTCATATTGTCATGCAAGGCTTTTCCTTTCACTCCTACAGGACTTCTTCCTATGGCAGCGTGTGTCCTTTGTTTCTTCCCTTGGTCAGAGGTGGCACCCCTCAGGACCCCGTCCTTGTTCTTTTTGTGCACTGTGATCTCTTCCTTTCTTAACAGTCACAACCAGTACTTTATAGAATCATGGTGTAGATTTGGCTTTTTAAATCATCATTGAGCAGGAGCTTTCCTTTCTCTGTATTTCATTCTTTGTAGTCAAGCTTATCTTCACAGAACATGTTAAAAGACGTTAATTAATTTTCCTGCCATGTGTGCTCATAATGTGTAGGCGTTTTATAACTTTTGTTGCAGAAGGAAGTCAGAGCCACACAGAGGTTATCGATTTTGTGGAATGACAAGCCGCTTTGGCTGAACATTGACTGTGACAATAATACCCTGCCAATAACCGTCTATGAAAACAATAATAACTGTCAGGAATGGATGCAGCCAGCTTGGAACTGTAATTTTGCCCAGACCCTGTGTGAACTGCCTATATTCGAATTAGGGCTGGGCCATATTATACCGTTCACGGTAATACCGGTATAATGTTAGGCAACGATAGGAAAATGAAATATCGCGATAGAATGGGAGTAAAACGCGCATGCGCGGTGCCTTTGTTTTCATACGCACATGGCCGATTGTTGAGTGAAACAGATGATCCAGAATTGGTTTGTAAAAATGGTGCAACTTCCGTGATGTGGAACTGGTTTGGTGTTTGTCCGTCAGATACACAACAAAGCACATTTTTTTGCAGAACATGCAAGCGGCCGTTGTTATTGTCATATTTGTCGGACTAAGATGCTCTTAAATCTGGGAGTAATCTGGGTCCTAAACTCCGTATTTTCAGGTCAAACAACACTGCAGCATCACTTAGAGTTAAAAACTGTCTAAATTCTTTCATCTTTAATAAAACGATCAGCATTGCTGCTTTACCAGGTGTAACTATAAAGTTTAACTTCCAGGCATCCATGAAAACAAAAGTTATTACATTTAACGGAGTTAGAAGTTAGCAGGAAGCTAGCGGAAGTTAGCTCGCTAGTTTCGCTAGTTACCTAAGCATGATATTGCATGTTCTGACTGAGAGATTTCTGAAAAAAATCAAACGTACAGCTCTGCTATCACTTCCAACATAAATGAAGACAGGAAACTAAACAGCAGTGATGTTTGTAGGGTTACTGAAGTTGGGCTAGCTGGTATATAATGATGTGCTACGTGATCGCTAGCGACACAGCTATGTTAGCATAACATAAACAGTGAAGCTGGAGGACGAACACTAACACTTTTCCACTTATAAAAGTTAACGTGAAGGTTCTTCATGGTTAGAGACAAATGCAATCGCATGGCAGGATGCTGTAAACGGACCAAACTTCAGTCAGGAGAACAACTGAGATAATCCATCCACAATACGAGGTTAGTCATTAATATACTGCAACAACATGGGAATAGAGCAGCTGCCAGAGAATTCAACATTAATGAATCAATGGTACAGAAGTGGAGGAAGCAAGAAGAATGAGTTTAATAAAGTTTGATTTATCTGACTGCTTTGTTTCGCTTAATGTGCCTTATAATCCCGTGCACCTTATGGTCCGAAAAATGCATACTGCACACTGCAGTTTAATGTTGCAAAGCACCTCTTTTTAACTTCAGTGGATATTATACATGGTTATGCTCAGGATATGTCAGCCCATTTCTACTGGAAATGCCTTTTGGTTAAACTTTCAGCAAGGAATTTGCATTTGCACTGTTAAATTTTTATAAAGCTTTAATGTACATAAAAACCAGCTTCTTGTTTATGTGAAAATAAATGGAAGGTTGTCTTTTTGCACTAGTAATGTTGTGGAGTTGTATTTTGTCTTGCATCAATTATATCGTCGGTTATATCGTTATCGCAAATTTTCAAATATATATCGTGATAAATATTTTTGGCCATATCGCCCTGCTCTAATTCGAATGTTAATAGGAAAATGAAAGGAAGCAGGGATTCGTCCGCGCACACCAGATGGCTCAACAGCCAAGTAGTTAGTCCAACAGCGAGGACCAGTTTTAGGCTGTGTGACTGTGTCTGCCCTGCAGTGCAGACATGGTCTTGTGCCACAGTGGCAACTTATGGCTGTCAATCATAATTTACTGCTGAGAAGTATGAAAAACTATAGATCTGCAGTCTATAGGAACTAGTCTGTACTGCATAGAACTTACATTAAGAGGTTTGAGTCTGAGTAGGCAGAAAAAGAGCAATGGTGTATCAAGTGTTATTTCTTTCCTGGCAGGAGGCACTGCATCCAGACAGAAAGGCTTTTTGGGCTGTATCCGCTCTCTGCAGCTGAATGGCGTCACTCTGGACCTGGAGAAGAGAGCTAAGATCACGCCTGGAGTCCTACCTGGATGCCCAGGCCACTGCAGCAGCTATGGCTCGCTGTGCCAGAACGAGGGTCGCTGTGAGGAAAAAGCCAACAGTTTCTCCTGCGACTGTGGACAGTCGGCCTACACTGGAGCCTTCTGCCACAAAGGTACAGACACTCACACTGACAGTGGAGACTTTCTGCCACTGATTACACAGATCCATAGACTCAATTCATTGATGTTCTTTGTACAGACTGTTTATAAAAGACTTCTTGGCCTGAAAACCTAATGGCAAACCTGCCTTCTTTCATTTTTATTTGTATGTACGCCTGTGAGAAAATTGTGCTATGGACAGTGTTGGTCAAGTTACTTGAGAAAAGTAATAAGTAACTAATTACTGATTACTTCCCCCAAAAAGTAATCCCGTTACTTTACTGATTACTTATTTTCAAAAGTAATTAATTACTTAGTTACTTAGTTACTTTTTAAAAACACGATTTACAACCTGAATAGGTGATAAAGTGATAGATCCTTCAGCCCAATTCTGCTTTTTCTGCATAATCCATCATACAAAATGTAATCAAATGGAAAAGTCTCTTTTTAAAACTTGTTTTATTAGTTTTAATCTTTTAACTTTATGCATCAAGCAAAAATTAAATTATATGCAACATTCACTGACTGGAAGAAATTTGTTTAACATTTAAACCTATTTTCTGCACATTCCAGCACATAAAATAAAATATTTTTTGTGTTTACACTCAGTCTTTCAAATAAATGTCATTGTCATGAGACACTCTCGCAAGAAAATCACGGTTTTAGTACCGCAGTAACGCAGCGTGCTTACGGGAAAGTAACAGTAATCTAATTACTGTTTTTGGAATAGTAATCCCTTACTTTACTCGTTACTCAAAAAAAGTAATCGGATTACACACGTTACTGCCCATCTCTGGCTATGGATCACTTGATTTATGAGCTCAGTAAACACTGTATCACTTTATTGTCTTAATACCTTCTTTTAAGTCTTATAAAATACAGTATGATAATCAGAGGTGGGACCAAGTCATTGTTTTGCAAGTCTCAAGCAAGTCTCAAGTCTTTATCCTCAAGTCTCAAGCAAGTCTCAAGTCTTTATCCTCAAGTCTCAAGTCAAGTCTCAAGTAATGTCAGGCAAGTCAGAGTCGAGTCTCAAGTCACTGGTGTAAAAGTCCGAGTCAAGTCACAAGTCTGAAACTTTGAATTTCAAGTCCTTTCGAGTCTTTAAAAAAAACAAACGAAAAAATAATGTTGCAGTTATATGCTAAATGTAAATATTAGACCATGTAATTTTAAAATCTGTGTTTTTCTCAACACATACAAAATAGTGAACTTAGAAAATATACACAAATTGTGAAATTGCACCTCTTTAAAATGCAGCTCAATTAAACCTAGCTCCAAGAATAATTTTCACCGACAGTTCTGAGATACGCTGCATGTTATTCTTGGATGCGGTTGTAGGACCAGCTTTAAAATCGCATGACAAAAATATCATACACATTAAAAAAAACTGCATCACCAACGTAGCCTGGAAAACATTTGCTAGTTAGATGAAGTCAGCTATCTCATCTTAGCATATTTATATGCATATTTATAATTATACGGTTCTTGTGAGTGCACACACTCATGAAGTTTAGTAACTTCCGGTCACTGCAACAAGCCCAGGTACAGTTTACCGACGGATGGGTGCAGGACCTTGAAATGCACCGTGTAGAACGAAAGACCATCGTACGTATCATAAGTTTACCAGTCTCACAAATCGTCTTCATAAATACAAATTCGTTAACCGTTTATTAATATAACCTTTGAGCTCAACGGTAATTAATTAGTAGTGGAAATAATTTCTGGTAGCATCACAGAAATGTAGCAGTGACAATAATATTGTATGCTGTAATCGTACTGGGCAATTAGTGATACAAAAAACCTGTTTTATCCTGTGAATAAAAGTATATGTTTTTGTCAATGTACCATAATAACAGAAGCGAAACGCAATATTGTGTCAGGACAATTTACTATTTATGCACAATAAATAAAGGAGCATAGCGCGACAATTTCTGTTCAGCGCCAGACTTGCTTGTAACCTATATCACCAATTATGTTAAGAAAAATGACGCATTAACTACAACAGCAGACTGACCTTCGTGTAAATGCTTGGAGCAGACTAACCTGTGAGCTGGAGTGTTCTAGGACGTTATATTTGATCTTTGAATGGCTGCAATCCAGTCGCCTCTTTGTTACTTCGGAAACATGAACAATTTCTCTTCAACGACGTAATCCGATAACAACCGATCTCTTTACCCGTCGGCTTCCCGTGGCTGTCATGCGACCGGCTATTGCAGTTAATAATACAACAGCTTCTTGACATTTTTGTGTTTCTTTTTATCGCTGTGTGACTGATTTTAATTGAAAGCCTGCGTGCGCTAGTACCGCTTGCCACGAGTTCCCAGAATCCTTTGCGGTTCTACCCGTGAATGACGTCACATTTTCAATCTCCATATAATATGCATGTTAAATTTTATATTTGGGGTAAAATATCAAGTCTTTTCAAGTAAACCGGTTCAAGTCCAATTCAAGTCCCAAGTCATTGGTGTAAAAGTCCAAGTCAAGTCACAAGTCTTACAACATTTTTTCAAGTCAAGTCTAAAGTCATAAAATTAATGACTCGAGTCTGACTCGAGTCCAAGTCATGTGACTCGAGTCCACACCTCTGATGATAATTATTTCATACATCATGGTATCCATTTGAGTCAAAAAAAGAAAAAGAAGAAGAGAGCAAGATCTCCTTTCGAGCTGGCCTACTTTTTGACTGATATAACACCACTGTAGCAGTGCGCAGTGACCGTCGCCGTCAAAGTCCTTGACAATTCAAGCTAGGATGTGCACATTCTCTGGCTCTGTGCCTTACTAAATATATTTTAAAAGCAAATGCAAGGCTTCCTTCTATATTTAACAGATTAAACAAAAGTATTAACGTGAACTTTATTCATAACTGCAGACCCAGAAATCTCAATATCCAGCAGCCTCCAGACAAGAACGACTAATATTTTAAGATCACAAGCTGCAGCAGCAAACACCTCAGGGAGCCATGGTCTGATATCATAATGAAATTGAAAGGAAATCTCTAGAGTTGAAATTGGCTCCCTCCATATTTTTGTCCCTACTATTGCCTTGACAATTTCATTTTTTTTGTGCATAAGAGATGAAAGACTGATTCAGCATAAAATTCATTATAGGTTTGTGTCTAAGAAAGGCAGAGTACACTTTTAGATGCTGGATCTTTCATGAGATAAGGAATGAAAAAGAAATATTAGGGTGGTATTTGATCGCTTGAAGATAGTTATTCTGAAACACAGTTTTGTATTTTACAACCCTGCATAATATTCCTGTAATATTGAGAGACCTAGAAAGTGTCTGGTTCAGATCACAGTAAGCTGATTCTGTTCTTTTGGATGTAGTGTTGTCCAACATTTCATCACCTGTCCAAGGGTCGTCTTCTGACTCTCATATGTTTCTCCCACTGAAACGCTACGTCCAGAAAAATAGAATCAGCATTCTGGGATGATTGATATCTTGATTAAGGCTTTAATGGTAACATTTTATAAGTGCAAGAAAATATGTTTAGACACTTTTTCTTTTCTCTTTCTCTGTAATAAATGAACATCTTAGTACTTTATACATTTATATATTCCTGATGCTTTCATCACATTTTATAACACTTGTACCAACTTTTGAATGACTTTGAAAATCAAGAGTGATTTCCTTCTGTCTTAACAGCAGCTTATTATGTTTTTTTATGGCACTTTATTTTGACAGTTCAGTCTGTGCATCCTATAGAGCTGCTCTCCAAATAAAGGAAAAGAGATTTGCTGGCCAATTTCATATATCAGTCACAGGCATTACATTAGTGAAACTCTCAATGGAACAACATCTTCTTACGCTCACTGTTATAGTAAACATGGAAATAGAAGAAAGAAAGAAGAAAAAAGTATAAAACTTTGAATTAAAAGTTTGATTTATGCTTTGTCATTCATACACATAATGTTACACCAGAAAAGATCAGGACCATGTGTTGTCTTGTTACACTATTCAGGTTAATGAGTTTGACCTTTCCTAAAAGCAGTAGGGTAAGGGCAGCTAATATTAGCCTACAATCTGCTATGGCAGCGATCAGGGCACGCAGTGGAGAAACACTATATGCAGTGGAAGAGCTAAATGAAAACACAAACTCTGGTATTGGTAATGCTACGTTGCAACTTCTACTAGAGGACACAAACACACTGTCACGGTGTACAAGGTGGACTCACGCGCTGGACTCCGGGGATTGATGCACACAGGAGAATTAATTAATGAACAATGTCCAATGAGTGTATATACAAAAGGTACAGGGCAGTGCTATCTCCAAAGGTGTGGGGCAAAAGGTGAGAGGGGCAGGGCTCCGGGGGAAATCCAGGTGAACACTCTTGCCTCTCTCCAAACAATCCAAACATGAATCCACTCAAACACTCGTCGCTCAGGGAACACCAGGGAAAACAGTCCAGAGGGTCTGACTCTGCACACAAAGAAACACACAACTACATGGAAAAACATTTGCTAGACGCTCGACTTTCACTGACGCGATTCTCACAACGATCCAGCGAAGAATAGCCGTTGCTTCTTGGCTTAAATGCCATCCACACTGATGAGGCACAGGTGTTTCCTCCTCCGAGGGCGCGGGCCAAGGGCGTGAAGCCATAATGAGTTCCGCCCTGGCGAGAGAGAGAGAGAGAACTAGAGAGATAGAGAGAGAAATCAGCTGATCAGCGACCAGCTGACCCTCCAGGCCGTGACACACACTGTCCGTACATTTGGACTGCACTTAGTTGTTGTTATAGGGGGTAATTAAAGCATATCAGGTCTGACATGCCTGTTAGAGAGAAGGAGCAAACAAGAGAAACTAAATAAAAACTTTTGGAAATTTGATATTTTATTTAGTTTCTCAAGTTTTCCATAAAAAAAATAATAAAAAACTTCAAGAAGGGGAGTGGAATAGAGCAGGTTTTAATTTGTGTGAGGCAAAGCACTCAGTGACCTATCTAAACCGTATGGACCACCGAAGAGGCATTAATATACAATATTATGCAAACAATCTCAACCTGCATTTCTTTATATACTGCTCAAAACACAAACTTAAAGGAAGACTTAGGAAATACATCAAATCTTGGTGGGGGGCAAAAAAAATCATGCCGATATTAAACAATGCTTGCCTTGCTTGCCCTGATAAAATGCCACAGGTAAAGTATGTTTTGCTGTTTAAACTGCTGATTAACTCGCAAAGCAACTTGTTGAGTTATTCATCAAAAAGTACTTACCTCCTTTGTTGTTCTCTACTTTGCTTTGTCTGGACTGTGTAGATAGGCAGTTTGAGAAGATACTGCAGAATCAGGGAGATCACAGAGAAGACCTTAAGCCAGATATTAAATTACATTTTCAGATACTGCAAAACTCAAAATTTACTAAAGTATTCAACCAGATGCTCATTAACATTTAATCAAAGCCACACTGTTTCCCTAATCTCAACCATTTGCTGCTTCGCTTTATCATATGAAGCTCAAGACGTCAACTCTGAATTTTTGCATCCATTTCGTCCACCTGGAGTTTTAAAAAATATTTTCTACTTTCTTCAGTTGATGTGATGCTTATCATCAAAACAGAATTTGCAAAGAGCATTAGTTGAATTTAGTCTTTAAACCAGCACATTCAGCTCCGACAGTGACACTTCTCACTAACTTCTTAACTCCCAGAGGTTTCAGCCACCTTTAAGTCAACAACATCCATCACCTACATCCTGAAGGAGCCCTTTGAACTAAGCAGGAACAGCAGTGGCTTGCCTTCATCCATCTACTCAGATATCACACTAAGAGGAGAAAACATCTCTCTGAGCTTCAGTACCAATCAGAGTCCTGCTCTTCTGCTCTATGTCAGCTCGTTCTACAGAGAGTACCTGATCCTGCTCATCAACAAAAATGGTGAGGACTCTCAGATAGCATTTTCTCTTGGCTGTCTTTTGTTGATAAATGATTGCGTCTTTTTAATTCTGCAACCTATTTTCTCATCTCATTGTTCCTGCAATTTGTTGAATTAAGCCTCTCCTCTCTCCTTTGCTTTCTCCTCCCTCTCTGTCTGTCCTATGCTGCTTTTTTCCAACAGAGCCTGACTAGTCGGGTTGGGTTTGAAAAAAAATATCTGGTGCAGATATAATAAAATGATCATTTATTTTTGAGAGGGGGGTCTTTTTTAAATTATTTATTTTTATTTCTTTGTTTTGTTTGTCGTGGTTGTTTTGTCATTGTATTCAAAGTAAGTAAACTGGAATAATAGGAAATACCAATCAGATTCAAAACTCCAAAGGGGCTGATTAAAATATCTGGATTTATCGTCTAAGCTACTGAAAATATCCTTTTTTGTTATGAATAGAGTTGTTGTTGCTTTGTAGACACAATATTGAAGCTTTTTAATGACACAAAGAAAGCAAGTTTAAATTAGCTGATCAAGCCAATATCAAGTATCTGAACTCTTGCTGAAGTATCCAATTAAATCCCAGGGAGAGTTTTATTTTGATTGTGCCAAAGCACAAATCAAAGCAGTTTCCTAAAGGCCCCTTCTACTGCACAGGAAAAGAATTTCCCAGCTGACTCATTCACTGAAATCCTGCTCCAGACACTGCTCCAGCTATAAGTCTTTTTATTATAAATATATGGCTTTATGATAAGGGAATTAATAGCCCATACTGAAAAAAAGTCAAAATGAGAGAAATAGCATAGAGTATCAAATTATATGTGTAGTACTAAAGAAATATTATTTCTTATCATTTCTGTTCATCTTTTAAGCCTGCAAGAATCTCAGAACATTCAAATTATATCCGCAGCCAAGGGATATAAATGTAACAGTGAAACATGATCAATTTTGTATCATGGAGTTTAATCTTAGATATAAAGATTGGCTCAGGGGGTTGGGAAGCGCATCTGTAACCGGAAGGTCGCCGGTTCCATCCCTGGGCTCTCTGTCCTGGTCGTTGTGTCCTTGGGCAAGACACTTTACCCTACTGCCTACTGGTTTTGGCCAGAGGGGCCGATGGCGCGATATGGCAGCCTTGCTTCTGTCAGTCTGCCCCAGGGCAGCTGTGGCTACAACTGTAGCTTGCCTCCACCAGTGTGTGAATGTGAGAGTGAATGAATAGTGGCATTGTAAAGCGCTTTGGGTGCCTTGAAAAGCGCTATATAAATCCAATCCATTATTATAAAGTGTTAATTCTTACAGTATTACGTGGTTTGTAGACGATCTATTAAAATATTCAGATATGTGGCTTGTTTTCTTCTTTGGTTTTATTAAACAATAGTTTCTTTCATCTACTACCCGAGCTAACCCGAGTTTTTGGCCTAATAACCCCAACCATATAGCAAGCAGGTCTGGCCCGGATCTGGTATCAAGCCGGCACTGCAGGCTGACTTCTGGCATGATACGTATGTCTTTCAGATATGGGCAAGGCCTGGCATAGATGGCACTGTCTATGTGATGGCATGACATTTCTGGTCAATTGTGGTTTGGTTTATGTGGCCCAGGCTCTTAGAAAACAGGTCTGGCCCAGATCTGGCATCAAGCTGGCACTTTTGACTGACCGGTGTCATGACAGGGTGTATGTCAACCAGATGTGGGCCATGTCTGGCAATGATGGTACTATTTATGTTCCTATTTTCCTATTTTACTTAGAAGACCCAAATGCCATGTTGCAATACTATACTGCTATGGTGGCCAACGTTTCAAATGCAGGTTTGACAGGTTTGTGAGTGTACACTTTATCCAAAACCTAGTGAGGGTTTACTTGCGTTTACTACTTGGTGGCTGTAGCTCAGGAGGTAGAGCAGGTCGTCTACTGATCAGAAGGTTAGTAGTTTGATCCCTGGTTCCTCCAGTCTGCATGTCAAGAGTATGCAGTTAGGAAGCACTCAGTTTAGAGAAAGTGGGTTAATGTGGCATGTTGTATAAAACACTTTGAGTAATCCGGGAGACTAGAAAAGCGCTATATAAGAGTCAGTCCATTCATTGTCAGAACAGAGTTTTGTCATGTTACCTTTGCATGTTCTGGCACATGTTGTTGTTACATGGCTTGATTAAGGTAAACATTAGGCTGACATCTGGGGCCAGAGCGGAAATTGGTCTGGGCCAGCACAGGGCCAGCAGTGTGTCTGCAACTGGCCCGTGGCTGCACACAACTTACACATGGTCCACATACTGCAAAGAATGACGGCCCTTTGGTGGCCCAGATCAGGTTTGCCAGACGTAGTCCACACATGGGCCAGCGCAGGACCACCAGTGCGTCTGCAACTGGCCTTGTGCTGGCCCTCGTGTGGGCCACATCTGGCAAACCTGATCTGGGCCATCAAAGGGCCATCATGCTCTGCGGTATGTGGGCCATGTGTAAGCACATTGTGTGGGCCAGATCCGGGCCATACCAATTTTGCTATGTGGATAACATCCCATTAACCATATTGTGAATCAGGTGACTGTAGAACTCGACTCCCGCACGTCAACTTGTTTGTTTTCAAGTTTGAGAAAATTTGCAGTTGTATTGTCTGGTCAGATTATGAGTAGTTAGAGGAGGTGATGCAATGAGAGACCATCAATTTAGTCAGACATCTAACATTTATTATAGCAGTAGAATACAGTCAGATTTAGCTTCTGAGCTCACCACTTGCTGCGTTTATAATAAGGGAAGTCATGAGAAAAAGATTTACAAGTGTGGGCGAGGTGCAGCACTGCCTGCTGTTTCAACCCTTCAACACGATACATAGTAGGAGGGACACTAGCATGTTAGGAGGAGGATTTTGCAGGGATAGGATATGAAGAGAGTGCGGCATGTTGTGCATGTCTGACACAGTGCAGTTAAACTAATTTACTTGAACTTTATCACAGGCTTTGCTCCATTTGTGCCAACTGCAACTGTAACTGCAGACATGTTGAGGCCACAGATTACCATTTAAAGAATAATACGGATTCATATTTTGCATTATTCCATGAATAGATCTACTTTGTTGTTTGTGGTCTTTAGTAACATTATATTTAACACATATCTAACACAGTTCTTGTCATCGTTTGAGAACACTTTGACCAAATGACCACTTTTGACTTTCTGACTGTTTTATTCTGTATCCATTCGACTACAATTGTACTGTTGCTTTGTGTTTGTGAAGACGAGCTGGAACTGAGGTACAAGCTGCACAGCGGCAGAGATGTGGAGACGCTGAGAAGCAGAGTCATAAACGTGGCTGATGGGCGCCTGCACACAGTGATTGTTAGGAGACTGGCAGATATCGTCTCTGTGCAGGTGAATACAAACACACGGGAGATTTTTCTTACTCTCTCTTACCGGTTTCTGCTGCTTCTGCAGACATAAGCAAGCTGGGCTGTTACCACCAAATGGAATGACACACAGGTTTTTCTTCCCCCAGAACTCCACCAACATTTAAGTCTAAGAGCTAAAGAGTACATTGTTTAATTAATCTGCTGCTCACACTGCTTTAGCCGCTGGTGCTATAAGGAGTCTGCTGGCAGGCTCTGAGTGGAAGGGAAGTATTGTGGGCTGATGCTTGCAGCTATTTCTTTAATTTAAAAACCAACCCTGACCACAAGGATGCTTTCGGAAGTAAAATAAAATATAATAAATGGCAGATTTCCTCTCTGTAGTCAAGCTATGACAACCACTCTGTTTTCTATCGCTCCACTTAAGTCTCAGCATTAGCAAATGTCTTATTGACAAATGAGACTAAAGCCCAAATGTCATTGTTTCCTAGCTTGTTTTTTTTAAATAGAGAGAATCTCTCTCAGACACGTTTACTACCTCAGTATTTTCCTGCTCAGCTGCTGTGAATCGCACAGTCACATTTCAGACTGCCTCTCATTAGAATATGCAGATCAGGCTCCAGGCTGAACATATAATCCTCACATGTTATGCTTTTTCCTTCACTGTGGCTCACATAGCCGTCGTCATTTAAACACTTGACATAAAAGTCTTTGCTTAATGTTGTTTTCAGATTGACCAGAACGCCAGAGAGGACTTGAACTTGACATCTGATGTGGAGTTCAACAGCATCAAATCACTCATACTGGGCAGAGTGGAGGGTGAGTGTGGCTATCTTAGGACATGCACCAGTACCGGCTCATTTGAATAACAGTACTGAGATGTTTGGCCTCATGTGGCAAAGTGGTGTTCTGGATCCTTGTGCTGTTCTCTGGTCATCATGTTGTCTGGAACAGAGGGAAAGCTGCAGCCCAAGCAACAGCTGTGACTCTGTGAAGCAAATCAAGCTAACATCCATATTCAGCTGGTCACTCTCTTGAAGAGATTAGAAAAGGACAGCACTCTGCGAAAGTCACTGCGATGTAGATGCATCTAAAAGTATGGTAGGTTAAGATAATTGTGTAAATGGCACTAGTGCAGAAGTTCAAAATATACCTGCATGTCTGTGCAGTTTTATCTGTGGTATCAGGGCGGTGAGTAACACAGTCTTTATATCTGTCTAGCTGAGCGAGGCTTCAGACAGCTGTAATCATAACAACTTCAGAAAAAGGTCCTTCACTTTGTATGGTAATGAGGAGAGAATGAAAAGAACAAATTACTTAGAAGATTGGAGTCAGCACCTTCAATTCAGCATAACAACCAAAAAAATAAATAAATCTAATCTGCTGTGGGTAGGGTCAAACTAAACCAGGAAGTCAGGAGGTGCCGTTCCCCCTATTCCTCTATGACAGAATGTTGTATTTCAGCATTGCTGCAGTAGTTGCACAGCTGATTTATCTGCAAGGAGTTCTCATTATGAAAGAAACACTTAAGTGAATTCCCTACGCTGTTTTTGAATAGCATCACTTGGGATTTTTCACTGCTGCTAGAACCTGTGGGCGTTAGAAAGGATTTTATATTGCTAAAATAGAAAATCACTGTTTCTCAAAATGTAGAGGTAGCACAGGGTAAAAGTGCTGCAACACCTCTTAACCTTTGAATTCAAGTGTTTTAAGTTCAAAAGCTACAGATGTAAAACATCAAGCTCCTAGTAATGCAGTGTCTTTACAAACATTTGTGGAAGGACTGGTTGTTATAAACAGCTCAATAAATCTGAGTGCTCTAATAATATGATGCCACCACCGAAACAAGTCAGTTTGTCAAAATTCTTCCCTCTACAATTAACTGTAAGTGCTGTTATTGCAAACTGGAAGCATTTAGAAATCATAGTAACTCAGCAATACAGTGGCAGACCATCTAAAGTAGCAGAACAGGGTCACCCCGTAAATAGTGCGTATTGCTGACTCAATAACTGCAGGGTCCAAACCTCCCCTGGCATTAACATCAGCACAAACAGTGTGCGCCAGGAGCTTCAGGGCATGGGTTTCCATTGCCAAACAGCTTCTTTAGGTGTAATGTGTAGAAGGCTCCGAAACAACCCAGTATCACAGAAAAATGTGTAAATGGCACGACATCCACCATCTCCATTCCACAGTTTGAATCTCCAAAGTATTAAATGGACATGCATGCAGGAATTGTATTGCTGCATGCAGAAGTTGCACACTAGCAGGGGTGAAAAAAAGCCAAGAGGCTGGTAGTGAACAAAAAACATATAAAGTGTATTCCAGGCTGCTTAGTCGCCAGAAAGCTAGGCGGCTAATGTGTGTAAGAATGTCTATTTAAACACTTTCCCTTGCTTCTGCATCCATGTCTATTTCATATCTATTTCATGCTTTGGACCGGCGTGTCTATTTTGCCATGATATCGAGTGGCCCAGTACTTTTATCCATTAGCCCTGGCCCTAAAGTACATGAGCCAAGGGATTAGCAACGCTTTCTGAAACCAGTTTTGACTCGTACATTTTTATTTTTTTTTTTGCAAGATCAGGCCTCTCATTTCACTATTCCCTTATATATCTACGTGTAGGGTTTTTTTTTTTCGATATTTTTGATGAAATAAGACAATGAGTGGGAGAGGAGGATAAATGGGATGAACATAAAATACATTTGCTTTCTGTGTTGTGTTGTGAATAAAATGTGATTAAATTACATTTTGTTTTAATTGACAATTTGCACAGTGTCCAAATTTTATAAAGCAATTGGGGCTGAATTTTGTTTTTGTCAGGAAGCTACTGAACTCCTTCCTGTACTTGGTTCACAAGTAAGAAACAGATATAAATTGATGCTGTTGCTGTTTTTAGGTCCTCCTTGTTACGTTTTAAAAAAAAAATTTATTCTTGACCCAGTCTGTGTTAGTATGTAACCCCACTGCCCCCATGCTGAGCCAGAGGACTCGGGCAGTCATATCAGTGTCAGAGAGGCAGCAAAATAGTTGATATACTGTCGCTCCCTGCCAGCCCTGTCATCCATCAGCCTAACTAATGGACCAAGAAAGAATGGAGAGATTCAGATGCTCACAGAAGGAGACAGAGACAGTGAAAGGAGGTGGAAGTAAAGTTTTTTTCAGTTCATATACTGTCAGGGTTTGGCTACATAAACACCTTTTGACTCTTTTTAGCATTTTGCACCCAAGGATTATTCATTGTGTAAGATTAGTATCAAAACTTTTGCCACATCAGCTGTAATTTTACTAATACATGTTGAGTTTGAGATGTTCAATTCCACATATTTTAATTTTTAATATATATTTTTATATATATTCTTTTTCTCACAAGAGGAGATGTTGTCTTCTTAATACATTAGGTGGTTAGACTTGTGAGCCTGCATGCTGTGTTAAAGAAATTAGTTTTCTTTCAAATACATCCATCATTCTACCACCACAGCTTTTCCTTTTATTTTTTTTCCTGTCCTCAGTCATACCTTGCTGACTCATGCATATATGCACATGACACAAGATACTTAAATCAAAGTCAATTTACGCTGAATTTAAAAACTCAACGCCTGATCAAATATGCAGCTGATAAACTGGCCTCTCCAACCAGGCCACTCTGCAGTGTCCCATTAATGTGGTGAAAAGTTGTTTCTCTCTGGTAATAACTTAGATGACTGCCAGTGATGTGCTGTGTAATCAAATTGCACTGCAGGAATAATTGTGGTTTGTACTGACATTTATAGCTGCTTAAGATTTTATTTAGCACCTGCTGCCACACATAGCGGGGATGTGACTGTATTAGAAAGTAAGACTCACTCCTTAAAGAGGTATGCACACGAGAAATAGGTACACATTTTTTATGCTGGGCTGGACCCTGCTTTTGTCTTGAGAACTGTTCATATTGCCATGATAGCGTCTCACAGTTGCTGAAGATTGTTGACTACACATCCATGATGTGAATCTTTCATTACACTTAATCTTAAAGGTGGTCTATTGGATTAAGATCTGGTGACTGTGGAGGTCATTTGAGTGTAGTGAACTTACTGCCCAAGTTTAAGAAACCAGTTTGACGTGGTTTAAGCTTCGTGATATGTTGCATTATTATTTTGGAAGTAACCATTAAAAGGGCACACTGTGGTCACAAGGTTCAAGGTTCTTTATTATTTGTCACATGCATAGTTATACAAGTATAACACACAGTGAAATGTAGCCTGACACGCTCCTCGACATGTGCAAAAAGGGGGGGGGGGGGGTGTAGAGGAAGAACATTATATATATATATACATACATATAGTATATACACTGGGTGAATGTGCAGTAGTAGCAGCAAGCAGGTGAATTCTGTACATTAATATGAATAGATATCTGACTATTTTACAGGATAGACAATATAAACATATTTAAAATTAAAGGAATTGAAATGTACATTGTTCCTTGGTTTAGTGTCTGGAAGAGTCCTGTCTCAGTCAATTATAGATGATGTGAGAGGGCGGGTGTGTGTGTTTAGGGCACGGATGGCTTGGGGATAGAAGCTCCTCTTGAGTCTCTCTGTCCTTGCCCGGAAGATGCGGAACCTTCTACCAGATTGCAGAAGTTGGAACAGTTTGTTGCCTGGATGGGACGGGTCCTTCAGTATCTGCGCTGCTCTAGTCCGGCATCTCCTGGTGTAGGTGTCCTGAAGCGGGGATGGAGACAGTTAGCAAAGGGATGGATGGAGACAGTTAGCAAAAGTACTCAGGTTTGCTGTGGTATTTAAATGATGCTCAGCTGCCCAAAAATATGACACCATTACACCACCAGCAGTCTGAATTGTTGATGTAAGGCATGTCGTTTCATGTTGTTACTCCAAACTGTGACCCTACCATCTGAATGTTGCAGCAGAAATCGAGAATCACACCAGGCAATCTTCTATTGTCCAATTTTGGTGAGCCTGTGCAAATTGTAGCTTCTGTTTCCTGTTCTTAGGTGACTGGAGTGGCAGCTTGTGTGGTCTTCTGCTTTTGTAGCCAATTTGCTTCTAAGTTTGACCTGTTGTGCATTGACAGAGCTCTTCTGGATATCTTGCTTGTAACAAGTGGTTATTTGAGTTACTGTTGGCTTCCTGTCAGCTTGCAAGAGTCTAGCCATTCTCTTCTCACCTCTGAGGCATTTTCACTCCAGCAAACCACCGCTCACTGGATATGTTCCCTTTTTTTCAGGCCATTCTCTGTAAACCCCAGAAGTGTTACAAATCCCAATAATACCATCAGATCAGCAGAAATACTGAAATACTTAGACCAGCCTCGTCAGGCACCAAGAACCGTGCCACGTTCAAAGTCACTTAAATTGCCACTATTTTGTGCAGATGCAGCACGACAGACACAACATAATTTGTGTGGCTTTGATGCTGGATGCTATGATTTATGCCCCATCTCAAAAAACACAGTCGCAACCCGCCTTTTGATGCCATGTCAAAAAAGAGAAACATGCAGGATAAATGCTGAATGATCATTTAAGAAAAAACCAAACATGGAATTAAAACAAGCAGAAACAGACGAGGTGCTATTATTAAGAAAAGGAGTAAGGGTGTGTGAGTGGATGAGTGAACAGTGCTGAGGTCGAATTATCATGAGACTCAAAACCATGAAACATGTTGAAGAACAGCACTCAAAGGTGTGAGGAAGAGTGGGGTTTATATAGGAAACGCTGGGCTCAGGTGTCTCCAACTAGCCTGATCTGCTATCCTGCCCCACTCATACGCTATGCTGGAAGTAGAAAAGAAATAGAGCAGTGACAAAGGCAAGCAGACCATCACAGCCCTTTGACGTTTATTTTTTCTTTAAAGTTTGCTTCACTTTCCCAACCTTTTGATACTGTCATCATATTGCTGTTGATGTGTACGAATACTGTATAACTGTATAACTCTGTTAAAGCAATCAAAGACTTTGAACATAATGAGTGGTTGTTCATTGTCGTCAAAGTCGAGGTTTTATTTATCTGCCCCCTTTTCCCTCTCCTTGCTGTGTGTTTCTCCCTCTGGATTCAGAGCCTGATGGATTGGATGCCGAGATGGCCGAGCTGGCCTCGCTTGGGTTCACTGGCTGCCTGTCAGGTGTTCATTTTAACTCCATCAGTCCTCTGAAAGCTGCTCTGCTCCATCCTGACAGCCCTGTTATTGTCACCGGCCCATTGGTACAATCAAGCTGTGGTTCCTCTTCTCCAGCCAACACCTACGTAGCAGAAACAACACACTCCTTATCAGGTACAGGGAGCAAAGTCAGCCTCTGTATGCTCAGTTTATGTATATATTATTGGCCAGCCCTCTCCCATCCACCCACCTTCTCCTGGTGTGGGAATCTGTCTGGTACGCCTTTAATATTATTCTTATGGCTGTTCATTAGACTTTCTTATTGGCTCATTAACCATCCTCCTCGGTAAACAGACAGAGTGATGGCACAGCGGCAGATGAGATTAGTCAGACAACTGTAGTGAGGTCCTTTAAGGCTGTGCTGAGACTTTAAACAAGCACTCTCAGTACTGACTGATGGCTTTCTCAGTAACTCTACCTTCTGTCACTTTATTTCATATATATATGTATATATACATGTAGAGATATATAGAGATAGAGATAGATGTGTGTATGTTCTTGCCTTCTCATCTTTGCTCTACGTATTTTTCTCCTCTGCCTCTGTTTGCAGGCCAGCCTGGTTCAGTGGATCCAGGTCAGCCTTTAGTCAACACCATCAGAAGTGACTCCGCTCTAATTGGAGGTAATGCTATTCTTCTCAGCAGGAATAAGAACAAATCAATAGATTATAAAAGTTGAATCAAAACCTTTGGGAAGATGCAGTTCTGTAGAACTGAACACCTTTTTTTGGTTATTCGTCAGTTTTTCTTGTGACTGTGTTTATGTGGGCTTTCTTCTGCATGTGTGACTCACTGCTGCTTCGTCGTATGTGTGCTTGAAGGCAGTCAGGAACTTTGTGAACTGCCAGGTCGTTCTCTCTGTCCTGCACCATGGTTATAGAAACCAAATTTCTCATTTGTGGGGCAGCTACGATGACAGGTTGTTGTGGACGGCAGACTTTAATCCATTACTTAAGTGCATCTAAACACAGTGTTTGGCTGCAGCCTTGTTTGGCTAAAGATTAAACAAATGTGACAAAGTGAGTTTTAGAGGTGCTGGTGGGCACATTCTTCAACTCTGCAGAAAGCTGCTCTTACCTCCACCAAGGAGGTTTTGTTTTTGGTAACGCTTGCATGCATGGTGTCATTCTGTCTGTAAGCTTGAAAAGTTTCAAATAAATTGAATAAAACTTTGTCGGGGTGTAAAGTGGGGCCAACTTAACGATCCATTTAAATTTTCCTTACCCATGTTTAGGTATGTTTCCTATGTTTGTGTAATCAAAGTAAACATGTCATGCTACCCTTATGTGATTTTTAACATATGGTTAAAAATTAGAGAGCGATAATTTTTTTTCAGGTTTTTTAGCACAATTACACAACATCTGAAACAATTCAACAATTATTTTTCTTTCTTTTTACCTTTCTGTTGTTTTTAGGGGTGATTGCTGTTGTGATTTTTGTCACCCTATCCGCATTGGCAGTGATGGCCAGATTCATATGCAGCAGGAAAGAAACATATCGGAACCAGGAAGTGAAAGCAGCTCAACCTGAAGACAGCAACGAGTTCCCCTTCAGCGGCCAGCCGGATTCTCCGAGCGCTCCCAGTGAAAACCAGAAGGAGTATTTTATTTAGCAGGACTGCTAAATAACCGCTCACTGACCTGGCCCTGTACAGATCAGGAGGACTTACTCTCAGTGCTTTATAAAATACCACTGAGCTTTTTTCTTTGTTACCTTTTTTTTTTTGTAAATGTTGTATAATTTGCTAGAAACACTGGCAAATGTGTTGGACTCCATTTCCCTGGAAGTAATCGATGGTGTCAGTTTGATGTACATAATATTTAATGATGCACAATAAATGGTGATTTGTGTGCTTATTATCCAAATTCTCTGCCATTGTGAAATGCTACAATTAATTTATTAAAAAGAAAAACAAAGGTAATGGCACATTTATGCTTGATTTTTAAAGAAAAAAGAAACACTTTTCTACGAGGATGATGACTTTTATGTAAAAAATCGAGATGTCAGAGCCATAGGATGTTTTAAAAGATGGGAAGATGGACTTTACTGACAGGAGGATTGATATGCGTGGTTAACATGTGAAACCTCAGCCAAAGCACAGTGCAAGAATCAAACAAAATCCATCTGTTTTAACTTAACATAACTTCAACACCTGCTGTATATATAAATAATAAACTGTCAGTCAGTCCAAAGCTTTACGTCAACCCTTTGTCACCGAGTTGGTCGGAAAGCTTTTATGCTACTCCGTGTACTTTTTCATGAACAAAATAAAAGCTTTACAATGAGACCAAGGTTTGGGTTTTTTTAAAGTTGCCTACCTGTACCTCCTGCAGTGAGCAGCCAGCCCGAGAACTCAAGGCGACAAGGACCATAAAACACCATCTCCCTGCTTTCACTCTGCAGACATCTGTCTCTGCAGACACTCTGTCTTTGCCTGATAGGTGTCCTGAGGACATAACCACACTAGAACATTCTTACCACACCCGAGCATGTTTGACCCCAAACTCCAGTTTGTTTGACTAGTGAGACTGCTGTGTTCCCTCCAAAAATCACCCAAATAATCCACAAAGTTAAAGCTTTAATGCTCCATTCACTTCGGGATAAAGGAAAGGAAGCACGGGTACAAAATATGGGGAATATGAGAGGAAAAATGAAGAATACTCACTCTGAAAGTTAAGCGCAGTGTGATGCAGGCTAGCAGTGGGTGGGGTGTAGGACAAATGTACGAGGCAGCCGAGCCTGGCAGCGCCCCAGCCTGTAGATAAAAACATGTTCAAGTTTTGTGACATCTGGTGTACATTCATCGGCCCTTTTATGTTTACCCAGTGGTCCTTTTACAAACTTGTCTATTGCTGCAGAGCTATGCATCATCTCATCTTAGCCTTGCTGCAGGTGCACCCCAGTTTGAGAAAGGATCCCTTAAGGATAGTCAGAAAAAGAATTAGGATGAACTCAAGGAGACGGCTGTGTAGAAATGATGCAATGAAAGCCAACCAACTCAGTATTGATGCTTGTTACATATATATTTCACTCTTTATGCAAAACTCTGAATCATTGGAGGTTTTTTGACCAAAGAAGTGAAAAAGTAGTGCTTTTTTTTTTTTCCTTAATGGTTTCATGCATCACAATGTGAAGTCATTACTGCAGAATTTAGCTATTTGTTCTTTTTTGCTCATTTCTCTCAAAAGCTGTCATTGCCATTCAAATAAATGTCTTTGTTGATGCTCTTTAGCACAGAACATCCACGCAAATGCGATGATACATTTTTCATGAAAATGGTTACTTGCTCTTCTACACATCAGCTGACTGCTGGTGTTTTTGTCTTTCCCGTGGAGCAAATAAAGAGATGCATTGTCTTTTCCAATGTAGCTGAGAAACCACAAAGTGCTCCAAATGCAAACTTTATGCTTAGAAAATCAAAGGAAAGCAACAGCAAAGCGATGCCCAATGAGTGGAGAGGTAAACAGGGGAACGGTATGGATCATGTCTGCAAAAAATAACTTAAAAAGAAAGTAATTTTTGTGGTTTCACACAGCTCCCATCAGAGGACTACTATGAATAAGTCTTCTACACAAAACAGCAGTCGTCTGCATTTTGATTGATGAAACAAAATGAAAGTGTATAAAGTGAATCCCAAGAAAAGGAGAAATGTTCTCCTGCAAAGTACCCGGTCTCAGTACGTCTAGATCTGCTGCATAGCCGAGTCTCTGCTCCTTCAGCCTGCAGTCAGTCTCTTAAAAGCAAATGTTTTTCTTTAACAACATACCAATAATAAATCTAAAAGACACACAAAAAATGCTGTACTTCTTTTACAGTTTTCTTGTTCATGGAGAAAAGTGTGATTAATTCACTGCAGACTGTAGACAGTGGAACATTTATAAATGCTGACCCTATAAATAAAATTAGGACGACTCACCAACCGAACAGTCATAGCAACATCATTTATATGCATAAGTTAATCTATTCAGTCTGTACTAACCTTTATAGCTGCAGCTACTTTTTCGCTTCAGTTCAGTTTTATTTATTTGGCACCAAATCACAACAACAGTTGCCTCAAGGTACATTATGTTTTAAGGGAAAGCTCATATAATAATAAAGAGAAAACCCCAACAATCAGACGACTCACCATGAGCAGGCACGTGGAAACAGCAGGAAAGAAAAACTTCCTTTTCAGAGGAAGAAACCTCCAACAGAACCAGGCTCAGGGAGTGGAGGCCATTTGCTGTGACTCACAGACAGGACAACAGGGAGCAAGAGAAAGTTATAGTTGACTATTAATTATTAAAATCCAAATAGGTGTATAAAAATGAAAAGAGGCGAGCTCCCATCAGCCTAGGCCTATCGCAGCGTAGCTAAGGGAGGAGTCAGGGTCACCTGATCCAGGAAAGTTTTAAGCCTAATCTAAAAAGTAGAGAGGGTGTCAAACTGGGAGCTGGTTCCACAAAAGAGGGGCCTGAAGTTGCAAGGCTCTGCCTCCCACTCAACATGTGTTGTGTGGTGCTACTATGAGGTCTTAAAAATGTGATGGGTCTGATTATTCACTAAGTATTTGAAAGAAAGGTTTTTTGAAAGCTGGAATATGTTTCCTGAACCCTCAAAACCTTGGGCAAACACACTCATAAAATGAGTAAGGTATTTACATCCACAAGGTATCCCATAATTTTATAATACTCTGCATCTCTTAATGACATCAGTAGAGGTGTTTCCCTGCTCTGGATTATGGGAATAGACAGATTAATGTTTTAACACAAATCACCTGTCAATCACACACCAGTGTGATGAGACCTGAAACAGAAAAAAAGAACCTGTAACCAGGGTGATGCAACAATGTTGTTGAATGACTGTATTTGACATTAATATCCAGAATGGCTTTAGAATACCAATGGCAGAAAGCAAAGGATAAAAGCACAATAGGACTCATTTAAAGAGAAACTTCACCTTGTCATCGACTTGTTTTTTTTTTTGTTGTTGTTGTTTTTAAAAGAGCCAGTTATTAATGTAAACCAAAAGCAAGAAAAACTCAGTATCTATGTTGCTTTGTGTAAATCATGACCCTGTAAGTAGTTTCTCGTAGGAACTAATTTGTCTGCCGTATTAGACTGGCCAGCCTTATCACTGTGCAGAAGGAAACTGTGTTTACCTGTGACAGGATGTATGGATTTTATGTTGTTCCAACTGAGATTCAAACACACAAAAAATGCTTGAAAAATGTTCCTACTGTTGTTATCCTGAATTCCTATTTGTCCTCACAGAGAGAAATGGCAACTATTCAATGAAACTATATAGCTTGCATGTCCTGTAACAGCTGCTAGTTTGGGGTTCTGCTGTCAGAAGCAGCCCAGGTGATTCAGACATCTGAGTGAGACCTTGGCTGAGAGCTTTAGTCTCTGGTGGTTAAAGAGGTTAAAGGGTAATAAATTTCCTCCTGGGACCAACTGGGGAAATTACACGATATGGGTTCTGCTAACCGTCCTTTTAAGTGGCGTAACTGCTTTTTAACGACTTCCTCTCCATCCCTCTGAGTGCTTGTTTAGTCTCTGTCCCCCAGTCATATAGAAGAGATGCAAAGCTTTTTATCTGCTTTTGTGTCTGCTGTTGGAACAAAGCCATTGCTGTTTGGATGGGTGGTTAAAGACACTTTTATGTGTTTCTTTTTGAACCAGAATCTTGCTGATTTTTACAGATCAGCTCTACTTTGGCTGATCTTTGTGTTGAATGTCCTTTTAATCATCACTTACGACCTTAAAGCAAACTTTTACATTGTATATAGGATTGTTTTTATGTTCAAATCTGGTTGAATGAAAAAAAAATTGTTGCTGTGCAGGAAATGCAGTGGAAAAACAGTGTTTAGAGGCAGCTGAGGTCTTTTGTTTCCCTGTTAAATGAAGCTGAAACACAGCAGCACTTTGCATCTCTGGAGCAAATTAAATTAACATAAATTTACATCATGTATTGTAGTTCCGAAACTTTTAAGGCAAGGTTTTCTTTATGCTCTATGTGACATTATTGATGGGTATTAATATGCTTCCATCAGCCTAAACACAGATAAACATCAAAGCTGACTAAACGGAAGCGTGTTTTATAATCGCCAAATTCCTTCCAAATTACAACATTTGGAGAGCGAAGAGAAGTTACTTCTTGGTCCAAACTTTCACGACAGGCAATGAATTCCATACCTGCTCACCTGTTTTCTGTGTTAAAGGCAAAGACACCCTCCACAATGCAGACATCATGTTCCTTCTTTTTCTCTGCTCAAGATTTATATGTTTACTTGAAAATTATGTAAGAATGCAGTCCCCTGAATAAACACTGGATTCTCTGTTCAAACTGTCATCTCAGGCCTCATGAGGTGATGTCGCATGTTTTGATTGGGTGACTTGTTTACCCAGTGGGAGTAACCGGCAACTTCTTGGGCAGTGGACAGAAAAACAAAAACTTGAGCTGTAGTCCCCGCTTATTTTTCTTTTTGTTTTTCTAACTCTCTGAAGACAAAGAAACATAAAACAAATTAAGCATAATGTTCTCAGAAATCATTGATATAATTTCTGAGAAAAATCAACAGTTTATTATTTTTTCATTCAGTAACAATGAAATTATTTTACTGTGGATTGAATGCTAATAACGAACAAATAATATATCTGCTGCTGGGAGACTCTTCATTTGATAATCACTGTATAAATGAAACCTGTCTCCACGTCTACTTGACATTCTTTGGATTACTACTTAATATCTAAAAAGTGGGACTCCGTGTGTTTCATGTATGTTATTGCCCACTTTTGTTTCTGTCTGCATGCCTGTCAGATTATTTCACACTCCCATGGAGCATCCTCTGTAACTGCTGGCATTTTTGAATAATCATTTTGTTTCAGTATCACTCCATGCTCACATGACTCTAAATTACCCAAATACCATTAGGATTTCCGCTCATCTCTAATGTAACATGTGGACTAAATTTAATTTAACACACTGCTCACTCAAAGTTGGTGTCAAGTGTTATGAATAAACGTGCTCTCACCTGAATGAAGAGAGTTGATTAATGCGTTCCTGTGAAACAGCAGCAATCAGTGGTAAGAGAAGAGGCGGGTGGAGAGAAAGAGCGTTGACTCTCTGCTGCTGTTTCCTGCTGCACTTTGGAGATCTGATGGATAATTACCAGCAGCCTTCTCCCTGATTAGTGATCTGATGAGACTGCAGCACTACAGGCAGAAAACACATCGCCACCCGCCTGATTATATACGACATCGCAGACCTCTGTTGTCACTTTGTATCCATCATAATTGTTCTGGAAAATTGATCTGGAATTGCAGCGTGGCTTCTATGGTGGCAAAACACTGTCAAGTTTAGAAACATGATTAAGCAAGTGAATGTAACATGAGCAAACAAAAAAGAGCACACAGGTAGATATGTGAACTCTGTTGTGCTATTTCAGCCATTTCTAGCAGTTTAGTTGCAGCATAAGGTAATGCAGGTGACATTAGCCCAATATCCCCATTTTTCCACTGTTTTGCAGGATAAGGCTGGTGGTATTATATCATTTTCTTGTCACAATCCCCATAAAACAAACATTTAATTGCTTCCAATACAACACATGTATGATGTATAACCAAGGTGTGCAGTTAACTAGCTTATTTGTGTGCGATAGATTTCCATTGTTGTGCAATATTAAAATCACATGCAGTATCATACCATAGCACTACCATAAATGTGCACATTGCAGTATGCTTTATGTCCATCCCATGTACACTGTAGTAAACACAAAGTAAAGGGTGAACATGGAAATATTTACAGTCTGTTGATAGATTCATGTCTATTTTATTTATAGGCAATAGCAGTGCTATAGGCTCCAAAGTGCTTTAGAGACAGACACATTTGCGCTCCACTACCATTCTGGATCTTAGTTGGTTCCTCTCCCCTACATAAGCTACATATTTACTTTTTTATTAGATCAATATGAAAATTTGGGGGTCATTAAGCATCTGGGAGGAAGTTGGAATACCAAGAGAGAACCTGAAGTGACATGGAGAGGACCTGCAAACTCCACACAGTTAAACACAGTTACAAAAGTATTATATTTGCCTGACCTGAACTACACATTATTTCCCTAACCAAAAACTTTTTATATACCCTGTGCAAATATCACACATACATTAAAATTTTTTGCAAAAATTTAAAAGAATCAAGTTATTAAAGGATCGTTTAAAAAAATCTGGTTTCACAGAAGTATAAATGACTACTACCTCTTACCATGTAAAGCTTTTTCTCCATTGTCTTAGGCTATGTTCACACTGCAGGCAAAAACGCATCAAATCCAATTTTTTTGACCCTATGCGACCCATATCCGATCATGCTATGACAGTGTGAACGGCGCAAATCCGTTATTTTCAAATCCGACAGGGGTCACTTTTGTATGTGGTACTGAATCCGATACATATCCGATGTTTTAGAAAGCGACTGCTGTTTGAACGGTCAAGTCTCATTAAATCCGTCTTTTACGTCACTGACACAAGACAGACGCCCGAGAAGACATCGCCCGAGAAGACATCGTGAACGCTTCCTGGCCATCCAGTGTAGATGTCAGTGAAACTGTTGGGAAGACAACGTTGGAGAAACGTGAACATTTTATTTGTACTGTGTAATCTGCAGATTCTGACAGAAATCTGCAGCTATCCTTTGAAGCACCGCTCCTCTCTAAAACAGCAATAAGGATAATTATTAGGTTATTTACATTATTATGTAAATAACAAAATAACTTAAAACAAAAACTGGGAAACGTAAAGTCCGAAGTCTTTATATTAAGGGCCATCAGTCAAACAATATTGTTTGCTCTGGGTCTAAACAGAGCGCGTTGTGTGTGACGTCTTCTTTTGCGCATGCGGGCCGCTTTGAGCGTTCACACTAGAGCGCGTTTGCTGTCGCATTTTATTTGTAGTGCGAACGAGCAGAAAAAAAAATCGGATTTGATCAAAAAATCGGAATTGAGCATCAAGACCTGCAGTGTGAACGCAGCCTTAGTTACCAGGGTGACCAGACCTACCTCAGAAAGGTCACAAATCTTACATTAACAGCAAATGATCATTAACATTAAGGAGGCATTAACCTCCTTAAAAATCAACCACTATGGTTATTTTTCATTGATGTCCTACTGCTAAATTATTCATCTTTAGACAAGTCCAACCAACCAGTTCTCTCAGGTGTTAACCAAACAGTGACAGGAAAAAAGTAGTATAAAATAATAATAACGGTGTACAGGACACCACCACTATATCCTTTTGTCAAGTGAAAGCTGCGTGAAGGCGGGATAGGACTCAAAACAGCTTTATTCCTGAAAAGGACCAAAAAACTAAACTGAAAAAATACAAAAAAATAAACAGGCTCGCAGACAGAACACAGAGTACAGAATCACAGAGGTCATGACACAGACAAAGGAAAACACAGGGGTTAAATACACAGAAGGAGCAATCAGGAAATGGAAGACAGGAGGGAAACACAGCTGGGACAAATCAGGCCTAATGAGACAAGGGAAGTAAAACCAGAAACACTGACATGAGACAGTGTTTCAAAGTAAAAGAGGAAACATAACAGACACGTGAACTTGACAAGGGGATACAGAGGAGATATCAACACAAACAGATACCAGCAGACTAAAACTCTAACATAAACCACACAAAGAATATAAACTTAGAACAAACCTGTAACCCATTAGACAAAGAAAGCTAAAACACAATAAAATAAATAAAATAAAAGAACCAAAAACACAAAACACTTTTGTGACGCTACCCAACATGAACCAATTGTAAAACAACTGTTCATTCACCGTAATCAAATTCCCCATAAGCTTTCTTTTGCCAGTTTTTTTCTGTGTCTCCACACATGTGGAGGCAGCACCCATTCACGTATTTCCATGAAAAGGTTGAATATTCAAGTTTTTGTCTGACTATAAATGTCTTTTTGTTATCAACTATAATTCATTACCAACTTCAGAAATGAGGGAAAGTTTTCAAACTAGAGGGACGTGTGGCATCGAGCAGGGTTTCGTGAGAGAATCAACAGCATATCATGTGAGAAGTGACAGTTTTAAAAGCATCCTTAGTAATGCTCATACTGGGCATGACTTAGCTGGTGGGAGCATTTATTCAGTGGTCTCCTTGAACTAAGGTCCTTTTCCAGCCACATTTCCGCGACTCATAAATACCCTGTACATCATTTTGCAGTAATAAGCTAACTTGACATAGTATGTTTTACCGCTAATGACTGTAAACGGGTTGGTACAAATTTTAAAAAATAAAAATAACATTTTCTTGTAATTTCATCAAATATTTTATACAAGGTAAAAGTTCAAACTGTTATGAAGTTATTTTCTTATGCTGGAGAAATATTCGTATATTACACTAGGAGGGCACTGTGAGGGACAGAGTTTCAAGATTAGCCATCTCTTCATGGTCTGCCCTGATTACCTCCATAAGAGGATTTAATATTTCTCCTGATACATATCAATTATCAACACCAAGCCACCTTGGGGACTCTAAGTTTGATAATAAATTTTCTTGAACACTTTTCAACATCACCTTTGTCTCTTATCGCCACAGCAGATAATGATGTCGAAGGAGGTGAAGGGCTGAGGATGGTTTTTGACACCGTTACATCTACACAATGTCCACCATTAATTAGGAACACTGGTACATATCGTCCCCACCCGGCCAGCGTGCAACCTTTCAGTGATCCGATAAGAGTGCAGACATAGATCACTCGGCTTTGCTGTTCCACTGATTACATCTTCAGCCGCATTATGCAGAAGAAGCTCCATAAATAAAAGTGATCTGGCGAACACAGACTCACTAAACACCTCATGTATTATTGATATTGTGCTTGCAAACAGCCAGAGTTCATCCCTCTGACCGCTCACCGCTAAAGCTCATCTCTCAGAATGTCAACAAGACCTCAGTCTCACCTTTTCAACCTCCAAGTGTCATGACAGATGAAGGAAGGTAGAAGTGGTAGCAACGTACAGAACGTGTGTGAATCTTGTTTTTGAGCTTGTGAGGCAAACAAAAAGCACAAAGATATTACACAAGAGGTTTAAAACTATGAAACAGTACGAAGGGTGTTAACAGAGTTTCTTCAAGCTGCTTATCACAGAACTTTAGTGGACAAGGACGAGACAAGGACAAGAGAATGGAAGCTGAGATAAGCTAAGAGTGTAAAAATTATTATTTTATGATTCATGCAAACTTCTTGTCTCCTTTCACAAAAGAAAACATGATAGAAAACAATCAGGTGAATGAAGAGATCCAATTGTCTGAGATACAAAACTGACAGGTCATTTCATGAAGTCGTAATTTTTCACACAATAACTTTAGCATACTTAATAGAATTAGACTTTCATAATATGAATTTCAAAAGACCTTTTTGGCCAACCTGTGTGTACTATTTACATAGTAGATAGAAGTGAGTCAGCACTTGATCCTTATTAATTGCTCGATAATTCACCTTACTTTAAAAGTTACTAGTAGGTAAGAGCTAGCTTCATGTTTTCAGGGTTAATAAATTAATCAATTAATGAGGTGACTGTTGTTGTGATTTGGTGCAATAAAACCAATGAAACTAAACTGAATTGAATAAATACATTAACGGGATGTTAATATCTGCAATAGAATCAACTATACACCATTTCTATTACAAAGATATATTCCGAATTTAATACAAACAGTCCCAACAATACCCAAATCAAAACCAGCAATGAGGTGCCAGTAAACACACAAGTGCAAGGGCAGGACAGGAAACAGGAAACACAGACGGTAGCTCAACAGACACAACGACACAGGAAGGACTGGAGCGTATATACACAGAAGGCCTATAATGGAAGAGGTACAGCAGAGGGGTATACTAGAAAGCAATTTACACTCAGTCAGTCAGGCTTTATTTGTGTTAACTGGCTTTAGAAAACCTAAAACCCCATTTGGATATAATTGGTATCCAACTGGTATCCAACTTAGCATGTTGGGCCAGGCTTTGTGCTTTGGATTCTGTGTTTCTTGGATTTCATACATCCTCTGACCATAAAATTACCCCTATGATCAAACTAGAATCAAATATCAGATGATGATGATGATGGAAAAATGGGGATACAATGGGAATATAAAAAATATAAGAACAGAATGCAAGACTATTGTAAATAACACAAGACATTAAAGCTGCAGGAAATTGTTAGTAACAGGGTTTAGACAGAGTAGTAAAATAAAAGTTAACTTGAGTTATTATATTTTAACGCTGTTATTTATATGTACTGTAATGACTGCACATTAGATATGTTATATTTAATGTTTCATTTTGATGTTGAATTTTTTATGTTCCTCGTAGATTTTTACCAATATATTATCATCATCTCAATAACGTCCCTGATTATTGAGGTGGCTCTCACAGGGATCATTTTGTGTTGAACAAAAGTCACATGACACACAAAGCATCCCTTTGTATATGAATATGCACAACATGCTATTTCCTATTGTGTCAGTCAGTCTGTGCTTTTGAACATGTACTTCATGGACTTTTGTAGTTTTATGTTTTAATAATGTAGAACCTTTTCCTGCGAAAATACGTTTTTACTGGAAAAGCCCTCCTCAGTGTTGGGATGATGGGTTCATGTTTTGCCTTTCATTGACAGCAGTCTCATACTACTGGAATGTTCTTTTACCTAAACTAAAACACCTGTCCTCTGTATTTGATATGTGTTTAATGAAACACTAAGTCCTATTCATACAATCTAGTTAGTTAAAATTAATGTTTAAAATAAAAGATCCTGTCAGTCTTTACTACCTCCCACTGTAGGCTCTGGCCTTGTTGGGTATGATTTGTTTTTGGCTCCAGTCTCAAGGATTTTAACCTCACTTGGCACAGTTCAGTGCTCGCCAAGGCTTTCTTGCCACTAAGGACAGTTGAATGTGAACAATCCTGCACTTCCAAGGGAACTTAGAAAGTTCCTAGAAACTTTTTAGGGGGTAAGGTGTTTAAAGTTGAAAAACATTCGATTGAATAGCGAACAGGTACATTTAAATCAAATTAAGACAAGTAATTTCTGCAGGTTTATCTGTCTTTCTGACACAGAAATACAAGTTTGATCAATGTGGTTTTTATTAATGAATTGCATGAAGGATTTTAGACATAAAGGAGTTTTAAATTTATATCAAGCTATCCCAGGTCACATGAACAATACTAACACCATTGCATAAAAGGTTAAAGACTAGAGCAATAACTGTAAAATAGTAGTAGCAACAAGTAATAACAGAGCACAAATAGAGGAGAATACCCAGGGGTTAAAATGGGCCAAAACAATTAGGATTTACTGAGTAATTAAATCTGATAGGCAGATTAATGCATCATACTGTTGAATGATATAATTTTTCATTCATGGAGATACTTGCTCCATAATCAGAAAATGACATACCACAGTCCTGATCACACCTTCAACACATCTCATGTTGTTGTTATGTTATGAGTTTTTGGTGCAGATGTCAAAGTTCAGCATCTCACCACTATGGAAAAGAAATGAGTATAGATGAAGTAACATTTTTTAAGTGGCAGGTTATTTCAGATGTAACTTTCCAAATAGCTCAAAAAATAGTAGCAAACATATAATGTCTCTGAGCATTTTGTCACACATTATGTCACCATAGCTAAATTTAAAATTGCTGTATTCACCAGGGAGAGAAGAAAATGATGTGCGACACTCTCAGAGATGGAGAAAGGTCTAAGAAACACAGGAAAGGAGAAGAAGATGAAATATTTTCAAAGGTTACGACTGCTCGGCATGTGAAATTTGATGAATTGGAAATTTAAAGCTTACTTGTGATGCCCTAATTCAATCTCACTAGCGTTCTTTCTCTATTTTATTTATATATATATATAGTTTGACCGGTTTGTTTTGTTGGGGGCGCAGCTGTAGAAGTAGGGTGACGCAGGTGGGGCAAAAGAATACACTTTAATTTCCTCGTCAGACGCACTGAACTGCAGCACAATAGATGCTGCTCCAGCTCCTTTCCTTCAATGCATGAAACATGGTCACATTAGTATGTATTCAGAAACACACACACAGAGAGGTAAAAACAGGTGAAAGTGAAAGATATAATGTGCACTTGACAAAAAATTAGTGCAAAACAAACATATGTCATCACAAGGAGGGGGAAGTGAGCTCCAAGCCGGCATGATATTGTACACGCTCACAGGACAGTTAGTTAGTACCAGGCTGGGCCCTCTTGTGCTTTCAGAACTGCCTTTGTTCTTCATGGTGATTTGAGAGGATGCTTTTTTTCTCTCCATATTTTCATCAATGTTTATGTGTTTTGTGCTTTTTATAACTTGTAAATTTCATAACCTGCAACCTACAATTCTAAAATAGTCTAAACACTCAGTATATTTGGATGTCCAGATTTGGTATACGCTGATGAACATTACTTCTTGAGCCTCCTAGCATGAATATGGAGCATTGCTGTTGGTTTTGACATCTGCTGTCACCATCAGTGACAAATGAAAGAGACAAACAGACACCATGCAGACACCCACTGGTGGACAAACACAGGATAAAGAGAGCAGGAGGTATTAATGACTCAGCAAGTATTGAAACTAGTGCTGACAATGGCAACTTAAGAGTGTAACAGAAACTTTGTGCAGCCCAAATGCTGAATGTTGCAACAAGAGGAGATAAGGTGCTTGATTCTAAGCTTTCTGTGTGAATGTCTGGTTTTAGTCCAAGTGTGAACATTTCTTGGCATTCCTACACATTGCTCTACAGCTCTTTAAAATAGTCTCACTTGCAAAAAATTTAATTGAGAATTGAAATTTTGCTAGAAAACATACGGACCTGAATATCTGGTCAGTTGTACTTATAATATCCTTAAGCACTGTGAAACTCCTTGCATCCATAATCACTACCCACACTGATTTTACCCCACAATACAATCAGATCTGTAGGCGTTTTAAGGTTCCAATGACATCTACTATTTATACCCATCTGTGCTGGCAGCATCCAGCCTGTCATGCTGTGTGTCAAATTCCCTCAACTCCTCCATGTAATTATTCAGTTTCTGCTCCTGTAATACATCAGTAATGCTGTTTATTGCCCAAGGTCAGAGCAGAGGGGCTAGGGAGCCAAGCCTGTGATGGATTAATAGTTACCAAGGCTTTGAACTCTCTGCGACACTGACACATTTCAGCAAATCAACAAAAAACAGACTCTTTTTCTCTGACACTTGGGAGAAGCGGGCTGAAAATATGGCCTCGGTGTTTCCTAGTGTTCCACTGTGATGTAAGTCCTCATAAGCAGTAAACACAGGGCTAAATCACATACCTCTCGAATGCTCAAGGAAACCTAAATGGACTTTGCTTTTTCGGGAATCACAATTACCTTATCAAATTGATGAAAATGGGTCCTTTAGCAGCTGTTAACAATAAATGAATTTGTGAAGACAGTGGCCTTTTTCATTCACATTTCATTGTTGCAGTGTGCCTGTGAGGGCTAAGAACATTGATTCAATTCACCCCTGAGTAATTCTTCTTTGCACTTTTCATTTTTACCTAAACACCTAATCATTCAGCCTCGTTCCATCATCTCAGAATCCAGTGTGGTTCTGGTTTGTGCTGCTAAAGGACAATAGGCCATTCAGCTGCTTTTTAAAAAAAATAAAGATAATTTTCAGATCACCTTGAACTCAAAACACTGCATTTGCCTCAGGTTGTGTGTTCAGCTGCATTTTACTCAAACATCCATATAACATAAACACTCTTGTAAGCTCTGCCTCAAACACTTCCTTTTTTGGTTCATGGCCTTGCCACAATTGATAAAAGAAGTTTGCAGTCTTCAGGGTTTTAGCCTGAGTTGCTCCTTGAGGCTTTCATAGCTCTGTAGTTGAGTTCAGTTCAGTAGTACCAAATCACAATAACAATCAAGGCCCTTTAAATTGTAAGATCCCCCTATGACATGGCGACAGTGGGAAGGAAAAACTCCCCGTTACCAGCAGTAGAAACAGGCTCTGCTGTGATCAGTTAGGGGTGATGGGAGGGAGACAGAACCAAAATCACACCGAGGTGTCGTGGTTCTGAGTCATTTTGTATTATGATATATTATTTAAAGTTCATTTAGTAGCTCTGAGTTGATTCTGTTTAGATTTAGGCTCCACTTGTGTCTTTTTCCTGTGTCCCTCTCTGTGTGTCTGTGTTTGTGTGAGTCCTTATGTCTTGTTTCCTTCTATGATTCATGCAACGCTTCCCCTGAGTGCCATGTCTTCCATGTTATGTCACTGTTGTGTTGTGCTTTCACATGTACAGGTTTTGTGTTTTTGGTTCTTTGATTGGGTTTATTATATTTTTCTTTGTCTTATGGGTTATAGGGTTGTTCTGAGTTTAGGTTCTCTGTGTGGTTTATGTTAGAGTTTTACTCTTTTGGCTTCTGTCTGTGTTCATTAGTTTATTTCTCCCCTGCCTGCTGTATCCCCTTGTCAAGTCCGCATCTCTGTGTTGTTTCCTGTTTTACTTTGAAGTCCGTGTCTCGGGTTAATGTATCAGTTTTTGCTTCCCTTGTCTCGTTAGCCCTGATTTGCCCCAGCTGTGTTTCCCTCCTGTCTCTCATTCACTGATTGCGCCCTCTGTTTTTTTTAAGCCCTGTGTTTTCCTCTGTCTGTGTCATGATCTACTGTCTACCATGCTGTGCGTTTTGCCTGTCAACTGTTTTGTTGCTTAGTTTATGTTCTCAGTTATATTAGGTTTCTGTTGTCTACTATCCCGCAATAAAGCTGAGTTTTTTTGAGTTTACGTTCCGGTCCTTTGTGAAGCTCACTTGTCAGTCTACATCTCAGTGTTTCCTGTTTTATTTTGACAGTCTCGTGTTCCATGTTCATTACGTCTAGTTTTGCTTCCCCTGTGGCGTCCTGTTCATTTGTGTCGGTGTGCTCCCCGTGTGTTTCCACTTTCCTCTTTATCCTTCTGTATATTTAAGTCCTCTGTCTCCCTCTGTTCACTGTTGGATCGTCTGCTAATCTCCCCAGCGTTTCCGTGGTTCAGATATTCAACTATTTCCAGGTTTTGTGTATTTTAGGTTTTCCCACTTTAGATTTTATGTTAGTCTCTTCTGTAGTTGTTTCCCTCATTTGGTTTACGTTTGTGTATCCGCCACAATAAAGGTTCACCTTTTGCTAAGTCCAGTTTTAAGTCTTATCGTCTGCTTTTGGGTCCACACCTCATTCACTCCACACGATCTGCCATTGCAGATTGTGACATGAGGAAGGAAGCCAGAAATTAATAATAACTAATGATTAAATGCAGAGTGATGTAAAAACACATTGAGAGTGAAAAGAGGTGAGTGAAGAAGAAACAGTCAGTGTAACTTGGTTAAATAACCTGCTTGAAAGAAAGGAACTTTGGACTGAATGTGAACTGCCACATTCTTTCCTAAATAAGATTAGGAATTTGGGATGCTTAATTATAAAATTTAATCAAGAAGCTCTCTCTCTATATATGTAAATTTTATTTATTAATTAATATAACAATCACTTCAAGGTGCCTTAAGAGTGCCGACTGCTAGTTTACAGAGATTCGTGCACACTCCTTCATTCAGTAACTGTGCATAGCAATAAGTGCCATGATGGGGATCAAGATAAATTTGTCAAACGTATCTTGCACTCAACACTGCTACTTCTTTCCTGCTTTCCATCTTTCATGCAAAACAGTGCATTGTAGCACTATGTATAATGAAAATGGTAAAATGAAGACAAGTACAGGTGAATCTAAGGTCAGCTGCCAGCCTCAAATCTTTCCTTCCTGAGTAAATCCTCAAAATTAGAAGCTGAAAAAATTTTAACTGAATAAGTTACATTTTTAACTTAACTTTTGTCAATGATCTCTCCTTTCACATTTCACTTCCATCTGTCATGTAATAAGCGATAAAGGACCTACTTTATTAAATGCAAAAGTTCATTGTTCTTCACTGTTGAAGGTGCAAAAACACTATCACGTGTCTGAGTGATGCATTTGAAGATCATCGTCATACTATATACACATCATCATATCAGGAGCTGCCATGTTTGCTGATAAACATGCTGAAAGTCATACCATATACCCACTACGGATGCATGACTACTGATTGTGGTTAAGATAAAAACACACACATGCTGACAGTGTTTATTCTGTATGAAATCAGCAGTTTTACTTACTTGCAACATCTTCCCAATCACACATTCGGAAGCAAAACTGAGGCTCGGGCAGGGCAGTTGGTAGTTTTTTAACCATTTGTCAAAGCATCTGGCACGCCTCATAACATCTCAACAAAAACATCACACATGAGTGCATTTGACGGGCTTCTATTTGACGATAATCCAGAGAATCTGTGTGGAAAGCTAAAAGCATAGTGAAGCAAGGAGGAATGATGTTTTTATCTAATTTCCTATTTAACTGTCATCTTCACTTAATCTCATTGGAGTGTGATGTGCTCACCAACACACTCTCCTACCTTCTATGGTCTGGGAAGGGTAGGAGACAATAAAAAGGCTCCAGGTTTATATTCCTTTTACAAAGCCATAATTGGATACGCTGACATGTGTCAGTGCGGTCAGGTAGAACAGTGCAGTCGGATCCTGGCACTTTAATCATCTAGTTGTGTGTACATCAAGCAGGTTATAAAGTATACTTGCATTAGGCTAGGATCCAGCGTGGTCTCTATTGCAGCATATCTAAGGGAGGATTCACAGATACACAAAATTACAAATCTTATTGTGCCAACTGCACAGAGGCTTTAGGTTTCATACTGTCAACTGTGCGATCACTCAGCATGTTGTTTAAAAAAGTAAAACAAAAAACACATGACTTTTATTTTTGAAGTCAATCACTGACAACTTCTGACCATCTGCTAAAAAGCCTCCCAGGTACGGATGTCTATGTTTGTGGTAAGAGCAAGAATCAAAGCAACACTTTGTGGTCCCTGTTCTCTGCCAGTTGAAAAAGTGTGAACCTTTTTTGTTTTTAATGCAAATATATCTATTTATAAATACATTAAAATATATTAAATATGTTAAAATGCATATTAGATGACTGTATTCCATTTTAATGAGCACAATCTGCAATGGCAACTTGCTCATCTAAGAGGTGCTGTTAGTTCCACACATTAAACTGGACTATTCAAGTAGAATATTCTCTTTCCTGCCGTCTGTTAAATCCACATTAAATGAAGGCAGTAAATTAGCGAGTAAAGCCTGTTAGACTAAAGCTCAGGTGTCAGACGGCATTCTTTTCTACTCTTGATTCTGCATAGTGTAATGATAGTGGAAATCTCAATATGGTGATCTCAGGCACACTGCCCCACCCACTTCCTGTTCAAACCCTCTGTTTGCAAGAGGCAGCCAATCTTAAGAAAGCTGACTTGAGTAGAGGAGGAGGGAGCTAAAACAGCTTGTTTCAGACACAGGATGAACTGTGGGCCTGCAGCTGGAGATAAATAAGCATTACCGTAATTGTCAGGCTATAAGCCGCTACTTTTTGCACACGCTTTGAACCCTGCGGCTTTTAGTCAGGTGCGGCTTTTCTATGGATTGTCCATGATTTTTGTGATATTGTATGAGGATTTGTTTTGTTTGTTCCGCTGTTGTACGGCACTACGTTGCCTGGCGGAAGGGCATGTGATCAGACACACAGTATCGGGGTTCAAGAGTGGTATGTTGGTCACATGTCCGTCCGCCAGGCAACGTAGTGCCGTACGAAGTAGCACGAAAAACAAACTTCAAAGTAGCGCTACGCGTTCAGCGGGAGGCGTAGATGATGAGCGGCGATAAACTTGCGAAAAGCAAGTTATGCCCAACTCCACCGGTGGATTCTAACAGCGTGGAAAAGTGTGAAAACATCCACGATCACCAACGGATTTGAAGGGCTGGACTGCTGCATGATGGAGAGGAGGACACCGCCACGGCCCTTCTGAGGGTGTTCGACTCTGACACTGACAACGAGGATTTTTTTGGTTTTGAAAGTGACAACAAAGGAGAGAAGCGGAGAGTGGATGACAAAGCCATCCTGAGCCTGTTTGTTTCCGACACTGGAGGAGAGGACTTTGGTGGTTTTAGAGCGCAGGAAGAAGAGAAAGATGGTGGTGAATGACTGACTTTTCTTCTTGTTAAAGCCGTGTCACTGCACCTGAGCCTAAAAGGTGGTCTGAATCTATTTTTCTGGTGTGCTGTAGGTTATTGTTATGTACTACATTTGTTACTCATTTATGAAGCACAGCACATGTTTCGTACTTGTAATTACCGGTACTTGTACATATACCTAAAAAGTTATGCAAATATGTACCCCTAACTTGTTTTTCAAAATATTAATAAAAGGGGTGTGTCTCCAAACAGCCGTCTCTTTCCTGACAATTCGCTTTGTGCATATTCTCTTACATATGATAAGTCACCATTGAAACACCTGCGGCTTTTAGTCAGGTGCGGCTAATGTATGTACAAAACATTTTCCCCTGATTTTAGCTTGTGCGGCTAATATTCGGGTGCGCTTTGTAGTCCGGAAAATACGGTATTTTGAATACTGAATCGTGGATTTTGACTTTGTGGTTTTGGAAATGAACAGCTATAGGGAAACCCAAGTAAAAAGGAATCATATAGGTACCAAGAATACCAAAAAACAACAAACAAAAAAATAACATTCAGCAAACTATTGCACAGAGAGGGGCTGTCAAAAGTAGTCCCAGAACCAGTGTTTACTCTAAAGACAGACATCTACTATTTGTGCTCAAGTTCTCACTTCTTCGCTCTTTTGCTTCTACTCCTCCGAAAGGTGCACTAGGCCCGTTATACCCCATACTCCGCTCTTCCTGGGACGCTTTTATTCTCTTCTGCCCCCTCATCTTTCTTCTTCTCTCATCTATAATTTCTTGCCTACCACCTACACTGTTCTGTGAAGATACATACTGATATTCAGCTACGCATAAAATCAGCACAGTTCATACCGCTAGTGGTGCAAGTGTTACTAATGGTTTTTCAAAACCATTTTAATTGGCTTAATGTGAAGGCTCCTGACTGATGTGACAGTAATTTTGCCAGATCTAAAGCATTAACAAACTGAGGCCTTTGCTGTTCAGAAATCCCTCCCACTCCTTCCTACCAGCCCACTCACTGTAAGAAAGACCGTGAAAATAGACACAATGAAATTACAATCTCTTCTAATTATAAAAAACCATTTAAATACTAATGGTTGCATAGTCTTTGTGCAGCACTCCAGATATTCTAATGAACATATGGCATAGATTAAATTGCTGGCAGAGCAGTCAACAGCTGATTTTGGCAGAAACTGTTTCTTAATTTTTCTTTAAATTTTGGCTGTTATGATGATAGCAGTCATTGACTCATATAAGTCAACTTTAAGGTATGCAAAGAGGAAGCCCATACAAATGCTTTTGCTTCAAATATTAAACAACTTAAATGTAAACTAGCAAAATGGAACACACCAACAAGGGTTAGTGCCAGAATTGAAGTGAGAGTCCTGGGCAGCTCAGGGTGAGCCAAATGAGGAACCTCAGTTTTAAGCTAATTATCACCAAGAGCTGCCAGCACTGCCTTCAGGATTGTGTAATTGGCATTAAAATAGGAAAATCTGTCATTTTCTCTGGTCCTCTACCAAGTGGACCAAATGACTTTGTGCAGACTGCATGTATTATATAAATCAAATACTGAATGGCACCTTTTGAATGAATTTTTTGCCTACTCGGTCCACAGACTGCTTTTTCCTGCTTTATTAGGTCCATCTCTAGTTTATTCTTTGAACTTCCTTCTTTTGATTTCAGGTTGGTTCAAACAGCCTATTAAACATTTTTCAAGGTTGGGAGCATAGACTGAGAGGCTATATGTCCTCACATCTCCATACTGGTTTAAAAGAAAACATTCATTTAACATTAAATATCATTGTTTGATAATCTGACCTTCCACCACTTTAATTTTGCTGGAAAATTATAGTATAATAACTAATGTTCACCAGACTCCTGTGCAAGAAAGCGTCACTTTTCTTCTTTAAGCCCTGGCAGCCATTATCACTTGTGCATTATGTTGTAAAAACAGTCAGTGACAGAAATGTAGGGGCAAGTTAAGATCCCCTCTTTCCCCCCAAGAAAGCTGTGTCAGCTTATTTACCAGCACCCTTGTTGACAGATTACCTCTTTCTTGTTTACATCCAATGGGGAGAAAGTCAGGAAGTTCAATCTATGGGTACATATTGCTCAGAGAGTGCTTGGTTTTCCGACATGCACTTTGTAGTGCACAAACCGTGTGTGCATTAAGTAAAACTGGACGCTTCTTTAGGTTTGCACTCTTCAGCCACACCAAAACCGCCACACAGTCCAACAGTGGTCCTGTGGGCTTCATATAAACATACATTCAAGATGTGTGTTTTTTACCCAGTGGTAGAGAACAAAACATTTCAGTGCCACAGGCCTGTGTACACTGTGTCTCTGGGGTTGGTTGTGGTGGGGCTTCCATTGATTAGACTTGCTCTTTTCCAGCAAGTGCTTGGTCAGGTTGAGACCTGGGGAATTTAAGAGGCTGTGAATTCTTTGTCCTGTTTCTCACATCATTCCAGAAATATTTTTTGTCTGTGTGGCAGAGCTCATTATCCTGTTAAAAGGGGTCACTGCCAGCATGTAATGCCTCTACCATGAAGGGTTGTAGGGTTATACTTAGCATAAAAACCTTATTTAGTTAGGTGGTACCTACAACATTCACATAAATCACATGATTTCCCAGCAGACAACTACCCAGAGCATCACACTACCTCTGCTAGCTGGTTGCCATCCCATGATACATTCTGCTGCCACTTCTTCCCAGATGAGTCATAGTATAATGTAAAAGCATTTTTACTGCAAACTGAGTTTCTCAAGTTTCACAGTGATCACTGGACGAAACAAAAGCCCTTCTGCTACATGCAATTCTCACATATCACTCCATTGTTAAAGTCTTTGAAATGTGTCCAGTTAGGTGCAGGTATCAGATGAAAATCTTCACTCTTATCTTTGTGGCCTTAGAGGAGTCCCCCACTTATATCATCCATCTTCTCCGCCCTTATTTTCCAAAGTGCTATTCCAAGGACCCGTTTAAAAATGGGCTTACTCCCTCTATGCACCATTGACTCTGTGGCTTCTTGTACAATAGAGCCGAAAACTCTCTATTTAGACAGGCATTTGGATAATGTTGTTGTGTATTATGTTGTTTTTGTCTGATGTATTATTAAATTCCCTGTAAAGAACTTTGTAATAGATTCTTGTCTTAAAAAGTGCTATATAAATACATTTTGCTTTACTTACCTAACTACTATGTCCACAATTGTAGTTGGTATACAGTCACACATTAACTGGAAGGATAGGTTTAGAGTTTTTATATCTTACTCTTTGTTTACTCTGGAGCCTAGATGAGACACAAACCTGTTATCACTAGCTTGGGAAGCCAGTGGTCTGTCCTTTAGGCTGCTGGGGCTGCTGCAACTGTCAGACAGCCACCATCTAAAAGTAGGTGTTCTGACTTGAAATCTAATGGGCAGTCATCATTCAGGTTAAAACCTGATCATGGCAGCCAAGTCGCTGCTTTTTTTTCCTGTTAGGAGTTCTGAATGTTCTATTTCAGAAGATTCATTCATAACCAGTGTTGGTCAAGTTACTTGAAAAAAGTAATCAGTAACTAATTACTGATTACTTCCCAAAAAAGTAATCCCGTTACTTTACTGATTACTTATTTTCAAAAGTAATTAATTACTTAGTTACTTTTTAAAAACACGATTTATCACCTGAATAGGTGATAAAGCGATAGATCTTTCAGCCCAATTCTACTTTTTCTGCATAATCCATCATACAAAATGTAATCAAATGGAAAAGTCTCCTTTTTTAAAACCTGTTTTATCAGTTTTAATCTTTTAACTTTATGCATCAAGCAAAAATTAAATTATATGCACCATTCTCTGACTTGAAGAAATTTGTTTAACATTTAAACCTATTTTCTGCACATTCCAGCACATAAAATAAAATATTTTTTGTGTTTACACTCACTCTTTCAAATAGATGCAAGTAAAACACAGCAGAAAATAAATAAAATCAAAGACTAGCGGTCCTGTTGCTCTATTTTCACCTGTAAAGCAGGCGGAGGTTTACCCTGGTGCAGGTGTGCCGCAGCGGTCAGTGGAAGAATCCGCGAGTTTCTCTGTGAATTTCCCATTACGTCGTAGCGCACTCGGTGCTTGTTTAGGGTTTTTTTCCGCTGTAAATAGAAGTTTTCTTCCCACGCACAATGGACGCTAATGTTTTTGTCACTTTTTATGGAATCAAACTCAAAGTAAGGTCAGTACTTCCACGCTTTAAACGCTGCACGCTCATACTCTCTCCTGCACTCGATATATGATCCATTGTTGATCTGCACACAGCTGTTGTCACTAACGCCGCACTCGCTTATGTCACTGTCATGAGACATTCTCGCAAAAAAATCACGGTTTTAGTAACGCAGTAACGCAGCGTTCCTACGGGAAAGTAACGGTAACCTAACCTACAGATTCAGTGACAGTGGGCTTTAGACAGGTACAAACGCAAACCAGAAAAATTTGTGACAGCATGGAAAACACAAACAAAAAAGTATTTTTCCATTGCAGACAATACGAACACAAAATGTTTCATATTTTTTCTGGTCAACTTCATTTCATTTGTAAATATGCATCCTTTCCTGTCATTCAGACCTGCAACACGTTCCAAAAAGGTTGGGACAGAAGCAATTTAGGGCTAGTAATCAGGTAAATTGGTTAAATAATGATGTGATTTAAAACAGGTGATGTCAGCAGGTGATTGTAATTATGATTTTATACAAAAGCAGCATCCAAGAAAGGTCAAGTCTTTAGGAGCAAAGATAGGCTGATATTTGCCAGTTTGCGAAACTGGTGATTCTTGTTCACAAATACAAGAGAAAATTATTGAAATGTGTAAAACCAATGTTCCTCAAAGAAAGATAGGAAGAGATTTGGATATTTCACCTTCAACGGTGCACAACATAATTAAAAGATTCAAAGAATCTGGAGGAATTTTAGTGCGTAAAGGACAAAGGCGCAAGCCAAAGCTGAACAACAGTGATCTCTGATCCCTCAGGTGGCACTGCATCACAAATTGTCATTCATCTATAAGTGATATCACTACATGGGCTCAGGACTACTTTGGCAAACATTTGTCAAGTACCACAATATGTAGTTACATCCACAAATGCCAATTAAAACTGTACTGTGCCAAAAAGGAAACCCGATGTTAACAGTGTCCAGAAGCGCCATCGACTTTTCTGGGCTCGGAGGCATCTGGGATGGACGATCACACAGTGGAAACGTGTACTGTGGTCAGATGAATCAGTATTTCAGGTATTTTTTGGGAGAAATGAACTCCCTGGGCTCCGGACCAAAGACAAAAAGGATCATTCAGACTTTTACCAGCAACAAGTCCAAAAGCCAGGGTCTGTCATGGTATAGAGTTGTTGCATTTTGAAGTGCTAAATGCGACAACGAAGACCTGTTTGCAGGAAGAATGGGCCAAGATTACACCTGAAACACTTCATCACTTGGTGTCTTCAGTCCCTAAACATCTTTTAAGTGTTGTGAAAAGGAATGGCAACATTACAAAGTGGTAAATGCTTTACTGTTCCAACCTTTTTTGAAATGTGTTGCAAGAACCAAAATTGGAATTCATGTTTATTTTGAAAAAAACAATAAAATTCATGAGCAACACATTAAATAATGTTGTTATGTGCACATCCCTGAAGCTTGGGGTCAACTGCCAACTATGGTGATAATTAATATCATCAGCCTGCAGTTTGCCACTTGCTATCGTTCAGCCTCGTCTCCACATAGTTTTTAAAGTAACCATTCTCCTGTGCAGAAGGCTGATGGCAAACCGTGAGTTCATGCCTCTTACTGAGAGCGCTAATGTGAGGCTTGCATTACTTCTTTTTAATAATTACCATTTTCAATCTTTGATAAGTCAGTGTCAAACGCAGAGACAGGGTTTTTTTTTCCTTTGGTCAAAAATAAATTTGAACCTTTTTCAGTCTTCAGCGATTATATGAACGATAAATGGTTCTGAAATTGGTTCTGAAATTAGTCTCAAGAGATGTATTGACGTACTGATTACTGATTGCTGTGATATCACTGCCGACCATTAATGATTCATCTCCAGACTCTGCAAAGCTGGGTGAATAACAAAATGGGGGAAAATCTGCATAATGAAATTAAAGTGAGTGCTGTGAGGCAGAACACCACCTGTGACCCTTTCTCCCTTACAGGCTGCACAAGGAAATGTACAAGAGATGATAAGACAGCAGCAGTCAAGGTAAAAGACGGATTCCCTTGAGGGCTTACCTGATTTGTTTGTTCTGCCTAATGTGGCTGCAATGGTTAAAAAAAGGAAAAAGGAGGATAAAAGGGAGAAATAATAATAATAAAAATAATCAGGTAAAATAGTAACCACAGTATTGATCATGAATTAGTGTGTGCATGACTCATTAGTTATTTTTGGAAACGTTTCCCTGTGTCAGCAGGAGTTCATGCACAAGCAGGTTTGGAAAGTGGAATGACAGGTTTTTTGTGTTGTGCTCATCTTCGGGGAGCCCACACTCTGTCACTGCAAAGCCACCACAAGAAACAGACAGTGAACATGTCTTAATCTCTTGACTGCTATTTTTAAATAAAATGTTGAGTTTTAGACTATGCTTAGCTTTAATAGTTATTAATAGTATGATATTAAAATTAGTTTTAACAGCTTAAAAATGAACAGATAACAAAAACTATCAGCTGATGCGACTGGTTACAAGCTCTGATACTACACCAGAGATGCACAATGTTGTACTATTTACCCCAAAAATCTGGTGATGTCCGCTGATGTCACAGGTAGGGCAAAATCCCAGGAAGAAAAAAAGATACATTTGCAGAAAGGCTCTTTCCAGACATTTTGCACTGAAAGTGAGCTGTTTGGGGATATGCAGTCATAAAGTTGTTTTCTTATACATGTAGCATTTCATTTCTTAGAAAATATACTGGCTGCTGTAAAAGAGAAAAGATTGTTTTTTTTCAGTAATTGGTTGCTTCTCTACATCAGAGATGTTACTGGTACACAGTTATATGTGCGATTACACTGGCCAACAAGCATTTTGCTTCTGACGTTCTTTCACCTGTACTTTAATAAATCTCACTTGCTGACTTCAAATGTAAAAAAAAAAAAACATTTTCATCTAGCATGTGTAATTATTTAAAAGTTCTTTTCTAAGCATTTGACAGCTAGGATGTTTGGAGAGAAACAGCAATGCGTTTCAGCATTTAAGAAATACATTTGGGCTCGAGAAAAGTGAACCCAAAATTGAGCAAGGCGTTTTTGTTGGTCCCGAAGTCCATTTAAAGGGGTGCACTGATGGTTCATGTTCCATTCGGGAACTTTGCTTTTTGTATTTGGTTTCCTTTCTTTTATATTTCATTGTCTAGTCTTTACTCATTTGTTTTACTTTTTTCACATTTGTTAGCCTTCTGCAACAAAAACTACTTGTCTATCTTTGGAAGAAATCATGGATTGGGGTAAAACAGGATTTGGAGTGATAAATGTGTCACTATTGCCCAAGTTGTATTTTCAAAACACAACTTGGGCATAATGTCATTCAGTTTTGATGTGCCAGTGTCTTTAGTTTAGTAATATAAGTCAATATATTTACAGGCTGCTGTATCCCATTCACCAGCCACTTGAGGTTGATGGTTTGAAATACATTGCATAGCTATATGCTGAAAAGTTTTCAGTTCATTTCTTTCTCTAAGACATGTTTAATCTTTTAATGTTTAATCTCATCAGAAATCCTGTATTAAACCTTGACTCTAATGAAAAGTCAATGGGGATTCTGGTATTTAATGTTTTTATACATTACAGTTGAGCCAGCACTCAGTTTTAATCTGTTTCATCTACCAGTAAGATTCAATATTGTGTAACAACAAAGTAACTCTGGCTAATGACATAAACAGACACAAACAAATCAAGCCTAGAAACAAGAATGCAACAAATCACAGTTCCATCGTGCCACAAAAAAAGTACAAACAGTTATAGGATGCTGTACAGTTCATGCTCTGGAGGCACAGCACAAATAGAAAAGAGTTTTTACACCAAAAATGTGGTTTGATTATAATCAAGAGCACAAACAGAGAACACAACAAGTCCCAAGTGTTTTCCTGTCATTCATGCAGTCTTTACTGGAATTTGATGGACAGAAGCGAGGATGCAGATGGAGTGAAGAGACACTATACTGTTTTTTAATCATTTCCTCATTGATGTCCGGTGCAACCTCATGACAGCTCAATGCATCTCTTGTACAATACACAACATCTTAAAAACTATCTTCCTCTGCCCAACACTATCTGTCTCTTCTCTGGGCTTTGCTTTGGATTTTCTATAATTCCACACTGTCTGACAGAACTGTCAATCACAGCAATCCAAAAGGCTTTGCTTGCCCTTACCATGAACCTGTTATCAGACCAGACTGCCCACCTGGTGTCATGTCTTATTTTCAGGTAATTCTGCATCACCTTCAATTGTCCTTATCTCTGCTACCAGAGACAGACAGTATGTCATCTTTCCAACTATTCTATCACAAAGAGATTTTGGTAAAATTAAAATTAAACTGTGTCATTAATAATATTTTTAGATAAATGTTTACTGCCAACAATGTTTTTGTCAAGAAGGCCCGGAGGCCAGTAGGTGGGAGTGGACCCAAATGCAGACACAGACGGAAGAGTCATAAGGTTTTTCACAAGCTTTATTATAAACACAGAGAAAGGCAACAACACACAGTGGGTACTTGAATTTTTGGTTTTTCCAAATAAATAAAATGTTGTCAAGATGTTGCTATATGCTAAAAAAACAAAAAAACAAAACTTCCTCCTGGACATTCATATCATCTTTCAGAATCATTTTTGTCATGAGGAATTACAAGTTTTCTCACCAGAACTTTTCTAAGGCCTGCCAAAAGTCCTTCCATGTGCCTACTCGAACTCCTCCCACAGAAGTTTTACTTCTGAAATTATCGAAAGGACTTCTCACTTGGCTCTCCAATACCTGTCAAAAGCCTGGAAAGCTCTTTTTCTTCAACAAGACTGCCTCCCACCACCAGTGTCCACCAACCACTCCTCAAGTTGCCACCATAACAGGCACTGATGTCCTTATAACCACAACTCTGCAGCCACCTCAGCAATGGAGGTCTTGGAAATACCCCATTCAGACTCTGTCTCCACTTTCTACCACTTTGCAAGAGAAATCCTTCCAGACACGACAGTTAAAGATCCTTCAAAAAAAAAGGTCTCTACCACATTTTCACAGCTCTTTGGGTTTTTTTTAGGTCTGTCTGACAGACTTCCCTACCATCTGATGCAGTTTATCACAGTTCCAGATCAGATCAGATACAAAAACAACTTTAGGCCTACGATTCTCTTCTATCAAGTATATTTATGAACCACCTTATGGGATAGAGTTTGTTGTGGCCAGAACATGAGTATAAAGAGTATAAAGTATAGACAGAATATAAAGGAAGAAACTGACATAGATCTAACTGAGTGTAGCTGGATTTAGGAAATAAGTGCCTAAGGTTTTTAGAACATGTCTGTCCATCTAGTGTTAGTACAGAACTTGGCTTCACAGGGTTGGTTGGTTGTCTGCAGCTAATAGACTTTCAGTCTATATCTGTCACACCTATACTATTCCAGCCAGTTGGGTCATGTTGGGTGTGTTAAATTCCTTCCTGTCTTTATGGATCTGGTACTTAGGGTCAGTTCTGCCTACAATGGTCAGAGTTCTTTTTGCCTTTTTCTAGCAACTGCCAGCATTTCTTGATGATGTTCTTGATAGTTCCTCTTCCTGTTCCTTATCACCTTCTCTCTGCAGCATAATGAGGCATTCTTAGAGCAGCTCATTTTGGTCATTGTCTTGTATTCACTAATGTTCTATATTTCATCCTGAATCGTGGGTCTAACACTCACTAATCCTCCCTCTTTCTGTTGCTGGACTTCGGGTGGAAACCTCCATGCATTATGATGAGTTTTCATGTCTTCACATCAGTGGCATCTATCTCCTCTTCTGACCAGCTTGTTATTCCAGCTGTTATGTGATGACTGGTAGGGAGTATAGATTGATGGTTTGGATCTTATCTCGGCAGTGAAATGGATGTTGTTAAAAACTGAGAGAAAACAATCTCTTCATTTACCAGTTTGAGGACAAATAGAAAATGTTTCCAATGACATTTTGCTTTTGTTTGACTTGTGTTGTTAAGTTTAACAGCAAAAATACTTGGTGGGTACAGAGAGAGAAAAAATAAAAACTAAAAGGTTGAGTCCCAGCAGAGTGGTTTGGTTTAGGGCTGGAGGTGATGACTTGGGTTCAAGATGAAACAGGGACTTGGGGAGAAACATGTGTAAATTCACAGGTTGTCTGAGTAAAGAAAAGGCTGCTCAGGAGTGCCACACAGAGGAGTTGAAGGTGTGCAAAAGTTTAATGTGAAAGTTTTGGGTGGAGAGAACAAATGCTGGATTCAGGCCAGGAGTTGAAGCACGGATTTGTGTGCTGTGGAACAAGTCGTGAGATGAGTTGTCAGCCCTGTCAGGGTGCCCTCAAGGTTCAACAGTTTTATTCACAAATGTTGTTTTTTCATTAAAACAGATCCCTGTTTTGTGGATGGGATTTGTTTGATCTTTTGGGATTTTAAGAATAACCTAGTAAACACAATTAGATTTCAACAGAAGAAAGCACAAATCAATTTCTACATTTCTTTGTATGTTTTGTGGTCCTTTGACACATTGTTTGAATTTGACTCTCGCAGCTGCTTATGCCTTATTTTATTACTTTAATCCATCTCTACAAAATAAAACCTTCGTTGATGATTCGTATTCGGTGCTCTGTGAACACTAAGTGTGTTGCATTTTAATAAACTAAACACGGTTTGCCTTCAGTAGGAAAGAAAAGTGTGTTGTGGCTCACCACAAGCCTCCAGTTTCATGCCCTCAATCCCATCTTTCTCCTCTCTTGCTGAGGACAAAACAAAAAGAATACATGCATTTAGATTTCCCACAAATCCCACAAATATTGCAGTCTTATCATGCTGATGTGACAGCAATTATTTTGGCACTCCTGCTGTGGTTATTGTCTAATAAATTACTGTTTTCTTATGTATATAGTGATGTATGTGTATATTTGTGTTTGGACTCATTAGCCATGAGCAACTAACACCTATTAAAGTATCATGTTATATCTGCAGGTCATCTGTGTCTAAATTGTCCTTGGGGCAGTCAAGTGTTTGAGTGGAAAAACAAAAACACAAAATATGATTATTTTTTTATAGATTTTAAATCTACACACTGGCATCAGCAAAAGTTATTTTAAATATATGTGTAAAAAAAACTTTTAATTATGAGCTTCTGAAGAAACTTCACAGGATTCATGATGATTGCTGCATCTCCCTCATTAAAAATGAATAGGAGTTATTTGAGAGTATTATGCATACTGTTTATAACAAAATGCAATTTAGAAAAAAAAATCAATCACTTCAAAACAAAAACTTTTTGCACAGAAACCAGTCACAGTGAATCCACACATAAATTGTCGATGGGGGTTTATGTGGTTTGCTGTTGGAACACAGGTTAAGATTTTATTCACCACAAAATAAACCACGGGCCACAGCCATTAGTCTATGCAGAGGTACTAAATGAGTACTGGGTGAATATATGCACAATGCAGACTGCATGCTGCATACAGTCCTGTTAAAATTTTCTTTTCATATGACTGCAGATAGGAAAGAATACAACAGAAAAAAATACACACATTTTCTTCTTCAGTCTTCGGTGTAACGTGTTACAAAGTAACTTGTTACTGTAATCACATTACAAGTTTCTTCAGTAATTTGCATACCAGGCAGATAGAAAACTCCAGATTAGAAACAACTGTATTATAATGCTAACACAACTTTGTCCCTTGCAAGCACCTACGCAGACAGTATGCTAACGCTAAGCTAGCCAAGTACCTAGAGTGACTTAAAGCTGAGTGAATGCACACCACAGCCTGCAGTGTACATCAAAGCTTAAAAACAAGGATCCTCCATAGACGGTTACCAAGACTACATGAAGTAATCTCAGAAGATCTATTAGATGATGTGAATGCAACGCTACGGACAATACCTACGGCGACCATTACCGATCTACATTACAGCAGCATCAGTGAGATGCTTGGCTACAAGCTGAACAGCCACAAGCAGCAGTACCCTCCATATGGAAGGAGACTATAGGCCAAGATCAAGGTAGCACGGAGGGAGGTTAGTCAACTATCAGAGCTGCAGAAAGGTGCAATGAAAAAGGTGCCTAAAAAGTACAGCAAGCTGTCCATACCTCAGACATAGATGACAGCTACAAGTACCTGGAAATCCCACAGGCAAATCGGAACCATGAAAAGGCTGCTAGGAAAGCTGCAACCACCAAGAACCTACAGAGGGTCAGGCAAGTCCTGAGAAGTCAAACGAGGAAGCTCCTGACCAAGTATGGAGGGTTTCACCCCAAGTCCAGCACCATGAGGCTGTACGCTGTATGCTGGTGAGTGTCCATAACAGTGTCCAGGATGAGACAACAAACATCCACGAATACATCAGGAGGATGGCTCCAACCGACTGCGTGCTCACTGAATACCTCAGGTAGCAGAAACCCAAGAAAGAGGAGGAACCATCATGGAAGGACAGGCCCCTGCATGGTATGTATCACAGGCAGGTAGAGGAAGTGGCCCTGAGACCATCCAGCACATAACAGCAGGGTGCAAGATGCTAGCAGACAGGGTATACATGGAACGGCATAAGCAAGTGGCCGGCATAGTGTACAGAAACATCTGTGCTGAGTAGGGATGGGTACCGGTGTCCGGTGCCATGATGGCACCGGTTCTGACATAAACGGTAGTAACCAGACCGAAAAGCAGCGCACATTTCGGTGCTTTATTTCGGTGCTTTTTTTTCCTGAGCTGTGATACACTTTAGATTCTAGCCAATCATTTTACGTTTCCGAGGATAGTAGGCGGGGCCAGGTACGTACGTTCTGTTAGAGCAGAGCTACAGATTAAAAATGTCCAAGGCGAAGCGGTCAAAAGTCTGGCTGTACTTCATAGCAAAAGATGCAAACTCAGCAGCCTGCAACAAGTGCTTTAAGCTGATACTGTGATACTGTCAAAGGAGGTAACACCTCAAATCCGATGAAACACCTGGCGACGCATAGCGTTTTTTTTAAAAGCCCAGAAATGCGCCGTATTTGATAGCTTGCCGTGAGACCTCACACCGAGCACATCTACTGCCGGTGGGTTGCCTGTTATGCAACATCCCCCAAAAACACGAAGAGGAGAGTCCTGGCCCCTAGCCCTGCCAGTGTAGCAGAAATGATGACGGATGATGGTGGCAGCAGCAGCCGTTCTTCTCTGCGTGAGTAGCTAATTTACGTTGAGTAGGCTAACCACGTTATTACATTAATGCATGTAAGGTGAGCTAGCAAACATCATCATAGCTACATGCGGCTGTCTTCTTGTTTGATGGCATATACTCCCTTCACCCTGGCTAAAAAGGCTAAAATGACCAAAGAAAAAGTGGAAAACAGTTAAACATGAGAGGTTTTTGGACAAAGTTTGTGTTTTTTCCATTGTTTAAGCACTGCTTCCAGCCAAGAGTGATACCATATATGCCCCATAGCTGCAGAAAAGGCTAACATTGTTATCTTTTTACAAAAAACAGCTGAACATGAGAGGTTTTTGGACCAATTTTGTGTTCTCCATTCTTTAAGCACCGGTTTGAGCACCGTTTGAGCACCGGCACCGTTTCAAAAGTACCGATTTGGCACCGGTATCGGATAAAACCTAAACGATACCCATCCCTAGTGCTGAGTATGGAGTCGAAGCCCCCTGGTCAAAATGGGAGATGTCCCCTAAGGGTGATCTTGTTGGACTTCCAGATACAGACAGACACTTTTTTATATTCTTCATCATATATTTAGTGGTGACTGAAACCAAATTCCATAAATTTTGGTGACCATTAAGTTATCTACAGTGTGACGATGTACATGCAAAGTTTTGTTCAGATTGGCAGACCCGTTTGTCACGGTCCGGGGCAGCGGCCGTGTGGAGAGCGGAAGGAGGACTCAAAACGCAGCACTTATTCAGGTGTGAGGGTGATTTATTGATAATATCCAATATAAAGTGGGGATGGTAAAACAGAACTAAGGATGAACTAACTGGGAGAAACTACACAAAGAAATAGCAAACCTGAGCATGAAGGGAGAACAGCAGGGAGAGCACGCAGGGGATTACACCAGGTATGAACACAGACGACGCGACGAGGAGCAGAGGAAATCACACACTATAAATACACAAAGAGACACTGGGAAATCACACACAGGTGGGGGAAACAGCTGGACCTGATTAACCTGACGAGACAGGGGAACACTAACACCAGGGACCAACAGAGGGAGCACAAACCCAGAACCCAGTGTCTAAAATCCCAAACACAAACCATCCCAAAACAGCCATGAATAATAATGAAAGTAATAACAATAAAGAACATAAACATAAAGTCACTGAGTCATGGTCGCAGGACCATGACACCGTTAAAGAGCAGATCAGGTGCATAGAGGCGTTCACACAAACACACACTATGAACATTGTAGTAAGAAATACTCAGCACAACCATAACTTATAGATATTGCAATGTGCTCTTATGTGCTGAGATTTAGAGCCTCACTTGGTCAAATTCATGTCATAGGGTGACCACAGCACAAGTGCGACTGTTTCTAGATTGATACATGGAAACAAGGAGAGTTAGAGATGATTTAAAAATGAAGACAAAACTTTGCAATGCAGTTTTTTTATGTGACAAAGGGCACACAACAGGGACTCAGTTTCCACCTCAATGGTTGTTTTTAATGACAGCAAGAAACTCAATCTGCGACATAGAATAAAACACAGGGATGTCCTCAGCAGGCATCTGCCTGCAAATCCACCAGCAGTACTCCCTGTCGAGAAATAACTCAGCTCCTCAATTGTGAAATGTGCTTAAATCCACAGGTGAAGTGAGATCAAAGTAGCGTTCCTGGTGTGCAGCACAGTAGAGTATTCCTGTGTGCTATCCTTAAAAATTCTGCAGTGAGGAAAGAAAGAGAATTTACCGAGTATACGTCCTGACCTCTTATTGGTCTTATTGTTTAAATACAGAAAAAAACTGAGGGATCCATGAAAAATAACAAATAAGAGCATATTTTCTACGTGATTACTTTCTAATGGATCCTATTGACTTTGAATTCAGTTACGAAGTTACGAAGATATTTTGTGGGAATACTGTCAATATTTTGTTATATTTGGATGAAAAAGGAGAAAAATGAAAAATAGATTGAAGTTATGTTTATAAGTATGGAGTGACAGACAAATAAGTAAACACACTACTTACTGCCCATCTCATTGTTCCCTTGCTGCTTACAGCCTCTAAAGGATGAGGGTATTTCTCTTGGGAATAAATTATATAGAGCTTAGTGAATATGTTCCACAGTGAGTAGTGTCATGCTGTTTACAAAAAGGGTAATAATTTATGACAGTAACAAGGCTAACAGGTGGGTCTGTATGAGTCCACACTGTGTGAGTCCTTTGAGGGCTGGTTGTCAGTTAGATAGCAATTTTTGGCAAGAAGAGTGAAGGAGGTGGGTTTGGTGGATCTGGACGGTTTCTGTCTCCCAGAAGAAGGCTTTTCGAACAGGTGCTTGCCGGGGTGAAAAAGGTTGGTGACAATCCTTGCTGCCCTTTTTTTCTTCCTGACTCGATGAGCGGCTGCTGCTGACAGCGTATGACCCGCTCAGCAGTGCAGACAACACTCTGCAGCTTGCCATCGGGGCCAGAGGTGGCCTGCTGATTGATAGGTCTGGAGGGCATGTGAGCATCTCAACTAATTATGATTAATGCTTCCGTGTCTAGTGGATCACAAACTGCAGATGCGTGAAATTAACTTTAATTACCGGGTTCGTACAGTTCAGTTGTTTTTGTTTTGTTTTGCTCTGATAGAACAGTGAGCTGCTCTGCGGATGAGCTAAACACATCAAAATGGCTCATGGTGTGCATTCTAAATGTACTGTGTAAATGATATATAGATACATACTTTGGTGTTAAATAGCCACAGAAAAATGCATTAAGACAAGGATAATTCCATATTTTATCATTTTTAACATGAATACATGATCATCCTCTTTGCTTGTGCTCATATCTTTCTCTTCAATAGGCGTTTAATGTGAGCTCACAAAGCCTCACAAACACTGTTTTGTCAAAAGGCTCATACGGCATTTGAACTTAACACCTATTACATTTGTAGAAATGTTACGCCCTTAGCCGGCTGATGTAAAAAGGTTGTCTACCTACCAACAGTTCTATCTTATAGACAGACTCCCTGATGTGAACATGATAAATACTCTTTTAAAGCCGCATTAAACTGCATCATTTCATGCTGACTGACTCAAAGTTGAATATATCACACTTAGTGGAGTCATAAGATCCCATGCAATATTCATGAGCCAGCTCTCACATTCAGCCAGAGTTGTGAAAACACGCTGAGCAACTTTTTAAAAAAAAAATCTTTCTTTCTCTCTGTGTCTGTCAGTTTTCTTTTTGGGTGATTACAAACCTGATTCATCATGTACTGATATAAATTTACTAGCTGATGACTATATTGCAATGAGCAACCCTGTGTCCTAGAGCTATATTCATAATAAGAATTCATAAAGATACAGAGTAATTAGGTAAATTATGTGAATATATTTATCTAAACTTTCAGTGTTTTAGTTTTAGGCACTACTTTTTTTTGTTAATACACACAGCTGTGCTGACTTCACAAAGATGAAACAGTAATCAGGAGACCGTGCTGTGAAAGCTTTGATTAATCTTGATTTTGTCTTTTCTTTAGCCATCCAAATGTGGACTTTCTGGTGTGTTTTTCTGATCCTTGTCCTGCTTGAACATGAACTGAAGGCAGACATTCCCCTTCAGGATTTCATGGTTTCAATGTTAGGACATTGTCCAGGTCCTGAAGTAGTCCCAGACTGTGATACCACCACCACCAATGTTTGAGTGTTGCCATGATGGTTTCTTTTTGGGGTTTTTAATATAATTACTTTTTTCTCACTGGGTCAGGGAGGTTTTGGTAGCTTTGTATGGAAGGAATCATAGCATTAATCAATATGAACTAGACTGGCCGTCCTTCCAGAGTATTGCAGTATTGGTGTTCTGATCATCTGACATCAGAGGGCCTGTCACAGTAGCATATAAATGCATAAAACCCTGCATAGATTTGCAGCTGAGTGTACTAAGCAAAAAAGCATGGAAGCATGCATTTCATCAAAATTACAAGGTCATTTATATACATGGTCTTGTTCAGGTTTCCTCATGAGCACAAGCCTCATTGCCACTTCCTCCTCAGCCATGATCATACAAAGGTGCTCCCTTATTTCATCATTTGCATATAAGATGATTTACACTTAAATGATCACATATGGCAGTTAAAACAGCTTCAAAGAAGAAATGCAATTAGTCTCACAGGAGAAGTGGAGAAAAGAAAATATAGGTTTGATGGACTCGTTTCTGAAATTAGAAACAATACTGGGGGCAAAAAATGAAGAAATCATGCAGAAATAGGAACAGGCCCCGATGGATGTAAAAACAAACCAAAACAGAGAAAATAATCCGATTACAATCGAGAACTAATACAATGCAATTCATCCAGGGAAGAAGAATATAATGTAGTTCACACTATGTTTGTGAATAGTGAGTTGTGTATATTGAAATATAATGTAATGTGCTAAGGCAATCAGGCTTGACTTGCTGCAACAAAACGTGGCCAGAAGAACATTTTTAATCATATTCCTTCTTCATAAACTTCATGCTAGCAGTCAAACTAGTGTAAAAAGTGGTGACAGACCATGGCATGACCCAAAATGATGTGACTGTGTACAATGAACTTGTGGTCTTGCTGCCTTTGAAATGCTTGCTTTAAAAACATGGACCAGGTCTGCAACCACTGCTAGCGGGTTAGAATGCAAAGGTGTTCTTGAGAAGCTTTGCAGAAGAGGAGTATTTCAGCAAGACAATGACCCAAAGCTCACAACCAAAACACACAAGGGTTTGTAAAGAGGCAAAATATGAACACATATGACCCAGAGGTGAATATTTCACCACAGGTTAACAAAACACGGGTATCTTGTAAACTAAATACAAACCACCGGCAAAAGTAAAAGATGGGGCCGGGCGGCGCTGCTGCACTGGGCCCCGGTCTGGATGGGCCTGGGCCCCCTTTCCCTGGTGGGTCGCGGAGTATGGGGGTGCCTACTGGGGTCAGCGGGGGAGCTGGCCCCAGGGAGGGGTCACTTGCCCCTCCCTTCCTTCCCTCCCCATCTCCAGCTGCCTCCCTCTTCCCGCTCCACCACAACCACCCACACATGCAGGACCTTGGAGTAGGGGTATGTCACCAGGGTGCAGAGGAGGCTACCCCCCCCGTCCCCCCCCCCGTCCCCGTCCCCTTCTGGCTGCCTCTGCCTCAATTTTATCCCACAACTTAGACATTCACATTACTCACACTCTCATTACACATACATATAGGATCTTGGGGGTGGGCTCGATACACGGAGTCCAAAGTACCATCAGGGTGTACACCCCACCCCTGGCATCGTTGCCCACCTCTCAATTTTAAATACACGTAGACATTGAGGGCTAGCAGGAGGGACCATGCGCTTACCTGCTGCTCTCTGGCAGGTAGCTCCATGCCCTCCTGGGTTTTAAATGCACCTTAGAACACACATGCATCAACATTACAATGAGTGGGTGGAGGGAGGTTTGGAGTCTTCTCTCACCCCCGTTCTCTGCGACCTGCTGGAGCAGGGGGGCTAGGAGGAGGAGTTGGCCGTCCGACTGCGGTCTGGAGTGTGGGGCCTTCCTGCTGCTGCGGAGTCGGGGCGGTCTGCCTCCCCCCACCGCAGGGAAAAGGGTAACACCACCTGGGTCTGGGTGCAGTTCCCCCCTCCAGGGGCAAGGGCACCTAGACCCGGTTTGTAGAGTACGCTTGGGGAGTGTGATCGTGTGTACAGCGTCTCTTTATGTCTGTCTCCACGTTGGTTGAGTGTGGAGTAAGTGCATATGAGAGCATGAGGGTGGGAATGGATGTTTGTGTCTGTGTGTGCCTGTATGTCTGTGTCTATATGTCAGGTTGGGTGTCAGGCGCCACCTCTCTGGGGACATCTCAGGCCCTCCAAGGTTTGGAGGCCTATCTCCCCCTACCACCACTTCCCCTGCCAGTGGCGGACCCCCTCAGACATCGGTGCGTTGGTGGTTCTTTGTGTCCGGGGATGGGCGTCCAGGTACACACCGGCTCACTCCTTGGCGGCCGCTTATCGGGGCCTGGAGCCTGGGGCTCGCTCGGGCCACTTCGGAGGTGGGGTGCCCCCGGCCTCTCGGCCTGGGGCTCGGTCACTCAGGCGCGGCTGGCTGCTGGCGGAGCTCACGGGCGCGTCACTGCAACTCCCCCTGGCTTCTGCTCAGCGGCTGCTGAGTGAGCCCTCATCTGGGACTCTCCTCAGCTCTTTCTGGGACAGTGGCACAGCTGCCCCTCTGTTGGTCTTCCTTGGTCTCTTGTGTTCTGGGGGCCTCTGGATGTCTGGAGTTTTGATCTCCTCCATACCTGCTTCATGCCCTGGAGGATGGGGCTGTGGCCCCCCCCACACCCTCTAGCAGATTATTACATGAAGGAACCTTTTAAAAAACAAAAAACAAGCGCGTCCATGCTCACAGGTGTACACACGGGTGATCGCACCCACAAACTACACCCTTTTTGGCTCCTACCTCAAAGCACACTGTGTTCTGTTGATCTTATGTGCTGCACAATAATGTTTAATATTTAGTATTTACTGTCATATTCCCATATATCATTGTGATGTTGTTTATTCTATTACTCTTGTTCTCTTCTGCTTGTTTTCTTTTTTCTTTCTCAGCAGGTGATCCAGGTGATTGATATATGCATTTTTTTTCTCTGCCCGTTCTGTTGGTTTTTGTTTTTTGCCCTTCTCCCCCGTCCCTCTTCTCTGCTGTTTCCCTTTCCCTCTTTCTTTCTCCCCTTCTTTCCCCCAGTCAAGTCTGTCCCGTATTCAGTAAGTGAAAATAAAATAAACAATAAAAGGTGAATCAAATGGACCATTACGGCAAGGCTGGGATGGTCAATTTGGTAAAGTAAATCCGTTGGGCATCTTTCTTTGCCTTTAGACAACAATTCTGATGGCAAAAGAGCCAAACGGGACAGACAAAAAAAAAAAAAAAAAAAAGTAAAAGATGGGAAACTCGGTTAATGTAAAGTATACTGACTTTGCTGCATTGAGATTCCCTCTGTGGCGGCTGTATTTCTACATAGCAAATTTGAAGTGTTCATGTTTCATTTTACATAAAAGCAAATAAAATACTTACATTGTACTTAAATGCTTAAATTATTCAAAATTGCATCACCTATCCATAATTGCATTACTCTTGACATTTAAAGGATATCGCCCATGGATGTACTCACCTCTGTTGTAGGTCTGGATATGCATAATCAGTTCACTTCATGCATTTCTTCTGATTTAAACAAAATGGATAAACTGAATAAATCCAATTCACGTGTCAAAGATGCATGTTAATGTCAAGCACAAAGTAGTTTCTTTCCTATCCAATATGACTGACTGTAAAGCTGGCTATGGTCCCTATTTATGACCATTCTATTCATTATTACCCACCAGGGTTTTACATAGCTCTGCATACTCTCAACTTTTGCCAACCATAATGCATTTCGGGCTTGAAAATTTATGTTCTTCTCTGCTTGACTTTATATAAACATATTTCAGGGAGTTATGGTCCACCACCTTATGAGAGGAGAGGTGCACTGTGGGGACGTGTGAACATTGTTTACTATTGTGCCTGATGTGCTCAAAGTGGAGTCCCATGGAAAAGACGCAGTGGTAACAAAAGTAATTTACAGTGATGAAAAATGCACTCTTGGTTAATGAGTTGGAATAAATGCTTCAAGGCAACAGTGTGGACCATTTGTGAGGTTAATCAGTGGATTTATGGACAGTTACTGAACTTGAAGGCCTTCCCTTTAAGGGTTATTGTTCTGCTACGTCAGGTGAAGTTAGTGTCAGCCATCTGGGCATCGGAGCTTTTTCAAATAGACTCCTGTGATTTTATGAACACTAGCTGGGAGAGTGTGTTTTCCACATGATGCACTGCCTTTTTAAATATCAGTGTACACACAGTCAGGAAGGACAGTAATGTTGTGAAATATTTTGTCTGCATGTTTTGAAAATCAATTGATCAATACCCACAGCTTAGCTGCTTACATTAAAATTATGTTCATCTCTATTTATTACACTCTGCTCCTGAACGTGTTTCAACAACCTGGCCTGTGGCGAATCCTACCAGGACCGGATAATGAACGAAGCGGCCTTACAAAAAGCGGGCACTCGCCCTTTAGCTGATGTTGTTGCCGAAAAGCACTTCCGATTTGCGGGCCATATTCTACGTCTACCCCCTCATCACCTGGCCAAGATCCCCATTATATGGTTCCCGCGCTGTGGCAAGCAAAAGCAAGGCTGACCAAGGATCACGTGGCATCAAACGTTTATGGATGATAATAAAAACCGTCGACATTGCCTGGGATGAAGATGAAGCAGTTCCCGCTGACCGACGTCGATGGAGATCGTCAGCTGCCCGATGCGCCGCTCTGCATAGGAGGAACTAAGTGCTAAGTAAGTATTTATTACAGAATTTCAGCAAATATTAATGCCAGCAAACTGCCCTTTCCTGCTTTGAATCCAGTGCCTCACAAGCTTTTTAAGAGTTATGTTAACCCTTTTTATTCAAATTCTGATGTAGCTAAACTGTTGATAAAATGTATTTTTAGCAGTGATGATTTAGTTTCGCCTTCTTCATTGCAACTACGCAGTAACTCAAGTAACCCCTTGTTACAACCAAGGTACAGAAGTGCATCTCTGAACACATCGAACTTTGAAGTAGATGAACTACACCAGCAGAAGACAACACTCAGTACCACTCCCGTCAGCTAAGAACAAGAAACTAAGACTACACTTTACAAAGGCTCAACAAAACTGAACAATAAAAACCTGGGAAAATGTTGTGTGGTCTGTTGAGTCTTGATTTGTACTGTGACATTAGGATGGTAAAGTCAGAATTTATCCTTTGATGGCTAGCATGCCACAAAGCTCTTTATCTCAAACAGGTTGCTTCACCTTTAGAGTGAGTTCACTGTAATCAAATGTCCTTCACAGTCACGACATCTCAAAACAACAGAGCGCCTTCAAGATGTGACAGAACGGGGTCATGCATCATAGCCAGTCAACATGTAAATCTGCAACAACTGTGTGATGCTATCATGTCATTTGAAGGTCCAACCCAGTACTAGGAAAGTGTACCTGATAAAATGGCCAGTGACTAAATAAAGCAAAACAGATTTTTGTGCTAAAAAGGTAGATTTATATACAAAAGCAAAACACATTATCAACTTGGTTCCTGTGTTTCAACTGGACATGACTTATTGAGGTGCGCTTGCAATTCAGAGCACCATCATACAAGAGAAGAAATGACCCCTAAAAACACAGATAAACTCTCACTGTGGGCAGACTAATCGGTTGCTTCTTCAGGAGGCTCTGATAAGCGTGAAAACAAGCACTCAAAAACAAAACTGTAGACTTATAGGCGCCATTATTATCATAATTGGACAACAAATCCTTTGAGTTTTGAACATGGATTCTGTCTGAATCTTTTGCTGTTTTACAAGCTTTTCATAGCCAATTAAGGCTTTATTTAATCTAAATTAGTCCCACTGAGATCAAAAATGCTCAATCAAGAAAGACCAGCACAAGACAGAGGCAGCAGCAGCAGCTAGATTAAGTATGCTTGTGATGAAGTGTGATTGCAGTCTTGTTCGTTAACACTCATTCTCTCCAACAGGAGGCTTCATTACTAACAAATCTGAGATCAGCTTAAAAGGTTATGAAAATGCCATGATGTGTTTCTGCTCAAATACCCCTTTAGATTTCAACTTCTGCTGCTGACAGTAAGAAGTCGTGGCCATAAATGCTGCATTTCTGCTAATTGATAGTACTTGAATTCAGTTGTTCTATTTCACCCTTTTTCTTTATTTATGTTCAATTTTAATTGTTTCAGCACTTCCTTGGCCACCTGTAAGTAAGAAAATTAATGGAAAAAACATGACCACAGATACCTGCTGGACTAAATTATTTTCATCTTTGTTCAACTATCCAGGAGAAAACTGCTGTTATGGTGGTGGGACATCCACCTGTATTGGAAAGGCAGAATACTTTGTACTGTTTAGGGAGTCTGCTCCCCAGACTCTCATTTAGTCTAACAGACACATGCACACACACACACACACATACACAGAGGGGTTTGGCTTCATCCCTCCTGGGGAGTAATTAGAGGTTAGCTTGGTCTATCTCGGAGCCCCTTTACTCCCCATCACGCTCACACAAGTCAGCAGCCAGAGATGTTGCTGAATGAGCGGATGAAATATTTTAAGGAGAACTTAGAGCTATAAGATCCAAACAGGAGAGCTCAGGATGAAAGGTCAGCTCATACTACAAGACAGCCCCATTTTTCCTAGTTCTCAAAAAAGGTCAAGCTTTCCTGCGGTCTCCATAGCAACACAGAGTGGAGAGTCTGGAAGGAAAAATTTTTTATTCGAGTGACAGCAAAGGTCCAAAAATCTGAAATTCCCGGAAGAAAGAGACCTTTAAATGAGACGTTATGTGCGTAACAAATGTGGCCAAACTTTCAAATGAAGTAAACATATGTTGAAGAAATTCCTGTGAGCCAAAAGCTTTGCTGTTTGGAATATTAAGTTTCCAGTGTTTTATTGTTTTGGGGGCTTTTTACTTCTTGCTGACACCAGCCCAGAGACTGCCTGGCAAATTAAAGTGTTAAGGCAAAATCTGTATTCCCCAACTAGGTAGCAAATGATTGCTGAAGGTTGCCAACAGTGGCTATATGATATCAGTTAGAAAGAAAGTGCTGCACCAAAAGCCTTCTTGTGATTGATTTGTTGCTAGCAGATTGACACTTTCACATGTTTGCATTAAAAAATGCACCAACTTGTTTGCAAACACTGGCCAACTATTTGCAGAGCAGTTGTCAAATGTAAAAAAGTCACTCAAACCAAAAAAGGAGAACTGATTGGCAGCAACCTCCAGCATTTACTCGCCACCAGTCCATGGAATATACAGTTCACGTTTTGTTGCCAGGGGGTCTGGAGGAAGCTGGAAGAAGACCAAATTTACTCTCCAACGTGACTGTCAAACGATTTCTAATACAATCAAAACTATACAAAAGAAAACAGCTTAAAATGGCAGAAATAGTTTATTGAAAACATGAAGTGTACACAAAATACAGAAAAACCAGACAAAGTGTGCCTCAGAGAGGTTAGGACATAGACAAACAGATATGAACCCAACTAAAGATGAACACACGCACACACATGGACCTTCAGGGATTCTTACTTTTACAGACAGTAGTTTACCAAGCCCACTCTCTGTGTAAATTTCCATTCTTTAACCTACTGTCTAACAGGGATTCAGAAGATCTGGTATTTTCTAGTTTACTCCTGTTCATTATCACTACCGGGTCACTCTGACCTGCAAACTCCAGTATCTCACTCCATGACAGCCATTGCAATCAGTAGGGCACAGAGGTCTTCCACTATGTTCAAATACCGCTAATAATATCCCAAACACAGCGTGCATAACACACTTGACTTAAATACTTGACTTCTTCTATTATCTTCTGTGCCGCATGTACAATTATCATGACATTAATATAAATTGGTAATTGGCAATGAAAAACAAAGATGTAAATTCAAATGTGTGAAAAACACAGTGTGAATTTAATAGACCACATCTGGAGGTGAACTGGGCTGCATGAACAGATCTCAGCCAGTTATAAATTCAAGAGCACTATTTTTTCTTCAAGGCCAAGGTGAGTCTGTTTAAAGAGCCATTTGTTTGTGTGTCAGTAAGATTGTGCAAAAGGTACCCAGCTGGATTTCAGCTGAGTACCTTGTGAGAGATGTGGAGCATAGCCATTGGAAAAAACCCATTACATTTTGGTCTGGCTCTAGATTACTTTTTTAAATTTGCAAAGTGAAAACAACCGATTCTGTGAACACGTATCCAAATGCCCCATGGATAGATGTCACTGTCTATAGCAAGATGCAGATCCCTGTTTAATCCTGGAATGAAACAGCCCAACTATAACAGACCATAGGGAAACTCAGCAGTCTGCATTGGGTGATACAGTTTCAGTACTATCAAATAATTACTCTGTATCCTTCAGATAACTTCTCTGACCATGCATGGTGTTTATAAAGAGACTGAAATTAAATGTCAGCTTCCGCCTGACCTGTTTCTACAGGGTCCTGTTTGTTTCTTTTGTCTTCATATGATTCAGCTGGAACCTCGAAGAATGGATTTACATGATTTTTTTCTGCGTCTCTGTCAGCTTTTGCTCACAGTCAGAGCTCCCAGATCTAGCCTACAGGCATTGCTTTTGAACACTGTGCTAGTGTCTCTACTCTGACAGGAGCTTTCTTTACCGTGTTATATGGAAACTGGTTTCTGTGAGTAAGGATAAAAATAGAGTTTGCTAGAAGAAGATGAGGAGACAAAGTTCAGCCACAAGCAGCCGAAGCATTTTCCACAACGCTCAAAAATGTTCCATGGAAAAAGCAACATTTAGGGCAATGTGTAGTGGACTCAAGTTAAGTTGCAGCTACTGTGTGAAATTAAAAACACCATTTCTAGATATGTTTTATTATGATAGCAAAACCTGTCATGGTCCTGCGTGCTTGACCTGCTCTCAGGACATGTGACTTCCTGCGTCTCCCATTTTGACCTCGGGATTTCCAGGCCATTCTCGGCACAGATGTTTCTGTATATTATGGCAGCCTCTTGGTTATGGCGCTCCATGTATCCATGTGCTGGATTGTCTCAGGGGCATCTTTACATCTTGCCTGGTGTAATAGACCCCTGCCTCTATGGATCTTGTGCTCAGACCTTGTTCCTGTGCTGACATGATTAGTGTTTCTGTGCTGTCTTTCAGTCCAGGTTTCAATCCACTAGTAGGATTACTGAATGTCAGCCACTACATACTGTGCAGGGGCCTGTCCTTTCATGATGGCTCCTCCTCTTGCTCCTCTTCTTTCTTGGGTTTCTGCTGTCTGAGGTATTAACTAAGCACTTCCTGATGTACAAATGGATGTTCATTGTTTCATCCTGGATAGTAGTTCTGACACTCACTAGTCCCCGGCCTCCTTCCTTTCACTTACCGCACACTCTCAGGCTGCAGGACTTGTGGTGAAACCACAAAAATGTAAACAATCATAAGTATTATTAGTGTGATTCTTTTTGTTTATTTGTTGTTTGAAAATTATATAATGTCATGCTAGATATGCTAATATTTTATGCGTTCTAAATGTTTGTACATGTACACACTGTGTATAGAGTTGCACCGATATATCAGCCTACTTTGACGAAACCATTTGTCCAGTAAGATCACATTTATGAATGTCAGTGAATGATGTTGATCTCAGAAATTTTGCTCTAGTTGATTAATTTTATTATTTTTAATGATGATTTCTTTGTTTTCTTCACACAAAGCAGGCAGCAAATAATGTCACGGTACTGGGTCGTGTCACCCAGTATGTGTTTTTTTTTTAATGTGTCATTTTGTATTCATTGGTGTTCTAGTTTCAGTTTGGCTCATCTAGTTAATTTCCAGGTTGCTGTTTAGTCCTTTGTTAAATTCCTTTTGCCATCTCCCCCTGTACTCAGTCTTCCTGGTTCGTGCGCCTACCTGTCATGTATCATGTCTGTGTGGCTCTTGTTGTCAAGTTCATTTCATGTCTATATCTCTGTGTTTCCTGTTTTATTTTGAAAGAGTCTGGTGTTCTTTGTTCACTGCATTTAGTTTTACTCTCCCCTGTGTTGTCATCATGTTTCATTCTAGTCAGCTGTGTCCTCATGTGTCTCCACTTCCCCTGATCACTTCATGTGTGTATTTAGTCCTCAGTCTTGCTGTGTTCAGCGTTGCTTCGTCTGTGTTATCTCCCCTACTCCTTGTCATGGTTTCCCAGTCAAGTCATAGTAAAAAAAATCACAGTAAGAGTCATAGGCTACGTTCACACTGCAGGTCTTGATGCTCAATTCTGATTTTTTGATCAAATCCGATTTTTTTGTCTGCTCGTTCACACTACAAATAAAATGCGACAGCAAACGCGCTCTAGTGTGAACGCTCAAAGCGGCCCATATGCGCAAAAGAAGACGTCACACACAACGCGCTCTGTTTAGACCCAGAGCAAACAGTATTGTTTGACTGATGGCCGTTAATATAAAGACTTCAGGCTTTACGTTTCCCAATTTTTGCTTTAAGTTATTAGGTTATCTACATTATTATGTAAATAACCTAATAATGATCCTTATTGCTGTTTTAGAGGAGCGGTGCTTCAAAGGATAGTTGCAGATTTCTGTCAGAATCTGCAGATTATACAGCACAAATAAAATGTTCACGTTTCTCCAACGTTGTCTTCCCAACAGTTTCACTGATATCTACACGGGATGGCCAGGAAGCGTTCGCGATGTCTTCTCGGGCGCTGATAATTGCCGTCTGTCTTGTGTCAGTGACGTAAAAGACGGATTTAATGCGACTTGACCATTCACACAGCAGTCGCTTTCTAAAACATCGGATATGTATCGGATTCAGAACCACATACGAAAGTGACCCAGATCGGATTTGAAAATATCGGATTTGTGCCGTTCACACTGTCATAGCATGATGGGATATGGGTCGCATAGGGTCAAAAAAATCGGATTTGATGCGCTTTCGCCTGCAGTGTGAACGTAGCCATAGTTTCCTAGTCTATGTTCAGGTTTTCCCTCAGTTACTTTGTTGTTTTTTTCCGTGAGTTTTCAGCCCTAAATAAAGCTTCGCCTTTTGTTAAGTCCAGTTTTGTCTCCTCGTCTCTGTCTGCTCTTGGGTCCTCTACTCACTCCACACAGTCTGCCCCAGCAGTCCATGACAAATAATAACAAAATCCCTCAATGGGATCCTGGTTTTACTGAGTCAAATGACGTAAAAGTTCATAGCTCCTAGAATAACTTGGGTAGACATGAAAATGGTATTTGAGCTCTTCCTTAAAGATGGAATGAGGAGCTTAGTCATTTTAGAGGGACTCTGTATTCCTCCATGACAAAAGGAATCAGTAGAATACGTTCAGACACCAGACCAGGATCTCTTCTGTTCACCTCCTAGATGAGGTTTTTGAAACCCAGGACATGCTGGAGAAACCATGTTTCTTGGGTACCTTGGGAATGCCTTGGTATCCCCTCAGAAGAGCTGAAGGAGGTGGCCATAGAGTGGGAGGTCTGGGTGATTCTGCTTAGATTATAGCCACTGTGACCAAGACACAGATAAGTGGTAGAAAAGAGATGGATGGATTTCAGATTTTCTAAAGATTGCACACAGTTCTTAACAAATTTAAGTTGTCATAACAACAAAGACACAAATATTTTAGAAATCTGTCAAAAACTTATTAAACTGTTATTTATTAGGCAAAGAACAAACTGATTTCACATGTTTATATCCCAATTTGTCCAAGTCCACACTGGACTTCTCTGGGCGGTCGGAAATGAATGAGGCATAATATTCATCTGCTAAAACTAATCTTTCTTTTCAAAAATGTTGTAAGCTGACATCTTAATCAAATGTGTTTTATTTATTATATTTTAGCTTTAAAAATATCATTTCCATGTAAGAGCTTGTGCACATTTTTAGATTAAAAATTAGAGAAAAAAAACGATTTGGGTAATCACATCAGTGCTGTTAATGTAAGGCAGCTAAGGCACAAATCTTACATTGTTTGGTGATTATACACAGTAGTGTGGCTCTACTGTATATAAAATTATAATAGTTCCTAAAAAGATTGCGTATTCACTGATAGACAGCATAAAGCTCATGTAACAGAGTCATGGCATGAAGAGGGGAAAATGAAAAAACTCAAATATTCACACCTTGTTTCAAAGTTGGAATCTATCCTGATAGAAAATTTCAAAGTCTTGCCTGGCACTCAAACGTGTGGCTTCTCACATCCTGCAGATTCTATTCCACATAATTCACATTGCATTTTTCAGCACCTGCCTTTTGACTTTTGGTGAAGTGCATTCACCACCTTTTTCATTAGCCAGAAGTCATGAAAACAACACAGTTTCAGGTACCCCGGGCAATCAGAATGCCCTGGGGTTTTTCAAGTTTTAATTTGAGCAGAGCACTTTAGAGGAGCAGGAATGTTGCTGTAGAAAGAGAAAGAGCTCATCAGTCAAAACATGCACCTGAGTTTAGAGTAAACTGAGATGTACCATACAGTTTTCAGACATCAATATTCCTGTAGGAAACGTAATGCTTGGTTCTCTTTCCCGAAACAGCATGCCAAAAACTTTCCAGCATTTCACACGGACAAAATAACAGTGTTTGAGTAGTTTTTTAAAAGCCATGTTGAATCACCAGCTCATTGCTGTGAAACCATCAAGCAATAGTTTGCCACCTAAACGTTTCCAATGAATGTCAATGAGGAAGCGTTATGAAGTCATAGCTGCAAAAAGGCTCCAGGCTTATCATTAAACAGCGCCGAATCACTGATGCAGCATGATAATTCTGTAAGCTCTCTCCTGAGTTTCAGCCCTAACAGCAGTGTTCATTCTCATGCATCAGTACATCTGACTGAAGTCAACTATAGAGTAAATGCTTTTTAACATGAACATGACTAAAATATGGATTTGGGTTGACAGTTAGCTCTGCTCATCACTGTTATCTCGTGCTCTTCTAATGAGGAGGAGAGCGGCAGCGAATCAGAAGACGAGCAGACAGATTGACAGGTTTTCATTAGCCTGTTTTGTTAGAGGGTTTATAATTAATCCTTCTGAGACCACCGCTGACTATACTCTTGACCAGTGGAGAAAAGAGGGAGCATATGGACTGAATGCAGATACGACATACATTATGCTGCTGTAGAGCGTGTCCTTCCACGGAGAGTTGGGTGTGCGTATTCACAGAATGAAGCTGTACTGTACGATTTAATAGTGGCTGCTTGTAAAAATGGTTTTTGCACCTTCAAAGTTCTTCCTGCTCACGCAGCACGGCACCACTGCACCACTGCAAGGTCTCACGAAAGCAAGGAAAATGTGATTTCAGTGTGAGAATCTCATAACAAATAACTGAGCAAGAGACAGGAAGTTCTTGGCTGTTTAATGACTCCTGGTCGTCTGAAAGCATTGGTCGTTTAAACACCTGGTAGACTTCAACATTTACATTTTTATGATCTCTGGGAAATATGAACCATATACTATATAATGATATGTAAATGCTGCGGTAATAATAACTGCCAAATCTACATTTCAAAACTCTGTCTCAAAGGAGAGGGATGGTTTAAAAAACTGATGTGAATTCAGATGGGAATCCGTTCCCTATACCCTCGCTTTTGTTTTCTTTTAAGCCTAATGGGACTCTGGGGATTATTTTACAGATGGTCTAGTTCAGGGGTGCCCAATCCCAGTCCTCGAGAGCTACCGTCCTGCAGCTTTTAGATGCATCCTTGTTCCCACACACCTGAATCAAATGAATGGCTTGTTATCAGGCCTTTGCCAAACATGATGGCATGCTGAAGAGATCAAACCATTTGATTCAGCTGTGTTGGAGTAGGGATGCATCTAAAAGCTGCAGGATAGTAGCTCTCGAGGACCGGGATTGGGCACCCCTGGTCTAGTTCATTAAACTGAAATCAATTAAGAATCCAAGTAAAAATGAGTGTAAAAATATAATAAAATGTAAACATATATTTTGTGTTTTTGGTATTACTAATAATATATAGTATGACAAATGATCAGGTGCCTTAACCTGGTTGAGCTGCAGCTTCAGTTCATCGTCCAAGTTAAGCCAGCACGCTGGGCTTCTTACCCACTGAGAATAGATCATTTCGCCTCAAAAGCCCTAATCATTTTTTCTTAGGGCAGTACAGTGATATTGTTAGCACTGTCACCTCGTGATAAGAAGTCACAAGTTACAGTCACAGGAGTTATTGTGTGGAACACCTGTACAGATGGAATTAAGAAAAGTACATCAATACAAATATTCACGATTGTTTAAAAATAATAAATTCCATGAATACAGGAAATCTGTGATTGAGCTGTCTCATTGTGTTCTATTGAATCCTTGTCCTCATTTTTATGGATCAAGGCAAGAGTAACCCAAGCTTAAAGTGTTCATTAAAGTATTTGTCACATAGATATAAAATAAGCTCAGAGATTAAGTGGGTGTTAACCACAGGGTGCTTCGTTTATCTTTAAATGTAGTTTGTTGTTTTGATTTACAAGCTGAAATTGGTTTATGAGTGTGTTTATGTCTTGTATACGAGTGTAGATTATAGTTTCAAATGTATGGATCATATGTTAAATTCTGAATATTGATTTGCAAGTGTAGCCAGATGGGCTACTCGCCTTCCGTTGTTTTTCTTCTCTCATTCTCTCTCTCTCTCGCTCGCTCTACCACCCTCGCTCTCTTTCCACTGCACTCGCTCCTTGTATCAGGTGATCGGGTTAATTGGGAACCCACCTGCACATTGATTGCAGGGTGGCGCTAGCCTGTATAAAGCTAAGCCGATGTCTTGTTGGATTAATTCCTCCCGAGCTTCTGGTACGATACAGCAGTAAATGCTGGCGTACTGCGACGGACTGATCAGCAAGAGCCGATTATACGACAGCTACAGGTATGCTCTCGCTTAACCTTGGATTCCCTCCGAATACTGGAATTGGTGTTAATATCCTTTTCCGGCCTGTTGTAGCGCAGCAGTCTGTTTAATTCTGCCATTGCGGAGAGAGGTGTTCGTGGTATCTCCACCAATGAGAGTATAGTGCCTCCGGTCCTGGGGTAAGCTGTTAGAACTACTTTTATTAGCATTCATAGCTATAAGAGTTTAAGGTTACACTTATCTGTTTCAGGGTTCACTGCTGCACCTCTCCATGGTAAATTGTCCAACCTAAATTGGAAGAGTGGACTGCCTTCTCAGCTGCTGTTGTGAACTCCTCCTTGGTGGAGTCTGCTGTCTTGTCTTGTTTTTATTAAGTAGGCTTACCTTTTTTTGGGTTCGCCTGGTGTTCTATTTTACCCTGGACTGTTGCTCGTACCCACACTTCTGTGATCGGGCTGAAGTGATTCTCTGCCCGAGTGTCGTGCTGGGACTCTAATAATCGCCTGGGTGGCCGGTCTCAGCCGGTGGGGAGCCAGACCGGCCTACGCCTGAGAATAATTATTACCAGCACGAGTGGTAGTTTGACCCGTGGGGAATAAGCCTTTCTCGTGTGTGTGTGTGTGTGTGTGTGTGAGATTTCTTTTATTAAAGTGTGTTTTAGTCTTTTTATGATTTGTAGCGAGCCTGACGCTCAGTGTCCTTTTATTCTTTTAACATACTTTTCTGTGTTTTATTTCAGTGAAGGAGGACGAGCCAGTGGCCCTGGGACCTCAGGTGGTGGGTCGTTTTCACACTTTTGTACAGCACTGGGTGGTCTGCAGTGATTCTTTTGGTGTGATTTTCTTTTGGTTCCACGGCTGCTGGTAAGTCCAAGTTCCACGATTGTTTATTTTTACTGTAGGACACTGTCAATAATGACGCTACATCTTGACTTTTAATATTTTATTTATAAAATATTATTTATAATATTTTATTTATTTCTATAAATAAAACTGTTTTAATATTGGAAGCCAACCTGCCTCAGTGTGCATCCTTGAATCTGTGCGGTCTTTTATTCCTTTTATTTATTTTTCTTAAATATATTTCCTGGGGGTGTAATTCCCCTAGGTGGCGTTGTCAAGTTTATTTATTTTGTTCATAACCCCGCCGACCACTTGGTCACACAAGCAATGAAATTTGAAATAAGGGGTATACGTGTAGAGATATTAAAGAAAACTTGATGTTTTTAAGGGTTTTTTTCCTCTTGTTATTTCAGCTATATTTGCATGTTTGAAACAAATTCTATATATATTCATATTCAGAAGATCCTCGGTTTGACACCACCTCCCCCCAAGCAGTCCAAAGACATGCACATGGTGCTGGTCATTCTGAATTGTTGTCAGACTGGCAGTGTGTCCAGGGTCATGCTTCAGCCCCACTGCGACCCTGTTGCACTGAGTGCCAAAATAGCTTTTGTGTTCTGTTTTGGAGGAAGGAAGGTTCAGGGTTTAAGTAGTCATCATCATGGGCTCAGCCGATTAGAATGAGAATAAGCAGTCATCAATCATTTGCAGGTTTTGTCTTATTGGATAACGGGTAAAGGAAAGACACATGGACTGCTATCTCTAAAAAGGACAAAGTATGATTTAAGTAACTCAAAATGATACATGAACTCAGACTCAAAGAGAAACTCACCTCAGCTGCCACCCCATGTGGGAGTGAAGAAAGAGTGAGGGGTAGGTGAGTGCAGTCCTTATATAACAAGTGACAGGTGAGTGCAATTAAGGCCAAGCACCACCCCAATCAAAGGTGAGGAAAAGAAACAAGGTGCATCTGGTGAAGTGAATGTGCTGAAAGGTGAGCCTTTACAACATGTTCTCTAGCTTTATTCTATGAATAAACAAAATAGCAGCTTATTCTGATGCTTAAATGATAATAAAACATGATTTTAGTGTGATCATATATTACTTTGTTATGCTTAGTCTCCATTTGCAATGTTCAAATGTGGAAACTGCTCTGTTACATTCATGTGCCTGGGGGCTATCAATGCTGCATGCTAACTTTCTGTGTTGTATCACTGAGACAAAACAGTAAAGTTTCTTCGCCAAGCCAGTCTCACTCTTATGTTCCGAATCCTCTGGAGGTTTTTTGGGATTTCAGAGACTTGATCAGTGTCACTGTTACACGAGGTTTAAGTCCTCTTTATTTCTGTTCCCATGCCCTCCCTCAAAGAGAACATTGTTTTTCCTGTTAGCATATCTCCAAAAATAAAATAAAATAAAATGGTAATTTAAATTGGTAGTACTGACCTCTGGGCTTTTATGAGAGGGTCAGACTGTTTCTTAACTCACAACCATTTTGACAGCTCATATCCAGTTTACACATAAGTCTTATTTTTGTTTTACTATTCTGTCATTTCCATTTGAATTATTGGGAAATGTATTGCATTGCATTTTGAAACCATTTTTAATGTCAGCTACTCAACACAATATCACACGTATCAACATCAAGATGGTGTTGAAGTTTTTAACGTTTTTTTTTTTTTAAATAGTTCATATTCTATTTTGTGTTAAAAGCTAAGTAATTATATGTCTAGTTACAGGCGAGGTCTTCCTGGATCTTTTTTACTTTTCTCTGGCTCAGTGTCGACACAGTTCACAATCCCTGTATGAGAGATTAGTGGTACAGAAAAATTACACAATCTGAATTTGTCTCATTTTGCTCACAGTCACAAAGAAATTCAACTGAGAAGCTCAGATTAGTTTTGAGGCTTAAAGTCGTTATGGGTACAGAGCGTAGGACAGCTGCGAGTCCTCCTTTTAAACAGCTCCGGCTGTGGGAGGCGAGCAAAATAAAACACTCAGAACAAATTAATCCGTGCAGAAAAATAGTCACTTGGTGCACTCAGCGGGAACTTGTGATGGTGATTACATGGCATCCAGATGAAAAATCTCGAGGCATACATCCTCATTTACTTTGAGATTCTGTGTGAGCTGTTTACTCGCCGACAAAGACTAGCAGGACAAAGCCAAGGCATTAGGCTGAGATTCCCTCTGAGGTCAACTTAATCCCGTGTCTTTGATTTTGAAGCTCGCCTCTCTCGGGCCTGCTTCTCTTTAATCAGCAGGAACCATGTTGTGAAGCACCTTTGTCTCAGATGTCTGTTCCTTCTTTCCGCCTTTTTTCTCTTCTTTCTAATGCGAGACCAAATGGGATGCTAGTTCAAAATGCTGCTTTGACAAAATAAATGCTGATACTGTCAATGTGAAAGGTCAGCGGGGGGAGAAAAGCAGAGGAAGGTTGCTAGGTTTTCAGCCATCCTCCTGTCAAAGTGATCTCCTTCGATGGGATATTGTTCTATTAGGAAACTAAGACAGTCGGATGTCTAAGCATGTGCACAAACAGATGGATAAACTTTGTGCAAAAAAAACCAGGAGAACAGCCCGCATGTTACATACCTGTAAACAGAGGCAGACAGTAGCTAAAGAGAAACTGATACGTAAGCAAAGCATCAAATGGGCTCATCCATCAAACAGACAGTGAAACCTGGGACAGTTTTTTGGATGACGTTGACAGTATTTCTTTCTTTCTCTCTGCTTTTGTGCAGAAGCTACCAGATTATGATGAATGGGCTATCCGCTAGTGGAAAGAGAAATGTGTACTGAAAAACACATGCAGGTATGATTATTTTTTTTATATTTTAAAGCAATGTACAGTCTATTTTAATTGGAACAAATTTAATTGGGACAACTTGCTGAGAAAAAAATAATGAGATGGATATCTTTAAAGGACATTAGTATTGGTATAGATTGTAACTCTAACCACAATGACACTGGATGTTTCAAGTCGCAGGCTGAGGTAGTCGGACATTGTTATTCGTACTCTGGGTGTCAAGAAAAAAGAAAAAGCAAACTCTGCAGATTCCTCTAAATCACTTGAGGTTGGCTGCAGAAGCGAGTCAGTGCCCAAACTATGCGAAAATACTTTAGACTTTAGAGCAAAAATAAACTGTAAAATGTTTACAGCCTGGTACAAAAATGGTTTACCTCTGTATTTCATTTCCCCTTAATTTTTTTTTCCATAACGTTTCAATTTTATCAAGACTTAAAAGTTGACTTGGCTAAGAAAACATCTAAAGCTTTGACATAAACATCAGCAACTTAAAACTTTGATAAAAAACAATGTAAATATCTCAGCTTTTATGGAATCTGAAAATTCCTTCTACCTGTGGGTCATTATTAGTTATGCATTAGTCTGGGTGATGATGTCGAACTTTTGGGTTTCAGGACCATACAGCGAGGAATAAATGTATTCTGTCCATTCTTTCTGTCCAATCAGCTAATGCTGCCTATCCTGATGATCACAGGAGGGTGCTGGCTACTCTCTACTATAGCTAATTTAAGTCAGGGAGAGTATTTTTCAATACAATTATGTGACTAATATTATTCTTAACTGTTTCAGTGGCCTCTGGAGGTGTTTTTGAAGTGGGGAGTCCTAGTAAAAGACTCCTGTCAAAGATATTTTGTGTTTATTTTGTATCCGTGTCACTTCTTCCTGGGGTGTATCGGCAGTATAGTTTTATCTTCCCTTGTGGAATCAGCTGCTCCTATTTGTGGTTAGTCAGATGCTACTGGTGCCAGTCCTTTCATTTGAATGTCCAAGGGAAAACATGGGTTAACTTAACAAATTGATCACTTATCCATTTACTCAAGACCATTTACTCAAAATGAAAAAGTTGGCCTAACTTTGTCATCTTAATTAAGCTTGACTTAAATTTTTATGCAACGAGTTTACATAATTGTTTTTCTTATTTTATTTCTGGGAACTAATTAGATTTTACAGTACAGAGTGACACCCTGTGTATATTGAAGTTGCATTGTACTACTGGGGCCTGGTTCACACGTTTTCCAAAGTTACTTTTTCAACAAATAGCTTGTATTATTAGAATTGTTAAATAATATATTGAGTTCTCAATGAAAAGGCACACTTTATTTAGGTATGATGGTTACTGGAACTGGACTAGAGAGTCATGGCATTGAAAATACAGCTGTAAATGCCTAATGGGTGAGTCAAAAAGAACAAAAATACTGAATTTATCTGGCTGCTATTTTTCCCCATAGCTCATTTCCACCATAAAAAAAATATTTAACAGTGACTCACATCTTCAGTCAGAAATCAAACATTTCAGGGCACCACTTTGTTCACCTCTTTGTGCTTCCCACTGATAAGAGTAGACTTATATCTACTAAACCCACCACCTGCAAGGTAGGTAATAAACACTATTCTCACCAAAGCGCTATTGGTGCTTTGCAAGCTGGAATCTAGCCATGAGTCCTTTGTTATTCTGCAGAAGATCCCTATTGAAGGTGCAGCTCAGTAATGGCAGAGTAATACAGTAGTTGTGTGATATACGAGGTAGCTGGTATGGTCGAGAAGCTGAAGAATAAAGGAGCAAAATAATGCATGGGACCTTGGGAGAAAATCACCACTGTCTGAGTCACTGCTGGGTCATTACTCATACTGTAATTACACTGATCTTCTGGATTCCCACCCTACCTTGGAAATGTGACCACAATCCACAGAAACATGAATAATGGAAATGCTAAAGGAGACTCAATTAGGTTTTTTGTATTTGGAGGAAATGAATGATTCACATCTTAATATCTTCAGTGCTAAAGATGATATTTCTGACAGATATTGTGTTTTATTAGTAATAAGTTATTATGGCCCATTCAGCTGCAGCGGCTCACCCCACAAAACCGTCAGGATTCTCCGTCAGAGATGAAGTCAGAGAGGCATGTTATTGTAACTCCACCGCATCCATTTATGTTTCATTAAACAGCTTCATAATATATAGTCTAAGCCAGCAATGGATGGATGGAGGGTTATGAGGAGCATTAATAATAGAGGAGGAGACATTGATAGTCAGATAATCGTGTGTGCGTGTGTGTGTGTGTGTGCACATGTGCGTGTGTGTGTGTGTGTGCACATGTGCGTGTGTGGTCGCGTGTGCGTGTGTGTGTGCGCGCACATATGTGCGTGTGTGGTCGTGTGTGCGTGTGTGGTCTACAGCCACCCCTGGAAAGCTTGACACATTCACATACGATATCTACAGTCAAACAAGGCGTCCCCTCTGACTCTTGCATCAGCTTTGCATGATGATTACATCCTCTGCTGTGATTTATGTGATGCTCACCAGCACACCTCACTGCTCTAAACCCATATTACATATTATTACAATTAGCACTGATAGCACACACTGCAGGAAGGCAGCTGCTGATGAGCTAGGTAGTGTATATCCTACACAAGACAAACACAACATAGCATCTGCATGGCGCTCCGCACAGGTCACTCTTGAAATGGACAATTTTGATGTCAGTGACATTAACATCAGGATAAATAAATTATAATATAATGAAAAAGATACAAAACTGACTTGTACCCATGCTAATCTGACAACAGTGACCTGATTTTGTTACAACAATCATGTCATAAATATACATTCTTTTACCAAAAGTATTCACTCAGCCATTCAAATCACTGAATTCAGCTGTTTTAATCACCTCCCCGGCCACATGTGTAAAAAATTAAGATTAGGCATGGAGACTGCTTCTACAAACATTTGTGAAAGAATGGGTCACTCTCAGGTGCTCAGTGAATTTTAGGGTGGTACCTTGATAAGATGCACCTTTGTAACCAGTCCAGTCATGGGGTTTGTGTGTACGGTGAGCGGATGCTGAGGCAACTGCTGAGTTGCTACACACCTCCAAACATCATGTGGCGTTCAGATTAACTCAAGAACTGTGTGCAGAGAGCTTCATGGAAGGAGTTTCCATGGCTGAGCAGCTTCATCAAAGCCTTACATCACCAAGTGCAATGCAAAATGTTGGATGCAATGTGTAAAGCAAGACATTTTGGACAATTTCATACTCCCAAATTTGTGGGAACAGTTTGGGGATCGCCCTTACTGTACATCATTGCACAAAGCACAGTCAATAAAGACCTCAACCAGAACACCTTTGTGATGAATTAGAGCAGAGACTGTGAGCCAGGCCTTCTCATCCAACATCAGTGTCTGACCTCACAAATGCACTTCTGAAAGAATGGTCCAAAATTCCCATGAACACACTCCTAAAGCTTGTGGAAAGCATTCCCAGAACAGTTCAAGCTGTTACAGCTGACATCATATTAAACCCTATGAATTAAGAATGGGACGTCACTCCAGTTCATATACATGTGAAGTAAATATTTTTGACAATATAATGCACGTTCTTAAAAATCTGTGGTTTTTTTGTTTTGTTTTTTATTTCAGACCAAAGTAGCGCAAGAAACTCTACATTACATAATTTAACAATGAGTACTGCTCTGGCCTCTCATTGTCTGGTGACATGTTTTAGAAACAGCTTAAGAGCCTTGAAAAACAGTTATTGTTGTAGCAGCTTTTAGTCTGCACAGACACCACTGAGAAAAAACTCACTCTCGTGCTCTAATCCTGAAATGGTGGCAGTCCTGTGCATGTCCATAGATCAGTAGATGCAGTCAGCTCTGCCTGTGTAGGTAGAAAGATCAGTTGATACACAGCCAAGGAAACTGGAAAAGTTGTTCTAAGAGCACTTAACAACTTCAGCTACCACTTACACAGAATGCTTTATTTTCTCGCTGTACTGTATGGTTTTAGATACAAAACAGTCCAAACAAGCTATATTTAAAGTCTCCATTGCTGTAACATCACAGTCTTGGTTTTGCATTACCTGTTACATCAGTTGTAGCTGGTAGAGCTCTGTCACAAATTTAAAGGTAACATTAAGTTTTCAGAGGTGTGGACTCGAGTCACATGACTTGGACTCGAGTCAGACTCTAGTCATCAATTTTATGACTTTAGACTTGACTTGAAAAAATGTTCTAAGACTTGTGACTTGACTTGGACTTTTACACCAATGACCTGGGACTTGAATTGGACTTGAACCGGTTTACTTGAAAAGACTTGATATTCCACCCCAAATCTAAAATTTAACACGCATATTATATAGAAAGTGTGCACCATTAATTCAGTTCATTCATTCAAACCACACTCCGTACGTATGTGTGCGTGAGCTGTAGCACAGCCAATCAAATTAACCAGATTTTTTTTTAAAAAGAAAAGAAAAAAAAAACGCTCAAAAATGCTGCAAGGAGTTATTTTTTTCAGGTACATAAACTATGAAGTAGTCAACAAAAAACAGAAATGCAATATGCAAAACATGCAAGAAGAGAATCACAGGCAGAGATGGAACAACTTCCAACTTTGTCCGACAGTTGAAGTTGCATAAAGAACGGTAGGTTCTCTTTTGCTACAATGAGATAGCTGACTTCATCTAACTAGCAAATGTTGTCCAGGCTACGTTGGTGATACAGTTTTTTTTAATGTGTATGATATTTTTGTCATGCGATTTTAAAGCCAGTCCTACAAGCGCATCCAAGAATAACATGCAGCTTATCTCAGAACTGTCGGTGAAAATTATTCTTGGAGCTAAGTTTAATTGAGCTGCATTTTAAAGAGGTGCAATTTCACAATTTGTGTATATTTTCTAAGTTCACAATTTCGTCTTCTGTTTAGAAAAACACAGATTTAAAAATTACATGGTCTAATATTTACATTTAGCATAACTGCAACATGCTTTTTTCGTTTTTTCTTTTTTTTTAAAGACTCGAAAGGACTTGAAATTCAAAGCTTCAGACTTTTACACCAGTGACTTGAGACTCGACTCTGACTTGCCTGACATTACTTGAGACTTGACTTGTGACTTGAGGATAAAGACTTGAGACTTACTTGAGACTTGCAAAACAATGACTTGGTCCCACCTCTGTCAGTTTTACTGGAGATGCACTTTGAAGTAAATGATCAGCATGCTATAGCCCCATTAGGTTTTTCTGATGGTAACTGAAAACATCTTAAGGTAGTGTGGTGAGATTTATTTTTTTCCATTCTTCCCCTTCTTCTGGTATGCCAGCTTTTCTTTTTATTTCAAACCTTTTCTCTTAGATTCAGTGGCCTTGGGATCACACCTTTGCTTTTTGGTGGTGTTCACATTGATGTCATTGACTTGCATTGGAGCAGTTTGCAGCAGACAGTGAAGTGGCTGAGATGAAAATGGCCACTTCCAAGACCGTGGCCATTGTTGTTAAAGGGTGGATTGCACACTGTTTCTCTCCCCAGTTTTGTTCATAATTACACTGATGTTTGTGAGAACAGCTTCCAGATAAGGGAAGAGGATGGATGGATGGATGGATGGATGGATGGATGGATGGATGGATGGATGGAAAGTTGGAAGTTCTACAATGAAAGCATCATCTAAAATCTACAATTACAAGCAGGAGAGGACAAAACAAGTCTGGATACCTGAGACTAAACAAAGTAAGCAAATGTGTTTGTTTGATGTCCGAACATTGGCTGATAGCTAAATCTTGTTATTATGATTTATTATGATGAATAAATAAGGAGAAAAGGAGAATTTGGAGAATTCTTTTCATGCTGCAACATGAAAAGATTTTTTTTCACGTATAAATCGTGTTTGCAGGTTAAGCTGGCTTTCGGGAGCACACTGGATGTGCTTTGCCCTATGCAAAGCCCAGTGGCTTAACAGGACCATAACAATCAAACAGTCATTTTGTGTAGCTTAGGCCAGAGCCTGCGGGCTGACTGCAGGCAGCCTACAAGCGTAACATTGAGCAATAAAGGATTCAGAGTTTATGTCATGCTGGCACATACAGCACAGAGCGGGACCAAGCTTTTCTCTTAAAATTAAACTCTTCTGTTTTAACCATCAGAGCTAACTAAACCATCCCAACATTGATAAGTGGTGTTGAGAAATGCCACCGCATTAATGGTTAAAAACAGTGCAAAAATGACAGGTTACCAACAAAAGCCATCATTCAGGAATAAACTAGAACCCAGTTTCAGCCAAAACTCTCACAATCTCACAGCTAGAGAGACTACAACATGATCTTCCAGACAAAAAATAGCTTATTGTGAGCTGTGTCAGCAGTGACATAGACACGCACTCGGCTCACAATCACAATATATGTAGCCTTGCTGAAAACAATACCTCAGGCTCCTTTATCAGCCACTGATTTGATGTTTTTCGTCTGTAGCCCTTCAGTTTTTGGGCTGTTATTGTATCATTGATGAGCTAGTGCATGGTGATGTGTGGATCTGTGAACAGAGCTAATGGAAAGAGATTAAATAAAAGCACTGATGAGCAGACAGAGACTGAAGCCTTGTCACATCTGCAGTGTCATCCACTTAACTCTGATGGCAAATCGCATTTCAGAAGAACGAGACAAGAGACAGAGAGGTAATAAGTGAGATGAAAGAGAACGTAGAAAGCAGACCAGTCAGGGATGATTTGTGAAGAAGCCCCATCAGAATGTACGCACTGGCATTGGTCCTAAAAGGCAATAGGCATACCCCGCCTTCTTCACTGCCCTCCCTTGACTTCTAGTAATGGATTTACATTCTCAGGACCGGTGTGTACAAATCTACTAGATGCACATGCATACAAACACACGGCATATGGAGGTTGCCAAATTACCGAGCCATTCAGCTATCAAAAGAGACACCTCGGATTCATGTCACTGCTGTGTTTTGCACACTGTAGCCAATTACAAATAAACCGGTGCATCGTCTATCTCTCATTTACAGATCGACAGACAAGGCGGCTATTTTTACCTCTGCATAAAAGCAGAAACTGTTTTCACACTCCGCCAACTGGAACTGTGCCTTTCATTAAGGAAATCTATTTAGAGCTGAGCAGGGGAGCGGCAAAGGAGTGGGGGAAAGATGAGCACTGATTAAATCTTTCAATGAAAATGAAAAAAAAGGAAAAAAAAAAAAGAAGAAAAAATAAATAAATAAATAAAAAAAAAAAAAAATAAATAAAATAAAATCTACAATTTTGAATAAAATACATTTGCTATTCAAATTGTATCATTTAGGCATTAACATTTTTAAGGCATAAAATTCTGTCCCATGACTACTAATATCAATGTCAAATACAAACACCAAAACGTTTTTTGGCAGCAAAACACAACACATCCTACAGATCCTAGGGACCATGACAAAAAGGTTAATGGCATGCAGTATTAGTATATAAACACACTGGGAGTGAAACAACAGAGGTGGAGAAGAAGTGCTGGGCGCATCATGGCATATCCAGTCACCCAGAAACTTAAACCTATAACTACATAACTGCAAGTTAGTAGAGTTTCTTCTTCTACTCCCAGACGTGAGATAGATAGAGAAGGAGGGAAGAAGACATGTAGGGAGGGGGATAGGGAGAGGAAAAATTGGTGTGAAGACAGGGGGGGCAAGGAGAGAGATTAAAGATGAAGATAAAGATGGAGAAGATAAGATACCTTTATTGGGAAATTTCATGTTAAGGCTGCCAACCAATTGCACGCAATGGCGGCACCATCTTACCCTCCGACCATACATACATTGCACAAAAACATCACATGGGGGAGACAGGTCAGAGAGGTATAACGATGGAAAATGCACAACATGAGGAAAAATAAGGAGAGAAAAAAAAACTCCTCCCAGACTGAGCTCCAACAGGGAGATCAGTTTGAGAACAGAAAAAAAGGAGGAAGATATTGAGAAAAGCAGGTAGCAAGCAAGTGGCAGGAAAAAAGAAAGTAAAACCGGAAGCAATAGAGCAACAAATCTACTTAAATCAATACCCTTTTAATTTGGGATTCTCCTTGATGAAGCAATGGCAGGTCGTCCCTGAAGCTCTGAATTTCCATTGCTCTTTCATTTCATTTTTCCTTTAAATTTTTATCATCTTTATCCCTTTGTGCTTCATCTTTTTCATTTTTCTGTTGTGAATATAGCAGAGACATACAGTGGGGCAAAAAAGTATTTAGTCAGCCACCGATTGTGCAAGTTCCCCCACTTAAAATGATGACAGAGGTCAGTAATTTGCACCAGAGGTACACTTCAACTGTGAGAGACAGAATGTGAAAAAAAAATCCATGAATCCACATGGTAGGATTTGTAAAGAATTTATTCATAAATTAGGGTGGAAAATAAGTATTTGGTCACCTCAAACATGGAAAATCTCTGGCTCTCACAGACCTGTAACATCTTCTGTAAGAAGCTTTTCTGTCCCCCACTCGTTACCTGTATGAATGGCACCTGTTTGAACTCATCATCTGTATAAAAGACACCCGTCCACAGCCTCAAACAGTCAGACTCCAAACTCCGCCATGGCCAAGACCAAAGAGCTTTCGAAGGACACCAGGAAAAGTATTGTAGACCTGCACCAGACTGGGAAGAGTGAATCTACAATAGGCAAGCAGCTTGGTGTGAAAAAATCAACTGTGGGAGCAATCATCAGAAAATGGAAGACATACAAGACCACTGATAATCTCCCTCGATCTGGGGCTCCACGCAAGATCTCATCCCGTGGGGTCAAAATGATCATGAGAACGGTGAGCAAAGATCCCAGAACCACACGGGGGGACCTGGTGAATGACCTGCAGAGAGCTGGGACCAAAGTAACAAAGGTCACCATCAGTAACACACTACAACGGCAGGGAATCAAATCCCGCAGTGCCAGACGTGTTCCGCTGCTGAAGCCAGTGCATGTCCAGGCCCGTCTGAAGTTTGCCAGAGAGCACATGGATGATACAGCAGAGGATTGGGAGAATGTCATGTGGTCAGATGAAACCAAAGTAGAACTTTTTGGTATAAACTCAACTCGTCGTGTTTGGAGGAAGAAGAATACTGAGTTGCATCCCAAGAACACCATACCTACTGTGAAGCATGGGGGTGGAAACATCATGCTATGGGGCTGTTTTTCTGCCAAGGGGACAGGACGACTGATCCGTGTTAAGGACAGAATGAATGGGGCCATGTATCGTGAGATTTTGAGCCAAAACCTCCTCCCATCAGTGAGAACTTTGAAGATGAAACGAGGCTGGGTCTTCCAACATGACAATGATCCAAAACACACCGCCCGGGCAACAAAGGAGTGGCTCCGTAAGAAGCATTTGAAAGTCCTGGAGTGGCCTAGCCAGTCTCCAGACCTCAACCCCATAGAAAATCTGTGGCGGGAGTTGAAAGTCCGTGTTGCTCGGCGACAGCCCCAAAACATCACTGCTCTCGAGAAGATCTGCATGGAGGAATGGGCCAAAATACCAGCTACTGTGTGTGCAAACCTGGTAAAGACCTATAGTAAACGTTTGACCTCTGTTATTGCCAACAAAGGTTATGTTACAAAGTATTGAGTTGTATTTTTGTTATTGACCAAATACTTATTTTCCACCCTGATTTACGAATAAATTCTTTACAAATCCTACCATGTGGATTCATGGATTTTTTTTTTTCACATTCTGTCTCTCACAGTTGAAGTGTACCTCTGGTGCAAATTACTGACCTCTGTCATCATTTTAGGTGGGGGAACTTGCACAATCGGTGGCTGACTAAATACTTTTTTGCCCCGCTGTAATTGAGTCTCGATGTACTGCTCCCCATTCACCACTGTTTATTCACAAAGTATAGTGCATATCTTAATCACATAAATAAGCTTAATTCTTAAGTTAAGGGATGTTAATCATTTACATGGATTTACATGGATTTTCAATTAACTATTAATAGAGCCTAAACTATTAGTTTGTACTTGATGTAGCATTTTTTAACTATTTATGTCTGTGTTCAGAAATTGCTTACTAATGTAAGTAATACAGGAGTATGTAGGAGTACATATAAATACAAGACAGATACACACATCAATCAATCAATCAAGGCTTTATTCGCCACGTGCAGGACATCACAACACAGACATCACATGGGGATACAGGTCGGAGATCGGTACCGTTACAGAAAAAAAGAACACTGAAATATACACTACAAAGTACAAGAGGAAAAAAGAGACCTCTACTCATGCTGGGCTCCTGGGAGGACAGCATTAGAACAGGAAACAAAAACCTCCTCTGCACAAAAAAGCACAAATGTCCACAGCACAACATTATGGAACACGTGACAAGCCACAGGGTCGGGTGGGGAATGGGGAGTAATCCGAAGCAAACACAGCAGCCATCCTGCCCAGCGCTACCATTCCAGCGCGGGCTCAGACCCGCCGTGTTCCCCAGGAGGGAACAAGCATCGAAGGCGTTTGGAAAGGGAGGGGGGATGAGTGTGTGCATATCAGTGTATATGTATGTGTGTGCGTGTCCAGAGTTCAGCTGAGACAGTGTCCTTCGCCCTGCTAGGCTAAGAAAACAGTCTTCCAGTCAAGCCAGGTGGCCTTGCATGGAATGGAAAGGAACAGACTAAACACAGTCCATTATCAGGGTGTTTTTGTTCGGCTCCAGCCTTGCGACTGCAGCTGGCGCCGAAAGGGTATCCGCATGAAGTGATGGTGCTTTTAACTTTTTACTTTAGTGCGAACAACTCATATGAATTTCAAAGCTGTTCTAACAGTCCAACACTGGTCTCCCAATCTCCCGTTGGAGAGCCGTGAGCTTCTCCATGATGTTATCAAACTTGCGCTCTGTGATGTTGTCAATCTTGTGCGCAAAGAGCCGATTCTGAGAACTCACGACCACAGTGAGCCTCCCCAAGATGTCATCCAGTCTGCACTCAGAGATCTTATTCTGAGTATTCACGGCAGCCGTAAGCTTCTCCAAGATCTTATCCGTGCTGCACTCAATGAGCCCATTTGGAGAAACTCACGCCTCGTTCCATCGTTTCAATCCCGCGGGCAGCCTTGTGGGGGTTTGAACAGCCGCTTCCTTCCTTCCTTCGATAAGTCAGGGCCAAGCCAGCTCCGATCTGCCAGAACCCTGTTACCATGGTTCCGAATAGGTAGATATCTTCAGCACTCAGGCTCACCCGAGCCCAAACTTCTCGTTGAGAAAGGGGTGTCAATTGCATTTAGGGACCAGTTGATCCAATCCATAATTTCTCTTTTAGGTTTTAGAGAACAGAGTGTGAGAGAGTGTTCTAGGGAAAAGTAATACAAAAAACACGAGACAAGGACATAAGACGCTAAGCAGGGAAGCTAAGGGAGAGGAGGAGAGGAGAAAAGTGCAACCGCCTTCGTCAACAGCAAGAGCAGGTTTGATTTGCACCGCGCCGCACAGCAAGAAGGTCCTGAGTTCAATTCCACCATCAGGCCGGGGTCTTTCTGTGTGGAGTTTGCATGTTCTCCTCGTGTTTGCGTGGGTTCTCCCCGGGTACTCCGGCTTCCTCCCACCGTCCAAAGACATGCAGCTTGTGGGGATAGGTTAATTGGATAATCCAAATTGCCACTAGGTGTGAATGTGCGAGTGAATGTGAGTGCGAATAGTTGTCTGTCCCTGTGTGTTGGCCCTGCGACAGACTGGCGACCTGTCCAGGGTGTACCCCGCCTCTCGCCCTATGACAGCTGGGATAGGCTCCAGCACCCCCCGCGACCCTGAAAAGGATAAGCGGAAGCGAATGGATGGATGGATGATTTGTTATTGATTTTTGCCTTTTCAATTTAGAAGCAGAAGAGCAAACAAACACACGTATACCAAAGCAAGCTAAATCCAGTGAATAATTTTGCATATTAGTTTTGTTTCTAATTCAGTTCCCACTACGTGGATACAATATATCTCTATAATCCACACTTTATTTTAATTAAAGATCTGCATGAATGTGACTGAGTCAAGTTACCACTGACATTTGCTTTAAATCATGACCATAATTTGCTTTCACAAATCGTCACAGAGACAAAACTATTTATTCAGCTGCTCACATGCATCTCTATTAAGATACAGTTGTTTGTGACTGCAAACAATTGAATTGCAGAGCTCTGCTCTCTGCTAGTTTGATGTTGATGATGGGAGCTAGTGATGTGCAGATCAATATCGATTCCTCCGATACCAGCCATTTATGTTCTAGAATCGATTCTCATATTAAAATATCGATATTTTAGTAATTTAGGGTAAATTTGTAGTTTATCATTAACAGGAACACAGTGGAAAGAAACTATATCGTTCGGATTGTCTATGTTGGAAGGAACTACTTTCTCTTCTGCCTTCCATTGTCATGTGCCAGCTGTAGAAATGTGTTGCAGCCCCTTGGCGTGCGCACTCACAATGGCTGAGCGTAAGTGGAGTCACGTTCGGATGTATTTTACCTCCACAAACAGCCGAGACGTGGTTTGCGATACATGTGGCAAGAAAGTGAGGTGTTGTGGCAACACCACTGACCTTGTCAAACACCTCAGAGTAAATCATATCACAGAATATGATGAGTTTATGCTGAGACAAACTGAAGAGGAGCAGTGGACAGGGACAGGTGCTGCTAGGGGACAGACATCTCTGCGGAGTCCTCCATGTTCAAATAGCGCACAACTTCAGTTTGTTTATTTCTAAATGATGAATTCTGCATTATTAAGTGATAGGAATAAGTAATACGATGTCCTGTAATCATGATAATGCTATAATTTGAGATACAATAAAAGATACAACATATAAAATACGTTTTTGTACAAAGTATCGGTATTGGATCAGTATCGTCGATACCACCCTGAATTTTACTTGGTATCAGATCGGAAATGAAATCAGTGGTATCGCACACCACTAATGGGAGCCAATCTGAAGCAGCCTTGAACAATAATAAGGATATAAGTTCAGCATCTGAATAAATCCCCAAAGAGGTGAAGCAGCTTCTTTCGACTGCTGCTCTGTTCAGCAAATGTTCTGAGCTTCATGTGCTGTCTCCAGCTGTGGTCCTCATTTCTGAAATACAGAACAGCACTAAATATGTTTGCTCATTTTTATGGTGTAGCAGGTCTTAATCAAAATGTGGATGTTAATAACACTTTAAAATCAGTTTTACAATTAGAATCTGTTCGTTTAACTGAAATACCTTGTATAAGATTGATGTTTTGTTAGTTTTAATCCAGTTTCATATTTACCAAATGGAGCAAAATCAATTTTATTGTTATTGCTTCTTTTTCCGATTAGACTGGTCTGTAAATATCAGCGGCTGAATGTTAAAGGCAGCAGCAAAAAGCAAACTGTTCAAGTTGGAGCAAGTCAAAAAACGTTAAACTTTTCTCCTAAATAAATCCTTATTTGGATACAAGCAGTGATTCACAGGAGGTCACATACATTATCCTCATGTAGGGAACACATCCAAAGGTGTTTTCCCAGACTGTGGGGAAAGCTAGCCCAATATGTCCAAAATATGTAGTTTGTTAAAAGTCTCTAATGCATATAAATTGCAAATAAAGAAATTAATAATTTTCTCTTGACTCCTCATCCAGTGAATCTCTTGACTCTGCAGGGAAAAGCCTCACTTATCGTAACGACACACGCCTAGTTTTACCTCATGATTATTTTGTTGTTTGGCCCCCTGAAGACAGTAAAAAGAAAAAAAAATCCAAAACAAACAAAAAGAAAGACATGAAAACTTTGCCAAAAGACCACTGGCACCAGCATCAGTGAGGCACTCTTCTATGAGGAGAGGCACCTGAGATCATTTGTTCCCTCAGCTGTTGAGTATCTAGCTGAGTGCTTCTACAACTCATTTCAGCTTTTATTGTGACAGTATCTAATTTATGTTATGTAATATATTAGCATTTCTGGGGGTGGGGGTTTATTATTCATTTAGCATGTTGTGTTGACTGATGTTCGCAAATTAAATTGCCCCTTCATTAAAATAAAGATTATCTGGTCCAATAATCTGTAAGGGATCTTCAGATCCTTGAAATGCTTCACCTAGTGCTTCTAATAGGAGCACATGAGCTGAATAGCAATGTCACATGTTTGTTTAAAAGTTAAAAAGTTTTTGAGGTTTGAGATGGGTCGAGGCAAAACATGCAGAGAATAGTAAAGTGGTTGCTCTGCATTACAAAGAACAAAAAGTGTCGGGTCTGTAAATGTTTGATCACTTCATTTTAATTCTCTCTGCATCCAGGGCAAAGGTGCCAATTTTCCCTGATATTCTGGCTGGGTGAGTGACAGCACATGGCTGTGCTGACTTAATGACAGTGATCCAGCAGAGTCGCCATGTTTAACATCAACAAAAACCAGCATCCATAGCGTTATGTAGTGTTATAGTAATAGTTTAGCGTTAGTGTTATGTTAAAGCAGAGCTAAAAAACAAAATGATGTATAATCGTTGATATACTCACGACCCGTTTCAATGCAGTATATTAAATAATGTATAGAGCAACCTTTTTCAATAATGTCCAACAGCCACTGTGTTCAGCAACATTAAAGTCACGGCATTAATATGTTACTATGTTAACCTGTGGTTTAAGAAGCACTGCACAAGAGAAATGTTTGTTGCAGTGTTGTGTTTCAAAATAAAACTCTAAAGACTGCCCAGATAAAAAAGAGAACAAAAGCAAATTGAGAGCTTTACAGATCAATTTAACTTCTCTATTATTCCCTGCGTTCCTCTACTATAGATTTTTTGTGACATGAGATCAGCTTTTTGTAAAAAGGATGAGAGCTTGTTAATGAAAGAAAAGCCACAAGGGATGAACCAAGGACAGCGGGGAAGGTTGTAATTTCCAAAAGGGGAGTTTTCTCTCACAGAATTGCTGCTTACCAACAAATCACAAAGGAAAGTTGCACATTTATATGGAGTCTGGGGAAAATACAATTCTAGCTGTCTGCCTCTGTCAAAGTAATGTTTACAGCTTAAAGGGTTTAAATGAATGGTTTCAACATAAAGTAAAATTATTTGTGTCATTGTTGCATGGATTGGGATTGGGTTGGGGACATTTAAACTTGAATCAAAGCAATTTCCATTGTACAGTGAAGCTTAGGTTGCTGTTTGCCTGCTGTAAATCTTTGGATGACACCAGTCTCCATTGTATTCTCTTGGCTTCAGATGAGTGAAGCAACTTGGGAGTTTTTCCTAAGAAATACTGCAGGTTTGCTCTTTGTTTGTCACAAAAAGCTGAAGATGGAAAAAATAGAAATCCCATATATTTGAGGCATTTTCTCATACATGGTTTATTTCTGTGCTTTCATTTTATCTTTTTAGAAGCAATCATCATGTATTTCCACTGACTCTTTTACAGTTTATACCTAAGTGTACCAGCAGTGTCACTTGTGTGTGCCTTTTTTATCTGAATATCTTGTGGCATTTTGCAGGGAGTGGTCATACACCAAAATGAGAGCTGTGTGTGGCTCATGAGACAGTCTAAAGCTTTGGAAAGGTTCAGTTCAGAACAAATGGAAACTTGATGTAAACAGCTGATAGGGAACAAGTGAGGCAGAGTAAACACAAGTGCTATTGTATCATGGCTTACTGTACCACATACACTGAAAAAAAGCCATGTTGGATTTATTTGATTCAATAGTGGACATTGGTTGCACACAAATGTTTTGCTTTGCCAGAAACTTAAACAAATGAGTTAAATCAACGCTTATTCATGTCAATAAATCTGTGCATTTTGTGTTCATAAAACGTGATTGAAACATGTTCAGATGAAGTAAGTTGAGCTCTTGGAATATTTTAATCCTTCACAGTTTTGTCATTTTATTTCCACACTATTCAATAACTTTTACCCCAATACAACTTGGTCACTTAAATACTACATGTTGTCTTCATATTACATATGACATGTTCAACAAAGTCTAGATCCTGGTTACCCACCCGGTTACCATAAAAATTGAACGGGTCTTCAACAACTACCATCCTTCTATCTTTATCCTGGTTGCAGGGGGGCTGGGAAATAACCCTGAAGTGATAGGTTACGAGGCAGGGTACACCCTGGACAGCTCCCCAGTCTATCACATAGAGACAAACAACCATTTACACTTACATTCACGGGTAATTTAGAACCACCAGTTAACCCTAACTCTAATAACTGCATGACTTTTAACTGTGGGAGGAAACCAGAATACCCAGAGAAACTAGCCATAATGTGGATTTGAACCCAGAACCTTCTTACTGTGTAGCAACAGCATGAACCACCATGCCACCAATCTAGGAAATACAGGAAAGCTATGATTTCCTGTATTTGATGCAGAATTTTTTTGTTTTTGTCCTTGACAGGTTAATCCACAATAAACAGCAATAGCATGCATGTGGTGTGTGTGTAGTTCTCTGCCTCTTATAACTCCAGTGATTTTCCTGCAGTTTGAAATCTCGTGCGATCTTGTGAATTTCACGAGTTCGACAACTAACCACTCTCACTAGACTGTATCATGTCATCTCAACAAGAACAAATTAAGTTGTTGAATTTCGTACAGCTCCTTCATGATTTAATTACGTTCATAGAAACATGAAATTATTGTGTTCAAATTACAAGTTAGACTTTTTTAATGTAACAACCACCCAATTTACTTTTTTCGGTATACCAAAAAAAGTAGAGGCGGCTGCTCGAGTTGACTGAGATGGATGCCTTCCTGAAACCACGATCTAAAGAGCGTGAGTCTGAAACCCGTGCATATAAACAATTTAATCTACCCTCTCTGCATATCATGTAGTTTCTACACTATATAGTTACACTTAACTTTAAAGCATGAGGCACTTGCTTACGTAAATCCAAGAGCTGGCCAATCCCCTTTTTTCAGTGTCGTAAGCAACAATATTAGTCATATAATCAATTTAAAAGACCTCAGAGGCACGAACTGTGCACACACAGAGAAGAGGCCCAGTTTAATGAAACAAAGCGGTGGATGATGCCCAGTAGACTGTCAGTCAGTGGCCACGCTCCTTCAATTGGAAGAGTTATGAAAAAAATTTACCCATAGAGGACAAAACTGTTCTATTCAAACCTCTAAGTTTGAAATATACAGAGTATATTGCCAAACGTATTCACTTACCCATCCAGATCATTGATCATTTTAGGTATTCCAATCACTTTTGTGCCTACAGCTGTATAAAACAAGCCTCTATGGCATGCAGACTACCTCTACAAACATTAGGAGGAGCTCAGTGAATCATCCCATGATAGGATGTCACCTGCAAAACAAGACCATTTGTGAAATGTTCTCACTACTAAATATTCCACAGTCAGCTGTTACTGGTAATAAAACAAAGTGGAAGAAACTTGGAACGACAGAAACTAAGCCACAAAGTGGCAGGGCACCTAAAATCACAGAGCAGGGTCAGCGGGTGCTGAGGGAGAGGTCACCAACTTTCTGCAGAGTCACTGCAGACCTCCAAACTTCAAGTGGCCTTCAAGAACAGTGTGTAGAGCACAGAAGAGGAGAATATTTTATCTTGCATGTGGTTGTCCTGCTGTGGCGAACCTTCCTACCACTGTTACCAGCCAGACTCAACTACCATGTAAGCGTCACCTCCAGCAATCTCAGCTCTCTGTGGTGCATTCTGCTAAACCCAGATGCTCCCAATTCATAAATAAGCCCAGCTGAAATAACTCTTGCTTCAACATTATCACAGTATGTCATCACATCATCCACTTCTGCAGACAAATATGGAAATCTATATTCATGTACTGTATCTCATGTGAATTACAAAAAAAGGGAAAAAATCATCTCAATAGTCTTATACTTAATTTGTACTGACACAGTTTAGGTTTAAGAGTAATGAAGCAGGGATTTTATGTCTACCTGAACTTAATACAATGTCGTCACTGCTGATATAAGGAGGTTGAGACACAAAATGTACAATCTCTGATTGAAACGGGTCATTCGTGCACTCCCAAAGTCTGCCCTTCAATCCACTTGATGTTCATTTTTTAAGCTTATTATTCATTAAATCCTTCTTATAATACTTTCCATGTCATTCACTGGTTTAAAAGAATAAAACCTTCAGCACAGCTTGAAGAAAAGACTTTACGCTGCCTGCAGCAATGAGTTCATAATTACTTTAAGGGGGGCTGAAAGGTCGTTACTGAATCAGAGTGACCATTGCTGGAGACATTGTCTGAAATTATTGGAGGGCTGAGTAGATACAAGATAATGCTGAAGTTAAGAAAGAAAGTGTACTTTATTGATCCCCGTGGGGAAATTCCTCTCTGCATTTAACCCATTCACTCAGTGAAGCAGTGGGCAGCCATTGGGCGCCCGGGGAGCAGTGTGTAGGGACGGTACCTTGCTCAGGGGTACCTCAGGGTAGCTGTTCAGGGGAATCGAATCCCCGACCTTCCGATCATGGGGCCACCACTCTACCTACTGAGCTATCCCTGCCCCACACCGAGATATTGAATTTGCAATTACACGAAACTGATCGCCACAACGGAACCAAGTGTATTTAAAACTGTACGAGAAGTGTGCTGCACGCGTACTATTTAAAAGGAAAACTGAAACATGAAACAGACATTAGTCTGACAGCAGTAGATGCTTATATCTCCAGGGGGTCTTAATCTGTGTTTTTGTTGAATGTTGTCGCTGAAAAATTTGAGTCTTAAGAATCAAAGTCCTCAGATTCTCCAACACAAACAAACCCAAGGTCGTTCAATCACAACAACACGAGGTAGGATTTTTTTCTTTTTCTTTGTCATCAAGAGGCTTGACTACAGAGAATAGACATGTCAGCACGCAAATATGTCCTTGGCTAAACTCCATTCAGACTGTCTTTTTTTTTTTTTTTTTTTTGACAGGATGGCCAGCTGGCACTAAAAACGAAAAGAAAGGAAAAAACGAACTTTGAAATTCCAGCTGGACTTTCTTTCCCCAGACATTTCTTTGGCCCTTTCTTTTTATGCGGTGCTACTCTAACTGTGGATAACAAGGATTCAATTCTAAAGGGAAAACTGCTTTAATCAATATTTGTGTACCTTTAAGATGTGGTCTCTTGGTAACAATCTGGCACCGACTACAAAGGAAAAAAAACCTCATCTCTCCAATGTATGTATGTGTTGTTACAAGTACTAATCTTGTCTTTATCTAAAATTAAATCTTTTAATTACCCTGTTTTGAGTATGTGTGCACCGATCTGCTTAATAATCCGAAACATTTCTTCCGGAGAGAGCAATTGCAAAATAGATATTCTGCTTTCAGATCATTTTTAATCAGCTTTCAATGAATGCTCCTCAGGGCTCCACATGCACTCTACACTTTACCTGGGTTCATCATATGGCCAGAGTATTGAATGGCAACACAATACACTAAGTGTATACACTAAATGCAGAACCAAAAGAGACTCAGAGAAGGTTTTGTAGTCTTTATTGAAATGGTTACCGCAGGGAACTGAGCAAAAGGTAAGTGCGAGGAGGTTAGATTTGGCCTGTTACCACTTGAGAGAGGGAGACTATCTGGCAGAGGCTAGATGGATCACCTGGTCCTCATATAGTGGCGTTAATGATGACAATCAGCAACAGTGTCAGCCTGAGGAGTGGGAACAGAACTCCGCTCACTAGAGAGGAGAATAACTGCAGGAAGTTTAATTAGAAGAAAGGAGAAACCAGACCAACCATCACCCTAATGACATACCCCTCATTTCTTTATGTTAATCAAATTTATAGAAATAATTTATAAAAACGTGCAAACATACATGGAGATACAGTATATAAGACATTAACAGAGTTTCAGGGTTCATAGGGTGCTTGAAAGCCTTGAAAATACTTGGATTTTAATATTGTCTTTTCAAGGTTTGAAAAGTGCTTGAGTTTCAGATGTGGTGCTTAAACTGCTTGAAATTGTAATTGTACTTTATTCACAACAAATTACTATCTGATACAAATACAAATCATGGATAAGACAAGGACCAAATTCATGAGTAGACACCTGAAAAGTCTGCAAAAAGGATTTGCACTTTTTCACAATGGTGGAGTTTCCACTCTTGAATCATTTGATGTTACAATTGATTATTATTTTGCTAGCTAGCAAACTCAGGGGATACATTATTGAAATGCACTGAGTGTGATGCAATACAGCAGCGCTAGTATAGCAGTTAGTTATGGCATGGTAATTTATAGAATATGCTGTGTACTTAGCTAACATTACTTAGCAGTTGCAGTAATGTGAGTTACTTCCCTCAAGTGAAAGCTTTAAACGTTAGCTCGATACATAATTAGCCAACTTAAGGCTTTCTAAGTAAAAGGTAAAATCGAAGTTGTCACCAAGTAAACAGAATACTGTTTATATTTTTGTGTATTGCTGCAGCTTTTTCGACTATTAACTTGGCAGCTTTGGCAACACCTTAGGGGTAATATGACTGATCCATATGGTCACAAAGAAAAGTCAAGTTTCCTGGCTTTAATGCAAAATCTTTTTATTGTCAGGGCTTACACATTAAACAACTTAAAAATTATAAATTGCTTCAAGCTCACACTGAGGCCTGTGGGGCACTATCAGCCACTGAGACAACAGACAAATATCTATGTGTTTTCGTATATGAATGTTTCCTATTTTGAGGCTGCCTGTTTATTTAAGGGAGATGAACAATGCATTATAACTGTATATAATAATATCACAGATGATCGATGAAATAAACAGCTTTTAGACAGATGCTTTTGCATTCTTAAAGTTTTATGTGTTGAATTGAACTGGCTATGTCATCTGTTCAAAGCCTCCATTCCTCTATTCTCCATTCCTGTCTTACTGTACATGATGCATTTAGGACTAATACTTTAAAGGCCATAATTTAGGACTTAAACAATACAGACAGCAACACAGTTAAACATCTTACTGATGGTTTTATAGGGAATTAATTTTGCAGCATTTTGTGTCACGTTTTCTATGTTTTTAACCAAAGGTGAAAAGGTACATTTAAGTCAATCTAAGATGATTTGATTAAAATTTTTACATTGTCTTATTGAGGTGATGCAAAGTGAAGCATATATTGTGTTTTTTGGCAATGTGCTGGAAAAGCTTGAAAATGGATCTTGAACGTGCTTAAAAAGTGCTTGAATTTGACCCTGAAAACGGTGTTTGAACCCTTGAGTTTATAGAACTCTAATGAACTTGAAAGTCTATGTATGGTATTACCACATTTATCTTTCAAGACAGTCTGAACGCTCTTAGTCAAGCTTTCTTGTCATTTCTTTAAGTAGTCTTCAGGAATAGTTCTCCAGGTTTCTTGAAGGACAAATCTCTTTGGATGTTTGCTGCCGTTTATTTTCTCCCACGTTGCTTCAATAATGTCCACATTCTGGGGAGGCCAGTCAGTGAGTGATAGTGTCCCACTGTGTCTTTTTCTAATCAGGTATGCTTTTATTGCAAGTATGTTTAGCACCATTAATGAACCAGTCTTAATTTCATTAACCAATAATTATCACCATAGTTTTTGTTTCTGATTAAAACAAGATGAAAACACACCAGGACAGAAACTATGATGAAAAGCATTTACCCTTTCATCAGCTAATAAAACAAGATGAAAATGTTCTGGAGACAAGATCCAATCAGAACTAGTTAAGTTGTGTAGAAAGGCAGAACGAGTTTGGAAGTGATCCAATCAAAAGTAATTGCCTTCTTGAGTAAGGTTAGATGTGCACATTTGATCTGCTGCTAACAAACAGTGTGGGAGGCAGGGGAGCTTCCATGCTCCCTCTTTCTCATGAAAACATGACAAAAAGTCAGGAAGAGAAGAGCAGACATACGGACACACTCCGCATTTGATGTGAAGGAAAATAAAGTGCTTTGTAAACTCAAAACCCGGTACAAACATAAGAAGCTTTTACACTTAATATCTATGACTGCTAAATCAACTTAAGGTGTAGTCTATGATAATCTTATTTAGTCAAGTAAAGCTAAACTTAGATGCCTAAATTATGACTAAAACTAAGTGAAATATTAGGCACAAGACCATGACTGAAACTGAATCTGAATTTTCTGCCAGAATTAACACTGCAGTGAGCAGCAGATGTGTTAACTGAAGATCCAGATTCATCTTAGGTCCTGTGTCACGTCTCTTTTTCCTATTTCGTAAAGATTTTCAGACTTGTCTGTTTTTTAAGCCTGCGACTTCTTCTTTTGTCCTCCACTGCACACCATGCCAAGATATGTCAGGTTTTCATCTAATACCTCTATTTGAGTCACCTTGCTGTTGAAAAAGACTATTTTATGCCTTTTAAACTGTGTTATGTTTGTTATTTTTTAAAGACTGAGTGAAATAAATTGGAAGAAATATTCTGATTTTGTTAAAGGCTAATAACAAAGTCCCTTAAGTTTCTTAAGGTCGTCTGTTTTGTGTAACACTGGTTCACTGGATGCCTTTGTTGTGGTTGAATAATTCACATTATTGTATTGTAGGGTCTCCCTTACAATATAATGCACCTTGAGGCGACTGTCATTGCAATTTGGCGCTGTATAAATAAAACTGAATTGAACTGAATTGAATTTGGAAACAGTGACCAGAACCTTTACTAATCAGTCTGAATCTGGTTTAAAATGGTGAATGGTCTTCTTTTAAAAGCCATTGTAAACTTTCATCAATTAATTAATGTTTTCCATAGGAGCTATTTCTTCTGATTTGAGGTTTAAAATATGTCTAAACAGTCCATCAGGCATCAAGATTAATATTAGGATTGAATTGTTTGGTTCAAATTATTTTGGTTGATTTGATTGAGACATCATTGTTTAAAATATCCACATTTGTTTTTAAAAGCTTTTACAAGCAAATTTTGACTTACATTTTTTATTTGCTTGCGAAATGTTTGTGCTAAGACAACCACACAATTTACCCTCCAGCTACACAATCAAATCCCAGCGGACATTTAAATGTATACATTTATAAATTGAATCCAGGCAGATTGTATGATGATATACACTTACCAGCCACTTCATTAGAACCAGCTGCTCAACTGCTCATTGCTAGAAATGTCTAATTAGCCAGTCACTTTGCAGCATTTATGCACGTAGGCATAGTCAAGAAATCCCGTATGAAATTGAGCGTCAGAATGGGAACGAAAAGTGGTTTAAGTGACTTTGAATGTGGCATGGCTATTAATGCCAGGCAGGCTGGTCTGAGTATTTCAGAAACAGCAAATCTACTGGAATTTTGCCACAGGACCATCTCTAGGGTTTACAGAGAATGGTAAAAAAATAAATAAATAAATAAAAGGAAATATTTGGTGAGTGTCAGTTCTCTGGGCAAAAATGCCTTGTTAAGCCAGAGGTCAAAGGACCTGATGGGAACGGAACAGAAATAAAGCAGATTCTTTGCAACCAACGTTTGCAGAAGAGCATCTCTCAACACACAACGCAGCAAATTTCAAAGGAGAACTGCCACAGCAACAAAAGACCACACCAAGTGCAAATCCTGTTATTAAGAACAAGAAACTGAAATTATCTTTCAACTATACCACGATCTGAGTAGACTTGTAGTCAAGACCCCCTAAACCAAGACCAAGACAATACCAAGACCAGGGGGTATCGAGACCAAGACCAAGACAGACCGAGACAAAAAAGTCTTTAAACTGCAGCCAGATGCTGCGCTGTTTACGGGTGTCAGGCATGTTTATGTGTTTTTGCGATGCACTTGCAAAGCCCTCCTCACTGTCTACTGTCTCACTCACTTACTGAGAGGACAGACGCACGCTCCACTTGACTGTCGCATCTCTCACCCTGTCTGTTTTTCACATAATGATATTATCCTATATCCTCGCATGTGATTGGCCACAATATGGAGGGATTGGAGCATAGCTGAGCCACTGTGTGAGAGCTGAGCAGCGAAAGGAAATGAAGTGAGGAGTCGACTCTTCTGATTCACTACAAAGCACTCTCTAAGCACAGCTCTTAGAGCTGATGCTTTTACACATGACACACTATCGAACGTTACGTTGTATGTCATGGATACTGTTGACTCCAAATCTCCCGACCACTATGTTGATCTCAGACAGCAAGACCGAGACAGCGAGACCAAGACAAGAGCGAGACCACGAAAAAGTGGTCTTGAGACATCCAACTCTAGATCTGTGCCAAGAATTAAGGCAGTTCCAAAAGTAAACAAAAGATCCACGTGGTACTAGCAAAGTGTACCTAATAATGTGTCCAGTAAGTGTATGTATTAGTAGTAACTATTTAGAATGTGACCAGATTTAGACATTTAAATGTCGCTGATGATTAAATGATCTAGTGTTTGAGATCATCAGCAGTGTCCTCACAACCAAAGACTGACAAAACACAAATGGAGTCAATACAGTCCTCGGGTTACAGAAGCCTATTGTTGTTGAATATTAAGAACTGGAATAAGGAGGAGACTGAAGTCCTTCAGAGTCTGCAGTTAATAAGGAGGTAAGTGACGGAAGTGAGAGGTAAGTGACGGAAGTGATGTTGTAGGTGACGTCAGACGCCGGAGATTTTGGCGGAGAAAAAGCAAATGGTAGCATAGAGTTTAACAAAGGTTTTCCAAGCTTCAGTATTACCAAATATACTAATCAATTGTCATATAACTAACAACATCTATTTTATCATCTCTAACACCCTGGAGGACAACGGGGAGAGTTTAGACGCTCTCCAAGATTACATCGACCGCTGTTTTCAAGATTTAGTAATGCATAAGGCCCAGAGTGCATCTTCCCCGGCCAAAATCGAGACGCCGTCATCGAAGAGAAGTCGCCAGGCAGACTCCCCCGGTACAACATCGCCTGCCGGCAAAGACATCGCAGAAATCCTGGAGTCCATCGACAAGCGATTGTCCAGTTTCGATGCGAGGCTGTCCCTGGTGGAGATCTTACACCGGGAATTTAAATCTCTGAGAGAATCCCTGGAATTCAGCCAGCGGCAGGTGGAAACGCTTGCCGCTGAAAATGCCACGCTACGGGAGTCGGTTAAATCTCTCACCGATAACGTGACCCAGCTAAACATTGAAAATAAAAAAATAAAAGAGTCCGTTATCGATTTACAAGCCCGTAGCATGAGAGATAATCTTGTGTTTTCTGGTATTCCAGAAACTGCCGGAGAGGACGCAGAGGCAACGGTGAAAAGCTTCATTAAAATCCACCTGAAGCTGCCGGAGGACACCGTAAAGAACATCGACTTCGATAGAGTACATCGCTTGGGGGGCGCGCGGTCGCGGACCGGGAGACCACGGCCTATTGTGGCCAAATTCAGCCAATTCAAACAAAAGGAACAGGTGAAGAGTCGCGGCAGAGAGCTGAAAGGAACGGACTTCAGCGTGAACGACCAGTTCCCCAAAGAGATCCTGGAACGACGCAAGGTCCTGTTCCCAGTTCGACGTAGCTTTATCCAGAAAGGCTCCCGTGCTGTCATCGCTGTGGACCGGCTCTACGTGGACGGACAGCTGTACCGCGACCCCGGCACCACACCGTGGTTATACTGACTGCACTCCAGATAAGAACCCGCTACACTCTTTTCTTATTCATTCACACTTTCTCCTTTAAAATGTGTTTAACCTAGTAATATCAGTAGGATGTCATAGCAGATATAACACCGTCACCCTCCGTCATTGCTTTAATTGGAATGTTTCCGTTTCGTCTCTTTTTTTTTTGTTGTCGCTCACAGTTCATGTGGTTTCTTTCTTTCTCTTGTCTTTCACTGCTGTGGTCACCTACTTCCCCACTCACCTACAAACAACACCCTCTATTTCTACATATTTTCACAACACGATCACGCAAACACATCAGCTCAACGGCAGCACATTCACAACAGCCTCACAGCACGCACAGACTTGCAGGACACATAAGCAAGCCACGCTTGTTCATATTAGTGAATATTCACACACATAGTCAGACTTATGGAGTCTCTCACCACACTTCTTTTTCTCTTTCTATTTACAAACAAGGGATGTTTCCATATTCTCTCCACCTGTCTAAACGAAACACCCAGCATACATCATTAAACATACACGCACAATTAAGGGCATGCTGAGGTTTGTCACATGGAATGTAAATGGAGCTGGCACCAGAGGAAAGAGGTTAAAAATATTTAACCAGCTTAAAAAACTACAGGCAGATGTTGTTTTATTACAAGAAACTCACAAACCTGTCACAGGTTTAAATGAACTTAAAACACCTGAGTTTCCTAACGTGTTTGCAGCCGGTTATAATTCTAGACAACGGGGAGTAGCAATTTTAATACATAAAAATGTTAATTTTACAGTACTCGATACAGTTATAGATCCAGAGGGTAGATTTCTAATTATTAAACTATCAATATTGAACAAAAAACTATGTATTGTTAGTATATATGGTCCAAATGTTGATGAACCCTCATTCTTCCACGGTTTTTTTAGTGCACTCTCTGAACACCTTGATTGCACACTCATTCTTGGCGGTGACCTCAACCTTGGACTAAATGAAGAAATGGATAGGCTCAACACAACAGGAACTCAGCGTAATTGGCAGTCCACAAATATAATCAAACAGTATATGAACGACTTTGGTCTTTGCGATGCATGGCGCTCTCTTCACCCCACCAGTAAGGAATATACTTTTTTCTCGCATGTTCATCACTCTTACTCTCGTCTGGATTATTTTTTGGTCAGCAGCTCACTGCTGTGTGACATTTCAGACACTGAGATTCATCCTATAGCTGTCAGCGATCATGCTCCTGTATCTTTAACACTAATGCACAAGAATAATACTACGCCAAGTAAAAACTGGAGATTTAATATATCACTACTTAAAGATGAAGACTTTATTAAATACTTTAAAAAGGAATGGACTTCATATTTAGACTTTAATGACACTCCCGGAATATCTGCTTCTGTTCTATGGGAAGCAGGGAAAGCTGTGATGAGAGGTAAAATAATTTCTTTCTCATCACACAAAAAGAAAGAAGAAAACAAAAATATTCAGGAATTAGAAAAAAACATCAAATCACTAGAAGAAGCCTACGCGTCCCACCAAGATCAGGAAACATTGAACAAAATATGCAAAACAAAACTAGAATTAAATGAAACTATTAATAAAAAAACACAATTCCTTATACAAAGACTTCGCTTGCAGAATTTTGAACACAGTAACAAATCAGGTCGATTTCTAGCTAACCAGCTAAAAATAAATAAAGAAAAAACAACTATATGTGCTGCTAAAGATTTATCGGGGAACACAATATATGATCCTGGAAGAATAAACAACATTTTTAGGGATTTCTATGAAACTTTATACTCACCACAAATAAACCCATCTAAAAATGAAATTGATCTGTTTCTTGACAACGTAACTCTTCCAAAATTACTAGACAGTCAAGCAATGGAATTGGATTCGCCACTGACGCCAAGTGAACTCCAGGAAGCCCTGATAAGTATGCCCAATAATAAGGCTCCAGGTCCAGACGGCTTCCCTGCAGAATTCTACAAAGAATTCTGGACAATTTTGGCACCAGTATTCCACAGCATGTTGCAGGAAATCGAGGAAAAGGGCAGACTACCACCAAATATGAATTCTGCCAACATTAGTCTCCTGCTAAAACCAGGCAAAGACCCTTTATTTCCCTCAAACTATCGTCCAATTTCTCTTTTAAATGTAGACCTTAAAATAATCTGCAAAGCTCTCTCAAAGAGATTAGAGAAAATGACCCCCCTCTTAATTCATCCTGACCAAACTGGTTTCATAAAAGGTCGGCACTCCTCAACAAACACTCGTAGATTACTTAATTTAATAGACTACTCATACGATAAAAACATCGAAGCCATAATATTATCTCTAGATGCAGAAAAAGCATTTGACAGAGTTAATTGGAAATTTTTATTCGCAACTTTACACAAATTTGGTTTTGGAAACTCTTTCATAAACTGGATAAGAATATTATACAATTCCCCAACGGCTCGTATCAGAACAAATGACCAGACATCCTCCAGCTTCTGTCTCCTGAGGGGCACCAGACAGGGATGCCCACTCTCCCCCTCACTTTTTGCAATTTTTATCGAACCTCTAGCAGCAGCATTTAGACAGGCTACAACAATTAAGGGCATAAAATGTAAGAACATAGAACATAAAATCAGTCTCTATGCGGATGATGTGTTGCTTTTTCTGCAAAACACACAAACCAACCTCTCTGAGGTAATTACTTTAATAAACTGGTTTTCAAGAGTTTCAGATTATTCAATTAACTGGCCAAAATCTACAGTTCTCCCCATTAACTGCTCCTTCCATAATTCTTCCTCTGCCCCACTGCAATCCGGAAACATTAAATATTTAGGTATTAATATCTCTCCTAAGCTTTCAGACTTAACTAAACTAAACCACATCCCACTTCTAAAGAAAGTAGAAGGCGATCTGACTAGATGGAAATCTTTACCCATATCACTCATGGGAAGGGTCGCCACTATAAAAATGATGATCTTGCCAAAAATAAATTACTTATTTTTGATGATCCCTAACAAACCATCACAAGATTGGTTCAGATCTCTGGATTCATATATTTCCAAATTCCTTTGGAAAGATAAACCCCCGCGTATTAGCTTAAAAACGCTACAAAGAACCAAGGATAGAGGAGGATTAGATCTGCCTAATTTTCACCAATACTTCTTAGCCAACAGGCTTCAGTTCATCTCAGAATGGTTAAAACATACCTTCTTAGTTGAGCCCTGGCTAGATGTTGAACAGGCACTATGCAAGGATCTAGAGATTTCAGACCTACCATTTATTAGCTCAAACATCAAAAGACATGAATGCTTTAAAAGTATCAACATCAGCTTTTCTCTAACAGCATGGTGGGAGTTTCTAAAAATAACGGAGTCTTCATTAATCCCATGCAAACGTACACCTATCTGGAATAACCCTGACATATTACAAAACAATAATATGATTAATTTCCCAGAATGGAGTTGTAAAGGAATTAAATACTTAGAACATATATTAGAGGGAACAGAATTTATTCCATTTGACAGACTAGTTGAACAATATGGGATCAACAAGACAAGGTTTTTAGAATATCAACAAATTAAATCCATAGTAAAAAAGAAATTTAACCTCAGTCAAGTTGAATTACAAACACCACTAAGTGCGGCACATTTTCTTACTCTTAAATCCCCCAAATTATTATCTAAAATATACAGAACACTTTCTAAATTAGATGAATCAATATCCCTTCCTACTGCAAAGTGGGAAGCAGATTTATCAGTCAACCTAGACCAAAACTTCTGGTCTCAGATTTGCTTAAAAACTTTTAAATTAATTAAAAATCCCAGTCTGCAATTAATACAATACAAAATACTTCATAGAGTGCACTATACAGGTCATCGGATGTTCAAGATGGGCTTTACATCTTCCAACAACTGCTCACACTGTCAAGGCAATACACCAGACAATTACATCCACGCTCTTTGGTTCTGTCCACCAGTGCAAAAGTTTTGGCGCGAGATATGTGAAGACTTATCAAAATGTCTGAAATGTAACATTCCAACCTCCCCCTTAGTGTGTTTGTTGGGCAGCTTAGATAATGTCACTTCAGAAAAGAATATAGCCCATATGATCTTCACTGCCCTATGCATAGCCAAGAAAACAGTCCTCATGAACTGGAAAAATAAAAATAATCTTAATTCTAACCAATATAGAAATTATCTATTAGATTACATTAGTCTTGACACAGCCTCTGCCACCACATCAGATCAATTGCTCTGGGCCCCTTTTATCAGCTCCATCACCTAGTGGGGGTGGGGGGTCATAGTTTGGTCCCGCCTTCACTGTTGTGATTGGTGAGGGGGTAGGGACAGGCTTAGGGCGTCGGGGGGGTTCCCCGGAGGCATCTTCCTTGGGGGGCTCAACCCGGGGTAGCGGTCACGTCCGGTTGAGGGCTCTGTTGGCTCTCAGGTGACTGTTTCCTCGCGGCTGCGTGCAGCGGGGCTAGGGGAGGGTCTGTGCTGACGGACGTGGGTTACTGACCTGGCAACCTGGCTGCCCCTGGGTGGGTCCGGGATGGGCGTGAGGTTCTGGGGGTGCTCAGTCTCTGGGCGGGGGCCCGGGCCGGGCCTCGGGGGCTCGGGTCCTGGTTGGTGTGTTGCCGGGGTTGTGGGCGGGTGGGTGCATGGGGGCCCGGCCCTGGAGCAGGGTGCCGCCGGTGCATCGAGCCGCCTGGGGGGCTCTTCAACTGGTGGGGGGGATGGTCACATCTGGCAGGAGCTTTCTTCTCTCAGGAACTCTCTGCAGGAGGGGGAGATACAGGAGAGGTGGAGGAAGATCTCAGCCTGGGCGTTTACCGTCTTATGTAGTCTGGAAGATGTGTGGTTGGTGGGGTGGGTGCAGTTTTCTCTGTGGTGGGGTTGGGTGGACTGTCCAGGGCTCTGTGGAGCCGGGGGGCGCTACTGCACTGGGCCCCGGTCTGATGGGCCTGGGCCCCCCTTCCCTGGCGGGTCGCGGAGGGTGGGAGTGCCTACTGGGGTCAGCGGGGGAGCTGGCCCCAGGGAGGGGTTACCTGCCCCTCCCTTCCTTCCCTCCCCATCTCCAGCTGCCTCCCTCTTCCCGCTCCTCCACAACCACCCACACATGCAGGGCCTTGGAGTGGGGGTATGTCACCAGGGTGCAGAGGAGGCTACCCCCCCCCGTCCCCTTCTGGCTGCCTCTGCCTCAATTTTATCCCACATCTTAGACATTCACATTATTCACACTCTCATTACACATACATATAGGATCTTGGGGGTGGGCACAATCACGGAGTCCAAATCACCATCAGGGTGTATACCTCACCCCTGACGTCGTTGCCCACCTCTCAATTTTAAATACACTTAGTCATTGAGGGTTAGCAGGAGGGACTATGCGCTTACCTGCTGCTCCTTGGCAGGTAGCTCCATGCCCTCCTGGGTTTTAATTGCACCTTAGAACACATATGCATCAACACTACAATGAGCGGGTGGAGGGAGGTTTGGAGTCTTCTCCCACCCCCATTCTCTGCGGCCTGCTGGAGCGGGAGGGCTAGTAGGAGGAGTTGGCCGTCCGACTGCGGTCTGGGGTGTGGGGCCTCCCTGCTGCTGCGGAGTCGGGGTGGTCTGCCTCTCCCCACCGCAGGGAAAAGGGTAACACCACCTGGGTCTGGGTGCAATTCCCCCCTCCAGGGGCAAGGGTACCTAGACCCGGATTGTAGAGTACGCTTGGGGAGTGTGATTGTGTGTACAGCGTCTCTTTATGTCTGTCTCCACGTTGGTTGAGTGTGGAGTGAGTGCATATGAGAGCATGAGGGTGGGAATGGATGTTTGTGTCTGTGTGTGCCTGTATGTCTGTGTCTATATGTCAGGTTGGGTATCAGACGCCACCTCTCTGGGGACACCTCAGGCCCTCCAAGGTTTGGAGGCCTATCTCCACCCACCACCACTTCCCCTGCCGGTGGCGGACTCCCTCAGGTGTCGGTGTGTTGGTGGTTCTTTGTGTCTGGGGGTGGGCGTCCGGGTACACACCGGCTCACTCCTTGGCGGCCGCTTGTCGGGGCCTGGGGCCTGGGGCTCGCTCGGGCCCCCTTTGGAGGTGGGGTGCCCCCGGCCTCTCGGCCTAGGGCTCGGTCACTCAGGCGCAGCTGGGGGCCGGCGGAGCTCACGGGCGCGTCACTGCAACCCCCCCTGGCTTCTGCTCCGCGGCTGCTGAGTGAGCCCTCATCTGGGACTCTCCTCAGCTCTTACTGGAACAGTGGCGCGGCTGCCCCTCTGTTGGTCTTCCATGGTCTTTTGTGTTCTGGGGGCCTCTGGATGTCTGGAGTTTTGATCTCCTCCATACCCGCTTCACACCCTGGAGGACGGGGCTGAGGCCCCCCCACACTCCCTAGCAGATCATTACATGGAGAAACCTTTGGAATGCAAGCATGCTGATCCACACAGGTATGCACACATGGGTATTCACAGACACGGACTAAAGCTTTCTTGGCTGCTGCCTCAAAGCACACTGTGCGCTGTCTATCTTGCGTGCTGCACAATATTGTTTATTACTTAGTAAATACTGATATCTATGACTAGCTAGTTTATTGTGATGGTGCTTTGTTTTCTCTATTATTATGTTGCTCTTTGTTGTTTGCTGTCTCCTCTGTTTGTTTGTTTGTTTGTTTGTTTTTTTTTCTCCATACAGGTGACCCAGGAGTTTTTTTTTTTTTTTTTTTTGTCTCTCTTCCCCCCCCTTCTCACCGTCTCTTCTCCCCTTTGGTTTTCTTTCTTTCTCTCCCCCTCTCTCTCTCATTCATTCCCCCTGTCCTATTTATTAAAAAAAAAAAAAAAAAAAAAAATGACAAAGGATGAACTGAAGCTCTGCCATCACGTAATGTCGCATACTGCTGTTTCTGATGTCATTTAGAAAAAAAAAAAAAAAAAAAAAAATAAAAATACTGTGTGATTGCAGTATGCTGGAGAGGTCACAATTAGTCATTGGAACTCTGCATACTGGGATCGATTCTCCACAAACTTGTTTTTGGTGGCGCGGGCATTCCAAAATAAAACATTAACCAGGCAGCGCTTAAAAAAGAGAAATAACATTTATGTAGAAATAAAACTTCTGGAAGTGGAAAATATATGCAATGGAGAAATTCTAGAAGCATCTCAAAATGAATGAAGTTATTGAGTAAATCTTACTCAAGGAGTATTATTTCCGCATACGTTTGGATGAATAGCGTAAATCTGTTTTAAAAAGAAGAGGCACTCTGTCTGAGGTTATTTGATTTTATACACATTTTAATGATGAACTTAATGTCAAGTGAAGGGAAGCACTGAAGGTGTTTGTTCAGAGCTTCATACTGATGATGAAGACGCCACATAATGCCCAACAACAAATGCATTTACACAAACAGAGCAGAGGCACAAACACAGAGGAATGGCTAAGTGGAAGGACAGATTCAGGCCAAGTCTCGAGCCTCTAGACAGATACATGTGGGATTAGGGCGATTATGCTTTTGAATGGTGGAGGGATTTTACTGCTGACTGCTGGTGTGTGGTTTTACTCTTGGACTATCCAGATTTATACCTGGCCTGGGGGGGATTTTCTTTCGCTGACAGCTGGCTTGTTTGGTGTTTTGCCTCCTCATGGCAAAGCAAAGAATTAATGTGATGTGTTTCGTTGGGTTTGTTCAATGAGAGAGCCACAAAGATGTTGTCCCCCTGATATCTGCCATGCTCTGTTTCAGCAGAAGTGATGCAAGTGCCAAGCTTCTTCCAGTCTGGCTGCAGAATGCGATACATTGTCATGCTCTATGACTCAAACAAAAACTCTCTTTCTTCTACAGCAAGAAGATTTGTACATAAATGATCATCATTCTTTCAATGTTTAAATGCTCAGTCTGTGGTACATTTAATATGTGTTCAGAGCCGCACTGTAATACTACCACACCTGCCCTCTGTCAAATCTCTCGGCTTCAAGCTTATTGGAGTTTTTGGTGATTTATTTTTACTTTAAACCATTAATATTCATGACTTAAATGGCAATAAATAAATACAAGAAGCACTCTGCAACCTCTGCAAAGGCAGCTGACTCTCTGAGCAATATTTAGTTTTAAGGGAATTATAATGTATTTTATATATTTTTATTTTGGTTTCTTCATTTTTAACATATGTTATTAAGTTTGTACTGCAGTTAAAATCAGATAAGGGTAGTATGATATGTTTATTTTAGAAGTACATAATAATAATAATGGATTGGATTTATATAGCGCTTTTCAAGGCACCCAAAGCGCTTTACAATGCCACTATTCATTCACTCTCGCATTCACACACTGGTGGAGGCAAGCTACGGTTGTAGCCACAGCTGCCCTGGGGCAGACTGACAGAAGCGAGGCTGCCATATCGTGCCATCGGCCCCTCTGGCCATCACCAGTAGGCGGTAGGGTAAAGTGTCTTGCCCAAGGACACAACGACCAGGACAGAGAGCCCGGGGATCGAACCGGCGACCTTCCGGTTACAGATGAGCTTCCCAACCCCTGAGCCACGGTCACCCCCATAATGAATAATAGCTACTGAATTAAGAACAACTGGACATGGATAACCTGATATTATCATTTCTAACTAACCTTAGCTCATTCTCTTTCTCTTTCACTTTGTTTATAACACATTTTGGGGTCAACTTCAAAGAAATACAGATATGAAATGTAAAAGTGAGGTCAGAGGTTTGAATGTGACGTATTTGGAGGCAAACTGTGATGTGATTTTTGAATCTCCATATACCAGTATCATGTCCTAAACGTGTCCAATACAAACAAAGGTAGTAGAATTTTAAGATAAAACAATGTTTATGAAAATTTGACCTTTTCTGACTATATATCATTCCCTGTATGCACGTTTGTTGTCAGTACAAACAACGGCATTAAGAACCAGCATTTCAAACTCCTCTATATAACATTATTATCACATTGACATTCAGATCAATCTACTGACCTTGAAGAAGAGGTCAGAGGTGAAATCTGACTTGATATTTTAAAATCTTAATACAGTGCTTTCTATATGTTGACAATACACACCATACTTGTAAGAATCATAGTTTAAGTTTTAAGGCTTTTTGTCAATTTTCAACCAGTAATTTGTTAAGCAGACCTTCAACACCTGGGTGGATGGAAGCCAAATTTGATAAGGTTTTATCAGAATTTATTTAAAACTTTTCAAGCTATTGTATTTTCAGACAGAACAACATATTAATAAAGCACATGCAAATACTTTTATGATCCAGACGAAGGCCACAAACTGAAACTCGTCAAGCTAATGGGTTATAAAGCGTTATTTACACTTTGAGTGTCACAGCAGCTTCAGCAGTTTTAGATGCATGTAAATGCTACCAAAGGCATTACCTGTTTGCCGGAGGTAATAAAAAATACATATGCAAATAAAAAACTGTGATCATTATCCTCGGGTTGGTACCAAAAACTCATAGCAATGTATTTCATGCAAAAGTTTTTACAACAAAAATATATTCTCTCAAGTGAAATAACCAAACTTCATCCATCCGCATCTGTTCATTTTGTGGTCTCAGGTGAAGCTCAGTGGATTCCTTGACCACTTGTGCAAATTGAAGGTTTTCAGAAATCCACCTATGGTGTTTTGAACTGCCAGTCACAACCTTACAGCGCCCAATCCTCCCACCTTTATTCATCCAAACGGACTTGCATATCTTACAGATGGCATCTCCGTCTAGATTTAATAACTACCCGCTGCTCCCTGCAGTGTGAAGGTTCACACTGATACACCCTTCCGTAAACATCTGCTTTCTTTAGTTCTTACTTCGGTCTTACTCTCAGCATGCTGGTGAGCTCACACTGAGCCAATCAGAATAAGCGTGAGCATGTAAGAAGCCACACATCACTAACCAGTTTAGCTCTTTTATATGGGATTAATGCTCGTCTCCATGCTCCTTTTAACGCCTCTGCAGTTATCAAATCATTAATTAAGCTCATGTTGAATCTGCTCAGAGAGCCTGGTGAGGGAGAGATATGACTGCAGGCAACACCAGCCTTCTGCTTCTAACATGCTGATGTCGCAGGTGATTAGTCCTGATAGGTCCTCTGTCCAGCCGGAGCCAGAACAAGCATTTAGTATCCATCTTTAGTAGTGAGAAGCTAGAAGCTGGCAGAAGAAAACATTTTGTTTCATTCAGTTTTTATTTGGATTATTTTTTATGGATCTCTTTACTATAGTGAAGAACAATCATAAGCATTTCATATGTTTCAAAGAATTTTATTGATAGTTAAATCAAAGTTATGAAAAGAATATTTACAGTGTTGATCCTTCTTCTTCTTACATTCTGCAGTTCTCTGTTACATGATGGATATCAGAACTTTGGGCCAAATCCAGACTAATGAGGATCCATTCTTGCATTATTAGTTCTCCAAGCTGATCAAAATTCACAGGATCCTGTTTTATCTTTTTTATCTAGTTATCTAGTGGGACAAGGGGCTCCATCAAACTGGAAAACTAGCACCAAATTCTTTGTTTTGCATGAGATGCAACTCTGCAGAGAGCAGGGAAGCTCCACTGTTGGCTCAACGTTTTGCATATTGTCCCAAATGGTCAAAAAGAGGCATCAACAGAGAAAGTCATTTTGATTCAGTCTTCTGCTGTCCGGTCCTTGTACAGAATTTCAGTCTGTTGTTTCTTTGGTGCCCTTTTTTTTCACCTCATCATACATGTTGATGCACTCACAGTTACTGTGAATGGTGCCCAATTTCCGCAACACTGATAACACTTCCAATTACTATTTACATTGTAGTTTCTCACTGAAGGCATCAAAACTATGACTGAACACATATGGAATTATTTAGTATACAGAAAAATGTGAAATAACTCAAAACATGTTTCATATTGTAGGTTCTTCAAAATAGCCACTCTTTGCTTTGATTACTGCTTTGCACACTCTTGGCATTCTCTCAATAAGCTTCATGAGGTAGTCACCTGAAATGGTTTTCCAACAGTCTTGAAGGAATTCCCAGAGATGCTGAGCACTTGTTGGTCCTTTGGCCTTCACTTTGGTCCTTTGGTCCATCTCATCCCAGACCATCTCGATTGGGGTTAGGTCAGGTGACTGTGGAGGCCAGGCCATGTGACGCAGCAATCCATCACTCTCCTTCTTGGTCAAATAGCGCTTATACAGCCTGAAGGCTAAATGCAAACTGGATGGGATGCATGTCGCTGCAGGATGCTGTTGGAGCCATGCTGGTTCATTGTGCCTTCAACTTTGAATAAATCCACAACAGTGTCACCAGCAAAGCACCCCCACACCATCACACCTCCATGCTTCATGGTGGGAACCAGGCATGTAGAGACCATCTGTTCACCTTTTCTGCATCACACAAAGACACAGCGGGTGGACCAAAAATCTCAGCTTTGGACTCATCAGACCAAAGTACAGATTTCCACTGGTCTAATGTCCATTCCTTGTGTTTCTTGGCCCAAACAAATCTCTTCTGCTTGTTCCTTTTCCTTAGTTGTGGTTTCTTAGCAGCTATTTGACCATAAAGGCCTGATCCGGACAGTCTCCTCTGAACAGTTGATGTAGAGGTGTGTCTGCTACTGGAACACTGTGTGGCATTAATCTAGGCTCTAACGTGAGGTCCTGTTAAATTGTGATTTCTGAGGCTGGTGATTTAGCAGCAGAGGTGATCCAGTGTTGTCCTAGCACTTGATCATTCTTGCGACTGCACTTGGGGACACATTCAAAGACTGACTCACCTTCAGTTCTTAAAGTAATGATGGACTGTTGTTTGTTTTTACTTGGCTGACTGGTTTTTGCCATAATATGAATTCTAACAACTGTCAAATAGGACTGTCAGCTGTGTACACAACTGATGGTTCCAACCCCATTAAGAAGGCAAGAAATTCCACAAATGAACCCTGACAAGGCCCACCTGTGAAGTGAAAACCATTTCAGGTAACTACGTCATGAAGCTCACTGAGAGAAGGCCAAGGGTTTGCAGCACGGTCAAAAAAGCAAAAGTCGACGTCATTGAGGAATCTAAAATATAAGACACACTTACAGCAATTTATCAATATTTTCTTTGCTACATAATTCCATATTCTTGCTTCATATGTAGAAAGTAATAAAAATAACAATAAAAACTCGAATTTGAATGTTTGCAGTATGAAAGTTTATTGTTATTGCAAAATCTCTCTGCAAATTCTCCTGTTCGCAGAATGAATTAATTACTGACATGCATCTGAGCCTAGGCAATCTGCTCTACCAAGTGGGATTGGTGAGAGAAGGGAAGCTGTTTTTTTCTTTTCTTTTTTGTTTTTTAATCCTGTCTTCACCTCTTGCTACCTTTAAATATTTTTAGTCAAACAAAGAACTTGTTAACTGATGGGAACTGGTTTAAACTTTAACTACTGCTACTACAATTTTGCAGCCTTTTTACTATTATGTTGGTTCTGACCAAGAAGTATTAAAAGCGGCTGTATGCCTATGACTGGAGTTTTTTTGAGTAAGTGCTAAAAATGCTGCGATAAGCACAACCAGCCAGGTCTGATGTGTCCTGAAATGATCACTGAACAGAAACTTTACGCAAACAAAATGCAAACAAAAATACATCTAATGGAAATTAATGACAAACAAAAAAGTCCGGCAAACACTGGAAGAATCCATCCAAACACAATCCAAAAATAACTGCAATGAGGAGTTAGATGGCGAGGAATGGCAGTAAAATCAGGTGGATAACGAGACAATCTATTAAAGACAGAGGGACACAATACTGAGGTTGTGGTTGAACCGTCTATATTGCTAAGAATGATCCGAATCAAGTGAAGAGACCCATAAATGCCTGCTTAGCTGGTCAAATTCTTTAAAATCTAAGTAAAAGTGCTTCTGTGATTCATTTTAACTACTTCCTTCAGAGGAGGATCCACTGAATCCACAGTTCAAAGTGGTGAACATTTACAAAACCAAGTGATCAATGCACCTGTCGAGTGATGCAGATCACCATGTAAAATTAACGCTGCGTTTTCTGTAGCTCGATAATATGCAGATACATTTTGGGCATTCAACAATTTGTCAAACAAACGATCTGTGAACGTTGCGCTACTTCATTAAAATCTGCTTGTCATGAACTTGGTAAAGTGGGTAACAAAGTGCCCTACAATGAAGTTAATTATCCGTATTAAGCCAATCAAAGTGAAGAGTAGACTGTAGTGTAACTTGGCTTGCCACATTTATGTCCTCATTTTTGGATTTTAGGAATAGTGATCAGTTTTACTTAATTTTTGCATTCCCTAACCAGTTTACTTCACTCTCTTGACTGGTAAGCTATAATCTTTTTCAAACCTTGCTAATGAAACAATATATTTGAGAGGTCCGTATTTATATAGCCACTATCAGAGGTGTGGACTCGAGTCACATGACTTGGACTCGAGTCAGACTCGAGTCATTAATTTTATGACTTTAGACTTGACTTGAAAAAATGTTCTCAGACTTGTGACTTGACTTGGACTTTTACACCAATGACCTGGGACTTGAATTGGACTTGAACCGGTTTACTTGAAAAGACTTGATATTTCACCCCAAATATAAAATTTAACATGCATATTATATAGAGATTGAAAATGTGACGTCATTCAGGGGTAAAACCGCAAAGGATTCTGGGAACTCGTGGCAAGAGGTACTAGCGCACGCAGGCTTTCAATTGAAATCACAGCGATAAAAAAGAAACACAAAAATGTCAAGAAGCTGTTGTATTATTAACTGCAATAGCCGGTCGCATGACAGCCACGGGAAGCCGACGGGTAAAGAGATCGGTTGTTATCGGATTACGTCGTTGAAGAGAAATTGTTCAGCCATGTTTCCGAAGTAACAAAGACGCGACGGATGGCCTGGATTGCAGCCATCCAAAGACCAAATATAACGTCCCAGAACACTCCAGCTCACAGGTTAGTCTGCTCCAAGCATTCCCACAAAGGTCAGTCTGCTGTTATAGTTAATGCGTCATTTTCATAACATAATTGGTGATATAGGTTACAAGCAAGTCTGGCGCTGAACAGAAATTGTCGCGCTATGCTCCTTTGTTTATTGTGCATAAATAGTGAATTGTCCTGACACAATATTGCGTTTCGCTTCTGTTATTATGGTACATTGACAAAAACATATACTTTTATTCACAGGATAAAACAGTTGTTTTGTATCACTAATTGCCCAGTACGATTACAGCATACAATATTATTGTCACTGCTACATTTCTGTGATCCTACCAGAAATTATTTCCACTGCTAATTAATTACCGTTGAGCTTAAAGGTCCTATTAATAAACGGTTAACGAATGTGTATTTATGAAGACGATTTGTGAGACTGGTAAACTTATGATACGTACGATGGTCTTTCGTTCTACACGGTGCATTTCAAGGTCCTGTACCCATCTGTCGGTAAACTGTACCTGGGCTTGTTGCAGTGACCTGAAGTTACAACCGCATCCAAGAATAACATGCAGCTTATCTCAGAACTGTCGGTGAAAATTATTCTTGGAGCTAGGTTTAATTGAGCTGCATTTTAAAGAGGTGCAATTTCACAATTTGTGTATATTTTCTAAGTTCACTATTTTGTCATGTGTTGAGAAAAACACAGATTTAAAAATTACATGGTCTAATATTTACATTTAGCATAACTGCAACATTCTTTTTTCGTTTTTTTTTTTTTAAAGACTCGAAAGGACTTGAAATTCAAAATTTCAGACTTGTGACTTGACTCGGACTTTTACACCAGTGACTTGAGACTCGACTCTGACTTGCCTGACATTACTTGAGACTTGACTTGAGACTTGAGGATAAAGACTTGAGACTTACTTGAGACTTGAGGATAAAGACTTGAGACTTACTTGAGACTTGCAAAACAATGACTTGGTCCCACCTCTGGCCACTATAAAAAACTACATCAGAATACACTTAAGGACACTGTTGAGTCAACATTTCATAACACCTGCACATCAAGGCAAGGTGTCAAACAAACTCAAAGGGAAACACAATCTCTACCAATACTTAATAAAAACCCAACACCATGATGCCAAGGATAAAGCTGCCGCTGCGACATTAGCACGTCTGATTTTGTTGGTTTGCCGTCTGATGCGCAGCATTAAATTAGCCGCATCAGTGAGGACAGCTGTGACAGCTTCAGCCAGCTTCGGCAGCAGGGACAGATCCATAGCTTAGAGAGATGTGTCAGGTAAGGTTTCACAAGCTGAATGTGTCAGTGCTGTTACTACATCATTGAGATTCAGTACAGGTTTAGATCAGAGCTGGCATTATAGGCCACATTTCATGGTCTGAATCTTTTCAATTCCATTTCCTTGCCAGCTAATGGGGGACTGCAGGTGGCTGCTTAGACACTGATCTGCACTCAGTAAGGCAGAGTGTGTGTGTGTGTGTGTGTGTGTGTGTGTGTGTGTGTGTGTGTCATATACATTTCTGGTTTGTGCCAGTTGTGTGAATGTGATAGGTAATCTTCACAATCTCAGATCCCCTCAACAATAAAAGGGCAAAATCAGAGAACAATTGGCCCCTCACATGCCTGTCAAAACATATATTTACTTTTAAAATGTGTTTGAGGGTCCTACAGGAGTTTGGGATACTGAAAGCAACTCATCTCATTTTGTGTTTAAAGAATACTGAGCATTTTTTTTCTTTGCACCATATGGTCTCCAAGAATTCTGGACACATTTTATAGGAGCTGTTGGATCCCTTCTGTGTGGCGTGTTTCAGATGAGCAGCGACTGAAGCTTTGAATTTCTCATCAGTACCTGTGGATTTACTGCTGCTAGCGGAGCCAGCCACCCTAAAGGTGCCGCTGTGGGACACAGGCTCAAAAGGTTGCGTTTCCATCACAGAATCCCCGTGAGCTGCAGCAGTGACATCAGCTGGAAGAAAAGTGGAACCTGGGTTTCAGAAGAAGAAATTTGAAGTATAATACTATACAGCATAGTGACACCTGCATTAAACAGTCTACATTTCCCATGGTTCTCATGTAAATTTAATGCAGGAAATAAGAAGAGATGTACATTAAATGTACAAGTTTACAGAAAACGAGACCTCATACTTGGTAAAACAGATAAACGTGTCTGGGACGTCTGAGTTACTTTACACTAATTTGTGTCTTCAGCTCTGCAGGAATTCTTACATTCATTAAAGTGGCAATCCTGCCACCTAATGGTGGCCCAGACTGAGCCCTCACTGAAGTATTGCAATGGACTGGCATTTATGTAGTGTTTTCCAGTCTTACTGGTTACTCCAAATGCTTTATAGTACAACCGCATGACTGGCTGTGACACATGTCACAAATGACTGGCTGTGTTTCACAGCAAGAAATTTAAATAAGTTGTTTATTCTATGTGCTTTAAGAACTTTATCTCAATTGCACACCTATGCCCACAGACATAACCATTAAGACCCGTTTTTGTTTGTTTGCTTGTTTGTTTGTTTTCATTCACTGCTGACATGCTTACAGCTGGCATTCATTATACTTTATCACATAAAGTATGATAAAGGGAATACAGTGCCTAATTAAAAAGCGTAACCGGGAGAGAACAGTGCAAAAGTTGCAAACGTTGTTTATATTTTAAGATTATTTAGAGATCTTAGATTGTGAAATTCACTTTCCCACTAATGTTTTTGCTTTATTTGCTAAAAAATAAATTGTAGCATAAATGAACCACATGAATGAGATGTGACATCTTAGACAATTACTTAACCAATTTTTGGATCATAATCATTAATTTAAACGTAAAGCATGATTGTATGATTAAAGTATGACACATGAACATACATGTAAAACTCCCATTATGTCTACTTAGACTGATATTTAAATGAGGATGTTTGCATGAGTCTAACTTAAGAAGTTTTAGCGGTTAACGGTTTTTAACATCTGTAGAAGAAATTAGCTTCTAGAAATTTTGACCTGGAAATTGGATAAAAAACCAGACCTGGGTACCGGTTTAGCTCAGCGTGTCGAGTGGGTACCCACATGCCATATAGCTGAGTCCGACCCACAGTCCTTTGCTGCATGTCTTCTCTCTCTGCGCCTGCTTTCCTGTCATTTCTTTACTAAATTTATCTAATAAAGCTGAAAAAGGCCACATAAAAAGAAAAACCAGACCTATGGTCAGTAATTAGTAAGCAATGATTGTTGTAAAACAAAAAAGTTCCTGCAGTTTCTTTGAAACATTAACTTTTCAGAGAAGGAAACCCAGTGACCTATAATTTTAAAAAAAAAAAAAAAAAAAAAAAAAAAGGGGGGGGGGCAGGGATAGCTCAGTAGGTAGAGTGGTGGCCCCATGATCGGAAGGTCGGGGGTTCGACTCCACTGAACGGCTACCCTGAGGTACCCCTGAGCAAGGTACCGTCCCTACACACTGCTCCCCGGGCGCTGCACTGGTGGCTGCTCACTGCTTCACTGGGTGAATGGGTTAAATGCAGAGGAACTATTTCCCTATGGGGACTAACAAGCTCACTTTACTTTTACTTTACAGAGGTTTACCTCAAAGACTGAATAACTGTGATGGCCACAGCTGGATCCTCTGACACAATGATGTACTCCAGCAGCTGCTCACCACTGAGTGTATGCTGTGGGTTTTGCTGCACAGCCTTGCTGAGCTGTTTAATATACCGCTTGGTGAGTCCCTCCATTGTCTAGTCTGGGTGACCCATTCCTTCTGCACAGGAGCATTTTGTATTCGGTTGCCTCAGTCTGCCACAACTGCATAGCCTCAGAACCAAAATCAAACCACTTGTTTATTGTTTTCTAATATGAGTTTATTTCCTTCTTCAAAGTATTTGATTGTGTCAAAACTGTCTGATTGTTCACTGTTTCTTGAGAAAACTTAAATGAAGACACATTTAATATCTGATGTTCTGCACACAAACATGCACAGTCACTCAAAACATAATAATATGCAAGGACTAAAATCTGGACATTTTCAATTTTTTTTAGTTTTTTAAAATACATTTTTGTTGATTATTTCAAAGGATCATATAGTATATTTACTGCCCTCAAAATGCATGCAAATAATAGGTCTGATTTCAGCACACAATTTACACGGATCGCTCCGCATTTTCTTAACTTATAAATACCAGCAGCACCACACAGCATGCAGGGAAACAAATCATTTACTCATGTGGCACAGCACCATAACTGAACCTGGCCTTCAGCCTCCTCAGCTTCTTTTTTCCACATCCCTTTAATCCAAGTTTCCTCTTTTGAGAATTTCATGAATTTATATTTACTGTGTGATATCACAGATATAATGTGGTATCATATCTATCTAATAGACTCCAATTTGTACATGTAAATGGACAGTCCTCTTCACACACTGGGGTTAATTATGGAGTTCCACAGGGTTCAGTGCTAGGACCAATTCTGTTTACACTATACATGCTTCCCTTAGGCAGCATCATTAGAAGACATAGCATAAATTTTCACTGCTATGCAGATGACACCCAGCTCTATCTGTCTGTGAAGCCAGATAACACACACCAATTAGTTAAACTGCAGGAATGTCTTAAAGACATAAAGATCTGGATGGCCGCTAACTTTCTGCTTCTTAATTCAGATAAAACTGAGGTTATTGTACTCGGCCCTGAAAAGCTTAGAAATATGGTATCTAACCAGATTCTTACTCTGGATGGCATTACCTTGGCCTCCAGTAACGCTGTGAGAAACCTTGGAGTCATTTTTGACCAGGACATGCATGTCCTTCAACGCACATATTAAACAAATATGTAAGACTGCGTTCTTCCATTTGCGCAACATCTCTAAAATTAGAAATATCCTGTCTCAGAGTGACGCTGAAAAACTAGTTCATGCATTTATTACTTCCAGGCTGGACTACTTAAATTCATTATTATCAGGATGTCCAAAAAACTCGCTGAAAAGCCTTCAGCTAATCCAAAATGCTGCAGCAAGAGTCCTGACAGGGACTAGAAAGAGAGAGCATATTTCTCCTGTTTTGGCTTCCCTTCATTGGCTTCCTGTTAAATCCAGAATTGAATTCAAAATCCTGCTCCTCACATACAAGGTCTTAAATAATCAGGCCCCATCTTATCTTAATGACTTTGTAGTACCATATCACCCTATTAGAGCACTTCGCTCTCGCTCTGCAAGCCTACTTGTTGTTCCTAGAGTATTTAAAAGTAGAATGGGAGGGAGAGCCTTCAGTTTTCAGGCCCCTCTTCTGTGGAACCAGCTTCCAGTTTGGATTCGGGAGACAGACACTATCTCTACTTTTAAGATTAGGCTTAAAACTTTCCTTGTTGCTAAAGCATATAGTTAGGGCTGGACCAGGTGACCCTGAATCCTCCCTTAGTTATGCTGCAATAGACATAGGCTGCGGGGGATTCCCATGATGCATTGAGTTTTTCCTTTCCAGTCACCTTTCTCACTCACTATGTGTTAATAGACCTCTCTGCATTGAATCATATCTGTTATTAACCTCTGTCTCTCTTCCACAGCATGTCTTTATCCTGTCTTCCTTCTCTCACCCCAACCAGTCACAGCAGATGGCTCCACCCCTCCCTGAGCCTGGTTCTGCCGGAGGTTTCTTCCTGTTAAAAGGGAGTTTTTCCTTCCCACTGTTGCCAAAGTGCTTGCTCATAGGGGGTCATATGATTGTTGGGTTTTTCTCTGTATCTATGAAGCGCCTTGAGGCGACTTTTGTTGTGATTTGGCGCTATATAAATAAAATTGAATTGAATCGAATCGAATTGATAATCTCATCAAATCAGATATTTTTTTGTCAAACACAATTACCAAATCATATACTTAAAAAGGAAAGACTACACACACACACACACACACACACACACACACACACACACACACACACACACACACACACAAACAGACAATCTTGACAACTGTGACTGATGGCTCCATAAATGTGAACTGTAAGGCCACAGTGTCCCCTGGTACTGATACTGAGACCCAAACACAGTAACTTTGATTTTAAATTTATTTTTTAATTATTTTTTCACTACAGTCTGGCAGTCTTTAGAAAAGTTACTGAGCAAAAATGATTATAAAAAAGACATTTTATTATACAATAACTGTTGGTAATGCTTGATTCCATGTTAAGTTTCTGCTATGCATCATTAACGGAGGCATTTAGTAAACTGAGGCACTGACATCGTCCTTTTACTCGTCTCTCACTTTTCCTTCAGCCAAAGATTCCACTCTTCTTTGCTGTCAAAGACAAACAAACAAGTTATCACCAACACAGCATCCTCGTTTTTATTTGCCTGAATTTTTCTGCTCAGACTGGTTCCTTACGTTTTTCAGTAACAGTGTACATGGCTTCCATGCCAGCTTTAATGTGGTCTGTGACGTGACAGTGGAGCAGCCAGGTACCAGGATACTGAGGACGCATCTTTACTGTCTGAAAAGAAAGTAGATAGAAAATTACATGACTCAATAGCAGAACAATTAGAGTTCAATTTCCTAATTCTGTTGGATAAATTGCTTAGAATTTGTGTTTTAAGGTGGTTGTCATGGTTCTGGGTGCTTTTGACCCAGCTTTTTGTGTCTCTTGTGTTTTTATGACTTGTTGTGTGATGGTTTATTATTCTTAGAATAACCTCAGGATTACCACCATGTTTACCGTTGTACATTTAGGCTCCCCTCATGTCTTTGCCCCCATTCTGTGTTTGTGCTTATGTGTGTTGTGTCTTGTTTCTCCTCCTTGTGGTTTATCCATGTTTCCCCGGTCCAACATGTCTCTCGTCTGCCTATTCTTCACTCCTGTGTCATGTTCCCCAGTTTCCTGTTTTATTGTGTAGGTCTTGTGTTTCCATGTTTCACATATCTGGTTTTGCTTCCCCGTTGCCTTGTCTAATTAGGTTCAGCTGTGTCTCCATCCTGTGTGCCATTTCCTTGTTACCTTATGTGTATATTTAGTGCATTTCAGCCGTGTCTCTCTAACTTTCACTCATCTCCGCCCACTCCTCCCTGCTTGCACTCTCTTCATAACCTCTCTTCTCTCTTCCTTTGGATGGTTGACCACATGCAATTAAAGTCATCCACCTTCATGCTAGTGTTAAAGTGAAACACACCAGACCTTAACGTCAAAGAGGAAAGACTCAGCTCTTAAAAGAAGCCATTCCTTTGAAATCTCACCTGAAAGGTGGCTGGAAACAGCTCATACACATCAGCACGGTGAGCACCTCCACCCAGCTGCAGAGAAAAGAGCATTTGTGAACTGCGTTTATATACTGTGTGATTGTGTGAGAGGGTATTTTTGAATCATTTCTATATACCTTATATTCCACACTATGGCCATGCCAGTGTGCTGTGTGTATGTCCACTTCATTGCCCATTCCCATTAGGTACCAGTACACCTTATCGCCCACCTCCATGTTCAGACCATTCAGGTTAGCATACACATATCCATTGATGGCTGCACACAAACATGCACACATTGTAAAGAAAAAATATATATTTTTATGTGTAGATGAAAAAACAAAAACGTTCAAAAATCCTTTTGTACGTGTCTGCTTGTCTCACCGTGCATTTTGTTGCTCTCTATAAAGTCTTCATCATCCTTTAAGTTTGGGCGAGGGTTCCTGATCTGCGCTCTGATGTTTTCATCCAGATACCTGTAGTTTAAGCAGCAGTCATAAATATACAGCCCTTCCTGTTTCAGGCGGCGCTGCAGGAAAATTCAGCTAAACATCATATCCTGCTGTCCTGGTCCTCAGAGTGGATCTCTGCTTCTGTTTTAGAATTCTGTTTGCGTATTTAGTGTTGGATCGATGTTTTTATTTCCTCTTTTGTGACTGAGGCTCTGTTTTTTCTTTAATAATGGATTGCATTTATATGGGCACCCAAAGCGCTTTACAATGCCACTATTCATTCACTCTCACATTCACACACTGGTGCAGGCAAACCACAGTTGTAGCCACAGCTGCCCTGGGGCAGACTGATAGATGTGAGGCTGCCATATCGCGCCATCGGCCCCTCTGGCCAACACCAGTAGGCGGTAAGGTACAGTGTCTTGCTCAAGGACACAACGACCAGGACAGAGAGAGCTGGGGGTTTGAACCGGCAACCTTCCGGTTACAGATGAGCTTCCCAACCACATAAACTACGGTCGCCCCATCACCTTGTGATTTTCTAGGAATGGGTTTCATTCTTTTTGTTTTTTGGGGTTTGGTTCATGAATTTGCAGTAGTAGTCACTGTCCTCCTGAGGACTGTCCTACAAAGTGAGATTAATGGCTTAGTGAGCTGTGTTGAGTTTAAAGTCAGAGTTTTCTGTTTCATAAAAAAGAAACTAATAATAATTAATAATAATTAACTAATAATTACTTATCATACTGATATACTTCTTATGATTACTTATTAACAAACAAACAGAGGCTCAATCGGTGATAAAATAGTTAACTTGAATTTAAATGTTTATTTTACAGCTCTGTGCAGGGTAAAGTTTTTTTTTTTCTTTAAAGAGCGATGTTTTTTCTGCACAATCAATCTCCATAAATTTGTAATTTATTGTAATGTTATCAGCATTTTATCACCTGATAACATCTCTAGTTATCAGGAGGGGACACTCCTGGGAATCGTTTTGTGTGGACTCCTTTGAGAAGTCACGTGGCTTGTGAAACGCCCCTTTAAATGCGCAGAGTGCATACAGAGCCTGAAGCGGAAATCACTGCTTAACAGGGTAAGCTGATGACCACCATCATAATACTTGTTATCTCTTACTGGAATTTTAGGTTTTGTCGAGCCAGCTAAGGCAAAAAAAAAAAAAAAATGGCTGTATTAACCTTTGTTCTGTTGATTCATGTGTCAGTCTTCACGTGTTTCAGTTATGGTGTTCATGTCCCACTCTGCTTTTGTAGTTACCTTGCTTTGTGTTTTACTTTCAAGTGTCTTCTCCTGATTGATGTCACCTGTCTCTCATAACTCAGCTGCACCCATTCCATCTGATTTACCCTCCGTGAGTTTGCAAGCATGTGAATTTAAGGAGGATTATGTAATTTTGAATTGGAATTAAGAAATTGGGTTGGATCCTTTTACTTCAAATTTGTGTCATAGAGGAAGCAGAGGTTTCAAAGGGAATCTATCTGCTACTTACCAACTCTCATTCTCGTCAAAAACCAGGAAAAGCAGTGCAAACTCTTCCACTTCCTTCTTCAGTCCTAAAGTCCTGGAAGACGCAAATATTTTATCATACTTTATTATGTGGTACTGCATAAACAGAATGTGTGCTGTGCTGTACATCAAGCAGAACATGTAGATACTCACCTGCCCCAACTACGGCGGCAGACGACTAATGGACCAATCAGTCCGCTGTAAAGGTCCTGGAGGGGCAGGGGGACAACATGTAAGTCTGTGAGTACTTGTTATTGCCTGTGCTGTGTTTGATCTTGCCTACATCATCGTACCTTTGCAACATCAACAGTAGAGTAGTACGCTGACACAGAGCACTCCTCTTGCTCTGTTGTTGGTCCAGTGTTCTTGTTGACATACCAGTAGTAGGTGTGAATTTCACCTGAGAAACACATTGTAGTTTTCAATGTTTTGGACACCATTTATACATTAAGAACATGGCATGATCCATTAGAGAGGGAATACTGTATGCCCTTTCTATGTTCTCAAAAAAACACATTTATTCTGCTGAAGTCATAAAAAAGTTCCACAGTGACTGAAATTGTTTATTGATTGTGTCCCTTTGTTCCATCCGCTTCTATTATTTCTAGGCATTTCTGTACCTGGTTGGGTTTGGTGGACGCTGGGGTTTTCTGTTTTGACTCCGTGTGCATGAATGGAATAAGGTCTGGTTGCCATGTTCTTGAAAACCACCTTAACTTTGTCTCCAACATTAGCGTGAATCATTGGACCTAAAGAGAAGGCAAATGTTTTAAGTACCAACTGGAGCTTAAGACGTTACACGATTAATCATGTGTTATTTACAATATGTAACACAATCAGTGGCTTTTACTGCACCAACAATATATTCTCGTCAGAGCTTCAAAAACTTTATGGAAAAATATGAATTTGTACAGTATGTGTCAGTGGTCTCTTCAATATACTCACCCATAATGCCGAGATGCTCCATGTCAGCGGTTCTTTCGACCTGTTTGGTAAACTTGTCACTGGTGAACTGTCGGTAAACGACCTTCTTGTAACGAGAGCCTATGAATCCACCCTGCTTGTCCAGAAAGACGGGGGCAGGACTGCAGCAAGAGAGTCACCAACACATTTTGATTTACTAAAACAGCTGCAGTTCCACTATAACAAGTTTTCACTGTTATATAAGAGGCAACCAAAGAAAACTCGATTTGCCAGCATTACTATTTAATTCTTTCTCAGCGCTCCTACCACAATCTACGACAGTTTCATATCCTAAAAATAGTATAGTGCTCTGCTATATACAGAATAAACTTTATAATATAATACTGACATCTGTTTGGTTGGTCACTGTTATTTTTGTGTTCCTATTGTAATGTCCAAAAGCAGTTTATTACCATAAAAGGCATTAAGATACTCAGAGTCTGCATGTTTAGAGTAATGAGCATTCTCATGTAACAATGGGACACTTTTTTCCCTAAACTTTACTAAATTTGTTATTGTTTTCTGTGATGTTTCATAAGCTTCATAAAATAAACACATAATGTATACTGTATAAAGGTAGACGCACAAGAGTTACATATATGTGCTGCTGGTATACTGTATTTGTTTCCACGGCAGCTCTCAGGCTCGTGCCCTACAGCTGATACCTCTCCATGCCGCGGAACATCTCCACCTCCCAGGTGCGGTTTGGAGCGTAGTCCCAGTCTATTTCCATGGCAGCGATGTAGTAGGTTTTTGAATGTAACATCATCTCACTCTGACGATGAAGTATGCTGCACTTCTCTACCGTGTAGTTGGCCCTCATCCCATTACGGTAATGGTTCACTGTAGCAGACACCACCTCAAACTGACCTAAAACACATACACACACGCAGATACGGTAACACACAATGTGACTGTTGGATTTACAAATGTGCTCTTTTGACTAAATTCTCTGGTTTTGTTGTTTTGTCCAAATGTTGTTGTTTCTTAACACTTTTTTTTACCTTCCTAGCTCAGTCTGCAATGCACCAAATCATGACACTTGTCCTTTTTTTGGAATTAGCTCTCAAGTCTTCTCACTCAACACTTCTTGAAGATTTAATGGCCAAGGTCATAGTAAGGGTAATTGTATTTCATGTTTACTGAAATCATTCCCATTTACTGAACTATCCAACAAAACAAATGATGAACAGTCTGTGATGCCTTAAAAATATGTAACATTTCAACAGTACCTTTTAGCTTTTGTGCCCTGAGTCAGTCTACTAAGAACTGCAACCTACTGTCACAAATCAATGTGTGCATGTTTGTGTGCAGCCATCAATGGATATGTGTATGCTAATCTGTCACAAATCAAAGAAATGCACCAGCATAGCTCCCTGACTTAAGCACATTTCCTCAGGGTAATGTCTTTGAGTAAGAAGGCTGTAAATGTAAATTCAGCAATGATTCAGGCTTATGTATCAGAGTGACTCATGCTGATGGATGTTAAGATTCCTAATCATGCTTCGGTAGGAAACCTACTTCTATTCATGGCATGATGCACACATAGTAATATGATATGTTGTAAACTGTTTGCATTTGCTTGGGAAAAGACAGAACCTCAGTAGAACTGGGGATTAAATTGCATGAAGGTCATTCGACTGATTTTTAGTTTTAGTCTTGTTTTCCACTGAATTATCAGTTCTGTCGCTGCTGTAGTTAGCTAATAAATTAATGTAAGACTGATAGCAACAGCCAACTAGACCAACCCAGTGATGTCACATTCTTTACTCGGACAAAACGGCGCTACACATGCTCTAGAAACTGTAACTTCAAGCACTTATTTATTAAACCCAGCTTCACAGACATGGCACTCATGGGATAAATTAACCTTAATACATTTAGTGTTTCATGTCCACTTCAATGGTTCTTAACACCGCTGTCATGGCAACTTCAATTCAATTCAGTTTTATTTATATTTTATTTATTTATTTCAAAAAGTATCCAGTGGACCTTTGATTAGACCAGTTCTGGCCCACAGGGTGCATCTTTGACATCACCCATCTAGGTAAATCCATGTGTCTGCTAGGTCAGACCAGCAGATAGTCGGACATTTTTAATTAAGTTTAATCTGTTTTGTTGTGATGCCATTCTGTTTAAAATAAAAGAGAGTAGTGTCAATCATTTTCAAATGATTAATGTAAGTTTCCTATTGGCAGCTGCTGTAGCTGCCAATAAATCAATTCAACCCATCTTCCTCTATATTTCATTTGAACTTGAACTTTGGGCTTTTACTTTTTTGTATGCATGGGCCACACCTAAAGTGTAACTAAACAGAACAACATAAATAAGGGTTCAAAGCTCCATACCCATGCTGTCCGGCTCCATAGTGACAGTGTGTGAGATGTGAGGGAATACGCTGATGGTGTCCCGTCTGTTCTGCTCATAGATGAAACGGTTGCCCTGGAAGTAGAGACTGATGATGTCTGTCTCTGACCCCAGTCCTGACAGGTGCCATGATACTTTATCGCCCTTACACATGGTCAGCCCTGGGAGATTGTTATACACGAACCCATTGATGGCTAAAAAGAAATTCACAGAAATATTACACACAGAGATTAGGTACGTTATGGTGAATTGCTGAGCCAGTAAAGGGACATTAGTTGATAATAATAGCTGTCCCCAATTTAACTATTACATGGTGATTAAAATGAAACTTCACACTGTACCCACCATGCATTTTGTTGCTCTCGATGAAGCCCTCGTCCTCCTTGTTGACAGTGTTGGGAGCAGTAGTGAAAGTCCTAATGTTGTCATCAAGATACCAGCTCAGGTTCTCATCAAATACAGTGGCCATGAGGTGAAACTCTTTATTATAGTTTTTCTGCATGAAAAGAGAGAGAGGTGAAGAGGTGATGTGTCAGATTTTGCTTCATTAATCCAGTAAGGCCACAAAACATTGTTTTTTTTTCTTTTCTGTGATGTTAGAGTGGGACTGAACACTCAGGTTAGGAAGAGATTTTCCAGGCTGGAGACAGGAGCCGTGGATAGTCGATGACTAAAGCCAAAAGCACATTTTATTGATTTTAAGACGATCCGCCTCTTTGGATGCCACTGTCAGGAATATCAGGATGTCAGGAAGATTCATTCTTTTTGTTATAAGAAACTGCAACATTTTTTCAGTCTAACACAAGACACGTGTTTCAGGCCAGCAGAACGAGTCCTGTGTCATCAATATTTTCTGTGTAATTTACTGATAATTCTATTTGAGTTTAAAAAACATTTATATGTCCACTGCACAGCCTGGTGTGAATCATTTTATTCCAAATATATCTACCTTTATAATACCAAATTCAGGAGGATGTAACTTGCTCTGTAACCTGAACCACACAATATGTTGACTTGCTGGGTTTTTTTTGTCTTTCCTCTCACCTGTACTCCCTTCTTCAGCGATTTAGGTCGACAAATGAGAAGTGGCCCCACCAGTCCAGAGCTGGTGTCTTTAACAGGGTCCACAGCAGAGTAGTACAGATAGGTCAGACAGTCAGCCTCCCCTTCTACGGGTCCAGCACCTACAGGCACCATCCACTCATAGATGTGCACCATCCCAGGTCTGACCAGAGCAGCAGGGGGAGGAGTCACCACCCCTACTCACGCATTTCCACAGAGAAATGGCGAATTCTCATTAGCAATAATAACAGCATCAACAAAATGCTAAATGGTACTCCAACTGCAGACTTCCACTTACTTGGCAGCCTCTTCAGCTCCTGCAGTTTCTTATCTGTATAAGACTCTGAAGAGAGGAAAAGAAGAGGAGTTCAGATGGATGAAACAGATATTAACACTGATAGCATTACTTATGAATGTACATGCATTAACCTTCCAACTCATTGTGATACAGTGTGCCATCCTGTTCCACGCTGTACTGTACTCCATGAGGTTGTATTGTGTAAGGCCGACTGGCTTTGTTCTTGAACACCACCCTGATAGTGTCTTTCTCTTCAGCCTTCAACACAGGACCTGGAAACATTAACGTGCAACGTGCATAAGATGCTGTAAGGGTGCAATATAGTTTTTAATAATAACAGCTCATAAAATTAGAGGGATTATCAACATGGTTTAAGACACTAAACCAAATGAGTTTGTTCAAATATGAGTTAAGGCAGTTTTTGGAAATGTTCCACAACTCTGCTGTGCTTTTGAATTGCAATAACTCTATTTCTGGCAAGCAATTCATTCAAAAAACCTGTAATTAACTGAGGCAGTTGTGGTTTTGTTAGCGTTTGTGCGCTTGTGTCATTCTGTCTGCAAACGCAATAGCTCGAAAGGTATTGTAACGATGGTTAAATGTTATTTTACAGTGACAGGTTGACACTGTTGTTATTTCTTTAAGATACATGTTTGGTTGTGCTGCAGGAAAAAAGGGAGTTAATGTGTGCAGGAAGGGGAAGGGGGGTCCATGTTGTTGTGTGACTGTGCGGGGCAGAAGTGAGGTGTTGTATGAGAGCACTCTCCCCGAAGTTGCCTGTGTTACCGAATAAACGGACAAACTGAGATCAAAATGTCTGGTTCTTGAGAACATATGGGAACGCTACAGTATGAATGAACTCTGAAATTTGATGTAATCTTTGCTTAGAGCGAACTGTCAAACTGATTAAATAAAGCGAGGCCGTAACTTACTGATCAATGACAGCACCGAGCCACGGTAATTACTAATTAAGAAACAACTGGATTGTTTTGTGTTTTTATTTTTAACATTGGCACTTGGCTGCTCTAATTATTGTCTCACTTTATTAAAATCAAAAAATGATTTCATTACTTGTTCCAGAGAAGCTCTGTTGTGTGTGTGTGTGTGTGTGTGTGTGTGTGTGCGTGCGTGTGCGTGCGTGCGTGTGTGCGCGTGCGTGCGTGTGTGTGTGTGTGTGTGTGTGTGCGTGCGTGTGCGTGCGTGTGTGCGTGCGTGCGTGTGTGTGTGTGTGTGTGTGTGTGTGTGTGTGTCTGTGTGTGTGTGTGTGTGTCTGTGTGTGTGTGTGTGTGGGTGGGTTTCGTTTCTGGGTTTTGGGTTTGTTTTTTTTGTTGTTGTTGTTTTCAGATTTTAGCAACATCAAACTTTCCAAAACCACGCAAGCTTGAATTACCCAGAATTCCAAGGTGCTGGTCCTCTGGGCTGCGGAGCATCTTTGTCATGAAGGTGTTGTCAGTGTACTCCACATAGCGAACCTTCTTATAGCGGCTTCCAATGCGGTTTCGACCTCGGGTTACAAACGTTTCTGCCGCACTGCTCACACAAAAGCAAAGTTCAAATTAAGAAAGATCTCTGCAGACCAGCAGTCCTCTACATTCCTGTCAGTTTGTACAGTAACTAACCCATCTGTAGGCACTGTAGGAGCATAGTCCCAAACTTCTTCTTCAGCGGCAATGAAGTACTGTCGCTGCTCTCCATAAGGCCGGGGCTTGTGGACATTGGGGAAGCACTTCTTTATCTCAAACAAAGCCTGCATTCCAGCTGGACAAAAGCACAAAAAAACAATGTTGAATACATTATTAATCGGTGTGCAGAAATGTATCCTTCCCTGAATTGTAATTCATAATCTCACCCATCAGATGGTCATTGACACTACATGCCAGCAGCCAGTGTCCTGGGTTGTCAGCTACCATTTCCGCTGTGGTGCTCAAAGCAGGAAAAAGACTGATTGTGTCTGTATGATGGTTCATAGTGGTCAGGATCTGACCATGGAAATGGACTGAATGCATGTCCACCTGTAGATAAATAATATTTCAATAATGTTACACAAGGAGGTGAATGTACTAGAAATCCTTTTTGCAATTCTGAAACTAGCAATAATAATAATGAAAGCAATCTGTACCACAGAAAGTAACACATGCTCACATTTTTATTAAACTTGAACCTTATCTGATTAAAGACTATCAGTAGAAAACTTCTGCAACAGTCTCAGCAAGGCAAACTTAAATCCTTAAAAAAGCTGAACCTTTGAAAGCACAAGCTGTGAGACTGACTGTATTTGCAGGTGTCTCATGGTTTAGTTAGCAACAATTAGGATAATGCCCACAGCCCCTTCTGTCTTTGAAAGACTGTCTCCTGAGAGTTGAAAGTAGGTGGAAGAGAGCCTGGAGAGGTGGAGAGAAGAGGAATGTCAGCAGAAACATGTGTGTTAATGAGAGTGAGGCTGGTGGAAAGGTGAACATGCAAGGAGTAGAGGGAGGGAAGATGGACAAGTTTAATTAAATACCTGGAGCCAACCATCCAAAACAACAGACAGCACACAAGAAAGGTGAAGAAGCGAGTGTAGACAGGGTGGAGTGTGCTTGGAGATGAGTGCCAGGGTGATTTGTGACAGAAGGATAGCAGCAAGAGTGAAAGGGAAGGTTTCCAAGATAGTAGTGAAACCTGCTGTGATGGATGGTTTGGAGACTGTGGCACTAATGAAAAGACAGGAGGCCAAGCTGGAGGTGTTGAGATTTTTGTGGGGAGTGGCCAGAATGGACCGTATTAGAAATGAGTTCATCAGAAGGACAGCTCAGGTTAAGCTGTTTGGAGGCAAAGTTCAAGAGACGAGATGGAGATATTATGGACGTGTGCAGAGGAAGGAAAGGCAGGAGAGAAAGAGGAAGACAACAGAGAAGATTCATGTATAAAGTGAAAGAGGAGGGTCAGTGTGAGCAGGGAACAGGGTGAGATAGAGGCAAATGATCCACTTTGGAACCCCCTAAAAGAACCAACCTGTTCTTCTAAATGTTTGTAAACATTATAAATTGAACTAAATGTTTAGATTAAATGCTCAGTTGAATATTTTGAAAATATTCTCTGTAACAGTAATATTAAGAATAGAGATGTGATAATATAACATAGATTACCTCATTGCCTAATGCAAACAAATGCCACTGGATCTTGTTGCCTTGGCACATGCTCAGTCCACGAAGATTACCATACAGCAAACCATTAATACCTGTAATACATAGCGAGGGTAAAATGGTGCAGGGATGCAAATGCAAGCTTGTAAGCGTGCATGCTGGTGATATGCTAATTGTTAGCATGATATGTTAATTGGGATAAATAAAGTCTTTCTGATTCTGATGCTTCCTCTCACCATGCATCTTGTTGCTCTCAATGAAGTCTTCGTCCTCCTTCAGGTTTCTGGCAGGATTTGTGATGTATGTCCTGATGTTTTCATCCAGGTACCAGCTGAAGTTCTCATCTGACACCATGAACAGCAGAGCATACTGGTAGTCTGCTGAACTATCGCCATGTAAGTCCAGAGTTCCTGCAGAGGAGAGGACATTTAGAAAGACAGGCAGTGCTTTACAATACAAAAGAAAAGGGGGATGAAAAATAGATATAAATATAAAAATAAACACGTTTTTAAAAACTGTCTATTGTGTTCTATTATGAATCTATAATGTAAACATAGTTACATAATGTTAACAAGAGTAAAAGGTAGAATGTTTGGCTCTGAAAGACACTGGACTATAAATAAAATATATTAAAGTTGTACTTAAGTAAATTTAGTGGAGTAAATGTACCTCTCTTACAGACGATGAGGGGCCCTATCAGCCCTGAGTTGATGTCTTTTGGCGGGCTGACGTGGGAATGGTAGAATCTGGTCATGCAGTTGCTGTCATGTGATGTTGGGCTGTGGGATTCTGCGAGGGTCCACTCATAGGTCACTGTTTGACCAGGAGGTACCGAATCATCTCGCTTCAGCTCTGGACCCGTGCCATCTGGGTAGAGTGCTCCTGAGGAGTGAACCCACAAACACAGTCACAGTCACACGCATGTGTTAACCTTTCCACTCCACTCTAGTAGTACGTCCGTTTGTGCATTTCTCACCCTCGTTGCCTTTAGTATAGTTCAGACCATGTGGGTGGGCGCTGTAAGGTCTGGACGCCGTGTTCTTCAGGTGGACAATCAGTGTATCGCCCTCCTCAGCCATCAACAGAGGTCCGAGGTAACCCAGCCATTCTGCTTTTGTCAACTCTGTCCTGTAGGTGGCGTCGCTGTACTGCTTATAAACAGCCTTCTTGTAGGTTGAGCCGATACGCTGCGGACCGCTCTTTAAAAAGACGGAGGCTTCTCTGTTGAGGGGTTCAGGCAGAGATGCATGAGAGTGGTTTTGTGTATGTGTCCTTATGTAAGTTAAAACACGTAAAGCTTCTAGAGAGACTGAGTGTCTCTAACACTCTTTTTTCCGCAAATGACATCATGGGTCAGATTTACTAAAAGGTTAAGGTCCCAATGGCAAAAATGCGCAGGATCTTTCTTCCTGAAATAGCACCGCAAATGAGATAAGAGAGGGGAAGCTGGAAAAGAATCTATATGTTTGATATATGCTTATGCTTTGATATATATGAATAAAATAAAATATATGAGACTGGAGCGCGATTTATCCAAGAGAAAGGCTGCACTTTGGCGAACACTTCCCAAATACACCGAAATCTGTAATAAGATATATGATGTGTAGAAGAACATAAAACACAATTGAGTGCTAATGATGATAGTGTTAGTAAGTGCTCAACTGCGTGACTGTGCGCATCGAGTAACGAGACCGTTCTCACTCCCACAGCATAACGTACCAACGCGTCGGGATGACAACGTGTTGAGTAACACCGTTACGCGCGCTGTGTGAGGCTGTGCGTAGAGATGCATATGAAAAGCCTGCTATGTAGGCTATTGCAAGATGTAGACATTAATCTTTGGGGTCCTATGGACTAGAAAAGCGCTATACAAATGCAGGCCATTTACCATTTAATCCAACACACTCATACATTCCCCGACAGACATTTCAATATGTGATATAACAGCGGTGACATAGAGAAGTAAAGAAAGACAGAAAAAAAATACAGAGTGACTGTCGAGGAAAGACATGCAGAGACGTTTTATTGGGTAAAAATGTCAGACTTCAAACTTATCAGCTCACTATAAAAAGTAACTTGGCTAACAGTAAAACAACGTATACACAACTCTTTTGTATACGTGTGAAGTTCAGATCAGCTCGATTCTCATCATTTCGTAACAAGCCCAGTAGGTTTTCATAGAGGAGCACAACTGAGATTCTGGGAATAAGAAAGGGTTACGGGACAGATTAAAAATTTTCACACTGCTCTAACAGCTCCAAGCCTTCCTCTCGCTCCAAATGAATAACACTTAATGAATCAATTTTGCATGATTCGTTTAAATATTAAATAAAGAAAAACTCCTACAAATACACGTGCAAAAGGCCAGCTGCAAAAGCACCGGGCAAAGTTTACGCTCCACCTCTATAATAAATAATAAGTAGTTTTTTATCACCAAAAACTGATTTTATGCTGATAAGTCTGGTCCTGTGACTACAAGATGAAGCACGTGTACCAACACTGTGATGGTACACGTAAAGAACCAATAACCCATGACAGTGATTCAGCATGAGCAACACCAGGATACCAAATTATCCAAGAAGTACATTTATAAATATATAGTTGCCATTTTTTCATCACAGTGTCTTCATATTAACTTATATATTGTCATATGCAGTGCAATGCGTTCAGTAGGCTATAACTGTGTTCTTATATTAGTATCTGCTGACCATATGTGATCATTCCTGTCTGTCAATTGCTGTTGAAGCAAATATTAACCTGTCGTGTTGGGGGGGGGGGGGGGGGGGGTTAATTGTACCCATTTTGATTCTTTATTTCATATTGATTTATGACTCTGTGATAAAATGGAAAATGTATCGTGCGCACTTACTCATCGTCCTGGATTGAGCGGTTTTGGATGATGTTCATCCCAGTTGGAGCATAGTTCCACGACACCTCTTCTATCTTTAGAAAGTACTCTCGTCTCATCCCGGAAACACATGTTACCACACAAAACAACAGCAAAACAGCCCTTAAATCCAGCCTCAGCATTTTTGTCCAAAATAAAAGCTGACAGTGGTGATAATGATAATGATGACTCTTGGTTTTATTTGAATTATTATTAATACTCTCGCAGAACTTGAAGATAAAGACCCACGGCGCAGAGAATTAAAAGTCTTGGATGTTTGTCAACCAGTGTGTCTCAGCGACGTTTAAAGCTCTGTGTCTTTATACTGCGTCAGATGACTCGCAGGCTGAGGTCAGCCAAGCAGGACCGAGGGGTCACTGACCATCAGACTGCCAGGTGTTCGATCAGCAGGCGAGACTTGCATAAGAACACAAACAGTTTTGTTCTCGTAAATCCAAACACCAAGAGATTAGTCTTAACCTTCATCATTTACTCCCTTGTAGATTTTCACTACAGCTCAAAATAAAGTTTTTAAAAATCAACATCGTTCGTTTAAGAATCCAAAGATTCTTATCTGTGTCAAATCGGAGTTTTTTTTTCTGTTCAGCAAAAAAATCCAGTGACGTTATATTTAGCCAATTACGTAAAAGTGGACTTTTGAGTAAATGTTTGATTTTAAATGCAAGGGGTTAAATGTTGAAAACGACCTTGTGTCACAACCAGATTCATTTCACTGAGCCAATAAAGATGTCTCTGTGTTTGGGTTCATTACTTGTGCGTTTACTTTGCTAAAAGTCAGTTTATGATAATTAATTAATACTATTCCTAATTTATCTTTGTGTAAAGGTTCTCAGAACAAGGAGAAAACGGTCGCTGTGCACACAGTTTAGGGAGGGGACACTGCTAAAAAAAAATGAGCACCAATTTGCATGGCTCTCAGGGTTAAAGGCAACAATTACTCAATCTGATAAATATCAGTATCAGTCAACTCTGGAAACTCTAGTACTCAGTACTCACTAGTATTGATTACAACACACCACAGGAGCTGCACACAAAAAAATCCACATTTTGACCTCAAAGGACATGATTGCATTTGCGTCTGGGATATTTCCCCTCTACAGAAGCAACAGTTTGATTTTTTGTTTTGTTTTTAAATAATAAAAAAAAAACTCTGGATGCATACATATAAAACAGAAATTGTTCGTTTTTATTCAAGGCAGCACAAACAAACCATACATTATAAAAATATGCCACTAAAATATATATGTGTGTGTGTGTGTGTGTGTGTGTGTGTGTGTGTGTGTGTGTGTGTGTGTGTGTGTGTGTGTGTGTGTGTGTGTGTGTGTGTATATATATATATATATATATATAATGTTTGTTAACACTGGACTAGCATCTGAGAAACATTAAGACAACAATTTACAACAAAGTATACTGAAAATTAAAATAGATGTAAAAACATACACGCACACACACGCACACATGCACAAAAAGAAAATCGGCTTGTGTTGCATGTGTGATCCAACACACTGCAAGTCCTGGGACCACAAAAATAAAATTAGACATAAAGGGCACATCACTGTGCTTCATTTTAGCCAAGACGGCACATTCAAAGACTATAATCATGGCAACACGCACTGTTTCTTGCAAAAACACCATTAACCAGGGAAAGGAAATACCCAAAAGAAGGTAATGTTCACATTATCAAACAATATCAGGCAGTTGATTTGATACTGATTGCTCTGTTATTAACGTAGTTCTCTTCAGGCCTTAAAAATGTTAACACAGCTGTGTAGCATACAACATAAAACAACAGTGAAGAAACTGAGCAAGCCTGTGCACCACGTTTGACAGACTTTACTTCAGTAAACCTAATACTCCCATCCTCTCTTACTATCTGTACATGTTGGCTTGCTATGCCTGCTTTTAAAGTAAGTTACAATGTCCTACTTATGGAATAAAAAAAGTCATACAGAGCTACATTGTTGCAGACACATATCCCGGCACCACTGGTGACTTTGACTGAACTTGAAAATAAACTGATTACAAATCTAACCTGGCTGACTGGAGATGTGGTGCTGTAATCAAACACGCACACACGTTGCAGTGAAGTTATGTGTGGAGACTTCCTTTTGTGCTTGTGTCCATTACTGTAATGTACATGTACGATATGGTTGTATCTATATGCATCTGTGGTATGTCTGTGCAGATGAATCTAAGCATTAAGACTGTACTCCTGCTTGTAGCAGCAGGGCCGGCAGACAGCGTTGACTAGGCCATTTCCCAGCTGTAGGAGACAGATGATGAACTCCAGCACTGCCAGGCCCAGTAAGACACACAGCAGAGTGATGTTCCACTCTATGATGTTAACCGGCTGAAGGCACCGTGTCCACGTTTCTGGCTGCAGAAGATACCTGGGACAGAGAGTAAGTGTGATTATCAAAGAGCAAGTCACAAACTGGTGAAGGCATAACTCATAGGTGTCAAACTCTGGCCTGCAGCTTAATTACATTTGGCCCGCGAAGCCATACCAAATTACTATTAGAGCTGGCCTACTGGTATTATACAGCTACTATATATATATTGTTTAGTATTAAGCTTTGCTTGTTCCATATTCAGTTTTCCAGCAAAACTTATTTGAGTCCATAAGAAAAGATTCATTCTTATATCTGGAGAAAGATTTTTTTTTTTCAATAAATATTAATGTTAGCCCACGACTTTGTTCCAGTTTTGAATTTTGGCCCACTGTGTATTTGAGTTTGACACCCCTGGCATAACTGATCCAGAAAATTAGAGCAAGTGCTGTTGTGCTACATTCTCTCCAGAAAGGCAGCAAAGACTCAAATGCAGAAATCACCCCGACCTGGTCACGGCAGATGGCTGCCCCTCCCTGAGCCTGGTTCTGCCTGACTTTTTCCTTCCTACTGTTGCAAATTTTTCTTAGGTGCCATATTTTCCGCACTATAAGCAACACTTAAAATCCTTTAATTTAATTCTAGTTTTCACCTAAACACAATATACCATGTTCTGACTGAAATTTAAATGACCAGTGAGCAGCAGGCTATAGTATGGAGTGACATATCAGTGTCCAATGTGGGGTTTTTTATGTGCAAGTAAACCATCAACACTGACACAAATACAAGAAAACTGCCTCTGAATAGCTGTCCATTATGGATGAAAGGGTTAAGCACTTTAAGGAGACTATTGTTGTGATTTGGTGCTACATAAATAAAACTGAAGCGAACTGATAAATGAAGCAGACAAAATGTGATGAGTTGATTCAAAGTGTTAAATTAAAAGCTTTCCTACTCTAATTTTAAAGATGAGGCCTTAAGGGAGGACAGTGCAAGTGAGGGAGGTCACTTGTAGACTGAAGAATCATAATAAACTATCAGAGACAGAGCAAAAGCTTTAAGAGTGGTCAAATCAACAATCTGGTGCTTTTTTAGAATAAATGAATGCACAAATCATTTCAGCCTGAAAGGCCACAGACAATAACTAAAGTGTATGATACAATTATTGACAACATTATTTATACTCCAGAAAAACATCAACTTTGCAACATCTAACCAAGTCTATAGTCAAGACCTTAATATATAGAAATATAGGGTTTACAGACATGTACAAACTGCTGGTTATGGAGCAAAAATGCCAGACTATACCAGTAAATGGCTATACTCTCTGCTCAGCTTCAGCTAAATGCTTCAAAGCTAATCGAACAGCACAAATGCACAGTGCAAATTTTCTCAAGGTAACCAAACGGGATATTCTTCAACGGTCAAGTTAACTGATCTCATCCCAGCATGCTTTTCAGTTAATGGAGAAAAACGTGAAGGCAGAGACCCACAACTGAAGGTGACTGATCTTCTGTATTTTAATTACCTGATATAATACACAGTAATAATGCGTAAATAATAATGCATGTGATATAATCTCTTTTCACAGTTTCTGTGTAAAAGCGTGCTTTTAATAATCGTTCTTTTATTACCCAGTGTTGCAGCAATATAAGTTAGAGTTACAACTTTTTCATCTGTACTAGAAAGCTCAGTAAAAAATACAGTTGGTTTTCTGTTTGTTTTGTTTTTATACAGGTATTTATATTAAAAAATTTCCTTTGTATTCAAAATACTGATAATCTTTCAGAAGACGTAAGAGAGCTGAAATAATAAACTGAATACGAAAGTGAAAAGCACGAAAGACTGCACAAGTCATTTCAAAATCTTACCTGAATACTTACTTTATGACATTTCATAGACAACATTAACTGATAACGAAACGATTGTTACACAACGCCGCACAAAACACGCACCTATGCAGACATCTACATCTTCATACACAAAGCGCTAGGATGTATCCTTACCTGCCCTTTTGGTCTGCGAAGGGGTACGACCATCCATACGAGGTGAAGCATTGGGGGCCCTGCAGGAGTGCATACCCTGATACGATGAAACAGTAGGCAGACCCCACCAGACCGACCACAGCTGCCAACACTGACCCACACATCTACAGAGGAACAGCAGCACACAAAGGGATTTTTAAACACGTGCTTTCGTGTTTTTGTGCAGCTTTATTTCTGCCTGAATGAAAAGCTGCTTCACTTATGCATTTCATAAATGAGATACAGAGGCAGCTGCCACACACACACACACACACACACACACACACACACACACACACACACACACACACACACACACGTGTATCTGCAGCTGTGCCCGTGGCCTGAAGGGTGTGAGCCAAGCTTACTTTGTTGAGTGTTACCTAACAATGGGGGCCTTGTTGAGTTATCATAGCTGGCTTAGAATTAGCATTCAGTTCATAAGGACACAGTGTTGGGCAGCTTAAAAACTTTACCCTTGTAATCAAGCAAGTAGTGAGAAAAAAAAGGAAAACATTTAGATTTAGAAAATGAAAATGGCAGCCGGCAGTTTGGAAATAACGGCCTGCATGTTGTGAACCCAATTTTCTGTGCAGCACAGCGTCTCCTTTGTAGATTTTTAAGCATTATTTACAGCTTAACACGTCTCTTACCATTAAACTCTCATTCCAGCAGCAACTACATTTCCCCAGCGTGGTGAAGGCAACCGCTGGAACCAGCATCTAAAAGTACAGAAAGTATTTGTTATTTGTTTTATTGACCATTAATAACACCCAATAGCAGCAATCTTTGCATTTGGTTACTAGGAGCTGCCAGAGTAATTCAGTGCTCTATACCAGCATCTCTACTGCCACCTACTGTTGATCACCGCTTACAAGTCAAAGCCTGTGTTTCATTCATACAGCATATACCACAACGTTTTCTCAAAGAGCTTTGCAATCTAGCCAACATGTGGCACACTCTATCCTCAAATGTCATGTTGCCGCACTAAATACTGTACAAATGTCACCTAACAACGAATCACATATATTCAACACAATCAGCGTGAAGCTGTAATGTTCATTCAGCTGTTAGTTTTTTAATGGGACTTAGTCTTAGAGCTATTCTTGGCTTCATGTAGGTGGTGAAAAATGTGACTATTCTCCCTGAGATCCAAATTCAAAGTGATTTTAATGATACATATCATACATTGTTTGACTTTGGTCCAAAACAAAATGGCCAACCTCCACATGAAATAAGCCTGCTTTCTCTTCATTGCCCTAACAGAGAGAAACCGTTTGCTATAGCTGGAGTTAATTAATAGTGCACATTAAACATAACTTTATGACAGACCCTTCTGCGTCCCAATGGTACCAGTAATTTGAGATGGGCAAACATGAGCACAGGCCATTTAAAGTGCAGTGTGAATTGCGGCAGCTGCCACATAGTGTACTTGTGTGTACAACTCAAGAACTAAAGGCAATCCAACATTTGTTTGTTTCAGGAATTGACTTTTTATCTTCTTCATCCCTTATTTTCTGTCCTCCTCTTCCCTGTGTCGGTATCTTTTGCTCTCCTACTACATCGTAAAAGAGGAAAGGCGGTTTCCTTGGTTTAACACATTAACGTATGAACAGAAACAAAGAGAGGGATCAGAGTGTTGTTCCACATCCTGGACATCCCTCTTAAAGCCCCAATCTATAACAGAGGCAGCAGGGGAGGCTGACGACAAGCAGCGGCGGGAGGTGCACAGTGAGAAAGGAAGAGAAGGAAAAAGGAAGCCAGAAGAGCAAGGGAGAGGAAGGGAGTAACCCAAAAATAGATTATGCCCTGATTGGTTCAGTTTGCTCTTTGACTCTCAGCATTTGGTCATTTCCACAGAGAAAGATAAAGCCCAGAGAGGGAAAGACTGACACAAACTCAGACTAAAAATCATTCCTTTCTCAGACAAAGAGGCCCAAGATGGATTTTAGTCAGACTGCCCTTTATAAGTATTTTATCAGGCTTGTTTAAAAGTAATTACACTGAGAACCTTTTAGCAGTTAAAGACGTGACATATTACAGAGAAAGAGCAGGAAAGTGAGAATATACCGTGTAAGTCAGTATGGTTTTCAGGCTTCTTTCCTTTATCCTATGCAGGCCTTCATACCAACAGCTATCAATGCCGCCGTACAGACTCATCACACTCAGAATTTTTCTTTAAAAAAAAGGTTCAAAACCTGCCATAAGTGGTGCCTGTTTTTGAAAGCTTGAACATTTCAATTAAGACCAAACTGAAAAACCAGAAACATAGGCAAGGGCGATAGTGGAATGCACAACATCCAGTCTTTATCGTGTTGTTCTTCACAAAGTCTTGATGCTACAACTTGTACAAACCCTGAGCACGTTCACAGACACTCTGAGCATATTTTTTTTACTCAAAATGTGCACGTGTTCTGCTGATTAACACACTTGGTCTTGTCTGGGGGGGGGATTACAGTCTCTCCTCTGTTCCTCCACAAAACCAAATTAAAAGAACAGCTCCGTTCTGCTCAGTCCGAGCATAAACCCATCAGATCAGCGGCATGCAGAGCAGACGGATTAACTGTGGATGCACACAAAACTCCATTGTTCTCACTGAGCAACTGCAAACACTCTGTCTGAAAGGTGCTGATGGGAAAACGACCAGAATTTAACAAACTTTTGACGTAAAATCAAAACTCAACCAAAATCCTCTCAACTACAACTGAACTAATTTAGTAGAAGTTAAAAGCAAGTTGAAAGCATAAATGAGTTCTGACTAGTATCAACTTATCAACAAAAGCGAGGCTTTCTTACACACAGTGGCACTGCCATTGACTACATGTGCCAGCACCTGCTGCACTTACTGCTGAATGAGGGAGGCAGGAAGGTGACATAAGCATCCAGCAATTGTAATCACGCTTTTAAAGGATTTCATCTGCTAACTGGGTAGTGTTTCAGAGTCACATGGTCACGGGGTGAGAGAATGCTTCTTACACACGGCAGTGAAAATGACTCATGATAAACAATGGCTGGCTACAAATGAAAAGGAAATCTCACTACACTGAGAATCACTGAATTTCACCCTTTCACCTCATCTAAAGGAGATAGATAGACCACTGGCATCTGTCCCAAATCACATTGCTGCCACATATTTTAAATTTTCCAGAGTACGAAAAAAAATGCTTATTATATAGCATCCAAGCTGAACTTTTAGTAAAAGGACATTGAACTTTATACCATGTGATGTCAAGTTTTCAGTAACAGCTCATCAAATGGAACACAAATAAACCTTCAGACGCACAAGCTTCTAGTTTCTTCTTCTTCTCCACTACAGCTGCCAACCGTTCAAACAGCAAAAAATGAAAAAACAAACGCTATTACGATCAATTATTTTGGAGCATTTGGACAGGGTGTTGTCTAAAGCCTCAAACCTCAAAATGTCGTACATACAAAAAATATAGATAAATAACCAGCTAATTTTTCTATTATTGATTGGCAATTCTCCATGTAATACAAAGTATAAAATAAATGAATCTTTGAGCACAGTCACCATCATGACCGGAAGTTAAAAACAGATTTAAACCTCCAGATATCTGATGATCCAATCAGACTTAAACCCTAAACTATAATGTTACAAATTAAAAATGACAGAAGATGATCAAAGAGGGGGGTTTTTTTGTACTCACCAACAGCCCCCCACCTCCTAGGCCACCAAAGTACCAGATGTAGCTGGCCAGGCGGTCCTGCTTAATGTAGGTGATTTCTCCCATGGGAAACAGCAGTAGCAGGTTTGCCACAATACAGCAAAGGGCCAGAGGCAACAGAGCCAGGCCCAGAGACCTGGCAAAACCCACCGAACAACACATCGCTCACCCCCCAGAAAATCCACGCTCACAACCACAGGGTGGAGAGGAGAGAGCTCGAATGGGCTGAGGAAGGCAGAGACCGAGTGAAAGAGGGGAGGGAAGGGTCCGAGCAGCTGGGGAGGCAGGAAACGAAAATAAGTGACAAGACCCTGGTGTTTGTGTGTGTGTGTGCTTGTGTGTAACTGCTAGGCTAGTGTGTTAGATTTTCCTTCCTTTGCTGAGAAGGTTCTGCCATGACACACGTATGAGGAAGTACACACTCACAGGAAGCTGGAGGGTGACCCAATAGAACTCTGGCACAAATATAACGAAGAAACCCACAAATGTGTGTGTGCGTGTGTGTGTGTTTCCCACAGCCTCTTAGATAGCAGGGTCTTTTAGAGCACTCTTATACTTACACAGCAAGGAGCCACTTTCCCTCACAGTGACTTAATCATAAGAGCAGATCCATAATCTGGGATAGTCTATAATATTTAGTTTTAGTGGGAAGTGGGAAGTTTTAGTGGGAATCCAGATCGCTTTCTAAAAACCTTCAGGACTGCAAAGCACCAGCCTTAGCTGAGAATGGACTTTTTGAGTTTCCTACCACATCTATTTTGGTATTAGTTGGTATGTAAGGTGCTGCTCGAATTATTTTATTTATTGGTTAAAACTGCACGGTGGTGTAGATTTTTAGTATATCAGGGGAGTGGAAATTCCAGTCTTCCCATAATGAGAAAAAAATCCAGTTGAAAGTCTAAAAGAGGTGAAAACATATTCAAATCTGTGAACAAGTAAACTCGTTTTGTCATCGGACAACAACAGCAGTGTTTGTGTGATCGGTGGATGCAAAATGTGTATTAAAGGTTTCCACGCTATAGAGTAGGCAGTCATGGCTTTAAAGCGTTTGATACAATTTACCTGTTTGTTTCAGGTAATGATGCCGTAGGTCAGCAGGTGTATATAGGTCAATAAAGCATAATGTGACCTCTGTATGGATACATGTGTGTGTTTCAGATGCCCTCAACACTGTGAGCTGTTTTATAATCCAGCTGGAATTCAGCACATCCAGATCAACTGCAGGGTAAGCTGGTACTGACCGCTAACAACCTGGACTAAGGAGCTGCGTCGATTCAGGCAGATTTTGTAAGACCAGAGTGTATGTTTGAGAGCAAATGCGTGGTACCAGGGTGGCTCCAGGGGCTCTAAGGAGATCAACACTGAAACAAAGTCCAACATCGTTATTCTACAAAGAGAAATCTGTGCGGTGGGTATGTGTGAACTGGCAGCTAAGTGGTTCTCAAGATGTTTACCAACTTGCTGAGAGTTTTTCACGGATTTGAAGCCACAGCATGCACTGTAATTTATTCTGTCACTGTGCCTCTGTCTTTATGTGTTCTGTTTGTGTGTTAGACTGGGAGGCAGCAGGGCGTTTCCCAGGGGCTAAAAATTCACTAAAAGATAAAGCTCATACACAAATGTAAATCACTTCACCCTTCCTGCTTGAAACCAGGCACTGAAAACATGCAGAAATGGCTCACACTCTGAAATGCCTTTGAGATTCTGATAATTATGTTTATATATTTTGTTGCCTCGGACCAAAAAGGTCAGGCAATAAGCAAGTTCAGCTTCCAGGAGGGAAGAGATTTGTTGTGATTTTTGTCCCAACGTCTTACAAGAACAATGATTAAGAATCACCCCGAGCATCTCTACATCCAAGCCCTTTTTGAAACGTTTTCTTCTAGTTTATTAGGCTCTGCAGCTTCATGTTTTTACTCTCAAGCTCTACAAAAGTAGGTTTGAAAATAAGCTAATATATTGATTAAGCATAACATTATGACCACCTGACTAATAAAGGAGTTGGTCCCTCTTTTCCTGCCAAAACAGCCCTAAACCATTGAGGCATGGACTCTACTAAACCCCTGAAGGTGTGCTGCGGTATCTGGCACCAAGATGTTAGCTGCAGATCTTTGCAGTCCTCTAAGTTGTGATGCATGGCCTCCATGGATCTGAGTTTGTCCAGCACATCCCACAGATGCTCGATTGGACTGAGATCTCGAGCACTGGGAATTTCAGCAATTTGAACTACAGCAGGTCGTCTTTTGGATCGGACCACACAGGCCAGCCTTCGTATGTCACGTGCATCAATCAGCGTTGGCCACTGATGACTCTGCTGCCGATTCACCACTCATCCTTCCTTGGACCACTTTTGATAGATACTGACCACTGCAGACCAGGAACAGCCCACAAGTGCTGTAGTTTTGGAGATTAAAGTTTGTCAAACTGGCTCAAATCCTTATACTTGCCCATTTTTCTGGTTCTAACACATTAATTTCAAGCACAAAATATTCACTTTCTTCCTAATATGTCCCACTCACTAACAGATGCCATGATGAAGAGATAATCAGTGTTATTTACGTCACCTCTCAGTGCTCATAATGTTATGCCTGATCGGTGTACTTCTACTCTAACAGTGTAAAAGCACAATTCATAAAATATGTTTTGTACTGCTGTTTGATTCTGACATCAGGGGCTAAAGCTGCAAGCAATTCAGAAACAACTATAAAATTAGAACCAAAGATTCAAACAGCAACTTAAAATAAATGCACACGTATATGTATTTGGCAGATTTAAGTTAATGCGAAATGATGAAGCGTATTTCACTGACAGAAAATCTGAAATACTGATGTTTTAATTGATGAGATGTTAACAATAACAGAAAATGATTCACAGAAAAAAAGGAAAAGCAACATTATGCAAAATAGAATTTTTAACGATGACACTATAATACTGATGTACATAATTCAGAGCAGAGTAAAAATGGAATGATAACTTATTGAGGACGGAGGTTTATGTATGGAACAACACTGCATTTCTAGCAAACTTCAAATCAGCACCAGCTAATTAAAGAGACTGAAACAGATAATTATCTCTGCCAAAACACAGCGTTGAGGAAGGACATCTTTGGCATCAATGCAGCAAAGATAAAGATCTTCCTGTTTGTCACTTTTCACATTATAAATAATCTGAGGTTGTGCTGATTTATACTAAACTCTACATTCAGCAAATGTGCTTTAACTCAACATCTAGTGAACACAGGCATAAAAACATGATTCCACAAGGCACTTCTTGAAGGTACAATGGTTTTTGAAAGAGTTATAAAGCTCACTGTCAAATATCAGCTGACAAATAACAACCTGTGTACTGCACAACATTTGTAGGCATTTCTTTTCAAGTAGTTCTATGATGAAATCTTCTGATTACAACATTAACAAGGCAAGAGCATTTTCTAGTACCCCTGAGCACATCCATCTGCTCTGGGATCCGATCCTGCCCAAAGCACCCTGGAAGGACGATCCCCTTGGGTGACAGACGGATTCCACCAATCCCCCACTGCGATGATCTGCCCCCGCCCAAACTGAGACCTCTTGTGGCCTGTGTGTGTGAATGAAAAGGAAGATGCAAAAACCCGCTGAGCTGTATGGACTGTAGGTACAACAAATGAAAATACATTCTAAGTCTAATTAGCATGCTAGCATCATGAAATCAAGGTTTTTGGAGTGTTAGTCAGAGTCTGAAAATAGGTAGAACATGTAAACCAGAGGATATGAAGATGAGCAGTAGGGAGATGCGTGCACTGTTCTTTTCTTCACTGACAGGTTTTGAACAGTTAGATATTTTAGATTTGTAAATCATTAATCACAAAAACTTAAAACAAGTTCAAAGGTTAAAACCGGCTTCACTGGTTAGCATTTTGTAGAAAATACAGTCAAACACAAGGACAGTGGGGAGGATTGTTTTTATTTGAATTTTTATTCCTCTAGCTAAAACCTTTTATTATCAAATAATATTTCATTAAAATTATCCTGAACTGAGTCTTTTATGATAAATTTTGTTAATGGTTTTAAATTAACATTAAACCACAACATGGAATTTGATACAAAATTAACTTCAAAATGCAGAAATGTGAACTCTTCAGCATATTTTATATTCTGTGCTGCTAGTTGTACAAGAAGCTGATCGCACTATGATCCGACTATCACAGTGGGAAAATCTTGGATAGGCAAAAGTTGATGCACGCATCATATTCACACTCAGAAAAACCAGAGAGCCATCGTAAGCAGCACGTAAGAGGAACAAGTACAAACATCCTGTTAACAACAGGAAGCAAAAGGGTTTATGAGAACTGCGGTCTAATGCCGCTGATTTGAACCTCATGGTTATTCTAAGAAATGGTCTCATTTGTTTACTGCCGTTAGTGTATTGCACATCAATATAATAATTAATGTCACACATTAACTTTTAATGACATAAGTCGTGACTAAAGAACTGAAACGTATTACCTTGACTTACGACTAAGAGCAAAGGCCTTCGAAAGTAACTGTTTTGGTGACATTTTGCACTACAAAGGTGTTTTTCCTGCTTTTCTTCAATCGCTTTCATTAATGAGCAAGAGAATGATCCCAAAAAGTTGATTCTGTTCATCGGGATGTAGCGTTTTCAAAAGAATGATCAGTTTTTTAGAAGTATGACATAAATTACACAGAAAAATTGAATGGAACTATTAATAGTGAGCAAACAGTTAATTATGTGTACCTGACACTGGCCAGTTGACACGGTGTCCTCGTCTTTTCAGTTCCTCAGCTACCTTCTGGTCGATCCCCTCCTCCAGGTTAACCAACCACTGACCAGCTGGGAAAAATGTGACCACATACAACATAATTTAGAGGAGTTTTCTTCTCAAGTGTTTCCAAAAGTAAAAAACAAAAGAAAAAAATGAGAGATGACATCAGCATTTTTAAGGAAAGTCTCATCTACTTAACAAATGATGTTACATCACGCTGAACAGCTGATTTGACTACCAGCCAACCACTTAATAAAATGCATGGCAACATATTTTATGGCAAAGTTAGTTGCTATGTTTACATGTGTTTCAATGGCACATTAACTACCAAACAGCTTAATGTGCATTTCATATGACAAAAATAAAAAATACACAAGCACATGAGCCAATTATACACTTGAACACACTTGATTGTACAGCATACATCTTTAATGGCTAAAAGCAAGAATTGGGTCCACAAGTTTGAATTTATTTTGGATTTTCTCCACACATGATAAAAAGGTTCAAATATAAATGCAGTTAAATCTTGTGGTGCTGAAGAATCTTTTAGCATAACATGACAAAGAGCCTTTTAATCATTTAACTTAATGATCATGATTGATTACAACTAGTGGTTTCTCTTTGCCACTATAAAAAGATTGGTCTGACCAATACTGGGAACAAAGAGAAAGGCCAAGAACTCAGTGAAACTCTCAAAAGAAGAATTGTTGGAAAGGTCCAATTGAGCCATTTCCACACAAGTACAGTTCATCAGATCATCATTTCAAACGACTGTACGTAAGTGCAATTTATTCTGATGTGTCACCACTTTGCCAAATGTCACCCTCAGATCAGAGGAAATCAGTCAGCATGTTCAAGAACAACCCAGGAAGCACTAGGGCTCAACACCAGCATAACTGTCCACAATGAAGCGAGTTCCACATCGCCGTGTAGCAGGCAGCACTGATCCAAAGCGATAGTGCTTCACTTCATGCAAACAATCTGTTATAGTGGCATAAATGAATGTCCGAATGACTTATCTAATCAATATTTTGACTAAACACACAATGTTACTGATCATTAATCAAGACATAATGTTCTTCTGCTCTTTAAGCTTGCAAATGATTCTAACATTTGCTATAACGGCGCGTGTTTGTGTGTGTGTTTTTGTGCAGGCCTACTTTTGTGGTCATACTCTACATAGACTCTAGGTGCATCCAGGGCTTGCTGAGGATTCATCCCAAACTCCATCATGTTTAACAGCACCTAACGCAAGAGCAGCATTGGTCACGAGATTGAACGACATATATCTGATGACACTGAAGTCAAGTTGGATATAAGTGTAGTGACATTAAACTAGCTCTGCCAATGACAAAATATTTATATTAAAAATCAAACCTTCTGCTCTCTCTTTTGAGATATATATATATATATATGGATAGCGTAGTGGTTAGACTACACGCCTTTGGAACAGAGGATCGCAAGTTCGATTCCTGCCTGGGGGGCGTCTGTATCCAGTAAGGGTCCTAAGGCTAGACCCCCTATGCTAAGCAAGCCTACCGCAGACATGAGCGAGACAGATAAATATGAAGGCATGCCGGCTCGGACGTCGCCCGGATCAACAAGGTCCGCGTCAGGTGTTGAGGAACCAGGGCACCCTGACGAAAAGTGGGCTACTGGAACAAGAAGGCATCGGTGGGCAAGAGACGAAAACAGGGCGTTGTTGGAATGCTACTATGCAAGTAACCCCGGCGGAAGGGGCTACATGAATAGGATGAGGGACCTATGGATTCTTCGATACCCAACATCCACAATGACGGCGAAACAACTAGTAGCTCAGTGTTCCAACATTCGAAAGAAGGGACTGCTCTCACAGCTAGAGATTGACGAGGTACAACACAAATGCTACGGCAAGGAGGAGTCAACCTGGAGCCAGATCTACAATACGGCAACAGTGATCAGTGAGATGCTTGGCTACAAGTTGAACAGCGACAAAGGGCAGTACCCTCCATGGAGAAGGAGGCTAGAGGCTAAGATCAAGGTAGCACGGAGGGAGGTTAGCCAACTAACGGAGTTGCAGAAAGGTGCGACAAATAAGGTGCCTAAGAAATACAGCAAGCTGTCCATACCTGAGGCCTTGGAAACTGCCAAGCAAAGACTCACAGCCTTGGCCAGCCGCTTGAGGAGGTACACCAGAGAGATAGAAGGCAGGAGAATAAACCAGCTGTTCTCCACAGAACCAGCAAAGGTGTACTCTCAGTGGCAAGGGAACAATAAGAGAACAGCACCACCAAGGCTGGAGACGGAGCAATACTGGAAGAGCATATGGGAGAAGGATGCAACCCATAACGGCAATGCTCAGTGGCTAGAGGATCTGAGGGCTGACCACAGCGACCTCCCTGAACAGGGTCCAGTAACCATCACAGTGGCAGATATCCAAGAAAGGGTCTCCAGTATGAAGAGTTGGACAGCACCAGGGCCCGACATGGTTCACGCCTACTGGCTGAAGAAGCTGACTGCACTCCACGAGCGTCTGGCAGCACAAATGAACCAGCTGCTAGTTAACGAGAGACACCCGGAATGGCTAACTGAAGGCCGGACGGTCCTGATCCCCAAGGACCCCAAGAAGGGACCAGTCCCCTCCAACTACCGACCAATAACCTGCCTCAGTACTACATGGAAGCTCCTGTCAGGCATCATATCGGCTAAGATGAACAGGCACATGGGTCAATACATGAGCGGGACACAGAAAGGAATTGGCAAGAATACCAGAGGCGCAAAACACCAGCTACTGGTAGACAGAACAATCAGCCGAGACTGCAAGACCAGACTGACCAACCTGTGCACTGCCTGGATTGATTACAAGAAGGCCTATGACTCAATGCCCCACAGCTGGATACTGGAATGCCTAGAATTGTACAAGATCAATGGGACCCTAAGAGCCTTCATCAGGAACTCAATGGGGATGTGGCGTACAACACTAGAGGCCAACTCCAAGCCCATAGCACAAGTCACCATCAAGTGCGGGATCTACCAAGGAGATGCTCTGTCCCCACTGCTGTTCTGCATAGGCCTGAACCCCCTCAGTGAGATCATTAACAAGACTGGCTACGGATACCGACTACAGAACGGAGCAGTTGTCAGCCACCTCCTGTACATGGATGACATCAAGCTGTATGCCAAGAGTGAACGAGACATCGATTCACTGATCCACACTACCAGGCTATACAGCAATGACATTGGAATGTCGTTCGGACTGGAGAAGTGTAGTCGGATGGTAACAAAGAGAGGGAAGGTAGTCAGAACTGAGGGGATTGAACTACCAGAAGGCAACATTGCAGACATAGAGGACAGTTACAAGTACTTGGGGATCCCACAGGCGAATGGGAACCATGAAGAGGCCGCTAGAAAAGCTGCAACCACCAAGTACCTGCAGAGGGTCAGGCAAGTCCTGAGGAGTCAGCTGAATGGTAAGAACAAGATCCGGGCCATCAACACGTACGCCCTGCCCGTGATCAGGTACCCTGCTGGGGTAATAGGCTGGCCAAAGGAGGAGATAGAAGCCACTGACATAAAGACAAGAAAGCTCCTTACCATGCATGGAGGGTTTCACCCCAAATCCAGCACCCTGAGGCTGTACGCTAAGCGGAAGGAAGGGGGCCGGGGACTGGTGAGTGTCAGCACCACAGTCCAGGATGAGACAACGAACATCCAAGAATACATTGGGAAGATGGCCCCAACTGACCGAGTGCTCAGTGAATACCTCAGGCAGCAGAAACCCAAGAAAGAGGAGGGAGACGAGGAACCATCATGGAAGGACAGGCCCCTGCACGGTATGTACCACCGGCAGATAGAGGAGGTGGCTGATATCCAGAAATCCTACCAGTGGCTGGACAAAGCTGGACTGAAAGACAGCACAGAGGCACTAATCATGGCAGCACAAGAACAAGCTCTGAGCACAAGATCCATAGAGGCTGGGGTCTATCACACCAGGCAAGACCCCAGGTGCAGGCTGTGTAAAGATGCCCCAGAGACAATCCAGCACATAACAGCAGGGTGCAAGATGCTAGCAGGCAAGGCATACATGGAACGCCATAACCAAGTGGCCGGCATAGTGTACAGGAACATCTGTGCCGAGTATAACCTGGAAGTCCCGAGGTCAAAATGGGAGATGCCCCCAAGGGTGGTGGAGAATGACCGAGCTAAGATCCTGTGGGACTTCCAGATACAGACGGACAAAATGGTGGTGGCTAACCAACCGGACATAGTGGTGGTAGACAAACAGAAGAAGACGGCCGTAGTGATCGATGTAGCGGTTCCGAATGACAGCAATATCAGGAAGAAGGAACACGAGAAGCTGGAGAAATACCAAGGGCTCAGAGAAGAGCTCGAGAGGATGTGGAGGGTGAAGGTAACGGTGGTCCCCGTGGTAATCGGAGCACTAGGTGCGGTGACTCCCAAGCTAGGCGAGTGGCTCCAGCAGATCCCAGGAACAACATCGGAGATCTCTGTCCAGAAGAGCGCAGTCCTGGGAACAGCTAAGATACTGCGCAGGACCCTCAAGCTCCCAGGCCTCTGGTAGAGGACCCGAGCTTGAAGGATAAACCGCCCGCAGGGGCGTGCTGGGTGTTTTTTTTTTATATATATATATATATATATACAGTGGGGCAAAAAAGTATTTAGTCAGCCACCGATTGTGCAAGTTCCCCCACTTAAAATGATGACAGAGGTCAGTAATTTGCACCAGAGGTACACTTCAACTGTGAGAGACAGAATGTGAAAAAAAAAATCCATGAATCCACATGGTAGGATTTGTAAAGAATTTATTCATAAATTAGGGTGGAAAATAAGTATTTGGTCACCTCAAACAAGGAAAATCTCTGGCTCTCACAGACCTGTAACGTCTTCTGTAAGAAGCTTTTCTGTCCCCCACTCGTTACCTGTATGAATGGCACCTGTTTGAACTCATCATCTGTATAAAAGACACCTGTCCACAGCCTCAAACAGTCAGACTCCAAACTCCGCCATGGCCAAGACCAAAGAGCTTTCGAAGGACACCAGGAAAAGTATTGTAGACCTGCACCAGACTGGGAAGAGTGAATCTACAATAGGCAAGCAGCTTTGTGTGAAAAAAATCAACTGTGGGAGCAATCATCAGAAAATGGAAGACATACAAGACCACTGATAATCTCCCTCCATCTGGGGCTCCACGCAAGATCTCATCCCGTGGGGTCAAAATGATCATGAGAACGGTGAGCAAAGATCCCAGAACCACACGGGGGGACCTGGTGAATGACCTGCAGAGAGCTGGGACCAAAGTAACAAAGGTCACCATCAGTAACACACTACAACGGCAGGGAATCAAATCCCGCAGTGCCAGACGTGTTCCGCTGCTGAAGCCAGTGCATGTCCAGGCCCGTCTGAAGTTTGCCAGAGAGCACATGGATGATACAGCAGAGGATTGGGAGAATGTCATGTGGTCAGATGAAACCAAAGTAGAACTTTTTGGTATAAACTCAACTCGTCGTGTTTGGAGGAAGAAGAATACTGAGTTGCATCCCAAGAACACCATACCTACTGTGAAGCATGGGGGTGGAAACATCATGCTATGGGGCTGTTTTTCTGCCAAGGGGACAGGACGACTGATCCGTGTTAAGGACAGAAAGAATGGGGCCATGTATCGTGAGATTTTGAGCCAAAACCTCCTTCCATCAGTGAGAACTTTGAAGATGAGACGAGGCTGGGTCTTCCAACATGACAATGATCCAAAACACACCGCCCGGGCAACAAAGGAGTGGCTCCGTAAGAAGCATTTGAAAGTCCTGGAGTGGCCTAGCCAGTCTCCAGACCTCAACCCCATAGAAAATCTGTGGCGGGAGTTGAAAGTCCGTGTTGCTCGGCGACAGCCCCAAAACATCACTGCTCTCGAGAAGATCTGCATGGAGGAATGGGCCAAAATACCAGCTACTGTGTGTGCAAACCTGGTAAAGACCTATAGTAAACGTTTGACCTCTGTTATTGCCAACAAAGGTTATGTTACAAAGTATTGAGTTGTATTTTTGTTATTGACCAAATACTTATTTTCCACCCTAATTTATGAATAAATTCTTTACAAATCCTACCATGTGGATTCATGGATTTTTTTTTTCACATTCTGTCTCTCACAGTTGAAGTGTACCTCTGGTGCAAATTACTGACCTCTGTCATCATTTTAGGTGGGGGAACTTGCACAATCGGTGGCTGACTAAATACTTTTTTGCCCCGCTGTGTATATATATATATATATATATATATATATATATATATATATATATATATATATATATATATATATATATATATATATGTATATGTGTGTGTGTGTGTGTCTATTATTAGAATAAAAATATAATTATGCCCCACATTGTTGCTCTGTGACGCTTGCTGACTCTGTACCTGTACGTGTCCTTGTGGTTGCATAAAAGCTCCCATCACGCCGAGAGCAGCAAGGAGCCGGGGTTTTTGTGATGTGGTTGTTGAATCGGTGAGGAGTGCAGGTATAATGGTGTGATACACCCGCTTCCTCCCAGCAACGCAGTTTATGTGATTACGGCACAGGGAAAAGTTAGCGCCGCGATTCTGCAGAGATAGAACAAAGAAATCAGAATTCAACCCTTTTAGCTTAAACACTTATGTTTTATGCTTCAGTCTATGTGGTTCCAGTTTAGGAGGCTACAATGTCTTCATGACTTCATCAATACATTTACATGCACAACAAAAATGAGCTTGTAAGGTAATGTGAGCATGCAAATTAAGGTAATGAAATATGAAAATCTACAACTTTTTCCACCCAGGCTTCATTTTATATGTCTTTTTTCCCTTAGTTTCACACGGCAGCATTCATGTTCATGTAAAATTCTCTTACATATGTGCTGCTGTGTTACTGGGAAGTTTATTGTAATTATAAAAACCTATAGAGCTTTATTAATGCGGTATATAAGAGGCAAGCTGAGAAATCAGCTGAAAGTGTGGTAATGCAGGATCTTGTTTTATGCTGATCACTTTAAAAATGACCCTAATTATTTGAAGCATAATCTCATATTACACTAAATTCTTAGCATTTTTCCATGATTTAGAAGAATTCCTAGTCTTTCAGTAAATCAAACAGATAAACGCCATTGCTACCTTACATGCGCACAAATAAAGACATTCTCTTTCTGACCCTTCAGACCTGTAGTGAGAATCCACAGTCTTTAGGGACCAGCCCCGTCCCAAAGCCCATATAGTTGCTGTTGACAAAGGAGCATGCATTCCTCTCACTGTCTATCACACAGAAATACACCGTGTCACTTCCTGTCATCAGGCCGGGCTCCACTCGCTCCATGGCCCTGCAGAGTCACACAAACATACAAGAACAATCATATTCATTAATAAGTTCACCTGACAGGTCTGTTTTTTACTATTGATTTATTAAAATATTTGGAAAATGAAAGAAAAATTAAGACTCAAGTAGACTGAAAAGAAAACTTGTGTTGGTTTAAGAACAAAACCAAACTACCAAGTTTGCAAAGATAATTGAAAGGTTTCATACTTATGCAATAAATGTTTCCATAAACACAATATTACAGGTATGAACGAGGGTTGAGGAGTTTTCCTGCCTTAAAGTACCTTTATCTGTAGATTTCTATTTCTTTTACAATAACCAGATTATTGCAGTGCAGTAAAAAATATTTATAATTTCCTGTTTTTATATGACTTCCCATTATTGCCTAGTTTATTAGAAGCATCTAAACATTAAAAGTGTGAAGAGGTTGTGAGGATAACAAGACATCAGAATCAAATTGACGCCTCGTTTGGACCTGGTTGACTCATTTAGGTTAAGTTGACAACCAATGGAAGCGAGACGTAGAATTAGTGTGTGGATTTGTGTGTTTGATGGTGCAGTGACACCGAAATGAACTCGGCAATTTCAAAAAAGCAGGATTTAATACCCGGTATACATCAATATATGTTAATACAATTATTGTGTTGTTGTTAACTTTTATAGTCTGTTTGTCTTTCCCCTGATAAAGACCAGATCAAGTTCAAAGTCCTCAACAATATAACACATTGTTTCTAAAATATACACTCACACAACGACACACGCCCTGGGTGAATGTGAGGGAAGAGACGAGAAGGGATGGGCGCTCAGGTCAGGGGAAGTATAAGTCTACAGACCTATCTAAAGTCAACAGAGGACGACTGGTACACACTGGTACTAACAGATATACACACGCAGAAACACACACCTGTCCGTGCTGATGAGCTGTGCTCGCTGGTGACTGTAGCCCTTGTCCAGCAAGGTTTCCAAAGGGATAGTCACATGACTTGAGTCACCCAGGTAACGCAGAGCATCTGTTAGAGCCAATCGCACAGCCTCAACCAGTACATGGATATAGTCAGAGCTGTTATGGCCTTTAGCTACACACACACACATACGCACACACACAAACACATAGAAATGTATTATAGGGCCCAGGAAAAGCCAAGTATGTAGGTTCATGAACTCTGACTGCACAAAAACAAAAACAGTTACTTATTTTACAATTTACTTTCTGTCAGTGTAAAGAAGTAGTACAAATTTAATCCATAAGATAACATAAGTTACGTGATAAAGAAGTGGTGCTGTAGTGAAAGAAATGAATTAATTAGGACTCTTTGGACTTAAATTAGAAGAAATTAATGTGTAAAACTATAGAAAAAAGTTGCTATAGCTCATTGTCCAGTCTCTCCTGTAAATATAAAATGGTAATTCACAAAAAAAATCTCTTTTTATAAATGTGGAGCCCATGGGGGGAAAAAACCTGTAGTAAATAGCGTAAAAAACAGAAAGATTTCTAGCTTTTCACTGTATATCTATCACATAATTACTTTGGTGGAGTATAAATGGCCACGGGGAAGGTCCTTATCAATTACAGTTACAGATAAAGCTTTCTTCATATTTTCCAAAGCGGTCCAGGGGGCCGGTTTAGAGTCTTTGCTGGACAGATTCTGGCCCCCGGGACCTCATGTTTGGCATCACTGCTATTTGGAAAAAAATTAACCTCATAGAGGTTAGTTTTTGTGGACAAGCATATCCTTTTCCCTTTTTGGTCAAAGGTAGATCAGAGCACACTGCGATGTGTTCCAGCACAGGGACGGCAGGTCGGGCCAGTGAAATCACCAGCGAGCTGACTTCCATAATGCAGGAAAATCCATTTTAATTTTACTGTTTTATTTATATTTTGAATGTCTCTTTAGTTTTTCTGCTGAGCAGCTTTTTATTTCCCCTGCGCTGGGCTGGGACAAACAGGCAGAACACTGTAACTAACTGGGTTGGGTTATAAAATGTGATTTATGAAAATGTAGGAGATATATGGTTTTTATTTTTATGACTCAGCCACTTCTCCAGACTCATATTTACTGTATACTTAAGATTTTACAACAGGCAATAATGCACCTGGCAGGGACTTCTTCACTGTCCCTGTGGTTACCTTTGAGTTGAGGAAAGTTCTCCAGGATGTTGAGCATGAGCAGGGCAGCCAGTCCCTGACTGTTAGGAGGAAGCTCCCACAGACGTACACCCTAAACACACAGTGAAGTCAAGTTCATTCTGCTGACCATGTTATTAAAATACACACATGACCGGCATCTTTGGTTTCTGACCTTGTACTCTGTGCTTATGGGGGTGATGACCTCGCTGTCATGGCTGCTCAGGTCACCCAAGGTCATGACTCCCCCATTTTGGTTGATGACGTCAACAATGGCCTGGGCCACTCTGCCCTGGTAGAAAGCTGGCTTGCCACGCTCACCGAGCTCCTGTCGATACATGAGCTCATGTACTGCTCACTCAGCCACAGTACAAAACGTTTTACAGATGGTGGTTAACATGATATCGAGGAACACTTGTCCAGCGTTTAAAAGTTCACTCCAGTCAATGTGTGTGTGTGTGTGTGTGTGTGTGTGTGTGTGTGTGTGTGTGTGTGTGTGTGTGTGTGTGTGTGCTTGTGACTTTGCCCCACAGTGAAGTCACGCACAACTATCGAAGAACATTCAAAGAATCTAATCATCAATGAGGCTGAGGTCATCGCTGTTCTTTCCACTGCCTCATGGTCATGAGTGTAGGTGTGTGCGTGTGTCTGTGGGTGTTGAGATAGGGCACATTTGGCCATCTTCCTGCGTTATGGTATTATAAACGCTTGATTGTTTGAATTGATTTCAATCAATGCATATTTTAGTGGTGACTCACAAGCAGGCAACCACACACTCAGATAAACACACAATGACATAAGCCATGGTTTTCTTTAGTCTGACTGACTCCGGAATCTATGAAATGACAATAGTTGTATAAATGTGCCATTACATATACAAAATTAGACACAGAGTCATGGCTGAACATTCACATGAAGGTGGAGTACTTACAGTACTGACACATGGCACTAAAAAAAGCAGCATTCGCATTTCAGTAGCTGAATAAAGCTTAAGTTCAGCTTTATTGGCTTCAGGTCATAACAAATTACTCACAGTAACTTTTAAAACTACACTTAAAACATAATCACCATTTTATTTGTCAGAAGCAATACATCACACAAATCCTTTTTTCCCTCTACTGACTATCTTGTTACACACTGTACCCTGTCGAATTTTGCCAGGTCTTGCCAAGCTGTACAGCCAGAATGCTGACACCACATGAGCCATTTTGCTGCCCTTATATCCTCAGATGGGGCTTTTCTGCCCAAAGACAAGCTTTTAAAAGTATCACATACATCCATCCATTTCTATCTAATCCCCATTATCTATTGTTGTTCTGCTTTCACTACTTCCTCTCCACTGTTCCATTACTCTTCTCTTAGAGATTTAACTTCCTATGATACCTCTGGGCTTATCCAAGGCCTTGTAGTATAAAAGGCTAAGTTAAATTTAGAAAACTCCTATAATGACACAGAACAAACAGGGGTTTCTCACAACTTCTACATTGTTGTGTTTCCTTCTTGTGTGAATAACACAAGTTATTAGAAATAAATGACCTTCTGCTCCTCAAGTGACCTGTGGATTTACCTTCAAAGTTCGAGCCAGGCCAGTGTTTTGGAATACTTGTCCACATTTGGGCGCATGACCGTCAATCATCAATTCTACACCCAGTTCCTTTCCAGCATCCCTCAAAGCAGACACCCAGTTCGCCCAGTGGTGAGCTGTTAACTCAGCCACAGGAAACCCCACCTCTGCTAGTTCCACAGCCCCACTCAGGACCTCCTGTAAGGACAGCTAGCAAAGTAGGCAGAGGAAACACATGCATGTAACAGGAAACTGAACTGAACAGGAAGAGTGAGATACTGCTCCGTGACAAAATAAGCAAAGGATACAACTAATTTACAATTTTCTGAGGGAATTCCACTAATTTGAATATTGGTCATCAAGCAATGTGTTTGATTTTCCTTCACCGCCATTTACATTGCACGTCATTTAACCTACATATAAGGTGAGAAGTAATGAACAAGTCATATTGATCTCTGTTGCTTCCAATATAATGGGAGTCTTTGAATATAATGGGAGTCTTTTTTGTTTGTTTTTTTAGATAGACTTTGTCCCCACTTTCAAGGACCTGCATCAAATTTAACCATAGATGGACAATTTATTGCAGCTGTGACCAAATAAAGGAAATCTCTACAGAGGCAATGATAAGCTTTTCCATTCTTTGTTGATGTCTCTTTGGTTCAAAGTCAAGTCCTATTTCCAGGCATGTTTGTGCATGCTGGTCACTTCTGCAGGGTTTATAGGTATTTACCTCAGTCAAATGATTTATCTCAGACGGGCTGCCAGAGTGTTCTATAAAACACTCCCATGTCACAGATATAGAAGACAAACATAAGTAAACCTTGTGACTTCCTAGCAGCTGCACAGTATCACACCAACATGCTGGGGCCCCAGGGACTGTAACATTCAGAGCATCAAACACTGAAGGAGGCTTCTCTGCGGTGTAACCTTGTCCTTCCAGGAAGTCCAGGGTCAGTGCTCGGGGAGAATGACCACTGAGGACACAGAGAGAGGTTCGGTTTATTTTTGCACACATAGGGAAAAACAAGGAAAGCACCAAAGGATTCCCCACCTGCCATTAATCCCTCTGATCTCTCCAGTGTTTCCGTTGTAGAACAAGCAGAAGGCGTCTCCACCAGGGCCGGTGCTGCACGGCTCTGTTACTGCCAGGGCTGCTGCTATGGCAACTGCAGCATCTGCCGCATTGCCACCGCGCTTCAGGACATCTGGACACAAATATGTACCCATGACTGATGGATGTGACTGGTTTGTGCAACATATTAGATCACAACAGCATTCCTAGCATGAAATTGTCATGGTCCGGGGTCTTGGGCCCTGGGTTTTGCGTTTTCTTGGGCTTTTAATTCTTCACTATTTATTTTGGTGTTCTGAGGCCTGTACAACAAAGCTGGATTTGGTTTTATCCACATAACCTAACCCAGGGCTTTCTATACTGTGACAGTGGTTCTTTTCTTACCAGGGTACATCACCATAGTAACTTATGCTGCAAACCAAACCTGGTCCAAAGCATGTTATGTTATGTAAACTCACCTCCTAATGATGAGTCAAGTCACAGTGTCACCATTCCTGGAACAACCCCTCTGACCTCTGTGCTCAGATAGTAGGGGGGTTTAAAATATTTTTAATAGCATCTAATGTCTTTGTTTATCCCTGATGAGCATCAGTAATAATGCTCATCTTTGGGGTTTTTGTATGTTTGTTTTTTTTTTTCTTCCTGTTGGCTGCATGCAATTTTACGACAATTTTGTTGTTCTAAAAGTATTCATATAGAAATCACTGCGCCTATTTGTACTTGTGGATCTCTCTTGTTAGTTTTGATTAGTTTCACCTGTTTCTTGTTACCGATCTGTTTCCACTTTCCACTTTTTTATTACAACAGCTTACAAATAAACAGCTTTTGACATTTAACTCTCAGCGTCTTTGCATTTAGGTCCTTACCTCCATACACTCCAGCATAATTTGACAAAAAGAACACTCCCACATCATGTTTTAGCTGAATTCTTTTCTCACAGCCCAATAAAAAACTTTTTAGATTTACAAATGAGCTTATATATTTATTGTAGATGTCACAAAACACCAACAAACCAGATTTATGCTCACTTCTATAAGCAAATGTGTAATTACTGTTTAGCCTTTTTTGGCCCACATAACTGGTTATATAATCAATATACAATTAAGTGAATATGTGTGACTGAACACTTTTCTCTTATAAGTTCATTTGACACTCCTTTTTTAAAATGGTAATGCTGAAATGTGTTTAGAATTTTCTACTGTTCACAACGCTTTTTTAAAATAAATTTAAATACCATCTCATTTATGTCATGCAAACCATTTTTGCTTTAGACTTCAACCACCAGCTCCCTTTCCCTGTTCTTGATTAAGTACTGCTAGAGCTTAATCATGCAGATATTATTCTCTGAATCTCCAAGCACGATATCCCAGTACACTTCAGACCCAGCCACACCCTCAGACAAAAATTGGTTACCCATTGGAGTGCTCAGACCTCTACACTGAAGAAACCAAACAGCCCCCAGCTTGACAGGATAAGACATTTAAAGGATAAAGGTCACTCTTTTGAGGATTCCAATATTCACATTTTGGACAGAGAAGACAGATGGCTTAAAAGAGGAGTGAAAGAGGCCATCTATGTCCACTGTGAATGACCATCTTGGAAAGATCAGTGGAGGTGGCTTACCTAAAATGCAGTTTTGAGATCCCCTCCGAGTCACCTTCACCTCAACCCCAAATCACATCTTGTGTCAGGTGTTGTCAATAGGTCACATGACAGGGTGAGGCAAAGTTTTACAATGGTTTCACCCGAAACCTCTGCTGATAATGACCTACGCCTTTTTTCATACCTTGGCTCATGTGATGGGGCACATGATCAATATTGGCTCAAAAGATCCACGATCCATATCCAATGGCTGAGGACTCCACAGATATTGTCAGTTTCGGGGCTCTGCAAACTATATTCTACTTATATTTGTATCTCAGAAGCACCAGAATACAGTATACTAAACAGAAATGAAAGCATAGACAGAACCGGCTCCGTGAGGGGATCATATACATATACTACTCTACCTGGAATACTAATCAATATTGTGAGATGTATTGATTTTTTAAAACAAATCAGCCAATCACAATCAAGCTAGGTGAAACAAGACATTACGAGAAATGATCGACACAATAACAATTTTATACCTATAATCGGGATTCTGACCTATATGCTCTGTTGTATCTATTTTAACTAATGCATTGTCAAGTCCCACAAGGAAGCCTGACATAAGGTTCTGGTATCCAGCTGCAAGGGTTTACAAAGTGATCCATCGGTGAACTGAATATCTTTCAGTCTTAAATTGCTGGTTGGACCAAACCAGTATCTAAGACTTTCTAACATCTTATAGACAAAACATAAACACTGAGGTGGCTTCAAACATATAGCTTATAGGTGGAGAAGGATTTTGACTGGAATACAGGTGCATCCAATTTTAGTGGCCAATATAAAAATATATATACATTTTCACCTGTGTTTTCATCTAGCTTAAGGTCGAATTATTTTTCTTTTTTTAAGTATTCACAGCACATCGATATATATATATATACGATTAAGAAAAGTATCTTTATGACTCTTTGTGACCAATACTATAATAAATCCAGCCCTTTTTGGCCGCCGCCCTCTTGGCCAGATCTCTTATTTGTGGCTCAAAATGACTTGATATCTTTCATGAGAGATACGTTTGACATATGTTTAACAGATTATTGGCAAGTAAGTAATTTATAACGGTTTAAATACGGGCAATGATGTTTTGGCACATACCGGAAATCCCTTTTTGGCTCAGCATAGTCTTCATAGCAGTTGCTGAGATTTGATGGTTTAATAGCATCAGATTAGCGCTTACGATACCAACTGAATCTTTACTGTCACCCTTTATTTTTTGTCTTTTGGGTTACAAACATGTTGGTAAATTTTGCGTCACGCAGTCAGATTCTTTGTGCTCATACTTTGAAATAAGAATATAAAAGTTTTTGGCTGTCTTTTCGTTTCAATTCTCCACGGCACTCCACCCACTTACCCAGTCCTATACTGGAAGCTAAAGGTTGGCTGGAGGCCACGCAGCCGTGTAAACACACAACAGGGGACCGACGAGAGGAAAAAGTCAAGTCGGTTCCCATTCTGGTTTCAAATATCAGCGACTGAGGCAGAAACTACGTGAAAATGACGGACGAGTAAAAAAGAGAACTGGACTTTACTCCTCTGATCGATTGCTCTGATGTCGACAAGGCAGACAAGATAAGCGTATCGCAGACAACATCGATCATTGATCGGCGGGATAATCAGTATTATTGTTGTTTTTGTTGTTACTGCTGCGTTTATGTGCCACTTTATGAATTGCTTTAAGGTTAAGTTTTCACTCGGAAAACTGAGAACTGGCACAATCTCAACACTAACAGAAAAAACTACAACGGAATCTCATAATGGAATATCTAATGGAAATTGTTTTTCCATTAGATATGTGGGTTCTTTCAAAAGTGGAACAAAGGTTAAATCGGACTATTAAAACAATAAATAAATAACAAAATGCACTTTTGTACATGAATGGAATTTTAATAATTTAATTTAATTTAATAATTCACTAAATACAAAATAACAGCCAGAAAATACAATTCACAATCCAAGTGTTTAAAGTTTTATAGTTATCTAACAGCTACTCACATTTGTTAGCCTTTTATTGGGAGTTCACTTAAAGCTTACAGTAATGGAGAATTGTCGCTATCAATAGTAACAGGTATATTTAAAAATGTGTAAAGAGACTGACCAAATACTGTAGATCCACCTGAGGAAGCCAAATATAGTTTACTGTATTTGTTTACTTCTGCCAAACAAGGAATGCTTTTTATGTGATACTAGATGTCTTTTGTCAACATGTTTTCTTCTTATTCACTATATTAAAAGCCAGAATCATTCCAGAAGCAAGTCTGATTGCTCAGCAGTCATCTTGAAACATCTCCAGGAATTTAATTGAACAGTTACTGCGAAGTAGTCTTTAATTTCACTGTTTGTCTTGATATGAAAACTGGAAGTTATAGTGTGGTATCCACAATCATATGATGTTGTGGAAGGGTTTTTAGGCCAGCTTAAGATCCAATAGTTGATGCTTCTCTGTAATGTCTCTATCATAACTAAAATCACAGGGACAGGTTCACACAAAAATAGATATCAGAGACCAATGTCTAATCCAGATCCTTGTTGTTAAGTAGTTCACCCAGATTACCTTGAAAAGACCAAATTAAATTTAACCAATCAACATCAATAGATGCCTTCATTTACAATGAGAGTTGATTAAAGACAGAATTCACATGTTATTCACCCGACAAGCTTTCGTATTTAATCGATAGATAATTTATTACAAGAAAGGCTGTGGTCCACTGTACTTCTACTGGGTGTTTCTGACACTTCTACAGTGATTAATGATGAACATTGCTCATAATAATGTTCCACTCCAAGATTACTCACTGTGTCAGGTGACTAACAGCTAAGAGGGCCTCACTGTATAGACCAACTGTCTGTCACTTCCTCTTCTGTCTCCATGTGAACTCAGTGTAGAACATTAACTAGTGTGACCGCTGTGTCTTCACTGCTGTGTCTGTGTGCACACACAGGTATGTAATTCAGCATTAATGGCTCTCGGTGTGTTTGCATGCAGCCATGAGCATGTGCATGTGTGTTTGCACATTGCGTGCACAACTGGGAGAGATCCTGCCATATTACAGCTGCCTAATGTAAAATTGAAGCAATGAGATCACACAGAGATAGGCGGGGATGGGGTGAAGGGAGGGTGAGGGGAAGGCGTGGGTGGGGGGTGGGGAGAAGGGAGAGGGGGATTCTATAAAGGCTCATTCAATTATTAACTATTCTCACATATCTGGGACAGGTGAAGCAGACGCATCATTCAAAAGGTCTGAGATTTGGTGAGAAACTTTTAGGGTGTGTTGGGGACACTGCGCTTAATACAGGTCGAATGTAATAGGTGCAGTGATATTCTTCAGTGCCACAATCTCAACATTTTATCATTTGAGCCCCTTGAAGTGGATAAAGACTGGGCTTAATTTAAGTCTAAATCATTTCGCTGAGATAATTCAACGGAAACAGCATCCCAGGTGGAGTTTTAAAGTTCCCTTCTCTAACTTCAGGTGTTGTTGGTGTCGTCGGGAGCTGTCGAAACATCAGCGTCAGAATGTGTTCGGGTGGCTTTGCTAGATGTCTGGGGTTCACTCTGATACCCTTGTGCATTGTGTGTGTGCTCTGCAACATCCTGCTCTTCTTTCCCGGAGGAAAGTCGGTGGACAGTAAAAACATCACAGACCAGGTCTGGTACTTTGGAGGCATTCTGGGATCTGGAGTGCTGGTGAGTGCATTAGTGAACAATACAATGAAATTATGTTTTTAAAATATGAATTAATTCATCTTCAGCTCATGACGTCATGATTGTTAGCCATTAATGTTGTAATTATTGGTATAGCTAAACTTATTCTCAGTAAATAATCTAACAGTCAGTTTGGAATTAAATGGTTAATACCTGCAGAATATCAGAAAGTTGCAATGTATGTGTTATACTGCACTTAACCAGTTAATTAGACCAGCGCTCAATAAAAAGTTTATGTCACAACTCCCCTAAATTAACAGTATTAGTAACTACCAAAATAATTTTCATGCTTCTGTAATAGCGAATCCATCTGTACATGCAAACTCATTAATCAGTATTTTTTCATGTTAAAATATAATTATTGTTGTTATCCACGAATTCTCTAATTTATTGTTTTACAAAAAAGAGAGAAATTACAAAAGTATAGAATTACACCTAATTATGGTGGACCGAAAAATATGTTTTACTGATTGAATGTTATGCCAGTCCAAATTTAGGTTTAAACAAGTTTTTGGCACATTTCTAAAATATTTGTGTTTTCTTGTTTTTTATACATTTGTTAAGCACTGCATGTCAAACGGTGTTGTGAATAAATTGTACGCTTCTTCTTAGTTATTGTTGTTATTATTATGTGTATATGAAAACTGCACAAAGGAACGTTTATCATTAGATACACAGTCAGTTTCAGACTGATTAACAATTTTGTTACAGCTTTAATGAATGACCGGTTCATTAATGATCTGTGTGTGAACTGTGTGTGTTTTTGGGTGGCAGATGATCTTCCCTGCTCTGGTCTTCCTGGGTCTGAAGAACAATGACTGCTGCGGTTGCTGTGGCAATGAAAGCTGTGGTCGGAGATTCGCGGTGAGAAGATTTTTCACGTTCAATTTTGATCTGTTTTTCTGAAACAAGTCTCTCCTTTAAATGAGATGTTGAGTTTCAATTGGACTACACATAAACAGCAAGTGTAACTAGTGACATCAACAATGGCACCAATCAACTGGCCCTTTAAACAACGAAAGTGCAAAAAGATGCTTAAAAGGAGGCAGCTACATGGAATAAAGTGAATATGCGGTGTGTTTAAAAAAAGGTGTGACCATTAGGCCAAACCTGGCCTTTTTGCTTGGACAAGTAAAGCTCAGTGATGTTCCGTGGAGGCAAAAACACACACACATTTAACAAGACTGAAAAGGCACTCAAATATATATACAGCATACAGCTGCATTAGATAATTGCTACCTAGAGCATGACCCAGTGCACAAATGTGATCAGAAATGTCTTCAAATATTACTGTAAGTTGATGCAATTAATTGGGAATTAATCTAAATTAAAAGGAATGTGAAAATTAGATTTTTAAAAATTCCAGTCTAGGCAGAAACGTTAGACCTCTGTTCTCTGAGGACAAGGGTCTTCAGGGAATCTTCAGAAAATCTAAGTTTTCTTTGTCATTTGGTTTTTTTTTCCTCCTAACAGTTTTAAAACTATTAAAAACAACATTTATATTAGAGGTATTATGCTTGAGGGTCTACCAGTCACCTGTTAACTTCAGCGTTGAGACAGTTAGGATCACGCAATTGATCGATACTTCAGGAATGTGTGCAAGTGTTACTTTGTGCACCTGGCCTTGAGCACGGCCTCTGGATACTAACACAATAACTTCATTGATGTCTTATTTTAAGAAGCTTAAAGGGGCATTGTTAAATGTTTTGATTCTCAGTATGAGTAACTGACCATGCTTCTCCCCACTCTCTCTCTCTCTCTCTCTCTCTGCAGATGTTGAGTTCGATGCTGTTTGCAGGTATTGGTGTTGTTGGTGCCGGTTACTCAGTTATAGTCTCAGCGGTGGCCATCAACCGTGGACCTAAGTGTTCCTTTTTTATAAACGGCACCACACTCGACTGGGGCTATCCTTTCTCCAATGGGTGAGACATAGAGAATAATCAAGTGTTAAAATGCGTTCAGTAGTTTGTTTTTTTATCACTCTGTCCATAGCAATGGAATGATCAGCATGTCCTTTCTTTCAGCTGGGTACACATGAAAGCATTTGGAATACATACAGGCTAAATTTGTAGCACCTCCAATTCTCAGTGCTCAGTGAAGGCTTCGTTTCAGATAGTGTGGGGCCTGTTTGGGGATTCTGTTTGCAGTACAGATGCATGACACAACCAGAGAGACATACAAATACTGTCTTGTAAAAGGGCTTCACGCTAAATCTGGCAACTGATTTGCTAAGAGCCAAACACTAAGAATTCTGTGCCAATAACAGTGTAAACTGCTGTTTATTTTAAGTACAACTAAATGTAAACTTAATCTGAACATTTAAGAGTCGAAGTGTATTAGTGCTACCTTTGCTGCACTTGTCTCTTGTATCTTAAGGTAAACTGTGGCTCACGAAACATCTCACATATTTGCTCTTTTCTTTTTAACCCTTCCTCTACAGAGACTACCTAGGCAACGCAACTTTGAGGGATACTGTGTGTCAAGAGCCAGCGGGTGTGGTGCCCTGGCATCTGTCTCTCTTCTCTGTGCTGCTGGTCATGGGTCTGATCCAGGTGGCGCTGTGTGCTTTTCAGGTGATAAACGGCCTGCTGGGAGCTCTGTGCGGGGACTGCTGTGGAGGGGTCAGTATCTACTCTGCTATGAGTTTCTCCTTAGTTGAGCACAGTTTTCTATTTTCTTTTATGACAAGAATAAAGATCTTACATTAGCTTCATAGAGCTGGAGGATATCATGTAATTGCTTATAGGTTGAGGATAAGTGTTAATAAACAGAGATTTAAACACACACACACACAAAAATAATAATAATTTTTGTCTTTCAGGGTGATGAGCACTGAGCACTGCATGTGGCTGAAGGTTGCTGACTTTCCTGGTTCCAGATGATCCGACTCTTGCTTAAGACTAAGTAATATAGCAGTGATATTTTGTCAAAAAGCTCATTGATTCCAATGTGGGATTTATCAGAAAACACTGGAAATGACACGAGCTCTTTAAGAGTTTCCTATTTCTTTTTTAATGAACACAGATGAGTCTGTCTTCGTAATATGAAATCTGAATCTGCTATGCTGCAAATAATTTCCAACACTAGCCACTGTAGTCCCTGATTTACTGCTATGTGGGTTAGTTTTGTAGAATTAAACTTGCTTTAATTCAATAAGAAAATATATTTAATGTAATATTTTATGTCATATTTTATTTTTTCAATTTTCTTTCTTGTGTAGTCAAACAAATGTAACTCCTAAAAGTGGCTTCTTTTATAGAGGAGTTTTATCTGTTGCTTGACTGCCTCCTGCTGGGGAAGATGTAAATTTACCTACACCATTAAAAAATAACGTCTTACAGAGAGTGGTCTTATTAAAAGACTGGTTCATTTCTTAAATAAATTAAATTTTTTATGTGTATTACATTTACTGCTTTCAACCCAAACTAATCACTGCGGATATTTTCCCCTTTCTCATAAAACTTTTAATTCTATGGCATGTTAATAAAGTTTATCTTTCACTGGTTCACTAGACAATAAGTGGTTTATATTGATATCATCCAGCATCAGTTTCAGTATCACACACTTAAAGTTACACATCTCCAGAAAAATGCTATTATAATTAACTAAAACTAGAATAAAATCTAAAGGTAGGTGTGGGGGGAAACATTTCAGTTAAATAAAATTTAAAAAACAACAACAACTAGATTTTCAAAAATTAAAACAAAAACTACCTGAAATGATATTGTGAGCTTGGAGAACTAACAAATATTTATTTATTTATTGGAACTGAAGGTATATTTTTTTGGTAGTGTGGCCTTTTTTGTTTGGTTTTTATGGATGTGGAGTAAATGTCCTTAGCTTTATTACAGATTACCTGATGAGTTATTGATCAATGTGCTTGTTGAGACATATGAAACTTGAAAAGGTTCTGTATTTTTATTTTATTTTATTTTTTTGTAATGCCAGTGCTGATTTTCCAGAATCTTGGCTCTGATATTTTAATAATAATTAAAACTGTAATGCCAAGTGTATTGTATTTGATACACGAGTATTTGTGCGTGTTTAAAACCTTTACATCATCTTTTTTTTTTTTACTGAAAAAACAGAATAAATTGCACAAGAAATTTTAACCAATAAATTGTAGTAAAAGTTATTTTTTAATGATAACTTGAACTACTATATTCATCCTCCTATATTCACCCATCCATTCTCTTCCTGATCAAGGTTGTAGGAGGGCTCGGGCTTACCATAGGGTGAGATCTTTTATATGCCAATTCATTCTTATTTATTTATTCATATTTGTTTTTAATAGAATGTTCTCGCAATTATTTCATGGTTCATGCTTTACACAAATAAAAAGACTAAAACTAATACAGAAACTAAAAAAACTAAACTAAACCTTTTTAAACAAGTCAAACTTTTTTTGAAAGAAGAAAATCCACTCTGGAAATTAACTGAAACGAAACTGAATTAAAAGCAAAAATGAGTCAAAATAAAATAAAAATAAAGCCTAAGTAGAAAATACAAAACTATAATAACTACTACTGTCTGTCTTGATTGCTCACTGGAAATTATAAAATTCTAACAGCATTCATCCATCCATCCATCCATCGTCATCCGCTTTGTCCAGGGCCGGGTCGCGGGGGCAGCAGCCTAAGCAAAGAGGCCCAGACCTCCCTCTCCCCAGCCACCTCCTCCAGCTTGTCCGGGGGAATACCAAGGCGTTCCCAGGCCAGCCGAGAGATATAATCTCTCCAGCGTGTCCTGGGTCTGCCCCGGGGCCTCCTCCCGGTGGGACATGCCTGGAACACCTCACCCAGGAGGCGCCCAGGGGGCATCCTTGTCAGATGCCCGAACCACCTCAGCTGGCTCCTTTCGATGTGGAGCAGCAGCTGCTCTACTCTGAGCCCCTCCCGGATGGCCGAACCTCTCACCCTATCTCTAAGGGAGAGGCCAGCCACCCTTCGGAGGAAGCTCATTTCTGCCGCTTGTATCCGCGATCTCGTTCTTTCGGTCACTACCCACAGCTCGTGGCCATAGGTGAGGGTAGGGACGTAGATCGACCGGTAAATTGAGAGCTTCGCTTTTACACTCAGCTCCCTCTTCACCACGACGGACCGGTGCAGCGTCCGCATTACTGCAGCTGCAGCCCCAATCCGTCTGTCGATCTCCGGCTCCCTTCTCCCATCACTCACGAACAGGACCCCGAGATACTTGAACTCCTCCACTTGGGGCAGGAACTCATCCCCGACCCGGAGTGGGCACTCCACCCTTTTCCGGCTGAGAACCATGGCCTCGGATTTGGAGGTGCTGATCCTCATTCCCGCTGCTTCACACTCGGCTGCGAACCGTTCCAGTGCGAGCTGGAGGCCTTCACCCGATGAAGCCAACAGAACCACATCATCTGCAAAAATCAGAGATGAGATTCTGAGGCCACCAAAGCGAAAGCCCTCCGCCACTTGGCTGCGCCTAGAAATCCTGTCCATAAAAATTATGAACAGAACCGGAGACAAAGGGCAGCCCTGGCGAAGCCCATCACCCACCGGGAACGAGTCCGACTTATTGCCGGCAATGCGAACCAAGCTCTTGCAACGGTTGTATAGGGATCGAATGGCCCGTAGCAATGGGCCAGACACCCCATATTCCCGCAACACCTCCCACAGGACACCCCGAGGGACACGGTCGAATGCCTTCTCCAAGTCCACAAAACACATGTAGACTGGTTGGGCAAACTCCCATGCACCCTCAAGTATCCTGGAGAGGATAAAGAGCTGGTCCAGTGTTCCGCGACCAGGACGAAAACCGCATTGTTCCTCCTGTATCCGGGGTTCGACTAACGGACGAACTCTCCTTTCCAGCACCCTGGCATAGACTTTCCCAGGGAGGCTGAGGAGTGTGATCCCCCTGTAGTTGGAACACACCAACTACAGGGGGACATGAGGTTGGAACACACCCTCATGTCCTTATTCATGTAAACATCAAAATAAGGACAAAATATAATTCTGACTGCATGTTTATCACTAATGTAACAAAATGGTAAATGCAATTTAAATGCTGTTTTCAGTCAACGTAAAGTTCGCTAAATAAAAATAACATAAAATTTACACAAACTGTACCTAACATACCTTTTCTTTCTGGGTTTACTTTTTTCCCACTTTTTAATCACATTTATACCTAAAAGATATTCAGACAGATTCAGACACATTCATTGAGCTCTGCACAGTTATCCATAAGGAGGAAGCAAAAACTGGGACTTGAAGAAAATGCACGCTGGTAAGAGCTTCACTCGGTTCCATTTTATTTCAAATTCGGTTATTAATAAGTTGTTTTTTGTTTTTTTGTTTTTTTTTTAAGTTGAATTATTAAAGAGTTTAAACACCACAAAATTACAGACTATGCCCAAATGAAATAAATTCAAACCACAAAATCTACCAATGATGGCTGGAAGTTCACAAAGGAATCCTGAGTATCTTCTAAACAGCCGAAGGACCAGTTTTCATGTTCACACTGAAGAATAATCACGTGCATATCAAGGACACGAAATCTGCTCTTTGAAAAGTCCACTGCCGTCCAGCTGCAGATCTTAATGACCGTATGCACAAGAATGCTGACTTAACTGTGTTGGAAATAAGACCAACATTCTTAGATTTAAATAAGATGCATGAGGATGGAAAGCACTGTATCAAGCACAAGAGCTGTGTTTCATCTTCATAGTATAGTTTAGACTGTTTTGCTTTGTAGTTTATAGTTGATGTCAGGTGGCCAGGTTGGGTTTTTTTATGTGCTAAAGTTCCTACAAACTACAGTGCAGGACTGATCAACTATTGCCACACAATGCAGTCACGCCAAATTCTTTTCACAAATGTGAAATAATTTCATATTAAACAACCTCATTATGTAAATAACCAAGTCTAATATTTTTTCCCGTTTGTTTAAGTTTACATTTAGTTTTCTTTATGTGTCCTAGTTATGTTTAGGCCTTCCGTTACGTCTAAGACGTATTGTTTTTACGTCAAATTGTTAAACAAAAAAAGAAAGAAAAAACGAACAAAACAGAATTTGCCGCTGTTTGTCGTACTATAAATCCTTACTTAAAGAACTGAAAATTGTTTTCCAAGTGTAAATGTTGATGACTTCAGAATAAAGCACAAAGTCATCAGTTAAACCTCATAACCACGGTTTTAAGGTTATTTAACCCGCTCCGTGGACAGTTTTGAAATACTTCTGTTTTATTTGAATTATACCTCATTGAATTTAAGAGACAAATGCAAACTGAACGACAACTCGTTTCTGTCAACGCCACTGTAGCGGAACTGAAATTGTAGAAGCCAAGGTTCAAACACGGAAGTAAATAGCTGTGTACCAGAGCTGGGTAGGCTGGGTGCTCGCTGACCCTGGGGAGAAACAGCTTTAAAAGTATGAAGTTTACCTGCTGAAATAAAGGTAATGTTGTCATCTCCCTGAACCGCAGATGTTGGCGCTTTAGCCGTGTAACGTTTGTTTGACGTATCAGCCGGTGTTATCAACAGAGACACACATGTAGGTCCTTCTAGGAGGACTCCGCTACAAAGCGACAGGGGTGCCAAATCCTCGAATTTACGTCTAATTATTCATTTATGTGATATAATGTATTATTATGTGTAACTGAACTGCATAATTGTCGTACCGGAGACACTTCACCTAGCAGCGTAAGCGAGAGGCAAAGGTAAAGCCTGATTAGTTTAACAACAACACCTGTACCCTTGAACAGACGATTTTCTCTGTCGTCAGTCTGAAGTTATTGCTACAATTGATACGTTTATTATTATCATTCCTTTATTTATTCTGATTCATATTCCTTTAAAAACGCTTGATAGACAAGGTTGAAATTTACAGATGTTTTAAAATCAGAAGATTTGTCAACATTAAAAATTCCTCCCTGTGTTTTTATGTGACCTTTATTGTGTGCTCATCTTAACCATTCCTTTGTCCCATTTTTCATTAGATGCTTTCTGTTATATTCAGAAAAGGCAGCTTTGCAGCCCAGAAGGTAACATACACATGATTTTACCTTTTCATTGCTTTTTGTAGTTTTATAACTTAAAAATATATATATATCGTGAATATCTTTCCAGGTATTACGCTGGGCAGGTCCTATGCAAAAATGCTGGCCGTCAGCTGGGACTGGGGCTTCTGTTTGTGGATCTGTATCTTCCAGCTGGGCTTCACCAGCTAGTCTCTGGTTTGCAGGAAGAGGAACAGGACAAGCAAAAGCTCTTGCTGTGTTTAGTTTTAATAAGACTGACCTCTTCCATAGAAACCAGAATCATGATGCTTCTTTTTGGATGAGGAGCCAACACTTCCACACTTCTGTTGCGAGGTTGAAAAAGCGAGCACTGCCTGAACCTCCCCCTAGAGAACTCGATCTGTTGCGCTATGACATGAAGGACTTTTTGAAAAGTCCCAGACCTGCCCTCTACCTGGGGTTTTCGGGGCTTGTCCCCTTCGTCTCACCCACCTTGTTTATGGCTGTGACTGAGAGCTACTACCCAGAGTTGGCTTATGCCCAGCTAGCCTATGCTGCCTCCATCATTTCTTTCCTTGGTGGAGCGAGATGGGGATTCGCTCTTCCCGAGAGCAGCCCAGCAAAACCTGACTGGATAAACCTGGCCAACAGCGTCGTCCCCTCCCTCTTGGCCTGGGTGGCCATGCTGATGAGTGACAGCATTGTTCCTGCTGCCACCATGGTCATCATGGGACTCGGAATCTCACTCCATTATGATCTGTCTCTCCTTCCCACTTACCCCAGTTGGTTCAAAGCCCTGCGCGCCATCCTGACCACTGTTGCGTTTTTTTCTCTCTTAGGCACCCTTATAATGAACGGTTCATACCCAGAGAAGAGCATTTTCAGGGATTGATGACATTTGGCTGGACAAGGCATCCCTGGGTTGTGCTAAATCTTTATTTGGGTGATCTGACTTCAAAGTTTTTCTTGATATTGATGATCTCTGAACCTGTTGGGTTGATCTCTGTTTCTAGAAGTTGCCTGTGTTAAATATCATGTTACAAACTGAACTCTGTTAAAGCAAACCAGAGATAAAAATAAATAAATAAAATTCAAGTCTGTCTGTCTACCTTTTAGTAACATGTGTTCCACTTGTTCATGGTAATGTGGACAAAATTTGTTCCATACTGTTTTCTCTTCCACATAAAGCCATTACATTAAACTTGAACCTAGTCTTTCATATTATAGAGAAGAATCATGTGTCAGTGATTTTTAAAACCACTAGGAGACGCCAAAGTCAAGGATGTTCATATTGTATGAAGCAAGAAGGAAAATAAAAGACACTGAAATTGTAATCTTCTTACTGAGTTAATATTTAACACACACTGGGGAAGATAATTGTTCTATCTCCTACAAAATTTGTAAGTTTGCTCACTTTGAAAATATTTTAAAAGAAACAAACAGTTGCTCTGAACCCCATAGCAGAAAAACATGCCTGACTGTTGTGATGCTGGTGTTTGGGTCATACTCAGCATTTCTCTTCTTCATTTGATGCCAAAGAGCTCCGATTATGGTTTCATTTGATCACAACACTTTCTCCCAATTCATCGCAGAATCATTTAGACTGGCCTGAACATGTGTTGCAAGATCTCAGCCTATTACAGCGTGTTGTGTTGAATGAATGATGTCCTTGATGCCTGTGGTCCTAACTGCCTTTAGGTCATTAACAGGCTCCTCCTGTGCGGTTTGAGCTGATCTACCTCTTATCTCATGATCATCCAGTGAGGTAAGATCTTGCATGGATCTCCACACTGGGGACGATTGATGGTCATTTTATATTTCTTCCATTTCCAAATAATTGGATTCCTGCTGATGGTCTTATAGCCCTTTTTTCCTACCTGATTCAAAGAATTTGCCCATATTACGTTTTGAGTTGTTAAATGAAAATTGCATATTTTTTAGGCAACATTTGCACTTCAAATTAGCAGCTCCACTGTTACACTGTAGTATTGACATCACCAGGGAAAGCAGTTATTACATAAGACCTGAAGTGGACTAATCTCTACTTAAAGCCTCAGCGATCGAGTGTCACACGAGGCCAGAGACGTGAACACAGTGTAGAATAAAAACCTGGGCTCACTGTACACTAATTGTCTCAGCTGGACAACAAATAATTTTATTGATGTTTGAAAAGAAATGCACGCACATCTTCTAACATTTGTATCCAGATTTATTCACATAAACACCAGCGCCTAATAAAGACATATTTGAAAGAAAGGCAAGAGAAAACAGGGGTGTTGAAGTCCACAGATATCTGAGAATAAAAAAACATATAAGGCACAATTCTACTTCTGTCCTGTATAAAAAGACCCTTTAAATGAACCAATGACCCTCAGATGAAATCCCTTATTAAAAAGTCAAACCTCTCTCAGATGTCACACAATGTGTAAATACAGTATTGCACTTGTTTGTTTGTTTTAGTTTCTTTGGATTTCTTTGTGAAACAGTTTTCCCACCACACGTGGGACTTGGTCAAATTATTTTTGATGATAAGAAGATAAACAAAAAAACAGAAGATTGCAGCAGGTGACTTCTTGGACTTTTTGATTAAATATTAGAGTAACGTTTCTATTCAACAATTAAACCAAAAAGAAATTACCCTGATAAGTGTTCTTGGTTTTCAAAGCCAGAGATGAACTGATCTGAAGTAGATCATGAGGCTTGTTGGAGTACATAAAGCTAGGAGTGCACAATCAACACAACCAACATTTGGAAACTTTGTAGAGATCTTCCTACTCACTGTCAGCCCTGCGTTAGCGCTGCAGGATTTTCTTTGTATGAGCAAAGGCCTGCGGTCTCAGTGGACTGCAGGTAAACAAGGGCAAACAACATATGTAAAAAAGGAGGGAGTGTTTTGAAATTTTAAAAAAAAAGTTGGGTGCACCTTTTCTTGCACTCGTAAACACATGCGGTCACTGAGAACTCTGCTGCCTACTTCTGAATACCCAGACCAGACCGCATGTACTCGTACACCACGTAGCTAATGCTGACGGCTGGTATGACTTTCATGAAATTGGGCAGGATGCCGCGGTAAAGTCCAAAGAAGCCCTCCTTTTTCATAATCTTCTTCACCATCAGATTCATCGGCAGCTGCTCTGAGCCCTCAACAGAAGCTGAGAAAAGAAAGGTAAAGCCAGATGAGTGAAGAAAAAGATCTCCTCATGTTTAAAATCTCTAGATTTTAGAAGTATTGGCTGCTTATAAGCAGCATATGTTTGAAATTAGCTTAGATTAAAGAACTGAAAATTGTTTTCCAAGTGTAAATGTTGATGACTTCAGAATAAAGCACAAAGTCCTCAGTTAAACCTCATAACCATGGTTTTAAGGTTATTTAACCCCCTCTGTGGACAGTTTTGAAGTATTTCTTTTATTTGAATGATACCTCATTGAAGTTAAGAGACAAATGCAAAATAAAACCTATTCCAGTATATTTATGTGGATACTTTTTGGTGGCCCACCATGTTTCAGGTGTTTTATATATCATCATTTGGAAGTCTTAAATTATTTAAACAGAACTTCTAAAGAAACAATAATACTTGACATATTTTACAGTGCTATTTTTTTTTAAATTGTAAAATGCAGAACCAGTTGGTAAAAAACAAAGTAGCCGATACTGCTAATCAAATGCACTTGATTACTAATCATCAGCCAGTATGAGCACCTGTATTAAAGCAGAAGTTTTGGCAGTTAACACAACGCCAAGGAGGAAAAACATCAGCAATGATCTTAGAGATGCAACTGTTGCTGCTCATCAGTCTGAGAAGGGTTATAATCATCCTGCAGTGAAAAAGATTATCCACAGAATGTATGATGCTCAGAGAAATTGCAAAAAAAGAGCAAAACCTTACGAGAGCTGTGCACAAATGCAGCAAAGCTTAATGACGAGAGACTAATGAAATCAAACGGAAAACCTCAAGCACTTAAGACCTGTTAAGAATCAGGTGATGTTTTTTAAATCATGTTTTTAAATGATGTCCTATAAAAACTTGGGGCTTTTTTCACATTACTGCAAGTAAAATTTAGATAAAGGGCTTGTTTATGATATTTTGTACTCTTGTAGTTTTACTTTAAATGGTCTCAGCACTCATTCAGGTCCTTTACCGTTTCCTCTCTTGAATACTGAAGCACATGCATGGCTCAAATGTCTAATAAACAGAGTAGTTATAAAGAACTCACATAGATTTATTAATTTTCCATTTAAGCAGAGATTTCATGAAAAAATCTTGAATTTCCTCGTAAAACACTTTATAATCTCTGAACAACTCAGTGGCATTATGGTACTACAAGTTAAATGCAAGCATTAATAAAGGGGGCTATTTCTTTAATAAGGTTTGGTTCACCGTACCTTGTGCTTGCATGCGGGTTCGGATCAGAGCCAGGGGATAGCTGGCCAGCTGGCCGCAGGTGCTGGAAATGGTACCACAGCCCAGCAGCACCAGAACCCCTGGATTGGCTGTGTCTTTGGCATAGTGGGACAACCAGAAGTTCTTCAAGCTCTGGTATGGAATACACAGGAATGAATGACAGATGAGAGTGAGGGTTGATGCATAATATTTTGCAAAATCAGCACACAAGCGATGCTTAAACAGATTAAAATGGAGTTTTCTATGGAAGCATAGTGTTGTAGGTGATTCTGAACCTTCCGAACATTTTTCCAGACAGGAATGATTCATCAGGATTTACCTCATACACTGCCAGATCTATCCCAGCGTAGGGGATAATGCCCAGAATATTGGGAATGTAGCCCTTGTAAAATGCCTTCACTCCCTCATTCTTCAGGACTTTCTTGGCACAGTCAAACATTCCCGAGTACTGTCCGGTTTTCCTTAGGGTCATACGGGTTTTCATCACCTGAAGAGACAAAGATGATTAGTGTGGCTGTTTTACATCAGGCTGCACGTTTGACTTAACGTGTTACTGCATCTTTTATGCTACTGGATTGGTTAAGACATCTAAAATTTGTTTGGACACTAAGATATGATCAAACAAGACACATGAGGTAATTAACAAACCAATAAAACTGCACCATCTATAATGTGGGTGTATGCGTTAGTCCCCGTAGAGAAATTACTCCTCTGCATTCACTCAGTGAAGAAGTGGGCAGCCACCAATGGAGCGCCCAGGGAGCAGTGCGTGGGGACGGTAACTTGCTCAGGGGTACCTCAGTGTAGCCGTTCAGTGGATTCGAACCCCCAACCTTCCGATCATGAGGCAACCACTTTACCTACTGAGCTATCCCTGCCCCCATGTGTCTCCATATTTGATATGGAAACTTGCTTGCCCCTCCTGTGGTGCCTCCTCCTGTTACTATCATCCACACGTGCACTCTTTATGCATCTGTGCTGTAAAGACTACACTTCCACTCACCTCCATGGGGTAGATGGCAGTTTGTGCGGTGGCTCCAGCCAACGATCCTGCCATGAACCTCTCGTGGGACTTCACCTTACCCGGTTCACTGGACAGCAGCTTCTTATACTGGTGACACGGGAACATGAAAACCGAACGGCTCAGCAGGATCACACATCAGTGACAAAAGTGAGTGCTAGTGTTAGTAGTTCTCAACATGTAACATTTAACGTGAACATAAGCTGCGATTTATACTGGAGTCTGTAAAGAGGAGGAGAACTTACCTGTTCATAAGCCATGAATTTAATGGCTGTCTCGGGGGCGATCTTCATGACATTGATACCATTTCCTCTCCACAAAGAAGCCACCCCTCCTTCTTTTAGCATTTGCTTAAAGCCGCTGACCAGGCTGATTTTGTTGGTTGTAGAAGCGTGCACCTGGGGGAAAAGCACTTTTAAGTTATAACTAAGCAGCAAGGGCTCGAAATTCAATTGCTGAAATTCAAAGTGAGCATCAGAATGGAGAAGAAGGGTGATTTAAATGAGTTTGAATATAGTACAGTGGTTAGCATATAAGCATGGATCCACGATGCCATGAATCATTGGGTCAGGCTGGTGGTGATGGTGTAATGGTGTGGGGGATATTTACTTTGGTACACTTTGGACCCATTGCTACCAATAGAGCTTACCTGAGTGCTAATGGTGGCCATTTCCATCCCTTTATAACCACCGTGTACCCACCTTCTGATGGCTGCTTCCAGGAGCATAATGCATCATGTCACTAAGCTTAAATCAACTGGTTTCTTGAACATGATAGCAAGTTTACTGTACTGATCACAATCCAATAGAGAGCCTTTTGGGGTGTGGTGGAACGGGAGATTTGTATCATGATGTGCAGCCGACAAATCTGCAGCAACTATGTGATGACGTCATGTCAATATGTAGCAAAATCTCTGAGGAATGTTTCCAACACCGTGCTGAATCTTTTCCATGAAGAATGAAAGCAGTTCTGAAGGGAAAAGTGAATCCAACCCAGTACTAGCAAGATGTACCTAATAAAGTGTCTGCTGAATGTATTTATATGGTATTTTTTAAAAACAGGATAACCCAAACTAACACAAGACCAGCATTTTGAAGCACACTTATCACCACATGGACCAATGCACACATTTAGTAAAAATCCAGTTCCTGGAGAAAAGGACCGATGAACAACCCAACAGGAATTTTATAAAATCTAAAAGAAATCTTGACCCACCTGCATGAACACCTTCATTCTGTCCAGAGGGGCGGTTCCTGTACGGGACACAGCACCCGCCACTGCTCCTGCAGACAGCTGCTTCCACCACAGACCTGTCGTCTTCTCTTCCTCTGTGAACTCATCTGGGATGGTGAGGCTGTCACCAATGTCCAAAACCTACACCCAATACAGTACAATCAAGTCACAGTCAAAGAGACTGACGGCTGAGAATAGACTGTCTATAAAAGATGCACATAGCCTCTGGGACAGTCTTAATCCTGTAACCTCTGTAATTATTAGTAGAATTATTTATTATTTACAAAAATAAATAAAATATTCACTCTTTAAAAAATAGAATACATTTATCAAATAATAAATCCAACATATATTTATTAATACTAAAAAATAAAATAAAAAAATACCCCCATTGCAGTTCCACCTTTAAGGTCCAGTAAGACCATAAGTTGCTCCTGCACTTTTCTTTTCCCAAGCTAACTACTCAGTTATAAGGTGTTTTTTGTTTTGTTTTTTCACAGTGAACAAGTACCGGTAATGCTCTTTGATAATTGGGCTCGCTTGCTAGCACTGGCTAATTAGCGCTATCCCCTTTTCCAAAATATACAGAAAAAAAAAATCACGGAAATGGCCAAAATGTAAAATAAATAAAGGCTTTAACACAATCTAATGACATGTTGGCTAGGTCAATCATTTGGATACTATGCTGTTACAGTAAGTTTGTCAAAGAAAGCTAAATAGTCCCTGAAAGCTGGTGAAATTGCAGATTTGCGTGTGATACTACTGTCAAAACATAAGAGCTTTATTCTATATTCTGATTTTGTCTCTTACACTACCATTTTGAATCCTTTTAAATGCAGTTTAGAAGGAAGGAAGAACCCTTAAAGGCCCTTTCTGAACTGAGCGGTTTCTGTCACACTTCAAGCCTTATTATAGAACAAAATGGTTTGCATCAGAAGTTAGTGAGGGTGGTTTCTGCCTATGCAGCCACCCTTTGGAAAACCCAGGAACTATTTTAGCAATCATTAAACCACGTCTTTATTAATAAATGTAAAGGTGTCAAAACTAGACTACTCTGCAGATGAACTTTTAGCTAAGCTGGGCAGCTTCATAACCACACATTCCCAGCTTCACCTTAAACGTAATGCCTAGAAGGATGGGACACATGCCATATCCTTATCCAAAACTTGCATAACTACAGGTCCATGCTGCGAGATCAGTTACATCACCGCGCGTCACTGACGTAAAGTTGCCGTTTTGAGATCACAGATGCAGCAGGGGGGGTTTGGTTTTTGTTTTTTTTTTACTTTTACCACTGCAGTAATGTATCAGCCTTTTTTTAAACAAACCACAAATAACAAATCTGCCCCCTTAAGACATTTTTAAGGCAGGAGTTGACGGCTAACATTAGTTTTAGTTTTATCTGCAAATAGAACACTGTGTTATAAAATTATATTTGGCTAGAAATTTGCCTTGGCACCCTTGAAGCTTATATTACCTGTGCATTACGTCAGGTATGATGTGTTTTTAAAGAATGCTAGTCAGCGGCTGGGCCTCTTCATACCTGACATGATGTAAAGGTGAAAATATTAACTTGTGTTCTCCGGTGGACATAATTGCTACACTATTTCTAAACTACCTCAACCATGCCTCAGCTAAAGATAATAATACTTTTACCCATGACCAGATGACAACCAAAACTCAACATCTGAATACAAGAACCTACCATGTCCACATCCACCTCATACAGCCAATCATCTTCCAAGTCGAGGAAAAACCAGCTTTCCTGACGTTGCTGTTGCTGCTGGTGAGGCTGCAGCAGAACCAAGGCCATCTCAAGCCTTTGATAAGGCTGCTAGCTCTAGCAGTTCTAACAAAGGACAAAGTCCCTCCTATAAACACCAGTTCTCAGACCCGTCAGGATCCTTCACACGATTCTGATCAAGGGCCCAGACAGAGGTCGACAGTCCGCAGAGCAACGCACTAAATCCAAAGAGCTTCGGCTTGAACGCTGGAAATAACAAGACCTTGTCATTGCCATAGATGCTCCCAACAAGTCATCAAGTCTCACAGACGCATCATCTCGGATTCTTCTCTCCTGTTCCTTTCTAGACTAAATAGTCTTCCTCTCACCTCCTCCAGTCCTCCTAAATGATACACTAATCCACCCACAGCTCAGGCTGAAATTAGCTCATCTCTGCCAAGCTTAGAAACCAAAGGTTAATTAGACTTCCGAGCTTATGCCAGTGAATGAACTCAGCGAACGCTAGAGATTAACCACTGACTGAAAGTGGACACTCCTCTAGCACGCAACTGTACTTAAATATAGGCAGCAGCCCTTCAGGGTTTGATTATTCCCTGATAATCTAATAAAATGTCAGAGTTTCATGTTTGCTCCATTCAAGAAGATTTCTTTTACCATTCAGAGTTCATTTCATTCACAAGTGACAAATTCTTCAGACTCCTCCCCCCTTTCATCTGCCCTGGTCATGAACGAATCACACTACTCATCTGTTGCCAAAATTCCCCCAAATCCGTTATTGTGTGTCACCTCTCTGTGACAGAAGCCTGCACTGCAACTAAAATATTAACAGTATGCAGTTTAAACTTCAATATATATATATATATATATTTTTTTTTTTTTTTACCTAAAACACACACCAACCCATGTCCAATAATAATAAGAAATACGGCATCTTCTGCAACAAAACCAGCCATTGAAGTAGTGCAAAACAACACCTGGAATTGCCTGCACCAGCCACTGCAACCACACCAACTACTCAAACATCAGCAACAACTGCAACCATCTGAAAGTAATGCCAACTACTGCAAACAAAGCAAACGCTAAAACAACAGCGACACATACAGCATAATGTAGAGATAGTGAGTAGCACTCCTTACCGTGGTGTGCTTCCAGTAGCGGACGATCTCCTGCAGGTTGGTGGCTGGGTTAAACAGGAAGTGCTCTCGCCATTCATTCCAGTCCACAGTCATGGTGCCATCCACATCAATACTGTAGGTTAGATGCTTTTTTTATTTATTTAAAAACTAAACCATTGAGGCTGTATACTTAATATGCCACTGCTCTACTTTCATGTTCTGCTACTGTCCTCACTGGCCCCTCCAGCCCCACTTCCCTCATCAGTTACTGCATTTTGTGTTTACTTTAGTTCCACTGTTATGTGTACTCCTGCACATGTGCAGCTTCAAGCTTTGCTTATGCAAATCCTGTGCATTACAGTTCAGTCCGTGCTGCAGCATGAACCACAACTGACAACTGACTGTATTTATATGTATTTACTGTTCTTTGTGTGTGTGTGTGTGTGTGTGTGTGTGTGTGTGTGTGTGTGTGTGTGTGTGTGTGTGTGTGTGTGTGTGTGTGTGTTGATATTTTGAATATAAAATAATGATAAGATAAATATAATTAATATTTTAAAAATAACATGATAAATTAACGCACATGCTATAATACATGAGTGAAGTGAGCAAGCATGCAGGCCTGGCCAAAACCACCAGTAACATGTTTTTTTTCCTAGTTTCTGTAAATAATGAAGGATTTATGGAACAAACTGTAATTCTGATAAACACACAGGAGTTTTCAGAGTTTTAATCAATACCAGTAGTTCTTTTATTCTCACTAAACTGCTACTGTGTGTTAAAACCATGTGTTACTCTTTCTTTACATCCAAATGTGTAGTGAGTTTGAGTATCAGCATGACATTAAACACACCAATAAACATATTCTGACTGACAAGACGTGGCTTGGTCCAAAGTCAGCGACCAGCCGTGCACTTGCAATTCGAAAATATTATTTTCTGGTGTCGACGCGCCGCGTCAGGAGTGTAAAACATCTTGCCAGCTCCTTATCATGTGCACTCACTCCTCTTTTCAGCCAAACCACACACTGAGCCAGTTATCAGTCGCTCACACGGTTCCCACCTTTAACTTGCGGCGCGTCAGGCTGCTTTCTTTCTCGTCTTGCTCGGGACACTGCTGTAATAAATAAATAAGCTGAAATACCTTTGAAGGATTTTCTCTGCATGCTCTTTGCTGATTTCCAGCCCCAGATCAGCAAGTGACTGCCTTATCTCCGTAATGTCTATACGACCTGTAGAAAGTAAGCATTTATTTCTACTTTTTCTCTTTTTGTGCATTTTCAATATTAAAATGTGCTACATATTAAAATGGCACCGTACCATCTTTATTTTTGTCCAAGCTCTTGAAGGTCAGTTGTAATTTCTTCTCATGTTCTTTCAGGTACTTGGAGAACTCGCTGAAGTCGAGCCCCTCATCTTTGTTTCTGTCTCCAGAAGAAATGATTTTCTAAAGGGGGAAAAAAACACACCCACACACAGAATATTAGCAATCATTCTGCTTCGTGTTGCCGTACCTCATTTGTTTGCTGCAGCCGGGTGTTTGACCTCCTCATAAGGCGGAGGGAGAGGTCTGGGTTCTGCTGAGCCATAAGGGGAGTCTTCCATCTCCTGCTCAAACAGCAGCTGGCTGATTGTGGCGGTTGGTGGCAGAATAACGCAGCAAAATGCTCCTTTACTTTATCTCAACTCACTCTCTGTGTTTTTAGCCTTCTGTCTGCCCGAGTTACTGCCATTGCTTTCACAAGTGTTGACGATGTCCCAAGATCAAGACAAAAAAAATCCATTGTTTCTCCAGGCTGAAGCGAATTAATGGAAACAAAAATAACGCCTGGTACCAAATCTGTTATGAGCATTGGCTCTTTGTTAAGAAGTAAACCAGCAAATGAGAACTGTCAGTATGTTTGTATGAGAGCACAAAGGAGGAGAGCATTATAGTTTTGACAGATGAATTTTTGCTCCGAATGAGGGCACTGACCAAATTAGGTTATCTGTCTTACTACCCATTTATTACACAGTTATGTGCGGGGAATGTGCAGTTGTTTGATTAGTAAAGGTGGGACCTTCCACTTACAGTCTCAGCCCACAGTAAAAGTTCACCTTTGAGACAGCTTTAAAAATTCTAGAGCAGTTTTTTTTCCAATCCCTTCAGCTCTTTACAGACGCCTGGGTGTCCTGAGTGCAATTCCAGAGAATTCAGAGTTTGTCTTCACTACTCAAGCTGTTTTCAAGAAACTGAAGAAAATACTTTTAAGCCATGACAACAAAGCATGCACATGGAAATAACCTCTCACAGATACTGCACTTTCAGAGTAAGAGCAATTTCAGCAGCTACACAAAAGTGACTGTTTGTGACTGTGGAGGAGAGCTTTAGTGTTAGTTTAAGGACAAGACTGCTGTCAGATCTTTTGGAGCCTGTTGTGCAGGTATATGGACTTAATTGCCTTGCTCAAAGAAAGGAAGGGCATGCAACAATATTTAGAATCTAGATGGCTTAAGAAATGCTTTTAACCCTAACTAGGCATGGATAAACTTGAAAAACAAGTACTTAATAGTATGTCTGTGAAGGTTCTCAGTCATCCAGGTCATCGTATTCTAAGGAGATTGGAAAGAAAAGCGTCTGGACTTTTTTAAGTTTCTTGAAGATGTTTCACCTCTCATCTGAGAAGATTCTTCAGTTCTAAGAGCAAGAGCAAGTCCTTAAAAGCTCCCAAAGCTTCCTAGGAATTTGAACTTCTGCTGATGAGGTGCCGTGGGAACTTTTACTTTTTCCAACTTGTGAAAATATTACTGAGGCTGCACTACACCGCTCTCGCTTTTATCTCTGGCTGAACTGCAAATCTTAGGTGTCTAGAGGTCCAAAATAACCTGGGCTGTAACAATCAGCTGATGAGACGATTATGTTATAATTGCACTATTTTGTCAGTCAAAAAATTAGTACCACGTGCATCCTCTCAAAGACAGACCTTTGCCTGCGAAAATCGGACACTTGGTTAAAAGTCAGTGTAATGCGCACAAAAAATAAGAATCCAGTCATCATAAAGATCGGTAACGAAAACAAATAAATAACCTTCTAAGAGTCAATCTGACTGCACTTGGCTGCTCTGGCGGCTGTAATTTCACTTCTTTTAAGGTTAACGCTGCCGCTACAAGAAATATTTGTTGTGGTTTTCTCTCCGTATTTGGGATTTCTGCGCACTCCTGTTTGGATCCGTTACTCTACCTGAGCTGCCCCTTTCTCAGCCTTGATGCCCATAGCATCCAGGCCTGCCTTCAGCTCGGACACATCCACTTTTCCATCCTTGTTAGTGTCCAGCTTGGCGAACAGCTCTTCGTATGCTTTCGACGCATTGTCAGCGCATCGACAGTCCGTAAAAAAGAGCTTCCTCGCCACCTGATACATCTTAAAACTATAAATGAAAAACGTCGCAGGCCTGTAGAGCTCCACGCACACACACACACACTAACAGAAACTGGGTAAGCAATCTGATGTGGCAACTGATTCCTGTGGCTTGCGCTTCTGGTTTCAGGACTTCCGCGGTGTAGCCTAGGGAAGTGATAGAAAAGTCCTTATGGGTCGGCGTCGGTGTAAAGTCCAGCGGGCACACGATAATGTGCAGATTTGGCCAACAGAGAGCTTTTTGCGGATGAGGTAGGAGCGCTGTACAGATCGGTGGAGGGACTCGGTTGACTTCGCCTTGGGAGACCTCCTCTTTTTAGTCCCCACACGCACACGCTCACGGAGACACACCCTTCAACAACAACACACGCGCACTGCTCTGTTACTACTACTCATGGGCGGCATTTCAACATTTCCTCACAAGTCAACTATAGCTTTTTCTCATCCTCTCAAGTCTTGTCCACCTTTAGGCGTTTTTACTTGGTTTGCTGTGGTGGAAACGTCCCCACGCGAACGCACGCACGCGTTCAGACTGTACAGTAGCCTAGTGTGCAAGGATCGTCATCCTGTACCCATCGGTCTGCAGTACAAAGTCGGTATAACTTATCTTTGTCTATCCGGTGAGTCATACTCAAAATAATCCGGCAGCTGTTCTGGGCAAAATTAACCCCATAAGCTTGTAATTGCCTCAAAGCACGGGAGGGGTGCTCTTCAAGGCCACTTTGACATATTTTGTTTAAATCTTTCAGAGAAATTGTACATCTTCATGTTTAATTGGACCTTCCTTTTCTCTCATCCTGCTTGGGAACAGCTTTTTAACCGCTACTAGGGATGGGAAAAGTTTCTAGAATAACACATATGCTGTTAAATTGTGCAAGTTGTGCAACAGTTTATTGGCTGTACAGTTCCTACGATGTACCACCAGATGGAGACAAACGTCAAATAACTAAACAGCAGCTGGTTTTGCTTTCTTGTAGTAATCTGTCCAATCAGTGCTGCCGAAAGAGGAGGCGGGCTTCGGTTTGCAACAAACATAAAGCTGTTATCCTTTCACATCCGGTTAGTCATCAATAGCTTCAAAGTAAAATAACCAAGAAACAAAACGGCAACAGAGAAAAGGCTGACATATTAAAAAAAAAGGCAAATGTTTGTGTGCTCCTGGGAATGAGAAAAGAGGATTTCTTAAATAAAGTGTTAGCTCTTAAAAACAAAAACAGGTCTTGGAATTGAAGCAACACATTTATTTGAATTTTAAAATCCCCGCGGATCATCAGAATCGCAAACACACACATCCACATATAAGCTACAAGATCTACAAAGCACTGTTTTACTGTTTTACTTATTATTGCTTTCTTTTAGTCGTGTGAAACGAACCTGCAAAGTAAGAATGCCATTGCTCTACTTAACGATTTGTGTTTTGCGGTGTACATGACAATAAACTTCTTGAATCTTGATCTTATTTATTTATATTTTTGTTTCCAAGGACCCAAACTTGTAATTAAAAAAAAATCTGATAAACAAATACGTTTTACAAAGCACTACCCATCATGGATTGGCCTCCACAAAGCCCAGGCCTCAACATTATTGAATCAGCGTGGGATCATTTTTATCTGAGAACAAAACAAAAGGTAGCCAACATTCAAAGAAGACCTTTGAACTTTTTCACACCAATTCCATGCTGCACATGAAACGTGCGCTTTTATTTTGAAAGATCAAGATAGGATAGAGCTCTGCCCGTACTCTGAGCCGATGACGGACTTTTGTCACCAGTAGCTTCACCATCCTCCCACAAACACCAAGCTGGTTCTGTCTGTGCTTCACAACAATGGGGCAGTAATGTCAGCGACGGGCGACACCGGAGCATCTTTTCAAAGGCACTGAAGCGGTGTATGGATTTAATGATGATGAAAAAGAAGAAATTCAAGTTCAAGGTGGATTTTGACCTGGACGAGCTGTCGTCGGTCCCCTTTGTCAACGGTGTCCTCTTCTGTAAAGTCAGGCTGCTGGACGGCGGCTTCTCCGAGGAGTCTTCTCGGTGAGGGTGCTTGGCTTTGATTCAGCCACTCAAACGTTGACTGACGGCGTGCTGTTCAGTCCGCAGGGTGAACTAACTCGTGCCTTTAGGAAATGTTAACAGCTAACTAAGCTAATGGGCTACAAGAACATAGTTAACGTCCATTAGTTGTGTGCCAATAACGTTAATGGTGTAGGGCTAATTAGTTTCTTCTGGTCGGTGCTAGTTTGCAGCATCGCGTTGCTTAGTTTTAGTAGCTTTGGGTGTTTGGTGGTAACGTTCATTTAAACAAGTGTCCATTTGGAATTCCCTGGTTAAATTTTAGGCCCACTTCTTCGCTTAGTTGTGGAATTAAGTACTGAGGGCAGCTCACTCGTCACATAGCTGTCACAAAGCTGAATATTACTCCTTAAGCTTTTCGGTGCTGACTCAATGGTGTCAGTTCCATATTTTGCCATGATGTATTCACTGAAGTAGTGGGATGTGTTTCAGTGTGTTTAATCAACCTCCCGTTAATCAACATATGAACCCGAGTTCTAATGCAAGGACTGTGTATATTGTCATATCCCCATTTCGTCAGAAAATTGTTTCACTTCTTGTGTATAGTTGTATGTATAGCTGACCAGTCTTCACATACCAGGCCAGCAACTTAAATTTTAAGTGTGAAGTTTTCTTCCTAAAGTTTATAAGATCATGCCAATGTAGTAAACATCAGTGTTATCAAATTGAGACGAGCAAAGATAATCATCTCATCTGATTATCTTTATTTTCATTAACTCTCAGATTGAATAATTAGACGATTACTGGCTTATACACTATTACATTTCAGTTTTTGTATACTCAGACTGTTAAATGCCTTTCCTGCAATACATACATAATAGAGCTGGGAGAAAAATTGATAGTGTTGCGGTGTTGTATGGATACAGGGGCATCAAATCTCGATATTTTATTATCTCTGGAAATACTCTGAACAAGAGGGCTCATCTTATGGACCGCCATCATGAGGTAATGTTATCCGAGCAAACTTACATTATATCCACTCAACCGAAAAACCATCCAACACTGGATACACTTAGCTTGGCAAGGCTGCTTGATGGTTGTATTGAATTTTTTGCAACTTGTGGTGACTAAATGGTTGTCCAGAGCACTCAGGACCACTTTTGATTGCAAGATGATTGCACAGGTCGCATGATAGGAATCAGCTTTTCTGCAAACAGTCGCAGCTTTGGTAATCTGTGAGCCACACTAGGGCTTCATGCTGAGCGCTGTCAATATGTTTGTTCAGTGTTCATGGAGAAGTCTAGAGAAGGTCACTGTGTCCTTTTGGGTTTAGAGACAGGATCTGATAGTGTGCCAAGAGAGAGGAACTGTGGTGCTGCATGAGGAAGTCAGGAGTGCCAGAGAGGTATGTGAGGGTGGTATAGGAAAGTGAGACAGTGGTGAAGCGTGCGTTAGGACTGACTGGTGGAAGTGGGATTAGATCAGACATCAGCTCTGAGTCTTCTCTTGTGTGCAGTGGTGATGGACAGGCTGACAGATGTGGTCAGGCAGGAGTCTCTGTGGAATATGTTGTTTGTAGATGACATTGTGATCTGCAGCGAGAGACCTGGAGAGGGGGAGGTATGCACTGGAGAGAAGAGCAATGAAAGTTATAAAGAAACGAGAGAATACATGTGTTACTGAGAGGAGACAGGTATGGCTGTGAACATGCAAGGAGAAGGGACGGTGAAGGTAGATGAGTTTAAATACCTGGGGTCAACCATCCAAAGCAACAGACACTGCACAAGAGAGGTGAAGAAGTGAGTGCAGGCAGGGTGAGGAAGAGTGTCAGGGTAATTTGTGACAGAGGGATAGTAACACGAGTGAAACAGAGATGGTAGTGAGACCTGCTATGATGGATGGTTTGGACACTGTGACACTAACAGAAAGACAAAAGGCTAAGTTGAAGATGTTAAGATTTTCAATTGGAGTGACCAGAATGGGCAAGATTAGAGTTGGGGTTAGATGGAGGCCAATGAGCCGCTCTGGTGACCCTGAAAGGGAAAGAAGTATCAATAAGAGCCTGAAATTTATATTTCACAGTTAGCTATGTCGCTGTTTGTTATTTCGCTGTCAGTAAGCAGTACCAGTTAACTTAAGTATGTGTTTGGATTTTAGTTATAAAAACACACAGAGCTGCCCAGTGTTGCTCAGATATATGTGAAGCTTCCCATAACATTAAGACAGTGATGGACAGCAGCGCTAAGGAGAAGAGACTCTGAGCCAAATGACTCATTTGCAGCTCTCGTGTCAATTCAGAGTAACAGGACAAGTTGTTCAAGTGATGGAGTAATTCCTTTACTTTCTACATTTTACAGCAGAGCTTCAGAATTGAAATATTAATTTTAAGCGTTATATTGTAGCATTGGGCTCAACGTAAGATGCACATTTTTCATTTTTTAAATGAAAAAAATCTAAGGCTCCTGCAACATAAACTCATTTGCAGCATCACTCTAAAAACCAAACCACGGGAAAATCAATTGAAAATTCAGAGTTCTAAGTATGCACATTAAAAGGCCCACCTACTCCTGAGCGTGTGTTGGCCACATTGATACATCCTTTCCATAAACAGAATCGACATGTGCAGTATCTCTGTTTGTACATCTACAATTAACATCCAGGAAATGACAACCCAGCTGCACAGGGTTTGTGTCTTTTTCTTATTGGCTAATAGGTGGTCTTGTGACACATGAGCTTTGCAGCTTACCTCAGCCAGTTGTAGTGGTTTGTGTGGAAACACAATTTGCAAGCCAAAAAAGTCATTTAAAACTAACAAATAACAGAGGCTGAGAAAAAGCTGCTTGGACAGCTTAAAAGGGGTTGCTTAAATCTCAGACTTGAATAAACCTAAACATGCACATCTCTGAGAGAAATGTTTCATACTCAAACAGCACCCTGTGACAGCTCCGCTTGTCTAAAATAAATTCAGGTTGCCACATTTCGAACAGAAGAAAGAATGTAAAGGAGGAGTTACTCGACTTTTAGCTTATAAGGTGGCAGAGGTGTGACATATATAAACTGGTAAACTCTGCAAATTAAAAGTGTCAAAATATTTGACCACATACACATTAAAATAGTTGTTATAAGGAACCGCATCATGAAGTACCAGCTTTTGGCCATGACAAGAAGTGACCTTTTGCAGAGTTGTCCCCCTAAGTATGTTAACTGTGTCAACTTAAAGCTGTTCCTACAGCATGCCCATTAATGCCTTTCACTCATAAATTAGACGGGTCTTTAACACTGGATAAAAGCAGCAGCACACATCGTTTTGTAGTTTTTGTAGGCTTTAGGGATTACATGGGCTTCACTCTGATTATATAACAGGCTTCTGTTAGCTAAAAAGGTCCAGTCTGTGCTTGACAGTGTGAATTAGGATGTTTTCAGATGTCATGTCAATGTCATCCTTTTATTATTTTTATGAAATCTGCGGTCTTTTCCACGTGTAAGTAACCACTTTAAGAAAAGAAGGAAAATAAAGATGAAGCCAAACAAAGTTCTGTCCCTAATTAATCCCTAATTGGCTCGACAGTGTTTTATACTCAACCCATTGCTGATTTAATAGGATTTTTCTTTCTTTCTTTCTTTTTTTAACATCAGTTTGGTTTATGTTAGACCGCCCCAAAAACTAGATTTCCTCTCAGACTCTTTTAATCTTCCAAACTGGAAGTGGAAGGGAAGTTTTCCTTTGGTGTAGCTTTTCATCTGATATGCACGGCCATTTCTGGAAAAAACAGTTTGTTCTATTTCTATAAAGATGCATCTTTGAAAACATGACAGTGAAAACATCCAGAGTGATCTAATCGAGGTCTGAAAGCTTTGCATCCAAACAGTTGAAAAGATTTGTATTTGTGGAAGCATTCCCGTGTGAAGTCTGCCTGCAGTCGCCTTTTAAAGAGCATGTGTTGTTTAACAAGAGACCCGAGCCGTGTAGAGGGATGACAGAGATGACCTCTGCTTGTGCTTAAAACCAGACTTAGTCATAACGCACGCTAATAGGATTTTGATGCGCGGAGAAGTGCAGTGAACCACAGCGCATAAACTCGAGTCAGAATTCCCGAAGCACACGGTGTGTCCAGCTGGCTGGGAGTTCCCTCTCGACTCGGGGAGTTCGCTGTCTGAGATTTATCAACCTCAGGATGGAGTCAGTGTTTGTGAAACATTAGTCATGCATCTGCTGCTTTTTATTTATAGTAATGCAGGGATACAGGGCAAAACGCAGCCCTGTATGTTCATTCGGTTTTGCCCATCTTAAAAAGGATCTGCACACCCTGCTAATTGTTGTAGTCTTAACGCTCCTTTCCGATTTCAGGCTTGTTACATCATTTTTATTTATACTGTATTAAAAAGTCTTTGTGTGTGTGTTGAAATCCAGCTGAAGCCAAACCAAATGAATGGTGTGTAAGCTACCAGATGGAAGCTGGTTAGGTGAGTGGGAGAGGAGAAGATGCCAGTGAAAGTGAGGCCATCTGCGGTATCGTAATTCTGCCCACGCTCAGTCTTTCTCTTTCACTTCGTCTCATCCTTTCACTGACAGCAGGCTGCACCTCACAGTCGTTTTAACCTCTAGACGGTGGAGGATTTGCCGCTCTCTTTTTACTTTCGTGCCAGTAAACACCACACCTGCTACCAAAGCCCCTGGATTTGTCAGTTAAATGAATCAATAGGAGAAATTAAGGCTGTAATTAAATAGCTTGCTTATTAGGTGCTGAGAATGAGCACATGGGCTCGTATTGGCAGCTTGAACGGATGCCCTTAAGCAGGGAAGAGATGCGGGAAATGTTAATCCAGCAGTCTTTCAGCTGAAGTCACTTCATTTGTTACGTAACAGAGATTGAAATTTATGAAATGAAGTTTCTGAGGGCGGGTTGCGTGGCTGTATACATGATTTGGGCTGGCTTTCACTTAAAATGTCGTGATACATTTGCGTGTTTGTTTTGGTAGCAAATCAAATAATTACAATAGATTAGAACTGATATGTTTGTTGGTTTGTTTGCTCTTTAGAATACAAATATTTATTTCTCAAATCCCTTCTGTATACAGCATACAATGCAAGTAGAGTCTAAAACAATAAAAAATACTCAAATGATTTTATCAATCATGCCAGTGTTTGCGCCAGCCTCTACTCGTTTAAATCTAGAGGCCAAGTTGTGAATTAGCTTTTCAGGCTCCAGCATACGAATCAAACAAACATGTGACCTTACTGGGTGCTTAAAGCTGGTGTCTGTGTGTCCATACAGGGAACCTGTGCAGGCAAACTGTGTCCGATGGAAGAAACGGTTCTCTTTCCCGTGCAAGATGAGCGCCAACGCAGGCACAGGTGTTCTGGACCCCTGTGTGTGTCGTGTGTCTGTCAGAAAGGTAAAGTATTATGATTTAGCCTTTTTCCCACCACTCTCATCTCACCCCAACCGGTCACGGTAGATAGCTGCCCACCCTAAGCCTGGTCAGTCCTTCTGGACAAAGTTTCCCTGTCCTGAGTTGATGCCTCCTGACGTTGTGATAATGAACAGAGACTTAGCCATTACTTGAGTCATAGTGGAAATCAGGACATAAAAAACTGGATGTATAAATCGCCTGTTATGTTTGAAAAAGCTGCTTCAGGAGTTTGGTTTGGGGTTTTTTGGCTTTTCCTCCAAATAAGCTATTTTTCTGGCCCCACACAAGTTACACTGTCTACACTAAGTTTGTGCAACGTTACAAGGCACTACAGCTTCATTAACAACCCAATGTCTCTGGCTCTTTGGCTCAGAGTACTACACAAAAGTTGTGCAAACTCCTGTAACGGACACAGTAAGCTAAGGAAACTAATTTACTTTAGCTTTACTAGAGTAACTAGTACATGTACATATACTCCCTATCACACAGTGTACACTGTCAGTGATCTCTACTCTAGTTTGTTTATTATTATGTATACCTGCCCAAAGACTGCAGATAGAAATCGGCTAGTATCTAAATCTGGTCAAAATCCAATTTTTTTCTTCTTATGAGATCAGTATTTTTGTGCATTGTCCCTGACAAATAAAGAATAAAACACAAAGTGTTTTCCCCAGTTCAGCTGGTGAATGGCTGTTTTCTTGCAGGACAATCACAATCTCCTAGATAACCATCTCCAATAGATCTAGGGCCTGTTCTTCGTACCTCGCTAAGTAAGTTAGCTGGATTAGATTGTTGACGATTTTGCGTGATCCTGGATCGTTCGGTTCCCCGAAGCTCATCCGGGACTTGCTGTCATAGCAACAGAGCCGTAAGCGTAAACCTGCTCTGGAGCAGGTTTACTTTATGTAAACAGGATTAGATCGCGGCCACGCAGGTATGTCCGCTTCATTTATACGAAAGCAACAGCGATATTCCACCACTGTTTCACCATAAATAAATAACATCAATGTAACTAAAGACAATGCAGCACTTGATCCTTTTATTGATTTCACACAGATACATACAGGTCATTTCCTAAAAAAGGGAAATGTACTATTAACATTCTATTACATGTATGTGATTATTACAGATGTAAGTCATATTTCAGAGTAGTAATTGTAAATTACTTCGTGTAATCAAGATGAGAGACCACGGCTATAAAAGCGAAGGTGGATTTGGGAAGCCTGTCGCAGCCATGTCCTGTCCGTTTACGCGAGCCACCCATTGCGGAAGGTGCAAGATTGATAAGGAGAGTCCTCAGAATTCAGCGTATATTGCGGGATAGACAGGATCCTTTAGCTCAGCGCGACAGTGTGCTCATTGAGAGATATCGATATTCCCGTGAGGGTATTATTTACATAACCAACTTGTTGACGAGGGGGTGCAGGACCACCACCTGTCTTTTTTTCCTCTGCCCTTTTCTTGGTTGCTGTTATGAACAAACTAACAGAGTATTACAGGCCAGTATTACCTTGCCAAGAGACGAAAAGCAATCTAAGAGATAAATATTACCATTCTGTAGAATACTCCTGTATTCCACTTTTACTTGTTCCCATGTTCTTGTGGGTCCTGTTGTGGCTCTAATGTGAAAGGGGATATAATATAACATATTATAATATAATATAATGCCATATGATATTGGACAATATAGTGTCATATGATAGATCTACCCTACCGCCTACTGGTGTTGGCCAGAGGGGCCGATGGCGCGATATGGCAGCCTGGCTACAACCGTAGCTGCCTCCACCAGTGTGTGAATGTGGGAGTGAATGAATAGTGGTATCGTACAGCGCTTTGGGTGCCTTGGAAAGCGCTATATGAACCCAATCCATTATTATTAGTATTATTATTAAATTACCTACGAGTTTGATTTGTCAGCAACTTTCTGCCAGCCCTCTCTCCTTGCTTCTGCAGCCTTTGCAGTTTTCTCTTGCGTTTTAATTAAACTCTGAAACTCCTGAAATCCCTCACTCATGAGTTCTTGCTCTGCTGCCGGAAAATACCGAGCGCGCCCCTTCGACATTTTCGCCGACCAATCAGCGGGTTGCCGATCAATGTTTCTACTATCGATGCGTAGCCCCTTTTACGACACCCAGTGATGTCACATTACTGCGTCCAGCTGTACTAATCGTCAACAGCAGGCGTGTTCGGGGAACCGGATTAGCGAGCTCACGGTTAGCGCGATGGTTTGGTCTTGGATGTGTCATTTGATCTTGGATGTAGTAAGCGACGTACGAAGAACAGGCCCCTAGTCTCTGGCTGTGAGCATGCATGTTTTCATGCTCACTATTGCACAAAGAGGAATTGTTGGCTTAGTTTCTATATTTGTAATATTTTGAGTTTACCATGTGACGTTCCCTGAGGTGACATATGATCTCATGCAATATAAACTAAAATCCAATTAAACTGAATCTGAAAGCTATTTCTGATGTGTTTCTCCCTTTGTTTTAGGAGACTCACAATATTAAGTAGTCAGATAATCCCTATGTTTCCTACATGGGTGCTTCCTTTTTACCAATGTAATTGTTTTTCTTTTCATGTTGTTGAAAATTTCCCATCACAGCTATTTGGATGCAACTTTGAAAGTTTTCTGGTGATAAGAACATTGTGTTTAACAACTGTAAAGTTTTACCTTACCTTACCTTTATCCCCTCAACCTTTTACTTTAGCTTTTAATTATTATACCTTTTTTAAATTACAGTATCAGGAATGTAGAGAATAAACTGATGTTTTTAATTTAGTGTTTCCCCCACAAAAAAATTCAAGGATCAGTTCAATATAAAACATTAGCATGACAGCTGGAGACAACTTATGGAACCTTTTTTTTTAACAGTATCAAGTCATTTTATTAATGTTATGTTTTTGTTTTTGCTTGTCTTATGCAGGAGCTGAAGGGTGGAAAGGCATACGCAAAGGTAACTCATTACAGGTTTACAATGCGCTACCCCTGTCCTCTGAGCCGAACCTCCAGGTCACCCAGATTTTACAGTAATCAGCCATATTGAAGTAGCTAGCCTTGTGAGCATGTAGCAAACAGATGGCCTTCACTGCCTGCAGGTTGGCTCATTATGTTATGCCTTTTCTATTTAGTTGAAAGTAATTATTTAATGAGCAAACTAAACCCTATTATTATACATACTTAAGTAGGTATCCCTTTCCTAGCTTATCATTTGAAGAAAAAGTGAACTGTAAGATTTGCTGATATTGTTTTATTCAAGTTTGTCTCCTGTCCTTCTTGATGTCATTTTCCACCCAGAGTTTGTCATATTGCTGACTGGGAAAAAGAGCCGTCTCCTCAGGGGCAAATAACAAAACACAAAGGTTACCCTGTGTCATTCTTTCTTTCTCCTTCAGCTTGGTTTTGCAGATCTGAATTTAGCAGAGTTTGCCGGCTCAGGGAATACAACCCGCAGATGTCTGCTGGAAGGCTACGATACCAAAAATACTCGTCAGGATAACTCCATTCTCAAGGTAACAGTCTGATGTGACTTCAGTGACACAAGTGCGGTGTTTTTCCTAAACTCAGAGAATCACACTAGAAAGGTTTTTGCATAAATGTTGCTAGCAAAGATGAGTCGTTCAGTGGAGCCAGAAATAATCCATGGCCATAGATGAGAGGTGTCACCTGTGGGAAATAAAAAGGATCGTGCAGATTCGTGCAGGCCCACAGTCGTTATTTGCTGTTTTTCATGACCCCTCAATCAGTGAGCACATTTTTGCTGACTCCAAAGCTAAAGTGGGCAACTTTTCTGAAGTTGGCCAAGTTGAATGGAAGTAAAACCCAAGCTAACTTTTTTTTTTTTTTCTTTCTCTCCACAGGTTATCATCAGTACACAGCTCATGTCGGGGGATCCCTGTTTTAAAACGTGAGTTAAGGCAATTTTTTGTACGTCTCTGCAGAGTCTGTGAGCAGAGATTGTTGACTGAAAAATGTTTAAACTGGAAAGTCATTTAAATCCAATCGTTTTCAGACTAAAACACTAATCATGCTCTTTTGTGAGCTGTGCTTATCTGGATTTGTGGATAATACAGCTAGGACAACAAAACCGACCCAATGACCTTTCCTGCACCGTAACTTAAAACCTCTTTGTTCTCTCAAAACGGCTACATTTGATGCACCGGCGCTGTTGCTTGTGCTCTGTCTTTACAGGTATTATTATTTCCTCAGTTATTCAGTTTCATATGACTAAATTAAATTATTACCACAGCTCTAGCTGTGTGCGTACTACTTACAGGTTTAAACATTGAGACTTAAAGGTTTCTCTGGATACAGGATTTTGCTACTCTAAAGTGACTGTGAGCTTAAGCTGTCATTATTTAAAGCATTGAGTAATAGCTTGTACATAATGTGTTATATTGTATTTTCTAATCCTTTAGCAGTTTTGTCTTTTTGTCTTTGCTTAGGGTTTAGTTGATGCATTTAAGTATTGGAGTAGAACATAAAGGCCAGTTGTTTTGCCTCTGTCATCAGGCCTCCCTGCACAGCAACAATGATCGCGATCCAGGGTGATACAGAGAGCCTCCTGGAAGAGAGGAAGGGAGGGGATTCACAGAAAGGCTGTTCCGGTGAGGCCGACGCTACATTACACTCCTATTCTCTGCTTCATCTTCTCATTGGCTTTGCCAAACATTTGCCGGCACCTGACAGATCGTACTTCATCACAAGCTGAGAATTTCTTCTTTCAGAGTTTAGCTCCACTTCTATGTTTCAGTTGTTATTATTATCTAAGATCGTGCAGCCACTCCTGTCTGCTCTGTCAGCAGGGATTTAAGTTCTCAGTTAGTACAACCGATTTCCATCAGTTGGAGTCGTGAACGATCACTCGTGAGATTAGCACTGATCTGGAGGAGGAAAAGTTGACTGACAAAAATGAGCATTGACAACCTGGTTTTCTCAGCAAAAACAAAACTAAGAATGAATGTATGAATAAGTAAATGTAATATTTAATCAACTAAAGTAAACAACTAATACAAATAAAAGAAGAGTATTAGAGATGGACAAATGAAAGTGTTTTAAAGCAAAGTGATGAAATTTTTATTCTGTAAAGGTTTTCCTCCACTGCTCAGAATTTATTTTCTTCAGCAGATTTATCTGCTTGGCTTGATGTACCAACATTAAAGGCTCCTTTTATTTGATTTTCACCCATTCTGGGTTCAAACTGATCAAAACGTAATACAGTGCGCTACAAATAATAGTCTCCATGCCAGCAGAAGCAAACGTTTCTAAAGATATTGAATCACTTTCAGGATAAATAATTTTGCTTCATTTTGATGTATTCCTGGGAAATTGTGTCAAATTAAAATATTAATGTTTTTCAGTCATTTAGTATCGTCTCTCGAGCTGAACCCAGACAGGAAACATGATCATGAAGGAATGAATAGGTGACAAATTCATGTTCTGAATGAGTCGCTGCTTTATAGTTGAGAAAACAGGAAGCTATGCAAATGATAAAACCAGGTCAGGAGTAGAGACAGAGCAGCTCTGTTTGATCTAATAAAATTTGGAAATGAAAATGTCAAACAGAGTTACTGTAGAGAGCCCATCTGTGTTACCACAGAGCAGAACAACCTGCAGACCCAGCTTTCTTACATAAACCACCATAGAATGACACCTGTAACAAAAGTAACACACAAACCTTTACTAGCTTTGACCTGTGAGTTACCTGTGATCTAGTGAAGTGTTTGATAACTTAATTCACTTTAATATGCTTTTGTCTGGCTCTTTGTCTTTTAATGCTGCTGTCACACCAACGAAAACAGTAACACAAGCAAAATGATTGTGACTGTCTGCAATATACTTGCAATCGTGTTGCCTTTAGAATAGCTGCTGTGAAGATGAGGGTTGGGTCACTTACCAGTTTTTGCAACTTTGGTACATCAATCTGCAATCAGTCTGCTATAAGTTTGCAATAGAATCGGGTCAAGTTGTCAATTATGTGGAACCTGTTTGTGATAATATAGCAAATAACTGTGATAATATCGTGTCATATTACAAATCTGTTGCTGTCTACATGCACAGTCCAGCCAGAACCTCATAGGTCTAAAACAGAAATTCCTTCGCAACTGCTGACTTTGCTGCAGGACAGCAATTAGCCTGCAGAATCACATTTGTTTTATAGAAAACAACCAGTTGACGGTACAGACGAGTTGCTCTGATCAGTGCAGACAGACTCGGATTGATTGCAACGTGTTGGAAATCTGTCTGCATTTATAAATGAGACTATGATTATTTGCAAACATTTGACAGGCTGTCTGAGCATTATTGCAGTCATTTCAAGTCAAACTATAGTTGTTGGAGACAAGTCGGCTCCCACCAAATGACCTAGTTGAAAATGGATGCCCTGACCGCTTGCAATCAGTTGTCAAAAAGTAAAAGAATCCAGTGCAGTCACAAGGCAACGGTGGATTCTAGTCACAAGAAGGTTGCTGTCCTATTTTTAGTCTTTTTATTTATCTATTTAAAATATAACCTTTTATTTATGAGGAAGTCTCTTGAGATTAGTCTTTTTCTCAGGGGAGACCTGGCAGAGCAGGCACTCAGCGCTAGTGTGACACAGCCTGAAGTGCAAAATAACATTATTTCTATTGAGATTTCTTATCTTTCAACTAACATTAATCTACATTTGAATGCTACAGATTTTATTTTTTTAAACAGAGACCTTCATCTGTGATGAGTTTTCATCCCTTGTAGATGGTGAATGTGACCGGGCCTTTTGGAGGGGGCTGTAATTGATGTGTCAAGTTCCTGCTAATCTGGTTTAGATTTATACAGGAAGATCATGGAGAGCTTCCAGGAGCTTCCCAGCATTGTAGCTTGTAAGATAAAGGCAGAAGCTAAAATTTATTTCAGTTAGGGGCAATCTGTAGCCCACGCTGTACTGTTCTGTGTAGCTGACAAAGCTAAAAGATAATAAAAACAAAGTGTTCATGAGTAGGTCATCATAATCTTAACAGTTATGTTTTTAGCTGTCATTAGTGTCACGCGTCGCTGCTGATATTCATTTGTCAAACTGCAGACTGTCCTGTCTGATTTTTCCTGTATTATAGACGCCATAACTCCTACTGTACTTTGCTCCCATCCCCTACTACAAAAACCATTTCTCTTGAAGATTTCTCTTTCAGCGCCTTCTTCACTCTCTTATTCAGTATGTGTGTTCATGTGTGAACGCATTGCTGTGTTTAATGCTTGTTCTTCCTGGAAGCTTCAGAGAGTAGCAGAGCTCTTTCATGTATAATTTAAACTAGCTTTCTTTTAGATGAACCCCAATCTGCTCTAACCCAGGGGGCTTTTACATGCTTAAAAATAGGACTTTTGTGCTAGTCTTTCTGGTACGGGTTGTGTGTTTGCATGTGCAATGCACTTGATGTCATTCCCAACTTGCCTTAGCGGTGCATCCCCATGTTTCGTATATGTGCAAGATGCGCGAGTTCAAGTCCTGTATGAGAGTCTTTGATCATGTTTTGTTGGTGGATATTTGTCCAGCAGAGATAATCTACACAAACCTGTTGTTGTGTCATTTAAAAAAATTTAGGAGAGGTGTAAGAAGTCTGTATGTTTTAGACAAGCTGCTGTTTCTGGCTGTGATCACTGTGGATTGGTGCAGTGCAGAAGGGAATTCTTTCTCTAAATTAGAGGAATGCCTGGAGTTAAAAGAAAAGAAGAAGAAGAAAGAAAAACTTGCTGTGAGGTCATTGTGACCACCTCCCCTCATGTGTCTCTGGTTGTTATCCCCCTCTATGTAGTCTATTTTCTGCTGTGTTGCTGAGGCTGCTGAGACCTTCCCACAGACATTTGAACTCTGAAATGTTATTGCTTTTTGGCAGCTCCCACTTTTTGCCCATTTGACATTAAAACTGTGGCACGTGTTTTTCTTTCTTTTTTTTCTTTAAAGGCTTAAATTGAAAGAATTGTTATCCAAGCTGTCAACTAGCATCCAGCTTTGCCCTTCTGATGATATATTTTCCGAGATTTTATGCATTGCAGACCATCTTTTTGGTCGCAGAACTAACTTGAGCTCTTTTCAGATGGAAATATGTTTGTTTTCGTCTGAGCAGAAGTGACTCTGTCCCTGCACATGCCAACTGTGGCCACTGGCTCATTAACTCAGAGATAGTGAATTATTTCACTCTAGATACGCATGAATATCTTTCCAGCTTCCACTACCTACTTCCACTTTGAATACTATACATAAATGTTAGTCCACAGCATGGGCTTATCTGAAGGCAGTTTCTTTATTTTATTATTTTTTACAGGATGCTTCATAGAAGCTGTACGTGCATGTTTTTCACTCAAATCCACATCCAACATCTGGGTCTGTACTTTTTTTTTAATCCAGCAGAGAATCGGGAAGGGAAGTGCCCTGTTGTGTCAGATGACCCTGGTGGCTGCTGCCACTCCCGAACTTCCAGCTACGCCAGCCAACAGTCAAAACTCTCAGGTAAGGGTATAAAATGTAAACCGTTTTTTCTTTTGTTTTTGTCGTTATCATCTACTGTTGTTCATACTTTGCTTTAGAGATAGTCTATGTATGTATCCAAGCTAGCAGCGAGTAGTAGAAATAAAACATAATGCTAATTTTTTTTTGTTCGCCTGCAATCAATTGTACTTTAAATAATAGGAGTGCAAGGTCAAAATGAGAAAACAAGGCCTTTGGATTGAGGAGGAGGGAAAGAATAAAATCATATTCCATTGACACTCCAGCAGCGCAGTTCAGAGCCAGGGCTCGAGTTTCCATTGCAGGCAGATCGGATAACAGTAATAAAAGATCAGAGGAAGTGAAGAGATGCACTGAGCTCAGCTCTAATGACCCGCTCATATAGAATTTAAAAATATATTTCCTTCCATGTGAAATGGTTGATAGATTTATTCAAACCTCTCATTAGTGTGTGGGAAGTGACCTGATGCCCGAGATCGCTTCTTGCTTTAGCTGGCTTCCCGCAGACATGAACAGCATGAGTGTGGGTGTCACGTGAACGGCTAAATCATTTAGTACAGAGCAAGTTACAAATCTGCTGCACAGTGCATTCAAAAGAACAAAAACTCTGTATGCACTTGATATGGATTGATTCATTTATGAGCTCAAATAAGTCATTTGTCTCCAGTTAGTAATGAAAATATTGGACTTGTGTGGGTACGTATCAATTGCTCTTTATTAGTGTTGCAATGCAGATTTAACCCATGTGCTATATTAGGAATATATATCTGCAGCAGGTCTTTGAAGTGCTACAAAACACTGGTGCAGGATTTGTATCCATATGATGCATTTAAGGGGAATTGTAAACAGAAAATTGTACCTGTTACAATCTCTGAGCTTATCAAGTAAAATACTGGTGCTGTATGTTAATACAGTCACTGCCCATGTCTCTCAGGCTATAGCACCGGTCACTCCCGCTCCTCCAGCATGTCAGAGTTCAGCCACCGGAGAAATCATTCAGTAGGCAGCGCTTCAACAGGTATTGGTAGCATCCCGGAGCCCAGTGAAGACAGAGAATCCAGAACCTGTCCAGCTTTGCCTGAGCACCCAACCTCCTCAGCAGCTTCCGGCAATGCTCCGGGCACACCAGTGCGGAGTGCATCCTCCTGTGAACGGCTCAACAGGTAAACCGGTTAAAGCTGCAGACTGAAATTATTTATTTATGCAGTGTGTACTAAAAGTATACACAAATGTTTCTTTATCATATTTGATGAGAGAATCCAGTTAGCATGCCAAACGTGGTAGGCTTTTATGGTAGGAGTTATACTTAATACCCCTGAGACCAGTGTCATGTTTCAGGAAGCAGCTGTTAGAGTAGAAGAGCTTTGGAGGAAGTGTATTTGTGGTTTCATTATGTGAGCTTTTATTCTTTGAAAGACTCTCATTGTGTTTATGGGATCTAAAAATGTCCAACCATGAGCAGAGGAGTATTCCTGCGGGCTAGTTTTACATGCAGCTTAGGATGCGTTTTGTAGGAATAGTTAAGCATTTATGGGAATTTACTTATCAGTTTTCTTGCAGAGACTTGATAAGGAGAATATCATATCTGCACCTCTAAATAAACTACCATTCTGCCCTGTTGCTAAGATACCTCACTGTGACAAGAAAAAGACAGGAAGTATTGTCATGCTTCTGTCCTCTGCAAAATGGCACGTTTAGTCTTTTTTTTTTTTTTTTTTTACAAGGATGAAATGAATAATAATTCATGTGTGAATTGTTGTTAACAAAGGGTGCCCCAAGTACATGTGGTGACAGGATAGCTTTTTCCTGTTATGTTGTTGCTAACCTAACCACATATTTACTTTTCTGACATGCAGCTGTAGGTAAATTTATCAAACTCAGGAAGCAGGAAATGATTGAGCTTCCTACACTTACGAATCGAGTGATTAAAAACTCAAACCTTTTGCCTGAAAACAGTCAATACAGATAAGATGTCCACAAAATTACAATGCATACGTGACTACCATGCTAACCTTGATAATAATCTTAATAAGCAGTGTTCACCTAGTTGATCACAGATGTTTTCAGTATTAACCACATTGCCAGCAAGTTACATTAACAGATGAGCAGAGAGGGGTAGTCAGAAGGCACACTGCACTAGCAGCAGCAGTTCTAGTGCTCTTCACTATACGTTCAGATACAGTCATGACCTTTTAGATCAGTTGAGTTCTAAATAATTTGCCTCGTCACTGTATTTACAAGTAATATTTTAAAACCTTTTATTATAATGCATAAAAAAATGTACTTCACTTTACATTTATGGTGATTAAAACACACGCCACTAGTGTTGAAAACTGGATGAATTACAATGGACGTAATGTAAGTGATTGAAACAGTAGCTGAAACACTGTATAGTTTTGACTGGGTAAGCAGAAGTAAGCAGGTTGATCACTCCACTTCATTAGCACAAAATGAAATGTGAAGTACAGGAAGCAAAGCTTCAGTTTGACTCTGCAGTAAAAGCAGCTGTCCTCAAACACTCCAGACGCTCTTGTGTATTCTCCCCTCAGACACCCAGTGAAACAGGACTCCATGGAGTCTCAGCTGAAGAGAATGGACGACACTCGGGTGGATGCTGACGATGTTGTGGAAAAGATTCTCCAGAGTCAGGACTTTACACCCGGCCTACTGGACTCAAGTGCTGAGGGTATGACATGTCCACTTTTTTGTTTTTTGTTTGCAGTTGTTGTTTTTCTTTTCTTATCCTTACACTAAAATGACATAAACACGAGCTATGGGACCTTTCCTTTTAAACTGGTCTCTTAGATAAAGAATAAATTGTCAGTTTCAAAACTTGCATCTCTGTGAAATATATAAATGAAGAAAATCTTCACAGGCAGAAGCAAGTAGTATCTGATGGATCTACAGAGATTTCAGCTTAATGAATAACTAAAATAGATGAATCAATACAAAACAAAACAATGGGATTCATCCCAATTCTAGGTTACTACTGCATGTGTTTAATGCACGGCACATTTGCATATTCATTTCCCATGAGTCAGTGTGTGTGTGTGTACTTTAAGGAGTGAGGCATTGTTTTCCCTTCCAAGGTCTCATCCAGCTCAAAGCTACAAATGGAAAGCTGCTGTCAATAGATGATTATTTTTAGGTTGCCTAGCAACTGGCTGCTCGTCATGACAAGAATTATACAGGAGGATGTGGGTTCTCCGTGTACTGACCAAATGTTATGAACACCGTTTCAGAGGAAGGCCTGCGGCTGTTTGTTGGACCCGGGGGAAGTACAGCGCTTGGAAGTCATCACCTTCCCACCAGGTGAGCATCACAATTACCTGAAGAAAGCAAGCAAACTAGTGTAGGGATTTCTGAGGGTATGATTCCAGAGAGACGAGTGTACAAACGCGTTCCAAATTATTATGCAAATAAGATTTTAGTGTCGTAAACATTCAATCTTTTGTTTTCAGTTAAACTCATGGATGGTATTGTGTCTCTGGGCTCTTTGGATCACTGATATCAATCTCAGACAGCTGTCATAATTAGTTTGCCAGGTGAGCCCAATAAAATGAAAACTACTTAAGATGTTCCACATCATTGAGCATGCCACAGGTTTCAAGCAATATGGGAAAGTAAAAGGATCTCTGCTGCAGAAATGTGTTGGTGCAATACCTTACACAAGGTCTGAGAACATTAGATGTAATATGAAAACTTAAGCGTAACCATTGTACTGTGAAGAAACTTGTGGCTGAGTCAGAGCACAGACGGGTTCGTGCAGACTAAGGCATAGAGATGAAGGTTTCTGCCAGACAAATTCATCAGATTCACAGAACAGCTGCTAAAATGCCATTACAAAGCAGCAAGCAGGTAATTGAAGCTGCTGGTAGTACCGAAAACCTCCAGAGGCTTGCAGTTATGCATAAACCTACCATTTTGGCCACCACCTAACCAATACTCACAAGCAGGAATGGTTACAGTAGGCCCAGAAATACATCAAGAGTAATTTTCAAGCAGTCTTACTGAGGGGTGCAGTCCCACTCTCTGGCATTGGCAGCTATGGGAATAAAAGAAGAGAAACACATGGTGTGTGGCCCGCATCCTCCCCTGACATCAACCCTGTGGAGAACCTTTGGAACATCCTCAGGCAAAAGATCTGAGGGTGACGAGGCAGTTCACATCAAAACAGCAGCTGTGGGAGGTTATTCTGACATCTTACAAAGAAATACAGGCAGAAACTCTCCAAAAACCTGGAAGTTCAATGGATGCAAGAATGTGAAACTTGTATCAAAGAAGGGTTCCTGAGTTAACATGGAGTTTGGCCTGTTATGGTTTCAGTAAATATGACCTTATGCTGCAAATTTATCAATTTTCAGTTGTTTATAACCAATAAAATGTTTTGAAACTGTTGTGCATAATAATTTGGATCAGTGCATTTTGAGGGTTTTGTTTGTTTGTTTGTTTGTTTGTTTGTTTGTTTTAAATTTGCAAAACCACAGCTGTCACTGGGAGGTTTGTTCAATAAAATCTGAATTGTGCTCTGACGGTTGACTTGAAAAGTACACTGACTGTCATTGAATCGACTATAAAGGAAAGCGACAAATATCATTTGCATAATAATTTGGAATGCAGTGTAGTGACTTCACAGCAGCACAGTTGTCTCAATATTAATGCAGACAAAAAGCTGATAGTGGTTCTTCCTAAAGTTTACAGGTTTGGTGCAGAGCAAAGGAAAGTTCTGATGACCAAAGACTTTGCAATGAAGCACTACCTGAGAGATAGAGGGGGACTGTTTTGTTTTCAATCAAACTCAATGTAACAAAACTTCTAACATCTGTTTACCAGACCAGCCTTGGAGCTCAGATGATATTTTGTACCTCCCACCCCATCTTGGTTTTATATAACACGATTTCAGTTTGGTACCTTTTGTGATAACTAATGAAGATTTAAACAAGTGTGTGTGATTGCCAATTCTGCCTCCTCATGTCCTCTTAGGGTTGGTGGTGGAGCGTACGAGCAGGTGGTGATTAAGCGTTAGACGTGCAGCATCTCTGATTACACCTGAAACAACTGGAAATGAGACCGTTTCCATTTCAACCTTCATTCCTACTCGATCAGCATGTGTCTAAGCTGATCACTCAGTGATCCGTCGACATTACACCAGTGCCCTTCCTGTGTTTATATCGGTTAAGATATCATTAGGAGAAAGAAGTGGACGGGTTTTATCTTAAAGAATCAATGAGAGGAGGAAACACAGTGACCAATTGTTCTAAAACACTTGTGCATCTAAATTCTGGCTCCCTGCTATCCAAACTCCAAACATCCAAAGTAAAACCAACTGAAACTTTTATGAAGTGAAAAATCTACCTTTCCTCTCCAGACGGCACAAGGATGGGAAGATCAGAACGGACTGAAAACACATCACATCCTATCAGGACATTCCTTTGGTGTTTGTTTTGGACTTCCTTTATCAAATAGGATTTAATCTCTGCTGATAAGCTGCTCAAAAAGTAGTCGTTGGCACTCCGGTGAGAATATTTTGCTATGAAAAATTGAGCTATTTGATGTGTGAATGTGTGTGAGTGTATGTGGTTATTCCTTTGTTGTGCTGGTACACCGGCCACTTTTATTAGCAGCAACAGTAACGCTGTTATCTCAGTGAAGGGACACATAATCTCTTGTGAGGAATGCCACATTGGTACCCACACAGAGAAAAGAGGACAATTTCCCCAAATGTAATCACAGAGGCCCCCGTTGTCTAAATGCAGAGCTGTCAAAAATATTTAGTCAGTGGTGACTTGGCTATTTAATATTTGTTTTGCTATATAAACACTGTAGAAAATTAAGACTGTGCTTTTTAACAGCTTTAACCATGTTACAATTAGGAGATGGAAACTAAACCAAAAATCACAGCATCATCAATACTGCAGCTCAATAGAAGCTGAAGCAAAAGAGCATCAAGAAAACCCCTGAAGTGAAGCTGAAACTAAATTAAAATCGGATCATTTCCCTAATTGGCAACCTCATTCTCTAGTTTCTTCCTCTGTATAACAAAATAAGACTAAATAGTTCTACAAGCAACAGTCGCAAACTAAATTTCACAGAGTTGTTTTTGTTAAGTGTCTCCACACAAAAATAAAATGAGTCATATCTTCAATATCGTCAAAAAAATATCAAACTTATCTGTTTTTCTGGATCCAGGTGAATTAATCATAACAGTGTGGCAGAAGTATGTAGTCCCAGACTGCCCTCTTTTATCTTGTTACTGCTCTTTGCATTTACATGGCAGTGAATGCAAAAAATAACAGTGGCCTCTGATGAATACTGACATGGAAGGGTATATATATATATATTAAAATATTCACTGTTGCAGATGTATATCTATTTGTAGCTATATCACTATGAACTGTCTGGTGGATCAGGATGCTTGCACAAGAAAGATCCTCTGACACATTAACTGTTTGACTGGTGCAGCTGTTGTACACTATGGTTTTTTTCTTTAGTTTTAAAATATAGGACAGAAAAGGATTAGTTAAGTAATTCACTGCCATGAAGGAAATCCTCAATAGCACCTGTACTTCGAAGAAAAGACCCAGAGTATTACAGTAATTGGGTGTAACGTGTATATCTGCTAGCTTCATATCAGGAGACAGGCTTGAGCACTCAGATGCACCAGAGTTTTAAAATCCTTAGTGCCATGCATGTAGACTTTCCATCTCTAGCCTCTTAGGAGAGTGAGTGCACAGTTTAGTTGAACAAGTTAGCCAAAGTACACAACCGTTATTACCTGGGAGCCTGTAGGTCTATGCACATTGAGAGCATTAGACACAACAGACTGTACAGCATCTAATCTTGTCTCCTGTCGTAAGCCATAGTAGAAGTAGGATCAGTGCCTCTTCTAGATTAACTCTTATACATCTTGTATCAATATCTGCACAAAGTGTCATCAGTGTATGGTGTTTTAACTATACGTCAGTGTTCTGTCTTTACGTTCCCGTGCTCTGCATGACTATGCTGTCGTTTTTAGCTGTGACAAGCTTTGCAGAGCCTGACACATTGTAATGTTTTCTCCTCACTTGAGCTGTACCATCTTCTAATCCATTTCCACGCTGAAGGAGGGATGTTGCTTGCCATTTACTACGTAGGACTTAATTTCATTTGTTTGAAGAAGAGATGTCTGCATAAGCATCAGTGTATATGATATAAATGTAAATCAGTGTTATTTTGGTTTGATGTTGATCACATGTAATGAACGCAGCTGTTTTTGAATCTTTCATTGCTGATATTGTGCCATATTTTTGTTAAGATTTTTGTTTCTAAAAGTCTTTCACTACATATGACTGTTATGTGTATGATTTATGGTGACCGGTTGTTTTGTTTTGTAAAGTAAAAATCCCTTGTTTTACCTGTGTAAAACAGGTATGTTCATCTCGGTACCTAACATGTTGTTACAAACATGGTTGCTTCTTCTCTTCTGTGAAGCTGTTGTCTACAAAACTAAGGTGTATTCTTCTGTATAGTGATGTTCCGACACTGTCCAGTGTGTTCCCTGTTAAAGACTTGTTCTTTTGACCAACATTTGCTTCTTTAACAAGTGTACTGGATGCTTAAAATGTCTACAGTAGAATAAAATGATTTAATGTTCACTAGCCTGTGCTTTTGTCCTTTTGATGTGTGTAGACGGTGCAGTAATGACAATCTGAAGTTTTTCTCATATTTATTATGAACTCAGTAATCACACTGACATATACCTGGAAAACATCCTCCACATCAATCATTTTCCTCCCAGTCTTCCTCTTGCTCAGCACTGTGGCTGTGCAGACTGGCCTCTGGATACCCACTGTCATCCAAATTGTAGTCATCTTCCTTTTCTTCCTGGTCTGAGAATCCCAATGAAGCGTCACAGTCACAAACACAAACATTCATGCAACGAACACAAGAACTGCAATGACAAGCTGCATGGTTAGCTGACGATGCATGTGAGCTGTGAAAGGGAAGTGAGCAAAGCACTCTGTGGTCAATGTGGCTAAAATGATTCTTGTGAGCAGTGAATACAAGTTGATGATCTCTGCTGCACAACCTCTTAGTACTGCATTTGTGTGGAAGGCTGCAATACCCTTCCACACAAATACACTTAATACTGTCACTGCTGACACTATTGAAGTTTTAGTCAGTATGAGTTATGCAAAGGGGTGGAGAACAGTTTCTGGCCATCCATAGGATTATTTCATCGAGGCTTGACATGTGTGTTCTGACTTAATCGAGTAAGTGCAAAAGTTTTGAGCCACCCTCCTTTCTCTATATTATGCTAGGAAGATGGGAAATCTGTAGAAACATACATGGAAATACGGTAAATACAGTTTGTGGACTTCTACTGAGCTTTAAAATCAATATTTGGCACCTTTATTCTTCAACTTGTGTTATCTTTGGCATTTTTCATAGATTTAACTACAGAAAATGAGAGGAGGGCATGTTTTTGTGACTGACTGCTAATAATAAAGTGCCTAGAGATACAAATTAATAACAATTTTTGTAATTAAATTTATTAACTTAAGTTTCTTTATCAAGCTGTCTTGTTGTGCCTTTTTATTAGACAACACTGGTTCATCCCTTGAGTTAGGTGCCTTTTTGATGCTTGAATGATTCACAGTTCAGAACTTGAATGAGTGGGGGGGAAAGGAGCCAATGTCCGAAGAATAACTTTGAAAGACCGTCAGAAAGCTTGGAGAACTATTCCTCAAGACCACTTTAAAAATGTAAAAGAAAGTCTGGCTCCTTGGAAGTAAAATATAAAGAAATAAGGTGTGGCTCTGGATTTTCACACAGTACGGTACATAACATGCATTTGCTTGAGACAGCAGATTCATTTACAGAGGGTTGTTTGTCAGCACAAGACCTGAGGCTCTATTTGTGCCACATCAACTTGAGCCTCCATTAGCCTTGCTAATTGTCTGATATGCACCAGTGCATATGAGACAGGTCAATGATGAAAAACATCAGATTTTAATTTTGGACTTAAGCCAGACTCTTTTACATTCATTATTATGCAGCACGAGATGATTAGAGTCAAACTTACATCAACGAATGAAGAAAATATTCATATTCACAGAAAAATTAACACAATCTAAAAACCACTTCAAACGTTTAGTGAAGCACAAAGAAAATGAATCAAACAATACCTTGTTCCCAGTGATTTATTAGCACAGCAGAGCTATCCTGGCTCAGTTTAATGTTCGGCTCATCCATCAGCAGATGTTTGAGATTACCAAGGCTTCCACTTAGCACACTGACTTTAGGACAGCAGGACCACAGCACATCCAGTGGTACAGCCACAATCCTATTAGTACACACAAAAAGGTCAATAAAGAAAAACTCATAAAATAAAACGCTGGGAGATGCTGCTTCTCCTTAATACCACATACTGGCATCCTCCTGAGGAAGCTCACCTGCATGATGTACAGGACCCCTGTTTTTCAGCACTGTCTGATGCACCACTCCATTCCATTAAATCTTTCATCTCCTCTGCACATGCTGTAGGTATACAGTTTGGTGCATTTTAAACAAACGTGTTTAAATAAGATGATAAAACAATGCTTTTCACCCTGTCTGCTTCATCTGACAGGAATTCCTCACCTCCTCCCTCAGTTTGACACAGTGCAACTGCATCACATATCCTGTCGGCCTGTTCCTCCATCCATCTATTCTTTAGTTTTTCTGCCCCGTACAGCACTTCACTCACCAGAACCCTGCGCAAGATGTTGTTGTCGCACAGGCTGGGGTAGTTTACTCTGTAAAGCTGACAGAGCAGAGGAAAAAGCACAGGTCAAAAGTCAAAGGAAGCAGGCAGCATCACAGAAACCTGTATGAAACAGAAACCTGGGGAAGCATATATTCAGGATAAAAGCTCTAATGCTGTTGATTAATACCACAAAGTTATTATTAGAGAGGTATAGAAATGTAATTTTTGCTTAATCACTATTAATCACGCTGGTGTTACATGTATGTCCAGCTGTTTGCAATTTTAAGCAGCCACCAGCAGAGGGCGGTAAATACTGTCATTTCATACCAGTTTAAAAGCAATCTACTGCATCATTAAATATTGCTTTTACCTCTGGTTTGCTAGGTGTATTCAAATCACTGGAATGACTAATTAATAAAAACTGATGAGGAAGTAACTAATGTGCATTCATCAAATATTTTCACATGTACATTTTCATCAAAAATGCAAATAAAAAAAAAGATCTATGTATCCATCCATCCCTCCCTTCTGGCATGACCCAGAAAACACAGAGGATGTTTCAGTAGACAAATAAGTTAGAGGACAATGGGAGACAAGGCTTAAAAGACTTGACAGGACTGAAGACATGGGTTACAGCTGTTTCCTGTTTACCAGATGGCAGTATGAATCGATGATCACATAAATCAAAAAGACCAGCTGCAGCAGCTAATAATATTAATAGTGCATAATTCCAATAGTAGCAGCTCAGGAAATGCTAGTGAAAACACAAATACCACAGCACTATCACTAATGCTTTTTGTTTGTACTACAGAAATAATTAGCTTTTTCCATTTGTACTAATATTGAAATATACTTACCAATGTATATGGAAACAAATCCTCTGCATCGTTGACGAGCAACGTCTTGCAGCAATCTCTCCCCCCGAGCTGGTAAAACACACCGATCTGGGTACAGAACCCAACTGCCTCCTGTTGGCCCTGTGGGGCTTTTCCAACACCAGTGAACTCCACCTCATAGCCGTAGTCCAAACACACCTTCATAGCCCTGAGAAGGGATGCAGTTTAAATTTGTGTTGTATGCTCAGTAGGGGATAGGTTCCTACAGTGTTTCAGGATGAATTTATTTGCATGACTAAAAAAAAGTTAATGTACCAGGATCTAAACTCTGCTCTGGTCCATTCAAATTTGTGGTCGCTGTGCCTGTAACAGGACACTCCAGGCATGAAGATGTTGAACTCAGAGTTTGGGGTGCTGATGATGACCATCTTTGGGGTCATGTAACCAAATACCACCTCAGAGAAGAGCTCCACATCAGCAGGAGTGAGGTGCTCAATGCTGCACACACAGACAGATAGAAAACACAGTTACAAGAAGCAGCACAGAGTGACGAGCATAAAAGCAAAGAAAGAAAAAACATTTGTAATAATGAACAGAACGCAAAAGAGTGGGGAGAATGCAGCAGCTTACAGCTCTATACTGGTGACCAGATCAAATCCTTTGAAGCGGGCGTCTTTTTGGGTCACTGAGCCCTGGTACAGCTCAACGCACAGCTGATCGTAACTTGGCTCCAGGTAGTCAGTTGATATAGGAGCTAATCCATGCCTAAAGAAACATTCAAGCAGAGCCTGCACATTACTGTGCTGCCTGGTGCTTTCATCTTTATTGAAGACAATAATCAGAGCAAGACTTTAAGATCATTTTAAATTACTAACTTTCAACCAGTTTTTAAAGTTAAACTTAACTGGTCTCCCGTCTCAGAGGCGGGGTTTTTTTTGTTGTTTTTTTAATCATTCCAATCTTTATGACCGTCACTTGATTTGTTCTCACTGATGTCACACTGTTTTCCATTTCTGCTTTAATTAGTGTTTTTTAAATGTTCTGAGGTCCCAGAGGACTCAGTCAAAAGGAAGCAGATGGAAGCAGACAATGTCAGCGAATGCTGAATGTTGACTGGGCCAGAATAGAGAAGATTTTCTTATACAGGGAGTGCAGAATTATTAGGCAAATGAGTATTTTGTCCACATCATCCTCTCCATGCATGTTGTCTTACTCCAAGCTGTATAGGCTGGAAAGCCTACTACCAATTAAGCATATTAGGTGATGTGCATCTCTGTAATGAGAAGGGGTGTGGTCTAATGACATCAACACCCTATATCAGGTGTGCATAATTATTAGGCAACGTCCTTTCCTTTGGCAAAATGGGTCAAAAGAAGGACTTGACAGGCTCAGAAAAGTCAAAGATAGTGAGATATCTTGCAGAGGGATGCAGCAGTCTCAAAATTGCAAAGCTTCTGAAGCGTGATCATCGAACAATCAAGCGTTTCATTCAAAATAGTCAACAGGGTCACAAGAAGCGTGTGGAAAGACCAAGGCGCAAAATAACTGCCCATGAACTGAGAAAAGTCAAGCGTGCAGCTGCCAAGATGCCACTTGCCACCAGTTTGGCCATATTTCAGAGCTGCAACATCACTGGAGTGCCCAAAAGCACAAGGTGTGCAATACTCAGAGACATGGCCAAGGTAAGAAAGGCTGAAAGACGACCACCACTGAACAAGACACACAAGCTGAAACGTCAAGACTGGGCCAACAAATATCTCAAGACTGATTTTTCTAAGGTTTTATGGACTGATGAAATGAGAGTGAGTCTTGATGGGCCAGATGGATGGGCCCGTGGCTGGATTGGTAAAGGGCAGATAGCTCCAGTCCGACGCCAGCAAGGTGGAGGTGGAGTACTGGTTTGGGCTGGTATCATCAAAGATGAGCTTGTGGGGCCTTTTCGGGTTGAGGATGGAGTCAAGCTCAACTCCCAGTCCTACTGCCAGTTTCTGGAAGACACCTTCTTCAAGCAGTGGTACAGGAAGAAGTCTGCATCCTTCAAGAAAAACATGATTTTCATGCAGGACAATGCTCCATCACACGCATCCAAGTACTCCACAGCGTGGCTGGCAAGAAAGGGTATAAAAGAAGAAAAACTAATGACATGGCCACCTTGTTCACCTGATCTGAACCCCATTGAGAACCTGTGGTCCATCATCAAATGTGAGATTTACAAGGAGGGAAAACAGTACACCTCTCTGAACAGTGTCTGGGAGGCTGTGGTTGCTGCTGCACGCAATGTTGATGGTGAACAGATCAAAACACTGACAGAATCCATGGATGGCAGGCTTTTGAGTGTCCTTGCAAAGAAAGGTGGCTATATTGGTCGCTGATTTGTTTTTGTTTTGTTTTTGAATGTCAGAAATGTATATTTGTGAATGTGGAGATGTTATATTGGTTTCACTGGTAAAAATAAATAATTGAAATGGGTATATATTTGTTTTTTGTTAAGTTGCCTAATAATTGTGCACAGTAATAGTCACCTGCACACACAGATATCCCCCTAAAATAGCTAAAACTAAAAACTACTTCCAAAAACATTCAGCTTTGATATTAATGAGTTTTTTGGGTTCATTTAGAACATGGTTGTTGTTCAATAATAAAATTATTCCTCAAAAATACAACTTGCCTAATAATTCTGCACTCCCTGTACAAGTCGAGTTTTTATCATTTAAAAATGTTTAGCTTTTGTTTGGTTTTTATTAGTTTCAGTGTTAGTTTTACACTATGTACTTATCATTTTATTTAAGACAAATGCAAGAGGTGGGGATTTGTGAAAATCAGCAATGTTACGATATAACCAACAGGACTCTTTGAAAGCAGCTGACTCACAGGCCTGAAGACATCCAAAGCCTCAAAAACGTCGATCAAACCTTCATCTTGTAGTTTGTGATAACAAATTTTACCAAATTAAATACCCACTCTAAGGATATTTACTCTACAGAAATATTTTAGTGATCTCATAAAGTCGTTTCAGTCAATTTTTTTTGCAAAGGTCTAGGCTACGTCCACACGTACCCGGGTATTTTTGAAAACGCAGATTTTTCTATGCGTTTGCACCTTGCGTCCACACGTAAACAGCGTTTTCGGTCACTGAAAATGGAGATTTTTAAAAACTCCGGCCAGGGTGGATATTTTTGAAAACTCCGTTTTTGCATTTATGTGTGGACAAGAAAAACGGAGAAAATGCAGCGTCAAAGATGTGCGCCTTTTTGACGTCACAATGTGCGCCACGTTATTGTTTCGGTGAAATAGTCAAAGGAGCTTGCAAAGAAAAGCGTCTGGACTTCTTTAAGTTGCTTGAAGACGTTTCACCTCTCATCCGAGAAGCTTCTTCAGTTCTAAGGTCAAATGGTGGAGAGTCCCAGATATAACCTAGTGGGAGTGACCCCCCACAGAGGGACAAAAGGACCCCCTGATGATCCTCTAATCGCCTGAGCCAAGGTGTGAAACTGGGCGTGGGTCCCAATCAGCCAGAGTTTCGGGTATGTTCATTGTGAAACCTGGCCCCACCTTATCATGCGAATTCCTGAGGTCAGATGGCCCAGGATGTGAGTGGGCGTTAAGGCGTCTGGGAAGGGATCTCAAAACTGGATTATAGATGGCAGAGAGTTGGTGTCGTAAACCCCCGCCTCTGTTCAAAGATGGTCGCTCACAGTGGACATAGATGGCTTTCACTCCTCTTTCAAACCATCTGTCCTCTCTGTCCAAAATGTGAACATTGGCATCCTCGAAAGAGTGTCCTTTATCCTTAAGATGCAGATGGACTGCTGAGTCTAAGGTGGGGCCAGGTTTCACAATGAACACACCCGAAACTCTGGCTGATTGGGACCCACGCCCAGTTTCACACCTTGGCTCAGGCGATTAGAGGATCATCAGGGGGTCCTTTTGTCCCTCTGTGGGGGGTTACTCCCACTAGGTTTATATCTGGGACTCTCCACCATTTGACCTTAGAACTGAAGAAGCTTCTCGGATTAGAGGTGAAACGTCTTCAAGCAACTTAAAGAAGTCCAGACGCTTTTCTTCGCAAGCTCCTTTGACAACGATGACCTGGATGACTGAGAACCTTCACAGACGTTTCGGTGAAATGAATTTCTATAATACTGTTAATTGTACTCTGCAGTGGTTAAATGCTTACATATACACACAGTTACTGTCCCTCCACACATACGACTCGGTTCTGCTTCTATGCCCCATCCTTGTTTACTATTTCCCACCTAGGCTTCTAGACTTCTGATTGGCCAACATTTCTACACTGTTAGGAATATATCGCCACCTGTTGCTTTGGCATGTTCATAGCAGCGTTTTCCTTCATTTTTGAGTTTAAGTGTGGACGGGATTATTTTATAAAACGAAATGAAAAATCTCGACATAGCCTAGACAGACCTGTTGTCTCCGTTAACATGTTAAGAGGAATATATGTTGGTGCACTGATGCACAAGATTCGCCAAAGAATACACTTTAAATTACTTTAACCCCGCAGTCTAATCTTAACTCTCACCATTTGCGTGAACAGACATACATACATACATACATCCTTTTCTTGACTTTGGCACCGTTCACGTCCACTCCAACCAGAAGTTCAATTTCGTGGTGAAACTTGAGCATTTTGAGGAGGGTACACTCACCGCAGCCCAAGTCCACCACCTGGACAAAGGCACAGCGCAGACTCTCGGTTAAAGAAATTTAATAAGAAATTGTAAATACAGTGAACCCAAAGCGTTAAGAAAAGCCAAGGCAACGTAGTTTATTATGCACTATAGTAGCTAACTTAATTGGTTTGGTGAAAATGTTTGCTAACATAATTAGCTTTGGTGTAGTCAAACGTCGCTAAACGAAATTCTTGCTTTTAAGCTAAAGTTTTAAAAAATGTATTTTTCACGAAGACATTAGCGACCTTTTTAGGTTTGTTCCTCTTGACAAAATCGACGACAAATTGATGTCTCTGCTTGTGAAGCGGCGGACTGAACGTCAGATCCATCTTTGTCTCGTCTTAGAGTCCTGTAACCCCGCCCGCCGGCCACCAGAGGGCGCTGTTGTTATCGAATCTGGAGCGTTTTTGGGGGGAGGGGAGGGTGAGCAAAGATGGTTCTGTTCTTACATTATTTAAAATATATCGGCAACACATGGCTTCAAAAGTGGTAGAGTTGTGGAAGTGCATCCAACTGGTCAAAATTTATTTTTTTTTATATTAAATTAATAATTGTTGGCTTTGGAAAAATCCCTTAAAGCTTAATCGAGGCTTCAGCAGGCTTGAGCATGTCTTTGAAAGTAAAATATATGACTTATTTTTAAATATTTTTGCTTCTACTCCACATAATATAAGCAAAGCAATTATGTAGTAATACAAATGTCCATTTTCCACCACAAATATATCCCGTATTGTGCAAAAGCCTTGAGCCAACCTGCATTTCTTTACATTTTGCTATGGAAAATAGAAAAAACATACACACATACATGCTAATACAGTCTAAGGCATAAATTGAGTTTGTACAAGTCTAACAAGCCAGAATGTCAATATTTGGATGGATATGACCACTTTTTTTCTGCCTGAACTCTCTTAGGCAGTCTTGTTTTGTGATTTCTATAAGCTGTTGTCATTAACAGTTCTCCAGGCTTCTCAAAGGAAATTCAAAGCTCTTCTTTGGCTGTTGACAACCTTTTGCAAAGCTCCAGTTAAATATATAACGATAAAAGGTTAAAAAGTACTGCAGGGTCGCATTGAGCCATAGCTAAGCAGAGCAGTGTGTGGTGGAACGGGTGGAGAACCAAATGGGTTGCAGAGTGAAGAAGAGTGTGGAGCACCTTATTAATCCGAGCAAATGAATTGCAAATGGGATTCCAACACCAGAAGGGGGCCCCAAAGAGCGCTTGAAATGTCACACAAACCAGTTTGATAAATGTATATTTTGTGTGTGTTAAACATATACCAATATTATGGGGGGGGCATGCCAGGCAGAGATAGATGTATTATCAAGAATTTTCAGTATTCAATGTAAAAATAAAAAATAAAAAAAAACTATCAGAGAGGTTAACATTTTATGGAAATATGAAAATAACCATGCTTCCATATGCCCATTAAAAACAAAACGATACTTAAATATCCAGTAAGAGACATACAGCATGTGTATAAAAAATATTTGTGTTATGGTGTATTCCTGTGTGAAAATGGATTGTGCTATGGACAATGGACTGCTGCATGGGCTGTACTGCAGAGGGTGCTTTTCTCTTACTGACTTGAGGTCTTGTGGACTTGCAAAATCCAAACAAGAAGACCATTTTATTTCTATCTCTCTCTTAAAACACTGCTTGCAGCATCACTCACTGCAGCCACGAAAACCCCTAAACACATATAGTGAATGCAACTTTCCCACAGAGACAAGAATTCGTAATACAGTGTTTGAATACTTTCAGGTAACATACTGTTGTTCATATGATAAAACTTGACTGTCCTTAATTATCAGTTAGTTCTGATCCGTCAGGATCACCTCAGACAACTGAGGTGTCACACAGTCCCAGTTTTACACTGAAATAATTTATTTAAACAGAAACTGTTTTATCACAGCATTCAGAACATTTCATTTTGAAAGTTTTGAAACCCAAAAATAGACTTGTGAGGTTTATTATATGCTCATTGTGCTGTGGGGCTTTACATAATACACAGTGGTCTGTCCCTCTAGGCCAGTTTATCCAAATGACCAAAGCTTCATACAGTGGGGCAAAAAAGTATTTAGTCAGCCACCGATTGTGCAAATTCCTCCACTTAAAATGATGACAGAGGTCAGTAATTTGCACCAGAGGTACACTTCAACTGTGAGAGACAGAATGTGAAAGAAAAATCCATGAATCCACATGGTAGGATTTGTAAAGAATTTATTTGTAAATCAGGGTGGAAAATAAGTATTTGGTCACCTCAAACAAGGAAAATCTCTGGCTCTCACAGACCTGTAACGTCTTCTGTAAGAAGCTTTTCTGTCCCCCACTCGTTACCTGTATGAATGGCACCTGTTTGAACTCATCATCTGTATAAAAGACACCTGTCCACAGCCTCAAACAGTCAGACTCCAAACTCCGCCATGGCCAAGACCAAAGAGCTTTCGAAGGACACCAGGAAAAGTATTGTAGACCTGCACCAGACTGGGAAGAGTGAATCTACAATAGGCAAGCAGCTTGGTGTGAAAAAATCAACTGTGGGAGCAATCATCAGAAAATGGAAGACATACAAGACCACTGATAATCTCCCTCGATCTGGGGCTCCACGCAAGATCTCATCCCGTGGGGTCAAAATGATCATGAGAACGGTGAGCAAAGATCCCAGAACCACACGGGGGGACCTGGTGAATGACCTGCAGAGAGCTGGGACCAAAGTAACAAAGGTCACCATCAGTAACACACTACAACGGCAGGGAATCAAATCCCGCAGTGCCAGACGTGTTCCGCTGCTGAAGCCAGTGCATGTCCAGGCCCGTCTGAAGTTTGCCAGAGAGCACATGGATGATACAGCAGAGGATTGGGAGAATGTCATGTGGTCAGATGAAACCAAAGTAGAACTTTTTGGTATAAACTCAACTCGTCGTGTTTGGAGGAAGAAGAATACTGAGTTGCATCCCAAGAACACCATACCTACTGTGAAGCATGGGGGTGGAAACATCATGCTATGGGGCTGTTTTTCTGCCAAGGGGACAGGACGACTGATCCGTGTTAAGGACAGAATGAATGGGGCCATGTATCGTGAGATTTTGAGCCAAAACCTCCTTCCATCAGTGAGAACTTTGAAGATGAAACGAGGCTGGGTCTTCCAACATGACAATGATCCAAAACACACCGCCCGGGCAACAAAGGAGTGGCTCCGTAAGAAGCATTTGAAAGTCCTGGAGTGGCCTAGCCAGTCTCCAGACCTCAACCCCATAGAAAATCTGTGGCGGGAGTTGAAAGTCCGTGTTGCTCGGCGACAGCCCCAAAACATCACTGCTCTCGAGAAGATCTGCATGGAGGAATGGGCCAAAATACCAGCTACTGTGTGTGCAAACCTGGTAAAGACCTATAGTAAACGTTTGACCTCTGTTATTGCCAACAAAGGTTATGTTACAAAGTATTGAGTTGTATTTTTGTTATTGACCAAATACTTATTTTCCACCCTGATTTACGAATAAATTCTTTACAAATCCTACCATGTGGATTCATGGATTTTTTTTTTTCACATTCTGTCTCTCACAGTTGAAGTGTACCTCTGGTGCAAATTACTGACCTCTGTCATCATTTTAGGTGGGGGAACTTGCACAATCGGTGGCTGACTAAATACTGTTTTGCCCCACTGTATATACCAGATGCTGCCAGGCTTCAGTTGCATCATTTCCTTTCACAGTATATCACTGCGCTTTACCACATTTGGGAAATACGGAACAGCTGTGAGGCACATGAACAGGAATCATACATTGTCTTGATTTCCTTCCAGCACACTAGTAAGTTATGATAATAGTTGTGTTTGATGTTTAATGCACAAATGATAAAGCATGAACAAACTATAGATAATACTAGTGGTGCTGAGGTGGGCAGGACTGGTGCTGGCGGGGGGCCCAAATCAAATTCTACTTAAGGTCAAAATGACCCTCCTGGTTGTTCTAAGTGTTAAAGCTATCCATGTATCTGCCTGTCAGTGCATAAATCCCAGTGAAGACCTCTGATTTTGAGTATGAGAAAATACAGATTACTTCTGTAATTTGGATTAGCATTTTTTGAATAAATAGTGACATAATGTAATGTCTTCTGTTGTTTATCTGAAGTTGTTCTAAAATAATCTTCAGACTTGCACAGGCCCTGATATGTAAAGCTTCAGAGTTAAAAGATGGTGTGCTTTCCAAGTTGGAAAAAATGAAACTCCAGATTAGATTTGTTTTGTGTGTTTTCAACCTTTTTTTTATTCTTTAATTTCTGGGATTGTTCAAAAGCATCTGTCGGCGTGTTTACAATCTGAGAAGTCACATAGTACATCAAAAAGATCAGATACTGCATGACTTTACAAATATAGCTTTATAAATTACCATTTTATTTGTTTACACTACATTTTTCATCAATCATGCAGAGAATCGAATAACCTACCCCAAAAATATAAGCATGTTTTTGATAAATACTGTATAATTTCAGCAGAGCTACATTTATGCAAATATACAAACTACTCCCACAGAAAATTCAGAAGCATTTAAATCTATAAGTGGTTGTTAGGTTTGATCATCATCTCTTTGTGACATTTAAGAAACATAATTTTATCATGACTTTGTATGTGTGATTACTTCCTTTTCACAATTATCTTCCTAAAGTATGTGTACGATCAAACCAGCATGAGTTGTGTTATGGATGCTACAAAGTGGCATATGATAGTATTTCTGTTTAGTCCAGTGTCTATTTAAGTGAATTTGTGTGTATGCGTGCATGTGTGTGTGTGTCACTAAGAGCCCACTAGAGCATCAGTGTTTCTGCACTTGGACTGGGAGTAGCTGCTTTGGTTGATGGCATTTTTGGCTGCCACCCTGACGCAGTAGGTGGTCTGGGGTTTGAGATCAGTCTCTGTGTAAGAGTCACCTTCCACTCTTCGAACTCTCGCCGGCTTGCTGGCTTTTCCCTTTATCTGCTCCTCCTCAATCATAAGTGTGTACTCGGTGGCACCCGTCACTGTCGTCCAACTCACATGCAAAGAAACTCCAGTTACTGTTAATGTCAGCACCTCTGGGATTTCAAGATCTAACGGAGACAGAGGGAAGTGAGTGACAGCTGATTGATTACATGAGCAACACTATCTTGATGCTGTTTTACACCAATACAAACAGACTAACCCTCTTCTAAACTGGCATAGAACTGAACAAATTCCAGGTCTCTTCTTCTGCGAGTTGTCACTGGACCTGAGGAAGATGCGGAAAGCACTCGTAAGAAAATGTCTCAAAGAGGGTTGTGTTAAATAGCAATATATAGAAAAAGAACCAACCACATTTAATTTTTAGTGGCATTATACAAAGTTATAAAGAATTACATAAAACACAAAGGAGTGTAGAAACATTTAAATCTGTTTTCCTAAGTTGCGTGCAGGCTGCAGACCACTGCTGTCTGTCTGACCTGTAATGTTTTGGCTGGGATTGCTCTCCCCTACAGCATTGCTAGCTGTCACTATAGTTGCATTAGGATCGAAGTCGGTTAGCTGGCAGGAAAGTTCGGTGGTGTTGCATAGTTTTACACGGGTTCCTCTCGATACGTTGTAGACCGTGTAACTGGTAGCAAACACTGAAGCATTCCAGAATAGGACAGCAGACTGCCTGTTGCCAGTGTACATCACACTCTGTGGAGCACACGGGGCTGGGAAGGAAACAGTGAAAATGCTGTTAACCGAAGGAAAGGGTAATGCTACAGTTAAAATTTTATCTATACTGTAATGTCAGGCTTTTGTTATTATTGCATTTGATGTATAAATCGCTATAACTTGAGGCTGACATTATGGTATAAGTTTAGTTTAATTCAAAATAAATCAGTTTAATTTAATTTATATAGCGCCAAGTCACAAATAATTGCCTCAAAGTGCATTATATTGTAAAGACCTTACAATAACACAGAAAACCCCCAACAATCAAACAATCCCCCTATGAACATGCACTTTGGCAACAGTGGGAAGGAAAAACTCCCTTTTAATAGGAAGAGACCTCCAGCAGAACCAGGGAACTGCAGCCATCTGCATTTGCATAAACATCCATGCAAAAACACATCCTGTTCCATTTAAAGTCTACAAATGAGAACAGAAAGTTACCTGTTAGTGCAGTAATGGGACTCGATGGCTTGCCGATACCAGCTGAGTTCTTGGCACGCACTGTGATGTTAAAAGCAGTGCTACAAGGCACTGGAAATTCAAAGTATGGCCTGGGTAGCCAATAAGAAGAGACAGTCATCAAGGCTTGTGGGTTGTTTTCAATCTGACCGCTGATTTCCGCCAAATAATCAACATCAGGACATGTAACTTTGCTCCATGATATCATGGCCCAGTATAACCTGTCTATCCTCTGCATACGGACATTCACACGAGAAGGAGGGCACGGGACTGAAGAAGAAGGAAGAAGCATTTTATCAATAACACTGCAAATTGACCATAAATGTAGGAGTAGAAACACATTAAACACTTTTTTCCCCCAAACTTGTGGTTAAATATAAATGTTTGACTTACCTGCTCCGGCCTGCAGAGGTGAGCTGAATGAGCTGTTGCAGATGCTGTTAGAGGCTGTCACAGAGAAATTGTAAACGCCACCGCACTCCAGCCCTTTGAAGGTGCAGGAGGGATTGCTGCTGTTACAGAACAGGGCGACTCCATTCGTGGATTGTGCAAAGCTAAAATACTCCACAGCACCCGTGCTTTTGTTCCACGACATGGCAGCCGAGTTGGTCTGACAGTCAATATCCACCGCGATATCAGAGGGCGCACAGGGCACTGATAGGAAGGAGAGAGAGGATTCCTGTTAGGGGAACGTAGCATGCAGCCCAATTTCTAAACGCAGTTTTTTTAGAAATGTTGAATCTAAAAAACAGGATACCCTTTTCAGTAACACAAACTAATCAAAAGACTTGAAGAAGTAAAGCTCAATAAGATGACAGAAAATAACTGATCAGTTATTTGTACCTGTTTTAAAGGATGAACTGCTGGGATAGCTGGTACAGTTCTCCCCTCTGGCAGTGATGCTTAAATTGTACAGCTGACCACAGTGAAGATCAACCAAAGAGCAGTTGTTCACTGAGGTGTTGCAGGTTGCCACGTGTCCATCTCGAGTTGTGGCTATCAGCTGGTATGATGTGGGCACCAGAGAGTCCGCCCATCTCACTTTGGCCCCAGCGTCCTTGCACGATGGCACCACTGTTACATTGGCTGGGACGCAAGGTGCTAAAGAAGACAGAGTTATCTGATTCAAATCTCTGTGGGTGTTTGTACTGAAACTCTACTGTAGTTTAGCAGACAAATCTGGGAAGCTGAAGAATACCTGTTTGGATCTTCTTTGGAGGGCTTCTGAAGCTGCTGCACTTATCAGAGGAAGTTGCTACTATGACGCTGTAGTGCATGCCGCAGTGAACATTCTGGAGTACACATGAAGTGGAGGTACTGTTACAGGTAACAACAGAGTTGTCATCACCTTCAGCTGTGACCACATAGACTGGTGTCCCTGCAGTCACCTTCCATTCAACTAGGATGGTGTCACTGTTGCATTGGCTCATTGCACTGATGGATGTTAGAGTGCAAGGACCTACAGAAAAGAATTCAAACCAATAATTAGAAAAAGGAAAAATCCTTTCCAATGTCTAATCTGTCACAAATGATAAAACAGCTGAAAACAAGCTGAAAAGATATAGATAGCAGGCCTCACCCAGAGATGTCAGTGGTCAAAATACTTTGCAGAAACCTCACAAAAACACACAAAACACCACACACTTAACAGAGAGGGATCCAGAGTGCAGAGATTCCTGCTAAATACCTGTCTCAAGCTCAAAGGTGGCATTGTCAATACTGCTGCAGTGCTTGTTGATAGCCTTGAGCTTAAAGGTGTAAAGTGTCCCACAGTTCAAATCCTGGACTTTACAGGGAGATGAGGTGGTAGTGCAGCTGGAGTTGTGACCATTGGCTCCTCGGGCCAGCACAAAGTAACTGGTTGCTCCCATCGAGTCGTCCCACGTCACCCAGGCACTGTTTGATATGCAGTCCAGACTACCCTTAATGTTCCTGGGTATGCATGGAGCTATTAAAGGTGAAAGGCAAAATAATGAGCAAGTTGCTCCAGAGGAGATCCACATTTAATTCAACATAAAAGAAAAAATGATGGAAAGCATATCTATTTCTAAACTTCCAGTAGCACCCACCGGTTAACATCCTGTGAAAAATCTGTGGCTTAAGCCGAAGATCAGGCAAAACATTAATGCGCATGGTAAATGTAATATATATATATTTAATCATCTACAGATGTTCACTGGCACCATAAGCTCAGCTTCTTATTTCAACATGTTGAACTGCAGTTATGCGCCGGGACTCCTCCCACTTCCCACATCTGGAAACTCTCTATAACACCATCTCTAAAGAAATGTTACATACATGGTTTGCTGGCTTTTGCACCTGATGGTCCAGCTGTTGTCATAATTCAGATCTTAAGCCTTGATTTTAAAGATGAAATAAACTAACAAATATTTATTATCAGATTGATATTTGCAGCTGTTTTGCTTTCCAGATTAATACACCGTCTCATATTTGGGGTCTTATTTATGGAACAAAGACATGAAGAAAGTGTATCACGTCTCCAGCACATCAGTACATTTTGTATTTATAAGAAAAGTTTACCTGAAGAAGACTCCACCACAGCGCTCGGTTTGCTCTGGCAACCATCTCTTATAGACAGCACAGTGATGTTGTAGCTCTGTCCACAGGGTAGATTATTTAGAGTGCAGCTATTTCCAGTAGAGTTACAGTAGAGTCTCGCCCCAGTGTTGCTCACTGCAGCCACGTGGAAGTACTGGGCATCAGGGTTGGGGGACCAGGACACAACCATGGAACCTGCTCCGCATTGTGCACCAACAACCACATTCTGTGGTGGACAAGGCGCTGAGGGTGGCAGAGACACAAGTTGTTTGAGTATTTTTAAACTACTCAGATAAATTATTAAGCCTGCCATCTGTATGTAGATTGTATAAAGTCACAAGCTGTTACACTGAGTTCATGTCTGAGCCTCCGCTGCTTTTGATACCTGTTCGTACGTAAGCTTTGTTGCCCTCCAAACTGGAACAGGACTCATCCTGGCTGAACATGCTAACATTGTAGGTCTGCCCACACTGCAGCTCACTCAGATCACAGAAGGTCATAGTGTTGTTACACTCAGCCCTGTAACGGCCATCTGCTGTAACACCCACTGCAGTATATAGGAGAGCTCCGCTGGCCCCCTCCCATGTCACTGCAGCAGAGTTTGAGTGGCATCGTAAAGAAGCTTTCACGCTGGTTGGCTTACATGGCACTGTGAAAGAAAAAGATGAATTAAGCATTGCTGAGGTATGAGGTATGATATGAGCAGTAAGACAACTGACATGTCAACAACATACAATCATTTTTTTCATCATTACTATCATTGGCTAAGCTTTAAAGACATCTTAAAACACAGATCACACACACACACACAGTAGTTCCCACCTACCTGACTGCAGGCTGAGGTGGGCTCGGCTGTTATCACAGCGTCCATCCTGAGCTGTAACTGTCAGGTTGTAGAGCTGGCCACAGTGCATGTTGGGTAGCTTGCAACTGCTTTCAGTTGTGTCGCACTCTGACTTGTGACCATCAGGTCCAAAAGCCTGGACCTTGTAGATGGACACACCCTCCCCTTCTTCCCATGATACCACTCCTGTGTCATTCCTGCACACCATCTCAGCTCTTACTTTCTGAGGCACACATGGCACTAAAGACAAATGTGAATACAGAAGAATATTAATTGCACTCTAATATACTATATATTCATGATTTCTTTTTAAAAAATCCATCATATTTTGATAAATGAAATCTTCTAACCTGTGTTGATCTCCACAGCAGAGCTTTCAGTGCTGTTACATGTGTCATCTGAAGCAGTAACAGTGATCGAGTAGTTGAGGCCGCACAGCACGTCACCGAGCAGGCAGGTTGAGTCGTTGCTGTTGCAAACTGAAGCGTAGCCACCGCGGCCCTGGGCAACTACCGTGTAGGATAATGCTCCTTTACTTGGCTCCCAAGACACTGCCACAGCACCAGACTCACAAACAACCCCGGCCTCCACTAGGTGTGGTATGCAGGGCACTGCAAAAACACAGGGAAAGAACGATTAGTACAGATGCAATGATCACATACAGACCTTTTCAATGATAATAACTAGTAGTAACAACATCTGTGTGTAAATATTAGATTGTTCAGTAGTATATTTAAACAATCACAAAAACATTATGTATTTTTATTTTCCTATTTAAGAAAATTATGGACTTAGCATGTCGTAACTGGCTGTCAGACATGAACATTCCCTATTGTACCTGCTTGCATCTGCTGTGTGTCACTCTTTGACACATTGCACACATCATTAACAGCAATCACGCTGATGTTGTAGGTGAAGCCACATAAGAGGTCTGCGAGGATGCAGGACTGTGACATTGTCTCGCAACTCGTTTCATCTTCTTCCACGCCGGCGGCTTGGACAATGTAGTAGTCCGCCCCTCTGCTGGCCTGCCATTCCACCACAGCTGTGTTAGTAGAGCAATCCAGTACATGCACAACATCCTCGGGAGGACAAGGCACTGGTGGTTGAAGGACAAAGTGAAATAGCTCAATGAGGAGGTAGTAAGTGTAATGATAGTGGCTAGCTGCAACCCTAGCTCCATTTCTAGGTGCTTACACTTCTGACTCAGATAACATAACAGCTCCTTAAGCTTCATCAAGGCTTTTATACCTAAAAACCTAATAATTTTATAATGGAAAACTTAATAACATCTTCAGGTCCCTAAAAAATGACATGTAGTTTGCACTAGTAAGCGACCCAACTAAACTCCCGCAATACTGAGTTTTGCATTTGTTTATGCCCCCCTAGAAGTTGAAATATGCCAAAAAAATATGTTTTCCGCCAGTTTGAAATTACTGTGAAACTACCAAATAAGTGGTACACTACAGCAAATCATTGCCTCACAATTTTAACTTATTTTTATTGCATTTTTACCTGATTCCACCTGGAGTGTGGAGCTGGGAGGGCTGCTGCACTCATAATTTGAGGCCACAGTGATCACGTCATAGATCTGACCACACTGTAAGCCTGGCAGCTCACAGTTGGTGATGTTGGAGCTGCAGGTGGAAACATGGCCACTGGATGAGTGTGCTGTTGCATTGTAATACAAGGCACCCTCAGCGTAGGCCCAGTCCAAGAGGGCTGAGTTGGTGAAGCAGTCCAGAATCACTGTGCCAATGTTGGGTGTGCAGGGAACTGACAAAAGAAGGGAGTAACACTTTGAGTACTTGCACATGCTAAGAGCAATAAATCTATGACACACTGACATCATGAACATCACACAGTCCAAAGGAGATTCATTTAAAATCTCACTGTTTTACCTGAATGGAAAGTTATAGCTGGGCTGGGCAGACTTGAGCAGGTTTCATCCTCTGCCACCACCTGGACAGAATAGTCATGTCCGCACATCAGATTGGTCAAAGTGCACCTTGGGCCTGCAGTCTGGCAGATGGACATGGACCCCACTGTGCTCTGTGCTGTCACTTTGTAAGAAAGAGCCCCATTGCTAGCACTCCAGGACACAACAGCCTGACTTTTGGAGCAAACCATCTTCACTTCCACATTAGTCGGAACACAAGGAACTAGATAAAAGTGTGAAGAATAGGAAATTGAAACTCATTTAAGTATACATTTTAAATGAACACAGAACTACATTTAAAAAAGACTTAAATTAGATCTGTCTTTGAATTATTTACACACTTTCTATTTTCAGAGTAAAAATAACAACAGCGTATCAAAAATACTGATTTGTCCTCACCTGATCGCAGTGGGTCACCTTTACTGGGATCAGAGTTACACTTCCTGTTTGAGGCCACCACAGTCACTGTGTAGTTCTGTCCACAGAGGACATTGGGCATGGCACATTGCTCGCTGTCAGACCAGCAGCTCGAAGACTGTCCATCTTCCGTCCTAACTTTGGCAATGTAGTACTCTGCACCAGCCGAGCCAGTCCACGACACCACAGCAATGTTGGAGATGCAGTTCATGAAGCTGGAGATACCGGTGGGTGAACAGGGCTCTTTGGGACGAAAGGAGAAAAGACTGGATTAGAAAAAAAGGGTCTCAAGTATGGTGCACAGTTCCATTTTAACAGCACATATTTCAATGACTCCAGGTCTGCCTGTAAAAATCACGTTTAACTGACCGGCAATAAAAATTGTTTTACCACTCGTTGTCAATTACAGTTCCTTAGTATATGTAAGAAATGATGCATTTTACAACATAAAATCCTTTATGTACAATTGTTTTTACGGTTATCGTGCATTTTTGCAAAGAAATATAATATATGCATTGCCCTTTTACTTACTGGCTTGAAGACAAATTTTTCCAAGTATAAACCGGATTTTACCTGATGTAAGACTTAAAGGTGGGCTGGGGCGGCTTGTGCACACTGAATCTGCCGCCTGAACAGACAGGAAGTATTCCTGACCACAGTGGAACTCAGAAATGTAAGTCCAGGTATCATTGGTACTGAGCTGCACTTTGTGGCCAATGTTGTTCTCTGCAGTCACGATGTAAAACTCTGCAGTTTCACTGGCATTCCAGGCCAGTGATCCCACCTTAGAAAATATTACAGTACAATTCAATCATACAATTCAATCCTCATCAGAAATCAAGATAGCATTCTTACTTTGAATGTCCTTCAAGAAGGTTTGACACTTTTCCTGAAGATTACTCAATAAAATCACACGAAGGTTTGCTTAAGAGAGTTCAAGCTATATAAGCAATGAACCAGGGAGTAAGATCTATGAGTTTATCTTTACCCAGGTGAACTGGGTATGTCTTTAATTTACTGAGCCGAAACCTTTTTAAAGAGTTAAAAGAAAATCCAGATAAATAATATTCACCTTTGTAGTGCAATTAAGAGATGATGTCAGATTCTGAGGTATGCATGGTGCTAAAAAGAGAAGACATAAGTTTAGACATTTATTAGTGTTGATTAATTTGATTATTATTTCTTTATTTAATTGTATTGATTTGTCTAGAGCGACAAAATGAAAGTGCTAGGAAATGGTATAAAATGTCAGCAATTTAAAACTAAGATATTCAGCTCTGTACTGCTACTGTTCTGCATGCAGTGCGTTCATTTTCATGTGCTCTAAAAAAAACCCATTAAAACAATTCCAGAAATATTACTGCTGTTTAAAAGCTTGTTTACCCATCCGAATTGAAGTGCTGTTGCTCGGCATGCTGGTGCATACGTAGTTCATGGCAACGACATAAACTGTGTACGTTTCACCACAGTGTAGATCATTCCAGGTGCAGATGGTGGTGTTTGTGGTGCACGTGTGGATGTGGAGATCCTGTCCTGTTGCAATGGCCATGTAGGACTCTGCGCCATCGCTCGCGGCCCAGCTGACTGAGCCCAGGCTCTGCTCACAGCGTGTAAAGCTCTGTACATGTGCTGGGACGCAGGGGGCTGACGAGAAGGTTAACAGTTTAATCATCACACATTATGCATGTTATGTGTGAAAAAAATCTAAATGAGACACATACTTGTCATGTATTTTTCAGGCCGGCTTGTAGGACTGTCACACCAGTCATCTTGAGCTTTTACAGTGAATGTGAACAGCTGTCCACAGGGCAGGTTGGTCTCTATCATTGTGTTATTCGTTTTTAAAGACGTGCTGTATCCCAGGTTTCCGTCTGCTTTCACAATATATGCCGATGCTCCTTTAGCCTTAAACCAGTACAGCAGCACCGTCTCATTGTTACATGACCCATGGACCCTCAAACCATCTGGCTTACAGGGTTCTGACAAAAGAAGAGTCACATTGGTATTCTGAGGGATGTTGCTGTCAGTCTAGCAACTGTTAAATTTAGGGAAATTAATAGTAATTAATTGATTAATAGAGTAAATCTAAACAGTCTTTGTGGATGAAAATTCCCAACCTATCTTTATGTACAGAATAATTAATAATTAAGGTTAGGCCACTTAATAGGAAATAAAGCATGTTATTAATTCAATCAGGCAGTAATTAAAGTACAAATCACTCATTCAGTCAATCAGTACTAACGAGTTACTGTACCTGTCTGAATCTCCACAGTGCTACTGATTTCACTGTAGCACCTGTTGCTGTATGCAATGACAGAGAGTTTATAGGTGTCCCCACAGGTCAAGTTAGAGAACTGACAGGTGGAATTGGTGGAGTTGCACTTCAGTGTTGTTCCCATGTTGGTGGCAGTAGCCATGTAGAGCTCCACTCCCGCGCTTTCCTCCCAATACATGTTGGCTGTACTTGTCCCACACTGTAGATCCACTCCCACACGTGACGGCTTACAGGGGCCTAGGCCGTAATTCAAAGAGTGAAAATAGTTTTAATGATTTTATTTTAGACTGTAGAATAAATTTAAGATCGTGATTGAGACGCGGCTCAACTCACGTGTGCTAAAGGAGATATTAGTGCTTTTCTCAGTCCGGCAGTGGTCGCTGATGGTTACGAGAGTGACGTTGTACACCTGTCCACACTCCAGCTCTGTCAGATTACACTGATGTTCAGTACTCTCACAGGAAACGCGGGAACCATCTGCTGAAACAGCAGTCACCATGTAGGAGTTTGCTCCACTGACTGGACTCCAGGAGACTGTGGCTGTGTCATTGTAGCAGTCCAGGTTAGCTGTGCACTTTCCAACTGCGCAGGGAGCTATTGGCAAAAAAACAACAACATCAGTACTGCCATGCAGGACATCGACTTTAAAGCTGCAATGATCTCCATGAATGCACGGCTCCAAATCATATTTATTATTCAAGTTTCCACTTCAGAAAATAGATGTTATACAATTCGGCAGACGAGTACACATTCACTGAGAAGCACAGGTTCTCTGCATGGGCATGTAGTTGATGTAGCTCAAAATACCCGATTTTTATGCCCTTTTTAAAAAAAAAAAAAAGTCCCTGATTTTTTAAAACAGCAAGCAAGACGCTGTTTGTTGCCTAGGCTGCCTGCTATGATGCTGTTATAAAAGTAAACACTTAAATGAGGTTCAAAGAAGCAAAAGAAAACTTTTTAAGGGGGTTGGCTGTCTTCAGACCAAGAGATGGCACGTGATATTTTCTGTTTATTACGTGTGTCTTACTTTTAGTTCATTTCTTCTATCATTTTAGCTTTTTTTCAATCAAGTTCTCGCAGTTTACATTATTTTCATTAAAACACATCTTAAAACCGTTCAGCTATAAGTGAAAACTGCAGTTATAAAGTTTGGGAAAGAGAGAAGGGGGTCTCAGCATACAATGTCAATAAAATTAGGCTGGTAGGGTACCTGAATACAGCAGGACAGTGTTGGACCTGCTGCTATTGACTTTCTCCCCAATAGCAATGACATTAGTGTGGTAGATGACTCCGCAGTGAAGTCCTTCCACGCTGCAGGAAGTGGCATTAGTATGACAGGACAGCGAGTGTCCGTCACGGCCAGCGAAGCGAGCCTCGTAACCCACTGCACCAAAACTTGTCTCCCAGGAGACCATCCCCTGGTTATTCTGACAGTTAACGTTTGTCTGCACGTTATTGGGCGGGCACGGCTCTGAGTGCGGAAAGAGAGACACAACAGAATGATTTAGTGTGGATGTTGATATATATTCTGTCCAATTGTTGAAGCTAAAGGCTGCCCAAAGTGACTTAATAAACTATCAGCGGGGATCTGCAAATTTAAAGAGCCCATCAGTAGTCATGGAGGAAAACATGAAGATATTTTGATACCAAAATAAATCAGGGAACAAAAAATTGTTTAGCACGTGTTCTCACCTGTCACAATTAAAACTTGTTCAGTAGAGGTAGACACATTTTGGCACACAAAGTTGTTTGCTGTGACAACGATGCTGTACATTTGGCCACAGTTCATGTTGTACAATGCACAGTAAGTGTCATTGGTAACACAGGAGGTGGTGAGTCCCTGGTCTGTTTGCCCCGTGACTGTGTAGTAATTAGCACCCTTGGTTATGTCCCACTGCACCTGGCCGATTGTCACGCTGTACTGGGTGGTGATTTGGATTGGGATGCAAGGCTCTAAAAGAGAGGATGGAGGAAAACTGAGACAAAAATGTAGCTTTGTGTGTTCGAACTGCAGCTTCAAATTAAATGCAAGAAGGTAGCGTAGATATGGTCCACTGTAGTAAAGTTATGTAATGTAAGTAATGTTAGAAAAAAGCAGAAACTTTATTGTTTCAAGAATTTTAGTGCATTTAAGGTCATTTTGGTTAATTGTGTTTTATCACTTTTACTGATACTTTGGTTGGTTTTAAGTGGGAAAGGTCAACATAATTATACAATTTCAATAAATTAGCAGTTTGTTTCACTTTTTTTAAAGGTGGAAAAACTCGGCAAGACGAAAGATGTGCTATATAGGTTCGTGAAGCCTCTGTGGTGCTGCTCACCAGTGACCAGCTGTCCTGTCATTTTAGCGATGCTGCTGCAGGTCTTTCCTATAGCTTTGACAAACACAGAGTAGCTCTGTCCACAGAGCAGCTCTGTCAGGTCACAGGAGGTCCTGTTGGTCTCACAGGTGACGTTGTGACCTGACTTTGTAGTGGCCATCGCGATGTATGACAAGGCTCCATCACTCGGCCACCATGAAACCACAGCTGCCTTAATCGCACAGTCCATATATGCCCTGATATTTATTGCATTACAGGGCACTGAGGGAAAGACAGATAAGACAGGAAACTTTATATGAATAGTAAAAATGTAGAAGCCAGGGACAGAGCATTTTACTAAAATGTAAAATTGAACATCATCCATCACTGTATCGCAACTGACAAATATGAAAAAGAAAAGCAGATTTTAACTACACAAAACTACAAGTCAGTTTTCTAAAGTAGTTTTATGCTGGGTAAAATCATTTGCAGACCTCACAAACTCATATTTTATTCACAATAGAACACAGAAAGACAGAATATAAAATGTTTGAAATGAGAAAATGTTAATTTTTAAGAAAAATATGAGCTCATTTTGAATTTTATGGCAGCAATACTTCTCAAATAAGTTAAGTAGCGGGAACAAAAGGGTGAAAATGTTTCCAGGAATAATGAGGAACATTTTCCAACTAATTGGGTTAAATGGCAGTCAGTAAACAACTGACTGGGTATACAAAGATAATAAATCAGGCCTAAAATGCACTTTGCATAAAAGAAGAAACAGGACTGTTGAGCAGCAAGAATCCTGTATCAGACAAGGACGGCAATGTTTTTATTAAAATGGTACATTTTCTCAGTTTACACATGTGACGCGTTTTTCATGTTGTACCACAGATAATTCTCTATAATTAAAATGCATTGAATTCTCTCTCTGTCCTACCTGACGGTGTGTCAACAACAGGAGTGGGCGGGCTGTTGCAGTACCCATCAGAAGACACTACGGAAACATGGTAGATCTGTCCACAGCCGAGTCCTGTCACATTGCAGGAGCCCTCTGTTGTGGCCTGGCATGTTGTGCCCTGATTGGTGCTGTCGTGCAGTGTGGCGATGTAGGAATCAGCTCCTGAGCTTTTCGACCAGGAAACGATGAGAGAATTGGCCTGACAGTCGACCACGGAGGAGACGTTTGCTGGAGTGCACGGCACTGATGAGAAGAGACAATTGTCAATGTTTAGAGCAGAGCTGTAATTCCTGAAAGTTCGTGATTAATATCACAGAAAGATTTGAAAAAATGTTGCCTGGTGTGATGAGTCTGAATTTCTCCAGCAATAATCAGAAGGTAGTATCGGGATTTGGCAGAAACAACATGAAAGCATGGATCCATCCTGTTTTGTTTCAACTGTTCAGGCTGATGGTGACGTAATGGTGTGTTCGATATTTTCGTGGCACGCTTTGGGCCTCATAGTACCAACTAAGCACACTTACACACTATAGCCTACTCAAATATTGCTGTTGTCCATCCCTTTATGACCACAGTGTAGTCATCCTCTGATTCTTGCTTACAACAGGATCCTGCACCATGTCACAAAGTCAAATCATCTCTTTAAATTAACTGTACTTAAAAAGCCTCCACAGACACCAGATCTCAGAAATGTTTCAGCACCTTGTTGAATCTAAGCCAGGAAGAAAAAAGGAAGCCCAAACTGGTACAAGTAAGGTGTACCTAATAAAGTGACCAGTAGGTGAATGTTACCTCTTCTGCATGAAAAAATAATTCTTTGAGAAAAATAAACTGGCATCACCTTTTTAAAAACAAGTAGAATTTGAATTTAATGTACCGTAAGTAGATGCAAAGTTCTAAACTTTCAATGACAGTTTCGAAATCACTGGTAACTTGTGTTCCTGTCAAAATAAAACGACAGCAATAAAACGGTTCAGCAGTCGGAGTGCATACCTGTCTTGATCGTCACATTCTCACTCGGTTTGCTCTTGCACGTCATGTCCTCTGCAGACACAGTGGCTGTGTAGTACTGTCCACAGTGCAGATTGGTCAGTTCACACTGCTTGTCAGGAACTCTGCACTCGTCCACATGCCCGTCAGTACCCACTGCCTTTACGCTGAAAAGCTGTCCTTCCTTCATAGAGCTCCATGACATGGAAGCCACATTGTTGCTGCAGCTCAGGCTGGCTTTGAGATTCTCAGGAACGCATGGCACTGAGTGGGACAGAAATATACGTCTGCTTTCTTTTTCCCCCCCAGTTATGTTAATGAATATTTTATGTAATTTACTGTGTGCACTGTACCTGTCCTAAACATCAGCTGTTCGCTCTCTGAGCTGTTGCAGGTTCGTCCCTCAGCCGTGACGTGCACGATGTAAATTTCGCCGCATGGCAGATGTGTGACATCACAGCTAGTGTTTGATGTAGTGCAACACGTGGTACTGTCTCCGTACACGTCTTCCAGCGTGGCCGTGTACGTTAAAGCACCTGAGACAGTCGACCAGGTAATCGTGACTGTTCCGTTGTTGCAGTTCACTAATTCCTTTACGCCATTAGGAGGGCAGGGAGCTGTAGAAAGAGGAATACTCTGAGGTACAGACTTGAACTTCTGTTTCTGTCCTTTCTTGAATATTATTGAGATTACACAACACAACAACACATTACACATGAAAAACCCAGCGTGAGCTACATTTCCAAGAAAATTAACTCATAACTTGGACACATTCACACTCAGAGTCAAGTTAGACATATTTAACCCATAAAACAGTGACTTTCAGCTGTTTTATGCAAAGAGTATTTTAACTGTAAATATTTCATGCCTGTGAAGCTGTATCCACATTATCAATTTTCACCTCACAGATGTGGTGAAGATGGACATGCAGAGGGTGGGTGTGATAGGATGAGATGGAAGCAGCCAAACGAAAAAGAGGAAGAAGCAGCAGTTTATAACAAAACCAGAACATCAGTTATGTAGTAGCTCATTTACCGCTTACTGCTTGTAAAATGACAAATGTGGCGCTGACCTCGAGCACAATTTGTCCCCCCCATTAGGTGATCACTGAGTGCATTTCACACATCCTTTAAATTGCAGACAGAGCAATGGGTAAACAGCTGTATGAGCCAAAAACCAAAGATTCAGAGGAGCAGAACCATTTTCATGCCTCATATTACTGGCCTTTTAAATGGTTTCTTTTTAATAATTTTAACATATATTATGATATAATTGATATTATCAGTTTAAGTCTATTTAAATCCACAGTGCATCAGAGCACTGATGATATTCTAGTTAAAGTGACTTCCCTTTTATCCTGGTTTTACAGTTTCGGTGTTTGCTTTTACGTTCGTTATAATTTTCCCTTACCTGTCTCGGTTTTGACAGAGTTGCTGGGTGCACTGGTGCACTGCTGGTCCTTGGCCTTCAGGGTAATGGTGAGATTCTGGCTGCATGTAAGTGGTGGCAGAGAACACATCCCATCTGACGTGGAGTTACAATCAAATGTCTGAACAGCACCCCTGGTGTCTGTTGCCACCACAACATATTCTTTGGCCCCGGCAGACTCGTTATACATCACCCACGCTGAGTTCGTCAAGCAGTCGATCTCCACGTCTGACAGCTGGGGTACGCAAGGAACTGGAGGCAACCAGGGACAGGAAATTAGGTGCTTACAGTATTCATAGATTACACAGACCACCGGATTTACAATTATATTCTGTAGATATCATCAACAGATGCTCAAATCTGCAGTCCAGAAATTATCTCAGCTGCTGAAATATGTCGTAATATTTTATTATCTGTGCATTTTTGTAACAAGTCTGTTAAACTAATGACTTGGCTGGTGTGTTTCTGTCGTCACTATCACTATACATGAGTTAGAACTGTGATCTAAAATTATGACAGATTTTTTGGTTAACCTTAAATGCACAAAGCCATCTTTCGCATCATCTAAAGACCACAGGCTTACCAGAAATAAGCAGCGAATAGGGTTTCTAACAACAGCCTGTACAAGTGAGAGGATGATATGGGATGGAAGTGAGGAATATACGATCAAAAACAGAAGAACAGCTGATACTTGCCTGTTTTGACCATTTTAGTTTGGCTGTCTTTGCCCACACATTCATTCCTGTATGGTGTGATTGTGACATTGTACTGCATCCCGCACGCCAGTGTTCTGAGATTACAGCCGTTGTTTGTGCTACTGCAGTTGTGTCTGGCACCTTTGGCATCTGCAGCAGACACTGTATACATCACCCCTGCCACACTATTGTTCCAGGTGACAGATACGACGCCAGTGCCACAGTTCACATTAGAAAGGAAGGATGAGGGAGGGCAGGGAGCTGAGTGGAACGGCAGAAAAAGAGGAGAAGTTGAGGTAAAGACTGAAGGTAAATAACAAGAAGGTAAAACTTTATTATGTGATGTATGAACCAAAAAAATCACTTTAATCAAACAGCTATTAAAAGATAAATAGATATAGATAAGAGGTGCTGATATCAGATCTGAATAGCTGAACACTGAATACTAGAGCAGGTGCACTAGAACTGCCAACAGGAGCTGCACCGACCTGTAGAGACCTGCTCTGTGGGGCTATGGGAACTGTTGCAAGCTTCATCTTGGGCCACCACTGTAACATTGTAGGTCTGCCCACACTGCATGTTCTGTACAACGCAGTAATGCGTAGGAGTTGTGCAAACGCTCTTTTGACCTTTGCTGTTCACCACAGAGGCGCGGAAGTTCAAAAAGTAACCTGTCGACTGCCAGGTAATGTTCAGGACACCAGACAGGCAGTCCAGATGGTTCTGTATGTTCTGTGGCACACACGGAGCTGGAAACAAAGCAAACACAATACTTTCTGTATGGTAACAGAAATCATTAACAGAGACACAGAACTGCTAATTTTTTATGTTTATTAAGAATGTATTTTGTCTAATTTAAGGGTATGGTTGCTACAACAAATAACAACAAAGACAAAAAACACCTTAGACATATGAATTTAGCTCATGAATTCAATTGAATGTTTATAAGTTTTAACCAATATCCCAATTACACCATGTCATGTCTTTATAGCCACATTTAAATGATTCATATGTCATAAATGGAGTAAGATCAAGTGTGTGGCAGCTGTCTGTTTCTGTTTTGGCTAGTGCTCAGTAACAGCAAAGAATTGTTAAAGTATACAAAGTAAATGTGAAATCCCTTTTTCTGAAACTGATGAATAAATCAGTGAATATAGTGCAAAGCTTTGAATAACAATAGACAAATTACCAGTGCGAATCTTCTTCATGTCACTCTTGGCTCCAGTACACTTGTCATCAATACCGACAACGTAGACATTGTACTGTTGCCCACAGAGCAGACCAGATATTTGGCAGCTGGTGCTGCTGGTGTTACACGACCACCGGCGGCCTTGTTCATTTTCAGCCACTGCCATGTAGGAGACTGAGCCTTGAGAGGCCTGCCAGGACACTGAGATGTTGTTTGATTTGCATGAAGAGTTCACCATCAACTGGGTGGGAGGGCAGGGAGCTGGAGGAAAAACAAGCAGTGAGTGAGATTATTTTTCACGGTTCATTGATAGAGGTTTCTGTTTAGAGCTAGATCCTGAGATTTTAAAAAGATGTCAGAATGAATCAGGAATAATTTGTATTTGCATTTCATACAGTTACATGTTATAACTAATATTAACACTAGTTAGTGAGATGCTTGGGCAGAAATGGTTTCCATAGTATGTTAAAACAGATAAAGAGAACAATTAGCTGATAAGCAGTAAAACATTTTGGATAGTGTATGCAAATGTGCACAGAACAGTTTATCCATTATCTTCCAGTTAGGTGTCAGCTTGTTTTGTAAGGATGTAATTGACCCCACCTGTGTTCACTCTCTGCCAGTCCTGAGCAGGACTGCTGCAGTATAGTCCCTGCCCACTGACGCTCACTTTGTAGCTTTCCCCACACTGCAGAGAACTGATATTACAGGAGGAGCCATTTGTAGAGCAGGTCTGCTTGTCTATGGAGCCGAAGGCTTGAGCTGTGGCATTGTAGTAGAGGATGCCAATTCCTGTAGTCCAAGATACCACAGCTGTGTTGGTGTTGCAGTCCAGGGATGTTCTCAGACCACTGTGGGGACAAGGACCTAACAAACAGGGAAGAAAAAAAGAACAGCAGGTGTAGTTTTTAAAAAAAAAAAAAAATTTACATTTTGAGTTTCAGGGATTCATTTTCACAGGAACAGGAGTTATTTCTATAGAAATGTTCTTTAACTTTAAAAGCTCTGACATAGTAAATGGTTTTCCTGTTAGGATAACTGCAGGTTAGCAGTTAACTAGGGACACTAACTTTGAAAAGTTAATACTTTTAACATGTAGCAGATGTTATTAACACAATTTATGTATTTAATCTTCAAAAAAGATGTTCAGCTGATCTTTTGGGGGGGGGGGGGTTATTTAATTGCTGTTACCTTTTTTTTATAACATTAACATTTAGCTTAGCCGCTAATAATAAAAAAGCTAATGCTATGTTCATTAAAGTAAATTAAAAGTAACTGCAACACAAAGAAACACTAAAAGTAGGTGTGAAAAATAGATGCACTGTTGTTTCATGTTGCATTAGCAACATTACAGCTGTGCACAATTGACTTTTAGTGAGCAGCTTGTTGTGTGGGTATGACAGGTTGTATTTTATTACCTGTGGTGGCCTTGACAGTCTCGCTGACCATGCTGACACAGGTGTTATGGAGAGCCACCACTGTGATGTTGTAGTCTTGTCCACAGGCCAGGTTAAGGAAGTCACAGTTGGTGTCGGTGTTGTTACACTGAGCATTGTAGCCCAGACTGCCCCGAGCATAGACAGTGTAAGATGTGGCACCCAGCGCAGCATCCCATGTGACTGCAGTGATGCCGGTGTTGCAGTACACCCTTGCTGTGACGTGTGTGGGAATGCATGGAGCTGATGGAGGACAGAAACAGGTAAGTGTATGGATTAGTGTGATATTGTTTATTCCTGCAGTGCTCAGGCTTGTAATATTCTACACTAATGGCATGTACTTGTCCAGGTTCAGTGATGGATGACTATGATGTCAGAAGTCAAATCAGCGTCGCCTAAATCTAATACCATTTCAAAATGCTGCTTCAGCTTCATTGCATAAGTAAAAAAATATAATGCAGTTAAAATATTCTTCAGTTTTTAGTAGTTTTATAGAAACATTTTTACATTTTAAAAAATATTTTTACATTACATTATAGGGTTTGGGGGTATTTATTCTTTCATATAGCCTTGATAATTATGTCAATACTGGGGAGTGTTTGGCTATGATTGGCTATATTTTCTGCCTTTATTTTAACAATCATTCACAACAGCTTGTGTGCAGATCACAAATAATGGCTCTTCTAAGCAAATTAATTTAGAAAAATGAAAGTTATTTTTTTATTTTTGTCTGTATTATTATTATTCTGCTGTGCTGTAACTTAATAGAGGTTTCAATTATGCCATGACACAGGCCATTATGTCTTGTGCTTCTAAATGTGATTGAGTCTAAACAACCTGTTGCATTTGTTATAAACAAGCTTGATGAATTGTCACAGTGATACAGTGCATCAATCTGTTCATTATTATTTGCTAAATTACCCGTGTTAAGTCTTTGGGCAAAAGCCAGTTCACTGCTGCAGTTGCTTGTGAGACCGACCACACTGATGGCATATATCTCCCCGCACTTAAGTTGACTGAAGGTGCAGTTGGAGCTGGTGGAGTTGCAGGTGGTGACTGTTCCTCTGCTGTCCCTCGCTGACACCACCTGCAGTTGGTCTGGGCCTGAGTTTGCCCAGCTGACAGTCGCCATGTTTGTTCTGCACTGCAAATTCACCATCACGCTGTTTGGCTTACAGGGGGCTGGAGACAAAGCAAGGAAGATTAACTTGCAGATGTGGGTGGTTTTAAAAGTTATTAAATGGGGTGAAAGTAGGTTAGATAAAGGTTATAATGAAAAATTTGAAGGGATAGAAGTATACTGTATGAATGTTGCTGCACAAAACCTAAAAATAAATATTAAATATTAAATGACTCAGGATGTGTGAATTGTAATATGTTTTATAACGTTGTTATGGATTTTGTTTAGTGACTTCAAAACATTTGCCCCAATTTTAATGTTGGTCAAAGAATATTTGCTACCTGACTGTATCTCATAGTCGGAGCCTTCAATGAAGCCGCAGTCGATTGACGAGGTTGTGACGACAATGCTGTAAATGAGGCCACAAGTTAGGTTCTGGATGACGCAGTTGGTGCTACTAGAGTTGCAAGTTCTCCGTGTCTTGTCGCTGCCGATGGCGATTGCAGTGTAATCAATGTCCCCAAGGCTTCCCCTCCACTCCACTGCAAAGGTGTTAGCATTGCAGTCCAGCTTTGCTTGTACCCTGTCAGGCAGACAAGGGGCTTTTGGAAGAGAAGAGAAAGGAAGATTATCAGTTGACTGTTTAATAGTTTTGAGATTTAAAAGAAAATCTAACCCTAAAAGCAGATGTCATGTACCTGAGACAAAAGTTAGATTATCTGATTTACTGCTGTTGCATGTTGCACTGGAAGCAACCACAAAAGCTGAGTACTGCTTTGCACAATCCACCTTCAATGAGCAGGTTGTTTTGTTGGTACCACAGGAAACTAAGTGGCCGTGGGTACCAGTTAATGTGGTTGTGTAAGAGATGGCATGTCTACTCGGTGCCCACTTCAGAATTGCTAAGTTTGTGGCACATTCAGTTTTGACAGTCAGGTTGGTTGGAGGACATGGAACTGGAAGTAAGGAGATTAACAACAAGTCATTATGTGAGAAATGAACAAAATCATCTGCATTAAAAAAAAAGACCAAACTGGGGTTAATTATTTGCAAAGGATGTCAAACCAGTACTTTGTTGGTGAACAAACCCAGAAATATCCAGATATTAACCTGTCTCAGTTTCTATCTGCTTGCTCAAGAGACTGGTGCAGTCAGGGTCCTGGGCAGCCACTGAGAGCATATATGCTTGTCCACACTGCAGCCCATTCATCACATAGAACGTCTGAGTTGTGGAGTAGTTATAAGCGATCCCACTGTTTCCTTGGGAGTAGATGAAGTAGGTCACTCCGCTTTCTGGACTTGGGTCCCAGCTTACTGTGATGTCATTGTTTCTGCAATTTGTCACTCCAGTCACACCAGTGGGTGGGCAGATGACTAAGAAGGGGGAGAGACAGGTAGAGAGACAATTTGATAATTAGTGTCCCAGTGATTTTTTTAACACTATTTTAGAAATAGAATATGAGCAACAACAGATCCTGTCTTTGGATTTGATTTTACCTGAAAAACCTACCTAATTCGTCTCCCACTGGAAACTTTACGTCCAGATGAACAGAATCAACTTATTGGTATGGCATTAATTAGTGTTAAGATCACTGTGCGTTCAACTGTCTTGCTTATCTTATGTGTTAACAAGCAATTTTTTTATGTCCGTGAGTGTGAATGGTTGTCTGCCTTTCTGTGTTAGCCCTGGTGACCTGCCCAGGGTGTACCCTGCCTCTTGCCCTATGGGGGAAAGAGCATGTCCCAGCCTATCATAGGGTTTTGCCCCTTGACAAGGATAAGCGAATGAGAATGGATGGATGGGTAAGACAAAATCTGCGTAAGTTCTATTTTATTTCCTGAAAGTTGACAGGACAACTGTCTATATGATTGTTTATCATTTTTTCTGGTTCTTTCTTGCAAGTTCTTTAGTTCCTAGTTCTGTTGCATTGTTTAGGTTTTGGTTTAGGTTTTGTACCCTTTGAATTTAGTAACCTTACCCTTTGTCGACTTTTGTTATATCTTTTCAAAAATAAGTTCACTTTCTGCTCTGTGTTATGGTCTGCATATGGGTGAACTGAAACGTGGCAGATGTGAGCCATTATAACATATTAATAAAATGTTGATGCACAAAAGTACCAGGCAAACAGATTTGTACATTGTATCTGACGTTTAGTTCTATGGTAGCTGTATTTGTTGAACACTACAAAAGTTGGATGGATGGATGGATGGATGGATGGATGGATGGATGGTTCAATTCTCTGACCTGTTTGTAAGGTGAATGGTACGCTGGGTTGGCTCGTGCAGCCTCTCTCTATGGTGACAACAGTGACAACGACTGTTTCTCCGCAGTGGAGGTCTGTAAGGGAGCAGCTTGTTCCATTGGATGAGCAGTTGTGGATGTGTTTGTCCGTGAGAGAAGGTGCGGTTGTGGCCAAGTAGAAATCTGCTCGAAGGGCAGGGTCCCAGGTCACACGGCTCACATTTCCATCGCACTGCAGAGACATGTGGACGTTGGTGGGAGGGCAGGAACCTGCGAAAAAGATGGTGAGATAAAGTTGGACGGGTTATAAATCTAAATATAATTAAAAATATTAAAAGCGAAATCTTTGTTTTGAATTAATAAAAGATAGATATAATAATTATTAAATAAATATTGTTAGTGGTTATTTTAAAGAATGCATAAAGTTGATTAAAGCCAAGTTTATCCAGTTTATTTTTTTTATTTGGCATTATCTCACCTGCATTGTAGGTGTATGGGAAACTCTCTCTGCCTTCGCAGCGCATAGAGAAGGGAGTGACGGTGATAATGTAGGTTTGAGAGCAGTGCATGTTGGGTAGCAGGCAACTTGTGCTGTTTGTGGCACACCTTTTGAGGTCGCCGTCTCTGCCAACTGCCTTCACACTGTAGGACACTGCACTAGGACTGTGTTGCCAGCTCACTGCCGCAGTGTTGTTGTCACACAACAGGGAAGCACTGACGTTCACTGGAGCACAAGGGGCTGACAGGAAAACAAAAGGAAAAACCACTGAGTACAAACACCACCTAATTAACCCTCATTTAAATTTTTTAGGAAGTTACACCTGGTATCTCTTAAGCCAGCAGTCCCCAACCTTTTTTGCGCCACGGACCGGTTTATGTCGACAATATTTTCATGGACCGGCCTTTAAGGTGTCGCGGATAAATACAACAAAATAAAACCAGTACTGGTAACCAAAAAAAGAAGACTTATTCATAACACACAGGAAAAGACCCAGAGAAAACAAGTTAACAATAATAACAATAAAAAAATAAGGATAGAAACCAATAAAAACCCTGAAAACCATAGATTTCACGCCCGCCTCAACTCTCGAGGCCCGGTACCAAACGTCTCACGGACCGGTAGCAGTCCGTGGCCCGGGGGTTGGGGACCGCTATCTTAAGCCATGTATTTGCTAAAAGTTACATTTATATATATTTTTTTAAATAAATGTGTTAAATAATTTTTAATCCAATGCATTACTCGGCATTTCAACTAAGTATTTTAAAAGAAATACAGAATTTACTGTATTATATACAGTTTACTACACTTGGATACTTACGATAGTAGAAAAGGGAACATGGGGAAATTGGAAATTGTATTCATGGTAATCAGAAATAGTATTTTTGAATTTCCCACAGACTTTCCCAGCTGTATATACATCACCTGCATCTACATCCTCTCCGTCTTACCTGTCTGTATAGTCGTTACGCCGGGCACGCTGCTGTTGCAGGAGTCAGCCAGAGCTACTACTTTTACACTGTATGTGCGACTACAAAGCAGCGTGGGCAGGGAGCAGTCAGTCTGGCTGGTGCTGCAGGAGGCTGTGAGATTTCCAGACTGAGCATGCACATAGAATCTCTTCCTGCCCAAAGTCTCATCCCAACTCACAAAAGCAATGCCAGTGTCACAGGAGTATTGGTACTCCACGTTTGCAGGGGTACAGGGTGCTGTGTGAGAGAAGACAAGTTCAGTTCCTGAATACCTTCAACCTTTTTTTTAACCCATCCCTAAACCTTATGATAGGGTTGTTAAACATTAGGTCTGGGGGCCAGAATTGGCCAAGCAAAGACTCTAATCTGGACAGCTGGTTGGACTTGGACTTAACTGTATTTTCAGATGTTTTACGCTTTTCCTGCTAATAAAGACCTCTGTCAAGGTCTTTTAAACTACATCAAAGTAATTAAGTAATAGATAAATGATAGAAAGTACTATTATCTGTTTTTTTTCCAAGATTTAATAGAAAAATTTCTGTGTATGTGTGTGCGTTTTTTTTAAATTGGGTCTACGGTGAAAAAGGACATGTTCTGTGAATTAACAAAAAAGACGATATGGGCAATGGGCTACAAGATTATTTTTTTTTAACAAAACTTTTTTTTTATATATATATAAGTTGTGCTGACAGATTTCTTTCTTTTGCTATAAAAACTGTACTGTTTTAAAGTATAAAAACCACCACTACTGAATTGTTTTCAAAAGAAAATCAAAGAAAGACATCAAAAAGAAACAGCAATTGTTAAGTCAAATTTTTTTCTTATATTCTTTACCTGTAACAATCTGAAAAGCAGAGCTGGGTTTGCTCTGACACTGAGGTCCTTTTGCGACAGCCTTTACAGTGTAAGTGTTTCCACACAGCAGATCCAGGACACAGCTGTTGTTGGAAGATGAGCTGCACGACTGCATATATCCCATACTGGAGGTTGCATTGACCATGACAGTCATGGCATCCTCATCCTTAACCCAGGTGACCAAAGCTTGGTTGGAGCTACAGTTCAGTGAGTGGTCTTGGATTACTGGAGCACAGGGAGCTGCACACAAAACACATTACAGATGTGCTGATTAAAGGAATCTTTCTGGTTAAGTAATCTATAATTGTAGGCAGTTTTAGGAAGTTTAAGATTTCATTCTTTTTTTGCATGAGGATAATTTGAGCTACTCAGTTTATCCTGACGTCATTCTTTGTGCCAAAACTGAAAGTACCTGTTGTAATGTTGGTTTTAGCAAATATGGAGCTGTTGCACTTTGTGTCCCCTGCCAGAACAGTCACAGTGTAGTCATTCCCACACTGCATCTTGGTTAGTTCACAGGAAGTACCAGTGGAATTACAGGAGTCGACATGTCCACTGGCCTCAGCCAGGATTGTGTAATAATTTGCGCCGGCGCTGGCCCTCCAAGTAACCGTCACCACATCAGAGAGGCAGTTCAGAGTAGCAGCCACGTTTGTAGGGTCACAGGGTGCTGGAAGTCAAAGTGGAGAAAATGAACGCTGAGATAATCTTCTTTTGCCCAACTTGAAGAATCACTTGTTAGCAAATCTAATTTGTAAGCTGTGCTTTCACACCCTACAAAAAATATTTTAGTCCATATTTTACCAGTTGTTGCTGTGTCCATGACGCTGTTTGAGCTGTTACACCTGTTGTTGGAGGCCATCACACTGAACATGTATGTCTGAGCACACTGCAGACCAGAGAAGAGGCATCTTTGGTTAGCTGTTTGACAGGATGTAGAGAAACCTCCTGCTCCTTTCAGTGTGGAGATGTAGTACATTGCCCCAGGAGCTGCATCCCAGGATCCCCACACTCTGTTAGTGGAACATTCCACCAGGGTTTGGATGTTCACAGGAACACAGGGAACTGTGAGAGAAATGATGTGACAAAGAGGAAAAGGAAGACAGAAAAAAAACATTTTAATGTCGAGTGAGATCATGGCTCGTAGAGTCATAAACTTTAACAAGTCAACTAAAATACCTGAATTTACAATCTCCGGGACACTGCTGGGTCCTTCACATGTGCTGCTGATGGGCTTGACTCTCACACTGTACTGCTGTCCACACTGTAACTCAGGCATCGTACAGCTAGAACTCTGCGTGACGCAGCGAAGTGTAGTGCCATTTGTCATCACCGCTGTGGTGCTGTAGTTTACTGGCATGGATCCCGGTGTCCAGCTGATGGTCAGTATGTTGGTGGTACAGTTAAGAGTGGTCAGCATATTCTGCACAGTACATGGGGCTGAGATGACAGAAAAACAGTTAGACTTACTCGTCTGCAATATCTCAACTGCTGTTTGGGATTCGATAAGTACGAGAGGGTTATTAGGACGTAGAATAAAAGCAGAGGTGCTACTGCTTCTTACCAGTTGTATGGATGACTGGCTTGCTGTCTGGACTCTGACAGTAATAATCTGAAGCTGACACAGTGAAGTTATACATCTTTCCACACTGCAGACCCTCCAAATTACAACTGAGTTCTGTCGTTGTGGAACAGGTCACATTGTGACCGTCTGCGGTTATGGCTTTGCCAGTATAAGACACTGCGTTGGGGCTGCTCTGCCAGGCTAACTTGGCAGAGTTACTGCTACAGTTCACTGAGACGGTCAGCTGAGAGGGTGAACAGGGCTCTGCAGAGGAACGACACAGAACACATGCATGGTGTAAGTTTGACAGTGATTGCACATAAGCAGTGTTAACTTATATTTTTGTCAGCGTGTACCTATCTGTAGTTGCAATGTGCGGCTCTTCATGCTGGTGCACGTGTTATCCACAGCAACCACACTGATATTATACACATGTCCACACATTACATTGACCAGCCTGCACGATGTCTCATTGGATGTACACTTTAAGTAACTGCCATCTGCATCCAGAGCAGTAGCAGTGTAGTTTATGGCACCCCGACTTGCTTGCCACATGACGTCCACAAAATTCTGGCTGCAGCTTCTCCTTGTTTCAACGTTAGTGGGTACACATGGAACTGGGAGTGAAATTTTCTGATTAGCTCAGCTGTTATTTAATGAAGAAACTATCTTAGTAGGTAGCAAAGTAGAACCACTGATGTCAATGAAATAAAAAAACTTTATAGGGTTAACTTCTCTTACCTTCCCTGAAATATAACTCTGAAGGACGACTGACGCAGCTGCCATTGAAGGACATCAAATTCACTGTGTACTCCTGGCCACACTCCAGTGTGTGGACTGCCAGATTTGTCTGTGTGGTGTTATACGTCAACGGCATGGTGCCGTTTGAGATTTTGACGATATAACGTTCTGCATTTTGGGATGCGTTCCAGCTTATTGTCACATTGCCTGATGCACAGTCCACCCTGGCACTTGCGCTGGCTGGCCCACAAGGAACTGAACGAAAAATAAGAAGGTTGGGTGAAGGCAGGCAGCTAAGAAATGAATTGGTGAATCAATAACTTTCATTTAATTTTATATTCAAAACGAATACTTCTGTCAAACTTAATATCGAAAGTATGTTTAGGGAAATGGAAAGGCAAAGATCCATTATATTAGAGCCTCACTGTCTGTCTTAGTAGAAAAGAGATCATTTGTATCTGGGTGTGAAAACTAAGCCAACGCTAAAGCGCCTGTAACCTACATTCTTTCTAGTGGCCAGCAGGGGATGACTCTTCAAGATCTATGACCTCTGTAAATACTTTCCTAGTATTGCTAGTATAGGGCTCAGTGTTGTAGCATTAGTGAATATAACATGTTGATCACTTTAATTAATGTCATTCATTAGAGTTAAGAAGCTAAATTTGGCAGGTCTACCATGCGATTGACAGTCTACTGTACAAGTGTGTAGTCTCCCTCAGTTTCTCGGTCAGTTCTCTGTCTAGTGTCAAAATCAGTTGACTCCAAACTGCTAAGCTCTAGACTTCATAAATGGATGTAGCCCCTGGTTAGTGATTACTGGTCAGGTGCTGGTGGAGCAAAATGACTCTTGTGGTCTCAGGAAAGTCCGAGGGAACACACCTTTTTGTTACAATAAATCAAAACTGTTTTTTCTGTGTACAAAAAGCATTTTAGGCCTTTTCAGACTATCAGCACTACGCTAGATCTGACAAATTGACATGTGGTCAGTTTTTAATGTATTTTGAAAATTTTCCTACCAGACTCCATGTAGATGTGCGTAGAGGGCATGCTGGAGCAGTTGCCGTCATGCTGGCTGACAGTCACAGTGTAGAGCTCGCCACATTTCAGGTTAGGTATTTTGCAGTTGGTTGCAGTGGAACTGCAGCTTAAAAGTCGCTGACTTGAATCTATAATGGTAGCAGTGTAGGAACTCACACTTCCATGCCACGAAATCAGAGCCTCATTGGCTGCACAGTCCAGGGTGGCAGTGAGGTTATTTGGTGGGCAGGGAACTGAAATGACACAAGTGGGCCATTATCAATCAGAAAGAAACAAAACTGTATTTAACTTTTAATAAAATAAAAGAAATGTGCAAATATGACTGTGACATTTTTGTCATTAATGCTCACTCAGAAAAAAGATGCACATCTTGGCAACTTTTACATAAAGTAACTAAATGAGCATCTTCACTAGAGGTTACCTGTCTCTATGGTAAACATGTCACTCTCAGAGCTGTTGCACATGAAGTTGGAGGCAATAACATAGACTTTGTAGCTGGTGCTGCACTTCAAGCCACTGATCATACACAACATATCCAAGGAGTTGCAGCTATGAATGACCCCATTGCTGTCCTTTGCCATTGCAACATAGAAAAGTGCTGCGTTGCTCATCTCCCACTTCACAGAGATGGAGTCTTTTGCACAATTTCTCTCTGCTGAGATGTTCTGGGGAGTGCATGGGGCTGAGGTAGAAAGCAAGCAAGTTAATAATAATACCAACCTGGAACACTTTCACAGTACTAGAATTAAGTAAACGATCTATTTTTAGTTTTTAGGTTTTTTTTTTTATTGCAAATACATCTACAGATTTCTTTTAATTACTCTTCAACTTTATAAAAGGCTTGAAAATTCTAGTCAAAATTTCCTACAGTTTCAGGTCATGTCTTTTACAGGTTTTTTTTTAACAAACCAACAGTCCAAAACTTTTAAGATAATCAATTAAATTATGCAGCAAGACATTAAAAAACATTGTTCTTTGGAAATAGAATTAGTACTTGCTTGTTTATTGTTTATTGGCTATATTCTATATATATCCACTGGTAAAATGTAACAAAGACATGTAATATAATATATTCATAATGTTTTCACTTGCAGTTAATCATTTGTCAAGCTTAGAATGAATCTTGCATAGCTGTGTAGGAATGGGTCATCCACCATAGACTGCATCATGTTGTGCTGCCATGTTTTACTATAACCAAACACTGAGCCTAGATTGAACCACCTGTGTAAACATTACTACCACCATAGGTTCTCTTACATGTTTGGTAAGGTTCAGGTATTCAGTTAGCTGCAATCTGCAACCTCAACGCAAGATACCACTAAATACTACACACTGATTCTTTAGTAAGTAAATTGTGAGCCATCTTTTTTTATTATTATTATTATCATACTTTAATATGTAAACAGCTGAATTTGCAGTAATGCAACTTAGAGTAATGTAGATACAATACAGATTATCCTGTTGCATATAAAATATTGGCTCAATTAATCCAATGCTATTAAAAATAAACATTTAATTAATCGAAATATGCAAATATGTAAATATAACACTGAGATTGGTTTGGTTGGCATACTAAATATGTTTTACTGATAAAATCTTAGTTATCATTAAGATTTGTATAAACCAATTAACCCATAAGAACCTGTGTCACTGCCCCTTTACACACTGAGGAAAGTCATGTTAAAGTTTTAACATCGGCTCTACTATAGTTTTCCTGGCAGTAAAAATGGGTCTGTGCTCTTTTGGATTAATGGAGTGAATGCAAATGCAGATGTCTGAGGCGCTAACACAGGGGTGGGCAATCTCAGTCCACAAGGGCCGGTGTCCCTGCAGGTTTTAGATGTGTCCTCGAACCAACACAGCTGATTTAAATGGCTAAATTAGCTCCTCAACATGTCCTGAAGTTCTCCAGAGGCCTGGTAACGAACAAATCATGTGATTCAGGTGTGTTGACCCAAGGTGAGATCTAAAACCTGCAGGAACACCGGCCCTCGTGTACTGAGATTGCCCACCCCTGCTCTAACATGTGTTCCTCACTTGTCTCAGCCGGTGGCCCCAGCACTGTTGGACTGGGACAGTCATTGTCAAAAGATCTGATGGTGATGGTCAGATGGTCTCCACACTTGACGCCCTTCATAACACAGCTGTTGGACACTGAGCTGCAGTTGTAGCTGCTGTTTCTGTAGTTGCCCACAGCTGCCACGGTGTAGTACAGTGCCCCCTCAGCATTGTCCCACTTGCTGAGCAAACTGTCAACGCTGCAGTCGGCTACTGTTTCCAGATTCTGCGGAATGCAGGGTGCTGGAAAGAGTGGAAATAAAGAATTGCATAAATGTACTAAAATGTTTGCATTTATATAAACGAGAAGCTGAACACAACTGATATTGAATTGTAAATTGGATTCATCACATTCATCACAGAGAGCTGATATGAGAACGCACTTCAGTTTCTCTCAGAACCAGGAATACGTTAAATTTCCTGTTCAAAAACTGTTACAATTTGGAATGTTAACAATGTAATCATTTGCAGATAAAAGACTATTTAAATAGTTAGCCCCAGTGAGATAAATTTGTCAAATCATTCACTAGAAAATGGGACATTAGTTACCCAAAATTATGTTGCAGATTTATTGAAATCATACCTGTGCGAACGCCAACAGGAGAGCTGAAGCCACTTGAGCAACTCCCAGACACAGATTGAACTGTGAAGGAGTAGTACCGTCCACAGAATGTATTTGTGAAATAACAATTGTTTCCTTGAGTCATGCATTGCCTGACCATTCCCTGGGTGCAAAGAAGAATATTTAATATTTAGCCAGTGCTAATTTACATGTTCTAGTTTATCACAAAGGTCAACATTTGAGGGAAAATTTTTAGGTTTCTGTTGATCTGACCACTTTAAGATCATGTGTATGCCAAGACTCTCATAAACTTTCTTTTTGAAATCCAACTTCTATGATTCTGTTTTCTACTTAGGTAGATAAAGTCTAGGGAATTTGAAGAGATGAGAAAAACAGTGTTAAACAAGCAAAGATTAAGGAGCTAGTTTAAGAAACTGGCTGGAAATGTTCATACAGACTATCTAGTTCTGCATGAAATCTGCCTACCAGATTTTCTAAAGCTTAATAAATTAATCTTCTCATTCAGTTCTCAGCAAGATGTTTTTATTGGCGGAAAAAAGGTTGTGCAATTATTATTTGACAAAAATAAGCAATTGTAAATCTAAAATATAATACCTTGGAGTCGACTGCCCTGGCTAAGTAGTGGTTTACTTTGTTTGTCTGATTCCATGAAAAAATGATGACATCAGTGTCGCAGTCCCGCAACAACATCGGGTTGGCTGGAGGACAAGGGGCTTGATGGGAAGACATAGAGTCATTTAAAAAATAGCACATCACAGACATGACGTATATGCTGTATATAAAGGATGGATGGTAGAGCTATCTATGGATGGATAGCAGGAGAGCTAAAAACAAACAAACAAAACTGGTTGGATTAAATATCCTCATCAAAGGTGAACTTCTCAAATCTCTGTTCAGGTTAAAACGCCCTGATACTAAAGATTGCGCTCCAGTGTTGCTTTTCACTGTATAATGTTTCAGGTTTCACTTAAACACAGGCTCATTCTTAACTGGCTGAACACAACACAATATGATATAGACAGCAAATCTCAAAAGGAGACCCAGTTTTCAAAGGAGACGCCTAGTGATCACTAAAACAAGTGTGTGAACTTGGAATGAAAAACTTGTAAACAAGTATTCCCATTAGGCGCAAGACCAATGTGACACCAGTAATCGCTATCCTGAGGTAAAAACAAGTGGGTGTAATATACTTGGAAAAAGCCCTCTTCTTAAATTTGACATCAATCCTTGTCTTAAAATTAATTTGTAGCTGATTGGTGGAGCTTGTTATTGTTATTATAAAAAATAGAGTTTTTCTTTGCCCTTTCCAGGGATTTGCTCTTTTTAAAAAGGTGTTTTATCACTCGATTGACTTAAGGATTCATTGTCCCGAATTAAATACGTGGGTGGTTGACATGTTAGAGCTGCTTGTCATGAAATTATATTCAGCAGCATCCAAGTCACGACAACTTAGCCAAGCACAATGTGACCCATTGGGTGGGGCTGAACACGCACTCTCAGCTCCGAGATCCCCGACTGAATGGAGGGATATGTGAGATGAAAAGATTAACTGCCTGCCCAAAATAGACAATAAAGTCCTGACATCCAGTTGACTATTGCTGGAGGGCCAAATATTTACCAATAGAAATCATGCAATAGGTAAAAATACTGCTAGTTATGAATCGTCTCTCCCGATAAAGATGTTCAGTGTTTCAACGTCTAATCTAAAGGAGCATTAAAAACATTTTACACATGCTTGTGTAACAGGATGAGGCCTTCTGCTGATCTTATGAAAAGAGTTGTATATTGTCTCCAGTAGTTCAAGAGCAGCTTTCTGAAAGTCTGACATTTATAGAAGTTCCCTTACAAGGTAGAAGCTTGAAATACGTGACCACTTACTAGACCACCTTATGCCCCTTATGCTTGATTTGTGGACAATTATACCTAATTGTGGGACATCAATAGAGAATCACTGCTTTACATTTCTTTGTTAAAACAAACTCCTTTATATTTCTTCTTCATTCTTTTTAGTCCCTCTTCAGATTGGCTTCTTTATTTTAAAACTTAAAAGTAAAATGCCAGATTTTTCAATACCAAACCTATACGTGTATTTGGAATATGAGCTCTCAGATTCTTCCTTATTTAAAACAAAATGGATTATTTCAGCTTTTACAGCTGAAGAAGGAAACAATCCCGCTGTGAACAAAGGCTCAGCTGGTTGGGTATGCTGCTTACACACTTCATAAAAACCCTGATAAAAACAGACTTTAAAGGGAACCCCATTGCTTTATTTTCTTTGTGTGTGTGTGTTTATTCGGTCTCACCAGTATTAAAAGAAGCTGAGGTGTTGTGGATGAAGTTCTTGCATTTGTCTGACATGGGCATTACATACACCTTGTATTCCTGGCCACAGCTCAGTTCTTTAATTGGACAGTTGGTGCTTTGGCTGGTGCATTCCAGCTGTGTGCCATTACTGCCAACTGCCACGGCCCTGTAGGACGTGGCCCCCGAAGCAGCCGGCCAAGACACGGTGACAGAGTTAGTGGTACAGCTGTAGTCCACTGATACTGATGAAACAGGTGTCAGCTCTGCAAGCAACGCATTAATATAATTTTATTTCAGAAAATTATATCATTTCACTGATGTTTGATGCTACATTGCCTCTAATCTGTATTTGAAGGGAAACCTCATATCTAATAGTAGAGTGCTATAAAACCCAAATAATCTTCTCACATGTCTCTTTTCCCATCAGCCTCCACCTAACCTAACAAATAGGTTTTCAGAACATCTGAATTGTCCTTGAGGATCATATTCTAAGTGTCTGAAAGGGACGCTTCAGAGAGAATGGCTGACCTAGATCCTAATCACCAAGTTATTGATATTGTGTGGCTCTGCAGACTCACTGTTGGTGGTGTATGTGTAGTCCGTGGGCTCGCTCGGCACCAAGAACATGCTGTATGAGAACACTGATATCAGATAGGTGGAGCATGGGAGGATGCCTTGAACATCCAGCTTGGTGTCTGAGACATTGTATGAAGAGGGTTGACTGCTGGGATCATCTAGGTTGCGAATCCTGACATGGTATAAAAGGACCCTATTCACAGGCTCCCACGTTATTCTTGCCGTAACCTGGTTAGTCTGTGTTGCAGTAATACCGACTGGAGGCTGCACCACTGAAAGAGAGTGGGATTTATTCAGATATGAATACTCTTAAATAGTTGACACAAATCAGTGAAATACTTTTTCTACACAAGTTTCTAATTCTTAGAGACCTTTGATTAAAAAGGGTCAAGCTACCATTTATAAATGCATAGCTTTAATGTAATTTTTCACTTTCTATGCATTTATTTTGGAATATCTGCTCCTGTCCCCCTGAAAAAGTCATGAGATTTCTTTGAACGTTCTCTTTTTTAAATTTACCAAACATTTGCAAGAGTTACCTGTTTTTCAGAGAGCGACTATAAAATACCCATCCACCCTAAAACACTTCTACATTCTAATTGAAGTTGGTCACTTACAGGTTGTGATGGTCTTCACTTTGCTTCTGCTTCCCAGGCCTGCCTGGTTAACTGTGTAGACATAGCAGTCATAGTTGGAGGAATGCTGCAGGTTTCTTACCACAGCTGTGGTGTTGGTGTATGTAAAGTTCATCACGGTTCCAGTGGTCTGAGAGTACACCTCTAGATAGTATTTCTGTGCTGAAGGCACTGTTGTCCATGTTACTTTGATTGAAGTACTTGATAGTGCTTGCCCTTCAACTATCTGTGATGTGTCAGGGACTGGTGGGAAAGAGCAGGCGAGACTATTTCACATAAACTGCTAAAGGAAGTCAACATAAAAAATGACAGTATTCTCAATCATGATCAATCAGTGTTGTTGTAAAAATGTTGGACTTACCTGTGGAAGCCAGAGTGGAATTAACACACGCCACACTGAAGAAGACAAAAGCTTTGACAGTCACATTATACTCAGTTCCTGGTTTTAGACCAAAGATGTTCCTCTCAGTCTGGGATCCGGATATGGACGTTATAATTGGTGCAGACTGTGGAGAGTTTTTCTCCCGAAGGTCCAAAACATAGTTTGTTGTTCCAGGATATTCCTTCCATTTTACCAAAATTGATGAGGCACTTGATGAACTTGCTGACACGATGTTGCATCCTGAAAGAAATGGAAATGCACTGCAATAAACTTTGACATTAAAGGTTGCACAGCAACAAATAATACAGCCACATATATGTCACACTGAACAGAAGCCAGTGTGACATCTTGAGCTTTAATGATATTTTCTATTCTATTATAGTCTAGTCATTATCATGGTCATAAGTTTAAAAATGACCAAATTATGCTAATACATAGCTCTTTTGACCTGCATAGTCACGCAAATGTCTCCATTTTCTTACCTTCTGCAATGTGAAGTATCTGTAAATAAAAACAATGAAAAATCATACAACTGTTTCAGTTTTATAGATTTTAACATAAAAAGTTATATTTAGCCGAGTTAGACTTACCAAAGCTAAAGAAAAGCATATGGCTCCCAACAATCCCATCTTTGACAATGAGAGCGGGATTAAAATTACTTTACTATACAAGGGAGTCAAATGCAAAAGGTGTGCTGGATTCTTTTGAGCTTTAACTCAGTATGCCTGAGAACCAATCAGTATTCCTCAAATAGAGGACAGGCTGTCCCTCCAACAGCCCCAGGCAGCATAAGCTGCCCTGGGAACACAGCATGAGGGAGGGATGGAGGGCGGGATGGATAAATGGATGAGAGTTTACCTGAAATGAGGATGACAGGAAGGTCATCACCCTCTCTCACTTCCTCTCTCTTTTTTCCTCTTATTCAGTCTATCAGCAGCCATAACCTCGATCCAGGCATTTTCCTTGCTGTCTATTTGTAGTATCTATTATGTTGTGTTTATTATTTGCAATATCAAACAGTCTTTTTGTTGTTCAAAGTCATTGATAAGAATTCATTTATTGTATGACATTGTGGCAAGTCTTCTGTTTTTTAAACTACAGAAAACAAAAGATTAGTTTTAGGATCTCTCAGTTCAGCCGTGTTTATTAAATCACAAGAGAAAAAATATTAATTCATCCACATAAGTCATATGTCACATGTTAACACAGCATTGTCGTACCTAATATTTGGAGCCGTAGTTTGCGACATAATGTTACTGACCTATTAAGCCTTACTGCTCATTAACCCAAGCATGATTGATTCATTTGTTCAGTTGTTTTTTTTCTTTTCTGTCGAAGTAACTGAATGTTTACACATCGTTATTCATTTAGTGGTTTCTTTTTCTTCAAGAAACAATACATGAGAGCGCGGTAAATGACCTGAACTTGGGAGGGGCTGCTGAAGCAAAGAAAAGAAATGCACCTGAAACTAAAGTCAGGAATGTAAACTTGTAAACTGGGACTTCATCTAGATGGGATGAACTTCCTAACGCACAGAGATTTACTAACTTGAGTAATTCATAAACTGAATTTTTGCAGGTGTTTAGTACAAACAAAAAGTGAAGCTGATTTCTTCCTAGATATCTTAATCCCAGAGCTGACATTATGTAGGCTACATGCTGGGCTGAAAAAGATCTTTGTCACACTTGAATAAAGGCCTATGGTTCCTCCTCGTGTATTACAAAAAAGGAAGTCAGTGTGAAAATGGATATGGGCTAGAATACTGTGAGGAAACTTTAGATGTTCTTAGGCAAAAGAGCAATTATGAACAAATGATGTGAACATCTTGATATTTTAGCTGTGATATTGTCCTGAGGAATACAATATTACAGGTCGGTGTTAAGGATCCTGTGTTGCAACTTCCCAAAAATCGGCCTCCATAAAATGACATTACAACACAGAAGGGTTGGGTTGTTTCTGCCTCTGGCTTCTCACCAAGCGGTGATCTCCAGTGGTTAAAAATGAATCCATTGACCAGATAACAAAAACTGCAGATCCTTGAATGGCCACTTCAGTTTAAAAGCAAGTCAATGCTAATTCACGCCCATGTTAAAATGCACAACTTTAGAACAGAAATAAACATGTTTACAGCCTGATGCTGGAAATGTTTTTTCTCTTCACTCCAAAACAGTAGCCCACAAAGCAACTTCTGACATCACAACAGCTACGCTCATCTTTATATAAAGTTTGCTTTACACTGTAAGGAACCTAGAGGTGAATTAATGACAGCTGCATTCAAATCAGCGACAATATTATGCATGAAAGCTGCTTGGTAGGATACATATATTCAATCTCTGATTTCCCTAGGGCGTCTCAAAGTTAGGTGCTTGCTCTTTTGGTGTCACGGTTCTGGGTCCGTTGGACCCAGTATTTTGAGTTTATGATGTTTTGGTTTAATTTTGCATCATGGATTGTTTTCTTGTTCTCTTGTTGTGGTCGTGATGATTATTATTAGAGTTTCATATTTCTGTTATCCATGTTTTAGGAATTGTGGTTTCATGTATAGTTCAGTTCCATGTGTCATTTTCTGTCTCTCTGTGTTGAGTCCGTGTCTCTGAGTTGTAATTCATGTTTCCTGTTTTATTGTGAAAGTCTTTGTCTTATGTTAGTGTGTGCGGCTTTGTTCCCCCTGTCTCGTTAGCCCTGATCTCTCCCAGCTGTGTCTCCCTCCTGTTGCCGATTCCCCCGTTACTACCCTGTGTATATAAGCCCTGTGTTTTCCCATGCTCGGTGTTGCGTCGTACCCTCAGATCCTGCCTGTGTGGTCCAGTTAGTCTGTTCATGTCTGGTTTCTGTTTTATTGGTGCCAGCAATAAAGCTGTGGTTTTGAGTTTCAAGTTAGTGTTTGAGTTCTGCACTTGGATCCACATTCTCCACCTGCCCGCACACAGAGCCCTGACATTTGGTGGGCATAGGTCTCCTGCAGGGAGGGTGAATGACCAGAGTAAAAACATGAAATGGTAAATGGTAAACCCCAACATTTTATTGCAGTTTAGCTAACATTTTTAAAACACACATTATGTGAAAAATGGAAAACTTTTTTCAGACAGACATTTTATTTTCTCTGTTTCTACAAATCTGAAGGCCACTGCTTCTTCTGCAGAAAATAACAGTATTTCTTTACAATATAAAACACTTTCATGAGCAGTAGTGTACAAAACACTGTAGTTTTACTGTGAATGTAATGGTTTATAGGAGCACTTTGCAGTTTTCCAACCTCACTTTTTATGGTTACACAAATAAGCAGCCACCTATCTGGTGAAGTGAGTCATATTAAAATGAGACATTGCTTTGTTGAAAGAAGTATAAGTGAAAATGGTGCAGATGATGTTGAAGGAAATGCTGCTTTTAATCAAGTAATATTAGAGTTTAAGGTAGTCATCATCATCATCTATTCAGTATAACATACAGTGTACCCTAGACAATATAATAGTGGTTATATTAGTGATGTTATGCACATGCTAAAATAAAAATATATAGAAAAAATTCACACTGATTTCAGTTAGTGCGTAATTGCATTTTTTCATAATTTATCGTGTTATATCTGTATGATGGTGATAACAATAATAATAATGAATTATTATGTTAATCAATAACAGTTCATTTTTCTTTCACGTCAGGTTCTTATGCTCACTGCTAGGTGTTAACATGTCATCCCAGCACCTTAACCAACTCATGTTTAAATAATAATCACATTTCTTTACATTTTTGTCAAGCATAATGTCTAAAACAAGAACATAAGAACATGTTGACAAGAAATTAACCATAACTATGTGCATACTGGAGAAATGCTGTGAATCAAAAGAAGAAACTTAGAATAATGCATTTAAAATTCTCATCACTGAAGGATTTGAGTTAGAGTAGAGTTCAAGTATTTTCTGCAAAATAAGTGATCAAAGCTGTTGACTTTTTGTAATAAATAAAGAAATAAACTTGATAAATACAACCTGTAAGGATGAAATGTAATTATTTGTAAATTGCACAATGGAAGGGACATAGCAGAAGAAGCTATAGAACCACTGCCCTACTATGATGAAGGCCATTGTTCAGACATCTGTTGGAAGTTTCACAGCATTATGGAAATATGTTTTTCAGTCTGGTACTTTCTCCAGGTATTCATCCACAGTTTAATTACACTGCACCTAATACAGGAAATGGCACAGTTTGGCACAAAGTAAGACACAAAGGCATACTTTAATGAACAATATAGAAGAGAGAGGCATACTTTTCCACACCCAAAATGTAGTTCTTTCTGATGTGGAAGTTAGATGAAAAGTTGTTGTAATCATTGACACCACTTTTACTTTACTAACAGAATAAACTCAAATGTTAAGTACATCCATACGCGAAAATAAAAGAGGTTCCTAAATAGGTTCTGGGATGCTTTTTAAGAAGGTTGCCACGTGGCAGGATTTGTTTCTAGAAAGACTTTGGTTGCAGTTGAGCAGAATTGAAAGTGAAGATGGTCTTTAGCAACAGTTGCCAAGTTTTAGCTTTATACTGACAAAGGGTTGGAAAACTGCCACGGTGGCTCGTGTAACAACTGCTTCCATACATCGTGGAAAACTGCTTGTTAAATTCACAAAGAGCAGTAAATGTCAAAGCCACAGAAGCAGCACAGGTCAGCTGAGCAACGCCTATAAACGGAGAAGAATCTACAGGAGCTCACAAATGTAATGATTACTTGAATGATTCCTGAGTAATGTCCTGTTTGCAGCCCTGCACTGGAACTCAGGGTTCCCCTGACTACTAAATGTCTCTTTAACCTCATGAGACATAATCTGATGAAATGTTATACTGTGACAAAATATGGTTTCACGGTCACCATCACGGCATGAAGTTAGCCTAGGTTGAGAAAGCCTCAACAGGTTTGAGGACACACAGAAAAAAATTTCCCTTCATGTTTTGAGTGCTTTGAGAAATGAATGTTAATGTGGTGGGTTTTTTTATTATGTGCGTGCTTTTTGCAAGGAAATTATACATCTCAATTTGGTGTTTGTTACACAAGCTGCGAAGATCTAGATGTCTCGACAAAATGCCTTTTGCCAGAGTCATGGCTCATGTTTTACTATTCAATGCCAACTATTCCCTACAGAGAGTTACAGTTTCCTTACTGATAACCAGCACTGTTCACAGTACGCTGAACATAATACCAGAGCCATTTGTGATTTCAAAGACTTCAGCCAAGTGAAACTTGCACTATGAATAAGTCCATGGCAACCAATGTTTCTGGGAGGAGCGCCGTGCAAAGCTGCAGAGGTGCAGCTCCCATATGGAAAAGATATATATAAATCTTATAAAGTTTGTATCTGTCTTGTGTGAAACTTGTATGAAAAGCATAAAGGGTGAAAACAGATATAAGATCCCTTGAATAATTATATAATGAAACTTGTATGTTTTGGATACTTACTAAAAAAATATATGAAAGTAATGAGAAAGTGGCCACTTTCATGAGTAAATCATATAAGTTTTTACTATTTCTTTTCCATATGGGCTGTCTCATGTAAAGGCACGTTGTAGGGTGTTTAATTAATCTGAGCTCTCTTCTCTGTGTGTTCTTCTGCGATACTGGTGATTAAAAATATGTGAACACCATAATATTGAACTGCAGCAATGAATTTCTTCTAACTCACTGTAATTGTGGGTTTAACATCAAATATAGCTTCCCTCATTGTTAAAGTCAGTCTGCATACTGATGACGTTCAGCTTTACATTTCAGGTAATTGCATCTCTGCTGGAAACAAAAATCTTTAACAGAAATAAGAGATGTTCTAATAATGAGTAATTTTCCAATCATTGGTATTTGGTAGAAAGAAGGAATGATGTGTATTAACAAATGAGAGGTAATCATTTTGGCTTCCAGTTTGAGTGAATATGGTACTGAGTAAAGGTGTTTTGCATTGATAACCAACAGCATGAATATCAGTTTTGTTAAAGAACTTTAATTCAGTTTTATTAGAACTAGATTCACTATTGACATGGAATAAATAGAATACAACATGTTGTCACTGAGAAGATATTTCTTGCATAATTATTACCATAGAATTACACAAGAACTAATTATTTACTCTCAAATGCAAATTGATGCTGGAAACCACCTATCTGCAGTAAGCTCATTTTTACACACATGCTGCACAAAATTAAAATTTAATTCTCATAATCATAAATAGCACAAAGAGAATTTAAAGCAAACAGGCAGATCAGGAAAAGATTCACAGAGCGGTGTCTTCATTAGCACTTCATCACCAACATGCCTCCTGCCTGGGTTTAAACTTTAAAAAAGAGAAGAGGTCTCTCCCATGTTCACAAGCAGCTGCTACAGCAGGTAGCTACACCTGTGTGGTTACGCAGATTTTTCCACCACATGCCCTTTCTGATATATTTTGAGCAGAACACACAGAAAGAACTGCTGTTACACTTGTTTTTTCATTCAACACATGAAAATCATTTAACAAAACCATTTCTCATTTTCTTGCTCCATGACTGATTCCTGGTTGACATTTGTTCCTTTAGGAGCACGACTTTCTTCCTGTGGTGTATTAGCGTATGATGAATATGTTGTGTAATATCTTCTGTGGAAGCAAAACATCAAGACACATCAACATTGTATTCAGTTTGCGGTATTTTTAGTTTTTTTTGTTTCTTTATTGTAAGTCACTCATGTGCACATATAGGTACACATGTCAGTGTGGCCAACACAGAATTACAAACTGTGTTTCATCGTTGTGCAAAGAAAAATGACAAAACAAAACATAGCAGAAATTTGCAGATACTAGCTAAAATCATTTGCCATATTTTTAAAACTTAAATTTAAAAAAGCACAAAGGAATTACAGAGTCTCTATCTTCACCAAATGGGGGGGGGGGGGGTTTTCTGTTTATTCAAGCACAAAGCTACATGTCAGATATAATACATTCACTTACCATGTGCTTTTCTTTTCTTTAAATCACTGCGGAGGAGAAGAGTGAAGTGATTTAGAAAATAATACCATAATGCTATTAAAGTGTGATTTTAATAATTTCCCTTAAGGGTGCTAAGTAGTGTTGATCTGTATTAAGTCTGTGCATAATAGCACCGTTCTAGCATAAAGGGACAACTGGCTTTTCTTTTATGAGGTATTCTTTTATGAATAGCTTTTTGGTCACTGAAGTTATTTATCAGCTCATTGTGGATGTATTTGATGTGTTTATAAATACTGCAGTTTTACGTGAATTTATGCATGTGGGCACTGACCCCTGATAAAAATGTTGAACTTACCTGTGGAAGCCAGGGTTGAATTCACACACGCCACACTGAAGAAGACAAAAGCTTTGACAGTCACATTATACTCAGTTCCTGGTTTTAGACCATAGACGTTCCTTTCAGTCTGGTGTCCGAATATGGGCGCTGTAATCGGTGCAGACTGCGGAGAGTTTTTCTCTCGAAGCTCCAAAATATAACTGGTCGCTCCAGCGTGCTTTTCCCATTTTACTAGAATTGATGATGCATTTGAGGCACTTGCTGACAAGATTTTGCACCCTGGAATAAATGGAAGCACATGCAGTAAGCTTTGTTATTAAAGGTTGTACAGGAGCAAATAATGCAGCTATACACAAAAAAAAGTTTGTTATTATTTGAATCCATCTGTAGTGCTTTTTTATTCACAATCATGCCTTTGTATTTAAAAAATGGATAGATTATTTAAATGACATTTTTTTCATTTTCTTACCTTCTGCACCTTCATGTGTCTGCAAATAAAAACAATAGAACATTATTTTTCTTTGGTTATTGATAAATATTGATCATTTGATAAATTTCAACAAGTTTAAAAGTTGTATTTACCTGAGTTAGAGTTATCAAAGCTAAAGAAAAGCCTATGGCTCCCAACAACCCCATCTTTAACAATGAGAGCGGGATTAAAATTAGTTTACTATATAAGGGAGTCAAATACAAAACGTTTGCTGGATTCTTTTAAGCTTTGGTCCACTCAACCTGAGAACCAATCAGTATTCCCTAAATGGGGGCAGGCTGCCCCTCCAGCAGCCCCAGGCAACCAGAGATGCCCTGAATCAACAAAAAGAGGGATGGAGGGAAGTTTTCTCTGTTTTCAATGTAAAACGTGGCAGCAGTTTTTCAGCAGGAATAATGTCTGGTGTTTGGGAACTATTTGTGTAATTTGAGACTTTGAAAACTTTTTTCAATGCATTATATAAAGCCAGTGTATCTTTCCCGGTATTACTGAGCTTGACCTAATAAAAAACCTCAAGGTTTGACATTTGAAACAGGTGGCAACTGGCAGAGCTGAAAAATGAAGCCAATGTGGGAGTGACACAAACTCTAGTTGTCTAGTTGAGGCTGGTTGCAAAAAAGGAAAGACCACAAACTCCTACATCACAAGGACATTCTGATTAATGTCTTTTATACTCTGAAGTTAAAAAACAATCCCTATATTTACAGCTACTGTATGTTATGTATGATTGTCCATTTATGTTTGACTCTCTGGAGATAGGGGAGTGTGAAAACCAAAAGATGTTACAGGCCAAATTTCTGATTTTAGAGACCTCTGTTTATGGGAGAGCTGGAGGCAGTGGCACAGAGCTCTGGGACCTCTTCATAAATTGCTTTCTCTGCAACTTGGTTATCCGATTTTCTAGTTCACTTACAGTGTCAGAACTTTATAAATGTATTGATAAATATATCTATAACTTGTAACATTTTAGTCCAGTCTAACATATTACCTGCATGTAAGTCCAGACTTCAAACATGTCACCCAACGTGATCAGATTTGATTAAATTTCAAATGTAACACAAAGATGAAGATGATGCTGTTTGCCTTACCAAATATAACATTCTCATCAGAGAGCCAAGTGTTCACTGATGTGTAATCAGTTTGAAGAAAATACAGTTGATCTTGAAGAAGGGAAAGTTTCAGAAACAACAAAACAGCTTCTAACAGAATTAACCCTTTAAAGCCAAATGTATCGTTGATACATGAGGTTATGAGTGTTTGAGACTTCTACATCATCAGTTTAATGTATTGAAATTCACTTAAACAAGCTTTCTTGCCCATTCTCATGCTTGGTTTGAATGTCAGCAGGACAGGCTGAATATAGTAACTGCTGCCATGTGACTGTTAAACAGATCTAACTAACCAAGCATTATCAGCATCCTGATTTACAGATCACATATCTACATCCAAAACAAAACACTATATGATGATGATGCTGGGAGTTCTTTATTACCAGGAATTTCCATCACTTTGAGACAATGACACGTACTGAAAGCAGTTCATTACATTCTAACAATATAAAACAGAGAACTGTTGTTTTAAAAGGGAAAAAAATCGTGTATTTAAAGATGAATATATCAGTTCGTGTTCCTTGATTGTCAGGAGGACAATGAGCTACACATTTATTGTGCTTCAGTCATCTCTATGACAAATTTCTTGAACTGAAGAAGAAAAATCCATCATATGTAGTTTGAATTAGCTATTCAAGCATGGTAAATGTTTTACTATCAACTATCAATTGCAATTTTTAACAGTTTAAAAAAAAAATCTTTTTCCTATTAAATCCAGTAATTTGTGGTTAAAATTAATTTAGAATTTCCCCAATTTAACATAACTTTAGTTACTTTAACTTTAATGTGTGATTTTCACAGATCACAGATTTGAATCTTAAATGTTGGAGCAGACTGTGGGTTTGCTTTCCTATGCCACATAAAAATCATCAAACATTATACCAACATGTTTCATGGCTAAACATTTGTGGTTGTTTCTCTATATATTTATGAGGCTGGGATCATTCCGGTGAGGATGGGGTGATGGATGAGGAAGAGGAGGATGAACATGTTTTCTGTCGAGGAAAAAGATCAAAACCCATGAAAACTGAATACTGACCTGCAATATTTGTGCTCATTGGTTTAATGTGCTCAAATCTGATGACAACAATGTCAAGTGTCGCTGTGTTTTTTGTAGCCAGAAGATAGACATTAATATACACAAGACGGTAGAGACAAAAGATGGTCAATTATTTTAACTGTCATTAAAAATGTTATCATAGATTCAAGACATAGACCGTTCCACAGTTTAGCACCATAAAAACAGAAAGTGAACTCCGATACTTGTATGTGGCATTTATGGTACATTTTTTTTAAAAAGGAGTGGTGCTGACAAAGTTTCAGATGGAAGACTTTTGAATCTTATCTTAATAATTTCCATCTTTTTATATTTCATACCTTTTGTGTAGTTTTTTTTCTGCATGATACATGTGTAAAATTACAGAAAAGGTTCTGGGAACTCAAACATAACATCAAAACATCAAACTTAATTCAGAGAAAATGTCCTTTTTTATTTTTTATTTTTACCCATATGTTGATCTATAACAGTTAGACTTTAGTGTAGTATAAATGTCTGTGGGTATCAGGGATCTTTATCACCAGGAAAAGCTAAAAATTCCTCCTTCAAATTTTCCAAAGCTGTCCAGTGCACCAGATTGAAGTCTTTACTGATTCGAGCCCTCGGGCTATATTTTTGACACCACTGCTATAGCTTATATGCGCTCTCTTTAGCCAGCTGCTTACCATTTGTTGCTAAACATGCTAGTCCACGCTTCTCTTCCCTCTGTAAATAACTGATGGAGAAGAGATTGAAGCATATTTAGAAAAAAAATGCATGCATTTTTTTTTTTTTACAATCTAATGCAATCCAAAATAACATTTTTTGAATCCAAATTCAAAAAAATCTAGAAAGATGGCAAACTTACCTGTGCCAATGTTGTCTCCTAAACAGGTGACTAAAAGAGCAGAAACAGAAAAGTCTAAATCTGAGGTACTTTTTTTTCTAATCACAGTTACTGATTCATGTTTATATAAAACTTTACCCTGACGAAACATGGAAGTAATGAGAAAAATGTGTGAAAGCGATCGCTATAATAATATAATCAATGGAAAATAAAATACACACAAAGTCAAATTTTATACAATTTCACTTTGAATTACCCGAGTACAGTCTCTCCGGGCAGAATTGGACTTTGCTGCCCTCTTGTGTGAGTGGAGCGACCACTACATGATAGACGTCCCCGCACTGGACGCTGCCGAAGTCACAGCTGTTGTCTCCAGGAGCTGCGGTGCAGTTGTAGTTGCTGTTGCTCCCCACCATCTCTGCGATGGAGCTGTGGTTGCTCCCAGTGCTGCGCCAGTAAACCCGCAGAGAGTTACTGGACGTGCTGTATAATTTGACACCAGACTGACAGCAGGGACCTGCGACAAAGACATGTTAATGAAGTGATGCATGTCTTCTGACTAGAATACTACTTTGCAATTAAAGGCTGAAGAAAAACAGATTACTATGACTGTAACAGCTTTGGTTTTGCTCTTTTATCGGTAGGCATATCTTCTGTTTGTATACACTTATCTTGATACTTTTAAAAAATTTCCACAATTCCTCGTAAGTTTTTACTTCAATACATAAAATAAAGGCCTTTAAGTCATAAATTAGTTTTTTTACGTGACTTACTACGCTCCTTTGCACCTCCATATTTTTAGTCTTATACTCTGTTTTAGTAATTTTGCATGATTCACATGATCCTCAGTTCATCCTCTCTCTAAAAGAGTTGTTTTAACTTTTCTCCTTTGATGGCAACCCTCTTTTTAAGCCAGCCGTCTTTGGATTGGCTGTCCTTGGTAAACAGAAGGTTTGATCAGCAGGTGGCTGGGGGTTGTGACCAAAGCCATTAGAGGAGTCTGATGCCTTATCCTTTGGGTCATTGCATGATATGCACGTAAATTGCCATGATTATTTAAAACTATGTACATATTTCAAACGAGTAACCAAAGTAAAACCACAATAGATGTGTGCATGTTTTAATAAACTTGTCAGAGCTCTCTGACAGATCATTTTAGCCTTTAAATTTGTCCACACCTCTTCTGTTTTATGTTTTCTTTTATCTTTCACTGACCACTCTTTGTTACTTATTGTCACGGTTTATTAGAAGACATCACTCACTTGATGAGAAACCCTGATAGGTGCAGTTGGACCTGCGTCCGTTATGGCTGATTGCCTCCATGGTGACAGTGTAGTTGGTGCTGCAGGTGATGCATCCCATGAGGCAGTGGGAGTCCTGGGTATGGCAGCGGGCATGACCGCATGATGATGTCAGAGTGGCGATGAACAAGCGTGCCCCTTTGGCGTGAGACCACGACACGTTGGTGATTGCCTGGGTCACCTGATCCACCGTCAGATTCACTGGGCAACACGGTTCTGCGATAGAAGATGAGGTGTGGGAAATAGTTATAACATATCAATTAATGTACAGTTCAGTATATTTTTATATTGCAGCTAGGCAAAAGTGTCTAAATATAATTCTTGTAAACTAGAAAAATTGATGTAAAGATGGGCAAAGTGTTTAATTGAACATAAACTCTTTTAGGTCCCGTATAATTACCTGGAATAAAGTCACATATGAAGTTATGCAAAGTTGTAAAGTTAAGCAAGAAAGGTCAGGAAGCAGCACTGACCGTTCGTGAGCGACAGCATTCGACTGCTCACCTGTTTCTAGAAACTCAGAGTAGCTGGGTAAACTCGGACCAGCTGTGCTGGTTGCTTCGACGCTTACTTCATAGGTGGAGCCACAGGAAAGGTCAGTGATGTCACAGCTGCTTTTATTGGTGCTACAGATGTGTTTGTCATCATCTCCATTTGCGCTTACAGTGTAATTAGCAGCCCTGTTATTTGCTGTCCAGCTGACTGTGACGCAGGAGGAGTTCTTTGGATTGAGCATCACATTGTTTGGCATGCAGGGAGCTTCGAGAATGGAGAGAAGGCTGAGTTAATGGTGTCCACGTTGTTTAAGGACCCCTCAAAATTATGAGGAGACATCTTTTTTTTAGATATTGTGGACTTTTTCTCCTTGGATATGTTTTTATACCCTTATTTATATACACAAGTTTTCTACCTGTGTCTTTGGTGTGAGCTTTACAAGCAAGGTTGCAACCGCTCACATCATTGCAGGGAATCACCACCACACTGTAGGCAGTGTCACAGCTGAGGCCAGAGAGGACGCACACCGGTGCGGTGTCATTACAGAGGATGACCTCTGAACTGTGTGCAGCCCGGGTCTCGTACAGCACTGCCCCCCGTGAGGGCATCCATCTGATGTCCAGAGTGTCAGTGCTCACCGCTGACACTGACACATCCTCTGGGCAACACACCACTAAAAGAAGTTTATGAATGATCAGAGAGTGAAGAAAATGCATCTCATCGTGACTAAAAAGTATAATTTTCTGCTGCTACTTACAAGTGGTGTAGTTGAGAACTTGTCCTTGAGGACTGCTGCCAGCGTGGTTGAAGGCCAGCACAGACAGGAGGTATGTTTGCCCACACGGGCAGTGAAAGGTACAGTTGTTGCTGGTGGTGTTGCAGGTTTCCACACTGCTGCCAGCTGTCTCGATAAGGGCCATGTAGCTGTCAGCATGAGCCACGGTTTTCCACGTTAGAGTGCAGTTGCCTTCTGAAGACTCCACTAGTGCCAAAGACTCAGGTGGGCAGGGGACTGCAGCACAAGACGGCAGGGAATTTAGTCACAGTCACACACTCATAGAGTCAGGTAGGGGTTCGGTGTAGAACACAAAAAACTTGTGTGTCATATTTTATAGCATGTTTTGCATTGTAGTTATTAAAAGTTTGAAGATTTTTAATGAATAAATTGTTTTCTTTAAGATATATAAACAGTGTGATATAAAAAAAATGTTGAAATTGTTTTATCTGCTTATGAGTTTTAAAATGTTGTGGTTTTAAAGGGTCAGAGTTCAGTATTGCTACCATTGGTCCATAGTTACCCTTAGTGGTCATTAATTTTACAGGATACATTCAACTTTTGTAATGTGGAATTAAATTTGGGTGTTTTTCATGTCATATGGAATATAAATCTTAATTTAAATCAATGCATTAGAAACAATACAAGTTTCTGCATTCGGCTTCATACCCGGAAGGTAATTCCAGTATTTTTAAAAAACATTATGTGGATGACACATTCATATCTCTTCTACTCACAGGTGATGAAGACTGCAGGGCTAGATGGATAGCTGGGCCCAGCCTCATTTGAGGCAGTGACTTGGATGGTGTGTACCTCTCCACACCCCACTACTGAGAGGGTGCAGGAGCTGGATGTGGTCTTACACATTAAGTTTAGGTCACTCATCACATTGTACTCAATGGGTCCATAGACCTCCTGGTCTGGCTCCCAAGACACCAACAGTCCAGCCACACTGCCATTCATCACCACAGACACATTGACAGACGCTGGGGTCCGAGGTCCTGTTAGATGACAAAAAATAAAAACAAAACCAGCGAAGGACTAAACTGGAGTAGACACGGGAACCAGTGTGATATAACTGCATTTGGTTATTTTTGAATGCATGCTTTTATTTGTTGTAATTAAGTGGAAAATTTTGCTTTTTTACTTCATTATATTTTTCAAATGTCTACTAAAACAGGAAGTTTTCAAGGTTCTAAGTTTAGAAAGCAAGTATTTCATACTTGTTGTGCTCCTATATTTTAAGCAGCATGTTCATTAACCCTTATGGATAATTTGCCACAGTAAGACTCCTCAGAATTATAATACTGTGTGTGTTTTGGTGGCTTTACTGCTTTGCAGCATTGACCCTAGATCATGGTTAAGCATTCTTCATGCTGTCCAGGGCTCTTACTGAATAACACTCTGTATGCTAGAGTAAACACAAAGTGTACAGTCACAAACAGACAACTGTCTCAGTGCCTGCTTACGTGTAGCCTGTTTAATGTTCGAGCTGTCTCCCTTTCGACCTTCAAGATCCCAAGCAAAACAAGTTATGACGTAGAGTGAGCCAGCATCCAAGCCGGAGAAGGTCAAACTGGTGTTGGAGGTGTTGTACACGCCCATGCTTATGTTTGAATCAAGCTTGCATATGGACACGGTGTATTGGACGGCATGAGCAACTGGATCCCAGGATAGAACGATGCTGCTGTTGCTCGTAGAGGAGGACGCAAGCTGAGGAGGAGCCAAAACTGTGAAAGACAAGATTAGACTGTTTTATATGTAGTAACTGGTGTGGGGGATGAATACTGTAGCACATTACTGAAAGTCCAAAAGTTTAATCCAAGACTATGTGAAGGAAGTCAGTGTAACGTCAACTTAATAGTGGGTGCAACATTTAGAGCTCTTGCCAGTTGTTACATATTCAGACTGTGCGCTTATGTTATTTTCTTTGATCATTTTAGGTGAAGCAGAGCTTCAGAGTTTGATTGTGTTCACGTTCAAGAATCAGTTTGAAAGTTGCTTAGTATTAAAGCGTGAAAGGTTCAAGTAATTGTATGTTATCGATGAAAACTGTACTAATACTAATATATTAAGCAAGTAATCAGTATTATTAATAGATAAACTCTGTATTACTTTGGTAATAGTCACATAACTTTGTCTTCATTTCTGTTTCAAGTTAATCAAGTTTGCATAAAAGAAAAAGTTTAGAGGACATTTCTCTGAATTATTAAAAAATGATTGTCACAAAGTGACTGGATTAGTTGAACAGGTGCAATCTTAAGAAATTTTTAAACAAGACCTGTTGACTGGTGCAAGATCAGTAAACTCATTGCACCGCTGAGAGGCTACAGCTGCAAGTTCATGTTTCATGTTCGTGAGAACATAGAGCTGGTAACCCTTTACTCAGGAAGAGTTCAGCTCTTTATGTTTGACATAGAGGGGTCAGGTATGGTTACCACCGATGCCAGAGAGGCCCGTAGGGTTGAAGATGAGTGTGTATACTGTACCTTTCACTTGTACAATTGAATATAGTGGTTGTGCTGTTTAGACAATAAAACAGATCAAGTGACCTCTGCAGGGCATGGGGTGTGAGACCCATTTCACACGAGTAATTTGAAAATCCCACCTGTCTTTCCAGTTACAGGAATTGAGGGCTGGCTGCGGCCTGCGGTGTTCACAGCCATGATGCTGAGCGAGTACTCAGTGTACGGCACAAGGGACTCAATCTCAGCTGGAGAGGAGGATGCTGCAACCTCTCTGAAGAAGCCATTGCTGTTCTCGACACGTATGATGTAATGAGACACCCCGTTTCTCAAGTTAAACTCCACTGTCAAGGTTGTGCTATCCAGTGACTTCACTGTCAGAATGGGCTCCATCATATCAGGGGCTGAAAGAGGCACAAACAATTCACAACAGGGATGGTATCAAGTCCACTCTTAAGTTAATTTTTACTGTATGTGTCTGCGTGCTGAACTTTAGATTTAAGTGGTTTAATTAAGAATCAGAATCAGAAAGGGTTTTATTGCCAAATATTGAGCAGGTTTACAACATTAGGAAATTGCTGTGGTGCTTCAGTGTAAACATACTGTCATAAATTACGCTTAAATAGACATGAAAAAAATAAAAATAAGAATAAGAATTAAAAGTGCTACGTAGAAAGATATATACATGAGTGCAGGTGGTGATCAGTGCCAAAGTGGTTTTTTAATTAAAAAAGCAACCAAAACTACCCCATACTTTATCGTCTGTGAATCTCCCCTGGTACATTTACTGAACATAACTATAAATCACATGTTTATTACTAGTGATGTCTCACGTGATACTAGTGATGCTAGCCTGAAAAATGGCAGTAATACTAGCAGTAAAACTGCCAACAGATCTAGATAGCTATATTTGCATTGCAAAATTACTTATTTTTATGGTTCCGGCATAGCTTTTTGCCGTACATAATTTTATTTAGATCAGTGATCAGTGTGCCTAAACATGGCAGCTTTACAAACATTCTAACACAGAGGTGGGCAATCTCAGTCCACGAGGGCCGGTGTGCCTGCAGGTTTTAGATGTATCCTCGAACCAACACAGCTGATTTAAATGGCTAAATTAGCTCCTCAACATGTGCTGAAGTTCTCCAGAGGCCTGGTAACGAACTAATCATGTGATTCGGGTGTGTTGACCCAAGGTGAGATCTAAAACCTGCAGGGACACCGGCCCTCGTGGACTGAGATTGCCCACCCCTGTTCTAACCCATTGAGCTTCACAGGCTATTCTTTGAAATTTACTACTCAAATAACATTAATTGGGAAACTGTAAGTTCAAAATTAACAACATTGAACTCTATGGAGAACGGACACTTAAAGACACTGTGTAATAAAAGTCTAATAATAGGTATTACCAGTCGAGCAGGAAGTTTGAAAAACTTAAGAAACACTGGAAAGTTTACTTCCTAAATGACATCCTTTTCATAATGAATCAGTTCTATTTTTTCCATTCAAATTACAAGCTACAATCTTAACACTCTTATGCGATGCAACAGAAATGAAGCTTGCTACAAATACTGTAGGATTTCATTGTGGTATACATTGGGTTCATCAGCTGCTGTAGCGTGTTCTCCAAACTTTAAAAAGGTACTGGTTGCATTTCTATGCAACAGCTACACAGCCTGGACCCTCTAGAAATGAACAACTTATTAGGACAAAGTCATGTTCAATAAAATTAATTTAAAAACGTTTTGTTTTAGAAATAAATAGTGAAGGACAACACAAGACTGTATACTTCATATCTTAAACAGCATGAGCATGGACTGAAGTGCATGAAGTCTCACCTGTTGATGATTCAACTGATGCAGTGCTGAGTTTTTGGGAACCACTCATTGCTTCAACTACGAAGTTATACATGACGTTTGGAGGCAGCGAGGTAACAGAGCCCATCACTGTGTTTGGACCAAATGATGCAAAAGCGACAAGTTCGCTCTGTGATTTTACAGTGATCTGGTATGAAGTGGCTCCAGAGTACCTGGTCCATCTGAGAGTCACAGTCTTTGATGTTGCAGAGAACACAGACACTTTAAAATCTAATGAAGGTAGAGCAAAAATCATTATAAGACACATCTGGCACCCTGAGAAAAAGATTCTTTCAGACAAGTCAAGTTTTTTTTCTTGTTCTGTGATAAACCGCCAACAGTTGAATATAGTAAAAGACAACATACAGTACCTGATTGGGCTGCAGCCTGCAAATTAAGATAAAATATATGTATTAAGTGTTCTGATCAATTTCCTATAACAGTTATCTCCTCACTATTTATTACAATACCTGTGAGCACATGCCCAGTAATACAAAAATCTCCAGCCACTTCATAGCACCAGTTTTTCTGGTTTGTGTCTTCTCTCCTTCTCTTGATAGCTTCTCTTTGATTCTTAAAAACACTTCTCTCTAGTGGTTTGATCTTTTCTTAAACATCTATCAGCTGAAATACCTGCAGCAAGCCCCTCCCACTGGGGGGGTTAAATGTCTTTTTATAATGAAGCAGGGAGATGGGGCCGGTGTAGGTTGAATGCCATGGAAAAAACCTACCTTTGAAAGCATCATGTTCTGCACTCAAGGATATATCCACTAAATGTGACATGGACATAATTACTGTCTGGAGGCCTCAGAGCCACCTCTTTGACAGTAACATAGATAGATAGATAGATAGATAGATAGATAGATAGATAGATAGATAGATAGATAGATAGATAGATAGATAGATAGATAGATAGATAGATAGATAGATAGATAGATAGATAGATAGATAGATAGATGTCTTGTGCGCTTCATCACTAAAAAACTACAGCTCACTGTCGCACACTTGGTGACGCGAATGACGTCAGAGTTTGTCTTCGTGAATTTCTCGAAGGGAAGCGGCGCAGTGGGGGAAAAAAACAAGATGGCAACGGGCTCAGATCACGGGCTGAAAAGAATAGTTTGGAAAAGTAAGTTTACTCCAACAGGAGAGTATTTCCTGCTCTTGAAAAATAGCACAACGGCGTTTGTTTAGCACGTGAACTGTGAGCTGTTTTAGCTAACCTCTTCCTGCGCATCTTTAGCTTTTGGAATAACGGCGAACATTTTCATTCAGCTGTTCCCTTTGAGCGGAAAATTACAAATTTACGAAACGCAGTAGAACCGATAGAGGAAAAAGCCGCAGACGCAACTTGACCTAACACTTGGCCCGGTCAGAACATAACGACTTTTTTAGGCTACTTGTTTGTAGCAGTAGCCATGGGTGAGGTCACTGTACGTCTGCAACCGCACCTCGTTTATGCAGCGGGATTGCTACAAGTCTGGCGTATTATTTGTATCCTTATCCTGATGTCTTGCCTTCCTCTTGTTGGCTGTGGTTAGGTTATGTCACCAAGAAGGCTGGTTTGTGTTGCCGTTAAAATGAGGGTCAAACAAGCAGCTAAGACTAATGCAGCCCAGTAGAACAGCGGTAATGAAGTTTTGTTGCTGCTGACATGTGTTAGAACTCTGTCAGACTGGTGACCTGTACCCCACCTTTCGCCCTGTGACAGCTGGGATAGATGTATGGATGATTCAAGTTTACGCACTACAGGCTACAAAATGACCATAAGGTCGCTGAACAGTTGTCCCTAAATTAATGAGAGTGCTATCACTCAGGTTTGCACAATAGCAGGCTAATAATCAAGTAACAGAGTTAGACAGAAATAGCCTTTGTTCTTAATACTCCACTCATGAAAGCTGACATAACCTTGGCAGTACGTAAATACTTTAGTTGGTTCAAAGGTCATTCCTTCTTAATTAATCAATTTTTTTAAACTGCCGAAACCCCCCCCCCAACTAAGTTTAAGTTTACTACTTAAGATAAAATATGTAAAACTCCAGGACCTCACTGTTATCTCACAAAAAAAAAAAAAAAGTGACGGGATCTGAGTTTTTCTGGCACTTTTTTTTTTGAGGAGCTGTTTTAAAATTCCATTATCTAGAAAACTACTAGTACCACACCCTTTCACGCTCACGTGGTATGACCCAAACACATATGAAAAATCAATTGTACCAAGACTCTGAAATATTACGAAACACAACTGCATAACTTTTATACATTAGGCTATAAACGTTCTAATATGTTTTAATTTTATGCATAAGTAGCGAGATAATGGATATTTGCAGTTCTGATTACATCACTTTCTGTTTTGCACACTTGAACTAAGAGGTAGCTTAAACAGTGACATCATGAACGATAATTTGTTTTCAGATTATTGTTGTGTTTACATGTTGTCATGTTATGTGCTCCTTACAGGAATACAGGACACAATTATTACAGACTGCAGAAACTCTGAAGTATGGAAGGTAAGAAACCCACCATGTGCTCAGTACAGAGTCCCAGGATTGTACTTGGATAAATGGACAAGCTCCGAGTTACAGATTCAGCTTTGATATGATTGATTCTCACTCATACGCTTTGTCTCGATATGTGGTGCTGCATAGCATGGGAGTATATTACTGTTTAACGCATAATTAAAGGAGCATTTTCACGTTGTCTTCTTCACAGATATTGATTCTGGATCCTTTCACCACCAAGCTCCTCTCGTCATGCTGCAAAATGTCCGACCTGATGTCAGAGAAGATAACAAGTAGGTGGAATGATGTCCTTTTATTTATTTTTACATCACAAAGCTATTTGATCAAAGATAATTTGTGCGTGTATGTCTTTAGCTACTTTTGACTACTAGTATTCTGTTTCTAGTTGTGGAGGACCTGTTCAAAAGCAGAGAGCCTGTTCTCGAAATGAAGTCCATTTACTTTATGACACCTACTGCTAAGGTTTGCTGTTAAAACTTTTTCATTTTCATTTCTTTAATATATCACTGCCAAACTCTGTGAGTTCTTAAGTCTATTTTTTTTTCATAGTGTGTAGATGCCTTTATAAAGGATTTCAAGCCCAAACCCAAATACAAAGCTGCGTACGTCTATTTCACTGACTGTAGGTAACTCCTGTGTTGGTGCTTAAATCTGCTTCATCAGCCAAATAGCAGATATACCTTTTACGATCAAAGTGGGCACTGAAAGCTTTTTTGATCTGCAGACTGCCCTGATGACCTGTTCAACAAAATGAGGCAAGCCTGTGGAAAACACATAAGGGTCTGCAAGGAAATAAACATCTCTTTCATGCCTCAGGAAGCACAAGTAAGTGTTTAAAATTTAGCCAAGTGTTCTTTTTTTTTAGTTTAGTTTGTAATAGTCCATTTCCTCTTTTTGTCAAAATTCCCCTCAGTTGACAGGCACGCACGCAGGCTGTGCACTTGCCTGTTGTTGAAGGAAGGGAATTTGCCTTGTGTAGGGTGTTTCTTGAAGTCCTAAAGAGAGTAAATCCTGTAGCTTCACATTTTTCCTTGCTATAGCATTTCAGCGGCTTCGTTGTCAACCTTTCCCGTTTATAATTCACTGTGTGTTCTCAATGGGTTTTGGCTGCAGGTGGGATAGTTGCAGAAACAGAAAACTACTGTTGTATACGCGTTACTGGCATTGTCTTGCTGCAGTGAGCGAAAGAAAACACTGGTGAATTCAGCTTTTGCAGATATGAGTTGTTACTTTCACCAGGTGTTGTAGGTTCACAAAGGCTTAAAACGGGGTTTGTTTGTTTATTAGCCGCTTGCTTCCTGTTTGGCAGGCAACATGCTGCCATCGTATCATGTGTAATTCATCGTATGTTGATGTGAATTAGATGTTGTCATTGAAGTAAAAGGTGGTATATGTGCATATATTCTGAAAATGGGTCACTTTAGCCTGTTACTAGGCAGATGTTAGGAAACACAATGGTGTCATAATTTCTGATATAGATGAGAACCTTTACGATATATCTGTGTACCAGGTTTGATTGCTCATCTGCTGATTATCTAGGAGATGTGATCAGACAAAGAAACACACAAGCAGGTGCTTAATGTATTATAGCCTCGAGTTCGGGAAACAATGAGAAATTAAAAATGATCCTTGTGCTCAATTTGTATCTTCTGGAACTTTAATGATGACGGCTGTGGTTTACACTGTGGTGTTAAATACTTTGAAGGTTTTCACCTGCGATAATCCTGGGGCTTTCCGAAGCATCTACAGCCCCAAGAGTCAGGACAAAACGAAGACACTGGAGACACTGGCAGGCCAGCTCGTTACGCTCTGTGCCACATTAGACGAGTACCCAGGGATCCGATACAAGAAGTAAGTCAGACAACATGTAGTGTCTTAGGTAACAATACACCCGAGCCCCCAAGCAGAGTGAAACTTTTTAGGAGAAAAAGTCAGAATAGGTTCCGTATTAATGGCAGGAATAATGCTGGGCTTGAAAACAAAGCGTTGGTATCACTTGTTTCTTTGAACAGACTGGTTTTAGAATGTGTTTGTTCCGAGTGAATATAATAGACATATATCTTATAACGTTCACTGTTCAAAGAAATAGCTATGTGTAGAAAGAATCACATGGTAGTTGAGCAAGTGAGGTTACTCGCTCACAGCAGCGCTGATCCTATTCAGCCTGATGAAAGTAAGAGTGTAAAGATATGTAAAGAGCAGAGTGCAGCTGTTATTTACAGAAAATACAGTTTTGTGTTTTATAACTACTGGATTAACCTTGACCTCAATGTTCACTTGACTGACGGAAACAACATTTATATCATAACTAGAGACGGCAACATGGAGAATGCCAAACTCCTTGCAGAGCTGGTGGACCGGAAGCTGGACACACACTACCAGCTGGATGACAGTGGCAAGAAAAAGGTGAGAGGCCTGCCGAACAAAGGATGGTTTCAGGATAAACAAGGTCGTAGCCCTGGGAGTAAATGGGAATTTTAAAATACTGTATTGTTTATCACATGAAAGAATAAAATAATCCCTCCTTTGCCTCAAGCACATTAAACAGTTCCCTTTACTATAAATTTGAAAAGGCAAAAGTTTGGACAGCTTGCTCCGTGGAAGTGAATTATCCCCGTTTTTATATATAATTTAATAATATATAACTTTTTTTTCCCCCTACATCACCAGGAGAAGACCCAAGCCCAGTTGCTGATAGTCGACAGAGGCTTTGATCCTGTGACCCCCATCCTGCACGAGCTGACCTACCAGGCCATGGCCTACGATCTCATTGATATAGAAAACGATACCTATAAGTAATGCAGTCTACTTCCTGTATTTTATATAGAGAGATAGATATAGAGATATATGTGTACAATCTGCTTACTGCTTCATACTCTTGTGCTCATGAGAAACTAGATACTGCTATTCTGGGTCATTTTGTGTCCAGGTACAAGGCTAGAGACGGCTTAGAGAAGCAGGCCCTGCTGAATGAGGATGACATGCTCTGGGTGAAGCTGAGGCACCAGCACATCGCAGAGGTTTCAGCGTAAGTGTGCGAAACCAGAAGTATGGCAATATCTTCTTCTTGTTGTCAGAACACTCATCTTAACATTTTTGTTTTCCATACAACAGGCAAATTCCCAAGATGGTGAAGGAGATATCTGCTAGCAAGAAACAGCCAGATGGGAAGGTACAGTGCAGTGGTTTCTGCTTGTGTGATCGTTTCATTTTGAAAAGCATATCTTGAGCAAACATTTAATGTGTTCATATATATTAATATATATGTATGTTTTTTGTTTCCCCAGATCACAATTAGCAATTTGGCTCAAATGATGAAGAAGATGCCTGCGTTCCGTAAACAGATGACAGAGGTATGCAGTAAAACTTATGTAGGGATAACTGAACTTACTTCGAAGTTATGTGTTCATCTGAAATGTGAGATTAAAGCAGAATTTTCTCCAGGATCTTGTTGTTGGTTTTAAGACAGATACAACTCTTACAACAATTATTATTATTGTAAGGGCTACGCAATCCTTATATTGTGGTCGGGTGTGGCGCCTCTGCAGCCTGTTATTACATAGGGTTGACCTGATGTTTTTAACAGTTTTCTGCCTGGATTCTAGAAAACGATTCATCTGCAGCTGGCTGAGGACTGCATGAAACATTTCGCAAACAATGTGGAGAAACTCTGCAAAGCTGAACAGGTCTGTTTATGCTCTGTTATCAAGATCTAGCAGTCACACTCTTCCTGACCTGCAGAGTACCGTTACTGTATGCGGCCAAGTGTGACCTTCTAATCAAAGCTTTAGGGAAGTGTGTCATGTGTACTATGTGTAATATGCTGTATGTTTCTGTGCAGGACCTTGCAGTAGGCGCCGATGTGGATGGGTTAAAGGTGAAAGATCCCATGAGGACTCTGCTGCCTGTGCTGCTGAACCCATACAGTAAACATGACAAGATCAGAGCTGTGCTGCTCTACATCTTCAGCCTGAACGGTACATCAGCCTTCTCGTGAATAAAGTAGTGCTGTCAGCATTAATCTCATTAAAATGACGTTAACGCCATAACTGCATTAACACAGCAAATCTCCATTAGCGAGCTAACGCAGATCTCCCCACACAAGGCCTGCACAGCGGTAGCGCGGTTAGCTCGTTAACGCATTAGCACCGTGCAGCCCCTCACACGGGGCGATCCGCGTTAACTCGCTAACCGAGATTTGCAGCGTTAATGCGGTTATGGCGTTAACGTCATTTTAACGAGATTAACGCTGACAGCAACTTTTTTTGACTAAAAATTAGAGGTGCTAATTTGTCCATCTGTCTTTTTTGCTTTTTGGTTGTTTGGTGTTTGTAAACAGGGACAACCGAGGAAAACTTAAACAAACTTATTGAGCATGTAAAGATCGAGGGAGAACCGGAGTATATCCAGAACTGGAAAGAGCTGGGCGTGCCCATCATCATAACGGTAGGTTGAGAAAAGGAAAACGTTTCAGTGTTTTGATTTATCCATTTTTTTAAGTTTTCATTGATGTACTTTTATTTCCAGCCCAGTTTCTTCTCTCGTAAACCCAACCGACGAGAGCGTTCCCAAGAGGAGAGATACAGCCTTTCCAGATGGATCCCCACCATAAAAGATGTGATGGAGGTCAGTGACATCATCATGTGGTATCCTAGCTTGTCTTTGCACCCATTGTCTCTGCATTAGTAAGCATCCATAAACTGTACCTTTGCAATTCACCGATTCTGCTAGCTGCTAATGATTGCTAAGTGATGGATTTTATTAATCTATCTAAAACTAAATTCAATGAAACTAAAGTAGAAACTTGCGGGCTTTGTTGTAGCTCACTTGAGTCCATATTATGCTTTAGACAGTGAAAGTAAAACTGCTCTACAGACACCAACACACAGACGGGGTGTAGAGGTTTCAGTTCAGTTGGTGGAATGAACTTTTTCGACACCTGTCAATCAAAGCTTTGAGCCTCTGCAAGTACAAATGTTTGAGTTATAAATAAAAAGTTACCCTGGCGCACAGTTGTTATAAAGGATGAATTTATCCATTGCCAAAAGCAGTTTTTATTTCAGGCTGTAAACATTTGTTCATTTCATTGCTGATTTGGGGCATTTGAACATGTGTGAGCTGACTCTGTTGTGTACCCAGCCTTGAGCGGTCATTAGATTAGTTGATGCCAAACTGAACATGTAACTGTATCTGTTTCATTGTGCTACCCCAGTCCTCATCTAAGGGGCATTCATGAGCACAACTATGGAAGCAGAACAAAAGGAGGTTATCAGATTCGGGTCATCTGATAAGCTGTGTCACACAAGTTTGTGTTGTTCTGTACCGTTTTCTGCATCCTAGCAAGTGTAAACCACAACAAGGCACTAGTTGTTGCCTTGTTGTTTTTCTTCAGAGGATGGTCCTTCTGTTTCTGTCTCAGTCCCTCAGAACTAGTGTTTTTATTGTCTTATAAGTATGTTGGGTGAAAATCTTTGTCCTTTGTTTGTGTGAAATTCGCTGTGCTGCCAGTTTTTGGTTTTCTTTTCTAAATGTACCTTTTCACTGTGCTTTGTTTTCACTTTGGTAAGTCATGTGACCTGTCAACCACAAATCATGAAAAGAAAATATATACTTGCTCTTAAAACTCAGCTGCCGAAGCCGTTTCTCTGAAATGGGTGTGGAACTGAGAGGTGGAAATACCCCCATTAGCAGTTTTCCCCCAAACTCTTCTCTTCACTCAGTCTCAGTTCTGTAAATCCATGTTGTTAATCAGATGGAGTGTATCCAATGAAGAGGAGGCTCTTAATAGCAAACAAAACTGAGAGGAGCCTTTTAGTAATCATCTTACAGGTTACTGTGAAAATAAGTTTATATTAGATTAGAATCTAACTCCATGTTATAGGATCTGTAACATGAGCTCGTTTCTTCTCATCTTCACTTGCATTTCCTGTTATTACATGGAAAAAAAAAAAGAAGAAAAACATCAGTGGTCTTCACCTGAGCACCTGGTTTCCTGTCAAATGCGGTTAAAATGTTTCCTCTTGCAGCAGAAGACAAATTGATTTGATGTGTAGGAGCTGAATATCTGCTGCAGATAACTTAAAGCTCGTCTGCTAGTCTCAAGTATTTCTAAGCATAAAGGTGCATGATGCAAAAAAACAGTGAGACTTTGAGTTTGAGGAAAGCAAATTGTTTGTCAAGCAGTAGCCTGTGTTTTGACATCTACTAATGCATGATGTAGTTACGTTATCATCACACCTTCCCTTGGCACCAAAATTACTCATCATGTGTTCTTCTGTTAATTAGCTCTGTTAATGGCACGACTTCTGCTTTTAAGTTGTGACGTCACCCACAAAATAAATCGTTTTACAGAGTGACTGAAACTTGTGTTCCAAATATAAAGAAAACTGAAGTATGCGCATGATGGTCAAAGAGATACACGTTGCGTAACATTTAGAAGATGACCACTGGACCATGTGCATATAAATTTAATGTAGGTAGGACCCCTCAGCGAGTGAAGGTTACTGCACTTTAAAATTGTTACTGGCTTGCAAAACAGATTTGCTCCCCATGTCACATGATCTCTAAAACATGCGTTACTTCCAGGATGTCGTGGAGAACAAACTGGACACCAAAGAGTGGCCGCACCAGTCCGAGTGTCCTGCTGCCTGGAATGGCTCCGGGGCTGTGAGGTGGGTTTTTGTGAGTGACCAGGCTGGAACTGGGCTGCTGTTTTGGTTTCTTTCTAACTGAAGAATATACAGTTTAACAACCCTACAGTTTTGTGTTGTTGTGTCACTTAGTTATGCTTATACAGTCAGTCTGTGTGATTTATCTCTCCACATCCACTTTCTGTTTCTTAGAGGGTTGATTGAGGTGAATGAGGTCGATTTTCCAGTTTCAACAGTAAGAAGCAGCGTCTGCTTTTTCTTCTTTAAGGCTCTGTCAGTTAATATTTCCGATGCCCCTCCTTCTTCTCCACAGCGCACGGCAGAAGCACAGAGCCAGCACTCAGGATGACCGCCGGACTGGCTCACGTCTCATCATCTTTGTTATAGGAGGGATCAGCTTCTCTGAGATGCGCTGCGCCTACGAGGTCACCAGGGCAATGAAAACCTGCGAGGTCATCATTGGTAAGACTCAGTGCAAGGAAACAGCTGGACAATGCTTCGTACCAAACAGGCGCGCAGAAAGTCAGAATGCTGGGAAATATTAGCTTGCAGCACATGAACTAAGGAGAGCTATGATTGTGACGATTATCGGGAAGGTTCCACTGAGTTTTAAGATTACACTTATTATACGTTATTTCCTGCTGTTTTACACCCCCTACTGGAGCAGAGCGGAATTATGACAGGACTTTTCTTTTGTTTGTTTTTTAATGCAATTTATTTATCTTTATCCTATACAGGGTCTTCCCACATTTTGACCCCCACCGTTCTCCTGGATGACATCAAGGCCCTGAGCAAAGGACCCATGGAAAGCTTCACACTAGAGGTCGAGACCAAAGCTTGAGAAGTTCGGCCCCCACCCCGCTTGTTTCTCTACATCCCTTATCACTCAGCACAGCACACTTATCTTAACTTCCTCAGTGGAATTGTGAAGGGAATTTCCTTACAGTCATTTAAATAGCTTTTCAATCCAAGCCCATGTTTATAGTGCAAGGTATGAGACGCAGATTTTCCACATGAAGACCTAAGAACATGGTGCGATTATGACATTGTGATTTGAACATTTGGATAGTATTTAAATACTAACTGATCTCATCCTACTCTAACCCGTCTGTTTGTTTGTCTTAAAAATTATGATAATGTTACAAGTTGAAAGGCTTCTAAGAGAAACCTTGAGAAACAGAAAAGTGGTGCAAAGTCGCACATCACTGATGTATATATGTATGTAAGCACTGAGTCCCTGCTATGCCATTTTGACTTTTTCACCTCTGTTCATAAACACTTTAATGACTTTTGAAGACTATTTTTAACATTGAGTATTTCGTTTTCCTTGAACAGCTGACTAATAAATGGATGAAGTGGTTCAAGTCTTAAGAGTTCATTTTGCCTCATTTGTAGACTGCGCATGGAGCTAAAACATCAGAATAGCCAGTAAATGTCCACAAGAGAAAACCAACACAAATTTCCTAAATTCCTGGCTAAGCCGGGTAAACAGCATTAACAGGTCTTTGCATCAGGGTGACATGTAAACACTCACAGCAAAGTCCTGCTTCACTGATCCTACATACGCAACCACTCACACGTATGGAACTGTATGGTGGATGAAAATCTGACAGTGCTTTTCTGAATTCGTAACTCCATCGGTTTTGACAAGATCTCAAACGGCACTGGCTTAAATGCAAACCCAAACCATCACAGAGCCTCCACCCTGTTTTACAGATGGCTGTAGACACTCACTGCTGTACCTCTCTCCTGACCTCCTCTGTACATACCAATTCAAACCAAAAATATCATTTTTAGAGTCATTACTCAGACCTGTTGCCACTGATTTTCAGTATAGTTCTTGTGTAATTTGGCAAGCCCCAGACATTTCTCCCTGCTTCCCTTCCTTGACTTCCTTGACAGTCACTGAGACCATTTTTGCTGAGGATGGATCAACATCTACAGGGCCGGAAATGAGGAGTGGTGCAAGACGTTAGCACAGTGCTATATGTTACTGCTAAGGACTCCTGCTAACACTTGCTCTCATTGTTGAAAATGGCTTTAAATTATAAGTGTGTTTGTGTGTGTCCCTCCCAAAAGTAAAAGCCTCCCAGAGGAAGCAGGAGACCACAGGTACGCATACACTCACATTCATCTACAGTAAGGTGCTGCTCTTGTTCCTATTTTTCTGCTCTCTGTTACCTAATCTAAACACAGCTTTCAGGAACTTCTCTTTCTTTATGTGTAAACCTGTTCTCAGGAAACCAGTGTTAAAGTTCTGCTTTCACTGCGGTCGGTCCGTGTCCATGAATCTGACCCTGGGCAGGTGCTGCAACAAGGTCTTCTACTGCTCCAGGACCTGCAAGCTCAACTCCTGGGAAGAAAGACACAAGAAAGAGTGCATCCGGGTGTCAGGTGGGAGTCAGAGCCTCTCCACCCAACAGTTAGAGCCAAACTTCAGCAACCTTAAAATATTTGATGACAGTTTGTCACAAGTGCTTTGAATATATGAATCACTTATCTGAATAATAAAATGATATTTAGAGAACAATTGATGATGCAGAGAATTTGTGAAATGCTAATTTAGTTTTGGAAGAATAGAGCATGTAAATACTGTATTTCTTTCTTTCCAGCATCTGTTAACAGTGCCCAGAAAAATGATGTATCAAAGAAGTCCCAGGGCTTTGTCTGCCATCTTGAAATCCAAAAAAGCCCCCAGAGTGTCCAGTTCGAATCCCAGAGAGAACTAAAGCTGTTGAGCAAGGCAGAGAAAAAGTTCTAGAGCCAAAGCCAAGTCAATGTGATGGAAAATTAGAGCCACAACTGATGGATATTAAAATTTCTGTTTCATTATGTCTAATATTGACTTAGCTAATTTAACAAAGCACTCTTAGATCACTTTGTGAGGAACTTAAAGGAGAAACGTTCACAGAGGAGCAGGGAGTATTCTTCTGTAATGTGTTTCAGTAAATTAAAGGAGAGAGGAGTTTAATAGTGTACTGTATTGTTGGGTTCTTAGAGACATGGATTGCAAATAAAAGTGCAAAATGGACTATTAAGGAGTATTAGTACTAAAAAACAAACAAACATGCTGATTGGCCTGTTAGACTGGTTTGCATTAGCAGCAGGGTTACAGTAGGCTGAGGTTGCTGCCTGTACTTTGCTTCTTACATCATACGCTGATGAGTCAGAGGGACGGACAAACAAGGACCAGGAACAGCTGGTGTGACCCAGAGTCAAGCAAGAAGCCACAGAAGGAAGGCTTCTCACAAAATCAGACCGAGGAGGAAGTGGAGGGATGACTGTGTGGTATATTGTAATAAGCAGCAGCTATTACTACCTCCCACCAGTAGGTGGTACTGTGTTATTGTATGTGTTCTGAGCTTATGGAGTAAAAGTCTGGACCTCCACCATAGCCTCGTCTCAGTCCTCTGTGCTTGGTCTAAAGTTATTGTTGACCACAACCCACGCTACACGGGCAGTTGGAGCAACACTGCATAAAGCCACAACATGGTGTCAGAAGTCGGCAAGACCGTGTGAACAGGGACCGCGACGTGAGTAAGCTAGCCGTAGATTAGCTAACAGTAGCCATTGCTAACGGCATGGAGCAATTCAAGCCACCATCACCGCTACTGCTCACAGGCAGGGGCGGTGGCTTAAGCCCGGGTTGTTTTGTCAGAAGCCCGGGGTATTTTGGAGTGTAATTTTTTCATAGTTAGATGCCTGGCTGACAACTGTATAAAACAAAAAGTACACACAATATTCGAAGCACATAGTGCACACTGTGGGAATTTACGACTGTGCGTGAATCCCCCCCTGATATTGGTATGATCCAAGCTCAGGCACTAAGCGACTGAGCGAGGGGGCGGGGGGAGCTGCTGCCCGTGAGTGCGCTGTTGGAGAGACGGAGCCAGCCATACTAAGGAGAGCTTAAGTTTGACCAGGTACCAAAGCAAATCATTCGTACCGTACAAATAATGTAAATATGAATCACGAAAGATTGATATGAAACTGATCACTTGACCAATATTATTTTACTTGCTCTTCAAGTGAATCAACAAATGGCGAAATGAAAAGCCGAACAAATGCTATTTTTTAGAGTCTTAGCTTACGTGTGTTTATTTCATATTTTCAGTTCTTACCCTCCCCGACTAATTCGGTTTCAGTTATGTACTGAAATATAAGAATGGACATTAGAGGGTTCTTTCAAAGAAAAAACTCAGGTAAATGTTATTTTATATATTATGCTTTGTATGTTGTTCAGTATATTTCTATGCAAAACAAGAGGGATTTCAGTACACAGCAGGATATTCACATTTGTAACCAGATATTTACATACACTTTAGGGAGAAAACATAAAACATTTTTACTGTACAACATCAATTTAGAGTAAACTTTTGTTTTAGATAAATATTGAAATATATTTTGAATTAGTTAAATGTCAGAATAAAGAGAGACAGAGCTGTCTATTTTTTATCACTTTCATTAAATTTAGGAGTACATATACACTAAGTTTATTGTTAATTAATAAGAAAACTCCAGAGGATTCCATTCTGAGCTGAAGAAGCTTCTGATAGGTTAGTAGAGTCCATGTGAGTAAATTGGTGGCACAGCTGTGGATGCATATAAGGCAAAACACAAAGCCTGTTTCTGTGACATGGGAAAATCAAGAGATGTCAACCAAAACACCAGGAAAAGAACTGTGGAGCTCCATAAGTGTGGCTCAGTTTGAATACAATTTGGTGCCATTTGCAATTAAAAAACACAGACAGTTTCTCTCTTTACTCTTAAAGTTAACAAATATGTTTTTATATTTATCAATCTAAAAAAATAAACATTTAGTCTGATTTGATGTTACAATTAAAAAAGTGTTTGTTTTGATCTGAAGAGTTTGTAAATATCTGGTTTCAACTGTATATTTGATGATTGTCAGCACAAAGAGAGAGAGAGGAGCAGAGATTGAGATGGAGAATGAGGACAGAACAGAGATGAACAAGAGCAGGTGAGACACACATGTTAGTCAAATGGTTGCTTACTAAAAGTATCACCGTATCATAGGTACTCATGTATCTCGTACCTAGTGTTTCTTTTTAGGTTTGCTATTTTTCAAATTCTATATTTATTAAGTTATGCAGGCTTGTTTGCACAACAAGGCTAAATAATTATATAAACTTTTCTCAATCTAAATATTGTACTTTGGTAGAATTAAATAAATAAGTGTAGTGCAGGTCTATGATGATTTTTAGTGCTACTATCATCTAGTTCTGATTGTGGTTATGTCTTGGTTAAGTCCCCCCCCCCTCAAAAAAAAAAAAAAAAAAAATCCCACATGCATACTACCCTTTAGGGCTAAGCCCCGGGTGTTTCAAATGTCTGGCTCCTCCTCTGCTCACAGGCAATTTATCTGAGACCTGGCGCAGATGGGAACAAAGATTCGGACTGTATATGACTGCTACGGGTGCGTTGGAGAAGGATGAAAAGGTTAAAATAGCCATTCTTCTCCACACTATCGGCGAAGAAGCGCTTGAAGTGTACAACACGCTCACAGTGACCCCGACCGGAGACGCACTGACAATGGCGGACATTTTGAAAACGTTTAAGGAATACTGTAGTCCACGAAAGAACGTTGTTTTTGAACGCCACAAGTTCTGGTCATACCCAATGTCGGCGGATATAACAGTGGACAGATATGTCACGGAACTCCGTCAGAGAAGTAAAAGTTGTGAATTTGGGATCAATGAGGACGACATGATCAGGGATAAATTGGTGTTCAGCATAAGTGACGCAAGACTAAAAGAGAGATTGCTTCGTGACAACGACCTCACACTGCGCAAGACGATAGAAATATGCAGATCAGCAGAAGTGGCCAAGTCACAGATTCAGGCCATGCAGTCAATAACTGCAGCCCAAGACACGTCAGTGGACGCATTAAGAAAAATGCCAGGATACATTAAATCAGGACACAGTAAAAACAAACTGAGCAACGACAAACAAACAGTTTGTCACAAATGCGGCAACAAACACGCATTCCGACAGTGTCCAGCCTATGGGGCAACATGTCACAAGTGTGGGAAAAATAACCACTTCTCAAAAGTGTGCAGAGCTAGCGCAGAGAAGAGTAGACACTTCAAGAAAACAAAAACTATTAACAACATTGAAACTGATGGCGATTCACTATACATCGGCATGGTATCCAGCGACAAGCACAAGACTGGCAAATGGCATGAAAGTGTGACAATCGGAGACGTACCACTCACCTTCAAGCCAGACACAGGTGCGGACGCAAATGTGCTCCCCAGATCAGTTTATGACGAGTTACCAGATATGCCTCGGTTACAGCCCACAAAGACTGTACTCATAGCTTTTGGTGGAGCCCGCATACGTGCAGATGGTGTGGTGTCTCTTGAGTGTGAAGCACGGAAGCACAAGGCTGTGTTTGACTTTCTTGTATCAAGCCATGCAGATAAACCGATCCTAGGTGGACAAGCTTGTGAAGAGCTCCATCTGGTGCAACGAGTTGAGACCCTTGCCATGACATCCTCTGTACCGAAATCAGCTAAACCACCTTCTACCTCGGAAGAACTTGTGGAGATGTACGCTGATGTGTTCACAGGCTTAGGTGAGTTCCCTGGACTTCACCACATACATATTGACCCAAATGCAACACCTGTGATTCACGCATGCAGGAACGTGCCACTCTCCATAATGGATGCGCTGAAGAAGACGCTACAGGACTTACAAAACAGAGATGTCATAATGCCTGTCAATGAGCCTACAGATTGGGTCAACAGTCTTGTCGCCACACAGAAGAAGAACGGAACACTAAGGGTGTGCTTGGACCCTTGTGATCTGAACCAAGCAGTTAAACGCCAGCACTACTCCATTCCCACACACGAGGACGTTCGCAGCAAGCTAGCAGGAAAATCCATCTTCACCATATTGGATGAAAAAGATGGATACTGGCAGATCAAGCTGGACGAGCCGTCATCAAAGCTCTGTACCTTCAATACACCTTGGGGCCGATATCGCTTCCTCCGACTCCCATTCGGGATCAAATCAGCCAGCGAGGTCTTTCAACAAAAGAATTGTGAGACTTTCGGCAACATTCCTGGTGTATTTATCATTGCAGATGATATGATAATTGCAGCTACATCAGAGCACGAACACGATGAAATCCTGCAGAAGGTCATGGAGAAAGCAAGAGCAGCTAATGTGAAGTTTAACAAGGACAAAATTCAGTTCAAAGTTGACACAGTGAAATACATGGGCCATATCATCACGGCAGCAGGGCAGAAAGCAGATGTTTCAAAGATCAAAGCTATTGTCGACATGCCGACTCCAGAAGACAAACAAAGCCTTCAGCGTCTGCTGGGAATGACGAAGTTTTTGGCACAGTACATCCAAAATGAAGCATCGCTCACAGCACCTTTGAGACAGCTACTCAAGAAGGACACCGTGTGGCAGTGGCAGCCACATCACACAGTAGCGTTACAGACGCTCAAGTCGACGCTCACACAAGCTCCAGTGTTGAGATTTTATTGATTGTTTGCAGCATCCTGGGAGATAAAGCTAACTTTCTCCAGTCCCGGCTTTCCTTCTTCGAATGGCATGGCGGAGCGAGCCATAAAGACTGTCAAACATGCACTTAAGAAAGCCGCACGGACTGGAACAGACCCACATCTAGTGCTGTTGTCTTTGAGGAACACTCCAGTCACAGGACTTAGTGTGTCACCTGCACAAATGTTGATGGGACGGGTTCTCCGCAGCACCCTGCCATGCACCAGTGCTGTGTTGAGGCAGTCAACCCCACAGAACATTCACGACAAAGTGCGCGGGTTGCAATCAAAGCGGAAACGCCACTATGATCAGCACGCAAGACCATTGCCTGTTCTGACCCCAGGCGAGACTGTGCACATGCAAACAAGGCGCGGTTGGGAGCCAGCTGTTGTAACTCATCGGCGAGAGGAACCACGCTCCTACACTGTGCAAACACCAGATGGTAAAGTGCTCAGGAGGAACAGGAGACATCTGAGGAAAATACACCCAAGTCTGTTCAAGGACACACCCATGGACCCAGATGAACTGTCCGTTCACACCCAAGAGCCAGTGGAGCCACCAGCAAATGACACCCCACAAAACTCTAGTCCTGCAAGTATGGACAACACACCCACATGTTACACACGCAGTGGCCGAGCAATAATACGCCCGGCCAGGTATAGAGACTAACGGTGTGTTCACACCGAACGCGATGGACGCGAATAAAACGCCCCAAACGCCCCTAATTTGACGCGTGTACATTCGCGTCTCAACGCGTGTCCAAGAAAAATCCACCGCGCGTCAAAATATGATATTTTGACGCGCGTGAACCGGAAATGTGGGAGGAATGTGGGAGGGAGTTGTGCCAGACCGGTATCTTTGCAAGATGGCAGCTATCGAGCTAGCACTTGAAGAGAGAGTCTCCCTTCTCTATGTACTGTGGAGAGCAGAGCAGCAGCGTAAAAGACGTCCTCGCCGTACCTGGGTCCATCAGGTCCTCCAGAGGCATGAGCAGTTTGGTGAGTTTCACCACTTGCTCCAGGAGCTGCGCCTGGATGACGGCCGATTCCAGCGCTATCACCGTCGGCCAGTTTGAGGACCTGCTTTCCCTCGTCGGTCCCAGCATTGCCCGCCTAGACACCAACTACAGACGCTCAATCCCACCTGCAGAGCGCCTGTCCGTCTGCCTGAGGTTAGTAAAACTATTTAATACGGTAGTCCTTTATTGATATCTGTGCTAATATGCTAATCCATCCAGTTATACACTGCTAACATGGATGTGCTATGCTAACAGTGAATGCTGTCGGTGTTTACTGAAAGCAAACTGTGGTACAGAGACGACTCTTTATAATATTTCTAGTGATACTCAGAAGGTCTCATCAAGTCCCGATTTAATTCGATTTATGCTGTTATCAGTGTTTGCATGATAGCATGGCTGTGGTGTCACATCAATGTATGCGCTCGGTGTTTGCTGATATCAAACTGTAGCATTAGCACCACTGAGTTAACCTTTGTAGTGATACTCACTCCTTTTTATTTAGACCTGGTTTAATTCTGGGATAGTTGAATATTTGTATATAATCCCTGCAGCTGTCAGACTCTATAGCAGGGGTCACAGCCTTTATTAAAACAGAGTTAGATAAAACTGTGAACAGTTTGGTTCATCTCTAGTTACATGGTTCTATCTTGATAAGCTGTCTTATCACAGATTAATTTTTCAAAAATATTAATGATTTAAGCAAGGAAAGGGCTACATGTCAACATACAACTCTTTATTTCTATTAATGTCTCACTTCATTCCTACCTGATTGACATGTTTAGGAATTATGAGTGATTGGCTCACTGTAGTTGTGAAAGTTGCTACCAATCAAATTATGATATGTTAAAGTTAAAACAAAACACAACTGTTTTAGATATTATCTAATATACATTTTGTAATTATCCTTATAATTACAAAAGGTTTTATGTAAGATTCATGTTTTGTGATTTAAATCTGACATCACAAAAGTATTTTGGAATTTGAATAATGTATTTTGTAACTGCAGTACACATAATACTGATTTTGAACAATTTTGTCCAGGTTCCTTGTCACCGGGGACTCCTTCAAGACCATCGCGTTCAGTTTCAGAGTCGGTGTGTCCACGGTGAGCCAGATCACCCCCCAGGCAGCGACGTCCATCTGGGACTGTCTAGTGGACGACTTCATGGCTGTGCCTTCACCTGGAGACTGGCGGTCCATCACAGAGGGATTCCAGGAGCGCTGGAACTTTCCTCTGTGCTGTGCAGCTCTGGATGGGAAGCACATCCAGACAAAGGCACCCCATATATCATATAGGAGACACACACATTGATATACACTAAATATTTATTTCATTTCTTTTTTGTGGTGCCCAAATTGATGCACCTGCTTGATTTTGTTTAAACAATTATTGCACACTTTCTGTAAATCCAGTAAACTTCTTTTCACTTCTCAAATATCACTGTGTGTGTCTCCTGTATGATATTTAACTGACATTTTTTATTGTAACAACCAACGATTTATACAGGAAAATAATGTCTATTAACAAGGTTGCCCAAACTTCTGCATCCCACTGTATCAGTATATTTTGTCATTAGTATAATATGAAATAAATTCTACATGTGTCAAGTTGTGTGCCAACATTTGCTGTGTAGTAGAACTGAGACATTAGTCATTATAAACATTTATTTGAAATAATATTAAAAGTCTCAAACAGAAAAACATTAAACATAAATATATAAAATATAAGAATTTACAGAGAGACAGGAATAAAAAGGACCAGCTGCTCTCCAGAGCAGGAACAAGGCTGAGGAGGAAATGCTCCATTGGAGACTGGTGTGGCCTCTTCAGGGACTCCAGGATGGCCAGCTCCACCGCCGATGGACCGTCCTGGGACCCGTCCCTCATCTGCCTCGGAGCCGTCCTCCTCTGTGGGCCTGTAAAACAGCACAAAACACAAAGAAATGAGAAGGCTGCTACTAGATTTTAATTTCAACATTGAAAAAAAAAAAAAACAATAACAGGATATAATCAGATTGGTTGTAGATATTTAGTAAAGGTGATCACAAGGGAATCCCACCGACTAAAAAGGTATCAGTGCTTGCTGTACATATCTGTGGGTGCAGCAGCAGGAGCTCAGGGACTGGGGATGCTCTGCTGCAGAATCAGTTGGTTCTATCAATACAGTATTAAATGTTAACAGGTTGGATATAATAATCGTAGACAGTGGTCCCTCATTTATTGCAGGGGTTCTCAGAATAACTAGCCCCTGGTCACAGTTCTCACAATTGATTCTCAAAGTGCAAACCTTTGTAGATTGCAAAACGTAAAAGTATTATTATGCCGCGGTTTGTCTTCATCTGCCCGCCACTTTCGTGCGCCTTTTTCCCTCACGGTGCAGGTGTCTATTTCCGAATGAGGCTCATAGTTATGGGTGTTTTTGTGCTGTTTTTTCTATTGGACGCGATGGTTATCAAAACCAAACGTGATAAATTTGGCAAGCGCAGGAGATTTGTCAATCAGGCTGCAGAATGCAATGCTGTACTGTGCAATAAAAAATCAGCGAAAAAGCAAAGCAGTGACGGATGAACAGCGGGACCACTGTGTGCTGTTTATTAATAAACAATAAAATATATTCCTAAATGATAACATGCATAAAAGCAGAACGGTATTTGTACGTCAGTGGGAAAATAGTGGTGGCTTGCTAGCTTTTGTGCGGCTTCCCCGGGTCAGTGAAAACTTTCAAAAGAGAAATGAATGAACTTACCAGGTTGCCCGATCTCTTCACATATCTTCCTCCAAGCTCGGTCCTTTTTATTCCTGTCTCGGTACTGAAAGCAGCTGGTGTTGTACAGCTCCGAGTTGTTTGCTACCGCATTGATTAGCCTTCCCCTCCATTGAAGTATGAAAGGCTTTGGCTGGATCTGCCCCTTTGACCTAGGTAACAGCCACGTCACCAGGCTCCTGATTGGTTGTCGCGGCGCGATTTGACGCTGGAGTTCAGATTTTTCCAACTCGAGCGGTAGACGCGAAACGCGCGTATGCACAAAATGCAACACAAAAACTCACGCGCGTGGTTTTATTCGCGAGTCAAACGCGCCAGACGCGCTACACTGACGCGCGTTTCACGCGTTTTGGCGTTTTCGCGACGCAAATCTGCTTCCGAATTTTCGCGGGACCCGCAATCGCGCGTCATCGCGCCTTTCCATTGACTTTACATGTAAACCTGACGCTCTATTCGCGTCCATCGCGTTCGGTGTGAACACACCGTTAGTGATTGGGAAACTTAAAGTCACTCTATCCTGTACCTGAGTTGTTCTGTACAAGCTAGATAACTGTCTTGTTGGAAAAGAGAGAAAATATGTCATGTTTCATATGTTCATTTTGACATGTCTTATCTAATCTGTCATGTGTTCATCTGTTTCAAAACACTACACTGATGTGTATTTGCATTGCTCAAGTGACAAGCAATCTGAGGTGTGCTTTACTTAATGTCTCAAGAATATAATATTGTTAATGTTCCTACGATTTAAAAGGTGCATTTATGTTACAAAATATTGGAGTTAAGAGGTAGTATCTTTATCTCGGAAAAGAGGGATGTGGTATATTGTAATAAGCAGCAGCTATTACTACCTCCCACCAGTAGGTGGTACTGTGTTATTGTATGTGTTCTGAGCTTATGGAGTAAAAGTCTGGACCTCCACCATAGCCTCGTCTCAGTCCTCTGTGCTTGGTCTAAAGTTATTGTTGACCACAACCCACGCTACACGGGCAGTTGGAGCAACACTGCATAAAGCCACAACAGACTGAGGACTTGGAGGAGCAGGAAGACGAGCTGCTCGCTCTCCAGAGTATTTTCGATGCGGACGAGTTTGTTCGGGACGAGTCGAAGTCTGCCGGAGAAATCCGAGTATGTGTCGAGCTTCCTGTCGGCTTCAGCGTGGCTCTCAGAGAGGGTAAATCAGAGGCGCCGGGGTTGTCAAACACGCCCCTGTTGGACCGAAAAGGTCCGATCTGATGTTTTTGGAAAATGTTGGTTTGGAATATTAGGAAGCACCTTTACTGGTACAGCCCTAATCATCTACTTAAGATAAAAATGGGTTTTATGTAGCCAATGATGTAAAATGAGTTAAACACTTGTTCTGCATTAGGCGAGCCCGTAACAATGTAATGAGCATGTTTTTGTTGGCCTTAAATGGGAAGTATGATGTATGAATTAAATATATCTATATTAAATATACCTTTGAACAGCTTAATGTCATCAAGCATCATTTATAGCTTTTGCTATTTGAGTTCATGTGACAGAATATATCAAATATTTTCTGTCGAATACACCCAAATTATTTAAAAACAAATAAACAAACATTACAGAAAGAGATTAGTTCATCTGATGAGCTCGTATTTTTCTTTCTAAGGTGAAAGTCTGCGTCAGTATGATATTTCCTTCCTTCCACCGCTGCTTTTGAACTTTGGGCTTCCTGAAGACTACCCTTCCTCCTCCCCTCCCTCCTTCAGCCTCACCTGCAGCTGGCTGACTCACACACAGGTAATCAGCAGTCAAGTCATTGTTGGTCACATGTTCAGCCTGCCAGTGTGTGAGAGGTTCACAGGACATTGTAGAGGCTCAGTAAAGATGACAACAATCTATTCTCCCTCTCCCTCCACAGTTGGCTGCACTGCGTGCTCATCTCGCTGATCTCTATGAGGCCACTGGGGGAGCTGTGGTGCTCTTCTCCTGGGTGCAGTTTCTCAGAGAAGACGCTCTGAGGTTCCTGAACATCCACAGTAAGCTGGATCTTCCTCCTGATGAACGCAGCACCCTGCATTATAACCAGGACCAACAAAATGCTGAACTCTCAGAACCAAAGAACAATTCAGAGCCAGAGTTCTCTGTACCATCCTCGGAAGTTCAGGAGAATCCTTCAGACGGGAGCAGCGCAGACTCTCAGGGAGCTTCGGCTTTAGACTCCTGCAAGCATGACCAGAATGATCTGAACTCTCACCAGAGCCAGAGTGATCTAACCTCAGATTATCAAAGAGCTCTTTCTCCAGAGCCTGCACTCCAAAACCAAACCACACACACTCCAGATGTGACAATCCTCCAAGCCTCAGAGTTTAATGTTGATCTCCAGGATGATCTTTCTTCATCTGCAGAGAAATCCAAGCATCATCAAAGTGTCCGGGAAGATTTCTTAAATGAAGGAGATGCTTCTCTCTCATCGCTGCTTCCCTCTACCTCCTCAGGCACGTTAGATCCAAGTGAACTTGGAGCTGCTTCTCTGCCGGTCCAGCCCACAGATTCTCCTCAGAGTGAAGAGCAAACCCTCTCTGGTCTCTTTTTATCTCCATCACAGACTCTGCTGTCCCACATTTTTATCTATGATGCGGCCCAGAAACACAAAGTGTTTGCCACCACTTTCTTTGACTGCGGGGTTTGTTTTATGGGCCGGCTCGGGTCCGAGTGCGTGAAGCTGTCACCGTGTGGCCACGTCTTCTGCCGGGCCTGTCTCTGCGAGTTCTGTACGGTTCAGATCACAGAGGGGAACGTCCGGGGTGTCACCTGTCCTCAGGCAGACTGCGCTGGTGCCCCTACACCTGCACAGGTAGAAGCTACACGCAGCCTTCAACCTGCAGAATGGTTTCAACAACTGTAGTGTTTGGTCCTTTCATCTAATATCAAAACACATTTTAAAAGCTGTTAAAAATAGCTACAGGTAGAAGGATCAAGGACAGAGGAGACAAGGAGAACTGATGACTGTCCTTTCTTGTCAAATAGAATAGAATAGAATAGAATAATCCTTTAATTGTCTCACACGGGGAAATTTGGTTTTAACAGCAGCCAGAAAGACCCATATACAAACAAACAGTACACAGAACAGAAACATACACAATATTTCTTACATATTTACATTAAGGACAATGGTTACTATAAACAGAGTACTGTACAGTTATTAAATTAAATAAAAATAACTACAGATAAGAGGCAAACCAGGTTGCAGTGTGAATCGGTTGATTAACTTATTGCAGTTACAGCGCAGATGTAAACATCTATGTTTGTTGGGAGCAGTTCTGATTGTACAGTCTGACAGCTGCAGGGAGGAAGGACCTGCGGAAATGCTCCTTCATGCATCTAGGATGCAGCAGTCTGTCACTGAAGGAGCTCTGCAGTTCAGCAACATGCATGGAGTGGGAGACTCTGTCCATCAGAGATGTTATTTTGGCCAGAGTCCTTCTGTCTCCCACCACCTGCACTTGGTCCTGGGTGCATCCCAGAACAGAGCTGGCCTTCCTGATGAGTTTATCCAACCTCTTCCTCTCAGCTGCCGATAAACTGCTGCTCCAACATACAACACTGTAAAAAATGACGGATGCCACCACAGAGTCATAGAAAGTCTTTAAAAGCGCTCCCTGTACTCCAAATGACCTCAGCTGCCTCAGCAGGTAGAGTCTGCTCTGACCTTTCCTGTAAAGAGCATCAGCGTTGTGGCTCCAGTCCAGTTTATTATTCAGGTGAACACCCAGGTACCTATAAGAGTCCACTATCTCAATGTCCACTCCCTGGATGTTCACCGGTGTCAGTGTGGTGGGTCTGCGTCTCCGGAAGTCCACCACCAATTCCTTGGTTTTCCCGGCGTTGATCAGCAGGTGGCTCTGCTGACACCAGTCTACAAAGTCCAGAGTCCACCGTCTGTACTCTGAGTCGTCCTCACCTGTGATGAGGCCGACTATGGCAGAGTCGTCAGAGAACTTCTGTAGGTGGTAGTGTGGAGAGGGTGAAGAGGACGGTGACGGCACCCTGTGGGGCCCCCATACTGCAGACCAGCGTGTCAGAGACACAGCCCTGTGACCTCACATACTGTGGGCGTCCTGTGAGGTAGTCCAGTATCCACTGGGACATGTGTTGGTCCACTCCCGATAGCTCCAGCTAAACAGTGCTTCCAGGCTTCTCCAGGTGAGTCAGAGCTCGGTGCAGGAGGTAGATGATGGCGTCCTCCACCCCAATGCCAGGCTGGTAAGCAAACTGTAGCGGATCCAATGAAGACCTCACCAGGGGGCGCAGATGGTTTAGAACCAACCTCTCGAGGTTCTTCATCAGATGCGATGTCAGGGGTACTGGCCTGTAGCTGCTGAGGTCCTTGGGATGGGAGGTCTTTGGTACCGGTACCACACAGGATGTCTTCCACAGCTGTGATACTTTCCCCAGTGACAGGCTCAGGTTGAGCAGATATCCTAGGATGCCACACAGTTCATCTGCGCAGCATCTCAGGAGCCTGGAGCTGATGCCATCTGGACCTGCAGCCTTCCGCACCTTGATCTTGCGAAGCTCGTTCCTCACTTGAAGTGCTGAGATAGAAAGAATGGATTTTGGGGGAGGGTGGTGTATGTTGGAGTCCACAGAAGCCGGGGGTGGGTGTAATGACTGGGAGCTGGGAGGCGTGAAGCTGAGAGTTGTGAAGTCCTGAGATGAAGGAGAGGCAGTCCCTGAAGGAGATTGCAGCAGGGGGGGACGATGCTGTGGGAGGGGTGGGTGGTTGATCAAACCTATTAAAATATTATTTAGGTCATTCACCCACCCCAAGTCTCCTGCAGCCTGAGGGGTTGGTTTTTGTCCTGAGATTGTCTTCAGGCTGTTCCAAACCCCTCTGATGTTGTCCTGTTGCAGCTGCTCTTCCATCTTCCTCCTGTAGTTTTCATTTCCTTGCCTTATCTTCCATTTCAGCTTCTTCTGGACGACTCTCAGCTCCTGTTCGTGTCCAGATCTAAAGACTCTCTTCTTCTCCTTGAGGAGAGCTTTAATTTCAGGATTTATCGATGGCTTGTTGTTAGAAAAACACCATACCTTTTTGATGGCTACGGTGTTCATGTAATCTGTAATGCAGTCTGTGATGCTGTTGAGGTCATCCTCCAGGGGGCTGCAGAGGTTGTCCCACACAGTAGAACGGAAACAGTCCCTCGGGGCCTCTTCAGTCTCTGCTGACCATTTCCTTACTGTGCGTTTCAAACACAGAGGTTTCAAATGAAACCTCTGTGTTTGAATTTCGATCAGCTGACCTCAGTCTCACTTTGTGTCTCTGCTTGTTCATCTCTGTTGTGTTTGTAGGTGCAGAGTCTGGTAGGGGAGAAGCTGTTTGACCGCTATGACCGTCTCCTGCTGCAGAAGACTCTGGACAGCATGTCTGGTCTGTTTTCTTTCTGTTGCTGTTATACTGATTGTGTGATGAAGGCTTTCATAGACTGATCAGAATCTATTTATTACATTTCTGGGTTAGACCTGGTAAAAAGAACATCTTTAGCTCTTTTTCATAAATATCTCATTTCTTTTGGCATCTTTTTGTCTCGCAGATGTGACGTACTGCCCTCGAACATCCTGCGGCTCTGCCGTGATTTTGGAGAAATCCAGCAAGGCAGCACTTTGCTCTGAGTGCGGCTTTGCCTTCTGCGTCATATGCAGAAAAACATACCATGGAACGGGGAAGTGTGAGACCAAGAAAAAATATGCTGAAAGATATATAATAGACCTGCCACAGTCACAAGGTACACAGCTGTGTGACCACAAGAAAAAGGTTTCAAAGAATAATGAAAATGACAACATCCAGTCACAGTAAATGTAAAACTGTTTCACAAATGAGACTTTGGAGGTTTGAAAGTACAGGAGGTAACTGGATGATTGCTTTGAGTCGATGCACATGTGTGTTTAGTCCAAGTGTAGATGCTGGTGTCCTTTATGTGTCTCTTAGAGGGGGTGAAGGCTCTCTGGGAGGACTATGCCAGTGGCAGCAGGGAGAGGAAGCGCCTGCTGGAAAATAGATATGGCTGCAATTTACTGGTGTCCATTGCAGAAAAAAAACTAAGCGACAACTGGATTGCCAACAATACCAAGAGTTGTCCTGAATGCTTCACTAGAATAGAGGTTTGCACTCACCTGAGCACATTCGTACAAACTTGCGAGCACAGAGCAGTTCAGAGAGAGTTTCTGATTGAATTTGCTCATACGTGTGTTGTGCTTTACGTTACAGAAGGATGGAGGGTGTGACCAGATGTTGTGCACTCGCTGTAAGAAGATTTTCTGGTGGGACAGACTGACTCCAGAAAACACAACCGAACAGTTTTATGGGGGTCAATGTTCTTCCAACTAATTCTAAGAATCAGCACCACATACTGTCTCATAATCAGCAGGGGGCAACAAAAACAACAATGACAGGAAGGAATAACCAAACCGTTGGTTCCTTAGAAAACCCAAAGTGCTGTAAATTAACAAAAATTGCCCTCTTTGGCTGTTTTATTTGCCTTAGGCCGCAATGAAGCATTTACACTAAAGGTGTATGTTCTAATCAATTATCAATTATTCTTTCAGTTAATGGACAAATTATGTGGTCAGAAAACAGACACATTTGCCAGAACCCTGTTTTTTCAAACCAACAGTTCAAAACACAAATTTCTTTTTCTCCTGATGAACCAAATTAACTGAGCAAGTATTTCCCAGACTGATGAATTCCTCTGCTTTTAGATGTGTGCTGCTGTTAAGTACTGTTATGGCACAAAAATGCTCTGTGCAGTCATTATCACTGTAACGTTTGAACTCTGAGGGAAAAGACAGGTTCACACTGCCACAGATATATGCAGCTGCAACAACTACAGGTAAAGCTTCTGACCTTGACGTGCATGTTTCATTTCAATTCCAGCAGCAGCCTACAGGTAGATCCTGAACGTGTCTTCTTTCCCCTTCCTCCACTGCCCTGTTATGACAGTGCAACAAAGACGCCAGCATGTTTGATTTTCTTGTCTGTCCAGGAAAAATCCTGCTTCCTCATCACTTCCTCATAAATGTCTAAACAGCAGTTTGCCTTTATAACCCACAGAAGGGGACTGCAGAATGCAAGAATACTTTTTAATTGTATCGGTTACACCTTTATTTTTCCTGCTAGCACAAACAAAATACATGCTTCATTAAAAAAAGACAAATTTACTAACTCTCCAGACTGGAACCACTGTAGCTCCAAAAATGCAGGCTCATCCTTTAGTTAGAACATCTTGAAACATGGCTCAATCACCTCACCCTCAACCCCAACTGGTCACAGCAGATGACTTATTCTTCCGAACTATCAAAAGCGAGTCCCTCCTTCCCACTGTTGCCAAGTGCATGCTCATGGGCGTTCATCTGATTGTTGGGATTTTCTCTGTAGGATCTTTAACTTATGGTGTAATATACTTTGCAGTGACTGTTGCAGGGGTACCATATAAATAAAACTGAGTAAATTGGAAATCAGTTTGAAATTCTAGAAAATTTACACTGACACATACAGTGTGTGCTGGAAGGAATTCTTAGATAAAGAAGCATGAATTCACAGAAAACATAAGCAACTGATAATGGTAGTAATAACCGTCAAATTGACTTCTTGGCTATACTCAATATATTTTTTATAGGTTTTCACTGCAAGATTTGACTGAAGAAAACACCTGCGATGCATTTTCTAAAGGTGTTGGCGGGTTTTGTTGGCAAAACACTTTCCTTTATACTGGTTCTCAAGTCAAAAACACAGATTTTTTACTTTGCTCTCAAGATTTGCACAGATTTGCTTTGCTTGGTACCTAAAATGTGAAATACACAATCACTTGACTGTGTATTTCACAAACACAATTTTACAATTAAACAAACCCGATATTTAATTTCACAAGTGTTTCAGGGTGACCTTTAGAAAGTAGATCGCCACAGTGGACCAGGGGGTAACCTATGAAAAGGCAAAAACTGCAGTTCCTCTAATGATCACTTGAGGCTGGTCCCAAAAGTGAGTCAGTCCTCACAGACACTGATATTAAAAATGTCCAACTTAAAAAACAAAAACAAAACCCAAAGCAAAACAAACTTAACATTTACAAAAAATGTTACTCTCTGCAGCCAGTCTTTTATATGTAAGACAGCTGGATATCTGCTTAATTTATTTATAACTCAGCTGTTAATGTTTCATTTTTTTTAATTGATGTATTTTCTAAGATGTGGTCACTTTAATTGACAGATGCACAAACACAGGGATGTGTAGCCAATTATTTGGTAGGCCTTGCTTATGGTGATTAGGCCAGTCTACTAAATCCATCACATGATGGCACAGACCATCCAAGAAGCATCATTTTCAGTTCTAATAGCTGTTATATATGGGCTCAAAATGTGGTCATAAATATTTTGTACTTGTAAATTGGTTTTGTACTTGTAAAAAAGATTTGTGCGTGCGTAAAAAAGATTTGTGTGTGGACTTAGCCAAAAAAAACCCTGCAAGTTACAAGTACGAATTTTGACCCTATTTTTCTTCCTTTAAGCTGATTGGTCAATGTCATGTCAATCACAAATTAAACAATCCAATCAGAGAACAGATGGGTTTGGCTGTCGGAGGGGCACTTTTTTGAACTGCAGGTTCAAGGTTCAAGGTTCTTTATTTGTCACATGCATAGTTATACAAGTATAACACACAGTGAAATGTAGCCTGACACGCTCCTCGACATGTGCAAAAAAATTGGGGGGGGGGTGTAGAGGAAGAACATTATATATATATATATATATATATATATATATACATACATACATTGGGTGAATGTGCAGTAGTAGCAGCAAGCAGGTGAATTCTGTACATTAATATGAATACACATCTGACTATTTTACAGGATAGACAATATAAACATATTTAAAATTAAAGGAATTGAAATGTACATTGTGCCTTGGTTTAGTGTCCTTGAAGGGTAATCTCTATATAAATATCTGATAGCAGTTAGGTCCCCTTACTTTCAGCAGCTGTTGAAAGGATAAAGTTGTGGTATGTCAGTGGTTAGAAATACCATTATTACTTTAGGATTAGTTTAACACAACGTCAGGGCTGACCCGGAACCATGGCTGTGAGTCACAGTGCGCAGCATAAAAGTGCTTTCACATCAGACGCAGGATGTGCTACTAATGCTAATTGCTAACTAAAAGCAAAGGATCCAGAATTTGTTGCGCTGGCTGCTGGGCTCTGTGGGTTTTTGCAGCAGCTCTACCTGTACTAGATGCACCTGCTCCATGTCGTTTTTATCTCTGACTTTATGTCCTCTATAAGAGTTTCTGGGTTTTTTTGCTAGTTCTTCAAATGTTCAATAAAAACATGTATGCTAATTCATAACGAAGAAAGCTTTGTAATGAAGACTGTCATTTCCAAAACACTGCGCCCCCCCGCGGTCCGCAGCGCTGTTGAAAAGGCTGTGGAAGTCCCTGTGTTAAACACGTAGTCCCGTGACACAAAAATCACCAAATTCTGACGACCACAGACTGTTTTCCTTTGTGGTGATGAAGGAAAACGCTGTGTTGGCATGTAAAAGGGCATTTATTCCCTTCAAAGACCTGCAGTTCAAAAAAAGCGCCCCTCCGACAGCCAAACCCATCTGTTCTCTGATTGGATTGTTACATTTGTGATTGACATGACATTCACCAATCAGATGAAAGGAGGAAAAATAGGGTCAAAATCCGTACTTGTAACTTGCAGGGGGGTTTTTTTTGGCTAAGTCCACACACAAATCTTTTTTTACGCACACACAAATCTTTTTTACACATACAAATCTTTTTTACGCATGCACAAATCTTTTTTACACACACATAATTCTTTTTACACATACAAATCCTGATTTACAAGTACAAAATATTTATGACCACATTTTGAGCCCATAGTTATAGCTTAGCACTAATTAGTGTGTGTCTTGCAAAGTCCACAGACAGTGGGCCTCAACTATGTGTCATCTTTAATGTACAGTCTATGTAGTATTTCCCCCTGATTTCATGTAGCTACTAAGCTAAGATACCCTTTGGTCAGGCTATTTTCTAAGTACTTTGATAATCTGTCTCCAGCACACGTGCAGCTGTAATTTTGACTCATAACCACAAGAGGGCTGGTTTGCGCTCTTATAAATCTGCTGTACACTTTTACACTATTAATTAATTTCCACGTTTTTAGCAGTCTTTAAAATATGTTACTTGCTATCCTTACGTGAGTGGTTGATGCAGAACAGATGAGCAGCCGGAGAGAGGACATGAACTCTCGGATGCTGTCATCTGTCGTCAGGTAAGCTGATTCTTAATGCACTTGGTGAACTTATTGTTCCCCTGCAAACCTCCCAAATAGAAATGAAACACTGACTGTAGGATACAGAGTGCACACATCTCAGCTTGTTTCACAGATGAGCAGTGGGGAAATCGGTGCGGCTCAGGATAAAGGTCGACAGGGGCAAAGTACCAGTTAAAAACACACACAACACACACACTCTCACAAAGTACTGAACGCACACAAAGGGGTCCCTAAAAACTAAAATTTCCTTCTCCCTACAGTCAGCTCTACTTTATGTGGCTTAATGTGTGTTAATGGTTGCAATGTCACAGTCACTAAGCCTAATGTGAGGAGTTATATCATCAGCTTTCTCTCTGCCTTCATCTCTGAGACAGTGACTGTTACATTTGCTCGATAGGTAGGAGGGCAAACAAATGAGCAAACATTTACTTTCCTTTTACTGACCGAGCTTTCTGAGCATTTTTTTTTTTTCGCCTGTCCCGTTTGGCTCTTTTGCCATCAGAATTATTGTCTAAAGGCAAAGAAAGATGCCCAACGGATTTACTTTACCAAATTGACCATCCCAGCCTTGCCGTAATGGTCCATTTGATTCACCTTTTTATTGTTTATTTTATTTTCACTTGCTGAATACGGGACAGACTTGACTGGAGGAAAGAAGGGGAGAAAGAAAGAGGGAAAGAGAAACAGCTGAGAAGAGGGACGGGGGAGAAGGGCAAAAAACAAAAACCAACAGAATGGGCAGAAAAAAAAAGAAAAGGAAAATGCATATGTCGATCACCTGGATCACCTGTTGAGAAAGAAAAAAGAAAACAAGCAGAAGAGAACAAGAGTAATAGAATAAACAACATCACAATGATATATGGGAATATGACAGTAAATACTAAATGTTAAACATTATTGTGCAGCACATAAGATCAACAGAACACAGTGTGCTTTGAGGTAGGAGCCGAAAAGGGTGTAGTTTGTGGGTGTGATCACCCGTGTGTACACCTGTGAGCATGGACGCGCTTGTTTTTTTAAAAGGTTCCTTCATGTAATGATCTGCTAGAGGGTGTGGGGGGGCCACAGCCCCGTCCTCCAGGGCATGAAGCAGGTATGGAGGAGATCAAGACTCCAGACATCCAGAGGCCCCCAGAATACAAGAGACCAAGGAAGACCAACAGAGGGGCAGCCGCGCCACTGTCCCAGAAAGAGCTGAGGAGAGTCCCAGATGAGGGCTCACTCAGCAGCCGCGGAGCAGAAGCCAGGGGGAGTTGCAGTGACGCGCCTATGATCTCCTCCGGCAGCCAGCTGTGCCTGAGTGACCGAGCCCCAGGCCGAGAGGCCGGGGGCACCCCACCTCCGAAGTGGCCCGAGTGAGCCCCAGGCTCCAGGCCCCGATAAGCGGCCGCCAAGGAGTGAGCCGGTGTGTACCTGGACGCCCATCCCCAGACACAAAGAACCACCAACGCACCGATGTCTGAGGGAGTCCGCCACTGGCAGGGGAAGTGGTGGTAGGGGGAGATAGGCCTCCAAACCTTGGAGGGCCTGAGATGTCCCCAGAGAGGTGGCGCCTGACACCCAACCTGACATATAGACACAGACATACAGGCACACACAGACACAAACATCCATTCCCACCCTCATGCTCTCATATGCACTTACTCCACACTCAACCAACGTGGAGACAGACATAAAGAGACGCTGTACACACGATCACACTCCCCAAGCGTACTCTACAAACCAGGTCTAGGTACCCTTGCCCCTGGAGGGGGGAACTGCACCCAGACCCAGGTGGTGTTACCCTTTTCCCTGCGGTGGGGAGAGGCAGACCGCCCCGACTCCGCAGCAGCAGGGAGGCCCCACACTCCAGACCGCAGTCGGACGGCCAACTCCTCCTCCTAGTCCCCCCGCTCCAGCAGGCCGCAGAGAACGGGAGTGAGAGAAGACTCCAAACCTCCCTCCACCCACTCATTGTAGTGTTGATGCATATGTGTTCTAAGGTGCATTTAAAACCCAGGAGGGCATGGAGCTACCTGCCAGAGAGCAGCAGGTAAGAGCATGGTCCCTCCTGCTAGCCCTCAGTGTCTACGTGTATTTAACATTGAGAGGTGGGCAACGGCGCCAGGGGTGGGGTGTACACCCTGATGGTAATTTGGATTCCGTGTATCGTGCCCACCCCCAAGATCCTATATGTATGTGTAATGAGAGTGTGAGTAATGTGAATGTCTAAGTTGTGGGATAAAATTGAGGCAGAGGCAGCCAGAAGGGGACAGAGGGGGGGGGGGAGCCTCCTCTGCACCCTGGTGACATACCCCTACTCCAAGGCCCTGCATGTGTGGGTGGTTGTGGTGGAGCGGGAAGAGGGAGGCAGCTGGAGATGGGGAGGAAAGGAAGGGAGGGGCAAGTGACCCCTCCCTGGGGCCAGCTCCCCCGCTGACCCCAGTAGGCACTCCCATACTCCGCGACCCGCCAGGGAAAGGGGGCCCAGGCCCATCCAGACCGGGGCCCAGTGCAACAGCGCCTCCCGGCCCCACAGAGCCCGGGACAGTCCACCCAACCCCACCACAGAGAAAACTGCACCCACCCCACCATCCACTCATCTTCCAGACTACATAAGACAATAGACGCCCAGGCTGAGATCTTCCTCCACCTCTCCTGTATCTCCCCCTCCTGCAGAGAGAGTTCCTGAAGAGCGGAAAGCTCCTGCAAGATGTGACAATCTCCCCCACCAATTGAAGAGCCCCCCAGGTGGCTCGACGCACCGGCGGCACCCTGCGCCAGGGCTGGGCCCCCATGCACCCACCCGCCCACAACCCCGGCAACACACCAACCAGGACCCAAGCCCCCGAGGCCCGGCCAGGGCCCCAGCCCAGAGACGGAGCGCCTCCAGAACCTCACGCCCATCCCGGACCCACCCAGGGGCAGCCAAGCTACCAGGTCAGTAACCCATGTCCGTCAGCACAGACCCTCCCCTAGCCCCGCTGCACGCAGCCACGAGGAAACAGCCACCTGAGAGCCAACAGAGCCCCTAACCGGACATGACCACTACCCCGGATTGAGCCCCCCAAGGAAGATGCCTCCGGGGAACCCCCCGACGCCCTAAGCCTGTCCCTACCCCCACACCAATCACAACAGTGAAGGCGGGACCAAACTATGACCCCCCACCCCCACTAGGTGATGGAGCTGATCAAAGGGGCCCAGAGCAATTGATCTGATGTGGTGGCAGAGGCTGTATCAAGACTAATGTAATCTAATAGATAATTTCTATATTGGTTAGAATTAAGATTATTTTTATTTTTCCAGTTCATGAGGACTGTTTTCTTGGCTATGCATAGGGCAGTGAAAATCATATGGGCTATATTATTTTCTGAAGTGACATTATCTAAGCTGCCCAACAAACACACTAAGGGGGAAGTTGGAATGTTACATTTCAGACACTTTGATAAGTCTTCACATATCTCGCGCCAATTGCTGTCTAATTGCTGCTGCTAGTGGTTCAATAAAAATTGCAAACAGTGAAGGGGAGAGTGGGCATCCCTGCCTGGTGCCCCTCAAGAGACAAAAGCTGGAGGATGTCTGGTCATTTGTTCTGACACAAGCTGTTGGGGAATTATATAATATTTTTAACCAGTTGATGAAAGAGGCAAGGCAAGTTTATTTGTATAGCACAATTCAACAACAAGGTGATTCAAAGTGCTTTACAGAGACATTAGAAACAAGAACAAACAAGAAAAATGACAAAGGATGAACTGAAGCTCTGCCATCACGTAATGTCGCATACTGCTGTTTCTGATGTCATTTAAAAAAAAAAAAAAAAAAAAAAAAAAAGAAGAAAAGAAACAAGAACAAATAAAAAGCATGATTTAAAATTGATTAAAACAAGCAAATAAACTAACTAACTAATTAACAAACAAACAAACAAACAAACAAACAACAGTATATAAAATCAAAACAGATAAAATCAGAACAGTAGATAAAATCAGTAGTTAAATGTAAGTTTTGAAATTTAAGCTTAAAGTGTGGATTTGGTGCTTTATTCAAATGCAGCTGAGAACAGGTGAGTCTTCAACCTGGATTTAAATAAACTGAGTGTTTCAGCTGATCTGAGGCTTTCTGGGAGTTTGTTCCAGATATAAGGAGCATAAAAGCTGAATGCAGCTTCTCCGTGTCTGGTTCTGACTCTGGGAACTGATAAAAGACCGGATCCAGATGACCTGAGGGATCTGGATGGTTCATACTGGGTCAGGAGGTCATTGATGTATTTTGGTCCTAAACCATTCAGAGCTTTATAGACCAGCATCAGAACTTTAAAGTCTATCCTCTGACGGACAGGCAGCCAGTGTAAAGACCTCAGAGCTGGACTGATGTTGTCCACTTTTTTGGTCTTAGTGAGGACTCGAGCAGCAGAGTTCTGAATGAGCTGTAGTTGTCTGACTGATTTTTTAGGTAGACCTGTAAAGATGCTGTTACAGTAATCAAGCCTGCTAAAGATGAATGCATGGACTAGTTTTTCCAGGTCCTGTTGAGACATCAGATCTTTTATCCTTGATATATTCTTGAGGTGATAGTAAGCTGACTTTGTTATTGTCTTAATGTGTTTTTCTAAGTTTAGGTCTGCATCCATCACTACACCCAAATTTCTCGCCTGGTTTGTGGTTTTTAGATGTATAGATTGAAGTTCTCTGGTGACCTGTAATCGTTTTTCTTTGGCGCCAAAGACTATTACCTCAGTTTTGTTTTTGTTTAGTTGGAGAAAATTGTGGCACAACCAGTCATTGATTTCCTCAATGCATTTACCAAGAGCCTGTACAGGGCCTCGGTCTCCTGGTGACATTGTGATATATATTTGTGTGTCATCTGCACACAAATATATAGTTTATTTTGTTGTTGTTTATAATCTGTGCCAGTGGGAGCATGTAGATGTTAAACAGAAGGGGTCCCAAGATGGAACCTTGGGGAACTCCACATGTGATACTTGTCTGCTCAGATGTGAAGTTACCTATTGATACAAAGTATTTCCTGTTTTCTACGTATGTTTTGAACCAGTTTAGTACAGTTCCTCTTGTGGACCAAGAGGATCCAAAACCAAATTTGTGTAAAGTTGCAAATAGAAATTTCCAGTTAACTCTGCCCCTGTCTCAGGATAAAGGTCGACAGGGGCAAAGTACCAGTTAAAAACACACACAACACACACACACACTCACAAAGTACTGAACGCACACAAAGGGGTCCCTAAACACTAAAATTTCCTTCTCCCTACAGTCAGTGCCAGTCAGCTCTACTTTATGTGGCTTAATGTGTGTTAATGGTTGCAATGTCACAGTCACTAAGCCTAATGTGAGGAGTTATAGTTTTCTCTCTGCCTTCATCTCTGAGACAGTGACTGTTACATTTGCTCGATAGGTAGGAGGGCAAACAAATGAGCAAACATTTACTTTCCTATTACTGACTGAGCTTTCTGAGCATTATTCTGTGGGTGTGTGTGTGTGTGTGTGTGTGTGTGTGTGTGTGTGTGTGTGTGTGTGTGTGTGTGTGTGTGTGTGTGTGTCCCTCCTGTCCGTTGTGCCCTCCTGTCCCCTGTGCACGTGTCCATGTGTGTGTCAATGTCTTTCTGACGATTCCCACCCACAGTTTCAGGAGATCTTCACTCAGCCGTCCATCCCAGTGTGGAGAGGAGTGGACTTTTTCCTCTACGAGCTCAGCGGGATCGACAGCAGGCCTACACCTTCAGAAACTGTAAGAGGACATTTTTTATAGTAAATAATTTGAAGCGAGCAAATTGTGCACAGGAGTGCATTTTTAGATTGATCCGGTGAAAGTTATCAGTGTTCGGAGGTTATTTGGAGGTCATTTCAGCCTCGCTGTGGTTACCTGAGGCTTACAGTGTTTGGTGGTGTGTGATATTTGTCTCTTCTGTGTCTCACAGCAGAACAGAGTCAAACATCCAGCAGGATCTGAAGATGAGGAGTGGAGTGGGGTTGTGTGTGCTGGGCCTGCTGGGCCTGCTGTGCTCAGTTTTTGGGCAGGTAAGGAGGAAACACCAGATTTCCTGCTCTGAAACCTAGAATATACGAATAAGGCTGCTTGGGGGTGATCAGATCGTTTTGTCAAATAAAAGAGGATGTTTTTAAACACCACAGCAAAGATCTTCCATTAAAATCTTTAAATACTTTTAATAAATATAAGCTAAAAGTATTAAAAACAGAACTGCTAAGTTTGTCGGATGCCTCACGTCAAAGCAAGAGCATCACTTACTTTGGGAATTGGAGGATATGTGCTTCATCTTTTTATAGTTTCTGGTAGATTCCCTTACTAGTTTGGTAATCTGGACACTCAGTACATAAGTAGGATGTCTTAAAACCACAAAAAGCAAATAACAATCAACTCTTACTCCCTTATTCCGATCCTGGAGTGCAAATCCACTGCAGTACAAACCTGCAGGGTCACTGACTTTGCCTTGTTTGTACTGTACTTTATTTCAGTTCTTGTGACCCTTTGAAATGACGCAATTTCATTTTGCAGATAATCTGAGGATGAAGAAACATTTACATCTTTTACTTTAGCACAAGCTGCAGTGCAATGCCACAATTTAGAAGCCTTTCAAATGTGGTGCAGCACCTTTTTAAGTGCTCTGCTGTTTTCTGATATCGGGGTATTGACCTGAAAAGTCCTGCATGCAGAGTATTAGTTAAAGGATAACTTGTGAATATACGCAAATAAGGAAAGTAAGTCACCTCAACGTTTTTGAAAGCTGAACACATGAAGTTTTACAGCCTTATTTACTTCTGAGTAAATTGCAGAAAAATGTAGAAACAGAAGCTAAAAATAAATCAGACAAATCACAACACTTTTGGAAAACACGACAGTTTTTGTCAATTTTAAAAGAAATGAGCCTATTGGTATTTACAAAAACATTTTGGCTTTATTCTAAAAAAATCATTCTGTGCATCATCTTCCTTCTTTTCATCCAGGAGGCAGCGGAGGTCCAGTCTGGTGTCCTGATCTTTTGTGATGACCCGTCTGTGGAGAAGGCTGTCCACAGCGCTGTGGACAAATTCAACAAGAGGCTGAGCACCGGCCATAAGCTGGCCCTCTTTCAGATACTGAAAGCCAGCAAGGTACAGTGACTGCAGACACATGTGTTACCATGAAGAACAATACTGTGAGATTTTATGAGCTTTTTTGTTACGTAAGTTACATAAGTGGGAATCAAGCTTGTTGGATTCAACTAAAACTGAGCTTGTGGCTGTTTTTCCTTACAAAGCTAAAAAACAAGAGGATTCAATGCTCTGGGACGATTACCAAGAAATTCAAAGATCCTGTGACACTTTGACTTCTGGTGCACACTGATTACATATATTTGTGTGTGTGTGTGTGTGTGTGTGTGTGTGTGTGTGTGTGTGTGTGTGTGTGTGTGTGTGTGTGTGTGTGTGTGTGTGTGTGTGTGTGTGTGTGTGTGTGTGTGTGTGTCTCCAGTCAGAGAATGGCTCAGACTCAGTGTACTCACTGAAGTTCACTACCTGGAAGAGCGAGTGCACAGCTGACAGCAGCAAATCCTGGACAGACTGTGACTATTTGCAGTCTGGAAGCAAGGTAACAATAATCAGCTCCTCCTCCCATTTAACAACTCGTGGTATGAAAATATTAAAGTTCTTGTTAAATGCTGTAGTAAAAACAAAGCCGTCGCACGGTCTGTCGTGTCCCTCCAGGGGCCGATTTCTTGCAACGCCACCGTCCTCATGTCAGAGACAAAGGCTGAGACAAAGCAGGTGGACTGCCAGATTGGTGAGTGAGGGTGAATAAACTCAGCATCAGATTAAAGTTTGTAACAGTCCTTTCAAAGCTTGTTTTTTTCTTTGGGTTTTTTTGTTGTCTTGCTGCAGAACATGGTCTATTGAATCCATTTTGACTGGGACCTCATTTTAACACAGAACCAGTTGCTTTTAGAGACAAAATTCCCACATAAGGAACGTAAATCATTATCAAAACCAAAAATATCCACAGTTCTTACACCATGAATGTGTTTACCAGAGTACAGCCACCTAACAGTGAGTCACTGAGGGAAATGGGCACTGGCGGGCTGCTGGGGAAACAGAAGGGGGCTGATTGGCTAACATGCCAACACTATCTGCAAGCACAATATTAACTTATAACACCATAAAAGGCAGTGACGCAGTCTAGACTTTAATCAGTCAAATATAGGCGTTCGGTATATCAATCCTGTGTTTTTCTCTCCCACTCACAGGATATTTTGCAGGTTTTTAAAGCTCAGCTTGCAAACTGTATTTGTACATTAAAGTAGTATTTGATTGTTTCATGTGCGATTTGGTTGTAAAGAAATAAAGTAAGCTAGGTTAAGTAAATAGGTGGCATCAGCACATTTACTAGTTTTTAATGATAAATGAAAAGGGCTTGAAATGAAGGCTGGTGGACTTTTTGATTCAGTTCTTCTTCAGTTTAATCACCCAAGGACAGTCCCTGGTATTTAACCCCTGGTGGGAGTGTGTCCTTGGAGGTGGTCCTGATCATTTTTGACCCACTTGGTGCTGATGTGAGTCAATGAAGGTCATATGAACCGAGGTGTGAATCAAGGCATGCGGTCATTTCTGTCACAGATCCTTTATGAGGCACTGCCCCGACCCACCATTATGTGAAGTATAAGGTCACATGTGTCAAGGTGTGTATGGGGGATAAAGCACCTGGGAAGGGATTTCAGGACTGGGTTTTAGGAGATACCCACTGGTGTCTTAACCATTAGGCAGCTGGGTTGCTTTCTAGAGGCTTTGCTTTCCTCCCAATGCTCCATGACCGCCAGATTCCAAAAACAAACAAAAAGTATATTTTCTCTCACTGGCCTGTTTGTATTACAGACTATTTGGGACTGTTTTGTGTTCCATCAAGCACACTGAGATCATGTCGTGTTGATCTAAACACATCCAGAGGGAGCCTGAATTCGGGGCATTCTTTAATTAATTAACTAGATTAAAAACATCATAAATAAATAACATTAGACACTTTTTGAAAAGCTTTAACCAACTCTGTTTGCCTGAACCTTGAGCAGTTATTGGAATATGAGCTTATGCGTTTCCATGACTCAGATTTTTCTCCACTGTAGAAGGGCACATCGTTTCTGAGAAAGCATCTTGCATGGGCTGCCCAGAGCTCATCGATGTAGACTCCGAGGACCTTAAGGTTCCCCTTTCTGTCTCCATCTCCAAGTACAACTCCATGTCTGACTCTACCCACCTGTTCAGTCTGCACAATATTGGCCACGCCACCAGACAGGTACAGCAGGTGGCATGGAAGTGAAGGGAAAATGGGGAGGACAGGCATCTCTTTTTCTTTCCTTTTTTGTCTTTACGCATCACGTGTATTTGTGTAGGTGGTTGCTGGCTTCAGATTTAAGCTGATTTTTGACATGAAGAAGACCGTCTGTTCCAAGGCTGAACACACAGACCTGAACGAGATATGCATCCCAGACGAAAATAATCTGGTAAACCAAAACTAATGCACAAATCACCCCAGCCAAGATGTGCTTCTCACTGTGTGTTCTGTGCATCTGCAGGAATATGCCAACTGCAACTCTACAGTGGATGTAGCACCTTGGAGACTTGAGCCACCACAGGCCCACATAGAGTGTGCACCGGGTCAATTGCCACCCTCTGTAAGTCCCTCTTTTCACAGGATGATCAAACATGAGCGAGTAGACAAGAATGCAGGAAATAAATGAAAACCATTCACATAGTAACTGCACTGGCTAATATTCACTCTCCCACTCCACTGGATGTACCAGCGGGTTTACCATCTGGGTTGCTTTGGGATATTTTGAACTGGAAGGGCTGGGAATCTAACCACCAACCTTCCAATTTGTGCACCTCAAATTATTCCATCTTAGTCTTTCATCTAAGTTATTGGAAATTAATTTTATAATTATGAAAATTAAGTGTTATCCATCTAAAAGAAACGCACCAGTTTGCATGAAAAAGAAATGTGAGCACATTTCTTTAATGGAAAAGTTTAACTAGGCTCTGAATTCTCATTTCAGTCGGTTGTCGTATTAGACGCTCTGTTTTAATCACTCCGCAGAAATCACTGTCAACGTACAGAAAAGAAATAATTTTTAAAAAGAAAATAGAATTTTTTGTCACATTACAGTTGATCCCAAATTATTGCAAAGTACGGCTATATGAAGAAAATCATCTTGGTTTTGTGGCTGGAAATGATGAAGATTTGTGGTTCTTACTTTGAGAACTCAGCCTTTAAAGCCAGGATAGAATTTAAAATGGGTTCTTTGCTAAGTTCTTTGTTATGTGTTAACACTCGCTCATTCCTTTTTATGTTAGGTTAGTGTGAAGTGGCTTAACAAATGAAAGAATATTCTTCTGAAATGATCAGGTAGAAGGACTGGACTGAATATGAGTGAAAAAGCAGCCAATGTCCAAAGTAAATATTTGACCTTAAGAAAGCCTGGAGAAATACTTGCAGTTCAAGAGCATTTCAACAATTTACAAGAAAGTCAGGCTACTTGGAATTAAATGATAAACAAATGAGGTATGGCTTGAGACTTTTGCACAGAGGTCACTGATTAGGAAGGTCCATTAGCGAGTCCATCTTCTTATAAATCCTTTGCTTTTTTCTTCAGAAGTTCGCCAGGCGTCGTCCTCCTGGCTGGTCTCCTCTCAGGCACTTCCTGTATGGTAATGGTAATGGCCTGCATAGCGCTTCTCAAGACCATAATACCCCAAATCGCTTTACACTACATTCAGTCAAACCCCATGCCACAGCTACATCTTCACCCTCACAACCCCCCACCACAGCTAAAACTAAAGAATCATCTGAGGAGGACACCACATCTGCCACACCGTCAGTTTCACGTGACGCAGATGCGAAAGACCACCTCTTCCACTGCCCATCCAAGCCCTGGAAAGCTTTGAAGCCTCACCACTCTGCAGCTCCTACCAAGGCTACCGTAGAAGCGGCTTCTCCACAGCCCTCAGCAGATGGAACCTTCATCAATACAGACCTGTTGTCATAATTTCTTTCCTCAAGGGAGCCAGATTCATAACAGAAAATTTCCACTTGTTGCGCTCTTCCAGCAGATTGTTTTTTGTTTTTGTTGCAGACTAGTTCTCTAGTTGCTGCAGGGAGTTTTGGGAGATGATGATCGTCTTGTAAGATGCCAGGTTTCAAATGATACAACAGATGGGTTCAGTTAATAAAATTTTTTTAGGGTCTTGTAAGTCTTAAGAAAACTGAGGAAAAGAAACTGAAATTAAGACAGAACTCTAATTTTACGGCTCTCAAGAAAGCGATGTCTGTTTGGAATCAAAGAGTTGAGTTCATCAAAGGATAGAGCAGTTTGTGTGCTGGTTTATGTGTGAATATAAAATGCTTACACATTGAAGCTTAAAATAAAATTAAAATTTGGTGGAAAAAGTTCATGTTTTGCAAGGTTTGTAGTGCCAGAGCAAACACAGCTGGGTCAATCTTTAACAAATTTATTTGTACATCTTCACAGAACACTCAGATGATGAGTCAGTCAGTCGGTCAGTCAGTAAGTCAGTCAGTCGGGGTACAAACCTTTACTCCTCGACCAGTGACCCAAAAACAAAACACAACATACATTTATAAATAAAAAAGCAGGTTACTGTGAGGGCAAACTTGTCCTAGAAACTAGCAAACTTAAGGCATTCATTTATAAATGTCTGTATGGCTGCCTATTAGACTACAATATAAAAAAAAAAAAGGAAAACAAAATGCAGCAGGAAGAGTATTCAGCTTCACCCAATATCATGCAGGTAGGCTGTGAGTAACAATACATTGGCCCGGCGTACATTCATTCATAGTATAGGCTAGAGTTCTGACAACATGGTATGTTATGGAAATATTAGTACTGCATACCAAAAAACAAAGAAAAAAGTATTAAAATGAAACCACAGAGCATGTAGCCATGTGTGAGAGTCTGAGACACTTCCGAACCTCCAAATTGAATATAAATGATCAATATTTCACATATTTTGTCCATATTTTTATTCCCTGCAAGTCTAAGTGTTCAAACCCTTCCACATCTGTTCAATTCACCGAGAGAGAGAGGGACCGTCGTTGCTTCATTTCTAAATATCGGGTTCCATACAATTAAAAAGATGGTGGACACAATAACATGAACACCAGGTAAACAAATAGGAACAGTAACAGAGACACCTCAGACTAGAGGCAGCACACTATAGTCTTCACAGAGGCTGCAGACTTTTACATTCGCTTGGTGTTTGTGTTGTTATGGTCACAGTGAACCATTTTCCCTCCGCTCTCGGTTCTTTGGACACATAGGGGGTTTAAAGACAACCAACAGTCATCTCTGACGTCAGCTGACTCTGCAAGATTGCAAAACAACAGAGATGTATCTTTGTGATACTCTGTCCCCTGCACATAACCCAATCATACAGTTAAACTGAAACAAATGGAGAGAAATCAGATCCTGTGATGGCATGATTTGTAAATCTGAACCTGTGCTGAGCCATGTGATGGTTAAAAGGATAGAAAAAAAAAAAAATCGGTTCAGGGAGAAAATGGTAGGGCAACAGTTACTGCACCACTTCAGCACCAAAGCTGAGGGATTAGAAGACGTTTTAAACGAGCATGGTCTAAAGAAGACGCCTACGTTTTCCCCTGTGACGTCAAAGCTGCCACCTGATCTCAGAAAATTTGAACTCAAGCGCAACTTTAGTTCTTCATTAGCTGAAAATGCATTTCTGGGCATCACTAACATTTACTGAGGGTGTCAAACAGGCAACCTGTACCCAATGCTTCAGCAATCGGTACAACACACACAGACCCCTTACACCTCAAATCTAAACTGACAAAATACAGCTGTGGTTTCGATTCATGGTGCTTCAAGTAAAACGACTAATTTATGAAAAAGAAAAAAAAAAAAAATCTAAGTTTACCCTCATTTATGTTTCCTTGCAAATGATGCAAAAAAACCAGCATTTTTGTGTGTCTGTTTGTTTTTCTTCTCTGGCACAAACCAGCCAGGAGAGAAAATGATTTATAAAACATTTAAAGACACCTTTGCTGCTAGTGTCATCACACAGAGGCAGAACATGTACATACACACAGTGTGTAGGGTTTTCATTGGAGCCCGCCAATGAAGCTCTGCAACCTGTACAGAACGGAGCACGCACACGCTCGCACACTTTGTTTGGAGAGTACATGGATATTAAAGAGAACACTACACATGAAGCCTACCATAGAAAAAAGGCTAGACTGTAACTGTACATACATACTGCTTAATGCTGCTTCAAAATGTACATCTTACATACATACTGGTTATGCTGCATGCATACTAGGCTAACGTTCTTCTTATAGAGTCCTTCTGGACAAAAAGGCATTGAGAACTAGAGTTTTTCTTTAAGTGCATACCACAATATTTTTTGTATTTTTGTTTGTTTTTTTTAAATTGTAAAAGTCTGTAATATGCCTCACTGCATGACACTGTTCAAGCATCAGCTTTTGCAGACATCAGCGATACTGTCCGATTTGGCACGTAGAGAAAACAAAGGAATGCGTTCTGTGCTGATGACCTGCTGTGTAGGGACAGAAACACGTTACTGATGCAAAAAGATGAGTCATCAATGTTAGCGACTGAATACATTCTAGCCATTAATGCTGCAATGATGTGACGCACGTGCGCGCGCCGCATCGCGACAGAACACAACTTTGGCTTTTCTATACAATCAGCAGTTGAAGCGGCAAAGTGCAGACTGTTTCCCCACAGACACGCCGGGTCTCATACTGTAGTGTCCTAGTGTCTTTCCTACATGCACCGTGAGAGGCTCCATTTCTTGTAAAATACTACATTCTCTCCTTAGCAGAGCACACTGCGAGTTCCACCAACTACGGCCTGCCCAAAAGACACTATGGAACAACAGTTTCCAAGCTGCTTCATGTAACACTGCTAACTCTTCTTCGTATCTCATAGGCCCCCCACCCAAACCCCCCCAACCCAAAACGGTTTTATACCTTTTTTTCACGTCTTGGGTTGTACACACAAACTGAGCATTAATATGAATATTCATTGTGCCAATCACATGACCCCAAGCTGCCCCAAAGTGCAAACAATCTGTTTAAATTTTTCATCTTTCAATACATTTTCTGCCACCTGGATAAACGATCCAATATCTGCTGAGCCAGCGCCCACTTTCAGAGGCTTCCAGCTGAATTTCTGAGGACTTCATCTCGTAACTAACTAACCTCCCCCTCGAGACACTCATGCTACTATTTCAATGTGATTTTCAAATGTAAAAAACACAAAACAATCCCCAAACAACCAAAAAACAAAAATACAAGACCAACATAATTCAGTGTCTCCACTTGGCAAAAGACTGCAAGCCTCAAATCAAATGTTTCAAAAACACAATTTAAAATATACTTCAACATTTTAGCAACTTTCTAATGAGAGATGTGTCAAGACCCGCCAGTCTAACAAGGTCAAAAGGACCGCTAAGGCGGTCAAATCATTCGCTAAGCCTGCCATGCTTTTTGACTTAGTGCTGTCAGGGTTTGCTTAGGCAGAGTTTGTAGGGCTCAACAGTGTGCAGTGTTGTGCTGTGATTCCAAGGCTTTTAATCAAGAGGAAGACTTGACATTCCCCAGGGCCTCTGCTTGCCAAAAAACAAAACAAAACAAAACAAAACAAACAAACAGCCAGAGGCTTAATATAGGTCCCATTTTTCAAATGTGATATTGGCACTTTAACGCTTTCCATTTTGCATCATTTAACAAATTATCCCAAGTAGGGCTGTAAACTAGCCACAACGAATCGGGTAAGGCCAAATTAGATGTTAAATATAAGGAAAAAAAAGCTTAAAACCCCCCAAAACAACAACATCAGTCTTACTTTGTGAATATAAAAAAATTGAAAATTGAGGGGTAAAGTAACAGGGGTAAGCGGTAGCACTGGTGGTAGTGTGAAGCTGCAAACATGTAACACAGATGCTTCAACCTCAATTATATTTACAGATACACGCACACACACAATGAAAAAACAAAACAAAACCGTGTTTCTGAAGAGTCAAGTTCAGGTTTTGCCTTTTGCTGAAACTGAAAGAAACTAGGTACATAAATAAATTTAAAAAGTCATAATAAATCTGTATATTATTCTCTAAGTGCTGTTTTTTTGATGGAAAGGCATCATCACCCTGAAGTTTATGCAAGAGTCTAAAGCTGCACCACCATCTCTGGGGTGAAGTGCTGACTCAATGAGGCTGTTTGGAGTGGAGGGTGGAGGCCTACAGATCTGTGCAAAACAACTCAAAGACTCTCCTGCAGATTTGCAACCTTGACGTTTCCACACAAGGAGTTCAAAGGAAGGAGAGACAACTCCAAATCATCTGCGAAGGGGCGACTTCACCACAAAGATGGGGGAAGACATCATAAAGGCTCCCGTGCACCAGTTATCCCGTACTGTACAACAAACCGCAGCTAATTTAGACTATTTCTTGTGCCAACTAGCTCCTAATGACAGGGGTGACAAGATTAAAAAAAAAAACAACCTCCATTCTAGGTGGAGAAAGTGTGCAGCACTAATACAGCAGAGGGGGCAGCAGGTTGAACTGTGTGGCTACATTTATACCTTGGCAAAAATGTCATCTTTACACTGAGTTTTCCGAGTTTTGGTTTTTATCACTGAGCAATGGAGTAAAAGGATAAGATTTTCCTTGGTTGGCCAGTTTGTTCCTGTTGTGGTTTAAAAAAAAAATACAGAGGAAGCATAATAGCCATGGTGGGTACACCTCCACAGCAACAGGAAAATGCTCCCATGTAGACCCTGAAACAGGCAGCGGATACTCGGACGGCATCATCAAGACCAAACAAAAAACAAACCCCCCCCAAAAAACCCACAGAAACACAAGAACCTCGTTTAGAAAAAGAAAAATGCTGTAAAGAAAAAACAGATCAAGCTGCAAGCATCCATCCTCAGGGAGCCATTTGTGATATCTGCTGTAAACGAGAAGAGCCTTGAAAGACTCGTCTGCGTGAAGTACTCCATGCTGGGACTGGTGGATTGGGTTTGTCTGCAGCATCAGTTTAGTGCATGCTGTCTAATTGTGTGGAATATCCAGTCCATCTTGGTGGTCCACCCTCCATGGTGAGCATCATTCATCTGCTTCATGAAATAGTCCAGTGCCTCCTGCAGCGTGAAGAAAAACAATACAAGATAAAAGATTAGAAAACAAACCACCCAAAACACATATTCAGAAGTTTAAGAAAGCCAAATGTGGGGCTGAAAAGATTTTAAAAGAACAAAACACTGTTAGAGAATGGCCACGTTTACCTGCTCTGTTTTCTCCAGTGCCAGCGTCTTTCTAATGTAGGCAATGTCGTCAAATGACTGCAGCTCAGGCATGCCAGAGCCAAGCATCATGGAGAACAGGTTGATGAAGAGGTTGGCGTGCTGCCTGATGGCTAGGTAGGCTTTATAACACATCTCCTGAAACCTAAAGTGATTGTAGACTTTGATTAACAAAAGTGAATCTTCTTATACAATCGTGTGGTACTGAGGAAGTGACCAGACAACATACACACAAACACATTACTGGAGTACCTTTCAAACTCTTTGGTCTTTGCGCACTCCTGGGATCCTTTGCTGATGACGATGAGAAAGTCTTGTGTCAGAACAAAGGGCACTCGCTCTCTTTTGTAGCCAAACTTCTTTTTCTTATGATCCAGGAAATGGCCAAAATCTATATGAAATAACTGAAGAAGAACAAATAAAGACCAACAGAGAAAGTCAGTAACTAACAAGTAAACTTCCTCTGAGGTTAAATCCAGCACCAAGTTAGCGATTTTTACGATTTATCACAGGCTGTATTAACTGTTAATGGTCTGATACCATCATATTGCTGGTTTATGACCAGCTTGATGAACCAAAGTCGCTTTGACTGACAGTGGCAAGTTCATTGCTCACAGACCAAGAACTCTGATTGTTCCACTGTTTCCAACAACTGTTTGTCTCCAGTGTAACTCTAGCATTAAGGAAAGTGGCCATGCCAGCCCCTGTTCTGGAAAATGAGGAACTCTTTGTTGAGTTTGTGAGAGTTACCAGAGAGCCACACAGCAGCTGCACAAAGCTGCAGCCACTGTTAAAACGGATGCCAAGTTACTGAAATCAGACTTAAAGTGTTGTGTCCCCAAAAAGGAAAGAAAGACCTGGTTCAAATAACATTAAAACCACGTCTCTCTTCCCCTCCAGACAAGGAATGCTAGACAAGACCCGCTTAATATGGATATTAAAACATACCAGGATGCCTTTCCTAACATATTTGTCTCTCTCGACATATATATTGTTAAAATATTTCGCCCAGCCCTGCTGCGTATGTGTGCAAATTCAAGTCACCTGTCCATCATCTTTGACCATAATGTTGCTGTTGTGCCTGTCTCCTATCCCAAGGATAAATGTAGCTACACAGTAGCCAGCACAAGACCTTGTGAACAGATCTACAGCCATGTCATACCTGCAAAAGCACACAAACACACAATTAACTTGGATTTTTAAAGAGAAATTACAAATTAGTACATGGCTAAAATCAAATCAAAGAATGTCCATCCACAAACTAAAAGTTCTCTATCTGACACTGCTCACTAGTGCCAAACGGAGACGTTGCACAAAGTATCAGGACAAAACTCACATCTCGCCCTTGTTCTTGTCCTTGAGCCACTGATGCAGAGTATTCGAGTTGAACTGCAGTGCCCCTTTCAAGCCTCCTTTACACTGAATCTGCATGATGGTGTGGGAGTTGCGAACCACCTCAATGAGACCCACGCAATCTCCTAATGACAAGCAGCCATAGGGCAACATCCTGAAGACAAAACACATTTTCTTCTTAGCCAAATGCACGGTCACAAGGATCTCTCTCACACACACACACACACACACACACACAAAGCAATAACAAATCAAATCAAATCACTTTTATTGTCACATCACATGTGCAGGCACACTGGCACAGCACATGCGAGTGAAATTCTTGTGTGCGAGCCCCACAAGCAACAGAGATGTGCAAACACAACAACACAAACGAGCAAAATACAAGAATGGCCAACCTGAAACTAATAAATATATGTACAACAGGAGAGAAAGAAAGTAGTACCGTAGGTCCAGTCCCTGATTCTGCCAAATGTTCTCCATGATCTTAATAATCTGCAATGTCAGCATGTCCTGGCGCAAGTCTACAACACAGATGCACACACGCACACATACACACAATAGAGACAGTTAATTGCATCCGTGGATACCTACAAATGAAACAAGTACACAATATAAGGATCAATTATTCCAATTATAATAGACAAAGCTCGCCAAGAAACTCTGCATGCTCTAATCAGCAACATTAAGGACAGGGTCGTCCAAACATGCTGCAGCCTTCATATAACAGACCACAAAGTGTGAGCAGTTCTCACAAAGCTATCACAAAAGGAGGAGGACCGAGAGACAGCTAAAAATGTAGGCAGTCATTAAAAGCTTTCCACTCATTTTCTCAAAATATATTAATGGAAATTTGGTAGTGTTGCTCAAAGTGTCGTCAGTGTAAATGACTTTTTCTGTGTGTCAGCGTTACCATCTCCATTTTTGAAGATGATTTCATTGTTCTGAAAGAGCATCTCAGACATGATGTCGGGATTTTCCCAGTTCAGCCACAAAGGCCTCTTTGCTGACGACATAATCCTGCATTCATCTAACCTGTAAACAAATTCAAAAAGATTCAAGTTACTGAACAGATACACACACAGACACACACACAAAATAATCTCTTGCTTCTGACCTCAAGTTTCCAAGTTGATGCGCAGGGTTTAGAGGAGACGTAAAGTTCTGCAGGGCATCCATGTAGTCTGGCCTCTTCATCTGTTCCACAAGAAACCGCATCTGAACCTGCATGAGAGACACGTACACAACCACAAAAAAGCCAAAATGCACACAGATGAGGAACCAGTTCCACAGCATGTTCCTTATACTGTAAGCAGCTCTGACATGTGTTGTCCTAATCAGTACCTTCTGCGTCTCATCCTTCTTCTCCTGTTTGAGGATGTCGGTGAGGTTTATGAGCTTCTCCATGGCCTCTACTTGCCTGCTGAGGTGTTTTAGGTACATGCCACAAGCACGGCAGTAAGCCTCTAACAGCAGCCCAAACCTCTGGCTCACTGTTTTATTGTGCATTTCTGACCTGCAACAAAGCCACATCGAGAAAAATGAGAGAGAAGCAGAGAGGAAAGATTAGTTTTTAAGCCTTCTGGAGGGATACAGTGAAAGGAAGGTACATGTAACAAAAACAAACAGTAGTCTGAATGCTGACTCACTTGAGATGCCAGAAGAAGAAATGTCCTATTCTCTGATTGGTCAGGGCCTTTTTGAGGAGAAAACGGGCCAGGGGATTGTCAAGATACTGCTCGTATTTTAAAACCTAGAAGAGAGGAAAGATTGAAAGAAAAGAATAAGAAGCAGTCCTTGATGCCTTCCCACCACGGGGTCTCTGTACACTGAACACCAAATACAACCCGAGGCATTACAGACCAGAAAGTCTTTAGCAAAGAAGAACAGGACGAACAAAAACACACAGGCTGAAAGGAGGAACTCCAGTAATGAGATTCCAAACATACTTGGTGTCTTCCTTTTTAACCCAGTTTTTCCATTTATCAGTTCTTAAAATTCAACAGATCCAACACTTGACTGGACCTACCTGTACAAGCTGGATCAAGTACTGGGACAATTTGTCATCAGTCAGGTATTTGTCAAGGCAACGTACAGCAAAGTGCCTGACCATGGGGTCTGGATAGTTACAGTCCAGCAACTCCATGGCCTGCTCAGGACGGATAGACGGCCACTCCTTCAACAGACAGTACATCTGGAAACAGGCAAACCAAGAATGATGAAGATGTGTTCATTAGTAACACACTTACTTAAATGAAAAGCTTTTTTTTTTTTTTTTACAAGTTGGTGATTATGCAAAGAAATGCTTTGTACAAAGTAACTGACAAGTTTCAAAAGCAGTTTCAATCTAACTGTGTACATAAACTAAACATCCTTGAATATTCTATGTCTGAGATGGAATAGACAATTATGTGGCAGGAAATTACCTGTGCTACTTCATCTCTGGAGTTCCACTTGACCGCGAGAAGGATCTTGGGAAGGATCTCTGGGATGTTCATGCAGTAGTGCCTGTTTAAAAAAAAAAAAAGGATTGACATTGTGCTTTGGACTGGAGTTTCATTCATAACCAGCTTTGTTTTACATTTATGCCCCTTTTCCATTAGTACCTGCTCAGAAGGACTCACCATGGCTGCGACAACTCGCCTTGGATCAACTTGTTTTCCAATGCAATTGAGTACCAGCTAATGTGTGTGGTTGTCGTTATAGCAACACTGAAGAGAGTCCTGTGACGAATGCTACAACAAAGGTGGACATCGAGGTAAAAATATACCTGCTGCTCGGTCTGTGGTTTTTTCTCAGACTCGGGGACCACAGTGTTGTTTTTTGTAGCCATTTCCCTCGTTGCTGGGTTTCAAAAATGACTGTTTTGATTTTCATGAATGAGACACTCTCATGACTCATCGAGTGATGCCACTGACCAGCTAATTGGTTGCACGCAGTGTGACAACAACACATTTTAGTACCTGGTACCAACTGACCTAATGGAAAATCTGTAAAAATTGTGGCAAACCATGGTGAGTCGATCCCAGTTGGGGCTTTAGAGTACTCTACATTTAAATATAGCAATGGAAGCATTGGCCCTAAATAAAGTATGCAGTAACACAGCGTAGTGCCATGTTTGCTGGTTGAGAGGGTACCTGTGTCTCCAGAGAAAGTCTTTCTCCTGCTCAGTGATTTCTGACAGAGGGTCTCTGTTACTCAGCTGTCTCAACTGCTCGGTGTCACTCTCTGTGAGGGCGTGATCTCTGGCCACTCGATTGCTCTAAAACATACCAGAAATAAAACACATTCAAACACTACATTTTTACATTAGACTCAACACGGTAGCAGCAATTAACAAGCTATTAACGCGGTTATAAAATACCTTCACAACAACACCAGCAAACAAGATAATGCTTTGATCACATAAAAGTTAGGAAGCAACAAAAATGTATCATATTCACTGGGGCTCCATGTGTAAATGAACCATGATTGTGTTTTTATGCTTGTAAAACAAGAAAAAGTCTGAAAAGTAACAGAATATTTTAGAGGCACAGCTGCAAAATGACAGATTAGCTGTGAAATGTTTCTACTAAACACTGAGACAGAGTTGGAGTGCAGCTGGAACACAGCACAACCACATACAGCGTAAATTCATCTGGAGACAGACTTTTATACGACCCCAACAATGAACTGTAATCCTGAATTAAAGCTTTCCCTTCGTTCCTTCATCACATTCATAAGACAAGAATAAAATCTGTTGGAAACTGGCTTTGCCCTTCGTCCAGTCATTAACAAACATCCTTAATAAATACTGCAGACAACTCATTCTTTTTCTGGATGAGTGATATTAACGTCACATCACATAGCACAAGACGGGCACTATTACACTTGACACGCATATCATGAATAAAACATGAGCTCACACTGTTCACATCTTCTCACATGGCACAGTAACTCCAATAACCTGTCACTTTAACACATCAGTCACGGTTTTCTCTCACATAGAAATCAAATAAGACACGCCATCATGTTCACCGTCATAATAAATAAAGACATTAACTTACACTGCGCCTTGCAAAGTACTGGAAATAACTGAATTAATTAAGTTTAATCTAGTCAGCAGTGATTTTTTTTTCCATAAATGTCCAAAATAAACTAAAGGGGGGGGGGGGGGGGGGAGTGGACTGTGGGTTTTTTGTCGCATGTTTCTGTGTGTCTTTAGAGTTCAGTGGGTTTACAGTTTAGTGGGGCTTCATTAGCACTTTGTGACTACAGCTGTTCACAGCACAGCTCGACATGACCAACCCCTCACACAGTGGAAAACCCTAACTGACGTCAAAATAATTTGTGCTAATTGTGTCTGTGCTGCCAATAATGTTAAATGCATGCAAATGTTTTGCTAGAGGCAGCACTATTTTGTGGAAACAAACTGCATTTTTGCACACCAACATAACATAGACATGAATAACGCCCAACTATATTTAGAGCTGACCTTGCACAACGCACATATCTGTGCTTGCACTGTGGCATGTGAGCGGACGTGAATAGTGTGAGGTGATGTGCTAAGTTATTCATGATGTTTGTATCAAATGTGAGGAATGCTCAACTCATACTACATGGTGTGAGGATCATGTGATCATAACAAAGGCTCTGTTCATACCTGGAATTAACAGGGTTCTTTGGAGAGCCAATCATAAACAGACACCTCCTGGAGTGTCAATTCACACCCAGTATTAGAAAAAAAAAAAATGTCCACATCCATGTTATTGGATCTCATTTCAACATTTTACTTGAACATTTAAAGGCACATGCTAAAGTCAGGCCTGTATGAGGCAGCGGTGGTCTTTCCATGCCTGGTCTGTTGAGCAGGCTTCACTCCATTTTAACCTAAGGCACATTTGGACATAATGTGCTACAACACTGCAGTCATTTGTGGCCCAGCCAACCTCCAAATGTGGCCTGAGACATTGGATCTCAGTACAATAAAGCACACACCTTTGACCTTTTAAACAAATGACTCAATATCTCAATCTACATACAAGTATTATGTATAAGCCATATGAAAAGAAAGCAAATATTTGAACTCTGCCAGCTGCAAAATAAATGTTTTGCCAGTGTGTATCTGAAAGTGAATATTTTATTGTATTTAATATTAATTTATCTAAAGTATATGTCTGTTTTGCAAATTCACAACTGCCTGTAACAAGTACAATGGGGTTAATAGTTCTTATATTCCTGACCTGCTTTACAGAGTTCACACCTGCAAGACTCATGCTGGTCACAGAGATAAGTTTGGAAGACATTTTCTTATATAAAGGCTGTGGGGACCCTATCTGCAACCAAGTGTGTTGGCTTAAAGTTAGCTAAACACATTTTTTACAGTCTTATATTACCTGCCCTGAGAGGTTGTAGTTGAACCCTAGTTCCCTTGAGATGGTCCAGTTTGCGTGATCTTCCACTGCATTCATGTCTGGGTATTTGACAGGACTACTAAAGTGGTCAAACTCCAGCTCTAGACATGGTGTTTCCTGGAAAAATAAAGATTAAAAAAATATTTTTTATAAAACGAAATACATTCGTATTCCTCATTTTGTGGTTACAGCTTGGTTATTTGTTTTGTTTGTTACATTTATTGACAAGATGTTATACGCAAATACCTTATTTGGGTTCGACCCAGTGACTCCGATGGGGTTCAGGAGGTCTTCAAGACCATGGGGGACAGGCCAGAGATTCAGAGCCATCTTGTTGGCCACCAGCGTGTGTGTATAATCAAACAAGTTGACATTACCCCATGCTAGTGGACAATGCTCCTGGGAAACAAGACAAACACAAATACCATGCATATTATTTCAAATCACAGAGATTTTTAACACGTGACAACTCTGACTAAAGTTTACCTCGGATAAAACTAAATATAATTATGATACAGTAAGAGAACTTGGCCCACAAAGGGGTTCAGACAAGAGACAGGATACTAAGACACTTGGTTCAGTGAGCCTTAAAACTGGTAATTTATCATCCATGCTGTCGAAACTCTGTACGGGCTCGGCAGGCTCCTTGGCACCAAGACCAAAGGTTAGGTTTCATTCTTGGTTAGAGAGACAAAAGTGATGCTCTTTGGTGGATGCTGTTAAATTGCCTTCTTAACTATAATGAAATAATGGCCACAGTTGCTAACTCTGAAAGGTTAAGTATATGTAAGTGAATGTGGTTGATACTTATTTTAATGGAACTGTGGTTAAATTATCTTTGTTATTCAGTAACAATGTATTTAACCATTCCATTCCCATCAAAGCTGCCTTTTAAAGGCCTGACAAAGGCTAGTAAAACGTTTCTGATAACATCTTGATCTTCACAGTGAATTTTCACTACAGGGCAGCATTTGAGCCAGATGACAAAGAGAGTGACAGATAGAGTTACAACATGCAAGCAACCAGTCAAAATGCACCTATTTATAGTAAGCTGTGGAACAATGGGCTGCTGTAAAAGGAGTGTTTATCTTTAATTCAGGTGGGGCATGAAAAAGCATCCACTAACCTGACCTCAACTTAACGTGGCACAACAAGAGACGGGACTCACCCCAGGCGTGTGTTACATTATCCACCATTGGGACACACTTCAAACACACTGATACACACATCTAGCTCTTCCCTCAATTCTTCCATCAGAAGGAGACGGAAAGATGAAAGAAAAATCAGCAAGTATGGTATATTGGCCACATCCACAAAAACAGACCCATGCCAGTTTTATACCACACAGTAAACATAGACACCATGTGGTGTAAACAACATGTAGAAAGACTTTTAATGCCACTTTGCAAGTATCAAGAAGAGGTCATTCTGCAGCTTGGAAAGACACCACAAATGATTTTCTGATCAAAAATTTGAAAAAACTAATTTGGAATCCACCACTTCCTGTTATTATGTTACTCTGATGTGAGTGAAGTGAGAATAACTAGCACTTTTCACCACATGCCTACACCTATTATATGAATGGAAAAGTCCCTCCAGCCGATTGTGTTTCTGTTGATGTTTTTTGCCACCACAGTGCCCACGGCTGATTAGTAATTAAACAGAGTCAAAAATGATACCACAGCGTCCATTTACTGTGGACACATATACTCAGACAAACTGACACACAGGGCACAGCAGGTTCATTCATGATGCACAAGCACACACACACGTCGGGTATTTATATCTTGTGGGGACATCTAATTGAGAGAATGCTTTCTCTAGCCACTTACTCTAAACATATTATAACCCTGACAGTAAAACCAAATTTTGAGTCTCAAAAATGCCTTCAAACTTGTGGGATTTTGGTCCCCACAAATATAGTAAACTTTGGTCCCCACAAAGATATGAACACACACACACACACACACACACACACCAATACATTTACATAGGTGCCTATTGACATTTACCATTTTAAAAATGAATACACATATCCTTTATTTGGGGCTTGCAAGAGATTTGCTGTCTATTTTAAATCATTTGTAATCATCAAAAATACCTTAAACTACCCAGGTTATTAAAGTTTCACTAAAAATGGAATTTTACAATTTTACCAATACCAACTAAAAGACGTAACAATGACAACCAACTGACACTTTCTATTTTTGCAAGCCAATTTCCTTTCAATGATGAACTCAAGCAGAGCTTTGGAGCTCTTTCCTACCTCCTTTGCTCCCTTTCTGCCCTTGACAGAGCAGATAGAAAGGCAGAGTCTGGCAGCACGGGGGATGTCTGGGATGTACATATCATACGTAAGCCACTCATTCCACCTGTAGCAAGAATGAAAGCAATTAGAAAAGTCCAGATATATATGAACAATAAAATCTCAGGTGCATCTTAAGCTATATTCCAAAAAGGTTCTTAAAAAAAATCTCTAAGATCTACCAAACTATTTCCAGGTTCTATCTCAGAGAAAAATAAATGCTCACACACATTACAATGGCACACCTCTCACTGAGGTCACAGTATATTTTAAGCAACAAAATTTAATTACACAAACAAATGTCAGATGTCTTTGTTTTAACACACAAGGGCTCCAATATACATTCATCTAAATAATTTTCTTTATTTTGAGAGCGAGTGAGGACCAACACAGCATTCACAGTAATATAATCTGGCAGTTTAATGTTACTATCCTGAGCTAAACTGTTAACTTACCCTCCTGCCTCCAACTGCTTAATGTAAATGAGTAGTGTAGACTGTCTACAGGGAAGCTTCGGTAAAACACAAAAGCGAATTAAAGCAGGATTCATTTTCTTTATCTGGCACGAAAATTGACTGTCACCAACTGCTGAGGTTTTCCATCTAAGGTTCAATATAGTGAACTGAGAGGCTGGACAATTACCTGGGATTAGAGCAGGGTACCCTCTGTGTATTTACATTGTCACACATCTGTTCACCTCCATGGTAAATGCCTGTCCTCACATATATCTATAAATAGAGAAGGAAAGCAAAATACATCAAAGAGGAAAGTTAAAGAAGAAAAATAATCTGGCAGTTTAAATAGATTCACAAATGGGATTCCACAAATCCACATGAGAGCTGCTTTCCCCCTTTATTGAGAATCACTGTTCACACCAGATCTCAGCAATGACTGCTAACAGGATGTAAGTAATGGTAAGATGTTGCAAACTGTCATATGAAACTACTCACAAGCAGTTATTAGTTTCAGTTCATGTACTTATGTAACAATTGCTAAGTCAACTGCAAAAATGTAACTTCTGTTCTTTCGTGGCTTGACTGGTAACAAAAAGGTCAGCCCTCACACTTGAGCTGGCCCCACCTTGTCTATGTCCCGTATATTGACGTTAACATAGGTGGCACACAGGATTCGTATTCGTAGAGTCCCGTTGATGGTCCACAGAGACTTGGCAGCTGCCTCCCCATTCATATACGATGTTGCCGTGGAGATGCGTCGGGAATATGATGGCATGACAAAGTTATCTGTAGGCAATTGGGTGTACAGGCTGTCCTTAGCCATTAGCATCAGGTTAGGCATCCTGCCCAGCATGATGCAACTACGGATATACTAGAGGGAGAGACAGAGACGGGGAATGACGCAGAGAAGGACAGTTAGTAGAAAGTCTACACAGAGCTACTGAGCAGATAGAGTTTCACAGTGTCAAGGTGTGATGCTATGATGTCAACTGGTCATTTTCCAGGAACTGCAAAGGAAAAAAAGAAAATGGCACGTTTCTGGATTTTTCACCTTTTCTCTGAAGGTATGTTTCTGAAACATGTTTTTATGAGAGTGTTCTCGCAAAATGACATAAAATAGAATTCTTACAAGTAATGGACACATTTTACATATCTACAATACTTAGAATAAAAAGATCTTTAATGGATTTACTGATAAATATTGACCCAAAGGACTGCATGACCTTTTTTTCTTTAATTAAAATTACTTTTATTCCTTTAAGGCAGCAGGGCTGATTCAGTGTTAGGGTTTCAGTATGGGTCTGTCAATCACTGTATTCTATTGTGGCTTAGTTACGATGCAAGTAGATCAATACTCACTTGTACCATGTTTGTAAATGATTAAACTTTTGATAAAAACTCCTCTAGGTTTACAAGAAACTGTCGAATGATCACAGTCCACACAGTGTTATCGCTGCAGGATAAAGTTGCCAGCATCCCTATAGGGGCAAATTTCACTGACTGAAAGCCCAGGTTGCACCTCTACAGGGAGTGCAGAATTATTAGGCAAATGAGTATTTTGTCCACATCATCCTCTTCATGCATGTTGTCTTACTCCAAGCTGTATAGGCTCGAAAGCCTACTACCAATTAAGCATATTAGGTGATGTGCATCTCTGTAATGAGAAGGGGTGTGGTCTAATGACATCAACACCCTATATCAGGTGTGCATAATTATTAGGCAACGTCCTTTCCTTTGGCAAAATGGGTCAAAAGAAGGACTTGACAGGCTCAGAAAAGTCAAAGATAGTGAGATATCTTGCAGAGGGATGCAGCAGTCTCAAAATTGCAAAGCTTCTGAAGCGTGATCATCGAACAATCAAGCGTTTCATTCAAAATAGTCAACAGGGTCGCAAGAAGCGTGTGGAAAAACCAAGGCGCAAAATAACTGCCCATGAACTGAGAAAAGTCAAGCGTGCAGCTGCCAAGATGCCACTTGCCACCAGTTTGGCCATATTTCAGAGCTGCAACATCACTGGAGTGCCCAAAAGCACAAGGTGTGCAATACTCAGAGACATGGCCAAGGTAAGAAAGGCTGAAAGACGACCACCACTGAACAAGACACACAAGCTGAAACGTCAAGACTGGGCCAAGAAATATCTCAAGACTGGTTTTTCTAAGGTTTTATGGACTGATGAAATGAGAGTGAGTCTTGATGGGCCAGATGGATGGGCCCGTGGCTGGATTGGTAAAGGCAGAGAGCTCCAGTCCGACGCCAGCAAGGTGGAGGTGGAGTACTGGTTTGGGCTGGTATCATCAAAGATGAGCTTGTGGGGCCTTTTCGGGTTGAGGATGGAGTCAAGCTCAACTCCCAGTCCTACTGCCAGTTTCTGGAAGACACCTTCTTCAAGCAGTGTTACAGGAAGAAGTCTGCATCCTTCAAGAAAAACATGATTTTCATGCAGGACAATGCTCCATCACACGCGTCCAAGTACTCCACAGCGTGGCTGGCAAGAAAGGGTATAAAAGAAGAAAAACTAATGACATGGCCTCCTTGTTCACCTGATCTGAACCCCATTGAGAACCTGTGGTCCATCATCAAATGTGAGATTTACAAGGAGGGAAAACAGTACACCTCTCTGAACAGTGTCTGGGAGGCTGTGGTTGCTGCTGCACGCAATGTTGATGGTGAACAGATCAAAACACTGACAGAATCCATGGATGGCAGGCTTTTGAGTGTCCTTGCAAAGAAAGGTGGCTATATTGGTCGCTGATTTGTTTTTGTTTTGTTTTTGAATGTCAGAAATGTATATTTGTGAATGTGGAGATGTTATATTGGTTTCACTGGTAAAAATAAATAATTGAAATGGGTATATATTTGTTTTTTGTTAAGTTGCCTAATAATTATGCACAGTAATAGTCACCTGCACACACAGATATCCCCCTAAAATAGCTAAAACTAAAAACAAACTAAAAACTACTTCCAAAAACATTCAGCTTTGATATTAATGAGTTTTTTGGGTTCATTGAGAACATGGTTGTTGTTCAATAATAACATTATTCCTCAAAAATACAACTTGCCTAATAATTCTGCACTCCCTGTAGGTGTGTGTGGCTGCAATCAGCCAGGATTTTTCCCCCATAGAAGTTTGCTGAATGAGGATTTGGGTAGGAAAAAAAAAAAAAAAAGTGCAGTTTTTGCATCAGAAACTGCTCAATAAACTCTATTTTTTGGACATAGCTACGAGAGACACAGCAAACAGTGAGTTAAGATAAAAAAAATATTGGACATATCGGAAAGTCCAGCTGTTCATGATTATGTAATTGCATGGCTGTTTGTGTGCACAGCTGTTGTGTCAAATTTATCTGTGCAGTATGCCTTTTTACCTTGTACTGGCTGATGGGGTACTTTTCCAGCAGGTACTCGTCACAGCCGCAGACTTTGAGGATGTATTTACCCTGATATTCCTGAACACACATCTTTAGCTGCTCTGGGGACAGCAGCATGCTTCGTGTCTTCTTACGAATGGCCTCTGCAATCACCTGCAGAGCACCATACATGCAGATATTAAAGGTGGTGAGTATTATTTATTACTGGACTGTTGTATGGCTGGTATTCACACTGCTCAGGTATCTTACCTGTTCAGGCACACAGTCGTGGTTGATCTTCAGTGTGTACTTTTGCTTGTCATTATTTGGAGAAACAATCACCCATATTACAACAATAATTTGACCTACCAAAAAAGAGACACAAAAATAGATCAAAACACTTTTCCATTGCACTGACAAAAAAACAAAACAAAATTAACTATCGTAAGGGTTAGGATATTCATTTGAGTACTATGACTAATATAATAGCATTACACCACTTACATAAACCTAATAACTGCTATAGATAAATCATTAGACCGGATAGTTTACATTAACCATGAAGAAAATTTAAATGCCCACTAGATTCCTGTTTTTTTGTATTTCACATGTAAAAGTTTTCTTTATATATAATGTTCGTAAAAAACAAAACAAAACAACCACACACACATATGAGCCCTGCATTTTCAAAATGTTTTTCCCTAGAGAAAATAAAAGAAAAAAATATGGATCATTGACAAAAGTTCTTGCCTACCTTTGTCCAGTTTGCTATAGATGTGTTTGGGAAGTTCCTGTGTTGACTCTACATTAGGTGGGTAAACGTACAGCGCTCTGCTGTGGGGCCCACTGGCATCTCTCAGCTCCACAGAGTCTTTACAAACATTCAGGATGTTTCTCCTGAAGTCCTGAACCTCAGAGTCCTTCACAAGGTCAAACTCACACACAGGCATACCAATCGCGAAACCTAACAGAACAGAAACAAGAAATGGCTTAAAAGTTTTAGTAAAGTCATCAGACAATCTTTTTAGCTTGCCTCCTAACAAAATTCTGAGTAATTCACAGATTGTTGCATCTTCACACTCTTTTTGGTTTATCAACAATCAGTAATAAACGGGAAAAAAAATACTCACTTAAAATTGACTGTTTTGCTACACTTAGATTTCTTTTAACTTAACAGACACATATAAAGATATTGTATGATATGATATATTATATTATAATATAATTGACTTATCATTTATTTATTTATTTTTAATAACAATGTTGGAGCACAACCACTACTTAACAAATAAAATGAAACTCTCACCAATCTCTCTGTTGAGGATCTTTTCCTCTCTGTTGCCAACTGGTTCAATGACCTTGAGGAAAGGCTGAAAGAGTCGGAGGTCGCACAGCCTCCGGGTTTCATCATAGAACTCCTCCCGCTCTGCTTCCTGTAGGAACGGAAAAAACAAGAGGTTGCGTTCTATATTCCATTTTCGTTTATTGTTTTTCATGAAAGCTAACAATGAACTGTTGTGGTAGCCAGCAGTCTCTCTATAGGTGTAAAATGGATGGTTCAGAAAAGCACAAATGTGTTTAAAGGTCTTGAATAAAGATGAATGTTTATTTTTTTTGTAAAACCATCCAATTAAAACAAAGTGGGTTACCCCTGTAATTTTCACAAAACTGGAACACAGATTTAGAGAGTTTAGATATTCAACTGAGTGAGAGTTCTCACCTGTGTAACGCTGACGAAGATGTAGGATGTCTCTTCCTGTAAGAGGTGATGGAGAGGATATTTTCGGGCCTCCTTAAACAGCTCATGTTTGATGGTGATGAGCGTGGCCTCACGGAGACACTCCAGGGTCAGAATCATCCCATTGGGCAGAAGGCAGTCCACCAGAATCCTGCAGAATAGCCCATCATCATTACAAAATGTTCATGTTCAGCATTACGATTTACTTTGCGCAACTTACGCTTTCTTTGGGAATTGGATATGGCATTTACAAAACAAACACATACAATTAATTTTTTATTTCCAGTAAAGGAAATTAAAGAGCTAATAAAGTCCTTCTGTGCACAACAGTGATAGCAACTTCATTTCTTTTCACAGAACAATCCAGCATGTCATACCTGGGGGGCATCAGGTGGATGCCCCATAGCTCCCCTGAGGATGGCCTGGGAGGCATCTTTCTCTCTGTCTCCCAGCTCAGTTACACAGATAAGCTGCAGAGTGCAACCTGAAAAAGAGCAACACTCATTAGTGCAAATAACAGGAAATTCTGTTAAGCTCAAGTTGCAATGGTGACACCAATCAAAACAACTAGAGTGCTTCAATACAGTTTATATGATGCATTTGTTCATGAAATATATCAAGTCAAAAACATGACCAACTGGCAAATCTTGTTCGAATGCGTATGAGCAACATACACAAGGTAACCCATTGCACGTTCATTGTGACTTTAAACACTCCATTAAGCACCTTAATGCATGAAATTTGATGAGTTATGGCCCAACAGGAGCTACATCTGCTTGAATGGTTGCCAGCACCGCTTGCTTAATCTGCTTTACTTCCAAGTCACTGTGGTTTAGGCTCAGCTGTGCTCAGTGAGTTAAAGAGAACAAACATGTTCGATCAACCACATTAAAGCAGGGCTGAAACTAGTTCTGTGAGCGCAGCACACACAGCATGTGCAAAAACTGGAAGAGTTTGTCAGTCGAGAGTATATTACCGGCATAACTGTTTGTTTGTTTTTTTAAAAAGAGATTTACCTTACAGATAACATTACTATAGACAAATGCTTACTAGTTGATCACAAAGACCCATAAAGCATATTATCAAAAATTAATTTCTATATAGCCTTTACCCAAAGCAAGAGTAATCTAAAATATTAAATTATTCAGCTTTAAACATCTGTTGTTATACATGAAGCTAATTTGGAGTAACATTCCTGTCACATTGGTTTTCCACCCTGCCCTCACAAGAAAATACATTTTTACTCAATTACTGTCTGTTTGGTTTAGCAATGTCATGAAGACAACCTTTGTTTGGATTCAGTCACATTTCCTGATCACTGTTCTAGTCTTGCACTCTCCTATATTTAGAGCATCACCTTGTAAAATTTCCAGTCCATTTGTTAGCAAGTCAAACTTCTGCCTGGGTTACCATTTGCTATCCTGAAACCATTAGTAGATTAGATATGTTTTGAAGTGGAGGTATATGAGATATCCCTATAGTCAGTATATTAAGACAATAAAGGGTACGTAATAGACAGAACTACAAGCACAGACACCAAGTAATGTACTACTATGGAAGGGATCAGCAACAATAACCTTACCAGTCCTTTGTGATATCTGTTACAATATAACAGCTTCTTCAAAGCCATCAGACTTCATTGACAAAAAGTTATTTATATTGTATTTAAAAGGTATATAACCTTCTTGATAAGTTCGTTTTTTTAAGTTCTTGTTTGACTATCCTGTTCTAACAAAGTTATTCAGATTTGAATTAACCCTCTAAAACATGTAGAACCATGAGAAACTGCTGTGTGAGAGCATGTTTAATCTGTGAAAACATTCCAAATTCAGAGCACACTTGAAATATTTTAGGCAAAAGTCAACCATATCCTTTTGGGAATCCAGGAGGGTTGAGCGTCTATTTGATTCTCTAAGGCAGAGATCAAATCCAGCCAAAGACTTTCTCCACAACCCTAAAAATAACAATGCCTGTCTTCTATCCCACTTTCACAAATTATCAAATTGTAGCACCCTGTAACAAGATGCCTACACCCTGCATTTCAACACATCCACATCAATACTTACTATAAGATTGGAAATCTGATGACCGCATAGTAACTGTACCCAAGCCACTCAGACACACATTCGCCATGGTCAGCTTAAGGTTTGAATGGTCAATCTGTGCTTAAAACTCTTCGTTTTCTTCAGTCAATGGCTAAGGAAAGCCAGGTGACCCAGTGCTGACCTATTCATTCAGATTCAGTTAAAGCTACCAAAACACAGTTTGACATCTTTGTCTTTCCAAAAGCAAATTAAAAGAAGGTGGAAAAAAGAACAGTGTTTGAGACTCCTCTATGCAAAGGCTCTTCCTTGCCTCGGCAGATACAAGTTGGATGCTGTTGAAATTTTAATTCTAAACTGTCTGCATAAATGTTTCATGCAAATTGATCCATGTAGATTCATCTATATTTTCATACCTGAATTCATTCATAAAGAATAAAAAACATAGAACTGCGTCAGACTTTGCACAAATTATGAAGATCTGCTGTCTTAGAACAAGTAAAAACTCATCTTTATAATAATAATAACAGAATTATTTACACACTTTTGCAAAAAATTCAGAATTAAGAATTACAAACAATTCATTTTAAATTACTATATTTGCTGAGTGTCACCACTAACAGTCTAATTTCTTCTTACCATCCCACAGACACTGGAAAATCTGGATTTTATATTTTAAGCATTGCAGTGAGATTTGCATTTTGGGCCAACAGATCAGCTACTCATGTCCTACATCAGTTTCTTATTTTTTTTAAGTTTATTTTATTATTTTTTTTAATATCAACACTGATGTCCAAACTTATCTTAATTTACCCGAGCCACAGGGAGTTTTCATCTCCTTTCTTGGTTTCTCTATTACTGCACAACACTGCCCCTGCCACTGCTCTCCACTTCACTTAAATGTAAACGTATTTCTTTATAAACAGAGAAACACAGCAGCATGTAGATAGTATGCAAATTGCAGGCAGCAGCGTAAGCCTGTGGATTTGGAATGAATCTGATTCACTAACACAAACAAAGTTGTAAGAACAAAACTGGCGGTGCACACGTGTCATGAATCTGATGGTGATTTTGCATGCACCTAATTTTTTGTGCAGGGTAAGAACATTTCAATGCACATATTAGTGAATGAGACCCATTGTGAACTGTAGACAAGTACTACTTATGTCAGCCAACACAAATACTACATCAGGCATAGACAGACCCACTCTGAGCCAGGAAAGAAAGTAGAAGAAGAGAGGAAAAAAAACAAACAAAAAAAAACAAAAAACCTATCTACATGGAAAAAAATTATACTTTTTGAAAATTTTTTAGTAAAACGTTAAGTTAGTTAGTGTTTAGAAAAAGTTGTAAGAGTAACTTTTTTCACTGAGAAAAAAAATAATATATTGGTCAAGCAGGTAGGAGCTGTTACTGCTCATTTTATTCTAAAAGAACAGTTAGTTAAGGAATGTGATGGCACTAAACACTAATAGAGCCTGTGATAGCTACAAAGAGCATCAGACTGGAGTTATCAGGCAATACTTTGATCTAATTTTACAATACCAATGTTGCCATTACATCCCACTGCCCTACACAATAGGCGCCTGGGCCTGCAGCATTTCTCTTGGGGTCTAGATCACATGGTGTGAGTGAGTGAGTGAGTGAGTGAGTGAGTGAGTGAGGCATCTGGCAAGATGCCTTTTGGTGCCCAACTTTGGAAATGTACTGAGGGTCTGACTTGTTGGGAGGACACCACAGGAAATATCCATAATATGCAGGTAGAGTTTAATTGTGGAGGTCTTTATCACCACATTCACCCACTACCCCTTGTCTTTTTCAATGTATAATACCAATTGGAAATTTGGAGAGCTAAATGACAGGTTAATGTTTTTGCACCTATTGCAAACCAGCACTGCTGTAAAAAAACAAAACAAAACATATAAGTCACACAATAAAATAAAATAAAAAAATCCAAATTCTATGAATAAATTCAATTCAATTCAAACAGCAGGGTCTTGTAAGATAAAGAATCCTACAATAATACATTGACAATTGGCAATGGTTGGAAGGAAAAACTCCCTTATAACAGGAAGAAACCTCCAGAAGAACCAGGCTAAGAAAGGGGTAGGCATCTACCATGACTGGTGAGTGGAGGAAGACAAGATAATTTTGATATCAATTTAAAATAGAGCCATGCATGTCCCAAATGCAGTATAATAAATAAATTCCAGTGTGATTAAATTACTAAGAACAAATTAAGACTAACTTAAAAACTGAAAACATACAAGTAAATTTATAACAACACTATACTGATGAAGCAAGCTGGAGTTCCACAGGCAGGCAATTTCACACTTGAAGCCCTAACAGCAAACACCCAGTCGCCTTTTGCCCTAGTTTATTCAAGGGACAAAATGATCAAAGTTATAAAATAAGAGGAGCAAGAGTAGAAACAGGGGAAACCCCCTGAATGGAGTAATGCTACAGCTGCTCTAAGTTCTCTGCCCAACTTAAGGTTTGTGACAGAGAGAAAAAAATGCCTGCTAGTTACAAGAAAGGAAAACGGCAAACTCTGTTTACAAAGAACTGCACCATGAATATGTACAAAAACAAGCTAAAATAGAAAACCCTCAGTAAGAACAACCCACCCATTGAGCAGTTCTGCGATGTGTAACCCTGATCAGGATGCAGCTAAGCACTTCAGGACAAAAGAGGAAGCTTCTTCACAACACAGGATGTGGGGCAAGGGGAAACACTGGCCTAGACACAAGCTTGCTTTGAATACTGTCACAACTATACAATAGATGTGTGGGCTAGCCACAGCAGGCTGGCAAGATCAAACATATGCTCGGTCTTTACAACAATCAGCTCAATAGCCCTGTGGTTAACACTAGGTTTGGCCAGTTGCACCACACTGCAAAACAAAGGAAGCTATGGGCAAACAGTGATTGACATCTAGTTTCCTCAGTCTACAGAGTGAGCTTTACCGATTCAACTATCAGTTACCGGAGACATGACTATATTACATATAAAGCGTCTTTGCTGGACAGTGAACAGAAGACTGAGACACCGGGAGATGAATGTGAAACATACCTTAGAAAAACGCCCTCCTATTTGGACGATGGGGCAGTTCCACCCTTCATGTTTCAATCCATCTTCACGTTGTCACTGAAATGTTTGAGGAGAAAATCATAACACAAACAACAACACAGCCTGCATCAGCAGCAATTCGAGTGATTCACACTGCCTAGCAGCAGGTTAGCTAACACTGTGTTTGGGAATGACAGCTCAGAGATGACAACTACTTTACAACGTTTCACGCTATAGATAAAACAATTACACAGTCTCGACAACAGCGTTTATAACCATTCCGCCTCTGGGGAACTACAAACATTATCATTCGACTAATGTACGCCAGACTGGAAATTGTTAATGTTAGCCCCCTTCTTCTAACGTTAGCTAATAGCTAATAGTGAACCGTGTTGGGGAAAAATATATTCCCAACATAAAGAACGGGTCGTGTGTCTAATGAGGGGTGCAGATATAGCTAATTTAATGGAAGAACCTACCCATATGGCTTGGCGTCAACACGGCGACGTGTTCGTGCGCTAAAAGGCTTCCCCCGGCTAATGCCAGTTAGCCAGCTTTCCTGCTAGCCAACCCCTCCGGTTCCCAACGGTGGCTCCCGGCGCCGGTCAAAGCAGGCTGTTATCCGTCTGTCAGCTTCTGCGCCAGCTATCCGTGACAGCAGCCCCGCACTGACAATCAGCTCGCTTTTGTTTTGAATTATAAGCCACACAGTAAGTAAAGACAGACCTGCCTGTCCGGTCACGGGGACTCCACCTGAGGATGTTATGACCAGCTAAACTGCTGGTCGACTGGACAAGTTGTCTTGCTGCTGCGACAATGCAGCCACGCTGTCTGTCTAGGGCCCTCCTCCCTTCCCATGAAACACACACAAACACGCACACACACAAACATGCACCGAGAGTGAAACTGCGTGGGATTTATCGGTGTCATATATTTGTGGTATGAGGCGTGTGACTCACTTACATTTCAAACAGCAAAACAGATCCTATTAGAGAATCGCACTACATTGTCGCAGTGAGTTACAAAAATGTGTTTGTGGGTGTGCCTCACACTTTTTTGTTTTGTTTTTACAAAGTGGACCATAGGCTTAATTTTCATCTACAGGGAGCGGAAGTCAGAGCACTGAAAAATAGCTAGAAAAAAAATAGCTAGAAGAAAAAATCTAAAAACAAAACTATATATATATATATATATATATATATATATATATATATATATATATATATATATATATATATATAAATATGTGTGTGTGTGTGTGTGTGTGTGTGTGTGTGTGTGTGTGTGTGTGTGTGTGTGTGTGTGGAGAGAGAGAGAAAGCGATGATAGTATGATTGTTGACATTAAAAACAAACATAAAACAAACAACCAAAACACTATTATTGCCATTATAATAATTATTAATAAAACTAATAATTGTTTATGTTTTATTTGTACATCTTATTCGCATTTTTAATGCCAGCGTTAGTGCGGCTGTTTTCTCTGCCAGCAGGGGTGATCTGATTGTATGACAGAGGTGTAACATAGTTATACGATGTGTCTTGATTGCCACCCATGTTAAGGAGCAGAGAAGCAGCAGTGGCATCGGAAATGGACTGTACCAAGAAGGAGAGGGGAGGTTAGGGGAATCCAGGCTGGGTTTATGTCATTAAAATCTAGTTTAGAGAATAAGAACATCGTTGCTGATGTTTAATGTGAAAACACCCGCACATCTGGCATGTAAGTCAAGGATTAGCACTTTTTCTCCCTTGGTGTCGCCTTATGAATTTCCACTCTCCTCTCTCGGGCACCCCTCCGGTGAGAGCCGCGGCGTCTGAGCGTTGGTAGGGACTGTCATCCTGCCTGGCTGCCCGGTTTTTTGGAGAGGAGAAGTTGGCAGAGGGATGTTCCTGCGATGATGGCGCTGCAGCTTAAGAGCGGGGATGCCGCGTACTACCAGAGTGCAGAATACTGCAGAAACTACACTTCGCCGCCTGTCAGCTATGGTGACAGCAGCCATTATCTCGCACGATTGCCAGGTAAGGGGAGGCTGGTCCAGACAGGACCTGCCCTCTGACTGTCAGCAGTTCTCATGCGCATATGTGCGAGGATGGAGAAAAATCTAATCGGAGACATTTGCATATGATAGCGAGGATGTTTAAGCCGGTTGCCCTGATGCTGCTGTCATCATCTTAATGTCATACCGGCGGGTGTGAGGAGGGGGTTCACGAGCCACCATTCTGTTCAGGTTATAGAGCATGGATGCTGCGATGCAAAATCTGAGGTTGTCGGTACTCTTGTATCCTCTCGCACTACAGGAGAGCTCCGAATCGCTTCATCCACGAACACTCCAGGTTTGAAATATGCGAAACCTTAATGTAATGCTTAGTTTTCTATCTCGAGCACCGCTGTCTGTGAGAACAAGCGAAATAATCGTTGTGGTCTCCTTTACTTGAGTCGCTGCACAGCTGATGGTGACATGTGGCAATTATACGGAAAGTGTTTCTTCCCTGGACCTGCAAAGTCGCTGTAATAGCGGGCTTTGCTGGCTGGTTTTAGGGGACTCGAGGTCAGTGTCTGTCATAGATGATGAAGATTACCGCATGAGTTTTGATCAACCCACTTGATAATATCCGTGTCATCAAACAGTGACTTGTCATATTCAGTTAAGGTTCTCAGTCATGGTGAAAATGTCACAGTGAATTCACGTTGCAGTAATGCATGAATGTAGGTGGATCTGGGGGTGTAAAAGTACCCCATCAATGGGACAGCCACAGAAAAAAAGAATAAGTACCATTTTCATGCATCAGCCTGCTAAGTGATGAAAAATAAGAAGAAATAAAGAAATAGACCTTTTGTGTGCCTTTCTCTGTGAATGGTTTTTCAGTTTAATAATGCTGCCACTTTTAACTTTTAACTTTGGTACTGTTATTATTGTCAATGTTTCTATGTTAATGACTAAATGTTTTATCAGTTACCAAAGCCAATAATAACACTTGCAGCCAGAAATATGCACATGATTCCCAGCAAGATGTTTTGAAATTATGATAGTTATCTTCTATGAGATAGAATGGACACTAATCAATATAGTAGTAGCAGCTTAATGGATTGGCCATGTGACTGTGAGTCTTTAAAGGCAAATAACACTGACATGTTAGATATTGGACCACTGGATCATTCTATTAACATTAAGTCTTCTCTAGTAGTAGTGATAGCTGAATGATATTCAAATTGTGACTGCGGCTGATATATAAAAATGGACCTGAGGCTTTATTGTAATGGTACAGTGGGTAAATTGCAAAGTACAGTAAGACGTATCTGGTCTTTGCTGCATATACTCTTGCTTGTCCAGTGCCCAGTGAAGCAGATGGAATAAGTGCAGGAGGCATGCGCTTCTCATTGCTCTATAATTGATGTGACACATCACAGAACGACAAGAGAAACTCTAGAGAAAATGAACACTTGGCCTATTTAGAGATTCTCGGTGGAGGCCATCAGATTCTCAGGCTCTAAGACAGGAGATTTCTTTTGTTTTTTTGCTTCTAAACCAAGAACTTTTGAGTCGAGCTCAAAAGAAATCACAAGTGACTGATTAGTGAGTAACTTCTGATTTAGTTTTAAGTAATTTTTGAAAATTACTTTTCAGACTTTGAGAACAACATTGTTAGAAAATTGTGAGGATTACAACACTTTCACCTTGTATTTTGGCCTTTAGAGTAATGCTATATAAGCTTGGTTTTGAATGTGTCATCTAAAAAGCCTCTAATGCAAAACCACAAATGTTTTTTGACTTTGCAGCAAGGTCCACTGCTGTAGATGTTTGAATATGGTCCGCGACTCTGAGGACTGCACTATGTGGGTGCCGATCTGAGTCTAAGGAAAGAAGCAAGCTCACCTTGACCTATCTAGCTCACAGGAAAACTACAGAAAGACAAAAGAGCCAAAATAAAAGCACAGTTGGACAATGTTTGGGTTTTTGGTTTTTTTCCCTTATAACTCTGTTCATGTGTGCTAAATGAGAAGCAAAAAACAACACTTGAAATGCAGGTTGGTTTTTATGCCATCTTTGTGTGATCATCTTCCTTGCTTGAGCATCATAACTGTGCTCCGTTTCCTTCAAACCAATCAATCATTGCCTACAGTCCATCTGCCTAGGATCATAATAGGACATTAAACTAAGTAGATGCTGATTTTGGCTTCACACTTTGGAACAAAAACAAGAGATCAAGCAAAAACAAAAACGAAAACAACAACAACAACACAGATCAAGGCAAAATATGAACAAATGGATTTAATGTTAGTGTGTGACATACACAGCAGTTGTAGATGGCTCTGTTGGTCATTATGTTCTCTGTACTTTCAGAGAAGGACGCATTAATTGAGCTGAAAATGCCAACAAGCGCAAGGAGTGTGTGGAAAAATACAAAATAAAGCTGTTTGATGTTTTTATTTCTCGAGTTCAAGAACAGATTGACTGTAAGTGCTTCGAAACGTGACCGTGTTTTAAGATTTTAATGATGGAGCCTGAGGAGTGAGAGGCTTCAAGTTACAAATGTACAGAGATGTTAAAGGTCTCTCTGACTAGCAGAGGGACTGAAGTGCAGACGAAGAAAAGACTTGCAATTATGGTGATTGTGTAAAAAGACTGTTTAGACACTGCTCTGTAGCAAACAGATGGAGATTCACCAACAAGCACATAGCCCAGTTACATTAATCTAGAAGAATATGCCGCATAATGAGATCTTACACAAAACTGTCGTGCCAAAAATAGTTTCTTTGCGCTGTGTGTGTGTGTGTGTGTGTGTGTGTGTGTGTGTGGGGGGGGGGGGGGGGGGGGGGGGGGGGAGGGGGCATGTGATATCAGACCAAACCATCAGAAAACTGTTTTAAAATTTTGGGATCTTTTAATGATTGTAATGTAAGTTGCAAGTTAACGTGTCATTCTTGGAGGCAGTGATGGTAGAGCTGCAATATCTTCGGGCTTATCTTATATTTTTAACTGGCATACAGTAAATGCAAAGCATGTGGTTAAATGCTCAAACTACTGTGTGGTGGCACGCTGTGTTCCCCAAATTGTTTAATGATCCAAGGAAAAAGGTCAGCCGTCCTCTGGTGGGGGTTTCTGGGTTGCTGCTGTTTCACTCGGCGATCCGGGGTTCTCTCGAGGCTGCTGCCGACAAGGCCGATGCTGTCATATGCAATTGGTGCGATTAACGAACATTGCCGGGCATTGGTGTTTCATGTAGTTTAATATACTGTACTGCTCTCATCCAACGTCCCCAGTGAAAATATGATCATCTGAAGCATAAACTATCAAGAATGTTTTTGTTTTTCTATGTGAAGGGTTTTGGTACCACTTTTAATCTTTTAATTGGTAAAACATTAATTTTATTATCGTTGTAACATTAATAACAGATTTTCCTGTTGTATTTCTCCGTCTTTGCTCTCAAGGCTCCATTTGCTGTGTTGATCTTTGCAATGCACTTTAAGTATGAGTTGGATTTTTCTGGCAATGAAGCATTATTGTTCTGTTAACTGTCTATTTACTGACTCACATTTGTGTTAACCACCTCTACTCCTGTTTACTACAAATGAGTTAGTGTTGATGCTCTCAATGGATGCCTGGGAATACCTCTGCAGGGTGCTCCAAAAACAGCATCGTGAACCTTTCATGAGGTGAAAACATGTAAGGTCAATATGTTGTGACTGTATACAAAGCTTAATTACACACAGCTGCAACATGAACTTACTGTATGTTACTGTCCTCTGGCATTTTGCTTGCGAGCTTGCTCGCCTCTCCTTTGCATGGTGAAGATGGTGAGTTCAAATACAGCAAATCCTCACAATCTCAGATGGAAAACTGCAAACATTTTCCTGTTTACAAAATGATTCCACATTGCAGAGGGACAGCATTACTGCAACAAGTTAAATGTCCCTGAACAGGCTGACTGCGTTTTGAATATAAAAACCTGTTACAAACTAGCTGCTATCACAGGTACAACACACTTGTGGCCAGGTGGTTGCAGCAGATGGCCGCCCCTCCCTGAGCCTGGTTTTGATGGAGGTTTCTTACTGTTAAAAGGGAGTTTTTCCTTCCCACTGTTGCCAAAGTGCTTGCTCATAGGGGGTCATATGATTGTTGGGTTTTTCTCTGTATCTATTATTGTAGGATCTACTGTACAATATAAAGCGTCCTGAGGTGACTGTCGTTGTGATTTGGCGCTATATATATAAATTTGAATTGAATTGAATTATTAAAGTAGCAGCCAATGTGCTCATGAGCCATCTCCCTTCAAATCTTTTGGCCAATCCCAGCAACAATCCCACCGCACTTTTTCCAGAAACTGCATGGTCTAGGTTTCCATCTTAATGTGTGGGGCACAACACCCAGTTCTGCTCGCTCTTCCAGAGTCTCATCTTGCAGTTGACGACACTATAGTAAGGTCAGTGACTTGTCTAGCATACCTTTCTCCTGAGGTCAGCCAGGCCAGGTGACAGATGGGCAGCTAGACATATTGGACAGACAGACTGACAGTGAGCAGCAGTCGGAAACACAAACAGCCAGGGATGTTATTTTGGGTGCATGATTCACTTCTATCGGGCGTCCGATTGGATGATGAAAGCTTCCAGCACAGTGAATTTTGACACAGCTGTTGGCCTATTACTGACCTGACAATTTAGGGAAATGCACTGACACACACACATGCAAACACACACGGATATATTATATTACTAATATTATGATACTGGAGCATCAAAAGAGAACAAACTGAAATTAGTGCCGCACCATTACTAATATCATCCCTTTTTATTATTATTTTTTCATGTAGCACTTACATAGTTGCTCCCAGCCTTCACACACACACTCACACTGTATCAGCTTATCCAAGTAGTCACACTTCGGACTGTATTTTACTGTCGCTGCCTCTATTTGTGTGTGTGCAAACAGATGTGTATGTAATGTCCTGTTTGCATGGCCGCAGGCACTGCAACTCAGACTACTCTTTCTGGTGCCCACTGAAATGTGAAGCTCCTCTGTCCGAGAATGTGTTTCTGTTTGGTAATTTCTCTCCAGCCTTGGGGCTATAGACATATGTACTGTAGTCACTGAGTTCCCTCACAGTGTATGTTTGATGACTGGTCAGTCAACAGTATCTCCTTAAAGGACTCTTCTACATTCATTTACTTAAATAAAATGGAGATCATATTTCCAAATAAGTGGCATTTCGATGATTTTGCGTATGTTTTGTCTTTTACAAAGAATTTTCTTTTTAAACAACTGGCTCAAAATCATCAGGTGTAAAAGCTTTCCACTACAGCTCCTGCAAATTAACATGTGCGACAGAAAAAAAAACCCAAATGCTTTTCTGAAATATAAGCAGTAACATTCTTCAGAGTGTATTTTGATGCAGAACAAGATCACAGCCATCACAGTAGCTCTTTGAGGCTGTACTAAGGCACAGCAGCCTTTTGAGCAAAATGATACCATCAGCAGGCCAACATGCTCACAATGGGATTGTTAAAATGCTGATGTATAGCAAGTACAGTTTTCCCTGCGTTTACGGTGTTTGTTTATAGCTGCATTTGGTCATAAACTAAAGAGCTGGACAAACAGAAAGCTCAATATAATAATGGTAAAAAGCCAGTAGAATCATAAACTGGTTTACAGTTCACACAAAGAGGAACATGATTATCTGAACCTAGTGTCGTGGAAGGCCTTTTTGTAGTTTTTTCACACGCTTTACTCAAAAGAAAATGTCATGGTGTTGTTCAAAGAAAAGAGAGCAAATTACCATTAGTCAGTCAGTGGGATACATTAGCTGATGACTGAACAGAAAGTTGTGATGATCCATTCATCCATCACAACTTGTCTAACTTGAGGCCTCGGGGCTAGAGCCAATCCCACGGAGACGGAGCACAGCGGAGACAATTTACCAGTCTATCACATATGGAGACACGAGTCATCCATTCAGTCTCAAACACAGTTCCTGCTTGAATATAGTAAAACAGACAAGTGCCTAAAAGCCAAAAGGCTATTAAACATTAATCGAAAGAAGTTGCATAAAATATAGAGTGCATGTAAGTGACTGTATTTTTTCATTAATGTCTGCCTTCGTCATCGCTGATATCCTTATCAAGGATTTGCTTATAGGAGGTGTCTTTGATTTCTAATATCTGTGTTTATGTGTGTAATGCAGGCCTGATTGTATTGCTTCTAATGTACCCAGGTCCAGAAACCATGTTGAAGCCTCCCCTGAGTCTCTTCAGTCATCCCCAGCAGCCTTTCCAACACATGGATTCTTTACATCAGTTGGGACCTCCGCCAATGGCACCTGCACACCCTCTTGGTCCACCACCCATTGCCCCCGCTCAATCTATTGGACCTCCAACTATGGCTCATGGCCAGAGTCTAGGCCTGCCTCCCATAAATGCACCTCATACATTAAGGCCTCCTCCCATTACCCCGCCACACACTTTAGGCCCCCCTCCAATGCCTCCAGGTCAGTCATTGGGGCCTCCACCAATGGCACACACCCTGGGTCCCCCACCAGTAGATCACACACAAGCAATAGTGCCTCCAACCATGGACCTTACACAGCAGCTGGGGCCTCCACATATGAACCCTGCACAAGCACTGGTGCCTCCACCTGTAGTGGCACCAACAGCAGGTCGATTTCCCCTCCCTCCCAGCCCCTTGTCCTCACCTCCTGCTCCCGGCCCTGACCCTTCACAGATGCCCCCAAGGCCCCTAGGACCAGCCCTCATCCCAGCTACAGTGTCCAGCCTCATCTGCGGTCCACTCCCAGGCCAGGCAGCCCCAACCAGTGAGCAGCCCCAGGATGAGGGCTCCTCGCTGGGGACAGAGGAGCAGGAGGACTCTCTGGGACTAGAAGAACTGTGTAAACCGCTGTACTGTAAACTCTGCAACGTTACCCTCAACTCTGCTCAGCAGGCACAGGCTCACTACCAGGTCAGCTGAAAGCCAAATTCAGACATGCAGAATAGCACAGAAAAACATGTGAAGAATCAAATAAAATCGACATCTCGTATCTTTCTTTGAAGGGAAAGAACCACAGTAAAAAGCTACGAAATTTCTATGCTGGCAGTCAGCAGCCACCGGCCATCAGGATCCCAGAAGCCTTTGAGACTGCGGGCCAGACGGCCCTGAGCTCAGGGTCCAGCGACAGTGACGCAGGCAGGCAGGTAAGGCCCATATTTAAGAACTAGTACACAGCCTACCTTAATGCTACAGTGTTAGCTTAGGAGGTGGGTGTGCTGTTGCTGAAGTGGCCTCTCGGATGATGGCGGTCACTTGCTCTGAGGAGGTGGTAGAGAACTGCATAGTCACTCTGTTTCATTTAAACAGCAGACACTCAAAGCATCCACTCACCACTGTACACTCAATCCCTGCTTTTTAAAAGTCTATTTATTCTAAGTAACCAGTGAATTTTTTTTTATTATGTTTGCTAATAAAATAACAATCTTTCTGACAAAAAATAGCATAACTCATAGCTTCCATTAGGCTTTACTATCATTTTAAAGGCAATGTGTTCTTCCTCCTGCTGAAATGGAACATTTCTTTCCTTGTTTTCACAGTGTTTACTCCAAATCTCCTCTCACCACAAACACTGTGCTGCTTTGTCCTGTCTCTGCAGGCGCTGTATAAGGGGGCGCCCAGGGTCATCTTGGCCACAGAGAATGACTATTGTAAATTGTGCGACGCTTCCTTCAGTTCACCAGCAGTTGCGCAGGCCCACTACCAGGGCAAGAACCATGCCAAGAAACTACGGCTGGCTGAGGCCCAACAGAACGCGAGTACCATGTAGGTTTGGGTGAAGACATGTTGGCTTTATTGGACAGAGATTTTATCCTTACTGTGTTTTATGCAGGCATAATGGAGTGGAGGCCCACTACAGACAATACCTTGTTCAGCATTAGCTGAAAAAGAAATATAGCAATTGCAATCAGATATACATTGCATTGCGCAAATATCTTGAGCCATCCATCGTTTCTTTATAATTTGCTAGAAAATTAGTATAATAAAACAGTATATAAGCAAAAGCAGTTTCTATTATTTTATAAAAGCATGCAGCTGAATATTTCTTATGACCACCTTTATTTTGCAACACAGTCTGAACTCTCTTTCTCTCAAACTTCAGGAATAGTTCTCTTGGCTTCTTAAAGGACATTCAAAGCTCTTCTTTGGATGTTGGCTGCCTTTTAGTCTGCTCTCTGTCAACATCATCCCACACTGTTCACTAATGTTGAGGCTCTGGGTAAACTAGTCTATGATTGATAGTCTTCCATTGTGAGTTTCTTTTCAAAGGTGTGCCTTTACTGCATTAGCAGTGTGCTTGGGATCATTGTCGTGCTGAAAAATGAAGCCGTTGCCAATCAGATGCTTTCCAGATGGTGCTGTGTGGTGGATCAAAGTCTGACCAAACTTTTCTGTGGTCATCACACTGATGGATGAAAACATCCATTTTGACAAGATCCTGCACCACTGGCTGAATTTCAGCCCCAAACCATGACAGAACCTCCACTGTGTTTTACAGATGGATGTAGACACTTGTTGTTGTACCTCTTTCCTCACCTTCGCTGTAGATATTATCAACATTTGAACCAAACATTTCACATCTGGAATCATAACTCCAACAGGCCTGTTGATAATTACTTTAAGTCCAGTTCTTGTGTAATTTGGTATACCTCAGTCTTTTCTCCCTGTTTCCCTTCTTTAAAACAACTTCAGCCACCCTTCCACTGAGATCATTTCTGATTAGGCCTAAATGGATCAACTGAAGGACCAAATGCATCTCTCAGGTTCTCTGCCAGGTGTTTGCTGGATATTTTTTCTGTTGTGGACCGGACATACTGTTCATCTGCTGTTGATAGCTCTTTTTTATGCCTGCCCATTTTTTTTAGTCCTCCACTTGTTCACTTTCCTTAGCTGTTTTCTGCTGATCGCACTTTTGAAATCACTGCGTTGCTACAAAATTACTATTTTATTATTTCAAACTGTGTTATCTTTGGCAGTTTTAATAGATTCAACTAAAGAGATAAGAACAAATTATGTGTTTTTACAACAGGCAGCTAGACCAAAGTCCCTAAAGGTACAACTTACCAAAGACAAATTTGGTAAGTTGTCTGTTATGTATGGACATAACACTGGCTTGTCCCTAGAGTTAGGTCCCTTTTTTATGCTTGAATGATTCATAGGTCAGTGTTAGGTGGCTTACAAAACAAACAAACAAAAAACATTCCGCTGGAAATGGTCAGGTGCAAGAATTGGCCTGATAATGAGTGAAAAAGCAGCCTGTGTCCAAAGAAAAGCTTTGCAAGACCAAGCCTGTAGAACACAGGTATGGAACTCCATACCTTGAGGCCTCGAGGGCCGCTGTCCTGCTTGTTTTCCAACCAACCTGCCCTTTTAGCTTCTTATTGGCAAAGCACACCTGATCCAGGTATTCAGCAGCAGTAGGGCAGGGATATCTCAAAAACAAGCAGGATGCTGGCCCTAGAGAAAATAACATGAAACATCTTAGAAAGATGAGGGGTGACTCAGGGGTTTGGCAAAATACGCCATATTTCAAGCTAGCCATGTTGCCATTACATGTGATATGGAACCAACAATTGTTGACTCTAGCTTTGCCTGTTACAGGGAAAGCAGCAATGAGACAACTCCGAGAAGGAACAGGAAAGATGGCAGTGAGTACCGGCTAGTGAAAAATCGTCGCAGCCCACAAGTACCCGCTTCCATGCCAGGTAAGATAAGAAAATTAAATGCTAATTAAAAAGCGACATCAGCATAATTTAAAGATAACTATCAAAAGTCATCTGATAAACTCTTCATTTAGGTGGCATTGTTGTAGCTATCTTGGTCAGTAAAATGCAAAGAAATGCAAGAGATTTTGTCTTATTCCACATCTATTCAAAGGCTGCAAACTAGCAAAGCAAATTCTGATGTTATTTAATGAATTGACCAATAATATGTCTGGCTATTGAGGGTCATGTCTGTTATTGTGTTATCTTAAGTGGTGGTTGGAAAATACGTCACTACAAACAAGCTATATTCAGCAGTCCTAGAATAGATGTCACCTGTTCATACACAGCGGCTTGAGGACCAATCAGCAGTAAACTTGGCTGTTTCTTTAATGATCTTATATTCTTTTATTTGAGTTATTGGTTGTGTCTTCAAACAACTCTATTTGATGCACACTAGCCTTTGAAATTGGTCTTTTTATGCGGCATAAAATGTGATGTGTATGGTACCTACCCCGAGAAGCCACTGTTCAAAATGCCAATTTATCTTCTAAAAGCTGATTTTGTACTTGCAAACACCCCAACAGTCTTTCTAAAGAGATATAGCGAATGCTGTAAAATCCTTTTCTTAGGTCTAGACCTGTTCCATATACTGATAATTCATGTTACAGCAGCTTTCATGACCCGTAGTCATTTTCAGCAGCCTTTGAGGGCAGTGTCTGTTTGCTGAGTCAGTGTGGAAACTGTCAAAAAAAACTAAATGATGTCACAGATAGGAGTTATTCTCCTAAAGCTCTCTCATGTCACTGGATTTTCTACCGTTTTTGGTGCACCCACCTACTTATGTCCAGTGCATGACCCTCACATGGTCACACATGTTTTCTTTCTTTTTTAAGGCTGAATGTTCTTCTATAATTATTATTTAACTGTGGTTTCTTTGTGTTTGTGTGAGTGTCTGCTTTCACCCTCGTGTACATGTGTGAAAACAGATACAGAGTAAGGTAATGTCAGACTTTCTGCTGACGTCAAGCTACCATCTCTTTCTGCACGTGTCTGTTTCCTATTCTGTCTTTCCACAGACATAAGCACCTGCACTTCAGCTCGAGATAAAACAAGATAAATCACAAGTCATACAGTAAAGCAAATCCCTCTTAGTCTCCCGCTGACACGCTCTTCCACAGGCAAAAAAAAAAAAAAAAAATCTGCTGATTCAATCAGTTTTCTTGATGGACAATCCCTAAAATAGCTTCTCTCCCTCTCGTTCTGTCTTTTTTATCTCTCTCTCTATCTCTCTATTTTCTTCTCCTTTTTCTGTGTTGCTAAAACACAAGCAACACTCTGTTTCCAGTGTTCTGCCATCATGTAATCACAGACGCCTTTCAGCTTTTCTTTCTGTACACATTTGTGTACATTTGTCACACACACAGCACTCATACACACATGGGTCTGGGATGCATTTTTATCACTGAACAACAGAAAAAAACCAAACACTGCAGATGAATTCTTTCAACTACAATATCAGTAGCATTTTATATGAAGTTAAAAGTCGAAGATTTAACAGATAAATTTAAGACAGTAAAATGCTGGCTGCATTTTCCTATACCCATTTCATTTTTTCAATGTACAATTATAGCAGCATCCAGAGGTGGCAAAGCTACACATGTTCTGCACTTAAGTAGAAGTACAGATATTAATGTTAAAAATACTCCAGTAAAAGTTGAACGAACAGGATTATCTTTCACGTGTTTCGGTTTAGGCTCAAATCGGTTTGACGTTTGAAGGTCCGCAGTGTGATATAATAACTCCACCCAAATCTGTCAGCAATGAGCAATGAGCCTGTTTTGAAAATGTAAGCAGCAGAAAGTACAGATATTTGTTTAAAAAGGGCATAAAAGTCAAAAGTAGTCATATAAATAAATACTCAAGTAAAGTATGGACACCTGAAAATTCTACATAAGTACTTTGTAGCATCTACTCTTACCAGTAGTATTTTATAAAAAGATAAGAGTCATAGTCAAGAAATGCTAGCATTTCTTAATAATGAGGGATGGGAATCCTAATAGTTTTGCTGGGTTTTTTGGTTAGAAATGAGCAAAAAAAAGAAACAAAAAGTGAAGGAATTGTGAGTTGTCCTATGTTCAGTCCATCCTTTAACCTGAATCAAAAATGTAAACTTTATTGTGGCGCATCTAACCAGTCACAATTATAGGTAAGTGTACTGTCAACAGAGGGAGTGATTTTACAAAGAAACAAAGAAAATATACTCTGAGAAAAGCTACAGTATTAATAAAGTTTAGCTTATTTGAAGTCTGGTGAAAGCCAACACAAATGCTTACTGTGTACTTTTTAATATCACAGCTCTGTCATTAAGAAACAGGAGGATCTGATTAAAGAAATAATCAACAGAATTCAAATGTAGGCTTAGTCTATGTGCAGGTACAAATAGGTGTCCTGTTTCAGGGTCATATGTTACTGCTTATAAAATAAAAACGCAAAATTGTTTGCATCAATGGGAAAAGTTGCATCTAAAAATGTGTTTTCATTACTGCTCATCGGGGTAATGTAGAGACGTTAAAACATTTTAGTTCCAGGAATGATGAGGCTGTCTTACAGAGAACTGATTTGTAAGTGTGCAGTGGTTTCTTACCCAGTGAGCTCTAGTATGAAACATACTGTAACCATCACTGGAGCAGGTTAGGCTGAAAGCACAAGTTACCATGCTGGTACGTGCCAGCGAGATGTAAACCACCTTTGTCCATGTTATTCTAGTGCTAGGATGGGTTTCTTCTGGGAGCTTTAGTATTTCATTAAAGATGTTCTAGTTGATTATCATCTCATTTTGCCACTGTATAAGGCACTAGTTGAAACCTAAAGTTGGACCCTTGGCACTGTATTGTGACTTCCCTCTGCAATAAAACATCTCTTAAAAATAACAGTTAGCAGCCATCCATCTCATCTCTGTAATCTCTCTTTCTCTCCCTCAGGGCCGTACTACAACCCCAGACCGAGGCAGCGCATCCCCCGGGACTTGGCCATGTGCGTGACTCCCAGCGGACAGTTCTACTGCTCCATGTGCAACTGCGGAGCCGAGCAGGAGACGGACTTCAGGCAGCATTTGGAGAGCAAGCAGCACAAAGCAAAAGTGTCGGAGCTAAGATACCGCCATGAGATGGAGAACCTCGGCTACAGCTAAGAGACACAAGAGGGGAAGGAAAGAGAACATGTAAAGAGTACAAGAACGCAGGGCAGGAAACTGAAAATACTGCCATACTTTTGAAGAGCATATTTAGTGGAGTGATTACATCAAGATCTTTTTGCACTTTATTTGGTGTATGGATTAAACACATAATCTTTCAATTTGATAGGAAATATATAAATAGAGGTGGCTGGTTGTGGCTCAGGTGGTAGATCAGATTGTCCACAAAGTGCAGGGTTGACAGTTTGATCCCTATTTCCTGATAGACAGCCCAGCTTTTCGTGTCGCATCTGCTCTGATACAGGAGGCTAAAATTGGATTCCATTAATCCTTGTATTGCTCTAGAAAGTGTGTATTTAATCAGCTCATAACATTCAGAGGAAATTGTAGATTTTTAATCTTAAAACTTTGAACAAAAAAAAAAAATCTGTTTTCTAGCCACAGAATCAGACTACATTTTTAAGCCATTATCCTTTCTTATACTTTCTGCTCCAGTTCCTCCAAAGCTTTAAGTGGGTTACATTCTGACTCAGGGCACAGGTAAATGCAAAAGAAATGCAAAGAAATCTGAAAGAGGGGAAATCAGGGTTTTGCTTTTTTGGCAGAAAGTCAGGTGGACATGAGAAGAGGCTCAAGAAGCCTCAGCGAAGACAAAGATACGCAGAAAACTTGAAAAGTACAAAAATGCAGACAAGGTTGAGTGAGGGGGCAATTCCTTTATGTTACAAAAACTTGGGAAAACAACTACTAAGTTTTAGTTTGAGATGATTTTTTAAACTCTTACGAGTCATTTAGCCCTGCAGGTATTTTTTATAGGTCCTGCAGCAGGGACTGCAGGGGAAAACTTACAACCACAGAGCCACACGGGACACAAATTCAGCATCTTTACAACCAAACAGATGTAATAAAATCCAAAGCACTACTTGCTAATTTAAAAAATAAGCACAATGAACTTCACCTAATGAAACAGTGTTATATGAAACTGTGAGCCTTAGCTGACTTCCTACTTGTCCTGAGGTGTGTATCAGGCTGAAGGCTCTTGCAAGCCTTGCTGGTGCCTTTGGAGGAAGTTAGGCTAAAGAGTAAGCTTTGGCTAGCCATTTTGGCAATATAGTAAAAAACCAATCTGTCACATTGATTGGATTTTTCTGTATTCACAAATGTTATGTAAATATTCTTAATATTGCAGTATAGATGTAAATAGACTATAGTAGACATGAATCCTATTGATTATTTGATCAGTGTTAGCTCACCATCTCTTGTAAACTCTCATAATCTATTTAACAACTATCAGGAATCTTGTAAGTGTGCACTGAGTGAATGTCTTCTTTTTTGAGCACTGTATGTTTGTGTGTGGATTTCACTGTAGGCCCTCCGTACCACTTTGGATGGCGCCTTTGTAAGTAACTCTGGTACCGTCAGTTCTGGTTAAAAAGCTGCTAGTCTCATCGTTTTTACTTTGGAAGGAAGGAGAACAGAGTGCCAGCAGAGGCTGCCCCTAAGGGCGAAACATGCTTTGATGACGAGAACAAGACAAAATTTTCCTCTTGAAAAACGCTCAAACGCGCAAACGCTTTCAAACCGAACGCACTTAACTCTAAACTTCAAATTGACTCGCAAATTGCAGCGCTCCTGGATGTTTCTGCTTGTGAGACATGTCATTTAATACTCCCAGTCTTGATTCCCAGAGGGAACGTAAGCAGGTTTTACTGCAGTGTGTGCAACGACTGCTAAATAGTAACACGGACTGTGCCGCAATGGTTTTATTTTGTGTTGCTTTTTCCACATACGAGGAGATCCAGCTGTGTTCCTGTGTTTAGCCCGTTCTGGGGAAAAAAAAGTTATATAATTGAAGTTAAATTGGATTAACTGTTCCAGTTTAATGGTCCTGAGCCGAACACAGCAAGTTGTCACAAGGCATTCAAAGTCTATAGTCACATTTAAAATTGCTAAAAAAATAAGTACTAATAAAATGAGTCTTTTATGCTGATCTTCGCCACAGATATCAATGATAGTGAAGGGGTCACAAAATGTACATATTCAAGCAGAAAAGCTTGTCATTCAAAGCCCTTCTTACTAATCCTTTAAAATAGAACGGTGCTTTCCCCCCATTGTAACAGAAAAAGATTATCAGCATACACCTGTGTTCAAAAATCAATAATTTGTTATTGAAAAGAGAAGAAAAACCTCCCCTTTAAATCTGCTTTTGCGGAAAAAAAACATTCCTCAGTAATTAAATCAGTCTGATCAGTTCATATAATTAGATGAGCTGGAAAGCGGAATTGAAAGCAGCATCCTGGCCTTCTCTTTGCTTGGCTTTGTTTGCTGCAGGGAGAGGCAGCTGCTCACATCTTATATTTGTCTCCAGAGCACAAATACACACACTTGACCACACACTAGGATGCTCGGGAGAATAGCACTGTGAGAACAAAGCGCTGTGGCATTTTTGGGGATTAAAACGCAACAGCAAGGCAGAGCTAGAGGGACGTACAAGCAGAAGGCATTCAAATTAAAGTGCTCGCCTATTTATTAGCCCACCTTGCCGCACAGTTTAATGAAACAGGAACAAAAAGCCGTGGGTGAGCTAGTCTTGTGCGTTGAGGCAGAGTTGCAGTCTGTTAATAGCTCTCCTCCTCCTAGAAATAACACGCTTTGTCTTACATGAAAGCGCTGGAAGCATTACCTTTTATTACGCTGACAGGCTCTTGGACTCAAAATGAGAGTCACACTCCAGTGCAGCTATTGAAAACCTTCTGCAAGTGCAGGAAATGATAAGCTGGAGAAAACGAGGAGATCACAGGAAGCTAGTGGGCTCCTACAAATACAGCCTAAAGATCCAGACAGAAATGTTCATAGTGGAGCGTTTGGACCCCTTTCTGTGATAATTCCACCTGTTTTGTGGCTTTTTACCACTTAACATGAGGCACTGATACTTAATATTTCCTTGTTTGATAGTAAGTTTGTCGCGTAACTTCTGTATAAATGCTGCCCATTTACCATAAATTCAGATGGCAAATGGGCAGCATTATTTGTAACTCACACAACCTATTGATGACATTAAAAAAACATTAAACGCAACCTGTCTTTGTGCCACACACCAGCAAAGTATCAGCTGCCATCAAGATGCCCCAGAAATCCCTGGTCTGTGTCAAAACCAACACAAAGTGAAGTACTGGTTGTTTCTGGGGGAATCATGTGGCTCTCACAGGGATGTAGAGGTGAATTCTTTGACGGATAGGGATCGGTATCATGGCGCTATTACGCTTACACATACTGTTGTTATTCTGCATCTTATTCATTAACTTTACATTAACCCATGGTCACACAATCAAGTTAATTTCATGTGGGCTGTAGGCTACCAGCATACGTGACACACGTGGGCCAGTGGCAGGTGAACTAGTGGAAAACTGCATATTCCCGCCAACGTGTGCGAGATCTCTGTCGTTTTTCCCCCCACAAAGATGACATTTGATGACCTTCCCTTCATGTTGAGTTTTGACACCTCAGTGTACATCAGGAAAGACGTGGTTGATGATCATTAGAACAGTTTGCAGGTTTTTCCAAAGGTAGCTGCACAGGCAGAGACCACCATCACTAACCTCTGATGCACACCCAGTCATTTTGTTCTATAAGCAGTCCTGAAATTTGACAGAAAGAGCTTCAGGTAGGCTTCTAAGGGATAAATAAAATGTCACAACAGTTGTGATTTGGCACTATATAAACAAACTTAAACGGAACTGAATTGAATTGAAATCTTGGAGCTAATGTTTAATTTGCTCTGGCAGAATGCGTCTGCCATCCCCCAACTTTCAAATAGATTTCCACCTGATCTTGTCTGTGCCAGTCCAATTACAGCTGGTTATCAACTACAGGGCGAGTTTGATGCACCGACTCACCCCTCTGAACGCTGTAATCACTTTACATTTTTCCCTCAACATGACGCCACACGTTGCTCTGAGTGTTTACAGGTCTAATTGCATCCAGGAGCATTGAAACAGACTAATTTGCATAAGCGCACGTCGTAGGTGATGCCAAGCTAATTATCTAGTATTGTAGAAAGGTTGGCGTTAGCTCCAGGTTCAAAGGGCAGCGTGCACAGGAAATAATAGGAACCAATCTGTGTCAGTGTGCACGCACCGATCGATATGTCACACGAGTCGGGCCTCAAGAGGATTTACAAGGACTTAAAGTGTTTGTAATCAACATTTGATTCTAAAACGTCTGTTTTCTTTTCAAGAGCTTAAAAAATGACAAAATTATTGCGTAGCAGGAAAATCTCAGAAGCAGAAGGGTCTTGCTGAAAATAAACGATTAAGCCTGAAAAAACGTGGCAAACACAATTTGCACTTAATGAGCTGAAACACAGCAGCCCACCAGTTAAGTGATCCTTTTACACAAGACTATTTTTGGAAGGATATTGTAGCGCTGAAACGTTTTTATGTTGTTTTTTTTGTTGTTTGCCTTTTGGGGTTTTTGCATCAGAGGATTTCTATTAATTGGACAAATGTTTCACACAGACAAAGGCCAAAAACGTAAATAAATAAAAGCACTGTGGGAAATAAATGTATTTACATCAACATATGTCCATTAACCAGTACAAATGATTTAAATTGGACTGTTTAGTTATTATTTAGTATGTTAATGTGCTGAAACAGTTACTATCTGGGGCACTGTATCCATTTCTATTCTATGTTTACTTGTTAGAAACTATAGAGAATGTGAGTACAATATACTTAATAATTATTGGTTTCACTTATCTATTTGCGGCTCTACTTCAGCAGCACAGGTTAATAAGTTAAACTTCAGTGATTCGCAGTAAATGACAGAGTGTGTTACGTATCGCACTGTATAAAATGTATCTGGTTTATTTTGTGCATGAGTACAGTCATACCTAATAACTGTTAAGATCTTTCTACCACAGGCTGAGACTATAAGGCTGCTGTTCAGGAGTATTTAATGACGTTTACACAGCTGGTTGTTTGGAAATGTCTGTGTGCTGTGAGGAATCTGCAAAATGGTACTGGAAAAAAAAATCCCACGTTTGCAGTGAATATAAAAATACACTGATGTTTATTTAGAAAATGTGTTCTACCATATGTTGTTTAGTCTTTGTTGTCATTATTTGCCTCTAATGAACTCCTTATGCTAAAATCTACGAGGTGAGAAGCCGAAGCTGTTGCAAATGTGTGTGATATTTGTCATTTCTGTGTTTTATCCATGCGCTGGACTGTTGGACTGAGCAGATGAGGGTAGATGGGCAACACTGTGCGGTTAGGTAGAAACCCTTGACTCAAATTCTGCTTTTCATGCTGAATTATATGGTGGCCCCCCTATATGGAAAAGTTATATATATATTAATCTTATTAAGTTTGTATCTGTGTTTAAATGAAAAGCATACAAGAGTGAAAACAGATATAAGATCCCTAGAAAAATTGTATAAATGAAACCTGTATGTTTTGGATACTTCCTAAAACAATATATGAAAGTGGCCACTTTTATGTGTAAATCATATAAGCCTTATATGATTCACTATATGAAGTAGGCCCCATCTGATGCAAGTCTTTTATAAGTTTTTTCTATTCCTTTTCCATATGGGCCAGAAAGGTCAAATGCCCTGCAAGTTAGGAAATCAACAGCAAATAGAAAAAAATAATACAAAAGCACACAAAACACACAAATGTTGAATAAAACACCAATAGAAAAAAACTGTAAAAATTCACAACGGAAGTGTTTTTGGGAAGACAAGAACATGACCGAAGATCTGAAGAAGTGACAGAAATCAGAAACATGTGAAAGACTGCACTGAGACCTGTTTACAAGAAGTGAAGGATTCTTATGAGGGAGAAAAAGATCCAAGTAATGTGTGTTTAATTGAATGACTCATATAACACTGTAGCTGCATGTTGGCTATTAGCTTTTATTGTTAGCTGGTCACTTCTGCAGTTGGTCCATCACGTTATTGTCTCCTCAAAACCCCTTCAAACTGCTTCCCCCTTTTTTGTTAAGGTTTTGCTGCGTTTTTTCTATTTCCATAGTGTTTTCTTTGGTTTTACTGATGTGACTGCAGAATTAGGTGAACTGGAATGTCTAATTTTAAAGACACCATGTTAATGGGCACAGAACAGTTTGCTCAGGTCAGGTCAGGTCAGGTGTCTGGATAGAACTAGATCCAAATGGATGGCTTACCATGATCTGAAACACTTTTTCAGTTTAGCTACACATACAGGCACACAGTCGGGATTAGTTAGCCATGCTCACCAGTGGTACTACGCCATTGATTTTCAAATGAGGGCAACAAACACATAATAAGGATTCTTCACAAAAAATGAGAGACATTTCTACTTGTTTTTACAGCTGGATTTCCAGAGACAGTAAAAGTTTTGTGAGTGCTTTTTTTTATTATTATTATTTTTTTAACTTTCATTCTGAGACTTTGATTCAACTCTTGTGTCTGTGCTATAGATCCAAGAGGTAATTAAATTAGCCCAACATACAAACAGCTCCCCAGGCTCTGTTCAAGCTCCGTAACCCAACACCTCTAAAACTCACTAATTACTACACACACACGCTGCTGTGCACACAGTCTCCTTCATGCTTTTTGTGATTTTAGACTGACTTATGTAGTGGAACTACATTTTTGCCAAACTACTTTTAATCACAGTTTTCTGCAGCTCTCTACTCTGACGGCTTCCTAACAGCTCACGCTGACAGCACTCTGAGTACACATCAGTTCCAGACTGTGGTTACAGCCCATAACTTCCAATGAAACCACACACAGTTAAGGGTCTTTCTTGACCTTTAGCTGTTGTAAGCCTTGGGGAAAACTTATTTTAAAGAAGATCTTTCACACACCCCACACACACACCTTCATTTATAGTGTGGGGTCCCCCAAACCTCCCATAATGCTCCTGTAATCTCCTTGAAAACCTCAGCATACTTTTAGTGCCTCTGAAGAGTGTTGCCAATATACCACTGACTGACTAAATGGATGCCTGAACAACTTCTGTGTGTGTGTGTGTGTGTGCGTTTGGGGGGGGGGGGTCTGAATAAATGTGGCGATCACTATAATGGATCTAAGCTAATAATTATTACAGTGAATTCATGTCTCAAGCTTTCTCTTCCACGACCCAGCTCCTACCGCTCCAGGGGAAATAAATGTTCTGTTAGTTGATGCTGTTATTGACTCACAGGGAGAAGACGCTCCTCCATAGCCTAGTTTCCACTGCACTGATAACCAGGCCTTACTCACTATCCTTGATATTACTTCTGCCAGGAAAGCTGTTTCTGCGCCCCTGGTATTGTTTATCTGTCAGCGGGATATCACAAAAAAAGTATGAACAGATTGCCGGAAATGTGGTGCACAGGCCGTTAGCACAAGTCGTTAGCTTTCATCAAGGATGGGATGGCCATTTGATCTGTTCGTTCTTTTGTTTTTTGTTATTTTTTGTTATAATGATTTATAAAATGGCGTTTTTAAAAAAAGTTTTACTCTGCATTAAAACAGCGATATTTACAATTCATTATGGTAAATGCAAGGCTATGCAGTGCTACTTCACATCATTGCATCAGTGGTCCTAGAAGACTCAAGAGGGATTTGCTTCAAACTGACAGCTCAGCACACGTCTGACAGTCAGCTCAGTGAGACATCAATATGAATCTGACTGAAACAACAACCATCACTCAGGGCTGTTATTGGTCTTTGGTTCTGATGTGTGCGTGCAGTACTGTGCAAAAGTCTTTAGCAACCCCTCTCTTTAATGTTTTGCTTCCAAGGAGCCAGCCTTTCATGTCAGTTTTAAAGTGGTCTCCAGCAACAGTTCTCCAGGCTTTTTTTCAAAGCTATCCTTTGGACAACTTTGAAACTACTACTACTGAAAAACCGACTAATCACAGCATGGTGTGCAGTGTGTTCTCAAAGAAATTGAGGAAACTGGGCTAATGGAGGACAAAAGAAGATGCAGGAAGCCTAAAAACTGTCTACAGCAGATGATCATTACCTGAAAGTCATGTCCACAACATAAAATAAATGCAGCAAAGACCTGAGAGATATATCTGGGGCTGCAGATGATCCATGAAAGCCTCATCAGTAATTAAATTCAATGAACTGGCCTCGCCAGTTGACAGACCTCAATATTATTGAAGCATGATTAAAATACACAACATATTTGCAGGTGTTTTAATGAATCAGCGCACCTGTGTCCCATATTTCTAGCAAAATATTAAGAAATGAGGCATGACTCAAGACTTGTGCTGCACTGTATATGCATTTCTTTTTACCTTTTCTGCACGAATAACAGCAGAAAGTCTGTAATTATAAAGGAAGTAACACAAATCTGGTGCGACTAAAGGTAGGTATCTGCAGAATTACTGGAACTGAATGCGGGCAGGACTAATGAAGTTTACAAAAGACACAGAGAAGTCATTGTTGGTATGAATTCATGATGCTTTATATTATATTTTTATGTAATAATAAAACTATAAATAAATAAATAATATACAAAATCCCCAATGCAAGGGGTTAAAGTTGTCACAGTGACAATTTCTTCTTTGTTTACAAATGCATAAAGTCAACTGCCAGCTTCTTCCTTGATCTCATATTGTCCCAGAGTTGTAATACATGTCAGTTATAACATCTGCTAATTGTTCTATGTGAAGAAGATTAAAAAAATGAAATGAGCCGTTGCCTCACAGCAAGAAGGGGTTAGACTCCACCATCTCACCGGGGCCTTTTTGTATGGAGTTTGCATGTTCTCCTGTGCTTGTGTGGGTTCTCCCTGGGTACTCGGGCTTCATGCAGACATGCAGTTAGTCTGTCTCTTTGTGTTATCTGGTGACCTGTCCAGGGTGTCATTTTGAGGTCTGTGTTGCCTCCATTGTCCTCACCTGATTTATTTTTTTACCTGTTCAGTTCCAGGAAAGAAGATTTCTGTATTATTTACTCACCATGCAGTCCTTCTCCTCATTTTATTTGAGATTGTTTTGTTAAATGACTGCTCTCCATAGTTCAGTAGAAACATATAACTTGTCTTTTATAGTCCTTGACATGATTATTTTCTGAGTGCCTCTTCATTTGCTGTTTTTCTCTCAGAAGAACCACCAAGAGGCTTGTCAAGTACAAGTGCAGCAGGAGTTCCAGGCCAGGGCTCCTGCTGCAACAGTTTGCCTTAGAAAAGCAAAGTGTTGTTTAGACATTTATGAGGAAGTGATGACCTCCCCCTGGGGTGGAAGCAGGATTTTCCTGGAAGAGACACAGAAAGTCAAACATGCTGGCCTGATATACGAGACATCTGTAGATTTCCAGTTGTATGCAGCAGTGGTCTTTGTTCCAGTGTTGTGACAGAACAGTGCAAGAATGGAGGGGGACGTTTCAAAACAGGAAGTTGGTGAGTGTGAAGAAGCCAAATGTTCAGGATCTACCTGTAGCCTGCTGCTGCAAGGGAAATGAGACATGCAGTTCAAGGGTTATAAGCTTTTCTCTTCTTCGCCACTATCTGCTACACAGACTGACCTCTGTAGAAATGAAGTATACAGGACCGCTATGAGCCTTTTAACCTGCTTACAGACTACTGTTCTCGACCTGTTTGTTCCTAAGGCACCATTAGAGATTAAACCAGATCATCATGGCACGCCGTAATGATTGTAAACACATATTAACCAATCTCTATTAGTGTAGCCTTGATATTACACAAAATTGGAGGTGTCAGACACAATATTCTAATGGTCTGGTATGAACCGGATGATTTAATAATAAAAGAAAATGTGTGCATGAGTCTTGAGACCCACATGTGCCAAAATGAATTAAACAAATACATGAATCAAAAAGTAAGTAAAGAAAGTAGCATCTTTAATTTATTAAAATTTGAAATAAATAATTATCTTTTAAATGAAATGAATTGACATTTAATTGTGTATTCATATATATTTTTCATTTATCATTTTAATGAATGAATTACACATTTATTTAATTATTTAATGAATCTTAACTTAATCTTTTGGAGTAAAAAAGGCTTTTTCCAGACTGCTGGAACTGTGGCTATAGGTAGTAATTACAACCACACGCTTTATACATTACTTGAAAAACAAAAACAGTGGGTTTACTGACAGTGAAGACAACAATGAGCTACAATTATAACTAGGGAGAACATGTTTTACAGGCACATAGTGAGGACCTTATGCTGTGATTTTACATATGCAACAGTGATAAAACATGAGGTTAAGTCAAAAAAGAGTAGACGAAGATTAATAATTAATATGTACACTGTAGATCTCAGAGAATCTAAGAAACAGCTGCAAGAACGTCTCATATAGAAATATGTGTATAAGATATTCTACATTACAGGTTTGCTATTGTATAGTTTTACAGAGGATATTTTCCTGAAGTGTTTTTATAGCATCCAGGTTAAATAAATCAGTTCATCATTTGTTAAATTCATGTATCAATTTATTGAAAATAACAAACAAACAGACTGTTTTACATATTAGCTTTTCTAAAGTTACCAAAAGGAACTTGTCATGTTACTGCTTTGTCATTCTTGTTGTTTAGCGCCCTCTGCTGACCATGATACAGTATGACATGTCTGGGTCAAAACACTTCACAGGATGTAAATTTCTGTTTTTTGTTTCAATCAGATCTCATTTCTCTTTTAATCTTTTTAAATAAAACTGATTTTAATGTGACAAAATGATGGGCTGCTGGTGAAAGTAGCGGAAGCACTGGGAGGCTATTTTCGGTGGTTCTCACAGACATATTCTTGTAAGTGCGTTTTTCCATTTTTTGTTGTCAGTCTGAGAGCGCAGCACCAACTGAAGTCCTGTCCACACTGAGTGCATAACATGTGGTCACATCCTCCATTCTTCTGCAACATGAAACACAACACGTGAGCAGGCAAAGTCACATGACTTCAAAACAGCCAGAAACTCTCCGTGCGCACATGACTAAATACCTCGATTCTGCTGAAGCAGTGAGGACAGCATCTGCTGTTGTTGGCCAACCAGGTGTCATTCAGATTACTTTCCAGCATTACCAGCATGTTACCATATCTGCTCACCAGCAGGCGTTTCCTCTCCTTACTGCCATGTTTATAGTCATTCAAGAGAGCACTCAACCCCTCTGAGAGACACAGATAGCACAGAGCACAAAACAACATTTGCATCAACACACAAAAAGCCTTCAGTGTAGGGTTAAAGATTAATCAAACAAAGTGCTACTATTAGAATCGGATCAAATAAATATATTTTTTTCAGTCGCATTCGTGACTTGTAAGTGCTGTAAAGTAATCTTACACCTCTACAGAGGCTGCTGCACTTGGATTGATGCTGTTGAGTCCTGCACTGACACGAGACACAATACTGGGACATCTCTATGTTGATTCTTGTACTTCCTGCTTTGAAATGACTGACTTTATGATTTTCTTTGAAACAGGACAACATTCACACCACTCGTCCTGTGACTGAATATTTTAACATTAATAACCAGTACACCAAAAAATTATCAGTTTAAAAAACATACTTGGATTTTTAGTAAACATAAGAGATATCCACATAGTCATTGAAATAGTGTGCCTTTGTGTACCTTGTGACTGTGGCAAGTCTAGGCTTTTTAAAGCGGTTTGCAATGCATCTCTTGCATGTTTTTTCTTGGTTTCACACTCTTCTAATCCATGGTAGGTCATTCTGCACGTGACGCAGAAGGCAAAGCTGCACTCAGAGCAAAGCACTGCATTGCTGGACTTCTCCAAAATAACAGCAGAGCCACAGGATGTTCGAGGACAGTACGTCACATCTGCGAGACAAAAACATTTATTGAAAAAGAGCTAAAGATGTTCTTTCTGTCTGGTCTAATACAGAAATGTAATAAATACATTCCAATCAGTGTATGAAAAACTTTACGACACACTCAGTTTAACAGCAATAGAAACAGACCAGACATGCTGTCCAAAGTGTTCTGCAGCAGGAGACGGTCATAGCGGCTGAACAGCTTCTCCCCTACCAGACTCTGCACCTACAAACACAACAGAGACGAAAAAGCAGAGACACAAAGTGAGGCCGAAATTCCTCTGTGCTTGATCCTTCTACCTGTAGCTATTTTTAACAGCTTTTAAAATGTGTTTTGATATTAGATGAAAGGACCAAACACTACAGTTGTTGAAACCATTCTGCAGGTTGAAGGCTGCGTGTAGCTTCTACCTGTGCAGGTGTAGGGGCACCAGCGCAGTCTGCCTGAGGACAGGTGACATCCCGGACGTTCCCCTCTGTGATCTGAACCGTACAGAACTCGCAGAGACAGGCCCGGCAGAAGACGGAGGGAGGTTTGGAGTCTTCTCCCACCCCCATTCTCTGCGGCCTGCTGGAGCGGGAGGGCTAGTAGGAGGAGTTGGCCGTCCGACTGCGGTCTGGGGTGTGGGGCCTCCCTGCTGCTGCGGAGTCGGGGTGGTCTGCCTCTCCCCACCGCAGGGAAAAGGGTAACACCACCTGGGTCTGGGTGCAATTCCCCCCTCCAGGGGCAAGGGTACCTAGACCCGGTTTGTAGAGTACGCTTGGGGAGTGTGATTGTGTGTACAGCGTCTCTTTATGTCTGTCTCCACGTTGGTTGAGTGTGGAGTGAGTGCATATGAGAGCATGAGGGTGGGAATGGATGTTTGTGTCTGTGTGTGCCTGTATGTCTGTGTCTATATGTCAGGTTGGGTATCAGACGCCACCTCTCTGGGGACACCTCAGGCCCTCCAAGGTTTGGAGGCCTATCTCCACCCACCACCACTTCCCCTGCCGGTGGCGGACTCCCTCAGGTGTCGGTGTGTTGGTGGTTCTTTGTGTCTGGGGGTGGGCGTCCGGGTACACACCGGCTCACTCCTTGGCGGCCGCTTGTCGGGGCCTGGGGCCTGGGGCTCGCTCGGGCCCCTTTGGAGGTGGGGTGCCCCCGGCCTCTCGGCCTGGGGCTCGGTCACTCAGGCACAGCTGGGGGCCGGCGGAGCTCACGGGCGCGTCACTGCAACTCCCCCTGACTTCTGCTCCGCGGCTGCTGGGCGAGCCCTCATCTGGGACTCTCCTCAGCTCTTACTGGAACAGTGGCGCGGCTGCCCCTCTGTTGGTCTTCCATGGTCTCTTGTGTTCTGGGGGCCTCTGGATGTCTGGAGTTTTGATCTCCTCCATACCCGCTTCACACCCTGGAGGACGGGGCTGTGGCCCCCCCACACTCCCTAGCAGATCATTACATGGAGAAACCTTTGGAATGCAAGCATGCTGATCCACACAGGTATGCACACATGGGTATTCACAGACGCGGACTAAAGCTTTCTTGGCTGCTGCCTCAAAGCACACTGTGCGCTGTCTATCTTGCGTGCTGCACAATATCGTTTATTATTTAGTAAATATTGATATCTATGACTAGCTAGTTTATTGTGATGGTGCTTTGTTTTCTCTATTATTATGTTACTCTTTGTTGTTTGCTGTCTCCTCTGTTTGTTTTTTTTTGTTTGTTTGTTTTTTTTTTCTCCATACAGGTGACCCAGGAGTTCTTTTTTTTTTTCTCTCTCTCTTCCCCCCCCTTCTCACCGTCTCTTCTCCCCTTTGGTTTTCTTTCTTTCTCTCCCCCTCTTTCTCTCATTCATTCCCCCTGTCCTATTTATTAAAAAAAAAAAAAAAAAAAAAAATGACAAAGGATGAACTGAAGCTCTGCCATCACGTAATGTCGCATACTGCTGTTTCTGATGTCATTTAAAAAGGAAAAAAAAAAAAAAAAAAAAAAAAAAAAAAAAAAAGAAGACGTGGCCACACGGTGACAGCTTCACGCACTCGGACCCGAGCCGGCCCATAAAACAAACCCCGCAGTCAAAGAAAGTGGTGGCAAACACTTTGTGTTTCTGGGCCGCATCATAAATCAAAATGTGGGACAGCAGAGTCTGTGATGGAGATAAAAAGAGACCAGAGAGGGTTTGCTCTTCACTCTGAGGAGAATCTGTGGGCTGGACCGGCAGAGAAGCAGCTCCAAGTTCACTTGGATCTAACGTGCCTGAGGAGGTAGAGGGAAGCAGCGATGAGAGAGAAGCATCTCCTTCATTTAAGAAATCTTCCCGGACACTTTGATGATGCTTGGATTTCTCTGCAGATGAAGAAAGATCATCCTGGAGATCAACATTAAACTCTGAGGCTTGGAGGATTGTCACATCTGGAGTGTGTGTGGTTTGGTTTTGGAGTGTTTCTTAATGTTTACAGGCCTCCCAAATACTGCACAGACTTTTTTAATGACCTCAGTGAACTGCTGTCTGTGATCTGTGTTGATTTTGACTGTGTAATTATTGCTGGGGATTTTAACATTCATGTGGACAACCCTCAGGACAAAGGGACTAAAGACCTGAGTAACACTCTGGGCAACTTTGGGATGACTCAGCATGTAACAGAGGCCACACATAATAGAGGACACACTCTTGACCTACTGATCTCCAAAGGCCTGAGCATTTCCTGAGCATTTCAAAGGTTACTGTGTCTGATGTGGGCCTGTCTGATCATTACTGTGTTTTCTTTGAAAGTAAAATCTCAGCCCACACAAATATATCAACAACAGTGATCACAAAACGGTGTATAACTGAACACAGTAGTGCAATTTTTAACCAGGTCTTCCCATTAACACCTGACCTGCCCAGAGGGTCAGTCAATGAGCTCGTCAATAGCTTCAATGCTAACATGTTAAATGTAATGGACACTATTGCTCCCATTAAGGTGAAGGTTATCTCTGGAAGGAAAAAGTCTCCATGGAGAAACTCCACACTGGTGAAAAATGAAAAAAGAGAGTGTAGGAAAGCTGAGCGCAGATGGAGAAAAACAAACCTCCAGGTTCATTATGACATCTATAAAGAGAAACTTCACAATTATAATTTACAACCGAGGAATGCAAGGAGGTCCTACTTCTCTGACATCATCACTAAAAACAGCCATAATGCTCGGGTCTTATTTTCTACAGTTGACAGGCTAACAAACCCTCCTGTGTCAGTGGCAGCTGAACTTCATTCGACCATGGCCTGCAATGACTTTGCCAAATTCTTCACTGAAAAAATCCAAAAAATTAGACAAGCAATTGGTACATCAACAGCAGATCCAGGATATGTACTGTGTCCACCAAAAAACTGTTTAAACACCATGAAACAGTTTCAACCTATTAACAGCAAAGACCTGGAGGACATCTTAGGTCAACTGAACTCCTCCTCCTGCTGTTTAGATGTCCTGCCAACAAGTTTTTTCAAAAAGGTCTCAAAGACTTTAGAGTCAGACCTGTTACAGATCGTCAACTTTTCTTTATTATCAGGTGTGTTTCCAGAATCACTAAAAACTGCTGTAATCAAACCTATACTGAAAAAGGACAATCTTGACAAGACACAAATGAACAACTACAGGCCGATCTCAAATCTCCCGTTTTTAAGTAAGATCATTGAAAAAGCAGTTTCCCAACAGCTCAGTTACTTCTTAAAACAGAATAACTGCTACGATGCCTTCCAGTCAGGTTTTAGACAGAACCACAGCACTGAAACCGCTCTGACCAAAGTGTTTAATGACATATGTCTGAATACAGACAGTGGAAAAATGTCAGTCCTAGTTTTACTGGATCTCAGTGCAGCATTTGATACAGTTGACCACAACATATTACTCAAACGACTGGAGAACTGGACAGGTCTTTCAGGAACTGTACTAAACTGGTTCAAAACATACGTAGAAAACAGGAAATACTTTGTATCAATAGGTAACTTCACATCTGAGCAGACAAGTATCACATGTGGAGTTCCCCAAGGTTCCATCTTGGGACCCCTTCTGTTTAACATCTACATGCTCCCACTGGCACAGATTATAAACAACAACAAAATAAACTATCACAGCTATGCAGATGACACACAAATATATATCACAATGTCACCAGGAGACCGAGGCCCTGTACAGGCTCTTGGTAAATGCATTGAGGAAATCAATGACTGGTTGTGCCACAATTTTCTCCAGCTAAACAAAAACAAAACTGAGGTAATAGTCTTTGGCGCCAAAGAAAAACGATTACAGGTCACCAGAGAACTTCAATCTATACATCTAAAAACCACAAACCAGGCGAGAAATGTGGGTGTAGTGATGGATGCAGACCTAAACTTAGAAAAACACATTAAGACAATAACAAAGTCAGCTTACTATCACCTCAAGAATATATCAAGGATAAAAGATCTGATGTCTCAACAGGACCTGGAAAAACTAGTCCATGCATTCATCTTTAGTAGGCTTGATTACTGTAACAGCATCTTTACAGGTCTACCTAAAAAATCAGTCAGACAACTACAGCTCATTCAGAACTCTGCTGCTCGAGTCCTCACTAAGACCAAAAAAGTGGACAACATCAGTCCAGCTCTGAGGTCTTTACACTGGCTGCCTGTCCGTCAGAGGATAGACTTTAAAGTTCTGATGCTGGCCTATAAAGCTCTGAATGGTTTAGGACCAAAATACATCAATGACCTCCTGACCCAGTATGAACCATCCAGATCCCTCAGGTCATCTGGATCCGGTCTTTTATCAGTTCCCAGAGTCAGAACCAGACACGGAGAAGCTGCATTCAGCTTTTATGCTCCTTATATCTGGAACAAACTCCCAGAAAGCCTCAGATCAGCTGAAACACTCAGTTTATTTAAATCCAGGTTGAAGACTCACCTGTTCTCAGCTGCATTTGAATAAAGCACCAAATCCACACTTTAAGCTTAAATTTCAAAACTTAACTACTGATTTTATCTACTGTTCTGATTTTATCTGTTTTGATTTTATATACTGTTTTGTTTGTTTGTTTGTTTGTTAATTAGTTAGTTAGTTTATTTGCTTGTTTTAATCAATTTTAAATCATGCTTTTTATTTGTTCTTGTTTCTAATGTCTCTGTAAAGCACTTTGAATCACCTTGTTGTTGAATTGTGCTATACAAATAAACTTGCCTTGCTTTGCAGGCTCTGGAGAAAGAGCTCTTTGATAATCTGAGGTTAGATCACTCTGGCTCTGGTGAGAGTTCAGATCATTCTGGTCATGCTTGCAGGAGTCTAAAGCCGAAGCTCCCTGAGAGTCTGCGCTGCTCCCGTCTGAAGGATTCTCCTGAACTTCCGAGGATGGTACAGAGAACTCTGGCTCTGAATTGTTCTTTGGTTCTGAGAGTTCAGCATCGTGTTGGTCCTGGTTATAATGCAGGGTGCTGCGTTCATCAGGAGGAAGATCCAGCTTACTGTGGATGTTCAGGAACCTCAGAGCATCTTCTCTGAGAAACTGCACCCAGGAGAAGAGCACCACAGCTCCCCCAGTGGCCTCATAGAGATCAGCGAGATGAGCACGCAGTGCAGCCAACTGTGGAGGGAGAGGGAGAATAGATTGTTGTCATCTTTACTGAGCCTCTACAATGTCCTGTGAACCTCTCACACACTGGCAGGCTGAACATGTGACCAACAATGACTTGACTGCTGATTACCTGCGTGTGAGTCAGCCAGCTGCAGGTGAGGCTGAAGGAGGGAGGGGAGGAGGAAGGGTAGTCTTCAGGAAGCCCAAAGTTCAAAAGCAGCGGTGGAAGGAAGGAAATATCATACTGACGCAGACTTTCACCTTAGAAAGAAAAATACGAGCTCATCAGATGAACTAATCTCTTTCTGTAATGCTTGTTTATTTGTTTTTAAATAATTTGGGTGTATTCGACAGAAAATATTTGATATATTCTGTCACATGAACTCAAATAGCAAAAGCTATAAATGATGCTTGATGACATTAAGCTGTTCAAAGGTATATTTAATATAGATATATTTAATTCATACATCATACTTCCCATTTAAGGCCAACAAAAACATGCTCATTACATTGTTACGGGCTCGCCTAATGCAGAACAAGTGTTTAACTCATTTTACATCATTGGCTACATAAAACCCATTTTTATCTTAAGTAGATGATTAAGGCTGTAACAGTAAAGGTGCTTCCTAATATTCCAAACCAACATTTTCCAAAAACATCAGATCGGACCTTTTCGGTCCAGCAGTCGCGTGTTTGACAACCCCGGCGCCTCTGATTTACCCTCTCTGAGAGCCACGCTGAAGCCGACAGGAAGCTCGACACATACTCGGATTTCTCCGGCAGACTTCGACTCGTCCCGAACAAACTCGTCCGCATCAAAGATACTCTGGAGAGCGAGCAGCTCGTCTTCCTGCTCCTCCAAGTCCTCGGTCATCTCTTTCTCCTCGGTCTGGTTTTGTAAGAAGCCTTCCTTCTCTGAATACGTTTTCCTACTTCTTGCTGAGGCTGAGGTGACTCTGGGTCACACCAGCCTGTTCCTGGTCCTTGTTTGTCCGTCCCTCTGACTCATCAGCGTATGATGACGTATGAAACAAAGTACAGGCAGCAACCTCAGCCTACTGTAAACCTGCTGCTGATGAAAACCAGTCTAACAGGCAATTCAGCATGTATCATTACGAGCCTTTAATGAGCCTTTCTTTGCACAAATAGTCTGTGTTATGATGTTACTGGGAATGTCTGAATGATGCATCCAAAAAGGGATTTTACAAAATGATTTTTTGAGTCTATTTATTTGATGTATCAAATGCAAAATAACCGACATGGAGAGTTATTTTGCGATTAAGATGTGACATAAAATTATATATTCAGATGCTGAAGAGAAGAGTCCATCCATTAGTTGGATCTCAGATTTAGGGATAACAGTGGAGTTTCTGTCCTATTCATGACACAATGGATGGTCTTGAGAGTGGGGAAAAAGAGCTGCTCCAGCTTTTGTTTTGTTTTTAACCCTCAGGATCATGATTTGTGATAGCAACACCTAAATAAAATCTAGTCAGGCTCTAAAGTGAGGAAGACATAACACTTATCTCCCCAGTCAGTAGGCATATATTACAACCTAAGGGTGGTGCTAAAGAAAAGTTACTTATAATGAAATATTCAGGGTTTGATTTTTTCCTATAGAAAGTTGTTCCATTAGTGTTGCGGTTCACAATTCAGGCTAATGCGTGAGAGATCCCCAGTTTGAAACCAGGAAGACACAAATCTAATGAGACACGAATTATTTGTGATGCTACTTTCACTGACAGTAAGGCGAGCCTTTAATACTTCATGAATGTATAAGTAACAAGAACTGCGCAGACTGGCTAAGTGAAAAACAGAAGCTATCATCATATTCATTAGAATGACGTTAACTATAAAAATTTAATCTAAGGTCCATTTGCTGTTTTTTAAACTGTCATCTATACCCTTGTTCCTCATCATAGACTGAACTTTGATAGACCACATGTGGCATAACTGTCATGCTTCACCTTTCTCATGAAACACTCAGCCAGATATTATCATGGGAATGAAGAACATGGGCAAAAACATTTATTTTGACAAGACAGTGACCTCATTTTTTATATATTTTTTTAAATTTTATTTAAACTTTTTCTCTTGAGCCGCAGGGACTGCACTTGACAATGACAAAGGTAATCTGATTCAACAGCACAAGTTAATAATAACACAATTTACAGTTAATGCTATTTTATATTGTAATCTGACAGCTACAAATATGAGAAATATTATGGCACAAATGCTGCCACCACCATTCAACCACATACAGTGATGTGATCTGAGTGCTTTGTTAAATTAGGTAGTCAATATTAGACATAATGAAACAGAAATGTTAATATCCATCAGTTGTGGCTGTAGTTTTCCCTCAGATTGAGTGGATTTTGGCTCTCCAACTTTTTCTCTGCCTTGCTCAACAGCTTTAGTTCTCTCTGGGATTTGAACTGGACACTCAGTGGCTTGGGGGCTGTTTTGGATTTCAAGATGGCAGACAAAGCCCTGGGACTTCGTTGGGTTTTTGACACAGCACTTTTCTGGGCACTGTCAACAGATGCTGGAAAGAAAGAAATACAGTATTTACATGCTCTATTCTTCCAAAACTGAATCAGCATTTCACAAATTCTCTGTATCATTAATTGTTCTCTAAACATCATTTTATTATTCAGATAAGTGATTCATATATTCAAAGCACTTGTGAAAAAATGTCATCAAATATTTTAAGGCTGCTGAAGTTTGGCTCTAACTGTTGGAAGGAGGGTCTCTGACTCCCACCTGATACCTGGACGCTCTCTTTCTTGTGTCTTTCTTCCCAGGAGTTGAGCTTGCAGGCCCTGGAGCAGTAGGAGACCTTGTTGCAGCGCCTGCCCGGGGTCAGATTCACAGACACTGAGCGACCGCAGTGAAAGCAGAACTTTAACACTGGTTTCCTGAGAACAGGTTTACACGAAAAGAGTCACAAATAAGTTACTAGAAACTGACATTAGTTGAAGTAAAAGTTTAAATGACAGACAACAGGAAAAAGGAACTAGAGCAGCGCCTTACTGTAGATGAATGTGAGTGTATGTGTACCTGTGCTCTTGTGTTTCCTCTGGTAGGCTTTTATTTCTGGCAAGAGCCTTGTTGGAGGAAAGGTCTCCTGCCAATCATGCAGTACAAATGCACGCACGCACACACGCACATGCACGGACACACACTCTATGATTTAGAGGCATATTCAATAATAAAAGGACAAGTGCATTACACCAAGTATCCAGTGGAAGCTATTCTCTTTATATTACCAGTTTCCCTCTCAGCAGCAACCTGCCTCATCAAGTCTTCCATCTTGCTCAGTAGCTTTTGCCGTGCTTCGAATATTTTTCTCTCCCGAATGCTCAAAGCGTGGAAAGGAGTATAAGCAATATGTGAGTCCTAAATAGGAGCATAAAGGCAGACAGGAGTATAAATATATATATAAAAATAAAACTCTAAAAAGCCTTCTCACTCAGCCCCCGTGTATACCAGCATGGCCCTCCATGATTAACATAAAATACTGGATGAACCAGTAAGGTGCAGCACTGCCAGTACCTACAGCTGATAGTCACTGGACATTCTTCAGCAATTCACATTAGATTCATTCAATGTAGTATGGCTGGAGTGTTACCTGTTTGAAGGAGTAGCGTGCATAATCGACTGCAGTTCCAACAATGCCACACACTGTAACTGGCATCAAGATATCAGCTCCAGCCTTAGTTAACGTGTCCAACTAAACCAAACAAAAGCCGTACTGATGTTAGGAAAACTTATTTTCTCTGAAAGCTGAACAAAAGTGACTCATTTGAAGTCATTAAGAACACATTTATCTTTGATCGCTGCACAAAAAAAGTACAAATGTTAATAAATTAATTTTTAAAAACGTTTCGTCGTCATTATGTGTTTGTGTGGGTACCAGCTTAATTCTGTGCCCAACTAAGTGGTAGTTGATGTTGGTGAGGGCACAAAGCGCGCTGCCCACCCTCCAGCCCAGGGGTAAGTTGAGATCTGCACCTCCATTCAACAGCTCGTCTACCGCCTAAACGAGGAACAACAAATAGTGTGGGACAAAGAGAGGTTTGGCTCTCACGTGCATGTGTGAGTGTGCATGCACAACGAGGTCGTACCATTTCATTGCCACTTGCTATAGCCAAGGAGAGAGGTGAGTGGCCGCTCCAGAGAAGGTCTGTACTGGCTCTGTGGGAGAGCAAGATGGCAACCACTTCACTGGCATTCTGGGAAGGAAAATAAAGGTGTTTTTTTTTACCTTAAATATTCATCAGTTCTCCGCACTTTGCTTTGATGCAGCAGTAACGTAATCATTAAATAGTGGTGCTGTGTTTAGCTGTGACTGTATGCATTCCGACCCTGTAGTCACTTTCTCTCTGGCAGGCAAAATGTAGAGCGGTGCGGCCTCCTTCTTTGAGATGTGGGCTGGTAGTTAGTGTTTCTGTGGCCTTTGTGGAAATCTATAACATATATAAGTACATAAAAAAGAAAAAGAAAAAAAAAGGTTAACTAACACAAACACATTTACCTCTAAAACCCAGGACTCTAAAACCTACACACCTTGTCTGGTTCGTAGATCTCGTCCTGGTCGCACGCCCGTACGTCTGGGTCGGTGATGGCGTGCAGCAGCAGCTGTGTGATTCTGGGACCTGCTGGACCTGGCAGTGCTGCAGCTACATGCAGGGGATACAAGCCTTTCCTCTATACAAACAAGCAGATTTTCAGGTGAGTTTAATGTAGGTGCTTTTTTTTTTTCTTTCTGTGTTTGTGGATTTTTTTTTTCTTTTGTGCCTGTACAAAATATTATTTAAATTTGTTTAAAAGTTGAGCTCCTGCCTCTGGTGGAAGAGGGATGTCAGTGCGAGCTCCGCACAGCAGCAGTTTCCTCACATTCTCGGTGTCAGCTGCCATAATGGCTAAAAAGAGCACGGGCATGGGGATCCTGGCTGCGTTGGGATCAGCTCCACGGTCCAACAACAGTTTCATGGTGCCCAAACGAATGCGGTGCCTGCTCAGACAGAACACACACAGGTTACTTACACTGATCAAACATAACATTATGGCCACCTGCCTACCCATATGGAAAAGAAATAGTAAAAACATATATGATTTACTCATGAAAGTGGCCACTTTCTCATTACTTTCATATATTTTTTTAGTAAGTATACAAAACATACAAGTTTCATTATATAATTTTTCAAGGGATCTTATATGTGTTTTCACTCTTGTATGCTTTTCATACAAGTTTCATACAAGACAGATAAAAACTTTATAAGATTTATATATATCTTTTCCATATGGGTAATATTGTCCCGGTCCCCCTTTTACAGGCAAAACAGCTCTGACACATCGAGGCATGGACTCCACTAGACCCCTTAAGGTGTGCGATCTGTACCAAGATGTTAGCAACAGATCCTTTACCTCCTCTGTGTTGCTAGGTGAGGTTCCTATAGATCTGACTTGTTTGTATAGCACACCCCAAAGATGCTCGACTGAATTGAGATCTGACCTCCAACTTGTTGTGCTCCTTAAACCTTTCCTGGACCATTTTTGCTTTGTGGCAGGGTGTAGCCATCAGGGCGTACCGTTTCCATGAAAGGGTGTAAATGATCTGCAACAGTGTTTAGGTAGGTGGTACATGTCAAAGTAACATCCACATAAATGGCAGAACCCAAGACTTCCCAGCAGAACACTACTCAAAGCATCATACTGTCATGCCAGCTTGCCTTCTTCACATAGTGCAGCCAGGAGTTTTCCAGGTAAGCGACGCACACACAGAATAAATGTTCTTCTCATGCTCACGTGTCCATTGTTGGTATTTTCACCAAGGGTGAGCATGAGCACTCTGACTTATTTGCAACTTACTAGCAATAACTTTTTTGAGTACCTGGTCTGTTGGATCAGCATTTGCTCCCCACATGCATCACTGAACTTTGGCGACCCATGATCCTGATGCTGGTTCACCATGGTTCCTTCCTTAGCCCACTTTTGGTACATACTGACCACTGCAGACTGGGAACACCCCACAAGAGCCACATCTGACCCCATCCTCTAGCCAATAAACGTTTGTCAAATTGGCTCACTTCTCCTTACGCTTGTCCATTTTTCTGCTGCTAACAGATTAACTTTGAGGACAAAATGCTCTCTTTCTTCCTAAAATATCCCACCAACTAACAGGTATAATTAAAAGATAATCAGTGTTATTCAGTGCGCCTTTCAGTAATCACAATGTTATGCCTGATGGATGTATATGCATGGTGAAACAGAACATCAGAGTGATCACTAGAGCCAGCAGCAAATTAAATACAAAATAAAAAGTAAATTGAGGCAGAAAGAAAAAGGACTGACTCTATTTTCATAGCAGCCATTTTGCGTACTGTCTCCTGCGTGCTGCAGAGCATGGAAACCCCTGTGCGACTCAGAGCTTCAGCAGCGAGCTGGATCATTTTGTCTGTGACTTGAATCTCGTAGCTTCTGAGACAACAGGTGGAGTCAAAGCTCTGTTTTGAGGTCAGATTTTTGCCGTGCTGCAAAGACAAACACATTAACAGTTGTGAGTGAACTAAACCAACTCATCAAACCAATCACAGAGAAGCATCACTCCGCATTACTCATGAACCCTTGCTTGCTACCTTAGCTTGAGCTCCCTTCCACTGCACGGTGCCCAGTTTAATGTGACCATCCAGCACTTGAATGGAGCGTTCTACAAAAGACACGTCCTCTTTTCCACTCTCATCGCTACCCTCTATATCCTCCACATCTTTCTCATCCTCCTCGCAACTCTCCTCTTCCAGGTGATCTGTGCTTAACTCGTTGGTCTCAGCAGACTCACCCTGTTTGTCTTTCTTATCCCCCCTTTTAAATTCTCTTTCTGTATCTTCAACCTCACTTACTCCTCGTTCCCTTCTCTGATCATATCTGCTCTCTGTCTTTCTTTGCTTCCCTTTGCTCCTCATGCTTTCTGTCTCCTCACAGTGTCTGTCCTCTCTTTCCTCTGTCCTTGGCTCCCCCTGTGTGTGTTCAGCTTGTGCGACACAATCATTCAGTCCGACCCTGCGCTCAGAGAGGAGTTCACTGTCACTGGATGCTTTACGGTTGAGAAGTGAAATGTGTTCAGTTGGTTCTATTGATCTGAAAACACAAGAAATAAATACAGCAGTATTTTATCCAAAAATTCATAATCAGTTTTGTTGTTTGGCTTCATTTAGCAATGTGTGTGAATATAAATCGTTAATAGTGAACAATGTGTGTGTGAAGGGACATTAGCTACAATCCTACTGGTCAGAGAGGTTGTTAATTAACGATGTGTCCATATTGAGGTCGACTTGGCTGATCTGGGAAAATAAATGTCAAGAAAAAGGGAAATTATCTGTGAGAAAACCATAGGTATCTGAGACGAGTTGAACTTTTGGTAAAACCCAAAGTCACGGTGCCTCGTGCTGGATCTTACTTGGTTTCTAGCAGGTGGTTCAGCTCCAGTGATGTGCAGAGATTGAAAAGGATAGTAGAGGACATGACACACAGCGAGGGCAGACATGCCTTCACAGTTCATCTTGTCAATATCAACACCCATGTCCAACAACAGGTGGATCACATCATTGTGGCAGTTTACCTGACAGAAACAGAATATGAGACATGAGACTACTTCAGATTTTAACCGCGGGCAAAATGTTAAAACCTTTTATTTTGCTGTGTTCAAAAATTAGTAATGTGTTACGGTGGCAGCGATCAGAGCTGTGTGTCCGTGCGAATCTGCTACATCAGGGTAGACTAAACCAGTCCTGAGGATCTGTGATACAGCGTGCAGGTCTCCTTTGGAGGAGTGCTGGATAAGCAATTCTGAACTGACTTCCAAAGGCCCTTTAGGACCAAAACTGTCCCTGTTCATAGAGAGAACGGCTGCCGTGTCCCAGCCCACATTTTCAGCCTGCAGCCTGAGAGACAAACACATGAAGTTCCACGAATGTTGCATACTCACAGATCTAATTGTCAGTGTTTGGACCCAGTCTGACCTGTGGTTGTGTATGTGAGCTTGAAGGCGGGTCTGTAATGGCATTGTGGACAGTGGGTCTCTTGCATAGCCTTGGTAAGGATGAGCGTCCGGCTCCCACAGCTCGCCATAAAAATGTCGATCCAGCTCTGTCCTTCGACCAGGGGGGAGTGGCAAGTGGTCCCCATCTGTTGAGTAACTCTCCATGCCAGGTGGATAGATGAAAATCTCATCTAACAGCACATCTCTGTCTTCATCCTCCTGAAGGTGATGAGGTGTTAACTGATCTGCGTCATATTAACTCAGAGAGCGCATCCAATTATTCATTAAAAGCTGTGACTTACCTCAGAGTGTGTCCTTTTTTGTTGCTGTAGACTACCAGAGATAGACTGAGGTGTGAGAAGGGTACATTTATGGTAAGTTTAGATGTACGCAGTAAAATATTAATCATCAGATTTTCTGATGTAAACACTATCTGTGTTACAGCTGTGAAAGGGCATGACACAGCATTAAGGACTGCTCTTATTTCTAGCCTCTTATTTCTTATTCATTATTATTACTATTAGGTGACACAGCATGTACCTGAGTCGGGGATTTTGCAGTGACTGATGGATCCATGTAGGCAGAATATTCAGGAAAATTCTTCAGGCTAAATCTCTCTTCCAAAGGGGTACACAGCCTTAGCAGTTGGTCCTTGAGCCACAGACCCACATCCTCTCGCCCATCTGGATATTTGAGCACACCTGGACCAAACCTCTGATCCATGTGGTACAAGCCCTGAGAGGAGGGGAGAGGTGCGTTGTTTTATGATGTATCTATAATCTAAATAACGGTTCAGCTTACCTGAAAGACAGCTCCATCGGAGAACACTTGCTGACCATATCCCTCCCTTCTGTTGAGGTAGAACTTGCCAATGAACTTTTGGCCCGTGGGCCAGCAATACAGTCCATCTCCATGCTTGTAGTCTTTGTAGAAAGAGCCCTCATAGTACTACACCAAAGAAAACAACCCACGCGTGTATTTGTATCTAAATTACATTTAGCTTGGCTTTAAGGTGTTCACACCCTAAAAGCTAAGGGGTAGTAAATGCTCTAGTGAAACTGTTTAATTCTTTAATATGTCACACACTACCTCTCCATTTGTCCAGCTGTACCTTCCTTTGCCGTGTTTGAGGCCATTTATAGACTCTCCCTCATATTTGGAGCCGTCGGGCCACTCCTGCACACCGATTCCTTCTGATATCTCCCTCCCGACCCGAGCACCTCCGCAGTCGTTGCTTTGTCTAACTGACCCCGGTGTCGTAACCGGCTCCGCACCTCCTCGTCCCGCAGCCGGTGCCACACCTGTGAAGGTCGTCGACAGCATTTTACCCGCGTTCTCCCGAGTCCGGTTGAGGGCAGCGACAACTCACTTTAGCGACTAACTACAGTGTTTGTTTGGAAGCGACAACTTCAGGTCTCACAAGTCAGATTTGTGTTTTAACTTTGCAGTAAGCAACTGGTTGTCATGACAACAGCAGAGCTCGCGCAGGTGGAGAAGTGGGTTTCTCAATCTCACGCATGCGCAAGAAAGAAGGAAAACAAAAACATTTGCTCTGCTTGGTTGTACTTATGTAAAAATAAAGCAAATAAATACGTAAATAAATACATTTATTCTTATGAATCAATACACTTTTAATTTTTGGTTACAATGTGGACAGTATTATTATCTTTGTTTACCAGGGGCGGTAAACCCACATATGCAGGTGTTACATATGGTTAAAAGGATTCAAGTGCAGTAAGTATACATGTTTCATTTAAGTATAGTCTAAAACTTAATTATTTTCCGTAGCCCACCTAATTAACATTTTGGTTACAGAAAACATGTGAATTTTGATTTTATGTACTGTACAGCTTGTATAATAAATAAATATGTAGACCAAAAAATCCAGAAAGGTAAACAACATGGAACGGGTCATTTACAAACTCAAGTCTAACTTGTGTTTCACACTTTTTTGGTAGAAAAAAAAATCAAATTGTTACATGCTTGAATTTACACAAAATGCCAGAAATCTGCACTGTCATGAAGGAAAATGTACAACTTAATTTTTCATGATTTGTTGGGTTAACCCTCTGAGGTCCAAGCCCGCGGCCGAGGCTCTCCGAGGCAAAAAGTTGAAAATACCCCCCCCCCCCACACACACACACACACACACACACAAAACATATTAAGGATTGTACATTAACATAGAGCTGTTGTTGAAACCATACTGAATTTCACCATAATTCGTCATACAATGAGAACAGGACAAATCAACAATTGACACTGACTAAAATCTGTAACATAATGCATTGTTTGGAGTTTAGTCTGTTACTGTTACTATTTTTACAATTTCTTTTTTGGAGCAACTGTAACCCACATTATTTCCTTAGGAATTAATAAAGTATTCTGATTCTGATTGTTTCAGGATGACGTGCCATTATCCAATGACACATCTGCTTACCTGCATCTTTTGCTCGTTTCTCCTCCTCTTCTTTTCTCCTTTTTCTAAAATGAGCACCTGATGGCTTTGAACTTTTCTTGTCCATCTTCCATTGCTTTTAATTTTGCACTCCAGTATGAACACAAATCCCCCAACCCGAGGATCACCACAACATAATCTAATAGACCTACACCTTAGTTCACAGATTCACTTTGTCTAAGGTGTATTTCTAGGATTTCGCACAACCCAGGATTCAAATCATGAATATGATGGGCTTGGATTTACATCATTATGAATGAAATGTGCTCTATTTGGAAGCAGCCGGCCCCCTCCCCTTTCGACAGGTTGTGTGTGAGACTTTAAATCATCAAACTGTAAATTATAAATTTCAAATTGTTATTGATCCCTTTACCCCGAGTCCTAAAGTGTATATTTATTTTCTTACTCTTGTTTGTTTACTTGCACTGCTATAACTGGAGCCTCATCCTCTCATCTCTCTATATACTGCACTGTATGTAACAGAGATGACAATAAAGTTTTACTTTGACTTCAGCAGCGAGCAGGCGCACCGAGGGCTTTCGCGCTCACTTTTCGCGTATAGAATTTCGAAAAAACATCGGTGCAAATTATAAGTCTGTATCATATTATTGTTGGTTATTAGATGCAGCTCCAGCCAGCCAGTGAATCCCCCGCCTTCCTGCCCTCTCCTCCCTGTGCCGCAAGCAGCAGGCGCACATCGCTAACGGAGGGCGCCATTACTCCCAGCAAATGGGCGATAGAAAACCGATCGGTGCCTATGCCATTCCCAATATGCGCTGGCATGACATCGGGTCAGCATGAGTATGAGCATTTTTTTTTTTGTGCGTTGTGCCCCGGGCAACCGCCCATGTCGCCCATATCTAAAACCGCTACTGCGCATTGTGATTTGCTTTCCTTTCATTATACATGTGGTGCAGGAGTATTTTACTCCTTTACAATATATAAAGAGTAAGACAGCAGGAATAAATAAAAACAGTATTCATTCAAGGGGGATTATAGACAAACAGGAGTATACAGAAAACAAAAGAAAGGTGTTTATTATTGTTCCTTATTATCAGTGCGTTTTCTGGTCTTATTTGGTTCTCTGTGTTTTCCCAGATTATTTTTTTCATGTTGATTTAAGTTTTACTTGTTTTCATGTTTTAGTTGTTTACTTGACTACTGTGTTTTGGTTTATAGATATCATTGTGTTTTAATCCTCATCTTTTAATCCTCTGTATTCCTCCATGTTGACTTTATTCGTGTTCCTGCATTTCTGTTTCAGCCATGATGTTGTTCATTTCCTCTTTTATTTTGATACTTATTTGTAACTTGTGCGTTGTGTTTAATTTTCACTCCCTCCCCTAATTCATTGTCTTGACTATCAACACCTGCTTCTTGTTACCCTTCTGTTTCCACTCCCGTAGTTAGTGGTCTGTATCTCTTTCATTTTTTTGCCTTTGTGGTGCAATATGTGTACTCTGCCTGCTTAAGCACCATTGTTTAATTCCTGATTATCTCCTAGTTTGTGCTTCCGGCTCTGGTTTAATCACTTTGCTGCTCTAGAGATGTTTTAAGTAATAAATTGCTCAAAAATGGTTCCTTTAATAATAACCTTAGGTTATTTAAGTGCTATGGATGAAAGAAACATGCTACATACATTTTTTCCTCCTTTTATCCTCTGTTGCTTCTGGACATCAGATCTTGCTAAATAACAGAAAGTGATGTAATGCAATGATATTCTTTATTTTATTGTGGATTTCTTGTAAAATTTCTATTTTCTGAACATCATTTTAAAAATTAACTTCCCACAGTTGAGCTTTTTGATTAAAAAGGAAGGTGAAAGCTCAGAGAAGGACATCTCAGGTTTTGAGAAACCTGAGCTGGCGCAAAATGACAACATATTAAGTTTATGATTGATAAGAGGTATTATGTGAGCTGTGCTTTGACATTTTCAAAAGTCTAGTGCCTATTTCGTATTTTAATGCAGTCACCAGTCTTGCTGCTTGTGGGCAGTGTTGTTCTGTTTTCATGTTAAAAACAATTTCAGCCAACCACTGTGCAGTACAGTGAGGCGTGCTCAGACCTCTACATTGGAGAAAGACCTCGACAGGACAAGACTCTGTTTACATCTGCATCTAAAGGATAAAGGTCACTCTTTCAAAGATGCCACGGTTCCGATTTTGGAACAAGAAGGCAGATGGATTGATAGAGAAGTAAAAGAAGCCATCACTGAACAGAGAGAGTGGCATACGATACCAACTGTCAGCCATCTACAATGCAGTCCCTTGCCAGGCCCCAAAACCCCAAGTGACATTGTTTATCCGGTGAGTAGGTCACATGATAGGGCGCAACAAGGTCTCATAGTGTTTTCACCTGAAACCTCTAGTGGTAACGACCTTTTTTCACACCTTGGCTCATGTAATGAGGCACATGATTAATAATGGGTTAACAGCCCTTTTAAGGGACAATCCCCACTAGGGATTAAATACCTGGGGCTCTTCACTTTTTAGTTTTAGAACTGAAGAAACTTTCTGGATGAGAAGTGAAACATCATCTGACTCCCAGGCTAAACTTCGGAATATTCCACAGGACATTTATTTTTCCTGCTTTACCAGAGACATCAAGATGATTTATTTATTTGATCGACTCCCAACTCTTTAAGAATTTGTCTCGACTTATTGAATTGGCTTGAACTAGGACCCAGTATATCCAGATCCTATTGCATCTTTGTGATGCCATGTACATAGACATGCTGGATAATGCTCCAAGACAAAATATATGCAAAAACCTGGTTACATAACTAATGTCTGATGAATTTTTTTTTTGTCGTTCTGTGTTCTTGTTTAAATAGTCTTTCAACCCCAATCACCTACAGCTGAATCTGTGAGCATGCTCATGTGTTGCCTGACCCTTTTCCTGTAACTGACACTTTAGTGCCAGCCTGTGCCATGTAAATTAATAGCGGGAAACAGAATGATTATGACATTTAAAAGAGTTTCTGCTCTGCTGGTTCATTTTTTCCCTTTAATATGTGACTGGGAATTGTAATCTTTTTCTTTTTCACTAGACCAGTAATATTTTCCCTAAAAACTAGGAATTCATTGAACAGAACACTTTCATAGAATTTAAAACCTGATTTCTCTGAACACTAAATACAAAGGTACTTGCATTTAACAGCTGGAAGGCTTTAAAACTTGTCTTTTTAAAACAAGTTTCAGATGTGTCAATGCTGAGTGAGGCAGCGGTCTCTGCCCCACCCCCTTTGTCACTTCACTTCCTTTGCACCCTTCATTTAGGTGTTAGGTGTTCAACAGTTTCACAATTAGACATCAAGGCACAGCTGCTGCACTTCTGATCCAGTGGCATGGCTATTCTCTTTTGTCTTCTAACTGCGATGCTAAAAGGCCACCGAGGTGGATGGTATCTTTTCTTCCTGGCTGCTGTCATTCCAGGTAAGTCTAATAGCATTCAAGTGGAGTTCAACCATCCACAGACAGGTGACCTTAAACTCACTTGACAGGATTGTTTTTTATTTACATGTCAAAACCAAAGTTCTTCCATTTTCAATTGTTTTACTCTCACTCTTTTTGATACTACTGTTTCCACTTCTGTTTAAATGGTAATATTTCGTTGCAAGAGTGTAGTGTGGTAAACGTCATATATGAGACTGCGCTGGTTTCCTCTCCCACACAGTGGTCTTTAGCTGTCCCAAAGATGTCGCGCTTGTCACTCTGTGGTTTTAGCAAAAAAGAGTGGTATGACCTGAGCAGAAGTACTTCTCATGCTGCATGCACTATTATCTGAGTCATTAAATTCTGCACCTTCTGAAATGCTGTTTTTGTTGACTCATTTAAAATTACTTGACTTTTAATTTTTTTTACTGTTGACCACACTCATTAAGACAGCCTTTTCCCCCCACTTACCTGCATAACACTTCAGAAATTAATGAAGAGCAAAAATGCTAAATAATAATATTAAGAATGTTTGGGAGCCAAAGCAACTTGGCTGTAAAGTGACAAACCACAGAGCTGCTGAGCGCTAAGGCATGCAGTGTGTAAAAGGCTCTGCTGACTCAAGAATTAGAGCTTCAAACCTCCCCTGGCTGTAACATTAAAAAAACCCATCAGCTGATGGGGTTTTTTGTCTATGTAAGACCTACATGGACAGGCTCCTGCATCTGCCACAGACCTTGTCGGCCTCTCCGATCATTTATTTTAAATACACGGGTGGCCACGCTTTTGCAGTTGTAGCTACTAAACTTTGGAACAGCCATTGTCGGCTAGTCAGTTTTAAATGGCAGCTGAAAACTTATTTTTACAAGTTAGCTTTTCCTTATTATGTGTTCACACCTTTCTATAGAAGTATATGTGCACAGTACAAATGAATGGATGACTGTATGTTTGAAAGCATGTTTGTGTGTATAGTGTATGTTGACTTCTTTAATGTAAGTTTTATCCGAACAGTAAAGCACTTTGCAGCTGTGCTTTTAAAATGAGCCATACTGCTCCACTTATTATCATGACTAACAGTATTCCAACTCATCCAACTTGTGCTCCTATACTGGTTCAGACTGTTCCAAATAACTGGAGTGCTCAATTGTTTCTGGTTCTCTGGGTTAATAAAGAAGTAGCTGTGTTGGACTGGAGTTAATGGGTGAAGGGCATTCAAGATAGTGGACCTACTGCACTCCCCCCTTAATGCATTTGACCAGTTTCTTTCTTTCTTTTTCCCTTTTTCAGGTAAATACTTACTGAAAGAGGGTTCTGTGTTGTATTTTGCGAAGACTTCCACTGGTTATTTATTCATTTCTAAATGATATACAACTTTATGCAAGGGATAAGAAAAAAAAAAAAAGAAACTGGGTATGACCAGACAATGAAAATAACAGGTGTGATCTTCTACCAGGTGTCCACTTTCAGAGCACTAATGGCTCCATCCAGCCTGCTTTGGAGTCTGAGCTTCACTCCAAGGGTCAGATCTACCGGCCGGTCCTGCAGCCATCTGAGGCCACTCCTCAAACGGGTACACCTGTTTTATTCCATGTATATGCATGGTCCAAATCCCCTGTTCATTTACAGCAGACAAAGAGATGCTGGTGTAATGGGACACGAGGTAGAGGGACGTAAGGAAGATAAAATAACCTTTAAACCTGACACAAATGATCGTCTGTCATGCTGATTAATTTCATATTTTGAAGGCTAAGAATTGCAAGCAATATTGATTCATAGTTCACTGTGCATACGTGAAGAATTTGGGGAAACATGAGTGTGCAAAACAGATGGCCTACAGTTCATTTGTTGACTACTATTCAGAGAAGGATGCAGATGTGATGGCTTTAAAGGTGACTAACTGAAATATTTGAAAGTGGCATGCATTATAATTTTGCATGCTTGAGTTCAAAACTATGTTGTTGTTTTTTGTTTTTTTTAATATATGGGTGCAGGAAACTATGTGAAGAAAGATAGAGGGAAACCCTGCATCAGAATTACCATGGGAGCAGAGTTCTTGGTCACTGAAAACAAGGTCAGCGGCTGGTGTGTGTGTGTGTGTGTGTGTGTGTGTGTGTGTGGTCAATGGCATGCTTCTTTTTGTGTATTAGTATGAATTTTATTTTGTTGCTTTTCAGCAGTTTTTGCAAAAAGTGTGTGTTTGTATCAGCATGTCTTTGTGAGGTGTCACAAGCTGGTTTCTCACTGCAAAAATTTCCAACTGCCGTCAGCTTATTTATTTTTTTTCAGTTACAGTTGGATCGTTTCACATGGGAGTCAATCGGTTTGAAAGTCGTTTACACCTGACCTCAGTGTAATCATTTTTTTCTTTCTATGCTATAATAATATAGATTAAAATTGAGACACTGGGCGCGACATTGATTGGGCTCCAATATTTAACAGACATCATCTGATTCTAAGTCATTTGTGAGGCGCTCCTATTTTTCACTGACTGATCCAGATGTGACCCAGCACAGAAGGAAAGATTTGCTTGTCTTTTTCTTCAATGTAACGCAGAAATCAAACAAAGTGAGAGGAGATGGTGACTTGTAATGCTGATCCTGAGCCTTTACTTTTCTCCTTTTGAAATCAGAAAACCTGGTATTTTGACCTGGACCCATCCAGAGTTAGGGTCAGTGGTTACTGTGGCAAAGAAGAGGCTCTTCTCTCTCTCACACTGCCAGACAATGGTGCCAGCCTGCAGTTCAAATTCAAAAAGGTACAACACTCATTCACTGCTGGGTGAACTCTCCGTGTCATCCTCATGCCTGCTGTGGATACCTTTCTTCACATCATAGTCAGTTTTACTCAGTTTAGGTCTGCCTTATCCACGTTCACATCGAGGCTGTAATGTTCTGTTGTTTATGAATCAGCTCAAATGTTTTTGTTTTTGTCCCCAGGAGAAGACTGTTTTCTACGTCATCGAGATGAATGCACATTTGTCTCCCATGCCTGTCTGCAAAGACTGTTCCAGTAAGAGCCAAAGGAAAAGACGCAGCAAACAGCTGGTGTGTGATTCAGATGCCCAGCATAAACTGAAAATTTAACTACTCTTGTGCTTCATCCTCTTCCCAACAGACAAGACTTACAAAGGTGTGTTGGCCCATGAAAAGCTGTTCAAAACTGCTAACGGTCAAAGCTTCATGTGCAAGTCTGAGAATCTGCTTTTGATGTCGTCTGAGCTGAAGATCAAGCTGGTTCCTGTGCAGATGCAGGCCTTCAACCTGTCTCAAGGACAGTATGGAAAAGGTGACTAGCTTTCACAGAAACAAATGAATGGAAACCAAATATCTCCTGCCCAAAGTTAGGTTTTTAGAGTTGAGGCAGAAAAAATGAACAAATTGGACAACATCTTACAACCCTTCAGGTTTACAGCCTTTTTTGTGGTCCCGTGTTTGAGAATGAGAGCTCTGTTATGATCTGACTGTGTGTAAAGACATCCCATTAGATGTTAAAAGTTTAATATTAGACATTAAATTTCTTATTGAAAAGAATTTAAAAAAAAAAAAAAGGTATTTTACTTAAATCCTACACATAATTGCTGCTCTGTTTCTCTCCATGGTTCAGAGGTGGAGTGCTGGGCTGACTATAACAAGAGAATCATTCCCATCATCATCGGGGCAGCCGTCGTGTGTCTCATTCTTATCAGTTTGATGAGCTTCCTTGTGGTCAGAGATCGCCGCAGAGATGGATACGAACGGATTTGAATGGCGAAGAGTTCACTGTGAAACTGGACTGGGGGTGGTGGTGGGGGGGTGCTATTGGCTTGTTCATACACTTGCTCTTTCACTTGTTCTTTTCCTAAACCTTCATTTGGCTTGTCACATTCTTCTGTTAACAGCAAAGACGGTTTGTCTGGTATTTACAATTTGAATAAATAAAACTTTTTTTAAATGTTGTCTTTCTTTTTTCTTTTTTTTGTTGTTGTTGTTGCTTTCATTAATGTCTTGTGTAATTTTAATTGATTTTTTTTTTCACTGCATGTTCAATATTCGTTTGAAACAAATATTGTTCATAATTTAAGAGTGGAATATTTTTAATCGCACGAGAAAGCTATAAATAATGCCATTAAAAGCAAATGGGTGCGAGAGTACAGACTAACATCGTTATTAAATAGTCTCTATTCATCATACTTTGTAACCTTAAGAAAGGGGGGCAAACTAATACTCATTGCATTATGTTGTATTTTACTGCACAAAAATTAAAAATAATACTTTAAATAATTTAAGGGATGCATAACAAAAATGCATTCAACGTTCTGAATGCAGTAAAATTTGTACTTCGAGTCCCTGTTAACTTTTAATTCTCAAGCTTTTCGACAGAGAAATGCTGCCATCTGCTGACGACTTTTGATAACTGCAGCTTATTCGCCGCCTCCTTATCCTTCCCTTCTAATTGGCTGTCGCCCCTACGAGTCCTTGGAGAGGTCAAAAATAATGATAACGAAATTTACCGGAGAGTCGCTGTGGTTTTGAGATATACAGTTTAGTCGATCACATTTCTCTTGTTGGCTTATCCAGTCCAGCACCGAGACCTTTTTTTTCAGGTGCTCATTCAGCTAGCTAGCACAGCTAGCCTCAGCAGCTGGTGGCTATGGCTGCAGTTATTTTAAGTTTCCCAACTCTGCAGGGCCTGCGGATATTCACGCAGTGAGTACCTAAGAGCACTGAAGGGCTGTTTTGTCTTATAGAGGGTTCGACAATTAGCGCACTCATTTTTAACGATAGCTTACAGGTGTCAATTTGGGAGGCTATCTAATGTTATTCTCCGAGCTAAGCACACGGCGCTAGCATTAAGCCTGTGGACACGACTTCTGACCTGCAGAAAATGTTATTTGCATTCAACACCGAGACTCTGTCCTGATATATATGAGAATGGACCAAGGTTAAATGGCTAGCAAATTGTCTGCTAGCGTTGCTAATGGTGCTAGCACAACATAGCACAACATATTTGTGGGAGCAACCTCGCATGCTGTCTAACTAGCTCAAATTAGCTTGGAGTTTGTTTCTGACTGCAATGTGTTTCTTGAATGCGTATTGTGATGAACTGCCTGTGCCACTGCTGTGTTGCTCTAGCAGCAGCTCAGCCTATGTAGTATCGAGTGGTGCTGAAGTTGTTATTTCTGTCTCTCCACAGGAAGCTGTCATGGAGCACGAGAGGCGTGAGGCTTGTTTCAGGAGGTGAGGAAGCATAAATATACATGCAAAACTTCCAAATGATTGAGTAACCACTAAGAGTGATGCAAAAAGTCCAAAAATCACATGCACTACACAGAAAAGCAACATGCAGCCATTTCAGGAGCTGATGGTGTTCAGCATGTTTGTTTGATTAATCTCTGAACTGATCTTGTTCCAATTTTACAAATACTGACTTGCACACACTGTACGTCCAAGTCCTTCACCTTGCTGAGGTTGTTTGGAGCAGTGATGTTTGTCTTTTCCAGGGGTGAGAAGGATAGAAAAGGTGCTGATTGCCAATCGAGGAGAGATTGCATGCCGTGTGATGCGTTCAGCCAAGAAGATGGGTGTACGCTCAGTGGCGGTGTACAGTGATGCAGACACACACTCCATGCATGTAGCTATGGTGAGACACTGGATCCTTTTACTTTATAAGAAGTAGTTGTTTATAATTTCCTGAAGCTGCCTTTAATTGATAAAATATGACATTGTTTTTGTTTTTTAAACCTGTATTTGCTTTGTTATTATTCAAGGCAGATGAAGCCTACCATATTGGCCCTGCACCCTCCCAGCAGAGTTACCTCTCTATGGACAAAGTTTTGGAAGTGGCCAAAAAATCTGGATCACACGTAAGGAATTCTTTTCATTATAGTATTTAGCCTTCTTTAATCACTTATGTCTGATTTCTGTGTTGTAACCGTTTTTTGTGTTTCCTTTTTAAATCTACTTATTTGCTGCTGACATTTTGTATCTGCAGGCGGTCCATCCTGGCTATGGTTTTTTGTCAGAAAACACAGAGTTTGCTGAGGCATGTAAACAGGAAGGAATCATCTTTATTGGGCCTCCCTCATCTGCCATCAGAGATATGGGCATTAAAAGGTTTGGTCTCTTTGCTGTAACCCAAATTTATAGGAAAGATAAATAATAACCATGTGTTTCAACTCATGTGTTTTATTTTACTTTGTTTTTCAGCACATCCAAGCATATCATGTCAGCTGCTGGCGTGCCAATTATAGGTGGCTACCATGGAGAGGACCAATCTAATGAGAAGTTGCAGGCAGAGGCTGTCCAGATTGGATACCCTGTGATGATCAAAGCAGTTCGTGGAGGAGGGGGGAAGGTGAGAGGATGCATCAAGTCAAGCTTTTGTCCAATCCTGGCAGATTAGCTGATCTCAGTGCCAGCCTTTATCAGCTGATACACGTCAACACCGTGACAGATTGACATTAAGTTGGGCCCAGAACAGAGTTATGCTTTGAGTTAGTCAGTGGTCTTTAAACTCTTGCCACCCTAACTCATCTGTCTTTAAAATTTTGCAGGGCATGCGTATTGCACGCTCAGACTCTGACTTCTTGGAGCAGTTGGAGTCAGCACGGAGGGAAGCCAGAAAATCCTTCAATGATGATGTCATGCTGATCGAGAAGTTCGTGGAGGACCCCAGGTAACACATTTAACTGTTAACTAGGCAGTTTTCAGCACCACCGTGTGACCAAAATGTTGTCTTGTTTTTGTGATGGAGAGGTAGGGCTGTGACTAAAGATGATTTTGGTAGTCGACTAATTTGCCAGTTCTTCTTCGATTAGTCAACAACAGTTTTAATAACTGTGAACTCCACTTCCTGTGGGCTAACCTCCTGTTCTAGGCTCCGCCTGCTCAAGTCTACCCACCTGTAAATATCACTCTGTTGTCTCGTCCTACCACAGCAAATTAGAATAATGACCCAGGAAACATGAATTTGAAAATAATCAAATGTGTTTTAAAATAACTCAAAAGGACCATCAGAATAAAAATGAAATAAGTGAAAATATTTGGGAATGCAAATTAAATTGCTAGTAGTATTTAACAAATATGCCTTCTGTCCATAAGTTCGAATAAAGCTTCAAATTAAATCACAATAATTTTTTTACTCAGTCTGAAATCAGAAGTTTTCAGAGTTTAGAGATGATTCAGTTTATGAATTTATGATTGCACATGCTCTCATGTTTGATATGTTGTTCCCAGCTGCAGATGATAACCAGGCTGACATGACTGTACATGAACCTCTTCACAGGACAAACTCATCTATGCGCATGTGCTTAATACTAGTAAAACAGAATTAGAAAAGACAGTTACTAATCAAAAATGTGGTTGTATGTCATAGTTTCTTGGTTGATGCACGGTTCAACTGTTTATAGACATAATTAATTGATATTGACCCACAGATTAACTACCTAACGTTAGGTGGAAGAGGGGGAAAAAAAGTAGCAGACAGTGAGTTTCCGACAGATAAGCTATTATAGAATAGAAATATCCTTTTTTGTCCCTCACTGGGGATATTCACGATAACATAAAGGTTACTGGACAATCATTAACATAAACAAGGTATCAACAAGATGCACTAGTGTAACTCCCCAAACTGACCCATTCAGAGTTGACGTCATAGCTCCAGGGTGCCATCGCTTTAAATGCTGGTGCTCTGCAGTAGTGCTGTCGTGCTCAGCTGCGCAGTCTGCATTCAACTTTGTTTTCTGTGAAATGCTTTCACATTCTTTTAAACTGTGAAAGCATTTAAAAAAAAACGTTTTCTTCCGTCCTCCTGTTTTGTCTTCCTGCTATGTTCTTCTTCATTAGTATCAAGTGCCGTCGGCAGAGGCTATGTACTGTTCTCATAGATTTCTGTAGTGTATTGCATAGGGATGGGTATTGATAAGATTTTCACGATTCAGATTCCATTTTCGATTCTGTTTAACAATTCGATTCTTTATCGATTCTTTTTAAAAAGGAGAACACTAAGGTCGATCAGCTTAGAACTTTGTTTTATATCTTCTCTTTGAACAAGATAGAAATTTACGAGTAACATGGCCTTACAAACCCAGCAGTGAGATCTTAAGAGATCTACAGCCTACGGCTCTTCAATGGGGTGTCACAGGGTCCCCGGGGAAAAAAATTGTAAATGTAAAATAAATATTCTTCTGTAGCAATAACAAAGTATAACATCAATTATTCTGTAGCAATTACACAAGAATATCCAGTAATGTCTCTGCCTACAATTAAACACATTCACTTACCGTAAATCGGGGGCATCTGCTGTGGCAAATGGGTGCAAGGCTTTTACTACAAACTTAGTCACTGCACGGTGACATTCGTCTATCCTGGCCTGAAAGGATACGCTACCGGTAGACTGCAGCGAGAACTGCCAGCATCTGAGCCAGACTGTCTGTCTCATCATGGTCGCCTAAATGCACAGTAATGGGAGGTTTTGTAATAAGGCAGCTCGCGCTAACATAATATGCACTGTTAGTTGATTATTTACCTGCCGCATTAACGGGAGAGGACGTGCAAACGTTACCGCTGCTGCTGGGTTGAGATTCACAAGTCCGGATCGGAATTAAAAACACGACATTCATTTAAGGTTATCGTGTGTTTTGTGAGCAAATGCTTTTGCATATTCGTAGTGTTTCCTCCCTTAATGAAATATCTACTTTGCAAGTATTGCAAGTTGCCCTGTTGTCATCGGTTCTCGTAAAGTATGACCAAACTTTTGAGCGTTTGAGCCGCCATGTTTCCTGCCAGGTGAATGACGCTCCGCAACGTGGTGACGTCATTCGGGGCGACTGGAATCGATAAGGGAATCGTTTGCAAAAATGGCAAACAATTCCAAGGATTTGAAACAGTGAGAATCGGTTCTCAACAAGAACAGATTTCGATAACCATCCCTAGTATTGCAGTTTTAAAAACAAATTTACGTGGTTATAGAATATGATGAGTCAACAGTAAAATTCCATGTTGACAAGTTTTTATAGTTCTCATATTCCTGTGTCCTGAAGACATGTGGAGGTCCAGGTGTTTGGGGACATGCATGGCAATGCCGTCTATCTGTTTGAGAGGGACTGCAGCGTTCAAAGGAGACATCAGAAGATCATAGAGGAAGCACCAGGGGTAAGTGAGTGATAAAGTTTGAACAAAGTTAAGGAGAAAGAATACATTTGGATCAACACATCTAACTGAAATGATCTTGGCCTGAGGTTAACCTCGTGATAGGTCCATCGGCTATTTCTGGAAAAATAATTCTTCTTGTTTTTCCATTTAGTGAAGTAAATAATAGCTTGTTTCCCACTTAAATGAACATGTTTCTGTGTTTTGTGGCATTTTTTTTTCAGCCTGGTATAAGCCCTGAAGTGAGGAGAAAACTCGGAGAAGCAGCGGTTAGAGCAGCCAAGGCTGTCAACTATGTTGGAGCAGGTAAAACACTCCCTCTCCTGCATTCATCGCACCAGAGTGATCCAGACTCACAGTAAAACAGCTTTTGCACAAGCAGGGAGAAAAAGGGCCATCATTCTGTTTGTCTCTCTGTGCAGGTACGGTGGAGTTCATTATGGATGCCCAGCACAACTTTTATTTCATGGAGATGAACACCAGGTTGCAGGTGGAGCATCCTGTCTCTGAGATGATCACTGGAACTGACCTGGTGGAGTGGCAGCTCAGGGTGAGGAAGGAGGGAGGAAGGGGAGAGCAGAATGTTTTTGAGGTGACAAAATGATTTGTGAAATTCTTTTCCAGGTGGCAGCAGGGGAGCGCTTGCCTCTCCTTCAGGAAGACATAATGCTAAGGGGACACTCATTTGAGGCTCGTATCTATGCTGAAGACCCAAATAATGACTTCCTTCCTGGGGCGGGGCCTCTGCTGCATCTCTCCACTCCCCCACCAGACCAACATACACGTATAGAGACTGGCGTCAGAGAAGGTAGGAGTCAACTATATATACAAATAGGGTAAAGAATAAATTTATTTTTCTTTTTTAGGGTATTAGTTTCTATGCTAAGGGTAGATGTTGTCCTAACGATGGTGGATTGCTCAGTTCTCTCAAGTGTGGTGCCAAAGCTTTAGCTCTGTCCTGGAGCTCCTCACTGCTGAGCCCCACGTATTACTGGCCCACAGCATCAGAAATGGGAATCTGTTGCAGTAAGGCACTAATAAAGTTAAATGGTGGGAGCTTTTTATCTGTGTTTGGTTTCAGGGGACGAGGTCTCGGCACATTATGACCCAATGATTGCTAAGTTGGTGGTGTGGGGAGAGGACCGATCTGCTGCCTTAAAAAAGCTGCGGTATTGTTTACGACAGTACAATGTAAGATACAAATGCACACTCTTAAATGATGCTTTGCATGTCGTGCTGCTGATTTTTTTTATTTTTTTTTTATTTTTAATGAGCACAGGATTTAAATTTTTTTTTCATATAGCCACTGTATGTGCGAGCTTCAAAAATTGGTGCCGAACACTTGAAAATGATGTTTTTGCGTCCTGTCTGTTCTTCTGTGCCCTCAGATAGTAGGACTAAACACCAACATAGATTTCCTGCTGAATCTTTCGGGCCACCCAGAGTTCGAGGCTGGAAATGTGAGCACCAGCTTCATCCCCCAGCACTACGCTGAGCTCTTCCCCACTCCGAAAGCACCTTCTGGGGCAACAATCTGTCAGGCAGCCCTCGGCCTGATACTACAGGAGAGGAACCACACACTGGGATTCACCCAGAGCTCCACTGGTGAGGAGACAGAGATGATATTGTTTGGATCAGGACAAATTACAGCTGAAAATCTAAGTCCTGTGCATCTGTGTTTTCCAGATCCTTTCTCCCCATTTGGCTCTAGCTGTGGTTGGAGAAACAACATCCTGTTTAACAGAAATGTGACACTACAGGTGGGAGATAAAAGTAAGTGACAGCCATACTGTGACTCTGTTGCCAGATATTAAATCGCAATGACTGGCAGGTTAATACAAATGTCTGATAGGGTCAGATCATGAATTTCTGAGATTTTATAAGGAAAAGGTCAACCTTACCGTGTGTGTCGGTTCTGCAGAAATTCTTTTCTAAACATTATTTAACATCGTAAGTCAGGAGAAGGTTGTGATTTTACTTTTTATTCAGTGTGAAACTAGTGACAGTAATCTGTGATAGCCCACCTAATGGATTCCTTCAAAGGTCTCACTACATTTATTATGAGTCTAGACTGATAGCTAGCCCCCAGCAGTCTGAGCCTGTAGCAGCATAACTAAGGCAAGCCTTCAGGGTCACCTGATCTAGCCCTAACTGTGCGCTTTATTAAAAAACGAATGGATTGAGTCTAATTTTAAAAATAAAGGGTGTCTTCCACAGACTGGGTCCACAGGACAGGTGCCTGCTTCCCTTTGTACTTTTAGAAACTCTAGGAACCGCAAGTAAGCTTGCAGTCTGAGAGCAAAGTGCTCTGTTTGGACACTATGGTACTTGGACTTAGGCTGTTAAGATATGGTGGGGCCTGATTATTGACATGATTTTAAATGTAATTGTGGATTTTTCTTGGAGCCAATGAAGAAAAGGTAATATGGGGGAAACCCGATCTCTTTCTAATCCCCGTTTGTACTCTTACCTGTTATGTTCTTTTAGAAGAAGCCATCCAGAGTAAAATTCTGGTTGGATATCATGTTTTTAAAATATTTGGGGCCAAATACAGTATCCTCAATTTTATCTGAATTTAGAAGAAAATACAGGTGAGCCAGGGTTTTATGTCTTTAACATACGCTTGTAATTTAATTATTCTTTTAATAAGGTTTCACAGATAAAGCTGGGTATCATCTGTGTAGCAATGCAAATGTGTGCAGTGTTTTCTCACTGACTTCTGTGTGTCAGGAGGAGTCCTTGTGTACATGACGTGAAGCACACTTAGGTCCATATACTCACTGACAAGTTTAGGGTTTTTTTTTTCCCCCCCTTTTACTGAAACATATTCTAATTATAGTTATACAGTAGACATGGACATAATATGTAGACTCTCCGTTTTCATTTGGGGGTATCCACATTCAAACTGGATGAAGTGTTTAGGAGTTTCAGCTCCTTAATATGTGCAAGCCTCTTTTTAAAGTAATTGAACAGTGGGGTCACAAGGCTATTTCATGGGCAGGTGTGGGCAATTCCTTCCTTATGTCAACATCAATTAAGCTGCAATGAAAGCTGCTGCAGTAAAGACTTGACAGAGTATTAAAAAGGAGGAAACCAAGCATCTGGTGAAGTCCATGAGTTCAGGACTTATTTTCAGTTATTTAATTTGTTCAGTTACTTTTGAGCCCCTTAAAAGAAAGAAATTATGTTTAAAAATTGCTTTAGTTCCTCAGATTTTTTTTATGCAATCTTTTTGTTTAACCCATTGAATTATTGGTAATTAGTTGCGATGTACAGAACCAAAATTAGTAAACGTTATCTCTGTCCAAATATTTATGAACCTAACTGTAGTTACTGTAGATGCAATTCAAAGCAGTGCAGCATGTTTCCTTTAACACTAACAGCATAGTCTAGACTAGTCTAGTAAAATGTTGTCATCAGAGGTGTCAAGTGCTGCACTGAGGTGTTTCTGCTGTCAGAGGCCACAGGAAGAAGCTGCTTCTGTGCTGTGATGAGCTCTGAAACCTGACTGAAACTCGCGCCTCTGCAGATGGTCTGTTAGCTGCTTGACAACTACTCTTTCAAGGATTTTTGAGATAAAGGGAAGGTTGGACATTGGCCTGTAATTAGCTAACACAGCTGGATCACGTGATGACTTTTTAAGTAATGGTTTAACTACTACCAGCCTAAAGGCCTGTGGTACATAAAAGGTGAATGTAAATTAGTCACATTTAATTAATGGTGAAATTTCTTTGAGTCTTGTAGGAGTGGGGTCTGAAAGTCAAGGAGTAGTTATTAAAAGTCAACTCGGAAAGATCGACAACAGTTATTAATTAGTTCTTGGCTCAACAGAGATCTGGATTTTATATTTGCAGAAATGCATATATGTGCTCCACATGTGGGCATGGATACACACTGGTTCAGACTGGGGGCATGTAAGCATGAACATCTTTGTCCGGTTTCCCTTATTTAACAGAACTTTTAAGCTTTTCAATTATTTATGATCATTAGATTAAACAAAGATCTGTGTTTAAATGTGTGTGCAAGTAAATGGAAATCTAATCAACAAAACTGATATAAAAAGAGTGATTTTTATTAGTGATGCTAGTGGCTTTCTTTTTGCTTCTGATTCGTCTTTATGCAGTTGATACAGATACACGTGTATAAGCATGTGCGTGTGGTGACTTCAGGCTATGGGTTTTAGTCACTGGACTGTTTTTGGAGGTTTTAAATCTAAAGAACGACAGGAATGAATGAAATTGTAGAAATGTGTTAATTTGTAGTCGAGGACAGTTGGGACTGACTCATAATCCGATTTAATGATTGTGTAAAAAAATTAAATTAAAGCCTGTCTGGTCTGTGACACATTACTAAGGAACTTGTATTCATTATTCAGTGTTTCTATTAAAAAGTGTCACCGAAAAGCTAAAAATAAAGCAGACAGCAGCAGCTGAGGGACGTACAGTGGGGCAAAAAAGTATTTAGTCAGCCACCGATTGTGCAAGTTCCCCCACCTAAAATGATGACAGAGGTCAGTAATTTGCACCAGAGGTACACTTCAACTGTGAGAGACAGAATGTGAAAAAAAAATCCATGAATCCACATGGTAGGATTTGTAAAGAATTTATTCGTAAATCAGGGTGGAAAATAAGTATTTGGTCAATAACAAAAATACAACTCAATACTTTGTAACATAACCTTTGTTGGCAATAACAGAGGTCAAACATTTACTATAGGTCTTTACCAGGTTTGCACACACAGTAGCTGGTATTTTGGCCCATTCCTCCATGCAGATCTTCTCGAGAGCAGTGATGTTTTGGGGCTGTCGCCGAGCAACACGGACTTTCAACTCCCGCCACAGATTTTCTATGGGGTTGAGGTCTGGAGACCGGCTAGGCCACTCCAGGACTTTCAAATGCTTCTTACAGAGCCACTCCTTTGTTGCCCGGGCGGTGTGTTTTGGATCATTGTCATGTTGGAAGACCCAGCCTCATTTCATCTTCAAAGTTCTCACTGATGGAAGGAGGTTTTGGCTCAAAATCTCACGATACATGGCCCCATTCATTCTGTCCTTAACACGGATCAGTCGTCCTGTCCCCTTGGCAGAAAAACAGCCCCATAGCATGATGTTTCCACCCCCATGCTTCACAGTAGGTATGGTGTTCTTGGGATGCAACTCAGTATTCTTCTTCCTCCAAACACGACGAGTTGAGTTTATACCAAAAAGTTCTACTTTGGTTTCATCTGACCACATGACATTCTCCCAATCCTCTGCTGTATCATCCATGTGCTCTCTGGCAAACTTCAGACGGGCCTGGACATGCACTGGCTTCAGCAGCGGTACACGTCTGGCACTGCGGGATTTGATTCCCTGCCGTTGTAGTGTGTTACTGATGGTGACCTTTGTTACTTTGGTCCCAGCTCTCTGCAGGTCATTCACCAGGTCCCCCCGTGTGGTTCTGGGATCTTTGCTCACCGTTCTCATGATCATTTTGACCCCACGGGATGAGATCTTGCGTGGAGCCCCAGATCGAGGGAGATTATCAGTGGTCTTGTATGTCTTCCATTTTCTGATGATTGCTCCCACAGTTGATTTTTTTCACACCAAGCTGCTTGCCTATTGTAGATTCACTCTTCCCAGTCTGGTGCAGGTCTACAATACTTTTCCTGGTGTCCTTCGAAAGCTCTTTGGTCTTGGCCATGGCGGAGTTTGGAGTCTGACTGTTTGAGGCTGTGGACAGGTGTCTTTTATACAGATGATGAGTTCAAACAGGTGCCATTCATACAGGTAACGAGTGGGGGACAGACAAGCTTCTTACAGAAGACGTTACAGGTCTGTGAGAGCCAGAGATTTTCCTTGTTTGAGGTGACCAAATACTTATGGGCGATCGTGGCTCAAGAGTTGGGAGTTCGCCTTGTAATCAGAAGGTTGCCGGTTCGAGCCCCGGCTTGGACAGTCTCGGTCATTGTGTCCTTGGGCAAGACACTTCACCCGTTGCCTACTGGTGGTGGTCAGAGGGCCTGGTGGCGCCAGTGTCCGGCAGCCTCGCCTCTGTCAGTGCGCCCCAGGGTGGCTGTGGCTACAATGTAGCTTACCATCACCAGTGTGTGAATGTGTGCGTGAATGGGTGGATGACTGGATATGTAAAGCGCTTTGGGGTCTCTAGGGACTAGAAAAGCACTATATAAATACAGGCCATTTACCATTTATTTTCCACCCTAATTTACGAATAAATTCTTTACAAATCCTACCATGTGAATTCATGGATTTTTTTTTTTCACATTCTGTCTCTCACAGTTGAAGTGTACCTCTGGTGCAAATTACTGACCTCTGTCATCATTTTAGGTGGGGGAACTTGCACAATCAGTGGCTGACTAAATACTTTTTTGCCCCACTGTATTTAACTAAAGACTTTGTGTCAGTCTCTCCCGCCTCTATCTCAAGACTGTTTTTAACACTTTTGTTTTGTTTTTTTCCATCTAGAAGTTGATGTGGTCATCATGTACAACCAGGATGGGAGCTACAGTATGCAGGTGAGCTGAGAAAGTTAACTTTTTTTTTTGCTACAAATACTTAATTCTGTTTTATAATCTGTATATTTTGGGTATTTATTAAAAGTTTTCTTTTTCCAAATTTGTAAATAACAATAGTACAATGTGGGATGTCGGTGCTTAAACAAACCCAGGTTACTTCCCACAAATGCATCACTTCTGCTTTCTTTTTAGATTGGTGACGAGGTGAATCACGTCACAGGGGAGGTGGAGATGGAAGGCGGGGCATCGTTCCTGCACTGTACTGTCAATGGCGTCGAGTCCCGCCCTAAACTTGTGATCCTGGACAACACGGTGCACCTGTTCTCCACTGTATGTATCTGACATGCACAGTATACAGATTTCTATTTTGCATATTCCTCAAAACCACTGAAATCCAAGTTATCATCTATCATGTTGCTTGCAGTGTCTTCTATGCAAAACTCTTTGATGTTTGGTGACTGATGGCCCAAACAAGGCTTAAATGTTTCCCAAACATAGAAAAGTGACTTAAACAGAAGTGGAGGAAAAAGTGGCCTTTTTAACCTTTTTTTTTTTTTTTTTGCCTATGCACAAGCTCCTTCTGGAGGTTCAAAGATGTTTTCGTCTCACCTGTCGCCGCGCAAACTGTCTCTGTTTCCACTCTGACATCACTCTGACAGTCTGACATCAGGGGGAATTAAAAACCTGTTTCGGTCCTCTCACCTCAGCTGTCAGCGAGCTGTCACTGCACTTTCTGACGTCTTTACCTCTGCGCTGCAGGAGGGAAGCTCTCAGGTGTCTGTTCCCGTGCCAAAGTATCGGGCTGGTGTTGGCGGTTCAGGAGCTCAGGGTGGAGCCGTGGCCCCCATGACTGGAACTATAGAGAAGGTGACTTTTTCTTTTGCGTAAAGGATATTCGTGTTTTTCTAAAGTTTACTTTTAAAGTTCAATTTGAAGTTTTAATAGTTTTTTGTGAGGGTAAAAAGCTGTCCAGTAAAGTTTCTTTACCAGTTAAAATGCAGTCTTAGTCAATTTCAAGCTGAAGAGCTTATGTATATAATTTTAGACGTTACAGTCAGACAATCCACTCTGAATGTGTCAGTGCTGAACCAGTATGACACGAGATGTCCTAATATGTGGAAATGACACACACAGTGCGGATGAAAAATTCCATACAACTCTTATTTTGTTCTTCAGCTTTATTTTGCATCTGGACACATAAAAATACATAAATCACAGCCACTATTCTGACATCAGTAACCCAAAGTCCATGACATAATTTCCTTAGGGATAAATAAAGGATTCTGATTGATGAATGGAGCCTAAGGCCACAAACTCCATCCAGTCAGGGTACAAAAGTTTGGCATTTTAGGAAATATGCTGACCTTTTTCTGTTCTTTTTGCTGATTATTAGCTAAAAGATCGATGCCACTGTCATGGCTGTGAGGATAAATGTTGAGCCAGTAAGTGGTTTAGACCTTAGTACTTTCTGGTATTTAAAAAACAGACCCACATCTACTGTATGGGTGCCTTTTAGGCTTATTACTATAATTAGACAGCTGTAAGACATAAAGGTTCAGTCTGTTTATTATTAGCTTTACATGCTTCAGAGGGTGAATATTTCCTAGTCCTGATGGTAAGTGATCCCACCTCTAACCTTTGTTATACAAAGGTTAGAATAGTATCAGTCTGTTTAGCTTAATTTTGATAGGAAAATAATCACATTTCTATTTTGGTATGTTTTTATCTGGGACTCTGCTAGAATATCTTTGCATGATCCATAGTTTGGAGCTCTTATACATCTTTCTGGGCCTTGGTATATCTCTTTAGTTCATCCACTGTTTGAAAAAGTAGCTTTAGCTTCTTTTGATTGGCTGCTGCTTGAACAGCATCAGCATGTAATCATGTACAGCAGAAAATAAGGACAATCATAGTTTGTGCCCCAGTTTTTCTTCAACTCGTAACAAGGTAACAAATAAACTTTGCTTAATGTTGTCAGCTTCTTTTAACACCTGCTGTAAATCAGCAGACAACAAAATGTCTCTGCTTCATGCCTCCAGTTAACTCGCTGCTCAGACAGATGCAAATGCTGCTTAACAACAAGTTAAGCAACTGGTGATGACTGGAGAGTGATAGTAAATCCCTCTGCCTTGTTTATTACATTTATGGGGACATGTCTGGGTGTATCACTGCTTCCCTCAAATCCACTAGCAGCCGGAGGAATGAGACTGTGGAGGAGGCATGAAGGAAGAAGTCATAATACTGTGTGTGTTACTTCTTTTTTATTTCTGAGTGACATTATTGGTTTGGTTTTATTGTATTGAACGAGTGAACGAGTCTCTTTTCCTGTGTCCAGGTGCTGGTGAAGGCCGGAGATAAGGTGACTGTGGGAGACCCACTGATGGTCATGATAGCCATGAAGATGGAGGTGAGGCACTGATGATTCTTGCCTTTTAGCCGGTGTACACACACTGCTGAGTTTCTAATGATGTCACCTCTTGTATTTGCCTCTGCAGCATACGATCCGGGCGCCAAAGTCAGGTGTGATCAAGAAGGTTCTCTTCAGCGAGGGCTCTCAGGCCAACCGCCACGCTCCTCTGGTTGAGCTGGTGGAGGAGGAAGAGCAGGCGGAGGGAGGCAGCCAGTAAATGCATCAAAGCCACAGTTACACTATAAGGTAGAAGAGGGCTAGCACGTGTAAGAGCTGGAGGGAAAGCTACTCAGTGTGAGCCAGTTTTGGCCTCCCGCAGGATTTAAATCATCTGTTCGACAAAGAGTTTGGGTCAGTCTGAGACAGATGTGGCAGCCGCGTGTTTGCTGGATGTCTTCCTGCTAGAACTTCTATCATGTACAGCGGCTCTTTTTACTCAGCAATTCTTGCCTACATGTCAGCATTTCTCAAAGTTTCGGGGGGCATGAAACCACCGCAGTGGGGGTGTGGATGACCATCGGGGAAATACACAGTCTGCAGTGCAGCAAGTGTGATTTACGCAGAGAGAACAAACAAGTGTTTTATTCCACTAGAAGCTGATCTGGATTCGTCTTCATCGGCAGATCCATATTCTCTTTCTGCTGTCAGTGAATAATCTCTCCTTTCAGTTTTGGTCGGCATCAGGCTTGTCGGAGGTGCAGTGATGGTTAAACCTGGCGAAATCCTGTCTTTGTGTTAGACTGAGTCCTGCCTTTAGTTTCTTTACTGTTTGTGTATTTAAACAATTTCTAGATGAGAAATGAAACTTTTTTTCTATCAAGTCTGTCTGAAGGATTCTTGAAGAAAGTAGGGTTACAACAGAATAATCATCAGTAATTCTAAAAAATATTGATTTTCAAAATGTATCTGATTATTTACCACATAAATATCTTTGCTGGGGATTTCTATTGATCTTTAATTGTAATTAAGATGAAAACTAATGAATGAGCAAGGAAAAAAGGCAGTTTGAACATTAGACACAGGCTAGGGGGTTGATTGCAACGCCACAGAGACCCGTCTATGTCTACAGCTCTCAGTGGCATTTTGGTCACGTTTAGGAAAGAAACGCCTTACTGTAGCAACAAAAGAGTGGGGAGCTTTTCTCTTGAATTTCTGCTCTCGCATTCTCGCCATCGCAGCAGATTAAACCCTCCTAACTTTGACAAGCTCATGTCAGGGCACATTAACAGCTTTCTCATTAATGGCTTAAACTCCTCTGAGGAGGCTTGTTACAAGCGCCGACTTATACAGTTGCTGCTGAGTCATCAAACACGTGTCGGTTCCCTGAATTGGCACCAAAAGCTACCACTCCTCGAGCCAGATTACTCTTTGATCAGAGGCTCTTTGCTTCAGTCTGGGCTTTTCAGGGAGGGGTGAAAGAGCATCGCTGTACAGGAAAGGTTGCGTCAAGTTGACAACGTGAGCACAAGTTGTTTTTATTAATTAAAATCTGGCCACTCTGTGCTTCCAGACTGACTCCAAACTCTCCATTATTCACACTCACAATACCTCTCTGTCACAGTTAAAACAAAAAACCACAGGTCTCCTTTAACCCTCCACTCTGCTGCTGCAAGCACTCCAGAGTGCATTCTGTGACGAGTCAGTCTCATGTGCAGCATTTCTGCACGCACTTGTCTCTCGGTTCAGAGTAGCTCCTGAAGGATGAAATGTCAGTCACGGAGAGATTTTGGCGGACAGATGGTTTGCATCCGCGTAAATCCAGTGAGGGCGTGATCTGCCACAGACACGGCGGTGAAGTGGATCGCTCTCTTCTCACCAACCGGTGTGCTTTGAGATCTTGTAGACTAAAACTGTCAGTATGAACACATTTCCTGGATTGTTTGTAGGTGTAAAATAATAAACTAGTCAAATTCTGTAATAAATTTTTTTAAAAGTGTAAACTGTCCCGTGTCGTCACTGATGCGCCTGTGTTTTGAGTGTTTGTGGCTGTCGTGTCCTGGCGTCGCCTCCCTCAGAGCTCAGTGTGACTAATGGGAACAGCTGCGCGCCTGTGCCGAGCCCTAAATGCTGTGTGACGGGATGTGAAAATGCCTGCTTCACCGAGGATCTTAACTTCATCCACGCGACTGTGACTCGGGCTTCACGCTCCGTGAGCATCGCTGCCTCACGCTGGAAACAGCTGAGACTGTCCACGTGCACCTGCTTTTACAGGTGCAGCCACTGCAGCACTTCTCACTCGCTGAAACTGTTTGTTCAACACACTCCGTTAAGCTTGTTAAGCCTGTTAAACACAGAACAGCCGGAAACTTAAAGGCGTGGGTTGGTGACTACCTCGTGCCAGTTCCTGTTCATACATTGTTTAAATCATGGTGATCTCACTCAGTGTGGGCCCCTGCATTTTGAAGCTTCAGTGCTGGCGCTTGTTTTTGATGCTAGGATGGTTTGCTACATTCTCAGCTAACCTACTTAGCTTGGTTAGAAGACTGGTATTTATAAACTAAGAACCAATTGGTGTTAAGCAATGAACCAGAGCACTTCTGAAATGATCTGTACTACTAATACACTCCAACAGCATGGATGCACACATATAAGAGGTCCAGTGTGGTGATTCATAGCAGACCAGGTCTAGCAGGCATTATTTGGGACAAACTGTCAGTCAGTAGGACCACACCCCTGTCAGTAAGGGTTAGGGTTGTAGATACCACAGTACAGCTTCAAGGGTCTAGTGGAGTCCATGCCTTAAAGGGTTGGGGATGTTTTGAGAACAAAAGGGGCGTAGAGTGTAGCTTACTAGGATGTGACATGAGGACATGAACACTAACTGAAAGGTTGCACTAAACTCTGGTTTTCTGCCTAAAAATTCTCACACTGAGGGAATTTCTTTTTACGACTGCAGCACTTCACATTATTGATGAAAGCAATAAAAATGGACAGTATCCCAGCATGTTCATGGATCTTCATGTAGGTGGAGTCTGTGTTCATTCCTCTCAGCTATGTGCTGCACTTCTTGTGCCGCCTCTCCCTCATTAACTCCATGGAGCGTTATCAGTGGTAAGCTGCTCCACTTGCCTTTGGTGAGGGTCCAACTTCCCACGACTGTTTTTAAATGAGTGGAGGCCACAGACCAGTTTCTTTAAAAATGTTTTTATTTCGTAAATAGAACAGCATCTTCAGCTATAAGACAGGTTTACAGACAGTAGAGGACAGACAAACAGCATCAGATAACAGAAGAAATTATGTAGTAATGCTCAGGTGCAGCACGACTTACTGATGAGGAGGGAACAAACATGAAGTCAAACTGAGCGCTGACATGCATCCCCGCATCTTTCTGATGGGCTCCGAGTGACAGGCTGCACGACACTGGCAGCTGACATTTCAATCTGAACTCCCTCTATTTACGATCAGGGGTTTTGTAACTTCATGCAAGTCTGCAAACTTTTATTTTGAAAGAGCACCTTGGCACTGAAGTCATCAGCCTCCAGCTCTGATCTTACTTTTCAACTTAAACAAGTGGTTTGATCTTTAGTACCAATTTCCACTCATGCTCATGCCTCAGTGGATGGACATGACCAGTATTCCTGACGGCATTTGTTCTCATTTGGACGTGAAGATCACGGGGGCTTGAGGCGCGATGAAATATTAAGTCACCACTCTGAGTTATGTGACTGAGTAATCATCTGCTTCTACAAAGCAGATACAAGGCCTCCAGATGACGTCAGTGCTGCAGCGCTTTATAGGATCTGGTCCGTGTTTTCACACAAGCTCTTTTCACGGCTGTTTGGAACCCCGGGAAGAAAAACAGCCGTGAAAAGATCACTTTGGTGCCACTTAGTAGTGGATTACATTAATTAAAAACATTTCCAGCCGTCACAGCTGTGGTGGAGTGTGGAGAATAAATTTCGAGCTGTTATTACTTTTGTTTCAGTCTAACAGAGACTGTTATGTAATCAACTCTGCTACTTTGAAAAGGGAGGCTGTTTTGGAGCCACGTAACCACCACCTCCAACATGTGACACCATTATTTTGGACACTACTGGTGTCCACATTGAGCACAAGGGGGCATCAGAACCGCACTGACACTGCAGGTGTTTTGGGCTTTGTGTGACTTGCCTTTGGTCAGGAAGGACTCGCGTTTCCTCCTCCTGTCATCTGCTCAAAAATATCATGCAGAGACTCTGCAGTGTGCAGTGCCGATGCCCCCAAACACCGAGCTCAGTGGTCGCTCTGTTATCTGGGTTGATGTGGTGTCGGGAGGTGGGGTCAGTGATGACATCACCCGACCTTTTAGCAGACTCATATCGTGACAATGATGATTATTGCTTCACACGAGTGTACGGGTTCAACCTGAACAAAAACGAATGTCGTAACATCACCCACGCGGCTACCTCAGCTCGCTGTGATGTGGGCTGTTTCCCCAGCATTAGAGGACTTTATTACGTCTATTTTAAAACATCAGTCATGTGCTAGTGTGTGTAGCAAACAATGTTTCAAGTTGTGATGTGCACTGGCTCTTACAAGATCTCACACAGAGGGAATGTTTTGACATGAGATCAACTGAATGCGTGTTACAGGAGGAGGGTCGTGGAGCTGGAAAGAGGTGGAGGGTCAGGGAAAAGATGCCGCTGTGCGAGGCGCCAAGTGTTTTTAAAGCCATCTTCTAGTTTAAAAAAAGGAAACTAAAAGAAATCAGCGTATTTTAGTCCCTTTTTTAAAAAGGTATTAAAGGGATGATGGTGAATCAAACATCCACATTGAGTTCAAAAAGCAGCCAGACAAGGAGTCCCAGTAAAACACTGCAGAGGCATGGATATCCAGGCTTAAAGTGGTTCCTACAGCTCCCATAATGCAACTTGCTCTGCTGGTTACATCCTGGTCTTTCCAGCTCCACGCTCAGAAATCATGACTAAGACTTTCTGTTAAATCAAGATCAAGTTTAACACAACACGCACACATGGTGGAATAACACAACTGTGTTCACAGAAACTTTGTAATCTATTGAATACTTCTATAAAACTGCATTAAGTTATAGTTTCCTTTATCCACTGTGAGCCCAGCGGTGCATCAAGGTAGATATTTTATTAGCTGATATGAGGTCAACTCGTCAACTGTGTAAAATGTGGAGCAACAGTGTGGTAGTGATCTTAGTGAAACATCCTTTTTGGCCCTGTTAAGTATTTAATATCACACCAACATCCCGCTTGCACATACGCTGATATGAGTAAAAGTGGTAGCGCCGGGTGGTCGCTGAGATCATTCAAATACATACAAACAGCTATGATGGACCGTACCTCCTTCAACCAACAGAGAAAAAACAAAACACACACACACACACACACACACACACACACACACACACACACACACACACCTCCAACAGCAGGTGGAGACAAACACACATGGGGGGGGGGGGGTAATAAAATAACAATGTAACAGCAAAAAATGTGATTCAAATGGTTTCAGATGTGAACGGTGACAATGACTTTTCCCAATGAGAAAAAAAAAAAAGAAAGAAAGAAAGAAAGAAAGAAACCCAACAAAATAATTTTGATATGTGATTTGTGCAAATGCTCTGCTTTTCCTTTCCCCTCTGAACTTTAACACATTCTGCTGTCTTGGGTCGACGTGCATCAGCCACGGTTTGGAAAAGCATCTCACCGTTAAAGCCTCACCAGAAAAAGCATAAATAAAATAATGGTGTCAAATCGGACGTATTTTTAGGCAGCTGACATGGATGACTCTGCCAGACCTCGTGGGCTTTAATGCTGAGATGCTTCTGGTCGCCGGGCTGGGTGACAAAAGGCATTCGAGGAGAACAAATTTAACAACAAGCCCCCACAAGCGTCCATCTGCAGTACCTCCAATAATCTGACCTCTTCAAAAACGTATGGCTTTTTAAAACATTGGGCCTCTTTCACAGTGGTGCACTGGGAGGGGTGGGGGGGACAAAGAGGCCAGAACAGACGACAAAAGCAGCATGAACAACAACAAGTCTCCTTTAACAATATAAGCTTCTGTACAATCAGGCACAAAAAAATAAACACTTTTCCTTTTAAACTCCAGTCGGAATCCTTTTTGGTCTTTGGTACCGCGGTAGAGATGAGGCTTCATGTTCTGGATGCTGCAGGGCTGTGGTGGGAGGTCTGAATGAAGAGTTTTTGTAGCAGTTTATGGAAGCAACAGGATGTTTTGCTACGTATATGATCCTGGCTTGCTGTCGACTTGACAAATCCTCTGGATGCTCACTTTGACACTCGCAGCAAAAAGTGTACTCAGTCAGAAATCGCTGTTTTGACAATGAAAGGGCTCCAGAGGAGTTCACGTGACTAAAAACTGATTTTATGGAGGGTGTTTTCCAGTTTGATGGACTTGCAGATCCGCTGCTAGCAGTAGCAGCAGGAATCCAGGCATTTTACAGCTCAGACACAGACCGGATCTTCAAGCGTACACGTAGCAGCACAAATAGCTCGCACCACATGTTCCATTTCCTTCAGAGTTTTCGCTCCCATCTGACGTTCCTCTCAGCATAGACTCAAACGAGTTCTTTGGATCCTTATCCCATTTGTAGCAGTGCTGCATCCTGCTGGGAATTAACAGAGTTTAAAATGAAATTGTTTCGAAAATGGTGGCTGAGGTTGCGGGGGGTGTGATTATGACTCATAATGGAGCGGTGGCTCTCCCCCCGACCCCCTGTGCTACAGTCAGCGGCCCCGGGAGTCAGCAGTGGGTGGCCTCGATGGGCGACAGCGTCAGGATGCTGCGATCGTTGGAGTACAAGTTCTCCGTGTCGCTCCAAGACCTGAAAACAGGCAGCAGGGTGAGTGACGGTTAGGAGGCTGGCCTAAGTGGGTTTCTGTGTGTGGGTGTAAGAGTGGGGCTGAGCTATCACTAGCTTACACTGCTGTCCACAGGTTGGTGATTACAATCTACACAACCAGGCTGGAAGAAGCAGAGAAGAGTGAGTGATGAGTGAGGTTAGTAATGGTGTGATGGTGTTAGTGAGTATCACAAGTCTCTCCTCAGTAACTCGCACTAATCTTTATCAGCAACGGCCCACAATTTAGAAGTCCTGCACTCAGTGACTGAACCAAAGAAGGCACAACTGTTTACCAAAGCTGTACGGTGGCCCCGAGAGGTCAAACACATTGCAAGAAAACAAACCCCACACACCCTAACAAAGCAAACAGAAGTGTTGTTGGGAGACAAACATGCATCTACAGCATCTATTTTGTCCCTCACAGGAATCCTCTGCTTCTTTTAAGCGTGTCTCGGTGCGTCGCATGTTTTGGTTTCTGTCACTTCCACAGCTGTTCCCCAAAACACTTCTGTGTTTTTTGAGATTTTCTTTCCTACTTCCATTGTATTTTTTCCCACTTCGTTTGCATTTTGTGTGCTTTGCAGTGTTTTTCTAGTTGCTGGTGTTTCTGACCTGTTGGGGTCCCTAATAATGGGATGTTTTCATTAATCTTTTTGTGGCTGTAGCTTTTTACACTATGAAGAGGCGGGGCTCATGAAAAACAAGGTGATGTCACCCATTACTTGTGCCATTTAGAGCGATATTTACTTTAGGATGTTTGTGGTGGGAGCAAACAGCCAATCAAGTACACGTCAGTGTTTGCACCCTTATTGGAGTATTTGCCAATCATCATATCGTGGCTCTCCCATCGAGATTCCAGTGCTGGGAATTGGGGTGATCACTCACAAAGAATAACACCCATGTGGATACGCACCATCAGTCAGTTTTAAAGATGGCACGATCCTGGCTGGAACTGAATTAGATACCAGAATAAAATGCCAAGCCTGACACTCAACATTACAACTAGGGTTCTTCATACAGGTTCATACAGTAGATGTGCTTCTTCTAACAATTGCCTCCAGAAATGTGTTTAAGACAGGTTTAGCTGTTTTCTCCACCTGTGTTTTCCCTTTGAGGAGCTGGGGAGAGACTTGAGCTACTCAACTCATGAGTAGAATCATAAAGAGAAATAAAATTATGAACAAGCATCAGAAACATTCTTTCATTATTTATCAGCTTCAAAATAATCATCAGCATCTGATATCCTGCCTATTAAATATACAACAGCAGGGTGGATTTGCTAGTCTTTAGTACTGAACACAAACACATACAGTGCATAATGTTATATGACATGACTGAGATACAGCCAATTCCCTATTATTAGCTTGGTGAGCTGAGACTCCTTTGGAAATATCTAACAAACAAATCTTCCATACAGTCTCATCCATTTGGTTTATGTGGGACCAGAAAAACATGAACACAGCAAACACTGTTTGAAACGCCTTTAAGTCACAACACACCAACCTCCAATGTGCTGACTCACATCAAAGCTGAACCAGAGTTCACGATCAGAGCTTCCGCCTCAAAGCTCGAGCGAGTAACAGAGAGACCACAGCTCAGCATCCACTGACGTCAAACAGCACCTCCAAGCCTGGCTACCACATCTGAACCTCACATGACGGAACGAGTGACGTCTGAAACGTGTGGACAGCTTTTACAAAAATCAACTGTTTTATGTTTTATGCTGCATCTCTCACCTAACACCCCCCCCAAAAGATGTCAGTAGGTCTACTACTCAAAGTATATCTCTCAACCTTTAGTCTAACACCAACATGAAGACAACTGTTTTTATACCTGCTAAACAGAAGAAAAGAAACTACAGGGGCACCCAGGGACTTTAAATAGACTCATGACTCAAATGGTTTGACTGGGGGCGCTCTCACATGCTGTCACATGCTCAGCTGTCTACTCACAGGCGGGGGGGGGGGGGGGGGGGGGTTATAGTGAAGCATCTCAGTACTAAAAACCATCGTTGCTCCCTGGGTTACGATGAACTATGTTAACACCTAAAACTGTTTTTTGGGGGGGGTTATAAGACGGTGGCAGCGTGAACCCAAGAAGAGGAAAAGAACAAGCAGATTTCTGACAAGACGGCTCACAGGGGACGGTAACAGTACATGAATAATTAATCTGGAAGGTCCAACAACATTATGCAGATTTCAGACACGGAAGGACAAAGACGCACACAGTGAGGACAGAAAAACTGTGTGTGTGTGTGTGTGTGTGTGTGTGTGTGTGTGTGTGTGTGGGGGCAGGCACAGATAGATACATACATGATTATATTGTTTACAAAATACCAAAGGCAACAGCAGCCCCCATGCAACAAGATACACTGGGCATTCATGTTTTTGTTCCTGTAGGGACGATAACTCCACCCAACTGGAACACCATGGGATTTAAAACGAGCACGCCTTCAATCATGGCCTCTTCTCAGAAGCATAATAAGGCTTCAGGATCCGATAGAAAAAGATTGGAGGACGTAGCAGGGAAAAGAGAAAAAAACCCCACCTCAAAACTGAGACTGAGACTACACATCCCAGCAGCCCCTCTGGTGTCCTAAGCAGTCTTTTTCTGTTTAGGAAGTCTTTTTTGTTATAAAACCTGCATTTTTCCCCTAAAACTTCCAGAAAAAAATCCAAATCCACAAATCCAAAAACAAAAAATTTCTGCTTTGTCACTAAAATATTTAACCTTGGCCAGCAACAGGCCAAGTACAGCAGCCAACTGTAACTGGGCTTCCAATAAATATGAGATAAATGCGTCATGTATTATATAAGTACTACATATGCTTGCTATATGTCCCTTCCAGTCATTAAGTATAGAATATAGGAATGGGTGGATATATTCCATTTCCTCTATGGCAGTATCCTAGCATTAAGGCCAAATATTAGCTGGCTCTCACTACCTGTTTAGGCGTTCTTTGCAGTTTCCTGCTTTTTGCCATCACACCCAAAAGGTGAAGAAGAGCGAGAAGAGGAACGTCTAGGTTAGGGAGGAAAATAAACTTGCAGAATCACCTACGAGTTTGTTACTCCACTTTGTTTTTTTGTATTTACAGTATGAAGCACAGCTAGGCAAAGCATTTTCTAGATGTTCATTATTTATTCTTTGGCGAGAACAAACTGGCAGCCATGTCCTTACTTGGAAGAATACGACTGATTGGTTTGTGCCAAGGTCAGAAAACAAAAATCAATCATTCCCACAGGAAGAAATTCATCTAAATTGAATCATGCATTTAGTGGCAGTTTCTCCCTGAAGCAAAGGGGCTTCAGCAAAATGACCCTGACATCAGATCTGCTAAAACATTTCATGGTAGAAACCCCCCCCCCACGGCTGAGGGAATAATGAAGGGTATAAATATTAAAGCATGGGACCCAATTTATCATCTCACCAGCTGAAGCAAAGTCTAACGTGATCATCTGATGCCAAACCAGAGGTTATTGATTGAAAGATGTAACTGCAGCCAGGAACAATGTCTCTACTAGAGGGCCCGGTGGCGCCAGTGTCCGGCAGCCTCGCCTCTGTCAGTGCGCCCCAGGGTGGCTGTGGCTACAATGTAGCTTGCCATCACCAGTGTGTGAATGTGTGTGTGAATGGGTGGATGACTGGATGTGTAAAGCGCTTTGGGGTCCTTAGGGACTAGTAAAGCGCTATACAAATACAGGCCATTTACTATGAGAATGTTCAAAGAGATTAAAAACAACTTCTTCACATAAGACGTTGTCATTTATTAGTCCCCATGCGGGCTACGGGGAGACCCCTGAATCCCTTATTTGCCCTGCATGCTGTCGTGACCTTTACACACACACACACACACACACACACACACACACACACACACACACACACACACACACACACACGCTCACACCTTTTAACTCAGTGCGATCAATACTGAGGGTCCCAAGCTGTTTAAACAAATAATGACCGCTCAGCAGAGAGGGCTGATCAGTCGATAAATCGATGACCCCACAGAGTCGCCAGGGTTCGGGTGAAAAGACACAACAGAAGTGAAACTGCAGATTGGGCAGTCCGATAAACTGAAGTTGTTAAAGCTGAAACCCCCCAAAAAACAAACAAACAAAGAGATAATCAAACTGTTTCCGTTTCATCATCCTTTTGTCACAAAGTGGACTTGCAGCTTTGAAGAAATCTGCATAATCAAATGCTCATTTTCTGCTGTAAACTGGAATATTTCATTTTCTCTCTGCAGCAAAGACCTCGCATTGCAGTTACTGTTCAATCTCATTGCTTCGGCTTCCCACTTAAATGTTTTTGACAGCTTATCAGTCCCAGAAATATCTAAATCCACATTATTATTTGGACAAGTTAACCATTGTCTGTGGAGTAGCTTTCCAATGAAAAATAGGGCCTGTTAGTGAATACAAGGCTAACAAACAGACTTTAATACAGTGCTCGGGTTATCTGTTAAAGCGCATTGCAAAATTCCTTGAAACCTTAGTTATTCCTTGGTTATTAATCAGACTCACTGCCAGGTGATTTTTGGAGAATATTTTGGAAAGGGTGACAGACAAGACAAACAGATCATAGCATGTTGTTAGGACACAGACACATGGGTTAACATACAGACAGACAAACCCTTAAGTGTGGGTTACACAAGACAGACCCGCTGGACACCGGTATATCGTGTATTAATAAATAATACTGTAACCCAGATTCTCCCTGTTAGTCTGCCAAACATTCACACCTGCATGCTTTGTAAGACAGCACAGCCATCAGAATCACCCTGTGGTTTTGGTTCTATGGAGTACTGATGCATTTCTGTGGATATGACATTAAGCACACCCTTCTGTCTGGTTAATCAGAATGTTCAGACTCCAGACTCCCAACACAGACTTTGATGGAAATGAGAAACTCATAGTAGTGCAGTCCATGATGGCTTGATCCACATATGTTCAGCCTCTAACTCCTTCTTTTGGCTGCTGTCCCAAAGTCCTGCAAAGATTCAGCCTAAAACCAGCCTCTAGGAACACCTGGAGCCCAGCTTCCCCACCACGAAGTTCAAATTACTATAAATCTGAACAAGACTTACAGTTGACCTGCAGTCACATTATGGGCTACAACGGTCGGGACTGAAGCCCAGATTTCTGACACCAAGAGGTGCCGAGGGTTCGTCATTCAAAATCACGTTTTCTCGATGTCGTAGTCTTCCCCACCTGTTGTTGCGGCTGGATGTGTGGCAATTGTTGGCGCTGGCCTTGCAGCGTCCAGTCATTTGCTCCAGGAGGCGGGCCAGGCGGGTACAGCCGCTCTGCCCCTGTTGGTAGCAGCACAGGGATTCCATGCAGCTGAGGTTCTGCACCTGGGAGGCTGGTAGAGACTGGAGGGAAGGCAAAAAGTGGAAGAAGCGCAGAAACAGAGGGAGAGAAAGTGAATAAAACAAAAATGAAAAGGTGGCACAGAATGAAATCACAGAAAATTAAGGAGAGAAAAAACAACAAAAAAAAACAAGATTTGAGTGGAGAAAGAGAAGAAAACAAAGAAAGATCAAAACCAAAACAATTCAGGGTGACTGGTATGAAAAGAGTGACTGGAGGATGATGTTTTGCATGCTGTCACAGCAACAGTGATGTACAAGGGAAAACATTCAAAACATGCTACATCAGGGATTGAAATGTGGTAAATAAATACTTAAAAACAAAACAAAATCCTATGAGAAAAAACATATGTTTGTAGTTAAACTTAAGAATGATCTGCTGTATAATTTTTGGGCAACGTTAAACCAGATCAAGTGTCTTCGGCCTTGTGCCAAAACCAAATATCAAATGCTAAATACATAAAGTTCCTGCAGTGGTTCTATTCTAGGTTCCTGATAGTAGCTGGGCATTACACAAGATAGGCTGTGTAGCATCTGCAGCAAATGAAGACCACCCAAAGCTATTCTTTTCCTCCTTGTGCACCTCAGCAGAGGATTTTTGTTCACAGAGCAGAAGCTGTGGCATTAGACTACGACTACAAAACAAACCTTCAAGGAAAGATGACTTTTTGTTCCAGAGCCTCGAAAACTCAACGCAGGTCTTTCTGCTAGGCTGTCGCATCTGTGATGGATCACTTAGCATCAACATAAACATTTAACATAAACTAACCATAAGCCCATTTTCTCTACTTCCTTATGCTCAGGCTGGCTCTCTATTAAGTGGACTTTTTTTTGCAAGACTACATGTTTTGGGATTATTTAAAAAACAAACAAACAAAACTTTTTTAAAACTAGATTGCTCAGTGAGCCAGTGGTGCACTCGTAGATAAAGCTAAATTAAATGAGAAACCTGTCTGCTGACCTAAGGAAGCACCTGGCAGTAGGTGATGCAGTAGAGACAACGAGGAAAAAGTGACAGTGGTGTAGAGTTGCACTTATTCAGCTGGCATTGTGTTCCCTACTACTACCTCTCAAGTGTAGGTCCCATTTATTACTGTGTATTACATGAACATAATTCATAAATCTACTATGCTAATAGTATTGAGGAAAAAAGGTTTTGATTGTTTTGAAGGTCCAGTAACACACAGGTACAGTTTGATACTGTGTCATAGTACAGAATCAGAAAGTTGAGATATCGCCAAAGTTGGCTTTTGTACAAAACGGTTTCTAAACGCGGTCATTTCACGATGTCCCCTCTAATGTGGTAATGCTGACAGTCATTTGTGTCTGGGTAAGTGACCCGTGGATTCCAGTGTGCTTTCACTTATGGATGTTGTGCTTTTCTGCAGCTGAAACTGGAGACATGCTAGGCATGAATCCAAACTTCTGCTTCCTCGCTGGAGACAGCAAAACAAAGACAGGTCACGGTGAATATGAATTACTCTGACACTGTCAGGTGCTCCAAGGTTATACTATAAATGTCTGGTTTTTAGACTCAGGTTCTATTGTACAGCGTTTTGTCTATTGAAAAAAAGAAAAGAAAAGCTGGGGCTGTTGAAAACAGGAAAAGAAGCACAACCACAGCTGTAGCTATGAACATTACACACCTTATTCTACTGATTATCTGTTGGAGAAATATCCTTTCTAAGTAGACAGCACCATATGAGTCTGTCTTTAGATTAACTAACAATAATGATTTTGCTTACTCAAACAAATGAACCCCTGCATCAACCTGTGGAGAACCAATGAGTCATCACAGAGCCTGTAAATACAAAGAGCCAAATTCAGCACTGCAGTGTTTTCAACCAACTCTTGGGTTTTATTATTTATTTTTTAACCTCTAAAGAAAGAGGCAGTCACATAATTCAGAGATCAAAAGAAGACCAGACTGTAAGATTAATAATTCTCATGTAAACCTTTTGAAAAATGAATGCTAGAGCTGAAGGCTTTGCCATTAAAATAGCCAAGGCCTCAGTGACAGCTGTATGGTTGACGTCATCCTCTGGCTGACTTACCACAATATTAATTACAGCTTTCAACTACGTTCTTGCTTTCTGTCCTGTTACTGAGCACAGCATTTTGCTGCTTTAAAGAGAAACAAGAAAGTGCACGTCAATCTGCGTGATAGAATAATCTTGTTTTCTAGCACTCACAAAAATAACTCACAGAAACAAAAACTATTAAATTATGGAACTAATGGGGGAAAAAGATATTTAAAGTCATAATTGAAAAGGAAGTAAAGGTGATGTAAAACCCTTACAAGCAAGCAAAGATATATCACTGTGTATGAGATGAAAACATGGCAAAGACAAAGTCAGCATGCCAACAGCATTCTCTCTGCGTCTAAACTCTGAACCCATACCTGATCAGAAACCAGTGAGGGGTGAATTGAGACCAGGTTGGGAAAAGGATGAGTAAAAAAAATCATGGTTGGGTAAGGGGAGGACAGGGTCAGTCGCATCTGGCCAGGGAAGGACTGTGTTATTCACTGACAGGTAAGGGAAGGATGAAGTTAATTGTGACTGGCTGGGAAAGCATGGGGTCACTCGTATACAACGTGGGACAGACACAAAGACAAACAGGAATCTTATTTGAGTAACGAGTTAAAAGGCTGTGTGGGAGCAGCTGTGACAAACAGTTATGGGTTAATGATCAAGGGCTGCAGGTTGTGCAACTGAGTGCAGCTATGAAAGGGTGCACAGGGTTGGTTGGTCTTCAGGTGAAGACGATGCCCAGGCAGTGATTGTACAAGGAGGGGGGCAGATGGAAGTGAAGTACATGTACGGTACTACCTAAGGGAGCATGAGTCTGGGCCGGGGGCAGCAGGGGGAGGATAAGCAGCTAGCAGGTGCCAATTGTCCTCCCCTGGGCTCCGCTGGGCTTTAACAGGGTCATATTCTGGGCCGACTGAACCCTCACCCTCTTCCATCTGAAGGACACAAGATGCTTACAGTGAGCCCCACTAGCTAGTCATACAGTCAACCTTGCGGACGGTTGGCTGAACACTAAAAAAGCAAACCAGGTGCACTGCAAAACACATCCTTCTTAGCAGTTTCATCTCATGTTCAATCTTTAGGTGTTTATTGAAACAAAACGATTTGGATGATTGGATCAAATAATTGCTACCTTTTATTAATTGTGCAATTTTTCTAAATGTATCAAATATTTGTTCTTATTTTGATTTACATGCAGATCAGCTTTTGTCTCGTACAGCTGGAAAACAATTTGAGGTACAGTGGATATGTTTTCCAGTGCTGCTTATTTACTAACTGGAGGATTCATTAGTCAGCAAGCAAGCGATCATTTGGTCAAGAGCCAGTCCAGGCTGCACTATAGGGGGCCAGTTAATTGGGGGAATTTCTGACCTTCACTCTACAGTGTACTCGAATACATTTCTTCATACCGAGAGGCCAAATCAACGCCGCTCCTTCTTAAAGCCCTTCACAAGTGACCTTCTCGACAAAGCAGAAGAGCTGACAAGTCCAGCTGCTTCCTGCTTTTTGCTCAAAGTCCCCTGCTGCACATTTAAATCACAATTTAATTAGGACTGCGAGATAATCAGAAATCACTAGTTGAGAATAAGTGAAATAAGTCTTTTAGAAAATGTAAAGGGCTTTGATGAGGGCACTAGTGGAGGGCTTCATTTCCTACAAAAGTTAAAGACAACTAAGCACAGTGGCTAGACGGCCAGTGCGCTCAAAAACGGCCGTGAAACTAGGCAACAAATGAGCAGAAAGAAGCTTCATTCATATGACAAGCATCTTGAGGGAAACAGAGATAGAAGCACATCTATTAGAATCCAAAGCAATTAACCTGCTGCTGAATCTATCAGAGCTGCAGAGTAGGCAAACAACAGTAAACCCTAGAGAGCCCTCTGGGTTCTTTTACGATTACCTCTATCTAATCGAATTAAGAAAAAAAAAAGGAAACTGAATAGTTCCAGAATTATCTCAGCAGAGCTGAACATACTGCATTATGCAGCACATTAACATGAATATACCATTAAGATTTTGAACGCAGAAAATCAACAAATCGCTCAGACTGAGTGAATCTGTTTTGCATAATGTGCTCTGTACCCTCACCTGTGCTCTCCAAATCAATAGCTGGTTTCTGCTCATTTAGTTTCTGAGATGAGACCAGCTTTATCTACATACAAGCAGCCCGAAACACATTCAGACGGTAGTTTATTAGGTACGCCTAGCTAAAACTTGTAACGAGAGAGGCAATAAACCCTACTGTCATAGAGGGCACATTTAGTTGCTGTTACAACAGTTTCAGATAACTGATTCAACTTTACTGTAACTTACAGGCTTTTTGTCAGTGAGGACAAAAAGCAACTTGCAACCCAATCTATCTGCCCCACTAACTACATCCTGCAGATTCAGTTTACTTTGATAGTGTATAAACCAGCGACTAAGTGTGCTATAAACTAGCATGAACAGTAAATCCAGCCCACTGTTTTTATAAGTGACATTTCCTCCCACCCACCTTGGAACCATACAAATTAGCAAGCTATAAAAACATGCAGAAGCAAAACAAATTCATGATCCTTGCTCATAACAAAAGTAATAATAGCAAAACTAAATATGACCTCTGTATCAACCAAAGATTTGCTCACCTTGGACAGTTAAAAAGAATAAAAAACTCCCCATTTGCTCATGTTCACTCATTAAGAGAGAACCACCCTAAATTTGGCTCTTTGGCCTTTGTGTTATCAAAGAGAGCTTATGCTATTGTTAGCATTTTCCTTACAGGTTTTTATCGTGACATCAACTACGAAAGAGCAAGATCTTCAATTCAATCAATGAAAAATACGTGAGACAACACAGGGTTTCATTCATAGCAACATGCTGCTGTACAAAACAGTCCAAACCAGTTCAAGAGTCTGTCATGCAGCTGTGGGAGTGGCAGTCTTGCCCTGAGGATCTGCCTAAAACCATGCAGGTGGATAACGCTGAGCTAAGGAGGGCGTTTCCGTGTCCTAGATTGAGTTGTTTTAGTTGAGCATACATCAAGATAGGTGACCATGCCATATAGATAAAAGTAGTGGATTGATGGGCTGCACCATGCATCTGATTCATGTGTCACTTTAACATGTGAGGGGCATTCCAGATTGTGCTCATGTGACAAGACCACTTGCTGATGGTCAAGAGGTAGGTTTGACCAGCTGCAGCGATAAAGAATGACGATCAGAGCCGCCTCCCCAACACATTTCCCCTTACGTTATGAGCGCTGAGGGAAAGAGTCAAGAGTCTACGAGCCCTCACAGGTGATTCGGCATTCATTCATTCTCTCCCCCATTCATTTATCCATTTGTACATGCAGTGGGTGGTGGGGTAATGACAGCGGCATGCTGTGACAGGCAGGAGTGGAAAGTGGTCTCAGAACACATTCTCTACATCCGTCTCTCACTGAAAATGCAACACATGCAGCGGCTGAAGTGCTTGAACCCGATTCTTCGACATGATCTCCAACCACACATTTATATCTTCTCTACATCCCAGTCACAGAGAATGCTGATTGGCTTGTGCAGGGCATGCAGTTACAGGCATGTAACAAAGGCTCCTACTCTAAAACTGACGGTACACAACGCTGCAGTTGTGGTACTGCCAGTGTTAGAAAAATGACCAAATAAAGTTGAGACCTGGGAAAAAGAACATTTGAGTTTTGTATGAATGATCTTACACAGGAGTGCTTATTCCATAAAGCAATACTTCTACTTTCTACGGACTTTTTGCAGTGTGCTGTGTACAGGATTTTAACTACTACGCTGTGTATTTTTGGCCAAACAGAATTAATGTGAAGAGAGGTGCACAGCATGCTTTGATTTCACTGTCAGGCCACGCCACATTATCAAAGAACAGCTCCCTAAAAAGGGTAAGAATTGATACGTTTTCAATTACAAAAGCAGGGCAGCAACTCGGTGTTAATAGCTGACAAATCATAGAAATATAGATTTATAAGTACAGATGGATCACAATACAAGTACACACACAGTACAAGAATATTGCATTTGAATAAGGCACTCCTTATAATATTCTGAATTTTGTTTTGGGTGTATTTTAAGTCCACGGCTGAGTCACTCAATTCCTCTACCTAATTTTGCCCAGCTGGCTCTTGGCTCTGGACAAAGGCTGCAGAGCGATGAAGTCATCACCTATCGCCACACGGTTGGAATACATCTACACCAGGAGAGTGCACACAGAGGATAGGATGAAGACACACAGAAAGGTTAAAAATCAAAGTCTCTCTCTCTCTCACAGACACACACACACTACCACAAACCCACTCGCAGAATCGCACACACAGACAAAACAGGACAAAGGTTAGAGCAGAAAATACTAACTCCATGTAGGACTGGACAAATTTCAAAGGAGAAGGGTCTAAACTAAAACATAAACAATCTCCAGCTGGACAAATCAATACAGCAACAGTGTGGGTCCTCTGAAAGGTGACCATGCACAGTGTGGAGCTGGTCTGCGTGTCTGTGATCAAAGGCGACTCATGCAATGTGTGTATAAACACCAAGTCCTTCTTGTGCTGCCAAGTTGATTACTTGTGACCACATAGGCTCATTTAAACAACACGATGGGCAGAACCTTTTCTCCTCCCTGCCTCTGTCACATTTTAACTTTGAGTGGCATTTTAGTTTATTTCTTCCCTCCAGGCTCTTTTCAAATAGCAGGAAATATAATTTCCCTTTGTGTGAAACAAGTAGGAATATGTATTAAATCTAACGCTTGACACACAAGTTTAACTACTGGAAAGCATTCGGCCCTTTTGCCAATTTTTTCATTCTGAGCCTGCAGGAAACCCCAAACCCACAGAAACTATTTTTAGACTTGTTTACATAGATCTGGTAATAAACTAACAATATCTGACTTATTCTCAAAGTCTGTTAACTACTTAAGAATACTGTCATCTCTCATTGGCTTTCACCCTTTTTAAAACGATTTCAATGTAAGTGAAAACAGAGAAGTGGGTGAAGTATTCTCAGTAACTACAGTAGAGTCCAAACAGCAAGTAGAACAAAAGAGCACTTAGGCAGCTGCTGTGAACCAGAGAAAGTACAGAGTTAGGCCAGCACTGGCTCACAGGCAACAACCTATAAATGTCTTACCATCTCACATTCATACTTTCCACTTTTTTTTTTTCTTTTTTATAATACTGCTCCTGCACCTCCTCCCCTCATTACCTGACTCTTCTGAGTGCTGGTGGGCTGCAGGTGTCTGTACAAGACCTTCTTCAACACATCAGGAAAGAGGCAAGTTATGACGATGATGATAATGGCGAACCAGGCTGAACCGCTGGACAGCAGCTGCACAAAGACGAAGTACATGTCCTGGGTGTGCAGGAATGGCCTGAGGGGGCAAGGGGAGAGGAAACAATGTCTATTTTATGCTTAGAAAACATCTACAAGCCAGTTTGTCCAAAAGCAACAGTAACATTTGGTTAGCCTTACAAAAAAAGAAAAAGAAAAAAAAGAATCATACAAAACAAAACAGCAACAGAGATGGGCAGCCAGCCTCAACTCTGCCCTGTTCACCATAAATTCAGGTTTTACTGGCAGTTGGAAGTCATGCTCTTAGAGTAATTTCATTATTTCCTGACACCAGAGTTTAATGACTGGTGCAGATGTCAGACTACAAATATCCATTATGGTCCAATATTATCAGCATGGCTCCTGCAAGTCTGTGAGTTCACTGGCCTGTGTAACGTGGTCGAGACTGATCTGTTCAACTCAGCAGACTACCAGAAAAAACAAAAACAAAGCAGTCGTGTGAGGTACGGCTGGGCCATATCATTCCGTTCACGGTAATACCAGTATAATGTTGGGCTACGACAAGAAAATTAAATATCGCGATAGAATATGGGTAAAACACGCATGCGCAGTGCCTTTGTTTTCATACGCACATGGTGAAAAAGGCACGGCGGCGACGGAGTATGACATGGGTGAAAGCGGATCGTTGAATGAAACTGATGAACCAGAACTGGTTTGTAAAAATGCTGCAACTTCAGTGGTGTGGAACTGGTTTAGCTTTCGTCCGTCAGATACACAACAAAGCACTATTTTTGGTAGAGCGTGCTAGCGGGCCGTCGTTATTACCATGTTGTTTGGAAAGTACAGCACACTTAAAATCAATCCTTTGATTTTTCTGAAAATCGACAGTGCCCCTTATAATCCCGCGGGCCTTATGTTTGAATTCTGGTTGTGTTTACCGACCTTGAAATGATTTTATGTCGTACACGGCGCTCGAAAATCTGTCAAATGTTTTAGTATGATTTTGCTAAGCTACGAACCCGCACCGCTTGATGGATTGTCTGAGCATTACGGCTATCATAGGCAGGAGCCTCGCGGAGTGATACGTACAGTGCTTCGACATAATATTACCGTGTTGTGTGTGTATAACCTCTTTTTAAGTTTTGTGGATATTATACATGGTTATGCTGAGGATATGTCGGCCAGTTTCCACTGGAAATGCCTTTTGGTTCAACTGTCAGCAAGGAATTTGCATTTGCACTGTAAAATTTTTATATAACTTTAATGCACATAAAAAACAGCTGCTTGTTTAAGTGAAAATACATTGATTTTTTTTTTGCACTAATAAAATTGTGGAGTTGTAAAGTATTTTGTCTAGTGTCAATTATATCGTTATCGCAAATTTTCAAATCTATATCGTGATAAATACTTTTGGTCATATCGCCCTGCTCTAGTGTGAGGTATAGTTTGACATCAGGGCTGGGCAATAAAACACTAAAATAGTCATTATGAAGTAATTTTTCCCTCAATAGAAATATGAGACAATGCTCAATATAAAGCCGATAGAACTCACTACATCCATGTTTTCACAGACAATACGAGAGGCCAGTGAGAATAGTACCCTGTCAAACCAATCATGGGGACGGACATGGTTGGAACACTGACATCAGTGTAGGAGGAGCCGCTGGCAGCAGCACATGTGCTAATGTTTGTGCTACTGCAGCGTTAGTGAACATGACAGCCATAAAAGGACAAGCTTATTATTCAAAAGAAGAATCTGAGGACTTTGCTAAAGCCTGATAAAGAAGCAGAGCAACATACATTGCAAAATGAGTTGAAAGCACGTTTCCACATAAATGCCACATAAGCACCTGAAGCAAGGACATGCTTACACCATGCACAGCTAACTGTTTACCTGCACAATGCAATACCTTATTGTAATCTGTATGATGCAAGTAAGCACAGTTGAAAATGTTGATTGAAGCTGCTGGTTCAACTAGCTGTAAACATTTCTCTCAGACAGCACTGTCCCAGCTACACAGGAGTGTAGAGAGATCTGCAAAGCTATCATACTTCACCACCTGATCGGATTTGTGGTCAAAAACAATGCATTTCAATCCTGTGCTTCTTGTGCTTTCTCAAACCATTTCTATTTATATATTTTAGAAAAACTTGACAGTTAGGCCTGCGACAGACTGACGACCTACACGTGGTGAACCCCATCTCTCGCACTACGGGAGCTAGAATAGCTCCCAGTCCCGCCCCCGCAACCCTGAATTGGATAAGTGAAAGGATGGACGGATGGATGGATTGTTGTCTTGAAGCATTAGCACACCACAATTGTGTGAATATATCACTTTAGTTTATGTTCTCTTTTTTATATTTGAAAGATTCCTGAATTTTTACTGATGATATATACAGAAAGCTTTGTTTATTTTTGGTGTTGTTCCCCCCAAAAACTGTTTGAATCTATATAAATCATCTTATTGGTCAGAATTAATATTTTAGATGACTGTAGACACACAGAATTACAGATCTGTATATTGTTCTATTTTTCTGTGTATTGTACATTTGTCATGCTCAGCTTCTAACAGAAAATAACATTTAAATGTTTAATATATATGAGAAAAAAAACCTGAAAAAAAAAGTGGTAAGAGCTTTTTTTTTTGTTCCTGTTGCCCAGACCTATTTGAGATAAACATACAGCACACAGGAAGTAACTGAGTTTAAAAGCATCACTTTCCAGAAGCAAAAAGAACTTGCCAAGAAGGTGTTCTTACCAGATGATGCCTCCATAGAAGAGAGAGAAGATGAAATAGAAGGCAATTGAGCCCCATGTCACAAAATGGTTCATCCACGTCCAAAAATGAGTCTCTAATGCAAGCTGACGTTACACACATACAGGAGGGGGAGGAAAAGAAAGATGGGTGTAAAACATGGATCCAGGGACAGGCAGTGCATCAATAAACTACAGCAATCTTCCTCCGTGCTATAAAGAGAGACCTTGAGGTGACACTGATAAATTATCTTCTCGAATTAATGGCCACTGACATCATCCTCATCACAACATCTTTCAACATATTTCATTAACGAGACTTTGACAATACAAATGTCTCCTTTTGAAACTGCATGTGTTTCTCAGCTTTCTGCTATGCAAACATCAGCCATCATCCTTAGAGGGCATTACATGAGAAAAGACTCAAACACTCAAAAATAAATTGCTGATGTACTTCAGTGTCAGCTTGTCAACTTATTATAAATTCCTACATGTAAGCAAAACTCCAGCTAAGCTGAAGATGTGTCACTGGATACTTCTTTCCCAGCCCTTGTTTACACTCACTGAATAACTTGGCTTCCTGCTGCTTTGTTCTCAGCAGGTAGCATACATACAAATCTGACTGGGAGAGTGCCTGCTATTATATGAACCCACCACTCATTACTCTGAAAGCTTCAAATGTAACCATGAGTGTCGTAAACATTACAAAACGTTCCAAACACAACTGCTTCTTCAGAAAGAGTACAGTGGTTTGTTGATAGGGTATAATATTTGATATCATTTACCTTTAACGTGACAGTGATGACCATGACAGTAAAGACCAGTGTTCCAAATGTCCAGTTCCCAAACATCTACAGAAACAGACATACAAGTACTTCAGTTAATAATAATAAACAGCATTACAATGTAGTTTGGCACTTCCTGAAAATGATTTCATGAGGAGGGGAAAACAGAAGCTTTGCATAAATGTACAGACTGTGTGTTCGCATCTGTATAAGGGACGTCGTTACCCTACTGCTCTTGTTCCCTTGGATCACTGACAAGCTTTAGTCTACACATGTGGTGCAAAGAGAGACAAGTTCACTATGACTGTAGCCTTGGTTAACAAGTTGTTTTGGCATCACGGTGCCCAAAATAAGACCTCGGCCTCCAACTGTGTGAGTACCATCAGTAGCTCCACTGTTCTACTTATAGGTTGAGAGCTGTGGGAGACATTGTTTTGTTGCCAGCCAGTTCAGGACCCTGCTGGTGTCCGAACATTGAGGGCTAATAGTGACACACAGGGGAGTAAACACCATTTCTGGACCTGTGATAGGAATACAGTTCAAGTTTGTGCTCGCTACTTTCAGAATTATGATTTAAACTAAAATCTTTTACAAACTCGGTCCCCTAACTGATATCTACCTACTTATAGAAAAATCTGACTAGATGTTAGTGAAGATGGTTTCTGCCTATGCAGCTACGCTTTGAAAAAGGCAGAAATTCTATTCTATTCTAATGGTCATCAAACTCAAAATATAATATATTGTAAAATACTGTATATACTCAAAAATCGCCATTAAGGGTACAGGAGAGGTAGGAAATGATTAAACCAAGCCATGTAACTCTACTATGAGTTGATTCAGCATATTTCAAGACACCACTAATGTAAATGCTATAGACTAGCCACTTAAATTCATGCTCTTGAATAGCATCATTACTAATAATTTAATATTTCACTTAAAAGAAAATCTTTCTGGGAGTTCTCTTATTAGCTCCCTAAGAAGACATGCATTCATCTGTAGAGCAGACTCTTACCAGCTGCCTGTTAGCTCGCAAGATCTGAAGACATGCACAGCATGAAGGCAAAAGGGAAAAGGCGTAATCAACAAAGGACAGAAGAAAAAGACAACCAAGAGAGTGCAGTAAAAGTGAGTGCTTTCGGAAATACCAAACTTCAGAAAGAAAGAAAGATGATGAGATATGCAGCAGGACAGAAAAGGGAAGATTTGTTATGCTCTTAAACAAAAAGAACGACAAAGAGACAGATAAGAAAAGTGCAAGATGAAGGGAAGACGTGAGTGCAAAAATACCAGCGGGTAAACAGTCCCGTTAATGTCCGCAACACAACAAGATGCAATCACGAATGGTTACTCTATAGTATCAGTTTGCTACTTTTCCCTTTTTTGCTCTGAACTAACATTTGACTGATATCAGCATCATAGAGCATGAAAACACATACCTGTCCATTGCCCATAAGTGTGGTGTCCTCTCCCATTAGTATGTAGGATCCAAAGAAGAAGACAAAGGCGTGACAGAAACCCAACACAGTCCAGTACAAGAAGGTCCGGAAAGAGAGCAGAGAGTTCTTGCTAATATCCCTGCAGAAAATAAATAAATAAAAGGTTTTTTTTAATCATAATCCTTAAGAGCATTCATAGGATCCAAGCAAAGTTGCATGTTTCACTGTGATGAATAAATAAATACATTGCAATTTAGCAGTTCTGAAAAATAAAATGATTTATGTAACAAGCAGCATCTAGATGCTAACAGCCAATTTAAAAACATTACATAAAATTCCAATTAACACACAAAAAAAAGAAACAGTGGGCCAACTGTCTATATAGATGATGACATAACAGAAAACAATATACAAAGTAGTGTTCACCTAGAGATGACATATAAGCTCACCTGTACAGGCCAGGTTTGTTCTGCAATACATGCGGATGGACCAGCTGTTCAAACAGACTGTACACAAGGATTGGCAGCGAGGTGAAGCAGATGTTGTACAGTGTCAGATAAACACTGTCGTACAGAGTCTAGGTTGGACAGAGACAGCATTTCACTCATCAATGACCCATTAACAAGAACTGATATCCACAACTTGTTCAACAGACCTTAAAGATATCAGGGAGCGAGGCGGAGCAGAGTTGGAGCAAAGCGGAAAAACAAATGAGTAGGAACACACACACTGTACTAGAAGATGAGGCAAGAGGATTATAATATGGCCTCCCAGTAAAAACTATAGTGTTACATGGTTAATAATATTTTGGGACTGGCTTCCAAAACCATGCTACATAAATAATTGAAAAGACAGAAATTCAATAGACTTCTGATTCTTAATTTTAAAGCCTATAAATAATAAGATCCATTTTCGTTTTTATTTAACACAGATTCACTACAAGAGACATCGAAAAAGAAAAAAAATCTATAAAAATGCACTCAATCTGATACCTAATAAGATACGCTGGTAAAGCGGAGCACAAAATTAGGACCAAAACACCACTGACATTAAAAAGACAAAGATACAGAGAGTGTGAGACTTACTTGTTGTGAAAACAAACAGAAGAACTGGTATAAAAACTGCGGCGTGATAAAACACACATTCTAGAAAAGACAGAGTGAAGGAAAGAAACATTAAAAATATTGCAGTGACAGGAGACACAACTGAACACGCTCTTAGTTATGCTACGGTCACACTAGGGGAAACAGTGGTTGGAGGCCATGGCACAAGCTAAATTATTGTGACTGTGTGCAGTGAACCTGTAGTCCCGTTGCCTTTGAGATGGTGTCTTTGAAGATGGGAACCAAGTCAGTGAGTAATTGTATCACGACAATGATAAAATGACAATAAAAGAGTCAGTCTGTTATCTGAATGGGGTTAAGTTGGCAATTACGTGCAATTACACAGCAAATAACTGGGATAAATCAGCAAAAATTGCAAATCTGTTGCCATCTATAGACACAGAATTCACATTTAGAGAACAACCAAATCTCCTGAACAGAAATGTAGAAGTTCTCCACAGATAAGTGATTTGTTATTTGAAAATGTAAAAACAGGCCCTGTGCAAACTTGTTTCAGATAGGAAAATAACCAGAATACACCCATTTGGCAACCAATTAGGCAGAGTCTTCTTTTGCAAAGAGATGCATCACAGACCAGCTGCACTCAGACTGAGACTGAATTTGTGAGCATTTATAAATTACACAGCAATATTTTGCAAACCTTCACCAATCTGAAAATGATTGCAGAGCACCACTGTTTGGAGCTGGGTTGACTCCCACCAGGCAACCTGTGCAATTCCTTTTTGACTTAAAGGAGTTACTGCAAATACATGCAATTTTTTGCTAAATTAAAAAAAACAAAAACAAAACAAATAAAAACACACCGATTTCTCTTAGTCACAGGGAATGTGTCTTGTATTTTCATTCTAGTGGGACTGAACGATTACAGCGGAAGTAGAAAGTCTCTTTCTAGATCTTACCTTGTAGAAAAAGTACTGTACAAGAGTAGCTATTCGAATGTAGTAGAAGTGCCCGTGGACCAGCAGGAGTTTGGCCAGGAACTTGAACCTGGCAATTGCATAGTCGCTGTTTCTCACAGCCTGACGACCCTCCTTCCCCATGATACCTGGAGACACAGACATACTGGAGATCACACTGCAGAACACTAATACCATGTCATGTGAGACAATACAGTCTGTATCTACGTGAGCTAAGTGTTTACCTATGCCCACATGGGCTTCCTGTATCATACTGACATCATTGGCTCCATCCCCAATAGCTAAGGTGATGGGTTTTTCTGGAGATGTCTTTAAAAGACGCACAACCTAGACATAACAAAGTAACAATGGCATCACAGGTGAGCTTCAGAAAATTTGCAGAGACAAAAAACAAACAAACATAAAAAACCCCCCAAAAAAACAACAACAAAGGAACCCCATCCACCCACAAACAATTAAAAATGCTTACAAGACAACAATACCTTAGCTTTCTGCAGTGGGGCCATGCGGCAGCACAGCACAGCTGAACAGTTTTTACACACTTCCATAAAGAGCTTCTCGTGTTCCCTCAATGCTAAAGACAGACTAGCTCCATCTACAACCAATCCATGCTGTATGACATGGTCCTCCCTTAACCTGCGAACAGACAGAGAAAAAGTTAAAAAAAAGAACACAATATGAGGTCAGGGGGATATATATACACACAAAATTAAACAACATGTATGCTGTCAGATAACATCATTACTTTCAGCAGAATCACACCTACCTCCTGGACAGTATGCGGAGCTGCTCAGCACACTCGTTATCAGAGTGCTGCTGCAGGAGCTCCAGGATGTTCATGGTTCTGTGGAAGTGGCCACAGGACAGGCTTACACTGACTGCCGTCTCATGTTTGTCCCCTGTCAGCACCCATACTTTGATTCCTGCGAGTCGCAAAGCCTCAATGGTCTCCTGGACCTTGTCCTGAAGTCTAGGGATACAAGAAAGAGAGAAAATAAACACTTTGGTCTCCAAGGTAACGCAGACAAAGTGTGGGTAACTTGATGGAACTGATCAAACTAAGCTTCATAATTTAACACATCTACTGAAGGGTTAGCAAGAACTGGTGAGCAGAGGGTGACTGACTACTTTGTGTTTTTCGCTGCAGTTATTTTTCAAAAGATTCAAAGACAGTTGATCTGATCTAATATTTTTATGCCAATCGGCATTACATTTTTCATGTTACACAGATGTTGGAGGGAACCCTTCATCTCATCTTCCATACCAGAGGAGATTCTTTGACCGTGAACATCCGTGCCCCGGGAGGATCTCATTTCAGATACAGAAGCAGAGCAGTGGGAAAAAGGGAGAGCGAGCAAAAAGATAAACAAAGTGGGAGACGCAAGAGGCTTATGTGAGGAGCAGATGGCGAGCGGCTGCAAACACACATCAACATTCATTTCCAGAGAGGCTCGGTGAGGTGACGTCTTCTTCTCCCTGCTGACTATTTATTGTCTGTTAAAAATCTTCCCACTGTGTTTATCTGTCTGTTTTGCCTGTGTGTTTCTTCAGTTTTGAATTTTTTTCTCTTTTTTGGGGGGGGTGGAAGCCCATGACAAAAAAAGCCTAAGACAGCAACAACAAAACACAAGCAGATTTGATCCACTGTGGATGATGTCCATTTCTCAAAACTTACTTTTTTTTTTTGGGAATGTGTGAATTACAGAAATAAGATTCCGAGTTTTGTTGTCAGCAGTTGGGCGTACAGTGGTCCCTCGCTATAATGCGGTTCACCTTTCGTGGCCTCGGAGTTTCGCAGATTTTTTTGTGTGCAATTTTCCATGTTTTTTTTTTTTTTTTTTTTTTTTAAACAGCGCATTGTGTTCTGCGTCCTGATTGGCTGTACACCATTGTCGATCAATCTCGTGCCGTGTCTCTGTACAGTACAGAATGCGTTCAGCTTGTCAAATTTACATAAATCTTTGATCGCTAGCAGTGTGACTCTGAAGCGCTGTACTGTATGTTTGTAAGCTTTCTCCCCAACCAACACAACAATGTCGACGAAAAGCTTTGCACCGTCAAAGGCAACTGCGGGTGCCTTTGGTTTCATTCTATAATACTGGTCATTTTCTTTTACAAAGGTTTGAGCTTTAAGAGTGTTTAAACAAGAGAGAAAAGTGTGAAAACGTCCATGCCAGTCTTTGAAAAGTGTATAAAGTGTGTAGTGAGGGGTTTTACAGCCTTAAAACATCTAAAATAATTGTAAAAAATAAAGTTGGCTACTTCGCAGATTTGACGTATCGCGTGTTATTTTTGGAATGTAACTCCTGAGATAAACGAGGGACCACTGTACTGCACAAACTGTTGACATTTCAAATCCATTGAGAACTCAAGAAGGCTCACAAATAGTGATAAACATGACAAATGAATCTCTGACCAAGTGATTCTAGTGATTCTTGCAAAAATGTCTAAAGTGCCGGTAAAGCTACCAATAGGACTTAACCATTACACCTTGAGACCAAATTAGGTGAATACCTGTCTGTGTAAGGTCTCATCCTAGTCATGGTAGTCTTAAGAGCTTGAATAAAAGATTTTTTAAAAAGAAGGCAAGTGTACTTCTTTCAATTTGAGAAGACACTTCATCTCTCAAAGGAGCTTCAGTTCTAAAACCAAAAGGTGGTGTGTGCAATGTATTTAATCCCCGGAGGGGGTTGTCCCATTTTGAGGTTGCGAGTTATCACATGAGCCAAGGTGTGAAAAAAATGGCATGGGTCAACTCACACCTCAGCTCATTACGGGGCAAGGTCTCACAGTTTTTATGCTCACCGCGTTGCTTGTTGTGTGGGAGATGGTTTTCACAACTTCGCCTCCTTATTAGAGCGCATGACGCGATATTGTCTGAGTGGTGAAACCTGACGTTTATGAGAATACTGCAGCGGCTTCCTGCCACGACGGAGGGTATATTGGCACCTTTAGAGTGGTTTCACCCTTAACGTAACCCAACTACACTTTAAATAACCAGGACCCCTGGATGAGAGGTGAAACATCTTCACAAACTTAAGTGTCTTCAACCACGATAAATTACAGATGGATGGGTGACAGATGTTTTGCCATGGCATAAGCCTACTGGTCCTTCAAGTTCTTGATTTTATCTAATAGCTGCTCAGGTATCCAGATCTCGATCACCAAAGTGGATGGACAAATTGTCAACTGAAATTGGCCAGCATAAAGAAAAAAAATCCAGAAGCCTGTGTGGCACATAAATCATCTACTCCTGTACAATGGCATCCTGTTTTTAAAGTTGACCATCTTCAAATAGTACAGTGGTCAGTTGTTTAAATTGATCTAATTTGATGCCCATAATCATGTAGCATTGAGCAACACTTACAATTAACATTATCTTAACCCCACATTCCTAAAAATTGACTCAGATTACACACAAGTGTTTGGAAAAGCAAACCACAGTACTTCAGTGTACTGATTGTACTGACCAAATTAAACAATTTCTTCTTGATTTAAAAGAATTGATGCTTTAATTTATAGCAAACATTGTATTAAAAAAAAAAAAAGACCTGAGTCTACCTAGTTCACTTGACTCTACTTAAGCCTAGATTGTAGATTATTACTTTGTGTTCAATGCACACATCAAAAGCCTGCTTTGTGTATTATTAGTTTAGCGAGACTGTGTTTGTCCTTAATACTGTTTTAGGTGTGGATACTCAATGCAAAATCCTTTCTGTATTGATTAGCACGGGTTATGAATGTGATGAGAATGTCAAGATATTTTATTTTATGTTTTGAGTCTCCATACTTGTCCTCCACTCCTGTTGCTCCCAGGAGCTGCAAGTCTTTTTCAATGTAGCTGAAGGCTTCCTGCAGTCTCTCCTCCCTCTGCTGCAGCGCGGTGCGGGCACTGTTTAGTTTCTTGTCCACATCGATGTACTCCTCCGGACTGAAGTGGCGGCATGCTACAACCAGGGTTCGCAAACCTTTCTATAATTAAATTAGGAGAATGGAGTTTAGAAAAATGATTCAAAACAGGGAAGAAAAAGAAGAAATATCAAAAGAAAGGTTGATAAAATGATGAAGGATAAAATGAGACACCACGTTTGGGTAGATGGTAAGGTCAAATGTCGGCAAGGTTGGGAAAAAAATCATAAGAGAATGATGGGAAGAAATGAATCCAGGAAACAAAGAAGCAAAGAGAAAGAAAGACGAGAAAAACAAATTATTAAAGCTTGACTCTAAATCACAGAGCGAGCCTAAGGGGTAGATGACCACAAATCAACCCACCGACTCCTGGGTACTGACGTATGATGGCATGATGTGAGGGCAGTGCGTGTGTGTGTGTGTGTCTGTTGTGGCGAGGAATTTACAATGTAATGGGAACAGAGAGCCAAAAGTAATCACTGTAACACTGAAAAATGTCAGGCCTACACATACAGACACAAATCTGAGGACATAAATCAAAATATATATATTTAAAGGTTTCTTTTGAAGACAGATGTATCAACTTCATCCAATTTGTCTCAGACATCTGACCACAGGGATATCGGGAAGTTTCATATTGATAATCATATTACCTCTAGACAGGTAAGTAATTTGTATCCTATTAAATAATACATGTGCAGCTGATGTGTGTGACTTCAATGGTTAAAAAAAAAAAAAATGTGTTTCTGCAACAGATGAAAAATCCCCCCCAAAAATATTGGGCTTAAGGGGTGATGAATCTGTATCATGATTGTGAAAATATAAGCATCTGGTTAATATTTAGAGAGGAAAACAAACAAACAAATAAATAAATAACAAAAATCTTACCATGGCAAACTCATCAACGTGCAGCCTTGTCTTTTCGATCTCACCACTAGTCGCGAAAGGCAAAATGGCAGACTCCGCCCCCTTGGTGAACAGCACTTTGCCTCCTTGAAAAGCAACACAGCAAGAACATATACGCTAAATATGCATTAAAATGTCAATTTTCAATAAAAATATAAAATAAAATACAAAAAAACTTACTATATTATACTTGTAAACATAAGCGTTCCATTTTTCGCTTATTTTAGAATATTATCAACTCCTCAATGTTTCTGTTTTTATTGTTAATGGTTAATTTCATTTTTTTCACTTGCAACAAACGTACAGCTCAGCTGAAGAACGTGGTATTACCTGAGGGAGTTTGCAGTATGACACTCATCCTCCTGCGGTTAGGATCAAACTCGAGTACATGGAGCAGTTTATACCTGAGTGTCCAAACAAAGACCCGTCAGACATTGATTAGTTACTCGTTTTGAACAGGGGCGATTTATTTTTTGGCTGCAGGTTTTTTATTATTTTACTTTAAAAACTATGAGAGCATGGAATATCTCCTGAGTGAGATTAAGAAAAACAACAATCCACTGTAATCTTATTTGTGATTTTAAAAATGCACAAGGTGACATACTTTTCTAACTTGCCAAAAGTTTTGATTTCCATGGTATCTCCGTTGCTGCAAGAGAAGGCCACTCCAATCCTGAGAGAGAAAAAATATAAAATAAAACAAACCCCAGCACTTATATTAACATCTTACAACAACTACCTATAACTGCAAGCTGTAGCATTTTTCTCAGGACACCGAATCAATACATAATTCATTCAGTTATCCATCCATTCTCTCTGTACTTTGAATAAATGGAATTTAAGTCTAAATGACTGCTTTCTGTCTTTATTTGAAATTTACACAGCATTAGAAACTTTTTAAAAGCTGTTTTGCAGCAGAAAAAACAAAACACTCTAAGCACTGAACTCTACTGTCTGGACTTCCAGTTTCATAGGGTGATCCTGCAAAACAGGATCCTGAATCAATGGGTTGATTTACTTTAAGGTACAAATTATAATTTACAATGGATGACGACACAGACAGCACAGACAGGCAGTCATTCCGGTTATGCTTCCTTTAAGCCCACTTGGAAGTCTGCCAGACTTTGCAATTGGATCAAATTGATGCACTGCAGTTCTCTTTGGACGAACTCGCATAGCTCTCATAAAAATGGGCAGAAACACACACATCCAAACAGAGCCTTATGCTAAACGTCCAACGATGAACTTAACGTCAGTCTGACCCAAGTAGACCTTAAAACACTCGTGGACAAGCAAACCATAGCTTGGTCCTAAACAGCTACATGCAGAAATGATCAATTTATCAAGGTTTTCTTGTAGATCTAGAGGTGGTGTTTTGATTCCAGTTTCTTTAGCTGCCTAATGTTTAAGCAGCAAAGCAGAATGTGCTCACAATACTGCGTTTGCCCTTTCAGGACATATTCCCACAGTGGTCAGCTTGGGTTTTTGAATCGCTTCCTGGATATTGAATTGCTGCCCATATAGTATTATTGCAACACTGAAAGGAACAAGTGGTCAGCAGCCCAACCTCAGTGTCCCCCCCCCACCAAATTTCCCTTTGCAGCTAACACAATCAGTACAGTATGAATCATGTCAAAGCAAGGATTCTTATACACTTTCATTTATATAGCATATTTCCAGTTCTCAGCACTTTAGACTGCACCTATTCTACATCACATCCACAGCAAATTTAGGATATCACCAATTAACCTAACATGCATGTCACTGGTATCTGGAGGAAAGTGACACTGCCACAGGGAAAACGTGTTTACTCCACACGAAAGGACCCCAGCTGGGGTTTGAACAAACCTTGCTGTGAGTTGCCAGTGCCAATCACTGACCCATCTAGAAAGGCACAGACAAAACCAAACTCATCTTTAAAGTTTAAAGAAGACTAAGATTTGAGGAATCCTTAAATTAATAAAGACCTTTAAGACGTTTTGTTGTGGCATTACTGGGATGCAGACTACAATTTACACATTTCCTGTGTCGCAACCTCTGCAGTCCGGTGCAACCACCAGCTCTTAATGTCTAACATCACAACGCACAGCAACAACTTCGTCAGTCTGTTTTTTGTGCATAAATTTTAACCTGTGAACCTAAAACTTGCAGAAGAGGAAGCTCAAGTGTCACCTTACCTTTTTGTTGCCTCTACTAAAGCTTTCTCATCCGGTGAAGAGGCGTAGTACTCCATGGGACTGGAAGAGACCCCGTTGGCATGGGAGAATGGGTCTCCTCCCACAGCCAGGCAGTCTGACTGGTCGTAGCTGATCTGAACTGTGTGACAAAGTGACACTGCCTTGAGAAATAACAATTCGTCACCCATCTGGAAGGAAAGATGAGACATAAATTTTTATTTTCTCTCTCTCTCTTTTCTTGATGGATACAAACACAGCATGTTATTTAAAAAAAAAAAAAAACAGAAAAAGAAAAGAACCAAGCCTGCAATATATATATGCAATACCAGGGGAGGCATAGAACCATCTGGCGAGTCGTCTGTCATTCCCTCTGGTAAAAGTTTGCCATTAACTTCCCGGTACTTGGTTCCATTAATCGAACACTCGCGGAACTGCATTTCATTTTCTGTTAGTGTGCCCGTCTTATCAGTAAACACATATTCCACCTGAAAAACAGAAACACACAGATGCTCACAGAAGTACACTAACCATTAAAGTCGGCATAGTTGTATGCTGTATACTGAATATGTACATAAACGTAATTCACCGATTCAAACCGGTTCATATTTCTAAATTACTAAAAATTCATGATATTTCATATAAATGTAAAATATTTTACAGTATATGCTATTTTTATATACAACACTAAAACTCCGATGATACAGCAGGACATCCATGCATATCCATGTTCAGGGTGTGCTTTGTAATATGCATACATAGGCATCTTCATTCCTCTTTCATACCTGTCCCAACTCTTCATTGAGGTCAGAGGTATTGACTTGAGCTTTCTGGTCACTTTCCTCATGGTAAAGGTCCAAATCCCAGCCAATGAAAAAAGAGCCAAGGAACTTTTGCATCTCCACAGTAACATAGAGCGAGATAGGGATGATGAAGTTATAGAGCACCAGAAAAGCCAAAAAGTCTGAGATGAACTTTAAGATCTGAAAGAACATGACAGATTCTTTTTTATTTAAAGAGAGGACAAGAGAGCAGTACAATGAAAAGTATAAAGTAAATTTATATACATGCAAGTCGTTTGCACTGCTGCAAGAAAGAGAAATTATATAAACTGTATGAGAGAAGCATTACAAAAAAATGCAGGAGAATATTAAGACTGTCTTTCAATAAATTCGCTTACATATATCTCAGCCATATACAGAATAATGAAACCAAAGTAGGCGAGGTAATTCACTGACATTAAGGGACTGATTATTTAACTGACAGGAAAGGATAAGGAGCACAGACTGAACATATGAGCAGCTATTAAAAGCCATGTTTGCACTGTATAAGCCTTTATGTGAGCCTGACTAACATGCTAATTAAAATAAAGAAATTATAATTAATGACTTAGATATACGTTTGTCTGCATTATAGACACAAGAAGGACTCTCAGAAATGTGTGATTTAATATTACAAATATAAGTTTAGCTATCCTTGGACCGGGATATTAGAAAGAGTTCAGACTTTACAAGAGCTTTATTATTTCCTAGGTTTTTTTCCTGGGTGTCCAGGAAGCAGGACGGCTTGTGCACAACTATGATTTTTTTTTTTTTTTTTTTAATCTCTTGCTGTCTCAATACATAAGGGCTATTGTTCCCCGTGACTGATTACTGCTGGCAGGTTGGCTGATAGGCTGGCAGGCTGGCCCAGTGACAGGCATTTCCTTTCTAGTGTCTTGTCACAAAATCTAGAAACACTAACACAAGTAGTTTTGTAGACGTACTGTGCATGTCAATTCAAAGAATCTTTACCATTAATTAACTTACATCTACATTACATTATAGGCCCCTTTTTACAGGGATCAGAAAGTGAAGGACAGCGCAGGGTGCAAATGTAAACAGAGAGAAGAAGTGGAATGTCAACTAAAATCTCAACTCATCTAATCTCTGGAGCCGATAGCCTGCAGTCTTCACAAAAACAGATCAATAAGAATGCATTCCTCTGGTCGTGAAAACAAAGCAGACTAACCGGACTGCTGTTTCTCTCCGCTTCTGTCTTTTGGTTGTAGAAAGGTTCGTCCCATTTGATCTCAGCCTGCCAGGCGTACTTTAGGATGGTGCTGAGAATGGCCTCGGACAGCAAGATGATCAGGTAGATGATGAGGAAGGTATTCATGGACCTGACATCGTGAACATTGGGAAATATTAAGTTGGAGACTTCATTAAGCACATCTTAAAAAGCAATAATAAAATAGCTTACTTCTCTACGGCAGAGCGTTTCTGGGACTTGCATTTATAGTTGAGTGCCATCTTGGACTCCATGCCTGTATAAACAGCCACTCCTGCAACAGCACAAAAAGGTAAATCATACTTCCAAATGTAGCGAAAAATGTGAATTCTTAATCGGCCTCATTCTTACGTGAAGTTTGTGCTTTGCTGAACCATTTATTTTTGTTCCTTTTATTTTGACTCACCAAAGATTTCTTTAGTATTTTTCAACCTGGCCCCTCGCAGCAGCAAATTCTCTGGACCCAGCGGTCTGACAAATACAAACAAGAGAAAAATACATCTGTATCTGTATCCAATGACATTATGCATCTTACAATGAATGCACAGTCTCCATATTTAAGTAACAATTTTCATTTATTTTTTTATGTTCACTCTCTTTTAATGGTGCTGTATCCTTAGCTCTTGTGCTTATAGCTGGTACTATAATAGACAGAAAACTCATCTCACCTAACTATCTCCTCCCCATGCTGAGTCACCGTCATACGACCAACAAATCTGGGAAAAAGAAGAAAGAAAGAAAAAACAGAGTTAAGTGGATTGATAAACCAAACAGGATACTCTGTTCGCATGCACAAAGTAAAAGGAAAAATTCAGGAAAGGACAGAAAACCTGAGACTTACATGCACTGTGATGACCAAATTACTTTAAAGCCTATGTTTATATTTTTATTCATCCACCATTCTCTGACATATTTAAGTAATTGGATTAATGCCTCTGCAGCTTAAGGAAGCTTTGTGACTCATAGAGCACTTAGAAGAAATGACAAATAGAAATGCCAGAGAAAGCTGACATTCAGAGATTAAATTTTGGTCAGACTATATCGACCCAATGTGTGACAGATGCAATTTTAATAATATATAATAACAATAAAAATAATAAAGAAACAAATGCATTTTCCCAAAAAGACAACAAAAAAGCTCTCTTTTTTATTGTTATGCATTTTGTGATAATGAGCAGCAAATGTAATGGACCTCTAATACTGCATCTATATATTCTACATTCAAGATGGCACAAAAAAAAAGACAAGTTACAATAAAGATCTAAAAAACACCCTAATGGACAGTCAACATAAATCAGTGCTTTGTGAACATAAATTAGGCCTATGGAGAGTTACATAATGAAGCCATTTGTCCAAGCATGACAAAACATTTTACATCTTATGACTGATAAATACTGATTAGTCTGAATGTCTATTGTAATCTTCATCCTACATTTAAAGTTCAGCTGTGGTCTTGTGACAATAATTTCCTGGCTAGATTTTGTTTTTGGTTTTTTTTCATCCACCAACCTCAAGTTGAACATTAACTCGCAGGCAATTCTTGAGCTACTTTATCAAATAGGATCCCACATTGAAAAGGTATTCAGACACAATGTGCATTCCTCTCTAATAGTTAAAAAAAAAAAAAAAAAAAAAAAGGGTAACAGTTCAGATTTTAGTTTCTCAAACAGACAGGAAAGGTTGCTATCATAGTGGAATTTTTAAGACTGTATACTCAATCAGGTTTCTCCACCCAAACACAACCCAAGCTGGTGCATCTGCCCTCATACCTCTGGATTTTTGCCAATTCTTCCTCAGATTTAAGTATCCACCTGCACTTGCAACCATTTATATTTTTTACTTTTGCACCTGCACATATGGAGAGATGCCTTGTTCATGTATTACGAGATTTTCTTCAGACGTTTGGTAAACATGTTTTTTTCTGAGCAGCTTTTTCAAATTGTTACATAACCCTCTGACTGCTTTAGTTACCCAGAAAAAGTTGCTGTTGCTTTTTTTTCTTATGTGGTTTAATGGGACTAAGTACCTTTTTTAAACATCTGTTGTCTGAATCCACACAATATACCCTTAGATTTATCTTGAAGGATCTGTACACTTAATTGACGATTACCTGTATAGGTCAGGTTCTGGTTGCTGACACTCCACCACAGCCTGCAATGCCTCCAGCTGGGAGACTGACTGGCAGACTGATGTCTCCGCCACTGAGTAATGGGTCTAGAAAAAAGACAGACACACACACACACACACACACACACACACACACACACACACACACACACACACACACACACACACACACACACAACAGGTTAATTAGTGATGGCTGGGAAGCATTGCTTCAAGTGGGACAAATGTGGTTTTCTGAATGAGCAATGGGAAAATTATAACAGAAAAAACAGTGAAAACTCACGGATAAAATGAGAGGAAAAGCAAAAATAAATAAATAAATAAATAAATAAATAAAAAAAAATTACTCACTGCAGTGACTCAGATCACAGACGATTTATAAAATTGGTTTCACATTTTCCTGACTAGGTTATTAGCCATGCATTCATGTCAGCACGTTTGCAACAACTGAAATTCAATATTGTTTTTTATGTAAATAATACTTTAAATGACCCAAACAGAAATATACAGTGAAATATATAAGTGTCACTTCAACAAAGCAAAAATCTAGTATTTGCTTGAGCTGCGATAAAGAAAAGAAGGTGAAAATAGCTTCTGAAAACTCACAGTGACAAAGCTAAAGAGATTTAAACACCTCCAAGTAGGGCTGGGCCATATTATACCGTTCACGGTAATACCGGTATAATGTTAGGCAACGATAGGAAAATGAAATATCGCGATAGAATGGGAGTAAAACGCGCATGCGCAGTGCCTTTGTTTTCATACGCACATGGCCGATTGTTGAGTGAAACAAATGAACCAGAATTGGTTTGTAAAAATGGTGCAACTTCCGTGATGTGGAACTGGTTTGGCGTTTGTCCGTCAGATACACGACAAAGCACATTTTTTTGCAGAACATGCAAGCGGCCGTCGTTATTGTCGTATTTGTCGGACTAAGATGCTCTTAAATCTGGGAGTAATCTGGGTCCTAAACTCCGTACCTTCAGGTCAAACGAACACTGCAGCATCACTGAGAGTTTAAAAACTGTCTAAATTCTTTCATCTTTAATAAAACGATCAGCATTGCTGCTTAACCAGGTGAAACTATGAAGTTTAACTTCCAGGCATCCATGAAAACAAAATTTATTACATTTAACGGAGTTAGAAGTTAGCAGGAAGCTAGCGGAAGTTAGCTCGCTAGTTTCGCTAGTTACCCAAGCATGATATAGCATGTTCTGACTGAGAGATTTCTGAATAAATTCAAACGTACAGCTCTGCTATCACTTCCAACATAAATGAAGACGGGAAACTAAACAGCAGTGACGTTTGTAGGGTTACTGAAGTTGGGCTAGCTGCTATATAATGATGTGCTACGTGATCGCTAGCGACACAGCTATGTTAGCATGACATAAACAGTGAAGCTGGAGGACGAACACTAACACTTTTCCACTTATAAAAGTTAACGTGCCTGATAGTTAGAGACAAATGCAATCGCATGGCAGGATGCTGTAAACGGACCAAACTTCAGTCAGGAGAACAACTGAGATAATCCATAACAACTGAGATAATCCATCCACAATACGAGGTTAGTCATTAATATACTGCAACAACATGGGAATAGAGCAGCTGCCAGAGAATTCAACATTAATGAATCAATGGTACAGAAGTGGAGGAAGCAAGAAGAATGAGTTTAATAAAGTTTGATTTATCTGACTGCCTTGTTTCGCTTAATGTGCCTTATAATCCCGTGCACCTTATGGTCCGAAAAATACGTACTGCACACTGCAGTTTAATGTTGCAAAGCACCTCTTTTTAACTTCAGTGGATATTATACATGGTTATGCTCAGGATATGTCAGCCCATTTCTACTGGAAATGCCTTTTGGTTAAACTTTCAGCAAGGAATTTGTATTCGCACTGTTAAATTTTTATATAGCTTTAATGTACATAAAAACCAGCTTCTTGTTTAAGTGAAAATAAAAGGAAGGTTGTCTTTTTGCACTAGTAATGTTGTGGAGTTGTATTTTGTCTTGCATCAATTATATCGTCAGTTATATCGTTATCGCAAATTTTCAAATATATATCGTGATAAATATTTTTGGCCATATCGCCCTGCTCTACCTCCAAGTATGTTTAACAGCACCACTCATATTATTGTCAGACCTTGAGATTGGTCTCTCCGTCAAGACTGGCTGTGGTGATGTGACAGGTGCCATCTGGACGATCTGATGACAGTAACACCAGGTCTGCTGGGAACGTTTCATCTTTAGCCACACGGACGATGTCTCCCACCTAGATGGATAGACAGAAGCAGGCACAGGGTAAAGTCTGTTCAGTTTTTCACTATATTTCAGTTGGATTGTCAAATAATTGTATTCACACATTTACGGTGATGTTTAATTGAGTTAAAATACGTTTAGCATCACTTAGGCAATATTATCACACGTTTTCAGACAGATAGTTTTTCTCCTAAGTACACACACACACAAAGAAATATTTTAGAAATCTAAAAATGTTTAAAACTAAATAGCTAAATGACTTTGTTAAGAAATATATATTGTAGGCAAGTTAAAAATGATTGGGGTGCAACTATTATCAAAATCTGTGCTCTTTAGCGTACATGAAAACACCCACAGTTGGACCCTTTGGAGGACGTTGGCTCACTCTGCTTCTAAACAAGCTCCAGAGCCGTTTTTGTATTGTGACAATGTGTTCTGATGTCAATGTGACCCAGGTACTAGGCGCACGCTGCAAGATCTACACGCCGTCCTGTAGTCAGGTGTGCTTTGAGGATGTGGTAGAGTACCACATAAAGACGTAAAGAATACAGTTTTGCCTGAACATTTGCCTAGGTAAATGGAAATGTTAGAGGTACATTCTCCACGTTATTTACTACTCCAGAGCCTGGCCAAGAAGTGTACTGAGCGTTCTCACTGGTTAGTGAAGTGTTGTGAAGCATTTTAGTTCGCTGGGAGTGTTTCAAATGTTTTGTGTGGGAACAGAAATCAAACAAAAACTCTGTATTGTTCACACTCTAGACAATATGTTTAATTGTTATATTACAGTTTGTATGTCTGTGAAGGTTCTCAGTCATCCAGGTCATCGTTGTCAAAGGAGCTTGCAAAGAAAAGCGTCTGGACTTCTTTAAGTTGCTTGAAGATGTTTCACCTCTCATCCGAGAAGCTTCTTCAGTTCTAAGGTCAAATGGTGGAGAGTCCCAGATATAAACCTAGTGGGAGTGACCCCCCACAGAGGGACAAAAGGACCTCTGAAACTGGGCGTGGGTCCCAATCACCCACGCCCAGTTTCACACCTTGGCTCAGGCGAGTAGAGGATCATCAGGGGGTCCTTTTGTCCCTCTGTAGGGGGTCACTCCCACTAGGTTTATATCTGGGACTCTCCACCATTTGACCTTAGAACTGAAGAAGCTTCTCGGATGAGAGGTGAAACGTCTTCAAGAAACTTAAAGAAGTCCAGACACTTTTCTTTGCAAGCTCCTTTGATTACAGTTTGTAATTTTTAGCTTTTTGTCTTTTCAGAGTAATACAACACTACATATGTTACTTATTTAATAGAAGCTATGCAGTTAGATGTTGTTTGTGAGTAGCAGGTTAGAAGTAGATGTAGTTCTCCATAGACTGAGGACAATTAACTCTGAAAGGTCACCAAACACAAAGCAACTAGTCATCCTTTGTATTAGATTAAACAATTTCACTCCTGTTGGCACTTAGTTTCCTGTGAGGAAAAAACCCCTCAAGTGATTCATTTATTCTTTTACTAAAGTACACATTTAGTGATGTCTTTAGTGATGACCCCAGACATGCAACCCACAGTGTTTCCATAGTGTCAGATAAGATCAGGAAAAACCTATAATCATCACACAACCACCATTACCAGACAAGCCGAGGTATAAAATGACACAGTGTTTGAAGGGCAAATGCTGCAGCTAGTTATACAAATACAATTATACATAGAACAGAATCATATCACCGTTTCAGGGTTTATTTGAACAGGTCTCTGAGTGTTTGCATACTGTACCATGGGAAATTAGGTGTTAGAGTGAATTTATAAGCTTTAGATGGGAACAAATTTAAAGAAATGACACTTTAACATCCAAGCTAAAGTTAGTTACGAGTCGTTAGGAGTTGCAAAAAGCTTTTTTTGATACCATAATTTTCTTGGACCAAAGAAATTCTTTCTAAACTGGAATAACTGGCGTGATTAAGGTCCTTTACAACTTTGATGATCTTACCCTGATATTCTTGGATCTCGTCTGCACCAGACTTCCACTGCGAACCACAAACACTGGAGCCCCATTCACCTCATTGTCAGCCTTGTGTCTCAGCCAATCCTCATAGCCCTGTGAAACACAACCAGTTACAAACTGCAGATGGCAGGTGGTTAAAATAATCTTATTTACCCACTATGGTTGTGTGTGTGGCATGTGTGGCACTACTAGAAACTGATCAACAGAAGTGGCCAAATTTAGCAAGTTATTCTAAACAAACGTGTTTAATGTCAGAAACAGGAATGCTTCAAATGTTCTCAATCAATACTTTATAATTTCAAATGTGCTCTGTACAACAACAAAAGCTTTGAGCTTTGCCTACAAATAGACAATAATCATTGATGACGCATGCATGTTTGTTCCACATTTTCATGAGGAAGAGGAAGCCGCTATGTGGTTATGTTCTCACCTGTTTTATGGCAGTTACTGTGATCACAAAGAACAGAGGCAGGCCGCTGGTTACTGGGGAAGTTGGCGTATCTATCATTAACTTCAAAGAAAAATACAAAACAGAGTTTAGAGATGATGCCAAACTAAAAAAGGGACTGTAAAAGTGGTAGTGGTTTTTGCAACAACGAGCAACTTGAAAAATACGACAGAAGTAGTGGCCAATGTGCATAAACAGGAAACCCGTATAACTTCCCTTAAAGGTCAACGATCAGATAAGAACAAGTCTCACATACACTTTTGAATTACTGTCTTTGTAAGCAGGGTCACTGGGATATTATATTTCCTCACCCCATATCCTGGTCTTAATAATCACAACGAAATGCTGAGCAAAGTGTGTGAAACTGAAGACCAAGCTAAAATGATTTAGTGCCATTGAGCAGTGCTTTTATTAGTGGATATTAGTTTTGGATTGGGGGGTGTTTCATAAGCAGGTTTCTGGCAACTCTTTCACACTGTTGCACTAGGGCTGCTCGATTATGGCAAAAATGATAATCACGATTATTTTCACTGAAATTGAGATCTCAATTATTTGATGATATTTATTTAACAATAACAATGTATTGAATAATGGCTTTAAAGATTGTCAAAAAATAATATAAAATAGTGTGCAAATACTGATAACAGTGCAAATGTTTGCAATATAAGAAATAAATGAAAAATGTAAACATCTATGTTTAGTGAACTTTGCAGTGTCGCTCTGTGGTGCAGCTACGACACTGTAGCAAAGTTTACACACTATGTCTACTTGATCCACGTCTGACTCTGCGAGCCCATAATGTTTCCAACCACTGAAGTTTTTTTTACCTCTCTTTTCAACCAACGGCAGTCACTCTCCTCTCCAAATAACTTCTGCTTAGCTTTCCGAGCTTCCCTCGGGTCCTCTTAATTGTTGTGACGCGTGTTCGACATGCAGAGAGGTACGCTCGATTTGCCACATGGAGCAGCGCGAGAGTAAAGCACGAGGGAGGTGCTAATAATCGGCTCAGTCATTTTTAATGATCGTTGAAAGCCCAGATCGTAATTTAGATTAAAATTCGATTAATTGAGCAGCCCTATGTTGCACTAATCTACAGGTGGAAGTAGTCATCCAATAAATAAATAAAAAAGTAAATAATTACTCATGAATGTAAACAATGCATGTTCATAAAAAACAACTGCACTGCAAACTTTTCATGTGAGGAAAATGTGCAACATTTGTTAGGCTTCAAGCGTAACCACAAAGGCTTTAGGCAAGCAACACTGAATGTAAAGTGAAACTTTGCTTAAAAGGAAGACGCCTCAAGGAAAAGATCAAAGATATCTTAACACTTTAACAAACACTTTCTGTAAATGGCTACACTAACAGAAGAATTCACCAGTCATCTAGAAACCCATCTAAAGCAATCTTTAAATGGTCAAATTGGCCATCTTAGATGAAAAGAGGCCCCTCTCTCAGTGATTTGAGGCTAAGGTGACTTCAGCCTCACTGACATGTTGAGTGGGTGAAATAGAGTCAAGGCGATTGCTTTGGCTTCACTACACAGTGCAGAATAAATCAGAAGGCTAAAAATTTGAAAGCCAAATCCTACTTCAGCATAAAATGACTGATGCACAGTGAAGGCCTAATGCTTAGGGCTGGCTGCAAAGACACACATATTACTAAGTGAGTAAGTGTGTCGCTTTCATACAGAGGCAGACCAGTCTCTGCTCTGGTACCTAGAAGTCGATGAGTCACTCAATGCTCGGAAGCACAAGAACGAGCACAGGCATTTGTATTAAGAGGAGGAAATACGTCAAGGAGTGTTCACATGCATTTGTGTATCGTTACCTGTACAAGGAAGATAATGAGGAAGTAGAAGTTTGCTATCCTTCTGAATTGCTCAAACAGATTCTTGGGGACAAAATTCCAAACTGTATACTGAAATAAAAAAAAAAAAGAAAACATCTTTCAGGGTTTACTGGGACAGAATAATTGCTACTAAAGGTTCTTTTTTACTAAGTAAAACAGAGGAATTGAATTGCAAATACATAGATGGTGTATTGGAGGTATTCAAACTACTGTACTAGCAACTGTTTATTAGAGCAGAAAAAAAAAACACTTTTACTGTGTCGTATTTATACTGGCCATATTTAAGATCTTACATGAATACAATAATATAGTTAAATGATATTCTGATTACCCCTGTAAAATATCTTGTCTATGGCTAGAGTGTTCACTGACATTTCCAAATTGGAGCTTGAGATAAAGGAGTACAGCAGCTGTGCTGAGCTAAAGTGTTCTTCAGATAAACTGATTACTGGTTGCTCATTTGCACATTTATTTACTCAATAAATGTGCTGTTTAAGTCTTTCTCTTACTTTATTAAGATAAAATGCTACAGACAGTTAGGTCCATAAGTTTCTGAAGAATGAAAGTTTTGGTAGCTTTACCTCTGTGCACCACCACAATGGATTTTAAAATCCAACAATCAAGACTTGAATCAAGTCCCAAATTTCCATAGGCTCAGAAGTAAAGAAGCATCATTTTAAATTACAGGAATTTTTAATACTTGAATGAAAATCCTTTGCTGTCAATGACTTCTGGATCCTATGGACATCATCAATGCTGTGTTAAGATACTCTGAGCAGAGAGTATAGCCCTGTACACTTCACAATTCATCTTGCTGCTTCTATCAGCAGTCACATCATCAGTAAACACTAGCAGCCCAGTTCCACTATCACCCATACATGCCTGTGCTAGTGCCTGGGTTATTGTACTAGATTGTAGATGTGGCCCCTCCTGAAGTTCTTCTCATCTCCTGAAAGGGCTGGACTGGGACGAGCTGTCACGACGCATTGTTATTATAAATAAAACGTGATCGTGAGCAAAAACGGTGTGTGTTTGTTTGTGTGTGTCGCATACCTCACAAGCTCATTTTAGGAGTTCCATTGACAAGCTATAATATACAAGTTGAATATTTGGAGTCAACAGCCAATATAGGTCACCCCCATTTAACATAAAATAATGAAGCCTCGCCTGAAACTGGTTGTCAGTTGCTTGTCCAATAACTTTTGAGCAGCTGAAAATGGGGACCATATATTAAAATGTGATTACTAAGCAGTTAATGCAATGTTTTTGTTAAACCCTTTGAATCAAAGCTCTGCATTTCGAGCTAATCTTAATTGAAAGAAATTCTATTGCTGTGTAAAGAGGAAAAATATAAAACACATATGGACCTAACTGTATGAGTACACACGAATGGCAGAATTTACCTTATCCAAAATCAGTTTCAAATCAATGCCTGACTAAAGCAGGTGCTTTAACCCTCCCGTCAATCATTTAATCTACCAGCTAATCAATGACAGTCATGATTGCTGGAGGCAGGCCCTAGCTCCTTTTCTTTGTTATCCTTTTGTCTTGCCAGTGTTCTAGCTGACCTACCTAGCCTCTCACCAACACACAAGTTTTCTGTCTGTGCTAATCCTGTTATCAACAAATCACACTTTAAGCTTATCTCTCTCCTACCACACCAGAGATACACACTAATGTATTTAGCACTGGTCAACACTGGTGTCCGAAACCAGACTGAGTTTAGAGTTTCTCTGAATGACAATTTTTCTGTAGCCATAGTTGCTGTGACTGCAAAATGTTAGCGTTCATATCAAGAGGGTTTTTTTTTTCCCCTTGCACTTTTGACACAAATTTTAAGATCATAATTGTAACATACCTTGGATGAGATGATTCTGTTGTCGGCAAAGCGTTGTGGTATGTAGTGGCCATTCTGGGGGAAACGGTTAGCTACGTACACTGTCCTGGTATCACTCTGATGAGGGGGGTCAAAGCCCTGAGGGAGAAAAGGGTGAGGCAGAAACACCAGACAAGTGTAAGGAAAGGTTAAAAAAAACAAAAACAAAACTGTATAGCTACCCAGATTTAAAACATCATCACTTCAACACCACACTAACTATAAAATTGCAGTTAATGATGTCATTGCAATATTATGATCTTATTTTAAACCAAGTTATTTAATACTGTTGGTGGTGTGATAAACCACTGCAAGTCTACACCGCACTAAAGTCCACCTGGGGCAACGTTTTGTTCTTCTATTCATTGTGGTTTCAGCTGCTGTATAGTTGGGAGTGTAAAGTGATTTCTCTGTGGGCTGTTATTTTGTTGAGTGCAGCACAGCTTAGTTTGGGGCTTGATAGATTTTACAGTAAGAGACAGAAAGAGAAGCAATACCAGACACGACGCTACTGTTACAGAATGTAAATACACATATCAAGAGTGAGAATATGGCAATGTGGCATTCCTTGTTTTATGATGACTGTATGTTTCCATTTAAAAGCAAATTTCTGAAAAGCCAGCCATATGCAACAAACTTGGTAAAAGTTTTAGTTTTAGTATAGAGTCAAATAGGGCTGTTCGATATAACGATATATATCGGATGACAATATAAAAACGTCCATCGTTTCATTTTACGCTATTGTTTATTTCGTGGTGTCGCAAAATAAACTGTTTACGGCAATATTTTTTCATCGTTCTGATGGTCACTGTAGTGGCTATATTAATTTAAGTTCTCTCTTTCTCTTATATTTAAGATAACCACACTACAGATGGACAAGTGCCTGTTTTTATGCACGACAGTAAAACCATCGCGTGTCCGCTTGTTTTTTTCCACGTAAACCTTTCACAATAAAGCTCAAGATCCTGTTGAGACTTTTCAAAATAAACTGAATCGCGTGAAAGAGTTTGCAGAATGTTTACGGATGAGAAGCAAAAAAAGAGCCATCAGGTGCTAAAAATATACCTTAGACTCAAACGTTAGAACAGGCTTTTCCCCGCAGCACGCTGTGTAATAAATACTTCCCAAAAAAAGAAAAAAAGAAAAAGAAAAAGGCGTCCGTTACAACTTATGTCTAAAAAATGTATCGTTTCATGCATCGGTTAAAACACTCAACTCCACGTTCATGACGCTCAGCTGGAAACACTTCGCGCAAGTCGAGCTGCCCGAGATTCACAGAATTTACAGAAAATGTTACATTCTTGTGATTTATATCGTTATCGGGACATGAGATTTTGGTCATATCGCACAGCCCTAGAGTCAAATCATTTTCACTTTTTCAGACAGTTAGACAACATAACACATTTATGAAAGCAAAACAACTTTACAAGCAATGCCATCAACTTGAATGCAGACAAGCCTTATTGCAAACAATGTGGTAAGGCATGAATAACTAGATCAGAAACAGCTGGTGTAAATCCCACTTACCATAAAGATATAGTCATCAGTGAGTGGGGGTTGAGGGACATGGGAAGGGATCTCAAGACTGGATTGTAGGTCACTGACCATTGGTATCGTAAGCCACAAACTCTGTTCAGTGAGTGGCATAGATGGTTAATTTTATTCCTCTTACAAACCATATATCTTCTCGGTTTTTGGACTGATAAGTCTTGAGATCTATTCTCAGGTGCCTTAACCCCCACTCACATCAGGTGACCTCAATAGGTCACATGATAGGGTGGGGCAAGGTGTCACAGTGGTTTGACCCGAAATCATGATGGTAATGGCCGATGCCTTTTTTCACATCTTGGCTTATGTGATGACACAACTAATAGTTGGTCAACAACCACTTCCTAAGTGACAACCTCAACTAGAGATAAATACCTTGGACTTAGAAATGAAGAAGCCTCTTAAATATGAGGAAAAACATCTTTTTTTTTTTAAAAAAACAACCTGCTTTTCAAGCTCTTTAGACTTCCATGTTGTTGTTAACTGAGAACTACACAAACACGTTCATATTGTGCACCTCAATTTTTCTGACCTGCTGTATTCTACCATGGCTGCTGCATCTGGGTTGAAGACACGAGGGTATGATCATGTTGGTTTTTACTGCCATAATAATATTTCAGTACAGAAGCTCAGAGATATCTCCCTCAGATATACAGAGGGAGATGTTGCAACAGTTCAAAAAGCTTGAAAGTCTTTGCTTCCACTTTTGACTTCTTGTCTTCCTACATTGGCACTTACGTGGCAGTATTGTATGAGTGGCGACACATATCGTTCAGGTGAGAACGATGAGGTATCGTGCTGTACCTCATCTGCTTCAGGGTTTGCTGTGTTGTGTTCAGGACAGTGCTGTGTTTGGACTCTCGGCTAGTCTGCTCATTGTTTGTGATATAAGTGGAGGATATGATTAGACAGTTTTTGATATATTTCAGACACATTGTTATAATACTGCAACAATTGTGCACCATACATTCATAATTCCCTCTGTTGCATAAACAAACTGCAGGACATCTGCATTTGAGGCCATGTTCTAATTGCAATCTGTCTCCAACATAAATCTGTCCAAAGCTAACTTCCATACTTAAATACTCTGGTTGAACTGTATATAATTACATAACAACCTTTCATGTTTTACTTGCATATTAAAATTTCACATTTAAAGCATTCCATTTCTTTTTAAAGCAGCACTTGTTGTTTAAAGTCACTTGCAAATATTTCATAAACATGCTACTTAAAACGTAGCTCTAACATATTTACATTCAGATTGAGCAATTCAAATCTCCAGCATATTCTGGCAGGTCTTTGATAGTCACTACACCCTCAACATGTAAGAAAAATAACACCAATGACAAACAAGGTGAACTTTTCAACAAGTGACATTTCTAAGATTTTCTGGCGCTGACTGGTCTGACAAACCCCACCCAACTGCTGTACACAGATGACTAAAGGAGGCGTTTCCTATTATTCACAAATGTAAGTGACGCAATATGCACACCCGACCACACAAAAAGGAATGTATCTGGGTTACGTCACTACACTCCCAGAAAGATCAACCTCTTTTCAGGGACACATGTAAACCATTAGCACTTTGTAATGTTCTCAGTCTCTTCATCTTTCTCCCATCTGACCGTCGTGAAAATGAATGCAGCACATGCAGTTCAATGACTGAATAACAGAACACCTGTTAGCCTTTAGCTCATATGACTTTGTCATACAGTAACTCAGCCAATGGGCAATGCAGGTGATGGCATCAAATCAGTTATCCACTTGTGGAAACAATATTTTCAGTATTCTTCATTTATTCTTTTTGTATTATTTGCTCACAGTAGGGCTGGGCGATATGGCCTAAAATCTATATCACGGTATAATTTGAAGCATGTGCGGTAATGATATACTGTATATCGCGATATATTCTCTTCTTCTGTATAACGTATTTTACACACTATAAAGGCACACTTAAAATCCTTTAATTTTTCTCAAAAATCGACAGTGCGCCTTATGTATGAATTCTGGTTGTGCTTATTGACCTCAAAACAGATTTTATGTAGTACACGGCACTCAAAAATGTTTTAGTACGACTTTGATAAGCTATGAAGCCGCACCGCCTGATAGATTGTCGGAGCATTACGGCTACCATAGTCAGGAGCCTTGTGGAGTAATCTGGGTCCAAAACCTCTGTCTGCTTCAGGTCCCAAAGTCAAACGAACATTGCGGCATCACTGAGAGTTAAAAACTGTCTAAATTCTTTCATCTTTATTAAAATGATCAGAATTGCTGCTTTACCAGGTGTAACAATTAAGTTTAACATTCAGGCATCCATGAAAACAGAATTTATTAAATTCAACGGAGTTAGAAGTTAGCAGGAAGTTAGCTCGCTAGCTTCCACCTAAACATGATATGCCATGTTCTGACTGAGATATCTGAAAAAATTAAAACGTACAGCTCTGCTATCACTTCCAACATAAATGAAGACAGAAAACTAAGCAGTGACGTTTGTAGGGTTACTAAAGATGGACTAGCTGGTATATAATGATGTCCTACGTAATCGCTAGCAAAACAGCTACGTTAGCATAACATTAGCACAGTGAAGCTGAAGGATGAACGCTTTTTTCCACTCGATAAAAATTAACGTGAGGGTTTCTCCTGGTTAGGGACAAATGCAATTGCATAGCAGGATGCTATACACGGACCAAACTTCAGTCAGGAGAACAACTGAGATCCAGCCACAATATGAGGTTAGTCATTGATATACTGCAACAGCACGGGAATAGAGCGGGTGCTAGAGAATTCGGCATTATTGAATCAATGGTACGGAAGTGGAGGAAGCGCAGTTTTTGGCTTTCCTCTTATTCCAAAAGTGCTTAGTCTCTTTGCTATTACTGTCGCCCAGCATAATTTGCAGATGATGTTGTTTGCAGCCGCTGCAATGCTTTCGACCAAAACAGGCGCAGCTTGATGATGACACCATCAACATGCGCTATTGTGGTAGCGTATAGTAAAAATCTCTACCGTTGGCCAAATTTATATTGTTTCTACCGTATACCATTTATACCACCAACCCCTAGCTCACAGCTTTAAAAAAATGGGCAGAGAAAAAAAGAGGGAAAATTTTCTCTCTCTCTTTTTCTGCATTTACATTTATAAAATTATATAAACATTGGTCAATTAACCACTGCAGCAACTTTAAGAAACTGTTGTTCAACAGTTATTTGATATACACAGCTCAGTAGGCATTGTTGAAAGTACACGAAGAAGCTGAATTCTGCATTGTAGTAACACCATGACCAATTAGGATTTTGAAGAAGTGGTTGCAGAATTAAGGAAAGGGCACACAGGCACTGAGCCCCAAGATGTTTTACGTGTGTGTGTTTACACATGTAAAACATGTTGGGGCTCAGTAACATAAATATCCTGAGCCCCTGGCATCCTCCGATCACAAGACAGGGAGTGCATTTCCCATTGGCTTAACGAAATCCACAGTAGATTATTTAAGTAGTCTGTAGTTTGAAGGGAAGACACCAACTTGTCTGCAAACACTCATTTACTGACGGCTGAGCAGCAGTTTAAAAAACAAAACAAAGGTCTATTTGACCGGATCATTCATGAATGAATGAATATATATATATATATATATATATATATATATATATATATATATCAGCTAAAAGGTGGATTTGTCTTAGTGAGATATTTGTCCTTTACTTCAAGTTAATGGGCAACTGGAGATTGGAAAGTATGTAGAATTAAGCATTTTGTTTTCTTGTTTGTCCCAGTAGCACTGCATTAATAAATGTCTTGGATTGGAATGAAAAAGTAGACAAATGTTTAATGATTAAATTAAACCAGTAAACCATTAACTTAATGGCTTACTGCACAAGTGTTATTTGTAGTAGTATAAAAATGCAATATGTATATTGCAACCTTTCTAGTCTTATTAGTAATGGCAAGCAACAGCTCACTGTGAATTCTTAACCAGGGATATTTTAATGTTCTCTTTTTAAAGAAAATGAAACTGCAGATGGTGAGGGGCCAAGAAGTAACTTTTGTAAGCCAAAAAATTCCCCACAGGCAGAAAAGCAACAGATGAGTCACTAAAATTAGTCAATCCTTACAGAGAGCTTAAAGCAGTTACAAATTTTAACAGTGCAAACATCATGCTTAACACACCTTTACGCAACTGCTGTGAGCAATCCAGACAACAGTTACTGGAGATTTATTCTGTTCCTATTTGTCACCCAGTTTTTCAGGCAACTGTGGAAATTGCCTGAGCACGACACGGAACTAACATTTAAGTTACCCAATCATTAATATCTTGGTGAACAATAACTACAGTTAAAATGACTGATGGCCAAATACACAAAAACCTGCGTAGCTCTAACAAACATGTTCTCATGTTAAAGAGAACATTGAGAGAAGCACCTCAGTCGATGCTTCTGCAAGTCCAGCATTACGGCTTTAACAGGATCCGTTTTCTCTATAGTTCAGCGTTAAGCTAATGACACTTCAAACAAACTGCACGTAATTGTCGACTTCCCCCATTCAGTTGCAACCTAACAACAGACCGACACCATCTTTTAGCCATCTTGACACATACCAAAGTTAAATAGATACAACTCACCGCCCTACAATTTTAGTCGCGCTGCAGTCTGCAACCACTAGTGTGACTATGGCTATGGAAATATTTTGGATTATTTACCTGATCAACAGTCCAAGGACTAAAAGATATTCTGTATTTTTGTATATGATACAGAAAAAGTTAAAATTTTGACATTTGGCACAAAGCACAAACTTGGCATTTGTGCTTAAAAATGACTAATTTTATGCTAATTCAATTCACAAGGTAGCTGCCAAAGCATTTTGTGGATCCGATGCAGCTCTGCTATATAAGATTACAGATTTCTGCAGTGCAGCAGGAAGTTTATCTAATGAAGGCTCTGCAGACATTTGTTTGGATAGACATAACATGAAGAGGTTGACTTATTTTAAAATAAAATATTCCTAAACAGTTGAACATGGTTTGTTGTTTTGAGGACCAGCGGTAATAAGCCGAACACATAAGGTGAAGTCTAGAGTGAAAAGTGCAGTAATTTATGACATTCTATTTCTATAGCACAAATGTCTGAAAACTGCTTGCCAATCTGAGAGTGGATGGATACAAGTAACAGATGAGTAACAGATACTTTTACTCCTGCTGGGTTTACTCAATTTTTAACACCACTACCAGGTGTACCTCACAATTTTGAGTTAAACACCTTCACGTAACCATATATGCATTAAATATATTTTGAACATTGTATGAAAAATGAACATTATACCACTGAAAATGAAGATAAAAGTAGGCTTATAACTAAAAACTATAAAGCTGAAATCAGCTTGTTTTAATCCATTGACTCTATACCCCCATCAATTTGAAGGCTGACAGGTAATTAGTCCCCACATAAAGCCTACAAGTCCCACAATGCCTTGGGGGAACATCCCTGAATAATGGCAACGCAACACAACCAAGGGGTCATATTACAGATTAAGTGGCACTTAATCAAACGCGATGAGCTACCGGTAAATGGAAATGTTAACAAAAAAGTGAGGTGGTTGTAAAAAGAAAAAAGAAAGGGGGGGGGGGGGGGCAATAAACAGTATGTACTCATGTACAGTGGGTACTAGTTTTAAACATAAGACTGATGACAACAGCAATACAATAAAATAAACTGCATATAAGCTAAACTGATGGACTACATCACCAAATATAAAATATTATAAAAAAATATTGTTGTACAACCCACAGCAACAGAGTAGTCAGAGCAGGGCTAGAGAGTAAGGAATGATATTTTATCATGGGTGACATAAGGATGTTTTATTGCTGCGTGTCAGTGGATTATTACAAGGGCTGCTGCAGCAATATCCAGGAAAGAGCCTGAATGAGACTCAAAAAAATGTAGGAAACTCCCATTTGCTCAATGGACTACAGATGAGTACTATAGACAGATGTTTTTTTTTTCCTTTTGCTCATTTGCGCTCTTGATAGTTGCTCTATTTTTCATGATTATATCATGATTAACGTGACTTGGTAAAGCAAGGGTAATTCATTAAATACTTTTCTCATAGTGCACTTAAACTATATACAAAACCTCAGGAAGACTTATACCAGTCTTTTTAATATCTGTCAGCAATAACATACACACTTTAAGTCTCCATAAAGACATCTAGAAAACCCAGTTCCCAGGCTTGCAAACTAGTATGTCAAAGACTTTGCTTTTTTGCTACCATTCTTCATAATTTAATTTCTGGTTTGTTTTATAGTGTAACTGAACCAAGACTGACAATGAAAACCTGTCACATCTCTCTCTCCCCCTCTCCCTTTTCATTCCACCAGAAAGAGCTGATAAATAGTATGAGTGAACAAACATCCCCATTCTACCGTCCAGCTGATATTTGGGTCAGACTAATGCCCCTCAACAAACTTTTTCATTAGGCCAGCTGTATAAGGTGCATTTTAATGACACTTTTAATTAAGCAGCCAGGTCAATTAGGCGGGATGGGTCAAATGAGCTGAGCTATCTTAAATTAGGAGGAGGCTATGTACCATTTCTAAATAGACCCCTAACTCTCTGTGGTGCTCTTAATCTCCAAAAGCAAAAAGGATTTTTTTTTAAACAGGCAAACTTGAAGCTGAGCATGACTCATAAAATTTAATAAGTGTCACTTTAACGTAACCTTAACTACAGAGAGTGCACAGTGAGCGGGGAGAGGTCAAAAACACCCCCAACACTGATTAAACTCAGTAGACATGGTGACATCAACCGTTTGTGTGTGGCTAATCTCATAATATGCAATCACTCATTCACATGGCTCTTCACCACTGGTCACGCCACTCTCATTTGCCGATCACTGAATGTGCCTCTTATCCCAACTCTGCTTAAACACAGTGAAATAACCACACAGACCTTCATGATTACAGCCACAAGCACCGTGACACTGTAGCTTTCTTCAGCCATAATTCAGAACTCGTTCTTTCTACTGTACCAAAACGGGCCACTATTGTGGTTTAACTGATGCCTTCGCCCGTCAATGCGACCGTCATGTTTGCAGACAAACAACAGGTGATTACAGCAGAAACAGGATGCGGTGTGACGAATCAAATCAGTTCAATTTCAAATAATACATACAGATATAGATCATGTAAGGAAAGCAGGGAACAAAGAAGTGGGCCGAAATAAAGTTAAAATAACACAAGCTAACGTCAATTATTACCCTCGAGTGTTGAGGCTTACGTCTTAACTAGCTCAGTTAAAGATAGTTTATTAGTCCCCTGAACAAAATTTAAATAGAACATTTGAAACTGAGCTCAGTCTAAGCGAAAGTTGTGCGTTAACACTAGATAAAAGCAAGCCAGAGACGCTTTATAACTTTGCCAAGTTTGACGTTGTTAGCCAGCTAGCTAGTGTTAAGGTAGTTAACTCTCAGGTGCATTTAGTAACGGAAATCACCCGACAGTTGTTAAAATGCTATCAAAGTTCGAACCAAACTTATACCTCAAGCTCAAATTTGAACTCAACCAATGTCCCTTGTTGAGGTCTAAACTCTTTATTACTGACAGCTAGCAGATAAGGTAATTGTTAGCTAACGTAACCTACACCTGACTGTCACTAAGGGGAAATGGAATGTTTTGAACACATCAGCAACAGCCAATTGGCTATGTTAGCTTGCTCTCTAAATAAAGTTTATTCTGCTTTCCGCGGGCTAAGCCTTACAATACGTAAGGAGACTGGCTGCTGTGGCGAACTAATAAGAGGAAAGCGGTATGTATGAAGAAGATGGAACGTGCGGTTTCATTTACCAGCTGCTGTCGTATCCACCGAATCATCCTTGCAGAATACGTTCCAAGTAGCCAGCACAGTCGCTAGCCCAGCGCTAGCAACTAGCTACTCCAACAAAACCGTCCCGAAACATAAATATTTCCCCCGAGAGGCAATCCTTCTCGGTGCATTACACGACACATTCACACGGCGCCACTGTGCTATAAGATGCATTCAATCTTTCCCATTCACGGTAATGTCCGACAAAAACAATTTCTGGTTTTAAAAGAAGTGACAGACGGCTGGCCACAGAGTCCCACCGAGCAGCGCTGCTACATCTCTCCTCTGCCACGATCACTTTTCCTCTGCCAGCAGCCTCAGCCTGTGCAGATACAGCTCTGGCTGCTCTCCGGTGGCCTTTGCACGCCCCCTGCCTGTCTGCAATTAAAAATGATAGCTAGATAGACTGACAGATACAGTAGCCGGATAGATATTTTCCATACTGTGCGGGATAGACCTCACTCCACATAGTTCATAGTGTATATAAGAATTTCAGCTGTGCTATTAAAGTGCAGATGTATGGTATAATAGGGATCGTGCAAGGTTCTCCAGGTAGCTTACTAGGCAGCTAGCGAATCTTGTATGAATTGGAGCTGGAAATTGTGTTTAGGTGCATTTGTTTTATTCTAGTGTATCTTAAATATCTTAATAGACTGTTTATTTATCATCTCCTGAAGTAAAACCTAACTACCTATGAGCTGGAAAAACTGGTCGGTTTATCTTTTATCCTTTATCTCTTTCTTCTAAAACTGCCCAACTACCAGTTGTTCCAGATTTTCTCTTGTAAGGCATCTCACATAAAGTGAGGTCATCTTAGTCCATCCATTACTTCCCCTCCCTCCTTGAATACTTGGCTGCATCCCAGTCAGTCGATAATGTATAGAGAGAAAATGATACCTAACGTGGAATGCTTGAGAATTTATGTATCTGTAAGTTTCAGGACTGCACCGTGCTCTTTGTACGTGATCGAAAGCACCAACATGATACTTCTATTGATGAAGAGTGAAGAAGAGCAAATGGCAAGTGATAATGATCCTGTGTAATCAATGTGTTCGAGCAGCTATATTTGGACCAGAACAGCTGCAGCTGCCCAAGCATTTCCTCTCCTCTGTTTCTGGCCTGCTGTCAAAAGGAAAGACGCCCATGTATTTGCATGCTTTTGCATCATCCCCAGTACCTTCACCTTTGCTCCTTAAGTGGCCAGAGTGAGTCTAATGTCTACAGCACACAGTTTATCTGATTTCTGCTGGACTTTTCATGATGGCAGTCTTACAAAAAAACAAAAAACAGACAAACTAAGCCAAAAGCCACCGATATGCATTTACCCGGGATTAAGACTGCTTTAGGTCAGCAGCATGTGAGAGTGACTGTGTGCGCAACGTCTTGCCTTTAAGGCCTCGTCATCTATCACGTACAGAGTAACCAGTGACACAAGCCCCATTGTGTGCTTTGTGTTTCTGCTCTGCATCCAGTAAAAACAGAAATGTCACTTTTTAAAAGAGCAGATTTACTCTGCAAATCCTGCAGATAATCTGCTATCTGTCTGCATGTGTGTGTGAGACTGAAGCTCAGTGTTTCTGCCCATGTGACTGCAAGGGAAATCTCTGGTTTACATTGGCTTACATAACGCCACTGCAGCAGCAACATCTGGGTGCTCCTACCTGACAGCTGGACTGGAAACAGTATGTCAGTTTTTAATGTGAGAGGCTGCCAGGGCTGTGCATATTTCAGCTGTTGAGATGAAAACATTACATTTCTAAAATGTGTCAGAGAAATTCTTTTTCCAGTTAATCTGTTGTTTGCCGAGGTTGCAAAGCAACTAAAAATAGTGATTCAAGCTCATCCTACACATGAAAGAGAAAAGAACCAATCCTTTATTTTGATTTGAATCATTTACTCTCAGGAAAATGTCTTGTGTAATCTAAGTGTACTTTTTTTACCTTAAGTTTTATGGTCAGCTGCATAGTGATCATAGACATAGAAACTGCCAGTTGAAATGTGTGTGTTGTACCTGAGACATGAGATGACTGGCCAGTGATTCATAATGCCCTCTATGTCTGTCATGGAAATGGATGGCAAGGCACCAGACATTGCTTGGCTGCCTGCCCAGCTTTGTATTGAATTCAACTTATACTGCAATCTCGCTTGCAACACAGTACTGTGGTCTAACAGGTTAATATTACTCACCATACTGCACCGTTCAAGAAACAAGTCAGTTACCTGCATGTGTGCCTCCTCACACACTGTTGGGCCACACATGTTTTACATGTGTCATGTGAGACATGTTCCAACCATGGCTGGGCTACACTGTAGAAAAGATGGCATCTTTATGTCTGCATAACATGTGGCAGTGTTTCTAGACACACATTATTTTAGAGGGGGATCCAGCACCACGTGTTGTGGTGTACGTTTACTCCATTAAAAGGAAATACTGCATGAGTTCTTTGTTAAAAGTAGATATGTGGATACAGGTACGAGGTCTTCATAATCCATTTAAGCAATAAATCAAAAATGGACAAAACTAAACTAAAAAGGCTGTCATGTAAACTGTGCAAGGAAAGAAAGCACGGGTGTTTGACCTCTGGATTTGCCTTACATTTGCGTGAGGCACACCCTGTTTTGTTTCGAAATGACTTGAGGCAATGAGAGCCTGAATTAGTAGGACAACTTAAAAACTTCCTTTCCTTTCCTTTCCTTTCCTTGTCAATGTACATTAAACTGAATTAATTCATCAGGCCTGTTTAACCATGCCCTGGATGATCCTCTTGGTAAATACACCAGCGCTAAGTGGCTTTCAATCATTACCACCACGTATCCCCAGCAGTACTAATAGGCTTAGGACAAGAACTCACTATCAGCTCAGACTCTGCTCCCTCCAAGTCCAGCTTACTTGCTCAAGTTTCGGTTACCACTTTATATGTGGGTATATTAGCATTTGTCTTGTTGCGTTAGCATGAATAAATGTCTTACTGTGAGAGAAAAAAAATGAATAATGGACTCAGGGGAGCCTAACATTGGTCGTTATGCCTCTTAGGGAGATAGAAAATGAATGGACTGGCTTTTAAAGTGGATGGCTGAATCAATACCAAATGGCCATTAGTCTTGAAAATATAAATAAATAAAACATTGCTTTCAGAATGAATACTGGCGTGAAAAAAAGGGAAATGGTTTAATTTAGTTTTCTCAATGCTGGACACTGGTCCTCGAGAGAGGCAGCAGTGGGGGAAAAAGTTAGTTGATAGTCACTGGTGGGAGGTTTTTAAATCATCTATCCAAAGGAAAGAGCTGTGGGGGAGATCTAACATGTGGTATAAGTCTCCCTCTTGAGGACAAAAGAAGGTGTTGCAAATATAAAACAGCAGTTCAGTAAACTTTAAAACAGACACTACAGTTGTTCTAAAGTACCAAAGCCATAATCTCATTCTAAGGCCCAAAACCTGAATTTTACTAATTTACTTTTCTAATTTACTGAATCATTCGGCTTTTTGAGAAAAAACTTTAAGCCCCTTTTACTCACTGGAAGACATCTTTTCCACAGTGACAAACTTTGTGATGCATAAATGAAGCCACAGGAGGTGGAAGTTAAACTGAACTACAGCACGTATATTAAAATAACACACACAGGCATACTGATGTCATTTATATGATATACGGCAGTGTGTGAATGTGTGTGTGACTGGGTGAATGACTGAATGTAGTGTAAAGTGCTTTGGGGTCCTTGGTGTGGTCCTAAGTAATGCGCTATACAAATACAGGCCATTTACCATTTTACGGCACTTCAGAGTGTGCAGCTAGCAAAGGTGTGGTTAAACCAACAATGGTTGCAAACAATGTGAGAGGCCAAGAAGATCCTAAGATCAGGTTCCAGAAGAGTCTTAAAGCTCTTCATTTTTATTATAGAACTTAGTTTACTTATGTACTTATGACTATGTTGGAGATGTGAAACTGCAACTTCTATAAGTAAATACAGGATGTGTATATATATATATATATATATATATATATATATATATATATATATATATATATATATATATATATACTACCGACCAATAACCTGCCTCAGTACTACATGGAAGCTCCTGTCAGGCATCATATCGGCTAAGATGAACAGGCACATGGGTCAATACATGAGCGGGACACAGAAAGGAATTGGCAAGAATACCAGAGGCGCAAAACACCAGCTACTGGTAGACAGAACAATCAGCCGAGACTGCAAGACCAGGCTGACCAACCTGTGCACTGCCTGGATTGATTACAAGAAGGCCTATGACTCAATGCCCCACAGCTGCATAGGCTGAAAAGAGAAAGGCTGCAACCACCAAGTACCTGCAGAGGGTCAGGCAAGTCCTGAGGAGTCAGCTGAATGGTAAGAACAAGATCCGGGCCATCAACACGTACGCCCTGCCCGTGATCAGGTACCCTGCTGGGGTAATAGGCTGGCCAAAGGAGGAGATAGAAGCCACTGACATAAAGACAAGAAAGCTCCTTACCATGCATGGAGGGTTTCACCCCAAGTCCAGCACCCTGAGGCTGTACGCTAAGCGGAAGGAAGGGGGCCGGGGACTGGTGAGTGTCAGCACCACAGTCCAGGATGAGACAAGGAACATCCAAGAATACATTGGGAAGATGGCCCCAACTGACCGAGTGCTCAGTGAATACCTCAGGCAGCAGAAACCCAAGAAAGAGGAGGGAGACGAGGAACCATCATGGAAGGACAGGCCCCTGCACAGTATGTACCACCGGCAGATAGAGGAGGTGGCTGATATCCAGAAATCCTACCAGTGGCTGGACAAAGCTGGACTGAAAGACAGCACAGAGGCACTAATCATGGCAGCACAAGAACAAGCTCTGAGCACAAGATCCATAGAGGCTGGGGTCTATCACACCAGGCAAGACCCCAGGTGCAGGCTGTGTAAAGATGCCCCAGAGACAATCCAGCACATAACAGCAGGGTGCAAGATGCTAGCAGGCAAGGCATACATGGAACGCCATAACCAAGTGGCCGGCATAGTGTACAGGAACATCTGTGCCGAGTATAACCTGGAAGTCCCGAGGTCAAAACGGGAGATGCCCCCAAGGGTGGTGGAGAATGACCGAGCTAAGATCCTGTGGGACTTCCAGATACAGACGGACAAAATGGTGGTGGCTAACCAACCGGACATAGTGGTGGTAGACAAACAGAAGAAGACGGCCATAGTGATCGATGTAGCGGTTCCGAATGACAGCAATATCAGGAAGAAGGAACACGAGAAGCTGGAGAAATACCAAGGGCTCAGAGAAGAGCTCGAGAGGATGTGTGGAGGGTGAAGGTAATGGTGGTCCCCGTGGTAATCGGAGCACTAGGTGCAGTGACTCCCAAGCTAGGCGAGTGGCTCCAGCAGATCCCGGGAATAACATCGGAGATCTCTGTCCAGAAGAGCGCAGTCCTGGGAACAGCTAAGATACTGCGCAGGACCCTCAAGCTCCCAGGCCTCTGGTAGAGGACCCGAGCTTGAAGGATAAACCGCCCGCAGGGGCGTGCTGGGTGTTTTTATATATATATATATATAAAAAAAAAACCACCCAGCACGCCCTTGCGGGCGGTTTATATATATATATACCTATGTATATATTTATATCTCTCTATATATCTATCTCTCTCTCTATATCTATCCATCTATGGTGGCATGGTTGTTAGCACTGTTGCCTCACAGCAAGATAGTCCTGAGTTCAATTCCGCCAGCAGGGTCTTTCTGTGTGGAGTTGTGCATGTTCTCTCTGTGTTTGTGTGGGTTCTCCCCGGGTACTCTGGCTTCCTCCCACAGTCCAAAGACATGCACTTTGTGGGGATAGGTTAATTGAAAACTCTAAATTGCCCATAGGTCTGAATGCGGGAGTCAATGTGAGTGCGAATGGTTGTCTGTTCCTGTGTGTTAGCCCTGCGACAGACTGGCGATCTGCCCAGGGTGTACCCCGCCTCTCACCCTATGACAGCTGGGATAGGCTCCAGCACCCCCCGCGACCCTGAAAAGGATAAGCGGAAGCGAATGGATGGATGGATGGATATATACATCCATCCCCCTAGGAAAGCTGCGACCACCAATTACCTGCAGAGGGTCTGTATAAAAGGCCCAAAAGTTCATGGAATAGTTTTATTGGTGTTTATAAGTTCATTTAATATTCAGTCTTCTGTCAGCCCACCTTCTAGTGACATCATCCGGTTAGTAAGGTGGGCAGTTTAATGTCGGATGAGCAGTGTTGGTCCGGAGGGGGTGCACTGATTCTTGGGGGATGTTATGTAAGATAAGATAAGAGATAAGATAGAACTTTATTAATCCCTCGGGTGGGTTCCTCTGGGAAATTCGATTTCCAAAAAAGCACAGCACCGACAGAAGTTACAGAGTTACAGAATATTATATATATACACACACACACACACACACACACACACATATATATAATACAGAGACAATATAAATAAAATATACGAAGGGGATAAATAGAATAAATAGGAATAAAAAATAAAAATACAAGTGAATTGCACATTTCAAGTATTGAGGTCTATTGCACTGTTGACTATTTACAAAAGTATTGCACAAGGTATTGCACAGTGAGGTGAAGAAGCACTACAGCTTAGTTGTTCCCCCCTCCTTTGTCCTCCTGTTTCCCCTCCCTCTCCCCTCCAGAGAGGAGTTAAACAGTTTGATGGCGTGTGGGACAAAGGAGTTTTTAAGTCTGTTAGTTCTTGTCTTGGGGAGAAGCAACCTGTCACTGAACAGACTCTTCTGGTTGTTAATGGCCGTGTGCAGAGGATGCCTGGCATTGTCCATAATGTCCATCAGTTTCTTTAATGTCCTTTTCTCTGCCACTGTCACCAGAGTGTCCAGCTTCATGCCGACCACAGAGCTAGCCCTCCTGATCAGTTTCTCCAGCCTGTGTGCGTAAATGACAAAAAGCCACATACACACACACACCTATGTACACCCGCTGTGTTTACAGCCCCAGAAATTGAGTGGTGATAATAAAGTGCCTCAAACGGAACCTCAAGCTCCCTTCTTCTTTCATACTCTGGGACAGTTTGGCCTTAAGTGGTGTTCTGGCCGACACACCGGGGTGACCGTAGTGCTCAAAGACTGAATCAGTGCCACAGCCATCTTTGATATCTCCACTACATTTAATTGGTCCTTCAGCTGTATCCAGAGAGAAGGCATGGGGAACAAGCCTATGATCCCTCTACTCCTCTACCCTTCGTGCTCCCCTATACACATCCAAATAAGGAAATAAGTGCAGAGTTAGAGGATATCCATCAGGAGCGCCACCTCATCCAGCAGACCCAGCAACGTATGTCATCAGATCTGGTCGAACTCAAGGCACTGCGAGCAGAAATGAGACAGTTAGTGGAAGCTGTCCAGAGCCTACAGGGCCCATCTTCTCTCCAAACCAGTAAGTTAATGCAGTCACCGCTACCGGGTGATACACCAGAGATTGAGGAGGATGATGACTGGCCTGCCCCACCACCGTGGCCAGATCCAATTGAGGAAACACCACTGCCTAGCAGTGTTGGTCAAGTTACTTGAAAAAAGTAATCAGTAACTAATTACTGATTACTTCCCCAAAAAGTAATCCCATTACTTTACTGATTACTTATGTTCAAAAGTAATTAATTACGTAGTTACTTAGTTACTTTTAAAAAACACGATTTACAACCTGAATGGGTGATAAAGCGTTAGATCTTTCAGCCCAATTCTACTTTTTCTACATAATCCATCATACAAAATGTAATCAAATGGAAAAGTCCCTTTTTAAAACTTATTTTATTAGTTTTAATCTTTTAACTTTATGCATCAAGCAAAAATTTAATTATATGCATTCTCTGACTGGAAGAATTTTTTTTTGTGTGTTTACACTCACTCTTTCAAATAGATGCAAGTAAAACACAGCAGAAAATAAATAAAGTCAAAGACTAGCGGTCCTTTTGCTCTATTTTCACCTGTAAAGCAGGAGTAGGGTAGGCGGAGGTTTACCCTGGTGCAGGTGTGCTGCAGCGGTCAGTGGAAGAATCCGCGAGTTTCTCTGTGAGTTTCCCATTACGTCGTGGCGCACTCGGTGCTTGCTTGGAAGTTTAGGGGTTTTTTTTCGCTGTAAAAAGAAGTTTTCTTCCCACGCACAACGGACACTAATGTTTTTGTCACTTTTTATGCAATCAAAGGTCATTACTTCCACGCTTTAAACGCTGCACGCTCATACTCTCTCCTGAGGAGGTAACGACAAAGCCACAGGCTGTGAGGCCAGGTTGTGTGGCCAGTAAGAACAAGCCATACTGTCCATTCTGTAACATGGAAGAGCACTACCTCAGTCAGTGCACAATGGTATCCAAGTTGACAAAGTACCAGCTAACAGATTGGATAAAGAGTAACAAGAGGTGCTGGCGCTGCGCACGGTCACACCAGGCGGCCCAGTGCAATCTCAGAAAGACGTGCAGCCTCTGCCAAGGGAAGCACCTGCAGGTACTGCATGATGTCAATGTTAGAACACTTAAAGGGTCACCAACAACAGCGGTGGTGAGCTGTGACTCGAAGGCGGCGACCAACATCCTGTATCTAGACAGACCCACTGAAGGCTGCAGAGTCCTTCTAAAGATCGTCAAAGTCTGCATTCATTATGGCAAGTGAACAATCAGCACTTATGCCGTACTGGATGACGGGTCAGAGAGGACAATGCTTCTGCCAGAGGCTGCCGAGAAGTTAGGCATGCAAGGGATCACAGAGGACGTCCCACTGCGCACGATTAGGCAGGACGTGCAGACTGTCAGAGGTGAGTCAGTGTCGTTCTCTGTTTCCTCTCCCTCAAGGCCGAGGACCAGGTTCAAGATTGCTGGGGCCTTCACTGCTGCACGCATTGGACTTGCAGGCCACACTTATCCTATGGAGCAACTCAGAGAAAGGTATAAACACCTGATTGGCCTTCCGATCCACACCTTGATAAATGTGAAACCTTTGCTACTCATTGGCAGTGATCATCCCCATCTGGTTACCCCCGTTGAACCAGTCAGGCTGGGACCTCCGGGAGGGCCTGCTGCTATTCGTACCAGGCTAGGTTGGGCGCTACAAGGGCCAGCAAGTATAGTTGGCCAGCTTGCCCAACCACAGCAGTGCTTGCTGACAACTGTGGCACCTCAGGTCAGTGAGTTAATGAAACATGTGGAGAAACTATGGCAAGTCAACGTCATTCCATTCCAAAACGAGAAGCTTGTTACTCGTTCAAGGCAAGACCAAGAGGCCATACGCATTCTGGACACCAGAACTGTCCGAATAGAGGTTGAAGGCATACTCCGCTATGCCACCCCACTGCTTCGCCGGGAGGGGATGCCTCTACTGCAGGCTACTAAAGACGCTGTCATGTCAAGTCTACGGGGTGTGGAGAGAAGGCTGGCCAAAGACCCAGAACAAGCTGAAGCCTACAAGGAGGAGATGGAGAAGTTTATCAAGGTTGGCTCCATCATTAAGTGTGGCTCTGGGACACCTGTGACAGAAGGTCAGGAGGCGTGGTACACCCCTCATCACATGGTGAGCCATAATGGCAAGAACCGATTGGTTTTCAACTGCTCATTTCAGTACAGAGGACAGAACTTGAACGACTACCTGCTGCCTGGGCCCACCTTAGGTGCGTCGCTTCTGGGAGTTCTATTACGCTTCCGAGAGCATGCAGTTGCAGTGAGTGGGGACGTTAAAGGCATGTTCCACCAGGTTCGTCTCTTACCAGAAGATCGTGCCCTGCTCAGATTTGTCTGGCGAGACATCGGCGACGAGAGCCCTCCAGCAGTCTACGAGTGGCAGGTGCTCCTGTTTGGAACCACGTGTAGCCCCTGCTGTGCCACATTCGCCCTGCAGCGTCATGTCATGGATAACAGCCAGCCAGATGATGATGTGAGACTCTCAGTCGAAAGGTGTTTTTATGTGGACAACTGCCTTCAGAGTTTCCCCACCGTGGAAGAGGCAAGGAACCTTGTCGACAGGTTACGGGCCATCCTAGCCTCAGCAGGGTTTGACCTACGACAGTGGGCCAGCAATGAACGTGACGTCATCAGTCATTTACCAGAAGAGAGCTGCCCTGCTAGTGTGGCGCTATGGCTGGCCCAGAACAAGGTAGATACCCCAGAATCTACCCTTGGATTGAGCTGGCTATTCCACACAGATGTCCTAGGCTACAAGCATCGTCAAGTTCCATATGCAGTCACCACGATGCGCAATATCTACAAGGTCCTGGTCAGCCAGTACGACCCCCTAGGGTTCATCTTACCCTACACAACCAGAGCGAAGGTAATCATCTGCCATCTTTGGGACGAGCAAAGGGGTTGGGATGACCCACACCTACCTCAGGAGCTTATGCAGCAGTGGACAGCCTGGGAGGAAGAGCTGCAATTTCTACCTGAAATTACTCTTCCCCGACCATATGTGCCTAAGGAAGTGGACCCCTTCGGCTGTCAGAGAGAGGTACACATATTTTGTGATGCCTCTGAAGCGGCTTATTGCTCAGTAGCTTACCTCCGGACCACTGGCAGAAATGGTGAAGTGCATCTATCATTCTTGGTGGGACGTTCCAGGGTTGCCCCTAAGCGGTTCCACTCCATGCCCCGATTGGAGCTCTGTGCTGCACTCAGTGGGGCACAGCTCTCACAAGTGCTGGAAAGGGAGCTCACCCTTAGAATCGACCAGACATTCCTGTGGTCTGATTCTACGACAGTGCTGACCTGGCTGAGGTCTGAATCCTGCCGATTTAAGGTCTTCGTTGGCACTTGTGTAGCCGAGATACAAGAGCTGACAGACAGGCACTCCTGGAGATATGTCGACTCTGGAAGGAATCCAGCCGACAATGTGACACGTGGGAAGAAGCTGAAGGAGCTCACGGGTGTTCGCAGAACTTTGGCGCTCTACTGGATTCTGCGAGGGCGTGAAGCTGTCCGGCGCTACCAACACCTCTGTGCTGATTGTCAAAGGTGGAAAGCTAGACCTACAGTGCCAAGGATGGCAGACCTGCCAGCAGCCCGGCTACGTCTATTTGAACCGTCTTTCTACTCTACGGGAATGGACTGCTTTGGGCCGTTTGAGGTCAAGGTTGGTCAGCGTATTAAGAAGAGATGGGGAATCATATTCAAGTGCCTTACCACCAGGGCAGTCCACTTGGATGTTCTTAACACCAATGTTCTTCTGATGGGGTGGCCGGATGGATCGCTACCTCTGATAGTGTACCCAGAGAATGAGCTCCTCAGCCGCTGTCGCTGGAAGCACTCCCAGGTTTTGGCTGACCATTTCTGGTCACGTTTCATCCGTTAGTACATTCCCAGTCTGCAGACTCACCAGAAGTGGCAATCGACAGCAGCTGATTTGGCTGAGGACTCTGTGGTGATGATCGCTGATCCACAGCTTCCCAGGGCTCTCTGGCCTGTGGGGAGGGTGATTAAAACTCATCCTAGCCCTGATGGACGCATCAGGTCAGCTGACGTGAAGGTGAAGGAGAGAGTCTACACTCAGCCAGTTGCCAGACTGGTTGTCCTCCCTGCGCTGCCCTCTGGGGAAGATGAGGACAGCTCTGCATCGAACTCACCACAACCCTAGAACTTTGTTGCCTTATTGATGAGCAAATGTCTTACATACATTTGGAGGTGGCTGTATAAAAGGCCCCAAAGTTCATAGAATAGTTTTATTGGTGTTTATAAGTTTATATAAGTTCATTTAATATTCAGTCTTCTGTAAATTTGGGCCAGCCCACCTTCTAGTGACATCATCCGGTTAATAAGGTGGGCAGGTTTATGTTGGATGAGCAGTGTTGGTCCGGAGGGGGTGCACTGATTCCTGGGGGATGTTATGTGTGCGTAAATGACAAAAAGCCGCACACAGGACTGGCTAAAGATACTGAATGGAGCAGTTGTCAGCCACCTCCTGTACATGGATGACATCAAGCTGTATGCCATGAGTGAACGAGACATTGATTCACTGACCCACACCACCAGGATATACAGCAATGACATCAGAATGTCGTTCGGACTGGAGAAATGTAGTCGTATGATAACAAAGAGAGGGAAGGTAGTCAGAAATGAGGGGATCGAACTACCAGAAGGCAACATTACAGACATGGAGGATAGCTACAAGTACCTGGGGATCCCACAGGCAAATGGGAACCACAAAACGGCCTCAAACATTCTGATTGAGACCGGCTCAGATGTGCCTCGTGTTCGTATCATCGACTTTGGACTGAGCTGCTTTGCTAAGAAGCGATCGTTGTACCGCATCTTCCATGGTAACATATTTAGCTCCTGCTCTTCACAGATGTAGCAATTTGTGCTGTTTGTTGTTGTTAATTGTGTCTGTTTATTAGGTACACCTATTCACACCCCCTCCCGAATGTTACGGGCGCAAAAAATACAGGCCTGGACCCACCACGGTGTGGCAAATGGGAGTGGTGCTGTATGAAGTGCTTCATGTGGGGGACTTTAATACCATGACATTCCTCCAAAAGGAACTGGAATTCAACAAGCATCTATCCCCACGTAAAAAACACATCACACTTCAAGATTCACTGATGGCTTGGATCACTGGAACTATCATCTTCATCTTTTTTCTCCTTTCTTTCTTTCCTTCCGCACTGCCGGAACGTCTTGGACACATGTTTAACCAATGTCCCAGAGAAGCACCCAATGCTGGGGGACCTATCATATAAATGTGATACATTACCTAACTTTCTTTTTTTTTGTCTTTTTACATTTTTTTTTAACAGGAAAAGATTGTTTTTTGTTTTTTTTTGGCCTATTCTAAAGTTTGCTATTCTAGAATTCCTGTAACCTCCCCAGCCATCCCAGGAAAGGGGATCTCTCTTTGAATTGGCTTAAATAAATAATAAAATAATAAAAATTAGTAAAAATCAGAACAATTAACTTAAACTTCCATCAAAATAAAACTTGTTTAATTCAACTTTGCTGACAATACTCTTTCATTACCATTTCAAGGATTGGTTTTTACTCATGATGCATTTTGACAAGAAAACTGAAAACTAAATCAGTTTAAAGTATGCACAAAGAAAGTCACACTGTCACTGCTCTGAAGACTTGCACCTGTTGCCCTAACACCTAATGCGTGTCAACAGATTTCCTGGTTCTACCACAGGTTGCAACAGTTTTTCTTTCCCACTGTTGTTGATTGTTTTACTCATAGTGGGCTCTCTGATTGGTGGGATTCATGTATAGTATAGGGTCTCTGCCTTCCAATGTGAAGTGCCTCTAGACAACAGATGTGATTTGTTGCTACAGTTACGGTTGAATTTAATCCTTAATGTCCATTCAGTAGTGGAAATTTTATATTTCTTAATATCCATCTATACTCAATGTGAATTCCATAAATAGAGCTGTTTGACTGATCACCTAATGTGTGACAAAAGAATCCACTGTGATGCTAATGACAGCCTGCGCTCTCTTACCTGTCTGTAAAAGTTGGCCTTGTCTCTCTCACTCGTTTCCCAGTCCAGTGACACCTCTCTCCTCTGTTGCAGAAGTTCCAGCCCGTGCTCTTCTTGTGTTCCGCGTGCTCGACCGTTTCTCTGTCCCCTGGTTTCCCACAGCACCTGTGCTGAGTTTATGTTTATGACCGTGCTCTTGTTTAAGTTGATTCCTCTCATGAATAAATCTTGTAAATACTTCAAGCGATCGAGTCTGCTCTTAGGTCCACCTGCACGCTCATTTCCAGTTTGTGACATGGGCTTTTCTTTCTTTCTTTCTTTCTTTCTTTCTTTCTTTCTTTCTTTCTTTCTTTCTTTCTTTCTTTCTTTCTTTCTTTCTTTCTTTCTTTCTTTCTCTTTCTTTTTCATTCTTTCCTTTGCATTATTGTTAGGTCTTTACCTTTCAATATAAAGTGCCTTGAGGCAACCGTTGTTGTGATTTTGTGATTGACATTGAATTGAATAAGTGCAAGAAGACACAGCTGAGCTCAATCTAAATAATAGAGCACATGAAAATAAAACTAAAGGCAAAGTACAAGAGACAAAAAATTCAAAATAAAAACGGAACTAATTACACACAGAGACAAGAGACTAACACTCACAGGGGAGGTTACAGCTAATTAAAACACAACGATTAAAATATCAAATTCAAAGAATTTTTCCCTTCAACCACAACCGCTCATAACAGATGGCTGCCCCTCTCTGAGCAACATATGTCCTACAATGCAAATATTAAACAAATATGTAGGACTGCTTTCTTCCATTTGGGAAACATCTCTAAAATTAGAAATATCCTGTCTCAGAGTGACGCTGAAAAACTAGTTCATGCATTTATTACTTCCAGGCTGGACTACTGTAATTCATTATTATCAGGACGTCCCAAAAACTCCCTGAAAAGCCTCAGTTAATCCAAAATGCTGCAGCAAGAGTCCTGACAGGGACTAGAAAGAAAGAGCATATTTCTCCTGTTTTGGCTTCCCTTCATTGGCTTCCTGTTAAATTCAGAATTGAATTCAAAATCCTGCTCCTCACATACAAGGTCTTAAATAATCAGGCCCCATCTTATCTTAACGACCTTGTAGTACCATATCACCCTATTAGAGCACTTTACTCTTGCAGTGCAGGCTTACTTGTTGTTCCTAGAGTATTTAAAAGTAGAATGGGAGGGAGAGCCTTCAGTTTTTCCTGCCCACTGTTGCCAAAGTGCTTGATCATAGGGGGTCATATGATTGTTGGATTTTTCTCTGTATGTATTATTGTAGGATCTACTGTACAATATAAAGTGCCTTGAGGCGACTGTTGTTGTGATTTGGCGCTGTATAAATAAAACTGAATTGAATTGTATATAAAGTGCTTTACACACATTTTGACTTTAAACTAGTGTTGTCAAAATTAACACGGTAACACACATTAATCTGGCATCATAATCAATGTGATCAAAATTTTTAATGCAATTAACGCATCTGGAGTGCAGAATGACTCAAAATCCCTGAAATGTTTCTGTCAACATATTTCCGGCAGTTTGTCCAAGTAGTTACTTTCGCACATGGGCAAATGGGGAGTTGATCTGGTAGTGACGGGCAGCTGAACCAATCAACTCAATATGGAAGATGATAAATGCACATTGGCCCCCTCGATGGAAAATTTGAGTATTAAAAAAATAACAAGACGGAACAGTCGACCGACATAAAGTATTGTGCAAGAAGGAATTTCCTTTTCACCGAAGCACTTCCAGCTTAAAATATCACATTGATGTGAAGCATACGTTAGTCAGGTATGCTGCTAGGACTTTGGCTAACGCGTCACCCAGCTTGCGACAAACCACTCACGGAGCATTGGGGACTCAGTAAGTCTACCTCGGAAATATTCACTGACACAATGACAAGTGGATTGCAACAAACTGCAGACCTATTAATATTGTTTAGAACACGCGCTTTACATAGCTTTGGTTCCTCTTTTCAAGGACTTGAAGTGCCCCCCCAAGAGTGACAGAGAGAGGAGATAAGTGTTTACAGAGTTTTTTGTTAACATGAATGTTCAATAAACATGTTAAGTGTGCATATATTTTCCTTTATTTCACGAGTCTTTTTGCTCATGCAAAATGAAATGCGATTAATATAGAACAAAAATGAATGATATTTAATTGTGATTAATCAGAATTAATCCACAGTAACCCTGTGATGAGTCTGATTAAACATTTTAATTGTTTGACAGCACTAATTTATATTATATATTAGTGTTTTTTTTTACCTATTAGTATATAGGTTTTTTTTTTTTTTTAAGTTGGATTTTACAGGAGAAAATCTGTGCAAAAAGATTGAAAACAATTCAAATTCTCTTTGAATTTAAGCATACATCCTTTGTGTTTATCGTGCATTTACTTCATTATATTGCATAAATGTCAGTTACAAGGTTAAATATAAAGTTGAAAAAATGTAATCGTGACCAGGCTATTGATCAGAAAATTGTGAGATTAATTAGTTAATTTTTTTAATCTATTGACAGCACTACTTTAAACGTATTATATTTTTGTATTTGTCAAGTAATAACACACCGCTCAAACAGGTGGTATGAACTAATTTTAAATAGCTGAATAATTTGAAGGATACAGCTTACAGTATTTCAGAATCAGAATCTGAATACTTTATTAATCACTAAGCAAATTATGTGGGTTACAGTTGCTCCAGTACAGTAACAGTGACAGAAACAGACTATAATATTTAAAAACATAGTATGCTACAGATTTATAAAAGAAAAAAGCACTAATATATACAAATCACTCAATAATAAATATCAAGGATTGACAAAGGTGATTATAAATAAATATCAAGAATATTGACAACAACATTACTGGGTAGAAAGGAGTGTGTGCAACAAGGGTGTAACTATTGCAGTGTTTACAGTTTACAAATGATTTTACCACAATTATGTCACAATAAAGAACATAAAGAGTTTAAAAAGTAATAATCGATTTAAAATGACAGTGACGTTTATCATTCTTAACTCTTAACAAGCAAAAATAACGTAATTTACATTGGAAATACAATTAAAACCTGAAATATGCAGTTTCTATTAAGACTGAAAAATTTAAATATAAACAGAGCAAGTATTTAATTCAATTCAATTCAATTCAATTTTATTTATATAGCGCCAAATCACAACAAAAGTCGCCTCAAGGCGCTTCATAGATACAGAGAAAAACCCAACAATCATATGACCCCCTATGAGCAAGCACTTTGGCAACAGTGGGAAGGAAAAACTCCCTTTTAACAGGAAGAAACCTCCGGCAGAACCAGGCTCAGGGAGGGGCGGGGCCATCTGCTGCGACCGGTTGGGGTGAGAGAAGGAAGACAGGATAAAAGACATGCTGTGGAAGAGAGACAGAGGTTAATAACAGATATGATTCAATGCAGAGAGGTCTATTAATACATAGTGAGTGAGAAAGGTGACTGGAAAGGAAAAACTCAATGCCCCGGCAGCCTACGTCTATTGCAGCATAACTAAGGGAGGATTCAGGGTCACCTGGTCCAGCCCTAACTATATGCTTTAGCAAAAAGGAAAGTTTTAAGCCTAATCTTAAAAGTAGAGATAGTGTCTGTCTCCCGAATCCAAACTGGAAGCTGGTTCCACAGAAGAGGGGCCTGAAAACTGAAGGCTCTGCCTCCCATTCTACTTTTAAATACTCTAGGAACAACAAGTAGGCCTGCAGAGCAAGAGCGAAGTGCTCTAATAGGGTGATATGGTACTACAAGGTCATTGAGATAAGATGGGGCCTGATTATTTAAGACCTTGTATGTGAGGAGCAGGATTTTGAATTCAATTCTGGATTTCACAGGAAGCCAATGAAGGGAAGCCAAAACAGGAGAAATATGCTCTCTCTTTCTAGTCCCTGTCAGGACTCTTGCTGCAGCATTTTGGATTAGCTGAAGGCTTTTCAGTGAGTTTTTAGGACATCCTGATAATAATGAATTGCAGTAGTCCAACCTGGAAGTAATAAATGCATGAACTAGTTTTTCAGCGTCACTCTGAGACAGGATATTTCTAATTTTAGAGATGTTGCGCAAATGGAAGAAAGCAGTCCTACATATTTGTTTAATATGTGTGTTGAAGGACATGTCCTGGTCAAAAATAACTCCAAGGTTTCTCACAGCGTTACTGGAGGCCAAGGTAATGCCATCCAGAGTAAGAATCTGGTTAGATACCATATTTCTAGGCTTTTCAGGGCCGAGTACAATAACCTCAGTTTTATCTGAATTAAGAAGCAGAAAGTTAGCGGCCATCCAGGTCTTTATGTCTTTAAGACATTCCTGCAGTTTAACTAATTGGTGTGTGTCATCTGGCTTCATGGACAGATAGAGCTGGGTGTCATCTGCATAGCAGTGAAAATGTATGCTATGTCTTCTAATGATACTGCCTAAGGGAAGCATGTATAATGTAAACAGAATTGGTCCTAGCACTGAACCCTGTGGAACTCCATAATTAACCTCAGTGTGTGAAGAGGACTCTCCATTTACATGAACAAACTGGAGTCTATTAGATAGATATGATACAAACCACTGCAGCGCAGTACCTGTAATACCTACAGCATGTTCTAATCGCTCTAATAGGATATTATGGTCGACAGTATCGAATGCTGCACTAAGGTCTAGCAGGACAAGCACAGAGATGAGTCCACTGTCAGAGGCCATAAGAAGATCATTTGTAACCTTCACTAAAGCTGTTTCTGTGCTGTGATGAGCTCTGAAACCTGACTGAAACTCTTCAAATAAACCATTCCTCTGCAGATGATCTGTTAGCTGTTTGACAACTACTCTTTCAAGGATTTTTGATATGAAAGGAAGGTTGGAGATTGGCCTATAATTAGCTAAGACTGCTGGGTCTAGAGATGGCTTTTTGAGTAAAGGTTTAACTACAGCTAGCTTGAAGGCTTGTGGTACATAGCCGATCATTAGAGATAGGTTGATCATATTTAAGATCGAAGAATTAATTAATGGCAGGACTTCTATTTATATATGAATACCTCCCCCATCGTAGTATGGCCGCGGGGAGGTGGGGCTAAGCGCACATAGCAGCAGTATCACACCTACAGATGTTACAGCATCGGCAGTAACATCTGTAGCTTTGAACATGCAACACTTACACCACACTGTAAGGAACAACAGGATAAGTAAAACAACACATTACATTCTTATAGCTCCCGATTGCATGTGTTGGAAAATGATATTATCTAAACTTAACAGGTAGCTAACGAAAGCGTGTGACTCACCGGGATTTTCCAACACAAATAACTCGACAGATGTTATTCCATTTGTGGTCAGAGTTCGGGGCCTAATAAAAGAGTAGCTTATTAGCATTGATATGTAATAAACCATCACAGGCCACAACACCAAGAAAAGCACAGTGGGGGGGACTGTGGAGAAGGCAAACGAACTCAACAACTTCTTCAACAGGTTTGACCAGCCCACAACCCCCCCACCCTCACCCTCACCCTCACCTTCACTACAGAGTCCAATCCCCACTCTCCTACCTCCCTCGCTTCCCCCCCTTCCTGACACTATGACACCCCCCTCCTCCAATCCCTCTCTCAGCAGCAAGACATCTCCCCCCCTCCCCTCCTCCCAAACATCTCCCAGTGTCACAGTGGATCAGGTCAGGAGACAACTGAGGAAGCTTGGCCCCAGAAAGGCAGCAGGCCCAGACAAGGTGTGTCCTAGGATGCTAAAGGCGTGTGCTGCTGAACTTGGGGAGCCGCTACAACGAGTCTTCAACCTCAGTCTGCGACTGGGGAGAGTGCCCGCCCTATGGAAGACATCCTGCATCGTCCCGGTCCCCAAAAAGAACCGGCCCAATGAGCTGAATGACTTCCGACCGGTGGCACTGACGTCACATCTTATGAAGACTCTAGAGCGGCTCTTCCTCAACCTCCTCCGACCACAGGTACAACATGCCCAGGACCCACTACAGTTTGCATACAAGGCGGGTGTCGGAGTGGAGGATGCCATCCTGTACCTCCTACACAGAGCCCACTCACACCTGGATGGGGGAAAAGGCACGGTCAGGATCCTGTTTCTTGACTTTTCCAGTGCCTTTAATACCATCCGGCCCTGTATGCTTCAGGAAAAACTGAACAGGATGGAGGTGGACCCCTGCCTGGTCGCTTGGATCTCCGACTACCTCACCGACAGACCACAGTACGTCAGGCTGAAGGACATCACGTCTGACACAGTGGTCAGCAGCACAGGAGCACCACAGGGAACTGTGCTGTCCCCTCTTCTCTTCACCCTGTACACCTCTGACTTCTGCTACAACTCTGAATTATGCCACATTCAGAAGTTTGCAGACGACACAGCCATCATGGGGTGTATCTGGGATGATCAGGAAGAGGAGTATAGAAGTCTGGTGAGGAACTTTGTCGCATGGAGTCACACAAACCACCTGCAACTCAACACCTCAAAGACTAAGGAACTGGTTGTGGACTTCGGGAGGTCTAGAGCAGGTCCACTGCCGGTTCAGATAGAGGGGGAGGAGGTGGAGGTGGTCAACAAGTACAAGTACCTCGGGCTGTGGGTGGACAATAAACTGGACTGGTCATGCAACACAGAGCACCTGTATAAAAAAGCCCAAAGCCGACTGTACTTCCTCAGGAGGCTGAGGTCTTTTAACATCTGCAGGAAGCTCCTGAGGATGTTTTACCAGTCGGTGGTTGCTGGAGTACTTTTCTATGCTGTGGTGTGCTGGGGGAGCAGCACAGCAAAGAAGGACTCATCCAGGCTAGAGAAACTGATCAGGAGGGCTAGCTCTGTGGTCGGCATGAAGCTGGACACTCTGGTGACAGTGGCAGAGAAAAGGACATTAAAGAAACTGATGGACATCATGGACAATGCCAGACATCCTCTGCACACGGCCATTAACAACCAGAAGAGTCTGTTCAGTGACAGGTTGCTTCTCCCAAAGACAAGAACTAACAGACTTAAAAACTCCTTTGTCCCACACGCCATCAAACTGTTTAACTCCTCTCTGGAGGGGAGAGGGAGGGGAAACAGGAGGACAAAGGAGGGGGAACAACTAAGCTGTAGTGCCTCTTCACCTCACTGTACAATACCTTTTGTGCAATACTTTTGTAAATAGTCAACAGTGCAATAGACTCAATACTTGAAATGTGCAATTCACTTGTATTTTTATTTTTTATTCCTATTTATTCTATTTATCCCCTTCGTATATTTTATTTATATTGTCTCTGTATTTATATATATGTGTGTGTGTGTATATATATATATATATATAATATTCTGTAACTCTGTAACTTCTGTCGGTGCTGTGCTTTTTTGGAAATCGAATTTCCCAGAGGAACCCACCCGAGGGATTAATAAAGTTCTATCTAATCTAATCTAATCTAATCTAATAAGCAATTTGGTCTCATTAACTGGTTTGCAGCACTGCATACTTTGAGGAAAATACACTCGACCTCCATTATTGCGAAGATCTCACAGGAAGAGACAGACAAAGGTTACCGACCCCTGGTCTAACCCATGCGAAATACAGGGCTGCAAATTCCCCTCTTGTCATCTTAAGCTATTGCCTATTAATGTCACAAGGGGGCGCTTTGATGCAGTCTTGCTGCGTTACGACCTTGCGTCTCGTGCGCAACAAGCATTGGGCACTCGTGGCACAGCTGGCACGCAAAGGGTCAACTGATGGCACGACACGCAGTGAATTAATCTGAGAAGGTGCATTAAAAAAATAAATGGCCGGGCCAGTGGTGCACATCGCAAATTAACTAGCATAGACACATTAGTTGTGCCGCTTCTTAATGACGGTATCTTAACTAACAACCCCAAGTACCAGATTCAACTTGCAATTGGCTAAAAATGACGTAGCCTACTGGTGAGAGGGACGCTGCTAGCTGGCAGTTTTTTCAAGCGATGTTAAAATTTCCACATTCCGACACTTCAAATGCTTCAGGAGCTGTCCGCTCAGCATCAGCACCATGGAAATACATCCGTAGACTCGAGACAGAATTCACAATGCATTTTCAGGTGTATGCACCAATGTTTTCTTTGAGCAAACCAGAAAGCTTTAATGAGCAGCTGGATTTGTCTCGCATTAACTGCCTGGACACAGAGGAGATTGAAATGCTGATTGAACTGAAAACCTCAACTCTGTGGGGGTCAAAGTTTGCAGAACTACGAACGCAGCTGGAATCCACAGCTGTGCGTGTTCATGGAGCTTGCATTTTCACCTGCTGGACATCACTACCTGACAAGTTTAACTGTCTTCAGAACATTGCATAGGCTTTATCTACAGTATTTGGCTCTACATATCTGTGTGAGCAGATTTTCTCTCACATGAAGAGTGTCCTCAGGTAGCCGTCTGAACGCTGGACACTCGGAGACGTGTGTCTCTGAGTGGGAGACCAGAGATGCCATTAACATGTGTATCCCTGTATTAACAAACATGCCATATTGGCCCAGTTTATTTTACTTATCATTGTTTTGAGGAGACCATAAATAGCATTTGCATTTTTTGTTGTACAGTTCATTTGCTGTTATGGAGTTCTTGCTATGGATATTATGGATTTTTCAAAATAGCTGATCTGCACTATGCCAACATCTGCAAACAAATATAATTCTATAAAGTTGTTGTATATAGTGTGTAACTGTTGATATAGAGCGTTATTAAGTTTATTGCTAATGCAATCATATGGCACATTGACTTCTGAGGGAATTTTAGATGGCACTCATCATCAGAAAGGTTGCTGACCCCTGCTGTATGCTAAGCGGAAGGAAGGAGGCCGGGGACTGGTGAGTGTCAGCGCCACGGTCCAGGATGAGACAAGGAACATCCACAAATAATTTAGGAAGATGGCCCCAACTGAGCTCAGTAAGTACGTCAGGCAGGAGAAACCCAAGAATGAGGAGGAAGAGGAGGACCCATCATGGAAGGACAGGCCCTTGCACGGTATGTACCACCAGCAGATAGAGGAGGTGGCTGATATCCAGAAATCCTACCAGTGGCTTGACAGAGCCGGACTGAAAGACAGCACAGAGGCACTAAACATGACAGCACAGGAACAAGCTCTGAGCACAAGATCCATAGAGGCTGGGGTCTATCACACCTGGCTAGATCTCAGGTGCAGGCTGTGTAAAGATGCCCCTGAGACAATCCAGCATATAGCAGCAGGGTGTAAGATGCTAGCTGGCAGGGCATACATGGAACGCCATAACCAAGTGGCCAGCATAATATACAGGAACATCTGTGCCGAATATGGCCTAGAAGTCCCGAGGTTAAAACTAGGGTGGTGGAGAATGATATATATATATACATATATATATGTATATATATACTGGTGTCAAGACAACCATCTCACCCTCAACGTCGCAAAGACAAAGGAGTTGATAGTGGACTTCCGGAGGTGCAGAGAAGTACACACCCCCATCACCATCAACGGCGCTGCTGTGGAGAGAGTGAGCAGCTTCCGGTTCCTTGGCGTACACCTGGCTGAGGATCTTACGTGGTCAGTACACACAAACAAAACAGTGAAGAAGGCGCAGCAGCGCCTCTTCTTTCTCAGGAGACTGAAAAGATTCGGCATGAGCCCCCGCATCCTCAGGACCTTCTATCACTGTGCCATTGAGAGCATCCTCACTGGATGCATCACCACCTGGTATGGCAACAGCACCGCCTACAACTGCAAAGCTCTCCAGCGAGTAGTGCGGTGCTCTGAACGGATAATTGGAGGTGAGCTTCCCTCCCTCCAAGACATCTACAGGAAGCGGTGCCTGAGGAAAGCGGGGAGGATCATCAAGGACTCCAGTCACCCCAGCCATAAACTGTTCAGACTGCTTCCATCAGGAAGGAGGTTCTGCAGCATCCGGTCCCGTACCAGCAGACTGAGAGACAGCTTCTTCCACCAGGCCATCAGACTGCTGAACACTTCATAGACACCTCAGCTTCACTACTGGAACTTCAACATTATGCACTCCACACTGTATATAAATGCCACTTGTTTTGCACATATTCAACTCTGTATATTTTATATATTTTATTATTATTATTATTATTATTATTTTATTTTATTTTTTTACTATTTAATTTGTAAAAATGTGTATACACACACACACACACACACACACACACACACACACACACACACACACACACACACACACACACACGTAGGAAAATATTTAGTATACACATCCAGAAATGCATACACTATTATATATTGTACATATATTTATTAGTTTCAGGTTGGCCATTCTTGTATTTTGCTCGTTTGTGTTGTTGTGTTTGCACATCTCTGTTGCTTGTGGGGCTCGCACACAAGAATTTCACTCGCATGTGCTGTGCCAGTGTGCCTGCACATGTGATGTGACAATAAAAAGTGATTTGATTTGATTTGATATATATAATCTATCTATCTATCTATCTATCTATCTATCTATCTATCTATCTATCTATCTATCTATCTATCTATCTATCTATCTATCTATCTATCTATCTATCTATCTATCTATCTATCTATAAATTTCCCTTTCTCTTATCCTTCAACCTTGAGTCCTCTACCAGAGGCCAAGGTACCCTTCATTTGCACATTTGTGCAAGTAGCTAGTTAAAACTGGTTAAATGACTGCAGTTTGGCTCTTTTCTGTGTCTGTGTCTGCTGTCTAAGTACGTGTGTGTTACCAGGTGGGTGGTATTAGATTTCCTAAGGAGCTACCCTGCCCTCCTTACTCTGTGACCCAGTGAGACAGGGGGGATTGGGGGGTATCTCTTCATCCACTTCACTGGACTGGGTCATGGATGGCAAACTGTGAGTGTCTGTGTTAAACGGATCACCACTGAACGAACCTTCATAAATAATCCAAACAGATCGCGGAGGGTTTTCCTTTCATTGAGAAGCATCAGAAGAGCCAGAAAAGAACAGCTGAACATTCTTTTTTTTCTCACTAATTAAAGTTAAGGAAAAAAGGAGGGTGGGGAATAAAAACGTCTGTATGGCTTTTAAAGTTACTTCAGCACAGATTGACATTTTGACATCTTGACTGACAAAGCACTTTGAGGTGTAATCCTATATACAACCTCCTCACTTGCTTCAGTTAACATTGCTGTTCATGATTCAACTATAAGAAAGAATCTTGGCAACAGTGGAATCAATCCAAAGAGATTTCGTTCTTTTTTGACCAAAAAGAACGCAAATGCTCATCTTACATTTGCCAAAAAACATCTTAAAGATCCTCGAAATATCTGAAGACCGCTGAACAAAATCTTTTGGACCAGTTTGACTCGCTGTAAATGCAGAATCATGAATTCTGTTCTTTCCTTAAAACTCTTGGATGATCCTCGAGACATTTTGTGTCATTCTGTTTTTTATTTTGGCTGTGCTGAATGAATATAGCTCATATTTGCCAGTGGATATTAATTTTTATTTTAAAATTTTAAAATTGTTGTCTCAGCTTGTGACATTAGTTTTAAATGGCTAAGCTATGCAAAAAACACCACATCTGATTCTCAGGGCCAAAAACAAATGTCCCAGTAAAAATAATTGAAAATACAATGTGTGATATCACATTTATCTGAACATCAACTAATGCATTCTTTTATGTTAAGATTTTCTTTTTATTTTATTACCTTTAAATTTTTAATTTTTCATATTTGTCAACCAGGTGGCGCTATTTTTTTTACCATTCAAAGCATGCAGTAAAAAACAATAATAATAATAATAATAATTTTTCTGTTTTCTGTAAGGGTGCCTTGCTATTGAAATGACAAGTGTGTGTGATATTTCATGTTGGATAATGGTTTGTGAGTTTGTGTACATGTGTGTGAGCGTGTGTGCCCGTGCACACAAAGACCTCAACATGCTGCTGCGTCCGAGCAGCCAAAGGTTTGATCCCGGGACCTACACCATGCCACCAGCTATAGCTGGTACTCCCTCTCATCAGCAAATATAAGGGCAGTGTGAGTTTTGAACAGACAGAAAGAGAAGAGCTGGCAGCACCACGTGAGAAGCTTACATGGAAACACCACAATCTGTTCATTTGCAGCCTCTGCTCTACCTCAGCTGTTCTCCTCAACCATACTTCCTCCAGCGTTCTCCTCTATTTCTCTTCACTGTTCCTCCATGTCCAGTACTGCAATATTTATAGTGTGCAAGCTCTGACTTTTAGGTGAACCTATTTTGTGTTTTCACATTGGTCAGTGTGGAAACCCAATAGGATTGCAGTTATCACACTGAATGCACACCCTGAGCTTTACACACTCTTTGTGCATTTGTTACACTTTCCTGTTTTTTTTTTTTTTTGGGGGGCAAAACTGTAAATGCATCTCACTGCTTAACACTCAGTTTGAAATTTTGTGCAGTTTTTCTGAGTTGCTGAAACACTGACGTCTTTTCCGTGAACTACATTCTCTGTATTCTTTCCAGTTTGTTGAATTATTCACTCTATTGCCAAAACATGAAACCCTAGTAGCACACAAAATCCAGTTCACTAAATTGGATGAGTAAACTCTAAACACAATTTGCACTGGCTCCCTTGTAATGCACAATGGAAACCACCAGAGGGGGGAAACCCCCCTAAAATCTGCTGCAGAAATAAGGTTTCTTAAACACACTTGTTCTGTCCTTATTGTGCGTCCCTTTGCCCAACTTGACAGACAGCTAACGGTTTCAATGAACATTGGAGGCGGAAGTAAGTTTAAGGCTTTTTACTTCGTCAGTAGTTCAATGATTGATATTCTTTTCTTCCCGTAAAAAAGCAATAACTCTCCAAGGCAGAAACGTTTTAAAGAGCAACAACATATTCTGCAGGCTAACAAGCGACCAGCTTCCTGTTTCCTCTACCCACAGGAACACAGAAAAACCCCACCAAAATAAAAGCAGGTGAGAATTCCCATTATGACCAGCAGAGGGTGCTGAAGAGAAAGAACCTATGCATGCCATAACACTCCCCGTCTGGTATTGTAAAATACCATTATGAACCAACTGAAACATCATAAACTGCAAGATTTTACAGATTATATCTGAATACAATGTTTACCATCATGACACACATACTTCTCAGTCCTTTGGGGACATCAACAACACTGTCTCTGACACAGGTCTCAGGTAAGTATTAATAGTTCCATTTCTTGAGACCCTCACTTCAATCTTCCTGACCCTGCCATCCTTATCCGGGAAGATCTGGTTGACAAGTCCCATTGGCCATTCATTGCGCCTCGCTTGTGCATCTTTGATGAGCACCAAATCTCCCACCTTGAGGTTTGCATGGTTACGTTGCCACTTGTTCCGGCTTTGCAGTGTCCCTAAGTACTCCCGTCTCCATCTGGTCCAAAATGTGTTTGCAAGGTGTTGAACTTGCCTCCACTGCTGTCGATGGAGATCCTTCTCAATAAAACTTCCCGGAGGGGGAAGAGGAGTGCACACCTTCTGAGGGAGAAGCATGGAAGGTGTCAACAGGAAGGGTGTGTCAGGATCTGTTGTGATAGGAGACAAAGGTCTAGCATTAATGATGGCTGTTACCTCTGCCATTAGAGTAGAAAGCACCTCATGTGTCAAGTGAGAGTGCGGGGTTTGGAGAAGCATTGCATCCAGGATACGTCGGGACAATCCTATCATACGTTCCCAGCTTCCTCCCATATGAGAAGAGTGAGGTGGATTAAAGATCCAGGTGCATCCCTCTTCTCCCAGGTATGTTTTAATGCTTGACACGTCGGGGTCTGTCAGTGTGAAACCTAGCTCCCGGCAAGCACCAACGAAATTAGTCCCACAATCGGATCGAATCTGCTTAACAGGCCCTCTCAAACTGAAGAATCGACGCAGGGAATTGATGAAACTTGATGCGTCCATCGACTCAATCAGTTCAATGTGCACAGCACGTGTGCTAAGACATGTAAAAAGAACAGCCCACCTTCTGCTATTTGCCTGGCCTCCTCTTGTGCGCCTTGTGACCACAGACCAAGGGCCAAATACATCCAAACCCACGAAGGTGAAAGGAGGTTCGGTGCTGATACGATCAGAAGGCAGATCTGCCATTCTTTGCTCAGTTGCTTTCTTCCTAAGTCTGTTGCAGGTGATACAGTTGTGGATAATCTGTTTGATTAGCCTCCTTGCTCCTGTAATCCAATATCCAGCAGTACGGACTGCACCTTCTGTGAACACCCGTCCCTGATGCATTACTCGCTGGTGATGGTGTTCTACTATCAACTTGGCAACATGGCTACCACCTGGAATAATGAGAGGATGTTTCTCCTTGTAGTCGATGTTGGCGTGTTTGAGCCTTCCACCTATCCTCAAGAGTCCTTGATCATCACAGTAGGGACTGAGTTTTTGTAAAGAGCTGTGTTTTGGTATGTCTTTACCATTAGCAATACAGGCAAGTTCCTCCTCAAACATTTCCTTCTGCACACTTTTGATGACGACAATCTCAGCCTTTGTCAGTTCCTCTGCTGTGCGAGACTGTTTGCAATGATGCCATGAACTGCAAGAGGGACCTTCATCTTTGCTCTTGAAGACCTTTGCAATATGAATGAGCAAACTAAGGGCCTTGAGGAGTTTCTTCAAAGAAGAAAAACGTCTGAACCTTTGCGATCCAAGCAGAGACCCATCATTACTCGTGTGAGTGACAAAGCTGCGTATTTCATCATCCAACTCGGGGTCCACAAGGTCATAGGTTTCAGCTTCTCTTGTAACACTAGCTTGTAACAAGAAGGCAGGTCCTTTAAGCCAGGCACTGTCACCAAGCATGGCGGCAGGCACCGAGCGTGTGCCTATGTCAGCAGGGTTAGAGCTCGTAGGGACATAGTGCCATTGTTTTGGTTCTGAAATCCTCCTGATTCGCTGCACCCTGTTGCCAACATATACATAGAACCTCTTCGTCTGGTTGCTTATATAGCCTAAAACCACACGACTGTCTGTGTAGAATTCAACTGCCTCAAGATTTAGGTCCAGTTCACTTGTGATGACTTCAGCAAGCTCTGCAGCTAAAACAGCAGCTCCCAATTCCAGTCTTGGAATTGTATGAGCAGATTGTGGGGCCAATTTTGCTTTCCCTAGAACGAAGCCCACCTGATGGTTCTGATTTTCGCCAGTGGTCTTTAGGAAAGCAACTGCTGCAATGGCTTTAGTGGAGGCATCTGAAAAGATGTGTAACTCTTTTCTGATTGCTGTTGACATCGTAGCAGAAGCGTAGGTCCTTGGAATATGTACATTCTTGAGATCGACAAGAGATTCTTTCCATGTATCCCACTCGGCCTCCCTTTCTCTAGGCAGTGGAGTGTCCCAGTCTAGGGCCTCACTTGAAAGTTCTCTCAGCAGCATCTTTCCCTGGATTGTAACCGGTGAAGCAAATCCTAAGGGATCAAAAAGACCATTGATTGTAGCTAAGACACCTCTCTTTGTAAAGGGCTTCACTGTCTCTGCTACTCGAAAGGTAAAGGCGTCTTTCTTTAGGTCCCATATCAGACCAAGGCTTCGCTGTGTAGGTGTCACATCAGTCTCCAGATTTAGCTCTTTAAGCCCCTTTGCACGGTCATCTGGAGAAAATGCATCAAGAACCTCAGAGCTGTTTGATGCTATTTTATGCAGGCGAAGGTTAGATGTGGCAAGCATTTCCTGTGCTCTCTTCATTAGATCAATAGCTTCACTGGCTGTGGGCCTTGACATAAGCGCATCATCAACGTAGAACTCCCTCTCAATGAAGCGTCGTGCATCTGATCCGAATTCCTCTTCACCATGAGCTGCTGCACATCGAAGGCCGTATATAGCTACGGATGGTGAGGGGCTGTTGCCAAACACGTGAACCTTCATTTGATACTCACAGATGTCATTGGCAGGATTGTTGTCTTCATGCCAGAGGAAGCGCAAATAGTTTCGATGGTCCTCTCTTACAATGAAACTGTGAAACATCTGTTCAATGTCAGCGGTTACTGCAACAGTTTCACGTCTGAACCTCAACAATACTCCCAATAAGCTATTATTGAGGTCAGGTCCAGAGAGGAGAACATCATTGAGAGAGACGTCATGGCACTTTGCACTTGAGTCAAACACAACCCTGATCTGATCCGGCTTCTGAGGATGGTACACCCCAAAAGTAGGTAAGTACCAGCACTCCTTGTCCACCTCAAGTGGAGGAGCCAGTTCAGCATGGTCACGATCAAATATGTTCTGCATGAAAGCAAAGAAATGCCTCTTCATTTCAGGCCTTTTTTCAAGGGTGCGCTGAAGAGAGGATAAGCGTTTGACGGCCTGGTCGCGATTGTTGGGCAGCCACTGGCGAGGTCCCTTAAATGGAAGTGGCGCCACCCAGCTGTTGCTGTCATCTATGAACATCTCTCTCTTCATGACCTCTAGGAACAGTTTGTCTTCAATAGAAAGGCCGATTTTGTTATCATCCTCGGATGTATCAAAGATGGTGCTTCCAAGAGTGCATTCCTTAACTATAGGTGTTTCGGTGGTAGGGAAGGCTTTACGCTCAGACTTGGACCCATACTTCTCTTTGATATGAACCATATTTGGACATGGTCTGAAATAGGATGGGCGATTGTTCTCAAGCACATTAGTGTGATAGGCATCCACAGCTGCAGGCTTATGAGCATCACCTAAACAGACGTCACCAATGATGACCCATCCCAGGTCCAGTTTCTGTGCATATGGGGCATTGTGAGGACCGTTTCTATGCTGCCTCGCTTTGTGGACACTAAGTAGGTCACGTCCAAGTAAAAGGAGGATCTCTGCTTTGTGATCGAGTGGTGGGATGAGATGGGCTATTGGCCTTAGATGAGCATGTTCTGCTGCCACCTCAGGGGTAGGTATCTCAGCTCTGTTACTCGGAATGTTATTACATTCAATTATTGTCGGCAGCGTGACTGATGTGGCTCCGTCTAGTGACTCCACTACAAAGCCTGTAGCTCTTCTACCCATCATTTCTGTTGTTCCCGCACATGTACGAAGTGTGAATGGAGACTCTGACCCCTCTATGCCATAAACATCAAAAAACTCTGACCTGGCAAGTGACCGATTACTCTGATCATCGAGCACGACATAAGCCTTTGTCACTCGCTCTGGCTGCGCTTTTGGGAAAACCTTTACCAAGCAGATCTTAGAACAGGATCTTCCTCTCTGAGCTTCTCCACATACTTCGGTACAAGTCGATGTTATAGCAGGCTGAGTTGTCTCTTCTGTGCCCTCCCCGCCATGACCAAAGAGAGTTGCAGGAGGTGGTCCTGGATGAAGGGCAGAGATATGATTCCTGCTTTCACATTCTGTACACTTGATTGTTGTGCTACAGTTCTTGGCCATGTGACTAGTGGAAGAACAGCATCTAAAACAGATACCATTGTCCTTGAGGAAGGTCTTACGCTCCTCAATGGGTTTATTGCGAAACCCTCTGCAGCGCTTGAGGGGATGTGGCTTTTTATGAATAGGGCACTGCCTTTCCACATCACAGGTTTGCTCTCTCACGCTGTCTTGGCCAGCTTTCCCCTGTGATATTTCCGTCTTGTGAGCAGAGACCAAACCCTTATAGGTCTTCCTCACTGTAGTATCTGATCTAAAGTGGTCTGTTGTAGATGCTAAGAGCCTGAAGCCTGGATCATTGCGGGCTTGTGCCTCTCTGCAGACAAAGTCACAGAGAAAGGAAAATGGCGGAAAAATGACACTATGGTCAACTTTATACCTAAAACCCTGAGAGAGCCACTTTTCCTGGATATTGTGTGGTAACTTGTCCACAATTGGAGCGACACCACGTGCAGTGTCAAGATAGCTTAGCCCTGGGAGATAACCCTCTGATTTTGCTGCCTCAACCTCTTGCAGCAGGTCACTAAGCTCTCTCAGCTTAACAGGATCTTTGCTACTGACCTTTGGGAAGTTTGTAAGCCTGTCGAACAGTGTTTTTTCAATTATCTCTGGAGAGCCAAAACATTCCTCCAAACGCTCCCAGGCTTTGTCCAGTCCAACTTCAGGACGACAGACATGCACCGTCTTTATTCTTTTCACGTGCCGTGCTGAGTCGTGCCCTAGCCATTTAATAAGGAGGTCCAACTCTTCACTGGGGCTGAGTTTTAGTCCACTGATTGCATTCAGAAAGGAGGATTTCCACGCCCAGTAATTTTCAGGGCAGTCATCAAACTTTGTGAGACCAGCATTAATAAGATCCCTCCGTGCCAAGTACCTTGCTATATCACCCACCTGAGCACTGCCATCTGGTAGGAGTTGAGGTGTGACTCGATCAGGCGACCTTTCCCTTGTGCTCTCTGGTGGGTGCGGTGTTGAGTGGGGATAAATACCAGACTTTGGTTCCTGAGATAGCCCTGATGTTGGAATGGCTTTGTTTCTCATTTTGAACAAGTGAGATTCAACATATGGAGTACCAAAGCTTTGCCTGGGTTGAATCGTGGGCTTCAACTCATGAACAGTTGACTCTCTATGCTCTTCCTCTGGTTTAGCACTCTCGGTTGGCTGTAGATGCTGCTCCACATACTGCCGTGTCCTTTCAGCAGTCTCTTCAAAGGCTCGTTTCCTTTCAGTTTTGACAGACTCCTCTGCTGCAACCTCAAGGATGCTGGCTTCAGCCATAGCTGCTGCTACCTCCTTTTCATACTGTAAAGTGTTCAATTTGGCTTCTATGCGAGCCTTTTCAATCATCATTTCTGACTCTATTTTGGCATAATCGGCTCGTGCGCGAGCTGCCTCCAGTTTAGCACGAGCTGCAGCAGCGGCTCGACTGGCTGATGATCCACTCGATGCTATAGAGGCCACTGACCTGGTCTCTAGAGCCGACAGCTGCGTTATTTCTTTTGTGGCTTGTGTGTCCTCCATCCCACAATGCTGCTGTGTGGCAAGCGTAAGCAGTAGTAGAGATGAGACGTGCTGGCAGACGAAGTTGCTGTCTTTGATTATCTCTGCTCGCTGAGAAGCTGCTTTTTTACTGTTCTGTCCTTATTGTGCGTCCCTTTGCCCAACTTGACAGACAGCTAACGGTTTCAATGAACATTGGAGGCGGAAGTAAGTTTAAGGCTTTTTACTTCGTCAGTAGTTCAATGATTGATATTCTTTTCTTCCCGTAAAAAAGCAATAACTCTCCAAGGCAGAAACGTTTTAAAGAGCAACAACATATTCTGCAGGCTAACAAGCGACCAGCTTCCTGTTTCCTCTACCCACAGGAACACAGAAAAACCCCACCAAAATAAAAGCAGGTGAGAATTCCCATTATGACCAGCAGAGGGTGCTGAAGAGAAAGAACCTATGCATGCCATAACAACACTAATTCATAATCGGTCACTCTTGTTGCTAATTATCTAATTAAAGCAAAGATATGCTTCATTCTAAAAGTAAATAGACCAAAACAGAATGCAGAATATAAAAACAGCCAAATAAAACAGTATGACAATAGAAAACACACTCACTGACCACTTTATTAGGTATGCGTCTTGGACTGTTTACTAATGCAAGCACTTAATCAGCTGATGGTATGGCAACGGCTCAGTACATTTAGGCATGTGGGCATGCTGGAGTTCAAACAGAGCATCAGAATGGGGACGAAAGATGATTTAAGTGATTTTGAATATTAGATGGTTGTTAGTGACAGATGGGATGGTCTGAGCATTTCAGAAAATGGTGCTATGCTGGGTTTTCCCTCACATGACCATCTCACAGGCTTCACCAAGAATGAGAACAAAAGAGAAAATAGCCAATGAACGAGTCAAAATATGTTGTTGATGCCAAAGGTCACAGGACAAAGGCCAGACTGCTTCAACATGACGGTCTACCTGAATATTATTGCTGACTATGTACATGCCTTTATGTATCCATCTTCTGTGCACAACCAGCGAGGGTGAGTTGTAGGCAGACATTATGTTTTTGGCCATTTTTGCCTTTATTGGATAGTGATATGGTGGAGAGAACAGGAAAGTGGGAGGAATGAGAGGGGGAGGACATGTAGCAAAGGCCCATGGGTTGGATTGAAACCTGGGCCACTGTGGCATGTGGTTGCCTGCTCACCCACTGAGCTAAACTACACCCCAGCTGTTGCACTACTGTTGAGATTAGAACCCAGAAAGTTCTCATCTCAAAAGAAGCGATGACCAAAAGTTTCACACTATGAATCACTTATAAAAATCCCAGATTTTACACTTTTTCTTAGTGTTTACTTGACTTTTACTTCTTACACTGTACTGTAGTTATGGTGGAGGAGAAACATGTGAAAGTGGCCACTTTATAATTCTTATTTTACAGGGTTGAAATACAGCCAGGTTTGTTTATAAAGACAATCTGTATCCTGAACACTTGTATTTTTTGAGGTAGTGCATCATCAAAGCTCAGTATCTAAGATTTTTGAAACTTTTTGTTTAGAGCTCTGAGAAAAGAGAGATTGGGTCTCAGCAGTTGTAATGAATAACAGGTTCTTATGGTACTTTTCTAATCAAGTCATTTACCCATTCACACGCATGTGCTTTCTATCAAACACCCAGTGAACACTTTAGAAGCAACTCAGGGTGCAGGATCTTCGTCATGGATACTTTGGCATGCAAACTAGAGTAGCAAGGGATTGAACGACCAACATTTTAATTTGCAGATGACCTGCTCAACCTTCTGAGTCACTGCCACACATTTGTTTGCAGCAAACTGTATTGAAGTCTGGTTTGCTGCTTTTCCAGTGGTCTTTCAACATTGACATGACAACCAGTTGGAAGTGACTTCACCTAGCAAGGTTTCAGCAATGTAAACAGGCAAATATTGAACATAGAGAAACAGGGCTGAGAACTAGAGCAGGACGTGGAGATGGTAGGTAAGTTCCGATTTGTATTGATCCTTCACATGACACATCACGAACGCATGCACATTGCACAGTTTGGTTTGGAGCAGTTTGCTCAATTTTCTTCGTTTCGTGTTTACACCACTGCAAAGCATTTATTGCAATCACACAAGAATCTTGGAGATAACACATGACTTTCTGGGTGACGCCATGTGGCAGCTGCCGCAGTGCAACCACCCACGGAGCTCCTAAACTGTTTGGTATCTCATGTGTCACAAGGTTCCTTCTTCTGTAAGATGGTGAAGGTTGGTATGTGTGCACGAAGGTTGCTGTGTGCGCTTTCTCTGCTTTTTTCGATCTGCTTCATTTCTACCAGGACAAGCAGCTGCTTGAAAGTGCAAAAAAAGTTTTTTTTTAAAAAACCCTCGGCTCTCCATCATTCTGACAGATGCACACTTTCAGAGAGGTTTGGTGTAGGTGAAATCCTGCCTGCCTGTGAGGTTAGTTAACTCAAACTTCAGACAAACACAAACAGAGGTGATGACAGAAACGCATCAGTGTGGACAAAAAAATGAGAACTGAGAACTGAGAAATTCATCCACATATGCCCACAAACTAATAGTTTGATGTGATTTAATTTCCACATGTGCACTGCCAATCACCAAAAACGCTTAAATAAAGACTCCATTAAATATAGCTCCCCCTTTTGCTAATGAAAAGAATTACTTTACTTGAAAACTATCATTATCTCATTATATATTATTATTAAATTATTACCAATGTAATTAAAACTGAAGGGCATTCTATTGAAAAGAAATTTGCCACAGTAGCTGGCAAAAAAACTGTACTCTGGTTCGCCATCTGCTGTTTTGTTTGAACTTTCAACTTACCGTCTCTCTTTTTTTGTTGCTATGGAAGGAATAGCTAACCCATATGGAAAAGATATATATAAATCTTATAAAGTTTGTATCTGTCTCGTGTAAAACTTGTATGAAAAGCATATAAGAGTGAAAACAGATATAAGATCCCTTGAAAAATTATATAATGAAACTTGTATGTTTTGGATACTTACTAAAACAATATATGAAAGTAATGAGAAAGTGGCCACTTTCATGAGTAATCACATATAAGTTTTTACTATTTCTTTTCCATATGGGAATGCTTGATGACTGAAAATGAGCCACAAGCAGAGCAGAGGTTTGGAGGAGAGACGCTGGTGAAAGAACCTGCATGCAGAAGAGGTTTCCGAAATTAACTGCGATAAAAGCACCTGTGTCAACAACACGTGCATTCTCTTCTCCATGAGGCGTATGCGTTTGGCATTAAGTCACCGTGGTAACCCTGTAGCTCAAATCATATGTCTGCCTGTGTAAATGCTTTGTGCGTATATGTGTGTGTGTCTGTGTGTTTAACATCGCTATGGAAACATTTGACCCAGGTGACCTTGGCCTTTTGGGGGCCCCTATCTCTCTCGCTCCTTCCCTCTCTTGGCTACCCAGGTAGAGGCCGGCTGAGCCGCAGCTGGTTTGGACGGGTGTGTCTCCATGAGTTCAGACATGCTCAGTGGCATGGTTTGTTTTAGCAGATGGCCAACTTAGCGATAAGTCCTTTTTCTACTTAAGCAGTTAAGGCCCCACAAATATTCTACCACATGAGAAATGTCTATTTCATTGACATAGTGATCAGGCGGTATCTAAAGCAGTGATCCATGCCACATGAATGACTTTCTCAAAGCTGGACATGTGTCATAACTAAATAACTCAAAACAGTAACAGTTTAGTTTGTAATGTAATGACTTATATTGGCATGGCATGGCATGGCATGGCAGAGATGACATTGGTGCAATGCAAAGCAGCTGAACCCGTACAGAGTAGAAACACTCCAGTGCAGCTAAGAAGAAGGAAACAAAGTGATGATCTTTCTGATCTTTCTGAGCATTGTTCCAGGAGTCAAGTAAGAGTAAAACACATGTGCGTGTGTGTGAAGCAGTGGCCAGCCAAATTAAAGGTGTGCATGTGCAACTGAGCATATGTGTAAATGTTATCAGGAGAACCTCTGGCTGAACTCTGAGTGGGTTGCTGCACAGATTGTGGGCGAGTGTATGAGTGCATATTTGAAAAGGACTTAGCCAACACTGGAGTCATCAATCAGACCTGTTGAGTCAGACAGAGCATTTTTTCCTCTTTCCATCTTTATCACATCATTGATTTTAACAGTGAATAATCCTATTTTTACAAAGTGTTGAACTTCAGCCACGGCATAACCCCTCCCCCTCCATAGACACACCCTAGATATTTAACATCCTCTCCACCTTACAGGCCTTTGCACCCTTCCACGCCTGAGGCCATAAACCTGCCTGTCCATCAGCGATTATGAGCCTTCTAATAGTTTGCTCTGTTTAAATGACAAGCCTTTCATCTGCCAGCTCTCTCTAGCTACATGACTTTAATGGCCCTGACATCATGTAAGCCATTGCAGCTGGCTGTTTGGAACATGAGTGCTTCTAGGTGTGTGCGCGCAGGCCAACGGGGAGCTGTTGGTACCTGCATGGTGGTGCGGCTCTAATCCATGTTTGTTCTGCTCCAGCACCAGAAGAGAATGTCCCACACACAAGCACACTTATGGCACACCTGCAGCCTGACACACACACACACACACACACACACACACACACACACACACACACACACACACACACACACACACACACACACTGAGCTCTGCTTCTGCATACATGCTGTGCAAAAAAGTAGAAGTAGTTAACACATCCTGTTTGTGCAGTAGTCATTTATCATCAGAGGCGGTGATTAGTATCTTCAAGAGACCTGCTTTTATGTAGCTCAATCCCAGCAGGGAATTGCATTGCGCTAGCGTTGCTAACTTGCGTGCGAACTTGTGCAAAATTTTACGTTATGCTTTTTTGTACTTTATTGATTCACTGATTTTGCTATTAAGATTTTGTGTTTTTAAGCATGTTACTGTCATAAAACATGGAAAATATACCCTTTTTGGATCATGTGACCACAAACTCTTGTCCAATCAAAGTTATGAGCCAGTTCGTTAGATGTATATGTTCTTTAAACTGTCACGGAACCTTTAACAGAACATAAAAGTATCAGTTGAAGACACAAAAACACCTAAAACTGCTCCCTCTGTCTAAATGCACGACCTTCTCCTTAACATACACAGCTGTTAAAGTCTGACTCTATGTCTGGTAATTGAGACATGCATACCAGTCAGTCAGTAAGCTAATCTAAAAGAGTGGCAGACAAGAGAGGGGGGTGGGGTGAGAGACCACCAGCATAGTTACCAATTCTATCTAAAACCTTGTATGTGAGTGAGAGCGAGCTGTTATCGCTCCACACCTTTGATATGAGACTGAGTTTGAGCTGAAGTGGAAAGATTTGCACAGTTCGTTTCACAACTTCTCTTATCTGCACTGACTGAAGTAATGCGCGATACTGCCATTACTTCTGCTACTGTGTGTGTGTACGAGACAGAATATTGGTGTGTGCACACACTCATGGGGTGACTGTAAATGCTACTACTGTTACTCCTGCAATAATGCAAATGGCGTATTTTGCATTTGTAATAACTGATAAACAGAATTTAGTAAGGATAAAACAAGGGCTGACAGATTAGCACGTTTTATAGGCGCATGCACACAACATCCGGATTTGGTGTGTTTGCAGAGTCTGAGCATGAGATAAGATTCGAGGGGACAGTGATAACCTTTTAAGTGAGAAGCTAATAGGGAGAAAAAAATCAAAGCCAGGTGTTTGGGGTCAGATGACTGAAATGAAATGATGTCTGAACAGATTAACACCTTTGAGAATTGTTTGGAAGCCAAGGCAAAGGAGTTTAACATTTAAACAAGTCTTGTTTATTGAATATTACTAGGAGTAACCCTCAAAGCTCTTTTCTGAAACCAGCAGTTTTTGGTAGCACTGTGTGACACTACTAAATTTGGTACTGTTCAGAAGTAAATACGACGCCAGCAATGTTGATAAAGTTACCTGTATCAGTATTGGTAACTTATAAAGGAAGCTTATAGGGGACATTTTAATGACCAGTAAATCACTGTGAATTTTACTTTCTACAATAATTAGTTAACACAACAAAACAGACCTTTCAGCTTTTCATGTATTTTGAAAGTGGGGTTTTTGGAGATCTTCCTTTAAATCACTTTGGATCAGCTTCGGTTGCTTACAGTTTTTTTTAATTGGTTTAGTACTATTTTCACAACTAAAGTGTGCATTTTCAAATCTCTCAGTACAAAACTCACATTTGATCACATTTGTAACACCACTAGTCATTCTTTCAAATCTGATGTCATGAGTTCATTGTATTTGCACAAATTTTCATTCCACTTAATCATTGTTGCAGAACATATGATCATTGTGATATATTCTGAGAACATTTGCTTTACTCACCCAAACAAAACAGTAAGATCTTTTTTCAACGTATTACTTTTACCAATCATTTCATTCAGGAGCAAATAATACAAGGTAAGCGTTTCAAATTGTCCTTGGTGATGAATGAGTGTAACTGAACTGTAAAACTTTACACAGCAAATATTACACTTATGTTCAGGCATAACCAATATATATATATATATATATATATATATATATATATATATATATATATATATATATATATATATATATATATATATTAGGGGTGCAACGATATTCGTATCGATATTGAACCGTTCGATACAGTGCTTTCGGTTCGGTACGCATATGTATCGAACAATACAACATTTGTAATTTATTTGATCAACTTTCCTTCCGACGATGCTGTCTGTGTTGAGCGCTCAGTGAATCTGCGTTCGACTACTCCGCCTAGGCTGCACTGTCGAGCGCAGATCCACTGAGCACTCAACACAGACAGCATAGTCAGAAGGAAGAGCGCAGGGCAAGCTAGCAAGACACATGGACCTCCCCCACCCTCATTCAGATCTGGCATTTGGAATTATTTTGGTTTTCATGTGACGTATGACCCTGAAGGTAAGCGAGTCATGGACTAAAGTAAAACAGTATGTTGGATGTGCCATGCAATGCTCAATTACATGGGTGGGAACTAGTGTGTTAGCGCAGTTAGCTCGTTAACGTGTTGGCCGTCTAGCCCCACACACGGGGCGATCGGCGGTAGCTCGTTAACGGAGATTTGCCGTGTTGTGGCGTTAAGGTCATTTCAACGAGATTAACCTGAAAGCACTAGTGGGAACACGACGAATATGACTGCACATTTACGCCGACATCATCCTAGTGCAAAGACAAAAACAACAAGCATGCTACTAACTTTAGCCGAGTCATTTAGACAGCTGTTAGCACATGATTCTCCTTATGCTGCTGAGAATATAGCCCAGAAGAAGCGGATAGTATAGCTTTTATTTTGGAAAGAGGCATTTCTCTGTAATAAACTCTCTTTTCCAAAGATGAGTGATTCCTCAATCAGATACAGGGCTTGCAATATCGCTAGCCCGACGTCCTGGAGCTAGCGATTTTTTTCAGTCGGGCTACCAAAATCTATCTCTTCCCTGCCCGTCGGGCTATTGTAGGAAGTAAAAATATATGTCAATGCTTTTGCATTCTTTCAGAAATGTAGCTGGGTAATTATGTCATTGGCATCTGTGAGCCACTGTCAATATGTGACATATTGAAATCGCGTTTGAATTTGCGCTTGTTTTTTTGCTTTCACTTTGCAATCGCGCGAACTGTGTATAGAGAGCGACAGCACTGATCTGTGAGTGATGATTAAATTATAAAACAATGCGTATTTTATATTTTTCTTTGTTTTTTTCATATATCAACTATTGTGTTGAAGTTTGGGGGAATACATATGAGAATACCATAAAACCTTTAAACCTATTACAGAAGAAAGTTATACGAATAATTCATAATGTTAAATATAGAGAACATACAAACAAATTATTTATAGAATCAAAATTATTAAAATTAGGAGATTTAGTGAAATTACGGACATTATTAATTATGTTTAAGGCTAAAAATAATATTTTGCCTTTTAAGTTACAAAGAGTATTTTTGATGTGTTCAAGGGGAGAAGAGAATAGAAGGAAATTTTATTTTAAACATCAGTTAGCCAGGACTACACAAAGATTAATGAGCACAACGGTTAGGGGTATAAGACTGTGGAATTCACTTCATTATAATTTAAAGAATTGTATAAATCTACAATGTTTTAAAAAGTGTTATATGTTTAAAACGATAACTCAGTATGAAGAATGCGAATGAATGTGATGTTGGTTTGGGATTCGACCGGAGAGAAATGTCAATATTAGTTTGTTCCTGATTTTTGGTGCCCATCGGTGATATAAGTTCGATGGTAGATAGGGGGCAGGGTTTAATAAGAATATTTTCTTCTTCCTGCTCCTTTTCACACATGGTTGTTGTGTTTTGTTGATAGAAGATGTGGTTGTTTTGTTTGATTTGTAGTACCAAGTGTGAAATAAATAAAAATGAAATGAAATGAAATGATAATTTGTGCACCAATTCCTCTGACATCGTCTTATTAATCGTTAGCTTACTATGCAAACATGACAAGTGAAATCTCCCGCAGCTTAAACATGTGAGAGGTTGATCGCGCAGAGAATCGCTGAGCTTATGTGAGTGCGCGTGTAAAAGCATTTCAGTTCTGCTGAGCCAAATAAGACAGGTCAGGGTGAATAAGTGACAGCCAAAGAAAAGCTTACCACAAAATGGAGAAGTTATGACAAATCAGACTATAAGGCAAAAAGAAAGTGCAGCTTTATGGTTTCATGGACAAAAGAATTTCTGTGGCTGCAATATGACGAGCTATATAACCGGGGCTGCACATAAGTGGTCCGCAGGTGCGCGTTCGCTGTCAAAAAAAAAAACACGCACAAGGGTTAGGGTTAAATTTAAAAACTGTACTTTTGAGTTAAAATATATATTTATAATTTTAATAAATGACAAATTAAAAAGGCATGAACATTTTTTTTGTATCGAAAAAATATCGAACCGTGACACCAAAGTATCGAACCGAACCGAACCGTGAATTTTGTGTATCGTTGCACCCCTAATATATATATATATATATATATATATATATATATATATATATATATATATATATATATATATATATATATATATGTGTGTGTATATATGTGTATGTATATATATATATATATATATATATATATATATATATATATATATATATATATATATATGTTGTGAATCATCACAAGTATATTTTTGTTGATGAGGCCGTTTTCAATCTGGCAAATACTAGACACAGAGGACATAACCTTATTGGGCTACTATCCACGTCCCTGGACAACGTGGGGGGAACATCTCAATGGGTGCAGCTATATCTGAAGATGGTGTGGTAGGCTGTAGACCAGTTCTAGGGTCATACAACACTGAACACCTGATAGTTGTTTTTAAATGAACTGGAGCAGGCCTGTCAGGGAGAAGACATCGTCTATGTTGTTGTGTGGGACAATGTGAGCTTCCACCATGCACAGCTGGTTCAGGAATGGTTTCAAACACATCATATTCCCCTTTCCTCAACCCAATTGAGAAATTCTTCTCTACATGGAGGTGGAAGGTGTATGATCGCCATCCCCATGAGCATGTCTCCCTTCTTCAAGCCATGTGTGAAGCTTGTGGTGATATAACTGCTGAGCAATGTCAAGCCTGGATTCGTCATGCCAGGAGATTTTTCCCACGGTGCCTGAACAATGAAGACATCCACTGTGATGTTGATGAAAACTCATGGCCCAATGTTAATGACCGGCTTGATTAATTGTGTAAAAGTGATGAAAATAAAATAAAAAATATATTGTGCTTACGTAAATGACTTGTTGTTTTTTCTCCCTTTTTCGTGTGTGTGTGTGTGTGTGTGTGTGTGTGTGTGTATATATATATATATATATATATATTGGTTATGCCTGAACATAAGTGCAATATTTGCTGTGTAAAGTTTTACAGTTCAGTTACACTCATTCATCACCAAGGACAATTTGAAACGCTTACCTTGTATTATTTGCTCCTGTATGAAATGATTGGTAAAAGTACTACGTTGAAAAAAGATCTTACTGTTTTGTTTGGGTGAGTAAAGCAAATGTTCTCAGAATATATCACAATGATCATATGTTCTGCAACAATGATTAAGTGGAATGAAAATATGTGCAAATACAATGAACTCATGACATCAGATTTGGAAGGATGACTAGTGGTGTTACAAATGTGATCGAATGTGAGTTTTGTACTGAGAGATTTGAAAATGCACATTTTAGTTATGAAAATAGTACCATACCAATTAAAAAAAACTGTAACCACATGGTCAACAATGATGGCCCGGACTTCATTAGAGATGATGGTGCGTTGTCTTCTGCCTACATTTCTCTGAAGACCACCTCTCTGTCGAGGAGCACCACCACCACCTCTTCAATGAAGGTTTCCTCTCCCTACGAGTCTATCCTGCTCCATATTTGAACAGTGCAAAGTCTCAAACACAGTTCTACTTATATGGTAACTAATTGTGATCATCAGGGGGAAACAATTAGCAATTAGTATTTCTAGATTGAAAGCTCTTGCAGCAATGTGTAACTTACAAATGACCAGACAACAATCAGTCAAGTTGAAAATCCATGGACATAATGAATGATTCATTGATTAAACATTAAAATCAGTTGAATTAAATGATAGACAAATGTATTAAACTGAATAATAAGAGGTGCAAATCAAAAATTTTATAGTGATAACATTATGAAAGGCAGTAACTGTGAACAAAACATTTATTTAGATGAAACACTTATTTTGTGTAGTGAAAAGGATATTTTGTCATTATGTGTATTGTACTGACACAATTGGAAATATGCTGAAATGTTTGAAAAACGTGCACTTTTGATGATCTGTTGTGATATAAGTACTAAGAGTTTTGAAAATGTACCAATTGCTTGTGAAAACTGCGCCAAACCAATAAAAAGAAACTGTAAATGTGCCATGGTTTAGAAATCAAACACATGTGACAGTCAAGTCATCAAATGTCATGTTAATGGGGGAAAAAAGTTAAAAAGCATCCAAAAATTCACACCAACCAGTATCCATTGATAGACCTGGCCTAATGCATGGTGTGAATTGGGATGTCTTTAAATCAGGCTACTTTTCACAAAATAATGCAATAAGATGCTCTACCTTACTGCATTATGCCAAAAACTGTTAGGACTTCACACTTACACAGATTTTGGATTGCTCCTTTAGATAGAAATGGAGATGAAAGGAGAAAGGCAGTGATCACGTGCTTGTGCTTCTTCTCGCTGCTACATATGGAGTCAGGTGTGGGTTTGGGGGCAGACAGACAGGCATGTTTATCTGAAGCCTCTATCACGTCCAGACCAAACATGTGCCTTATCTGTGTTTCCCTCTTCCCCTGGTTTTCCTTCTGTCCCTCTTGTTACCCCCATATCGTTTCTTCTGAAGAGGCAGCGTGCTACTAAACACCCACAGCTGTCAATGACCAAAGCAGGATATGGCTTTCTGAAAAGTGTATGTATATATAAATGTGTGTGTAAATGCTGCTTACACAGTGGTGACATTTTACAGTTTCTACATGTACTTCAACACAGTAAGTGTCAAATAGGTTAAAACTTACCCTTGAATAATTATAACCTTATTTACTGAGGTAAACCTTATAAATGCCTGTTACATGTTGTGTAATTAAAGTTCTCGCATGCACTTAATGCTTGACAGACAGTTGCAGCCTATGTTTTCAAGTTAATGTTACAGAAATAAGCAGATTTAATTGCATTGCCCTATGCAGTTTCTCTGATCACATATTCTTTCAATATTCTGTTTACAGGCAGAACTGTCAGTCCTCAGGACGGCTGGATACTCAAGCTGCTTCCGAGTAAAATGTGAACTTACTTATACAGTTTATCCTGGATCGCTCTGTGAAGGATACACTAATCAGTCAACTGTACCAAATAATATTCCTTTGGTCCAGCAGTTCTCTTTCCCCTCACTAGATGGTGATACATACTTAGCAATGAGCAGGCCAGTTTTATGATTGTGGTTTCTTCATGCGTTTTTTTTTTAGATCATACAAAATACAAGTATAAAGTTGCTGGACACTTCATTGACAAGCAGAAACACACCTTATTCATATTAATGACATTTTAATGATATATTTATTAGAAGAAGTGGTTCAGTTCCTGTTTAAGCTGTGAGTACCTTCAATCCACCCAAAAGTGCTGGCCTGTATGTGTTTCCATAGAAGTTACAACATCCCTCAGTCTGCCAATTGTTACTGTATACCTGTAGGTAGGTGCTTGCTTTATATTGGCTTATGTAAGGGGCTACTAGCCCCGCTATGTAGGGGTGTAGAAATGCACAGGCTGCCCTGGACGACTAAGAGGTGATGGGATCTGAGTCCATAACCCCCCCGGTACAGTTGACCCTGATACTTACTACTGTAAGAATGGTTTCAGCTGTCCGGCTGCTACAGGCACAGAAGAAGGGCTCCAGGGCTCCGTTTCTTCTGTACCTGACCAGACAAGACGGGTGCCCCTACTTCAAGGCAACTTGGGTTTGACAGAAGTATGCAACAGTCACTTTTTAAACAACGTGGCACCTTTTATTTGTTCAGATGGCTCTCATGAACCAAGACTGTTTATCAATGTTACAGTTTTTCTCAAATGTTAAAACACAAAAGCCAATCCTGTAACCCAAATGACCAGTAGTCTAAACACATTTACTAAATGTAGCCACCATATTCCAGTACCATAAACACATGTCACATGAAGACACAATTCACAAAACACAACCCTCTGTACTCATAAATCTAAACACATTTTTCCTTGCTAAAACACATGTTGCAAAACAACTCTGCTCATATTCTCAAATGAAAGCCCATGTGATGCAAAATGCTTGCCACAGTCACCAATCTTTGAACACAGGAACACACCTGGCGTCATTCACTACACACAATGACTCAAAATTGAAGACACTTGTTGCTAATGCTGTACCCTCATGTAAAAGCAAGTTCAGAGTGCACAGTATGCTGAAGATTCCAAACAAACACAATGGATGAAGGCAGAGTCAGGGGAAGAGGAATTTGATGCAGAGGAGGGAGAAGAGCTGGCCCTGGAAGAAGAGGAGCAGGCCAATGAGGAAGAGGAGTTCAAATGAGAGGAGGAAGAGGAGCAACCAACGAGGAAGAGGAGAAGGCCAACATGGGAGAGGAGAAGGTCCAGGAGGGAGAGCAAGACAACCTCGCACCATCATTACGGACGAGATGCGAGCAACAGCTCAGCGACATGATGCCGCACAGTGATTGTGGTGTGTGTGGTGTGAATACCGTAACGTAAATACACTTCACACCCTGTTCATGTTTTCAAGATTACTGTTGTGTGCAATAGATTCTGTTTTTGCATTGAGTTGTGTTACAGTAGTGTACGTACATGCAGGATTTTCTATAGATTTATACTACTCATATGAAACTCACAAATCTAAATGCCTAATCCTCTGCAGAGATCTACGACGATCCGTTACTGTATAGTTTCTAAAATATGCATTGGCAGTTATGGAACAAAGAACCTTCTCACAAATTGAGCATTGTGTTTTCAATTGTTTTGCTGTAGTGTGTAATGCTGTGTATAGTGTTTACAGTTTTGACAGCTTCGAGCTGCTCTCTTGGTGTGGGAGTTTGAGTTTTGCAGTGGGAAGGTGTGGTTGTGTTTATGTTGCTTTAGAGAAGGGTGTTGTGTTTGGACATTGGGGGACCTGGTGGTAACGTTTGTGACATGTGTTTTAGCATTTGAGAAAAACTGTAATGGGGCCCTGGAGCACACGGGTGACAGAAAGGAAACCCCTCAACACCAAAGAAATAAAAGAAATCAAATAAAAGAAATCAAATAGGCTTTTATGACCCAATGTTGTGAGTTCTCAACCCCTCCCAAACCACAATAGCCACAGGAAAAGGGCCCAAAGTTCACAATACAGCAGACCAATTAAGGTTAACACAGCTTCATCACATTATTTGGAATATCCAAACCAAAAAAATAGTTACAGTCTTCAAAGTAAAGTCCAATCCAGTGAATTGTCCCTGGTATGTGAAACCAATAAACAGTTTTAGGTGTAGCTGTCATGAACTAGAGTTCCTGTCTTTTAGGCTGCCCAGATGTTCTGCAGCTGGAGCAGATTATCCAGTCCTGGGCTCACAAAAAACCAAAGAAAACAAAGAACACAGAAACTGCACCTTTGCCTCAAGAGGCAAAGGTACAGGTGCGTGAAGAACCACAAGGTTAGAAAAGAGCTATGTTCTCACATACAGGGAGTGCAGAATTATTAGGCAAATGAGTATTTTGTCCACATCATCCTCTTCATGCATGTTGTCTTACTCCAAGCTGTATAGGCTCGAAAGCCTACTACCAATTAAGCATATTAGGTGATGTGCATCTCTGTAATGAGAAGGGGTGTGGTCTAATGACATCAACACCATATATCAGGTGTGCATAATTATTAGGCAACGTCCTTTCCTTTGGCAAAATGGGTCAAAAGAAGGACTTGACAGGCTCAGAAAAGTCAAAAACAGTGAGATATCTTGCAGAGGGATGCAGCAGTCTCAAAATTGCAAAGCTTCTGAAGCGTGATCATCGAACAATCAAGCGTTTCATTCAAAATAGTCAACAGGGTCGCAAGAAGCGTGTGGAAAAACCAAGGCGCAAAATAACTGCCCATGAACTGAGAAAAGTCAAGCGTGCAGCTGCCAAGATGCCACTTGCCACCAGTTTGGCCATATTTCAGAGCTGCAACATCACTGGAGTGCCCAAAAGCACAAGGTGTGCAATACTCAGAGACATGGCCAAGGTAAGAAAGGCTGAAAGACGACCACCACTGAACAAGACACACAAGCTGAAACGTCAAGACTGGGCCAAGAAATATCTCAAGACTGATTTTTCTAAGGTTTTATGGACTGATGAAATGAGAGTGAGTCTTGATGGGCCAGATGGATGGGCCCGTGGCTGGATTGGTAAAGGGCAGAGAGCTCCAGTCCGACTCAGACGCCAGCAAGGTGGAGGTGGAGTACTGGTTTGGGCTGGTATCATCAAAGATGAGCTTGTGGGGCCTTTTCGGGTTGAGGATGGAGTCAAGCTCAACTCCCAGTCCTACTGCCAGTTTCTGGAAGACACCTTCAAGCAGTGGTACAGGAAGAAGTCTGCATCCTTCAAGAAAAACATGATTTTCATGCAGGACAATGCTCCATCACACGCGTCCAAGTACTCCACAGCGTGGCTGGCAAGAAAGGGTATAAAAGAAGAAAAACTAATGACATGGCCACCTTGTTCACCTGATCTGAACCCCATTGAGAACCTGTGGTCCATCATCAAATGTGAGATTTACAAGGAGGGAAAACAGTACACCTCTCTGAACAGTGTCTGGGAGGCTGTGGTTGCTGCTGCACGCAATGTTGATGGTGAACAGATCAAAACACTGACAGAATCCATGGATGGCAGGCTTTTGAGTGTCCTTGCAAAGAAAGGTGGCTATATTGGTCGCTGATTTGTTTTTGTTTTGTTTTTGAATGTCAGAAATGTATATTTGTGAATGTGGAGATGTTATATTGGTTTCACTGGTAAAAATAAATAATTGAAATGGGTATATATTTGTTTTTTGTTAAGTTGCCTAATAATTATGCACAGTAATAGTCACCTGCACACACAGATATCCCCCTAAAATAGCTAAAACTAAAAACAAACTAAAAACTACTTCCAAAAACATTCAGCTTTGATATTAATGAGTTTTTTGGGTTTATTGAGAACATGGTTGTTGTTCAATAATAAAATTATTCCTCAAAAATACAACTTGCCTAATAATTCTGCACTCCCTGTGCAGCCAGCTGGAGCAGGGTGAACAACATGGACGTCATCTGGATGGCAGGGTAATCAAAATGCTGCCGACTCACGTGGCCCCAAACGTCGGGTCCGTGGAATGTATCGAAGCCCCGGCAGTTCACGGGCAACTCGAAGCGAAGTTGCCCAACTCCCCTCCCAGAAACACACTATCTCTTTGCCAGGCAGCTGGATGTGCTGCCTCACTTTCAATGCGAGCTCCACAGTCAAGCTCAGCCTCGAGCGACATGAACGGAGGTAGTTTAGAAAGGGAAGGGCAGCTTTCGGGCTTGTCCTGACCGCGGGGATTTCTTGGTGTCTTGGGCCGTAATGGCACGCACGAGATAGGTACCACACTCCCCGCTCGCTCCCAACAGCGCACCTCCCCATTCACACGTGCGCCCGCGAGCTCGCCTCAATATGTCACTTCCCCTTGGCTGGTCCAGACAGGCCACTGAATGCCCTACATGGCAGTTTTCCGCAAGTTATATGTATGTGCCCTCACATTTCCCCCCGGCTAAACCCTGCCACGCCAGCGACGTCTCGCATCCCTGAAACAAACACAGAATAACACATATTAACTCACTTTCTTAGTAACACTCTATATCATCCACATATGAATTACATTACATCACAAATGAACACAGCAGTGGCCCATTACCTCATCTCATAACATAATCCCTATACTTTACAGGGGGTACCCCTCTAGTTTGCCTCAATGTCTGCTCAGACTGCAAAACTTTGCCTCGCTCTTCCTGCACTTTGTCGCTCGTCACGGAGGCCCCATCACTCTCCTCCTGTTCACTTGGAGTCATGGCTGCTTGTGCTCCCCCCTCTAAATCTGGCTCTGACCCCTGGGAAACACAAGTACCAACATCTTCAACCACTGGGGCAATGCGAGTGTTTGGGTTTGACACACACGGGGGTGGCGGAACACAAACAACCTCCATGAAGTCTGTATCAGACTCCACTTCTGCTGGTAACCTATAGACATGCCTTAACCGCCGTATCGGCAGTTGAAAAGCGCACAACTTGAGCTATGTACGACCTTCACTGAGCCACCTCTCTCTGGTTTGATTGTGAACACAGGAATGTCAGGGTGGTTCTGTTTCACCACCAAATAAGGGTTGGGTTCCCATTCATCCTGTATCTTATTCCTACCCCTGGGCTTGTGGTTACGCAACAGCACCCAGTCACCTGACCAGAGCAGAGCGCCGTGGGACTTTCGATCATAGATTCTCTTCCTCCTCCTGGAGGCCTCTTGAGCTGCTGAGTTTGCTACCTCTACAGCAGTCCTAAGCCTCACATGGTGATCCCTGACCAAGTCATCCAGATTATCTGCCTCAGGTTCCCTCATGTCTTTTCCTCCCAGGAGGTCAAGGGGCATTCTTGCGTCCCTCACCAACATTAGGTAGAAAGGCGCATAACCAGTGGAGGAGTGCACACAAGTGTTATACGCCATAACCAATTCTGGCAAGTATGTTTTCCAATCCCTTTTTTTCTCTGGTGGCAGTGTTCTAAGCATATCATGCAAGGTCCTATTGAACCTCTCACACTACGCGTTACCCTGCGGATGATAAGGGCTGGTACAACTCTTGGCAATCTCATAGGCCTTATACAGCTCTTTTAAGACACTAGCCTCAAAATTTCTCCCCTGATCTGAATGCAATCGGGCTGGACACCCGTAGTACGTGAACCAGTACTTTAGCAAAGCATTTGCCGTTGTCTCAGCAGTCTTGTTTCTGGTGGGGACAGTAACTGTGAACCTGGTGAACATGTGTGTAAGAACAAGGACATTTTCATATCCCCCACAGGACTTCTCCAGCACTGTATAGTCCATAGCAAGGACCTCCAGGGGTGCTGTGACATTGCTGCAGGTCATTGGGCCCTGTGGTTAGGAAAGATATTCTTTGCCAATGACTGCTGAACCCAGTCTTGAACATCTTTACTCATTGTGTGACAGAAATAGCTCCTCCTCATCACATTGAGGGTACTCTTTTCACTGAAATGCCCCCCATGCTCATGTTGGCTCTCATATACCTTACGTTGCAAGGTCTCTGGGACAATGAGCTGCCTGATCTCTTCTCTAACATGCCTATACAACACACCTTTATAAAGCTTAAGGCGGTCAAACTTCTGGTTAAGTTGCCTTATACCTGGTGTTGACATGCAAAGTTCAGCATGGCTCATTCCACTGCCCTTCTCAACCACCCGATACACGGGTCCGACAACGGGATCGTTCCTCTGTGCTTCTTCCACTTCGTCCCAACTTTGCCCACTGAGAGTTTTCCCAGCAGTTACCTGCACCCTGGTCCCGCAGATCAGTCTTACCATCCCCGTCCGGTCTAGCAGGCCACAAGCACGCACCTCAGGACCCATTTTAATAAAGTCCTTGTCCATGTCCTCCTGCTCAGGTTCCTCCTGGTAAGGAATCCTGGAGAGGACGTCTGTGTTCATGTTTTCCCGCCCGGGCTTGTAACACACCTCAAAGTTGTACTCAGCGAGTTGTGCTAACCACCGTTGCTCAACAGCCCCCAGATTAGCCGTTCCCAAGTAGCGCAGCAGGTTATGGTCAGTAACCACAGTGAACTTGGAGAACATCAGGTAGTCCCTGAATTTCTCGGTAACAGCCCTTTTAAGCGCAAGAAGTTCCAGTCTAAATGCGCTGTAATACTTGTCGTTCTTTTCAGAGCACCTTAGCCCATGACTTGCAGGGCTCTAGAGTGCGACCAATTTGGTCACAAATGCGACCAAATTTTTCAGTGGTGCGACTAAAAAAAATATTTGGTTGCACCTGTGCGACCAAATGTTCGGGTAGCAAAAAAAAAAAAAATCTGCAACCTTCCCTGTGGTCAACAATAGACACATTTTGCCCCTATCGTGGACAAAACCAATCAGAGATAGTCAGGGGCGGGACCTCTCTGATTGGCCGTGGTCCAGTTGAAAGTGCAGGTGGAAGTGGGAGGTGAGTAGCTTGAATAAAGCGATATCAATTAATTAAATTCTGAATCGACTTTTAAATATAACTGTGTTTTGCCAGAAACGCCAGATTCTCAGATTAAAGCTCACAAAACCATTTCAACAACAACTAAACAGCAGATGAGAGCAGGTACACGGATTCTACACAAAGACGTAAACACAGAACCGACCGACGCATCAGAATCAACTTTGTCTGTCTCGGATTTCTCACCCGACGGCCCGTAGACGGGCTGTCGGAGCTTAGCGATTCTGATGCGTCCGGTCCGCGCTGAGTTTACGTCTTTTTGCGCTGATTCTGAGCTGCAGGTTTTGTCTCTCTCCAACCAAAATTCACCAAACCAGCAGCAAAAGAAGCAGCAAACTGCGCTTCACATTTGATCAATGTCGTCATGAATTTTGCTGTTTTGCTTCCACTACTATTAAAATCACACTTCATACACAGCTAGCTCTCTCTCTATCTCTCTCTGTACTTCAAGAACAGTTTCCCGTCTCCAATCTCTGTTTTCCGTATTATTCATTCGCTTATTACCCACCAGTCTACCGTTGTTTACAGCGCTGTCGGCTGCTGTCTTTTTCTTTTCTTTTTCTTTTTTTCACTTAAATGACCTCGGACAAGAAAGCCTATTTTTTCTGTTGTTCAATACTGAAGAAATTTAAACTTTATATGCAGAACATTGTAGAATATTTTTAAGGTTATCTGCTATAAAAAGCCAGACCAGGAAAATCTCCTTCATGTTTTTCTGTGTTTTATTCTCAGTTACTTTCACACAAAGGCATCTGCTGTGATGTTCACAATTCTGATGAAGTCAGTACTGATAAATGATCAGAATTATAATATTTCTGACTGTCTGAGGCTAAGTTGAATCGAATCGGAACTTTGAAAACCGGAATCGAATGAATTATAGAAATCAGTGATGATACCCAGCCCTAGTGAGCAGCCTAGGCACGACAGAAGTGGATGTAGCTGTAATAGGAAAAGAACTATTGCTAACTTTTCTGTTAAGTTAAGGCCTGATCCTTCTGAAATTCATAGCCAGTGCTCTGACATGGTGTCATCAATCTTTGAATGCTGAAAAAGCACAGTGTATCCAGAAAAACACATTATATTATATAAATTATTATAAAATTTGTGTGCGCCTAACTTTTGTGCCGGTACGCCTAACTTTTTAAAGTTAGGCGTACCGGTACGCCCATGGCAAAAAGTTAGTCTAGAGCCCTGACTTGCATAGGCTACCACACACTCGACGCCCCCTTGCTTTTGACTAATCACAGCGCCGAGTCCATGCAGACTCCCATTTTGTGATCAACATGAAGGGTAAGGTAAGCAACTTCAGCCCATGCTGCTTCAGATGTTCGAACACTGTCTCAAGCCTCTCACAAGGGCTGTCAAAGTGCCAGTGAATGTGCAGTAGTAGCATTGTATGCAGCAAGCAGTTGAATTCTGTACATTAAGTGAATTAAATAAGAATAGACAATCTGAACATTTTACAAAATAGACAATATGAACATATTTAAAATTATCAGAATTTGAAATGTACATTGTGCCGGTGGGTTTAGAGTGTCTAGAAGAGAGACCTGTCGGGTGTGGGGCGGGTGTGTGTGTGTTTGGCGGGGGGGGGGGGGGTTATGGTTATGGATGATGCTCTTGAGTCTCTCTGTCCTTGCCCAGATGATGCGGAGGAACCTTCTACCGGATTGCAGAAGTTGGAACAGTTTGTTGCCAGGATGGGACGGGTCCTTCAGTATCTGCGCTGCTCTAGTCCGGCATCTCCAGCACCTGCATTGAAAGTCCTAAGGATCTCTGGCAAGACCCTGAACTTCCTCAGTTATTGGAGGTAATACAGGCGCTGCCTAGCCTTTTTGGTCTGGACCTGAATGTGGGCAGACCATGTCAGGTCTGAGGAGATGTGGACACCGTGATACTTGAAGGACTGCACCCTCTCCACTGGAGCTCCATTGATGATAATGGGCTTGTAGTCTCTGTGCTGACTCCTTCTGAAGTCCACCACCAGCTCCTTGGTCTTGCCAACGTTCAGCTGGAGATGGTTATCCTGGCACCATGATGCCGCCTCATCGTGATGGCGCCCAACACCACTGTGTTGTCAGCAAACTTCACAATGGTGTTGGAACCATGGGTTGTCACACAGTCTGAAGTGTAGAGGGAGTAGAGCAGTGGTGAGAGGACACATCCCTGTGGTGCTCCTGTGTTGATGGTGATCCTGTTAGAGACGCATCTACCCACCCTCACCACCTGAGTTCTGCCAGTGAGGAGGTCCAACACCAATGCACACAGATGGCTGTTGAGTCCTAGATCCCTCAGCTTTGTGAACAGTCTGCTGGGCACTATTATGTTAAACGCTGAACTGTAATCAACAAACAGCATTCTCACATAGTTACCCTGTTTCTTGTCCACGTGGCTGATGGTGGTGTGCAGGACATGGGCGATGGCGTCCTCTGTGGATCTGTTGGGTCGGTAGGCGAACTAGAGCAGATCTGTGGTGTCTGGGATGGAGGAGGAGATGATGTTCTTCAGCAGTCTCTCGAACACCTTCATTACTACCTGAGTCAGTGCAACTGGCTGGTAATCGTTCAGAGATGAGGGTGTGCTGTTCTTGGGCACAGGGATGATGGTGGATCTTTTAAAGCATGTAGGGACCACAGACTTCGTCAGGGACTCATTGAAGATGGAAGTGAACACACCTGCTAGCTGGTCAGCACAGCAGCGCAGCAGACGGCTGGTGATGGCATCTGGCCCCGCTGCTTTCCTTGTGTTCACTCTCCTCTGTGCCGCTTGGATGTCGTGCTCTGCGATGCTGATCACCGGTCTCTTGCTGATGACGTCACTGTCCTCAGTAGTCAGGCAGTAGTTGCATTAGCTGCCTGGTTAACCTCGAAACGGGCGTAGAACTGGTTCAGTTCCTTGGTGAATGTAGAGTCAGCGTTGATCGGCGCAGTGTCCCTGGCTTTGTAGTCTGTAATGGTGCGTAGTCTGTGCCACATACTCCGTGTGCCGTCCTGGTGGAAGTGAGACTTCATGCACTCCCGGTACTGGCGTTTGGCATCTCTCACCGCGTGCCATATGAGGCCGCTTTGTAGGCGCTCATATCGCCAGTGGCGAGGCCTGCGTTTTAGGTGCCGGTCCTGCCGTTCACTGCATTGCAGACTGATCTGTCCACCCATGGTTTCTGGTTCGGGAATGTGGTGACTCTCGCAGTGGGGATAATCTCCTCTGCTAGCATGTTGACGAAGCATACTGCTACTTCCATAAACTCGTTGATGTTGACTGCACATGCTCTGAACATGTCCCAGTCTATGTCGTTGAGTGCATCCTGTAGCGTAGCTTCTGATTGGGTAGACCAATGTTTTACCTCCCTCGTGGTTACTTCTTCCCTCCGTATGTTTTGTTTATACTGGGGAATGAGGAAGATGTTGTTGTGGTCAGACTTTCCAAAAGCCGTCTGTGAGACAGCTTTGTAGCCCTGTTTGTATGGCGTGTAGCAGTGGTCCAAAATTCGATCCCCCCTCGTCGGACATGAGACATGCTGGTAGAAGTTCGGCATGACTTGTCCGAGGTTTGCTTTATTAAAGTCTCCTGCTACAATGAGCGCTGCGCCCGGGTCCTTGTTTTGAAACAAACTTAGCAAATCATGTAGTTCGGACAAAGCCATACCTGTGTCCGCTTGGGGTGGGATGTAGACCACCATGGCGATGACTGAGGTGAACTAATGGGGCAGATAGAAAGGGTGGCATTTAATGCTCAGGAATTCCAGATGTGGCGAGAAGCCGCTGAGAGAGTAGAAATGCTCCTGGCATCACACCACTTTCTGTTTACCATGAAACACACTCCTTCACCTTTGGTTTTGCTTGACTCTGCCATTCTGTCCGCGCGGAGCACAAAGAATTAATCTGATGGAGTTACGGCTGTTTTCCCCCTGTTCATGGCCACTTGGAAGTAGCCTGCGGTCAGGAAAAATACACAGGGACTTTACATGGGGCCTCATTGTCTGGTTTGACAACAAAGGAAGGTAATTTTTCTGGCAGTTCAAGATTTTTTTTAATTGAGTATTTTTAATTCTAATTATTGCCTTTTTGTTTTTATTAAGAAAATCCTTTTTTTTTTTTTTTTTTATCAGGCACTGGGGACATAGCAACTTTGACTTAAAGGTGCATGCATTTATACTTGCTAACTATCAGCTAGGACTCATCTCTGTAATGTGGTGGACTTTTAAACCATGATTTTGGTTTTCCGTACTTTTTGAAACATCTCTATTTCAATAATCCATGACATTTATTTCAGAAAAAAAAAAAAGATGATCGAGATCAGCATTATTATCCCCCCCTAACTGTCAAGGCTGACTGAATGGACTCAGGCTGAGGGTTATCTTACAATGAACATAATGTACAAAAACCACAGCAAAGGTCTGATTTGTCACTTGAGAAAGCATGCCAAAAACAATCTAAATCAGTTCAGACCTGAGTAAAGGAATTCTGCATGCTTACACAGGAGGAGATGGACATCTAAATATTTAACAACAGTTCCAAGTGTCAAGAACTGGAGGGAGAAGTATCATCAAGAAATCCAAAGGCAGCCACACACCACAGAACAAGACTGGCAGAGGTAGGAAGCAAAAGATCTCAAAGACTCTGGAAAGAAATCTTGTGAGAGATGTAGTTATAGACTCAAGAACAACTGCAGAGACACTTGTGAGTTTGCCAAGTCAGGTATTTTAGTCTCAAAGGCGACAATGACAGGAATCTGAGGTCGCAGACCAACAAAAACGTGAAAAAAAAAAACGCAGACTGCAAGTGTATCATTTTTACAGATAAGATAAAACTACAGCACTTTGGTATTAGAGACACTGTTTGGAGAAAGAAATAAGAAGACTACAGCCCAAAGAACACAGTCCCCACAGTTAAACACGGAGAAGGAACTTTTATACTGTGGGGATGCTTCAGTGCTTCAGAAACTGGAAATCTCATCAAGACAGAAGGAATCATGAAGAATGAAGAGATTCTGAGAGAAAAGCAGTGAGCAGCAAAACCGGGTCTTGATTGTCGATTTGTCTTCCAACATGACAGCGACCAAAAACATACATCACTTCTGGTGAAAAACTACCTCCAGAAGACCAAAGTGAAAGTGCACATTGAATCCCATTGAACATCTGCAAGGTGAAAGAAAGACCAAGGTCCATGCCAAAAGACCATCAAATTAGTTCAATCAGCCTCAGTTTCTTGCTTTTCAGGACTATCCTTAACTCAATGCCCTGTATCCTCACAAGACAAAAACAGCCATCAGTATTTCTCCCTCCATTGTCTCGTTCCCCCTCTATGTTTCTGATATGTATTATGCTTTCCTATAGCTTCTCCTACATCCTGCACTTGTTCAGATTTGTGATTTGGACATTGTCGAATGTGTCACGAGGAGTTCTGCTTCAGTTTTATCCTCCTACATTCCTCAGTCTCTTCTCTTGACATTTTAACTATGCGTGGCAAATCTTAACCTCGGACAATCTTACCAAGTCCACAATTAGCACAATGCACATGTGTACATATCTTTGTACTTTACATATTAGTGGGTTCCAAAGTGATCTTGAAGCTGAACGTCCCAGTTTATGATTTGGGGGTATCTTGCCATTAATGCTTTTAATGTATTTGCATCAGACAGTTTACACTACAGTTCGATTTCCTTCAAAACAAATATCTGTCCCCAGCCATCAGAGAGACAAGCATGAGCAAATGCTTGGTCCTTGATCTTTAAACATAATCTTCATCTCAAATAACTGCTTTCAAATATTAATCCTTCATTATTTTTTTTTTAAATATAATTTTAACATTAATATACCATAAGATAATGTTCAGTGATAAGTTGGATAAGATTGGCTTCTTGCCTCTTAGCTCACTTTTTTTCCCTTTAAAATAATAGGTCAGTGTTTCCTGCCCCTCTTTGACTCAGGACCCATCAGTTTGTGTTATCTGGGACACGAAGATTATTGTAGCCACTTATTTGATGAACAGAAGGTACTATCTGCACCTCTGGGGGTGCCCACCTAATAATATCCACCCTTAATGGTAATATTAATGTGTAACAAAGCACGAGTCAAGCAGCCACAGAGCGTTTGGCAGCTTATCGCAGCCCTGCTACAGTCAAAGGCAATTGGCATTATCTATAAAACAGCTCATTACACTGACTATCAACGTAAAGAGGAGAAGGAGGCTGCACACATGCATGTGCAAACACTCTGATAGACAGAGAGGCAAACATGCACACAGGTTTATCTGTGGGGTCAAGCCTATTATTAACCCCAGGGGTCTCGCGATTAAACTCCTGACAGACAACGATCCTCCTGAAGGGAATAAAAATCACACAACTAAGCTTCTTAAAAAGGGAAAGCCACATGAAAAAGAGAAATAACCCACAATTGTCTTCAGCTCTTTCTCATTCTTCGCACTCACCACTCACACCATGAAGTTCATGAGTAAAGGCTTGGTATTGGGTGAGGGCTTATTTGCGCTTACCACCATTTCCATTGTCAGCACCCTTTTATATCTCATATTAGTTACAGAGAGACAAAGGCAAGATCGATTTCTGCACTGCCACTGTACTGCAGTGAAGGGGGAAGGGAAGAAGAAACTCCAGGGTTCATAAATGGGAACAAGTCTGACCACAGTTATAAACAATAAGAGCTCATTCTCATTTTCCTTCTGTTCTGCTTGAAGGACACGTGACTTTACAATAACTTGATAAGAGGTGTGAAATATCAGTAGAAGTCCGATCTTTTTCATGTCCTACTTTGAACCCCAATGTGACCAAATTCTGAGAAACGATGACTGATGTTACATTCTGTATCAGTCATCGTAATCAGCTGTGCGGTCACCGACCTTGGTAATTTTGTATTTTTTTTTATAAACATGTCAGTGACAGTTGGCAAAAATCAGTGTGTGTCATGTGAGATTGCTTTTATGTTTGAAAAGGACTCTACGGGAATTCTCAGAAATTGTAGCCCGCCCTACAGGACCTCTAAATGGGTTGTGTTTAGGGAGTTGGTTTGACACATGAATTGTGAGAAATGATCACTGGTTGGTTTAGACATGAGTAGTGTCACCAAAGAGTTGCAAGTTTTGCAACTGTGGGACAAAAGTAGCTTGATAATGCATTTGCAAAAATGCACCCATGAAAGTAGAAAGTTCTTTGGCGTATCTATGAACAGTGTGCTAACTTATACACAAAAGTGTACTCTGTTCATTTCAATAATCACTTATCAAATAATGATAAAAACACAAACAAAAAACCCTCTATGAGAGTCTTGTAAGAAGTAACTTCTTTGTATGAAGAGTTTGCGTGCAAAGATACAAAACAACAAATTGTAACCTGTGTTGGAGGTCATGAGATCCTGTCAGCGCCACCGTTACTGTCATGGTCTCCGCTCCTCGACAGCTGACAGCTGTCAGGTGATTTGTTTTTGTTTTCCTTTCTCTCTCGCCCTCTTCCTTTCTCTCTTTCTCCTGCCGGGGCGGAGCTCAGTATGGGCTCCTGCTCCTGGCCTACACACCTGGAGGTGATCAGCACATCTGTTGCTGATCAGAAGAGATTGGAACCCTTCTTAAGAGGGCGAGTCTGCTCTACTCGTTGCTGGATCGTTGAGCCATCAGCGTCAGTCATCCTGTATTTTGTTAAGTCAGTTTGTGAGCCTGTCTGAACCAGGAAACTAATGGTTTTCTCTGCCTGTGTATAGATCGCCTCTGGACCTGTTCTTTCCCTGTGCCTGGCGACTGAATGGAAGCAAGAGAGATAGAGGAAAGGAGAGGAGATATGTGAGGGCTGAATGAAAACCTTCCCTTCCTGGACTCCTGCCTTTTTCGCTCCTGGACCCTGGAACCCCGGCCCCTTTTCCTTGACACCATTATATGTATATATGAATTCCACTGTAGAGGAACACTGTAAATAAATGCACCTTTTGAAGACACTAGTGGTCTGCGCGTGAGTCCGATCTACGAAACCTGACAGTTACCAGGAAGCTGCCTCCATAACTATGGGAAAAAAACTCCCCACAGCTGGAAGAAACAAAGACAGTGTCCACGCAGGTATAAACGAGGTGTTAATTTTCCCTTAAGGTATTAAAACTGCTGCTACAGACTGTTTGTGCTATATTTCAAAGGTTTCTTTCAATACATTTCAGAAAATAAGTCATGGTTTCAATGCTCAATTTATTTTTCCGCAACAATCTTGGTGGCAAAGATGAAATTTCTCAAATTATTTCTTTTCTGCTTTCTTGTTGATCCAGGAAAACCTGCAGGTGGATTAAATGAGTCTAAAAGATCACTTACCTGCAGGCAAATCATTAAGGAGATGAGTACCTAACAACCGTAGTCAGTCAGAGTAGTCAGTCACTGCTGAAATCACAATTGATAAAGAACCTAGAGTGGAGAGCAGGAGAGACCAACCTCAATTTCCAATTGCACTTTAAATTTTTCATGGAGAAAAAATTTAAGAAATTTGAAATTGTTCTGGGGTTTTTTTCCAGATGATTTGGGCTGATCACCCGAGGACAGATGGCAATCAGCACTGTTAGTTTGGGGTGACTGCTGCAGGAAGACACAGATGCACATAGGTTTGTCATCAAGAATGTATTTGTTTGAATGTTTGGTGACAAACATAAAGTGGAAAACCTATTACCGCAGGAAGCTGGAGAAAAATGATAGACTAACACAAACAATATCAAGATCAAATTTATTTATATAGCACATTTCCAGACAGATGATGCTGCACAGAGAGCTTAACAATATAAAAATGTCATTTAAAAGAAATAATATATAACAAAAATAACAATATAAAACAATAATAGGAAAATAAGTGCATTAAAAAGATAACTAAGACCAAAATGCTTGGGTCATAGTGTGTTAGAGACCAGGGCATAAAAATATGTCTTTAGTAGATCAATTTAAATTGATCAAGTGTTTGTGTAGATAAGGGGAACACTATTCCAAAGTCTGGGACCTGCCACAGAGATGGCTCTGTCGCCACGAGATTTGAGATGTGGGATGAATAGCATTAATTTTGAGCTATATCATCAAATCTATTTTCAGTGCTAGATTTGGGCTAAATATTCCATAGCTACATCTTCACCCTACTTTGATCATCAAAAATAAGCTTCAAAGTCGCTCCACTTCCCCAGCCGACACAAGCCAGCTTCCTAGCAACTGCTTGACAAAATGTCCCCTCATGCAAATGAATTGGGAAACAGGAATTAGTGAACATTTGGATGACAGAATCGCCACAATGCTTGTGTTTGGGGTCATTGGTGTTTGTGTAAATGTTAATTTATTTTATGAAATTTTTGAAATTTAGCCTTTATTTATACAGGTAGTCTCATTAAGACTCAATGTACAATATATACAAGAGAGAAATATTTCTTTGGGTCACCAACTACAAAACCGGTGCCAGATCCCAAAGAGGACAGCAAGGGTCTTTATGGCTCAGCTACTCTCGTTTCTGGTAGAACAACAACAATTTAAATAAAGATTATTTTAAAGTGAAGAGTCTTGTCAAGAGTCAAGAACAGGTGGCCGGACCAAAACATTGCCTCAACCATGCAGGGGAACCAGCAGCGTATACAAATGCTATTACCCAGCTGTGCAGCAACTTCACGACTGCAAATTTTACCCAAATAACTACCTTTATGTAACAGGAAAATTAGACAGATGTGGACTCCATTCATTTAAATCAAATTATTATTCAAACAGTCACAGGAGGATGCAGAGAGACAGACAACCATTCACATTCCCACCTATGAGCAATTTAGAATCATCAAATATGCATCACCTCTTTGCAATCACCTCATTCCAAAATATCAGCATTCCAAGAAGTTGCAGGGTCAACAATAGATCACAGAGTCAGATGCTTGTTCCAGGAGGCTTACTCCCCCCCCCCCCCATTGATTCATTGGGATATTCATTTTTGGGAAGCACAGTCACAGGCCCGAAAATTCGGTGAGCTAGAGAAGTGGTAAACAAAGATTGTATTCAAAGGGATGAAATTCTGCCATTCAAGTCTAAAAATATTCTCCTGGTCTCCTCACCTGATGCTGGTCAGTTTGAAAGTTTTCTTTATGAAAGTAGAGGAGCTAGATGTGGCCTCTAGTACCAACAACTTAGCCTTCAAGCTGAGTCCAGGCAGCTTGGACAGCAGCAGCTTACACTGAGCTTTCGATGGCTTAACCATCAGCGATCGGAAGCTTAGCCTCCAAGCTGAATCCAGGCCTCCACTAACAGCTATCAGAGCTTTAGCTGCCAGGCCAAACACAGGCCTCCAGTACCAACAACCAGCAACCAAGCATTCAAGCTGCAGCTAAGGAAAATAATGGATCTGATGAAAGATGGCAAAGAACTGAAAATCAAGTACTGGAGAACTGGAGATCAAGCCCTGGACATAATGCCAGAGCAGCAGAGACTCCAGGATCCAAGCAACATGTACATCAAACTGTAAGGTATATATTGAAGTAAATGGAAAACCAGAAGAAGAAGCAAAAGTCATATGGATAAAGGAACAACATGAATTAGACAGATATAAGTACAGGGTGGGCCATTTATATGGATACACCGTAATAAAATGGGAATGGTTGGTGATATTAAAGTCCTGTTTGTGGCACATTAGTATATGTGAGGGAGCAAACTCCTCAAGATGGGTGGTGACCATGGTGGCCATTTAGAAGTCGGCCATCTTGGATGCAACTTTTGTTTTTTCAATAGGAAGAGGGCCATGTGACACATCAAACCTATTGGTAATGTCACAAGAAAAACAATGGTGTGCTCTGAAAAAAGACATAAAGACAACAAAAATAGGTTAACTGAAGTGATAATAGCTAGCAAGAGGTTATACATATAGGAAATTATTAAATTACAATAAGAATAACATTAAAGGAATCTTGAACATATTAAACATCCATCCATCCATCCATCCATCCATCCATCCATCCATCCATCCATCTTCATCCGCTTTGTCCGGGGCCGGGTCGCGGGGGCAGCAGCCTAAGCAAAGAGGCCCAGACCTCCCTCTCCCCAGCCACCTCCTCCAGCTTATCCGGGGGAATACCAAGGCGTTCCCAGGCCAGCCGAGAGATATAATCTCTCCAGCGTGTCCTGGGTCTGCCCCGGGGCCTCCTCCCGGTGGGACATGCCTGGAATACCTCACCCAGGAGGCGCCCAGGGGGCATCCTTGTCAGATGCCCGAACCACCTCAGCTGGCTCCTTTCGATGTGGAGCAGCAGCTGCTCTACTCTGAGCCCCTCCCGGATGGCCGAACTTCTCACCCTATCTCTAAGGGAGAGGCCAGCCACCCTTCGGAGGAAGCTCATTTCTGCCGCTTGTATCCGTGATCTCGTTCTTTCGGTCACTACCCACAGCTCGTGGACATATTAAACAGTTTTTTTTAAAATGGCACAAGGAAAATGACATATCCAGAGTATTTTATTGACAAAAATGGTGACAATTATAATATAAATATGCTAGCAAATGGATTTAATGACTTTTTTGTAAATGTTTAGCAGCAAAGATTCCAGAACATAGAAGAGATGACAAAAGTGAAACTTTAATTTGAAATCAACCATATTCATTTTTTCTTTCTACAGTGGATGAGTTGGAAGTACAATCTATTGTTAATATGTTAAAAAAAATAAATTATCTACTGATTGTGATGGTATTGGTGTGACATTGATAAAAAAGTAGCTTTTAACATGCACAATCCCAATCAAAAGTTTAAGACCACTTGAAAAAATGGCACCAAAAATAATAATAATAATAAAAATAAAATCATATTTTGCATTGTTTCAGAGCTTCAACATGCAACAAGAAGAAATGGGAGTAGACAGAACATTTTTTTGAGCATGTAATTTATCAAAAGCGACACTTACACTGAAACATGCTGTTTTACATGTGATAAAAAGTTTAGGACCCCACCTCCTAAAAATCCTGTAAAGCCCTAAAATACAAAAATCAATGTTCCAAACATGAACTCAGTAATGAGTAGCTCCACCGTTATTGTTCATCACTTCAGAAACTCGTTGCAGCATGCTTGATGCAAGTGTTTCCATGAGGTGAGTGGGAACATTTCTCCAAGTGGTGAAGACAGCCGCATGACGTGCATTTACTGTCTGCAACCGTTGTCCATTTTTGTAAACTTCCCTTGCCATCCATCACTGAAGGTTCTCAGTTGGATTTAGATCAGGGGAACACGCATGCATTGTGTACTGTAGCGCTGTCCTGTTGAAAAAACCAGCCGTTACCAAAAAGACCAGGGCCCTCAGTCAAGAGGGACACTCTCTGCAACATCTGGACATAGACAACGGCCGTTTGATGCCCCTGCACATCCTGAAGCTCCATTGTTCCAGTGAAGGAAAAAGCACCCCAGACCATTATGGCGCCCCCTCCACTGTGGCGCATGGAAAACATCTCTGTTGGGATCTGATTGTCATGCCAGTACACATCAGGACCATCAAGCTTACATTTTTTCTCATCAGAGAATAAACCTTTCTTCCACCTTTTAATGCCCCATGTTCGGTGCTCTCTTGCAAAGTCCAAACGGTCGGTTCTGTGGCGTTCAACGAGACGAGGCCTTTGAAGACATTTTTTGTTTTTGAAGCCCTTCAGTCCGATGCCTGTCTGATGGTTATGGGGCTGCAGTTGGCTCCAGTAATGGCCTTAATTTGGGTTGAGGATCGTCCAGTGTCTTGACGGACAGCTAATTGGATCCTCTGGCTCAGTGTTGGTGAAATATTTTGCGGTCTTCCACTTGACGGTTTTGTTCCATAACCCTCAGGATAATTTAAGAAATTCCAATGGACTTACTGCATCCCTCAGCAGTGATGGCGAGCTGCGAGGGACCCTTCTAATGCAGTTCAGCTCAGTTATTTTTGAACGTGATCGGGTTGACCACAAAAAGGGATTTTTTTTGCCTTTGCCATCAGAACATCATGACTGTGTGACTACCTGACAGAAAATGACAATGAATACACATTTTTTAATCAATTTGGCCTTATAAAGGCACATGGTCCTAAAATTTTGATCAGCTGTAAAACAGCCAGTTTCAGGTTAAGTGTTGTTTTCGATTAATTACATGCTCAAAAAATGTTTTGTCTCGCTCCCGTTTCTTACTGTTGCATGTTGAAGCACTACTAGGAACCTTGTTAAGATCCAGCCATGTCAAATGTGAATGTTTGTCATTTTTCAAGTGGTCTTAAACTTTTGATTGGGACTGTATTTGCAAATTATCTTTTTAAACTGGTTAATTTCAAATAAAATGAAATTGTGAAGGTAATACTGATATTTAAGGCAGGAAATAAACATCTTTTCACAACTGCAGGCCAACATTACTCCTCTCCCAATTCTCAAAAAGTTTGGAAAAAGTTTTTAGCAATCAACTAGAAAAATAAATCACAAATAAATATGATTTAGTTAACCAAAGTCAGTATGGATTCAGCGCAAAGAGTTCAACTTCATTGGCAATAACTGAACCAATCGAAGCAATAACAAATGCACTGGACCTAAAACAATATGCAGTTGGAATATCTTTTGATTTTAAGAAAGCATTTTGTGCTGGTGTAGTTCTTCTTCCCACCAGCAAGAGTCACTACAGTTCTTTCTGAACCAAGAGAGGATAAAGCATCATCTGTCCGTTCAGAGAAATCATATGTGTCAAAAGGTACAAGTAGGTCATCTGCCAGTATGGTCGCCGTAAACGCTCGAGCCAAAGCTGAAGCAGCACGCAAAAGAGCTGAATATGCTAAAAAGGAAATCAAAATGCAAGTTAAGAAAGCAGAGCTTAACGTAGAAGAAACACGTCTAAAGGCCACATTACAAGCCCTCCAACAAGAACGTGATGCGGAAGCGGCACACGCCGAAGCAATAGTTTTTGAAACAGCAGTCAATGATTTTGAAGAAGAACCTCAAAGGGTTGACACTTTGGAACGCACCTTTAAGTATGTGAAAGACCAGCTCATCATCAAAGACAGCACAAGCCCAATTGGCCATACCGAGTATAATTCAATGCCTGCACCAAATGTCACATTCCTCACGCCAAAACAAGAGCCAACCAGGTCGGACACCTTAAAGGAATATATCCTTCAACCTCTGAGTACTGACAAAGGAGAAAACGTTTTCCAGTCTCCGAAATTAATGCAGAAAACGTCACCAGGTACTTCACCGAGATTTGAACATAAGGTGAGCATGCAACAAGGAAACATTTCTGACATAGCCAGGTTTCTTGCAAGACGCGACTTACTCACTGGTGGCCTCCGAAGGTTCAGTGACAAGGCAGGAGATTACTGGGGATGGAAATCTTCGTTTGAGAACGCAATTTGTGACTTAAACCTAACGGCCAGTGAGGAACTGGATTTGCTGATTAAATGGCTCGGCACAGAATCAGTGCAATATGCATATCGTTTAAGAGCTGTGCATATTAACAATCCCTCTGAAAGACATGCTAAGGTGTGGGAAAGATTAAATGAGTGCTACGGCTCCCCCGAAGCTCTAGAGAATGCACTGCTTGACAGATTGGACCGTTTCCCAAAAATTTCATACAAAGATCCACAACTACAGGACCTGCTCCTAGAGATAGATGAGGGTTGAGTGAAGGTTACATTCCAGGTCTACTCTACCTCGATACAGCGAGAGGCATTAATCCAGTGGTGGAAAAACTCCCCTATGCTATGCAAGAAAAATTGATGAACTATGGTTCTAAATACAAAGAGGACCATTGTGTGTCATTTCCACCATTCTCTGCATTTGTGGCCTGCATCAGTAGAGAAGCAAAAATGCGCAACGACCCCAGCTTTAAGCAGTCTGTGCCGCCGCCTCCTGCCCTTTCAAAGATGAATAAACTTTACGAAAAACACGCTAAAAGAGAACCTAGCTCAGTCATCAGAAACGAAGTTGTCAGTACGGAGCCGAAATCAACTCTTACAAACATTGAGGACCCAAATAAGGAATGTCCTATCCACAAAAGACCTCATGCTCTCAAAAAAATGCAGAGCATTCAGGGAAATGCCACTGGAGGAGCGAAAGGCCTATCTCAGGGGTGCCCAATCCCGGTCCTCGAGAGCTACCGTCCTGCAGCTTTTAGATGCACCCTTGTTCCCACACACCCGAATCAAATGAATGGCTTGTTATCAGGCCTTTGCCAAACATGATGGCATGCTGAAGAGGTTAGTAGCTCTCGAGGACTGGGATTGGGCAGCCCTGGCCTATCTCAAGAAAAACATGATATGCTTCAAATGCTGTGCTTCTACAAACCACCAGGCAAAGACATGTAAGTCAGAAATACATTGTACATAATGTGATTCAAAATTACACATTACAGCTCTTCATCCGGGACTGGCACCAACGACTACTGCAACAGCTACTATTGCAGAGCCCCTAACAGTTGACGGCGGGGAGTGCAATGCGGCACGGCCCACAGCTATCTCGACATGCACACAAGTCTGTGGAAGTGAATTTGAAAGTCACTCATGTGCCAAGATCTGTCTTGTGTTCATTTACCCAAAGAACTCACCTGAAAAGAAACTTAAGGCCTATGCCATCCTAGATGACCAAAGCAACAGGTCACTCGCAAAATCATTGGTTTTTGACACATTTGGCGTCACCAGGAACTCCTTTCCATATAAATTGAGAACCTGTGCTGGATTGGAGGAAGTGACAGGGAGGAGAGCTTTTAACTTCATTGTGGAATCGGCAGATTGCACATCACCTCTTGAGCTCCAGACATTTATCAAGTGTGATATGCTACCCGACAATCGCAGTGAGATTCCCACAGCTGAAGCTGCTTGAAACCACACCCACCTTCAGGAAATCGCAACCGAAATCCCGGCTCTTGGCCAGAGCACTCAGATCCTGCTGCTCATTGGAAGGGACGTTATTCAAGCACACAAAGTTCTTGACCAAACGCGCCATTTGCACAGAAGCTAGCTCTTGGATGGGTGATCATTGGGAACGTTTGCCTGGGTGGAGCTCACAAACCCGCGCGTGCTAACATTTTCAAAATGAACATCTTAGACAATGGTCGTCCAAGTCACTTCCTTCCATGCAAAAATGCCATTCAGGTAAAGGAAAGTTTCAACTCGCAAGGCTACAACAAGGTCAACTCCCCAATGCGAACAAAGCACTCTTCAATTACAGAAACAGTTTTCAAACAAACAAGTTTGGACGAGAGCCTTGGCTACTCACAGGAGGAAAGGGCCTTTTTACAGATAATGGATAAGGAAGTCTACCAGGACAGTGCTAACAGTTGGGTCGCGCCGCTACCTTTTCGTTCACCCAGGCCACGCCTGCCGAACAATAAGCGGCAGGCTATGCAACGCCTCACGTCGGTACGCCACATGCTGAACAAACGCCCTCAGGTAAAAGGTCAGTTTACAGACTTTATGCAAACTTTGTTTGACAATGGCCACGCTGAGATAGCGCCACCACTTACTAAAGAAGAAGAGTGCTGGTACCTCCCCTTCTTCGGAGTGTACCCCCCGCCCAAACCGGAACAAATACGCATTGTCTTCGACTCAAGTGCACAACACAATGGAGTATCCCTCAACGATGTTCTTCTTACTGGGCCCAACCTCAACAATAGCTTGTTGGGTGTGTTAATGCAACTCCGTGAAGAAAACCACCATTTAACTACTCTACTAATCCGACACTACCACCAACAGGTGCAGCACCAGGGACGCCATTTCACAGAGGGAGCCATGAGATCGGCTGGCTTCTGGATTGTCAGTGGGAAACGGAGCATCAGCTCAGTCATCCACCACTGTGTAATTTGCCGCAAGCTCAGGTGGAATACAGAAACGCAAAAAATGTCAGACTTACCCATCGATCGTGTGACAGTCTGCCCCCCGTTTACCTACATTGGAGTTGACGTCTTTGGACCATGGACAATAAGCTCTCTGAGAACAAGAGGAGGCCTTGTCAGCAGCAAACGCTGGGCCATCATCTTCACCTGCTTGGGCATCAGGGCCATTCATGTTGAGGTCATCGAGACGATGGAGTCGTCTAGTTTTATCAATGCTCTGAGACGATTCATCTCTATCCGAGGACCAGTAAAGCAGTTGAGGTCCGACTGTGGGACCAACTTTCTGGGAGTGTGCAAGGAGCTCGGAATAACTTCAAAACATTGCAACAACCAGGAAATTCAAGACTTTTTATCCAAGAATAAATACACATGGATCTTCAACCCTCCTCATAGTTCTCATATGGGAGGAAGGTGGGAGTGCATGATCGGCATCGGGAAGCGCATACTGGACTAATTGTCAACCCAGTTCGCCTGTTGACCCATGAGGTTCTCGTTACCCTTCTAGCAGAGGTAACCACTATTGTAAACTCTCGACCGCTACTACCAGTCTTGTCAGATCCAGATTGCCCCTTTCTTCTTACGCCTGCTACCCTCCTTACGCAGAAAACTGGATTACCACCTACACCACCCGGGCACTTTGACAATAAATATTTGTTCGGACCCCAATGGAGACAAGTGCAACATCTTTCAAATGTCTTCTGGCACCGTTGGAAAACACAATACCTGCCGACACTCCAAGAGCGAAGAAAATGGCAATCTGTGAGTCAAAATCTTCAAAAGGGAGATCTAGTTCTTCTAAAGGACAGTCGAGCTAAAAGAAACCACTGGCCCATGGGGGTGGTTGTTGAGACCTTTCCTAGCCAAGATGGACATGTCAGAAAGATTCAGGTAACGGTTACTTCTGGAGGAACATCTAAAACCTTCTTAAGACCAGTGACAGAGACTGTACTCCTGCTATGAAATACTAATAGAGACATTGATCCTTAAAGATGGTGATGACATCCAATAGATGTCAGACAGGGAGTGTGCTGGTGTAGTTCTTCTTCCCAACAGCAAGAGTCACTACAGTTCTTTCATGCCAATATTTGTTTGTTATTAGCTGCAGAGTTAGTAATGCAGCACACTTTGAGAAAAGACTGACTAAGCATGTTGTTCGGATAAACATCTGCATCCATCCTCTTCGTTGTTTTACAGAAAGCATCGCTTATGAGTATTTAAGTTGAACAAGAGTTAATGCAACTATATTTGCTATTATTTATGCACTTTTATGGTTAAAGGTGTACTGTATTCAGATTTACTTTCTTTCCAATGTTAGCTAGTTTAGTCAACTGATTTGCATTATGTGAATATATAGACTGAATATTGCTTATTTTCTTCTGTTTGTAGATTCACTCTATTGATAATTGAAGGCAGTGTCAATAAAAGGGACGATACACCTGTCAGTTGTCGAGGAGTTTATCTATCTGCATAACTGTATCCAGTGTAGCAGTGAGGGCAGAATACATTTCATACAGTTAATCAATCTTTACTACTAGATAAAGTACAATAGGGGAGTGGCACTAAGCTGGATCAGAATGTATTCATCTAGAAGACAACAGTTTGTGAAGATGGGAGAATTTACATCTGGGTACATGGAAATTGCTTGTGGAGTCCCCTAAGGGTCAGTATAAATGATTTAAGACAGTTACAAAATTGTATGGATGGCAATAAATTATCACTAAATCTTAGCAAAACAATAGCAATGATATTTGGTAACTATAAAGTGAATGATAGGATACAAACACAGATAGAAAATTAAAAAATTGAAATAGTAAAGGAGATGTTTGATATATGACAATAAAATCAGTTGGAAACCCTATATCAGATACATACAAAACAAAAGCATCTCAATCATGAACAAAATTAAACTTGTTCTAGATTATAATTGTCTCTAAATACTGTATTGTTCTTTAATTCTTCCATATTTAACTTACTGTGTAGAGGTATGGGGAAATAATGATAAAAAAGGGCAGTTTATATAATACACAAAGTTTGGTATCTTCATAATGCAAATTTCTTATTTTTAAAGTCAAAATTATTAAAACTTCATGACTTGCTTAATTACAATACAGCACAGATAATTTTTAGAGTAATATTCCAGATCTTTTCAACCAGAGACGGGGGCTACAATTTTAGAGGGAATGGGAATTTTAAGGTGCACGTAGTGACAAGTAAGTTTTTGTGTGTCTGCGTGTGGGGTTAAACTGTAGATTTACACAAGCTATGAATGTTTCTTAGAGCCAATTCTAAATAACTGGAGATTCCAACTTCATAACCTATTGTAGATTAAGTACAAATTATTTTTATGGGTCATCACTTTGCAAAGGTCTAGAAGAAGAAGAAGACAGAAGAAAGAAGGCACCTTCATACTTGAATTCAATTTGAAGCTGCCATCATGGACCAGCTAAATACCTTCTGGAGAAATGTTTTATCATCAGATAAAATATTTGGTCACAATGACAAGAGATATGTTTGTAGAAATAAGGGAAATAAGGGAAATAAGGGTCATTGTAGAACATTCCATCAAATATATATTTGACCCTTTATGCATAATTTTGGCTCTGTGTGGATTAGAGAAAATTCCAAAGAAATCAAAATGCGTTTTGAATCATTAAAGTTGTATGCTGTGCAGTCATTTCATCCTGGAAAAAAATAACTCAAAGAAATCCCATAAGACCCCAGACTCATTTTTACTGTCAGAAAATAACTATGGAGAGTCAGTAAAGGTGCGGTGACAGGTGGGTTCTTATGGGTTAAATGGCGAAATTACCATGAAATTTAAGCCCATGGTGAGTGTATGGAAACTTTAACCACATCACTTTTCCCCCTTTCTTCTGTATGTGCTCTAGAAATTTAGAGTTGGCTTATTCATGTCCAATTGTTATTGTGTGTCCCTGTGTGTCTCCTTAGAAATGGCTGGTACACTGAGAACTCTCCAATTCTATTCTCTCCTTTTCCCACAGTTTTATTTTTGGCCTGAAAGCATCTACTCCTCATGTAGCCACCTGGGTGTCTGTATATCCATCTATTTGTATGGCTGCCCACGCCCCTGTGTTTTCTCACCAGGGTTTGATTTCAAACTGAACTGATAATGAAGTCAGCAGTTCCTTGAAGACTCAAGGGAGGAGAGGAGTGTGTGAAGACAAGGATTATTTAACTCACACTTTTGAGTTTTAGTTACTTTCCCAATATATTGCTTTTTTTTATTCATTAATTTTAGTCCTTTTTAATTTTGTTAAGCCAGTTTCAATCTTAACTTGTGAGCATTTATTTATGAGCATATTTGCCTAAAATTTCAGTTTTATTTCCATCTATGTCACAGTAATCAGTGTTAGTTTGTCTGTACATCCATGTTACATTGCAGGGTTTAATGAGTCCTCTCTCACAATTTAATCCGTCTATCTATCTAACTTTTCTGTCTTTATTGACTATAAACAGTGATCTGCTGCTCAAATTAAGAGCTTTCATCATCTTTACAAGTCATTCTTTTATTTCAGCAAAATGTGCATTAAAATATGCATATAAAATATATGTTTTTCTTTGAGGAGGAAATATAAATCTTCATTACATTCTATAGTCAATAAATCTTTGATTTTATAGAAGACTTAACCAATAAAAAGTGCTTAAAAGTGAAAAAAAAAACAACCCCACTTTTTGGATTCATAATTAAAAGCTCATAAAGTATTTAAATGAACTAAATATAGCAAGAAACTTCAGGAGATCTGGTCTCTTTGGCTCCAGGAAATCTAAAGCAAACATGTCAGTTAATGAAACACAGAAAAGCCAGTAAAACTCTCTGAAGTGGGGAAACGTTTTAAAGTTAATCTGCATCATATACGTTTCCATTGCTCAAATATCCAAGAAGTCTAACTAAACCAGAACTAAACAGAAGTAAAAATGTTTTCCTTCAGAGAAGTTCAGAGTTTAAAACTGTGGATGCATTTGGCAGTTTCGAAATTTTGTGACAAATGTTGATTTCAGTCTAAGGGAAATATTTAGTAAAAATAAAAATTACTCCCAAAACAAACAAAACAAACACCACAAACAAATTTACTTTTTTAAGAAATATATTTTTGCTGCTTTAAAATTGGAAAGAGAAAGAAAATAAAGTTGCATTAAAATTCTTATTTCTAAATGTAGCTCTGAATTGGTGAGTTTTACACTTTAAACTGTTTCAAAGGTGCAAGGGTTTTCCAAACTTTGTGTGTTTCAGTCAGGTGAAACTTTGTAATCATTTTTACTCTATATAGTAGCTTATAAAAAAATCAGCTTTTTTAAAAACTACATAGGGTCAAATCCAGTTTCCAAAGTGCATGACTCTACTACTACTAGATTTTAAACCACTGAATGTCTGACTGGTTTTCAGCACTCATCTGTGAAATAAGTATTTTCAATAGTCTGAGCATTGTTTAGAACCTCACTGAGAGAAATAATGAATCTAAACTAGTTTTATTTTCTTCCTCTAGTTCTTATTCTGACTTTGGAACATTTCTCATTGATCCTGACAGTCTGCAGTGTCTAACAAATGAGTTGGCTTTCTAAACCTTTTTTAAAAATGTAATCTTAGAAACACAGGCCTTATTCACAGCTGGACACATTTGTTGTTTATCACATTTAAGGTGAGTAATGCATGTGTCTAGCTGTAGTCCAGTTTAAAGCAGGAAAACAAATTTTCACTCAAATTTTTCTGTTGAAACCAATTAGGGAGTTAAAAAGTAAAAACCTATTTCTCCTGGATTCTACTTTTACCTTGGAAAAAAAAAGAAACAAAGATTTGAAGTCGGAATTAGTCTTAATTTGGTGAAAGTTTCAATCCTGAGAGTTTCATTCAAATTCAGTTAGTCCCATGTTTGGTCTCTGATCCAGAAAATGTTAAACTTTACTCTTTGTGAATCTATCTGAAATGGCTCAATTCAGAACACTCGAAAAAACTTACATGTTTGGACTGATACCCTTGATTTGAAAGGTAACCTCAATATAGGGACTGAGATAGAAGTGGGACAGAAGTGTTTCTGCTGGAGTATCTCAGACATACTTAGAACTGTTCATCGTAGTTGGGTGGGTGGGGTCTTCTACTTCTAGGGACCAGAACAATGAATGTTGGAAGGCACTCTCACACATACTCAGTCCTGGTTCTTTCAAAATTGGGTCCTGGTGTCACAATGCCCAGAGGGATGTGCACAGGCCTGTCCAGCTTCTGGAAATGAAGACAGGAAATCAGCAGCAGCGTTCCTGCCACCAGGTGGAGGATGCCTGCAATCCAGCCACAGAACAGAGCATAGCCGAACTCCCAGCGAGGGACAATCTGAGGCACTGTCTCGTCGAAGAATCTCACAAGCGTCAGGTGGGCGACGTAAGAGACCGGGATAAGGCCCAGGATCCCTGTTACCAGGCACAGTGCCCCGCCTATTGCCTTCAGCGCCCTCTTACAGCTAAAGTCATCCAGGTGGTTTTGGCAGCCATTAACCAGGCGGATACCGGGGATGGCCAGCAGCACACCCAACAATCCCACCCCCAGCACCAAGGACATGAGAATCCGGGCCAGTATAATGTCTGGTGGCAGTTCAAACATGCTGTCATAGGGCCGGCACTCCAGCTTATCCGTCGCTTCCTGGCTCACACAGGTCACCCAGAGGCCCATGTTAGTTTCCTCAGTGGGAAGCAGGTCTGTAGACAGTGTGATCCATGAAGGCATCAGGATGGTGGTCAGGGAACAGATCCAGGCCACTATTGCTAAACCAACCCCCAGCAGCTCTAGAGTGCCATTGCTAGAGTCCATGACAGCGATGCTGTAGCTCTCAGAGGGTCCTGGTCTTTACTTTGCTCCTTTCAGGAGGGGGATCTGCTGGGACATCAATGCTAGCAGAGACAGACTTTGCAGTCAGGCCCAGCTGGAAAAGTTATCACACCCTGTCCAGGCAGAGGAAGGCTATGATTGGCTGACTGGAAACAACAGGATTGCTGTGAGGTCACCTGCAGGCAGGATTTTCTTCGAGAGAGGATGTTATCGATGCCTGCATCTCTGACTGTAAAGCATTTGATGTCAATGGCATTGCTCGCTCGGCTTCTCTGCTTTCTTCATCCTTGCCCCTCCTCCCCACAGAATCACCAGTGAAAACTGACACTTTTACACAATCAGGCAAAAAGTTCAGGCTTTCTTCAGCAGATCAACAGAATACAAGAAACAATTTGCACCTGCACACTTACAGAATCAACAGCACTGTGGGTGGAATACACAGTGAGAAAATGAACCTATTTAGGCAAGTCACTTTTCCTAATTCACTGAATTTTCTTTTTTCCTAACACTTATTTTTTTTCAGTTGAGCTTTTTAGTCTTCAAAGGTGTCACCAAATTCCAAACTCTATATCTGGTCAAAAAGAGGATTTGTAGGACACTTGTTTTGGAAATAAAACTGAAATTATTTTGTGTTGAAGATATTCACATTTATTCTATCAAAATATTAATATATCTTTAGTTTCTGTGAAAATGTACAGATAGCTTGAATGGAGTCTGATTGGGTCTAATTTTAGGTTATTTGTGGTGAAGAGAAGACTGATAATATTGAGATTGGTCAATATCTAATTAAACTAAAAATAATAAATACTGAAATATACACTTTTTTGTCCATAAAAAGATGTGAAAAGTTATTTTTTAAAATCAAATTTCAGCCAGTTTTTTTTTTGGGCCTGATGGTACCTCCTGCTGGTAGTTTGCAGAGACTACACATAAAGAAATGCAGTACATGTTTACATTCCAGGTTCTACTGTAAATAAAAATCTGGGGTCAACCTTTCCTAAAGACTCTTAATGTTGTAGGGTTGTCCTGGGAGACATGCTTTTGTCATGAATATATCCTTGGCAGACCGGGATTTTCAGGAATCAAGAACAGAGGGCTTGATCTTCTAGTGTTCACCCTTTTCATCCTACCTGAGAAGGTCTATGCCAGGGTGCTGGAACTCCTGGAAAGGACAGTCTATCCAACAGTTGAATATTAGGTCGAGGAGGAACAATCAAGTTTTCATTCTGGTCATGGAACACTGAATCACCTCTTTATCATCTTGAAGCTGCACAAGGGTACATGGAAGTTTCCCAAGTGTTTTGTGTACACTAAGAAGTCATTTAACTAGGACATCCTATGGGGATAGCTTCAGGAGCACATACTGTACTGTAATGAGTGAACAAACTCTTGGATGCTACAAATACAGTTTTCATATTTCCATAAAAGGAAGAAAATGGTGAAAAAACTTAAACTTATACAAAACAATACTTTCATTATTTCCAAGATTCCTATTCTGTGTTTTTGTTTTTGAACTTACTATCAAACACACAAACATATATTACAGGTTGCAAATACATTTGATGCTACTTGTCATTTCTATATATAGTATCTATCCATCTATCTCTATTTATATATGCCTAAATGTAATTTTACTGTACTACAGTTAATATGGGCAGTTCTTTTCCTCCCCTTTAGATGGTGATACATACTCACCAATAAGCACCAAGCAGATCAGCTTTATGACAAGAATTGCAGTAGTATTAAGTTTTGCTTGGCCATTGTGGTCTGAATGTTTGACATCATACAAAATAAAAGACACATCTATCTATCTATCTATCTATCTATCTATCTATCTATCTATCTATCTATCTATCTATCTATCTATCTATCTATCTATCTATCTATCTATCTATCTATCTATCTATCTATCTATCTATCTATCTATCTATCTATCTATCTATCTATCTATCTATCTATCTATCTATCGGTTACAACAACTCTTAATATGCAGGTACCTGCTGACTTTGTATTGGCCCTAATAGATCCACATAAATACACTGGAAATGGTGCATGCATGTGTTTGTGTGCTGTTTGTCTGAAATAGCTGGTGTCTCTTTGTAGTGACTTTAATCCCAACCCAAAATGGAAACACACATACAGCCAGCATATACAGAGTTTGCCAACAGCACCTGAATCTATGACATACTGTGTTGCATTTTTCCCACTGAGAAACTATTTGCTTACAAAAAAGTAAGCATTGCTATATTTCATGCAACTGAATAATGCTTCAGTGTTTTTCAGGGACAAAAAGATGGGGGGAAAAAATGTGGTTAATGGGTAGTCTTTTGTGGTTTTAGGCATTTTCAGGAATGTCCAGGTTTTGCTTTCATAGTCTCTCTGCCATCACATCCCACCAATGTGCATGTCACTGTGTAGCTGTGTCTATGGCTGACCTAGACTGACTAAAGAGTATATTTAATATGAATTGGTGTCCCTTTGTTTTTGCCTGACCAGCTCACCTCAGACACATTATTGTTAGAAGTGAGATTCGTTGATTCCTTTCAACCAAATTTGACAGACTTCTGCTAAATGTATGCAGATACTTAAACTTACAATATATAAACGGCCAGAGTATTTGATTTGTAAAAACAGAGGCAAAGTGTTAAATATCTTGTAATATTAAATTGACATAAATCAATTTTTTAAATACCTGGTTTATTGCTAAGTGTTTGTATTATATAAATGTGCCAACAGAATTAATCAATCATGCTTTTCGAACGGCCAAGATGTTTGTGTTCTGGGGTTGGTGAGCGAACATTTTGTATTTTATTTATTGGTTACTTAACACTAACTTGCAGGTTAGATTGCTAACCTAGCTACCTTTAAAAGGGAAAGCGGTGGGCTGCAGATCACAGATTAGAATTAACTTCTGCAAAAATGATAAATGTAAGCCTAATATTCCATTTCTGTCTCTTTAGCAGTTTACAGACTTTTTCTGCAATGTTTTTCTTCATTGCAAAGAATAACTAAATAAATTACATAGTCCAGATAGTACTTGATTCATTCAAAAAAAAAAAAAGATTAAAGCATCACAATTAATTTTAATTAAATTGCATACATTAAGTGCCTTTTGTGTGAGTCCACTGAGTTGATAACTTTCTCTAAACTTTATTTTACGTTCCAAGATGCTGATTCTGTGGATGGGGATCACATCACGAGCTTGCGGCAGCCAATGGGAGGAGAAATTAGAAGTGGTGATTAAAGATGATGGTTGTTAAGGAGAGAGACATGTCTCCCTCCTTCTTATTCCCATCTAGGTCTGGCTCTACTATCAATGGGAGCTTTCACTTTGCTTTTGCATGAAAAAATATGATGGTTGTGTGTGTGTGTGTGTGTGTGTGTGTGTGTGTGTGTGTGTGTGTGTGTGTGTGTGTGTGTGTGTGACAGATAGAGTCCAACAGTCCACTCCAATGCATGAGTGGCTTGGAAAGGTGCCAGCATGCAAAAACCTAGCAACAAGATTTGACTTGGCCTGCTGAGAGAGAGTGAGAAATAGAGAGTGAGAGAGCGAGCGAGCGAGAGATCTGGCATGTGCACAGCATGGGCATATGGATCTTTGTTTGTCCGTTTTGGACCATTTAGTCATTCTGTCACTCCAACTGGACTACTTAGCGAATTGGTGCTACTTGGTTCTGAATCGCACACACACACACACAAACGTATTTGCAAAGACACACATGGGTGAGCCGAGCCTTGACTCTACTGCTTTACAGTCTGTTACTGTTCACATGGCCTGAATGAAATAAAAAACCTTTTCCAATTAATCCTTTTAACCAACATGTGTGATCCCTGGCTCACGCTGATGTGGCCTTCAAGCTAACCGAGTCTATGCCAAGTCAAGTCACTTCATAGCCCCTAGAGCCTTTGCTGACCATCAGCACTGATCAGCTATGAAGGTAGCCAGCTCCAACATTGATTTCCATTTACTTCTGAATCCAGTTAAATATATGTGGGGTTCACTCAAAGGCCTGTTTTTTTGTTTGTTTTTCTTTTGCTTCTTACAGAGTCTGACAATTTCTAGCTGGACTTATAAAAGATTATTTGAAGGTGCAAATATTGTTTGCTGAAATATAAAATACTGTATTTAACCCCTGTGTACTTTTTGCTTTAAAAAATAACCCTCAAAATCCATACCTCTAATTCAAACTTTTTCCTTGCTGACAACCCAGTTTGGTGAGCAGCGGTTTTGTCTTGGTCTGTCTTCCATGGATGCCATTTTTGCAATGTCTCTTTCCTATTGTTTAATCATGAGCACTGATCAAGACGAGTGAGGCCACCAGTTCTTTAGATGTTCTTTTGGACCTTCTGGATGACTCATTGATGCACTCTTGGAATAATTTTGGTTGGCTGGCCAAAAAATAAATGGTTCTTACTGTGGTTCACTGGAGTTCCAAAGTCTTAGAAATGGCTTTCAAACCCTTTCCAGACTGATAGATGACTTTGTTTCTCAGCTCTTTCCTAAGGTTGTGGCATGTTGTGTTGCTTTTTGGGATGTTTATTTGTCAGACAGATTGTACTATTAAGACATTTCTTGTTGAATCAAGCAACCACTTTATGTGGCAGTAAACACGTGCTTTCCAAAAAAGAAAAAAAAAAAGGTTAATTGCAGTTAATTCATGATTTAACTACTTATTTGATTGCTTTTTTGCACAAGGCCAGGTAGGTTTGGTTAACTTTTTTTTTATCTCATTGAATTAAATCATCATTTAAAAACTGCATTTTGTACTTATTCAGACTAACTAAAATTTGTTGATGACTTTAAACATTTAAGTGGGTCAAATATGCTTCACTGCACTGCAGGTCCATTTTTGCACCATCCAGTAAGTATAAATAATACCTGTGAGCTAAAATTCCATACTTTAGACTGCTCTAAACAAGAGGGCTGTTGAAAACATTGCGCACTCACCTTGCTGTTTATGAGGGAGGCCAATCAGAAAAAAACTGGCTCAAAATTAGGGGAAGGAAGCTAAATTGGTTTCTTTCAGTCAATGGATGAACACAGCAGTCGTCCAATAACCAGTGCAAGGCAAGTAAGGATTATTTGACTGATAAATTGAAAAAATGCTACCTGAGCAGAGTCCAAAGAATAAAAATAATAAGCTGAAAAAGAGCATACCTTTTTCGTTTTTCTCACTGTCATTTTGTAGCTGTACTCAGGCAGCTCCATGCATGCTGATGTTCAAACTGAGTGTTACCATTTGGAAAAACTTTACTTCATTAGACATTTTTGGATAACACTTTACACAAACTATGGGTTTAAAGCATAAATCTTAGAAAGATAGATAGCTCAGTCACAGGACTCAGTTTATACTCAAAGTAATGACCTAAAAATCTTAAACATATCTTAAAGATATCTTTAATTCCCAAATTTGACAACTTAATAAGTGTCCTTCCATGTACTGTAAGGGTGAACAATACAACACTCACTCCCTACCATTTGAACATACTTTTTCCCCATTATCTGAACTGTTCCCAGCAGGGCTGCTGCCTGGTTTATCCCAGCAGTAAGAACCCTTTTAAACTTAATGTATTTTTTAAAACAACCTGCTTATACCACTGTCCCATCTCCCGCACAGATCCAGGTTTGAAAAAGTTTAGAGAACTCATTGGTGTATCATTTTGTCAACATGGCAGCATGTCAAACAGTCCCCCAGGGTTCCTAGCAGCTTCAAACCTCTGCTAGAATTAAACCATTTTTAAATTAGCCCCGTACAGAAATATTCTAAATCTGTCATGCTTTAACGTGGTGTCACATTTCCTCAGATTACCATCATTACAGTAATTAATGCCTTAATTTCTGAGTATGTTTTGAAATGAAACCCAAAGTGCCACGATTTTAATGTAATATGGGACTAATGTGGTGTGGAACATTTGGTAATCTGGCTCCCATATGCCTCGGATCTGCCGAATGGGTTTTATCAGCTGTAATACGGTTCAAACACTGAGCTGCAGTTAGTTCGAAGGAAAATAGGCTGCAGAAATAAACTTTCTGTTCAAGTCCTGAGACATTTTTAGCACATGCAAAGTGCAGAACGAAAGGAAAGTTGTGAAGATGAAATTGAATGATGCAGATTTTACAGCACAAGTAAAGTAACTAATTTATTTCAGTTTTTTAACTGGCTTCTGTTTTGTTCGGTTTATAGGCTTGTGACTAATTTTACAGCACAAAGGGAAAATGGAAGAGAAATAATGGAATATGCAGATTTCATAACCTGTGATTTCTTTTGTCCCCAAATAAACTGACCGACCTTTGAGTGAATAAAATGAATAAGCTCTTTTCTTGTCACCCACAGATGAATCACTAACTAGGTTACAGGTTCCCATAAATTACTTAATGGGCTACACTTCCAGCTCCACATGGCCTTTCTCTGGCCTTACACACAGTATCTAATATATCTAGTTCATTCAAATGCTGTTACGCATAATGAATATTGCCAGCTGTGAGGCTAGTATTGAAATATACTATTAATAATCCCGAACACATGAATAACACTCTTTCTCATTCCATAGTGTAAATCTAATCTTTTGTCTGTGGTGGTTTATACCTTGTTGTGAAGCTTTGCTGGGCTCTGATCCGCTCCTGTCGCTGTTATTCTCTACACCAACCACTTAGCACTTCTCCCATGGGTTCCACATCTGACTCAATTCCCCTGTGATTGGTTTATGGCAACCATATCCCAGACCTGATTAAACACTATGGATGCATTTACAGTAGTCCTGAGATGGAGAATTACTGCTCTCCTGTCAACACAGAATGGAAGCAATTTGTATTTAATAATACACTATATTGTGAAGGAAACAGAGCATCAATACTTTACTAAATATTAATACTACTTTACATAATCATTGCCAAATTATAAAACGACTACTTCACAGACTATGGATATCTGTCAGGGCAAGCAAGACTAGCAGTGCTTGCCCAAAGAAATTTAAAAACAGACATCGGTTAAAACATGTAAAATAAACCATCAACCATGTCTAACCCCCAGTTAGACATGGTTGATGGTCGCCCCTTCCTAAGCGTGGTTCTAACCTGCAGGTTTCTTCCTGTTAAAAGGGAGCTGTTCCTTCCCACTTTCACCAAGTCGTTGTTCAGAAGAGGTTGTCTGGTTGTTGATTTTTGAGAGGATTAGATTTTTTAGATTAGAGGATATTTTTAAACATTTTTTTTATTGTTAGTAAACCAGTGATTTTTGATAGAGACTCATGAGTGACTGCTGTGCTAGACAGACTATCCCTATCAGCTTTCACTGATCTGTGGTCAGTTTTGAGCTGCACATTTTTGTGCTAATTTGCAGATATGTTTTTAAAACCAAAATACTATGATTTATTATCTTAGCAGATGGATTTTTCATGTGCTAAGTACTTTGGCCAACACGTGTTGTAAAGAGTTGATAACTCTGTAGTAGGTTAGCAATGGATGCCAGTACAGAGATCATTTAGATGATGAAAATGGGCCATCAATACTTTAAAAATCATTTGGTGGGTTACATCACCGTAAATCATCAATAACAGGCTTCAATTATATATGAATATATTTTAATATACTTTTAAAATCAAGATGTACAGTACTGTGCAAAGGGTTCTATATTTCTATACATTTTCTTTCTAAGGAGGATGTGCTTACTGCCATCTATAAATCATGGTAGAGTCTCTGTCAAGGTTTGGAGCTGCATTTTAGTCGCTTGTATTAAAGATCTTGTGCAAATGGAATTATGAACCCAGAAGAATATTACCAGATTTCGATCCATTTGGCAGCATAGCAGTGATCACAAACACTCTGTCAGCACAGTAAAAGCATAGCTGGATAGAATAACACACAGTGGAAGATGATCAGTCATGGATTGGCCTCCCCAGAGTTCAGTCCTCAGCATTATTTAAGCAGTGTTGGGTCATCTTGATAAAGAACAGAACAAAAGGCAGTCATCACCCAAAGAAGAGCTTTAAATGTATTTCAAGAAACCTGAAGAATGATTCATAAGAACTACTTAAAGATAATACAAGAAAACTGCCTTAGAGAGTTTGGGTTGTGTTGAAGAATAAAGTGGTGATACCAAATATTGACTTCCAAGCTTGTCTTTGCCTTATACACTGTATTTCCATTTATTTTTGCACATGTTTTGATAAATCACTGCACCTATTTTTCATTTTTCTACCAAAATATGAATAGTACTGTATTCAATTTTCTGGAGCTCATACAGACATATTTTCTATTTGTTTTCTTGGGATTTTTAGACATACAGTAACCTCACAGGTTGACAACAAAACACATCTGACTGTAAGTTTTGATATCTCCAGTAATGACAATACTGATGGGGATTCCTCTGTATTTTATTGTTGTTGCTAGTGCTGCAGAGAGAGCATTGGGATTTTTTCTCTCTCAATGTAGCCTGTATTTATCATTACTGTTATAGCTCCACTCTTATCTTTGCAAAATGTTATAGAACATAGTATGGAAATAGGAACAGATATGAAAGTGGAAGATTTGATTTTCCTGGTTCATAGTTACATTGTTATTTCTTCTGTGTTTATTGTTCAGTGTACTATGTTGATAGTGGTTGATAGGCTACGAGGAAAAACGCAAAGTGATATGATGTGGGGCAACACTTTTGTCTTTTGAACATTGCCTACTGTAATATAATTTAGAATCACTAGAGGGTCAAAGGTTATCTACTGTAGATTTTTATTTTATGAATGTTCTACTGGTGTGTTAATTACTATATAGCACAATCATATACAAAATAAAAGATGGCTGTAGCTACTGTTATGTCACCCACTGGATTCTGAAATTCTACCTTGAAGCCACGAGATGAGTATTTTTGCCATCACCATCTTGGTTAAAAAATGCAAACAGATGGGATGCAGGACAGGTCATACTGTAAAACCGTATGCTCATTGGCTAAAGATGTGATTTACTCTCACACCCCTTCATTTTGAAATGTGGTATGACCATGAGCTACAAATCTGACTTAATTTTCATTCATTGTGACCCAACACGAGTCAGTGAGCCTATAAATCAGGCAGGAAAGTGTTTACAGAAATCAACTTTTCCCATAGACTTCTACAGGACAAGGACTACAGCTATCGCCATCTAGTGGACTTCAGATGAAATGCAGATTTAGGACACTCCTTTTTTGGGTTATTTTTTCTGACGGGAAGATACGTCCATGTTTTACATTGTCTATGAGTGCAGTGCTCTGTTAAGGCGTCTATTATTAAAGTATTATATAATAGCAGAAATAATAACAATGTGAAACACACTGACAGATGACAGGGTACATGCTGTGCATACAGTGAAATACTGTTTGTGTGGGTTTGCGTTAGTTCCATTGTTCTGACAAACCATCCTACTTTGGTAAAACGTCCTACCATAAGTAGTTTATGCGCATTTCTGCTGGAACAGAGTAATTCCAGCACAAATGTAAGTAGGTATGACGGTTTGCCACTTAACTTTGCCCATCAGAGTATGCTTCCAGCTCATATTCATAAAGCCAGGACAGTTTGGCACTTCATTTTACCCGTTAAAGTATGCTTGTAGGTAACATGCACAAAGGTAGCATGATTTGCCCATTAATTTTAGCCGTTAAAGTATGCTTCTAGCTCATATTAACAAAGGCAGAATGTGCATGCGCAGAACGCAGAACAGGTAGGATGGTTTGTCAGGTAGGATGGATTCCCAGAACACCGTACAGCAGGTGTGAGCAGTAACTCAACCTGTTAACAAGATCTAACACACACACACACACACACACACACACACACACACACACACACACACACACACACACACACACACACACACACACACTTCGCAGTGACTTCAATAAACAACTATTTACACCCACAAGGAATTTCCATTACTTCAGCGTCAGAGAGTTGGTCGGTGTGTGTGTGTGTGTGTGTGTGTGTGTGAGAGAGAGAGAGAGAGAGAGAGAGAGAGAGAGAGAGAGAGAAAGAGCAAGTGACAGAGAGAGGTGGTAGTGGTGGTGATGAGGGGTCCCTTTCTACTAGCTTTGAGATTACTGCTCATCATTGCTGAAATAGTCAGCTTAAATGGAATTGATCTGTATGTGTACACACGTGGGCTCGTGTTCAGTAACATGTTTCCAGTTCGAGTTTTTTGCCTCCAAATGAAAATAACATAAGTGGCAGCTGAAACTAATAACAACCATCGTGTACTTAATGTATGATTATTAATTTTTAAAACATTTTTATATTAAAATCAAATCACTTCCTTTCTTTCTGATTTGATTTTAAACATTGCTTTTCCTTCTAGCCAACCTGAAATCCTTCACCGTGGCGAATGACTCCTGGCTCGTAACTATTGTGAGCACACCGCATTAAACCCTCACAACGCGAACTCATCAAATGAACGATCGATCTAAGCAAGAGGAAACTAGGAGACTGCCAGTGTGTATAAAACTCAGAAATGAAAGGACATGAGGTCGCATTACTTGGATTTCAGCACTGAAGATTTCAGCCGATGCAATATTCTGCTGGGCAATTAGTGCTGAAGATGAGAGAACATTACATTGCTTTGCTGATAGTTGTTATCTATTAAGGTGGAATTCTGAAAGTTGCTGTTTCAGATGGTGTTACATTGAAATCAAAGGCGCTTTGTGAAAGATTGATTCAGAGAAGTTTCATAACCTTGACAAGTACATTTTCAAGAGACTCCTATGGGCCTGAGACTGTCTGTCACAAGCGCTGAATACCTAGGGTTAGATTTCAGCCGCCTGGCCTTACTCTGACAGGGCCTGTGGACAACCTTGAGATAAGCACATTTATTTTATAGCATAGGGTGAAACTGACTTATGGTGCCTTCCTTTTTTGTCAACCAGTCGCTAGAAAACCCAAACCATTCTGAGTGAATGTTTTTAGCAAAAATGGTATGTGTAACCAACACATGATGCTGGTGTCCCGGGACTTACATAGATGAACCTCACTTGTGCCCTGGCTGGTTCTTGTGTTAGACAAAAGCCTGCACATACTACTATACTGCTGCTGTAAATACTCACATATTATTTTCAAGACTCAAAAAATTATTAAATAATAAAATTAAGACAGAATTTCTTTGTGCTATTCACAAAAAAAAAGCCCTGCCTAATATTCCTCGGGGCCCAAGAACAGCTCTGATGCACCAAGAGATGTACCCAACAAAATCTCTGGAGGTGTATAAGGCAACATTGTGGAATACTGTAAACTCAGAGATTAGGCCTTGTTTGCATTGGGTTTGTTTTCCAACACATCCAGTGGATGCTGGATCAAAATTTGGGTCCAAGTCAACACTTTCTGAAACTCTTAAACAGTGTTTTGGAGTTTGGCAGAGCACTTTATGCCCCTGCAACAGTGTTTAAGTAGGTGTTATGTGAGAAATTAACAACTACAGAGATGCATGGAATGTCACTTTCCATTGTTTTTCTACCTTTATGTCTTAGCATGTATCTGGACATGCACGAAACATTGTTCAGACCAGAGGCCTGTACTACAAAGAAGGATTATCCAGGTAATTGTGGTGTTAGTGCTGGGTTTTCAGTTTTACGGAGGCAGTTACTTCTTACCAGGGTACATCACCATAGTAACTTATGCTGCAGGACTAACCTGCTGCAGAGCAAGTTATGTTCCAGATTATTAGCAGGAATACTTTCACCAACCACTGACCAATCAGTTCTTGGGAAAAATGTGTCCCCTTCCTGAAAGATCCTTCAGACCTCTGTGTGCAAAGAGCCAAAAGGTCCTAAGTTTTTTTTTTTATAACATCTAAAGTCTTTTGATGAGCACCTGTAAGGAATCTAGGTTCCTAGATGAAGAGGGGAAAGCTCGTTCTCTTGTCACAAGAGGTCGTCACAGTAGGCTGATATTAAAAAGAAGCAACAAAACAAAACTACAACTTATGCACTACAACTTATCTTATGCACAGACACACATGAAAATTTAATGGAGTAATAATTGTAATTCATTAGATTATCCTGTGTTTTAATGACAGAATGTTCATATTCTGTTAACTTACAATTTTGCCAACATTTCTCTTTAAATAGGCTTTATTCATATATTCCTATTTATTCTATTAATGAACTCGGTCTTACTGAGCCATCTGAAAGTGTTTAAAACACACATACATTCTTACTGTGTGTGTTTCAGTACTTAACTACTGTAGACTACTTTTCCCATGACAAGGATGAGATATAGTTTTTCTTCCCTTGTAAGACTAGCTGCTCTGCTGTTAGTAGACTTATCCATGGTTGTGACCTGTCAAATCCTGCCAATGCCACCCTTTTCAGGAGAACTTGTTTGCAGCCAAACCAATAAACCCCGGGTTAACTTATCAAACTGATAACAGCCATCTTGTGACTGCTTAGCGTGACTGTCAATGTTAGATCAAGAGAAAGCAGATAAGAAAAAGATATTGTGGGTATGTGGTTTGTAGTACAGGAGCCAGGCCAGCCTTCTTTCGTCACTCCATGGTCCAGTTCTGTCAATAGTCTTCCATTTGAAGGTGTTTTTGGTGGTGGATAGTTGTCAGCATGCGAGCTCTGACACCTTGATCTCATACCCACTATTAAGATTTTCAGTAATGTAATGTAGCTCTTGTATGAGACCATGCAGGACAGTCAACTCTCCCTTCATTCATAATAAATGAACAGATGAGTCTTGTGCACATGACCCTGTCACTAGTTTACTTTTTGTGGAAACTAACTGCTTAAAAAACTTGGAATATCCCAGAATAATGTCTGATTTGATATATTTTATTCATGTTTTGTCAAGGTATCTTTTTGCCCTTTTTCAAAGTCGCCGAGCTCCTAACACCTGTCCGTGTTTTTTCCTTTTTCAACCAGAGCTGCCTGTTGATTTTCTGCCTAGCTTGTTACTCTGGGCTGAGAGCCACAAAGAGGAAGCAGACAGACTAAACAAACTGATGTTATGTTAAAACTTGACATGTTAAAACATGACATCAACTTCATGCTTTAATATTGGTTTAAGATTGGCTGCATTGGGCTTTAATCATAAAGATGACATTTGTTTTGTGCTTTGTCAGAACTGTACTTTTCAGCATCAGCTCCGTGTTTTTCAGTTCCGACCAGAAGCTTAGTAGATCTGAAAAAAACAAGAAATTTTAAAAATGAACGATTCTATTTCCACATATATTCTTACTCATGGATATTCAAACCTTCTATTTATACGATTCAGAACGTGTCCTGCATTCTGTTTTCTGTTATATTTGCATTGTTATTGTTTAGTGCTGATTGAGCTGGCGAGAGAGGGTTGCCTATGCTAACACTTGAGGAATGTAATGGTACAGTAGGAGATGTGTGTTCTGATTTGCAACCAACTCCCTCCTTAACACCCTGACAAGGCTCACTGATGCATCTCTATGGGCAGAAATCTGTGCCATCAGAAACTGAATTTGAATAAGTTAAATTTGAATTTGAATTGCTCAGATTGAATCTGAATTGTAACTTGAATAAATGCTTTTGAAAACCGAATTTGAATTAGTCTAATTTGAAATTGAATTTATGGTTTGAAAATGATCATCACTAAATTGAAATTGAATTTTATATTTTGAAAATGAATTGATTTGCTTTGAAACGGCATTTTATCCTTTAAAAATTCAGCTCTCGAATAATTTCAGTTTCACTTCTCACCATTCAGTTTCAGTTCTACAATTCAATTTCAGTTCCAAAATTCAGTTTTTTGGAACTTACATCCGGTTCCGGTTCAAGCGCAGATTAATAGAACTACGTTTTACTAGCGGACCGAAAGTGTTACCGACGGGAATCTACAGCGTCTTGAGCTGAATTAAGACTTCAGAAGTCATTCGTCATGTCGAATGACCAGCGGATGAACTCTCAGGTTGGTAATAAATGTATTACATGTATAAGAACAAGCGTCATGTTAACAAATGATAGCCGTAAGGTAACTTTTATGCTTATTGTAGCTGCTGGCTAAAAACGCTAATTTAACGTAGTTTGCCCTGAATTCAGCTTTGACAACAAATATGATCGACTGTTTCTAGTAGAATTCCAAAGTTGTCATCTTGGACCCTCTCAGAGTACCCCCTCTGTATGCTTGCAGAGACCCCTACAGTAGGGAAACATGCAAAACGGTGTCCAAACCTTTGTATTTTAGCTTTATTTATGTCTTACACAGCATCCCAACTCTTTAGCTAACTTAATAACTTTAGCTAAAGTGAATAGTCTAATTCATTAGTGCAGCATTACTGGATCACACACTAATCCACCTGTTGCGAGAAATGCTCAGGAAAGTCGTTTTGTGTGTAGCAATGGTCAAGCCTATTGCCCATAGGTCAGCCATTAGAAAATCATTATTGTGCATGTGTGTGATTAGTCAAACGGATGATACTTTCAATGTGAAAAGTGGGACAGATAACAGATTTGTACAAACAAGGACCTTCTTTTAATCTAGAAAATAATTGTGGGATGTAAGCTTTGTCACATTAAATTGACTTGCAGCCACTTGACCAGAGCAATATGTAACTCCATTCACTGCACAGCATGAATGCTAACCCAATAACCTGGAAGGAAAGGCGAATGCCTGTGCTAGCAGTGCCACACTCACCAAACCTATTTAACATTGTGTAAAATGTAATGTGTAAAAGTTTATTTAATTTTGTAACAGTAAAAAAAAAAAACACTGTTGAAATGAAAATAACATGAAATGAAACAAAACAGTAAAATTTGTTTTATTGCTTTACAAGAAAGCTTGTTTCTGTCCCAACCAATGATGAAATAGTCCAACAACCAGTGTTTTCACTAAAAATCTAAGCTCTACAGATCACTAATAGCTCTTTCAAACTATATATTACAATGTAATATTTGTACATGTATATTTTATCATCGCTTTCTCATTATGTCTTTCTCCATTACCACTGCTCTCTGTCCTGCCTCATTTTCAGCTCATTCTCTTCTTCCTCACCTCAAGCCTTATCTCCTTAACTGAAGTCGGGGCTCTAACACATGCATAAACATGATTAGCTATTCCAGATATTTTAGCAATTACTTACTATCAGCACATCAGACACATGACCCTCCTGTCTCTGCACAGCTGACAACGAGCCGCCTAAACAAGCTGGTTGTTTAGGTTGTTCAGCTGGTTAAAAGCTGAAAGTACACCACCTAATGTTTGGCCAGAGTGCCCTATAAATCTAATTTTCCTTTCGGTAAACAGCTTGAATATATTTTACATATAAGAGTTTATTGACTAGATGTTCGAGTCAGGCAATGTTTGAGCCACTTCAAAGAAAGTTTTGCTAACGCCAGCTAATGGCAGCTAACCACATAATAGCAGCACTACACTCTAAAAACTTGCTACATTTATTTAAGAGAAAGCATGCAAGTTGTGTGTGGTGTTAAGTTAAGTTCAGGATATCCTCAACAGCTTACCTCGTTAGTAAGTCATCATACAGAAGTGAGCTTCACCGACTCCTCTCACGAAGTTCTACAGCCTCATCCAGTGTAGATAAATATGGACACCTGGTTGAGCTAGACAACAGACTGACAGCCTACACTCACTATAGATACATAGCAGGCTGGGTTGTTTGTTCTACAATGGCCACCACAGCTAGGACTATACAATTAAATTGGGAAGCGTAAAAAACAAAAGCAAATTATCATATACATAATGTAAAAATAAATTAAAAAAACTGCCCAATTATAGACTACAGTCAGATTATCCAATTAGAATAATTAGAGATAGTTGTAAGTAAGTATGAGCCAGTGTAAAGATGTTTAGTTTTAGTTTCGTTTTTTCTTCTTTTAAAAAAATAGTTATGTAACATACTGTGCCCTATATGGCTTGGCTTGGGTCCCCTGTGGGTGGTAGACTGTGGCAGACAGTGACACACAAGTGAAAGGTTTTTGTTTTGGTTATGAGGGATGTTTTCAGCCACTGCGACATTGTTAAAACTCTCACCTTGTATCATTAAAAAAAGCTTTTTTTCCTGTTTGGTCTAGTTCTCACACATTCCCACATTAAAAATAAAAACCACACACACACACACACACACACACACACACACACACACACACACACACACACACATGCTTGCACTTACACACTCATACAGGCCTGATTAATGGCACCTAATTAGCAATGGTAATGACCAGGTGTCTGAGAACCAGCCAGCTTCTTCCAGCTTGAGGGGGCTGATGTGTGTGAGTGTGTGTGTGTTAAATGTAGTGTGGTGTTCCTGGAGGCTCCCAGTTCCCAGAAAATCTATTCCTACTGACTGTCACTCCCTCTTTTCCTGTCTCTCTCTGTCTCTGTCCAAAAAGAACACACACAAACACACATGCAGCACACACAGCACTAACAGACGCACACACACATACATACACACACATGCTGAGCTAAAAGCCAAGATCAATTAAGGTTTTGGGCAACGAAGATGTGGGAACAGTGTTGGATGGTGCGGATGGCCGTGGCAGGGGTGCTGGGAGCTGTTGTTAGTGATGGTGTCTATGTGTTTGTGTGTGTTTGCATGTGAATATGGTTGTTGAACAACCCCGGAGAGCGCCGAGGCCCAGTCTCAAAAAGTAAATCAGTGTTTTCTTAAAGAACAGGTTTGGATTTTTAATATATAAAAAAGTTGGTTTTCACACAAACCAGTCTATAAGATATAAGATTGTCAGACTGCATTCAATGACAGATGTTATTTCTGTTGTCAGTGTACACAGACAGCTGTATAAGTCAGGCTTAAAGTGCTATACAGGAAATACTCTGAAGCCAAAAAACAGCAAAAGTTGAGTTTATCTTAAGGTAAACATTAGAAATTAAGCTCACATTATTTGTTCTTATCCATCTCACCTCTTGCAGGATGATGTTGAGTTGCATTCTAGCCAAAGCAGAGCCAGATTGAACTTTTCTGTCATATGACTAAAATATTTTTTTTTAGGTGAAAACTAAAACTAGATAAAAAAAACAAAAAACAAACAAAACATTTTAGATAACTAAAATAGAAATAAAAATTGGATTCTGGAAAAAAAAAGAAAATTAACTGAAATTATTTTGTGAAAAAACTTCAAGGTTTCTTCCTGTTAAAATGGAGTTTTTCCTTCCCGTTGTCACTAAGAACATGTTCATAGGGGGTCGTCTGAGTGTTGGGTTTTCTGTCTAATATTGTAGTGTCTTTACATTATAATATAGTGCAAATTGCCTTGAAGCTTATTGTGATGTGGTGCTATATAAAGAAAACTGAATTGAACTGAATCATACTAAAATCTTAATCAGTCATTCGTCCGAGTGTGCTGTGTAGTGATTACAATCTGCAGTTTGCACCTTGGTCGATCAAACCCTTCTTTCCTAAGTCTGGCACTTTCTGTTCACTTGGTTTATTCAAACACTCACATGTACCACTGAATGGCTGCGCACACAGGGAGACGCACACATTTTCCATCAGCACATGCATATGCTCACACATTCACACGCACCCAGACCTCCTGCTGTGTAGGATTTGGTGATAACCAGTGTTAGGTAGGCAGGTGAGTGGGTCATATGGCAGCGATGGGAAAAGCTCTTATCGACCTACCCTGTTCCCACACGCACACACCGATACACACATACACGCAGACACACACAGGTTTATCACCCTCTGTCGTTCCCACACACTCACCTTACATCATTACCTGACTACAAGAGCCAATCAGCCAATCGTACCTCGAGGCTGCAGTCAGGTGACCCGATCAGGAAACTCTAGCAGTGGGATGAGGTTACACACGCCCCTGCTCTGATAACAGCTCTCTGTCTATCCCTCTCGGCCTCTCTCTCTCTCTTTCCTTTTCCCTGCTCTGCAATTTACAGATTCAGTTTCACCTTTGCTTTCATGCTAAGCTGTTGGATCCCAAAGCCTGGTGAATCTGTGTGTGTGTAAGTGTGTGCGTTTGCAGTTCTCAGGTTAAACACTCTGACATCGCGAAACAGCCAACGGCATAATTATTATATTCTTGGATATCCCGAAAAGTGGACACATCTACAGTATAGTACGCCATATCTGTGTGTGCCTGTAGCTGCTAAAAACTGCAAACACATCAAAATATACAGCAGCATTCTGTATGGAGTAATATGAGTATAACCAGATACAGAAACCTAAATGAGGGAAAATAAAGCTCAACGCACACAAAATTCAAATAATAAAAGAAGTCACCTGTATAAAGTTGAATGAACTGCCTCTGTTTTTTCATCTTCTCAAGAAACTTAACATTTAGTCTTCCTGACTTCTTCTATCTGCTGAAATCAGTTTTTAGGAAACAAGGTCATAGCCTATTAGAATAACTGTGATTTCTTACTGCTGTGTTCTTCTTTGGGACTGCTACATTCATGTGAATGCTGTTGTGTGATGTGTTTTATTGCTTGTTTTTTAAAAACTTTGGATGTGGGTATATTAAAATTCATTCTCGCAGCCAGGGGCCAGTTAGCACTAGAGGGAGACAGAGAATGGCATTAAATATAAAGATTTCAAAACCAGTGAACTATGTGCAGATGTACAGTAGATATTATTTCTAGTTTAATGCTGGTATAGTGATGTCATATGGTTATAATATATATTTACATGGTTTAAAACGATGCAGTGTTACATGTGATGTTGTGACGTCTTATATGAATAGATTAAAAAAAGAAGCCATACAGTACCAAACCCATGTAAAGCATCAGGTCTCACATCACATAATGTAGTGTACAAACATGGAAAACATGCTTTTTACGTCAGGCACACTTGGCATGTGGATAGACAAACATTTAAAATGTTTCTTTTTGCATTCAAAGGGTCACAATTCAGTGTAATTCAGCATAGAATGAATGGTACATGTGTGTTAACACAGGGCCAGACTGCGTCTGCATGATGTTCATGATAACATCCAGCGGTGTTACATAATAGGCAGTACTGGCCACTGAAAGTGGCCACTGATGATATACAGATTGGAAGGGTGGTTCTTACTTGAAGCTTTATTAGCTGGAAGACTGTGGTTCACATTTTGTTTGAGCCTCTTTGCTTTGCTTTCTTTTCACTCTACCATTTGATTTGTTTTTTCTGGCTAGCCTATGGTAAGGTTCATCACTTCACACCAAGACTATTTCATGTTGAAAAAATGATGAGGCTTTTTCACTAATTCCAAAATTGGGCAAGTCAAGGTCAAAGAACACCTTGTGTCAGAAAGAGAAATGCCAAAGGCTTTAAAAAAACTGTCTAATTTCATGCCGGAGGAATGAGAACAGCCTGAATATACACTATACATATTAAAACACAGACTTTGGAGCATGATGGTTTTGTGGAGTTACATTAAATTGTGCACTTGATAAAATGGCCACTGAGTGTAAATCTGTATTAGTTACTGTAAGAAAAACTATTTCTGTCCTCCAGATGAATGCACTTCCCAAACCGTTCATTGCAACGACCACGTTGCTCTATTTAAAATTTCAGTGATCTAAGAAGTTTGAACACTACCTTGAATTTGAATTTATGTATTTAAAAGGGACAATGCATATTAATGAACATAAATTAATGTAAATAGGCCAGATTTAGCCAGAAGGCTACTTTTCGGCTGTAGTTGAAAAGTAGTGTTTAGCTGTTGTGTTTTTTTGTTGTTAGCATTGCTGAATCATGACAGTTTCGGCTTCTAAAAACCACATATCTCAAATCTGCAGGGCATTTAAACATGAAACATAAAACTTTTTGTTTCTGTAACACTTTCCTATCACTGTGCATTTTTCAGTAATGCAGTACTCTAGTGCATTACCGTACTAAATTCATTACCGAATGTGCTCTTGTGCTACAATCAGTAGATTTCAGTTTGTGTGTGGGAACAGGAAACCTTCAGCTTTTGAGGATTGGCGATATGGACATTACTTTTATTTTTATTGCACAAAAGGACAAGGGTGCAATGGTAAAGCACAAACTGCCTCCAAGACAGAATCAACTGCATGACACTGCTAACATAACTTCAGCTGTCTGCATCATCTGCGCAGGCAGCATGCTAACACAAAGCAAGCCAAAAACCCAGAGTGATGATAAAACTCAGTGTATGCAGACACTAGCACAGCAGTCAATGCCTGAATTTCAAAAGGAAAACAGAAGCAGTGATTTTAGAGTCTTTTAGGCTGATTTTCATCTTTGCTTTCTGTTCATATGTAAAAACTTCAAGATGTTGCTAAATGGAACTGTAGCCTGAGGCTTATATTGTTAACTAGTAACTATTTTTACAGTCTGTTTCATGTCAATTTATGGAGTAATGAGAGTAGAGTCGTAGAGTAGCAAGTAGTCTACAAATGATCAACTAATGTACTGCATTATTTTTGTGAAATGACCCCCCAACACTGGTATTATGAATGGGATTAGTGATAACTACATTAGAGTATGGTCTACCACCCATTGTGGATGAAACAAGTTTGATTTGAAGTCTCTGTGATTGTCTCAAGGTCAGTAACTCAATATTGATCCATATTTAAACATCTTTCCTGGTCCTTGGAACTACAGGCCACAGTGCTGAGAGATTTGTCAGGGAGGTGAAGGCTATGGTTCAGTGCTATGATCTGCTGACAGTGAGTGACAAGACCCCTTTCCTGTCTCCTCAAGTGTAACATGACCCCTGTACCTGTGCATAGTGCTGACCCTGTAACCTCTGACCCTACCTGCCAGGTCATTCTCATGCCACCCTGACCTGCTATGAAACCAGAGAACACCGTAGGGGAGAGGAAGCGAGCCTGCATCAAACAGTTAAATCCAGGTATTATTAAACGTTTTTGTTTTTTTGCTTCATAACTGAAATAAGAGATCCACGATGGTCATTTTCAGCTATTCAGCTATTTTCAAAATTCAGCAAGAATTTTCAGCTCGAAAAAACAAAACAAGAAAGAGGTCTTGCCTGACGACATAGACACCTGCCTTGGCCTGGTTGGCTTGTTGGGGGCATCCTCATTTCATGCATTGATCTGACTGGCAGATGAGAGATGGTGCAAAATAAAAAAACAATTACAGCATTACGTTTTAATTTTTAAACCAAAATTAAAAAGTATTGACTGGGCCATGAAAGAATCACATACAGTACACACTGCTGATGAAGAAGTGCTTTGGGTCATTATCAAAACAAGAGGATAAACAGCTGCACAATACTAATAATTATCCTTTTTTTGTAAGTTGGAACATTTGGCTAAACAGAAAATCAGGATGTCTGTGTTAGTCCCAGTCTCATTTTCTTTTCTGAGAAAAACACCAGGCATCCGAGGTCATCTACCCCTGGTGTTTATTAAAGCAGCTGGAAGGCACTGAATATAACTGTAACCTTGATGTTCATTGAAGCTGGAGCTAGATGGAAGTTTTGCATCTTGGAGTCACTGAGGCCAAGGCTAGCTGCTGAATATGTTCTTTTTCTGTGTGTGTATGTGTGAGCAAGAATAAGTAGCAGTCGATGAAGACTTCTGTCTGACACTCGGATGCTTGTTGGGAAATGCCTGCAGTGTAATTAGAGGTGACAAAGCAGCAAACATATTCAGCAAAGCCCTCAATGCTTTTATCTTTAACACATAGCATATGGCACTTTTTTGCTAAACACACTTTAACTGAATATATTTGAATCCGACTAGTCAAAATTAAATAAATTAAGCTATAATGCATCAAATGCACAATTTGCTCATTCAGTGGAAGCGGATATTAAGTCTTCATTCATTAGCTCAAAAACTACATGGAAAAAAATATTACATTTGCGTAATGATTTGGCAGAAGCTAATATTACTTTTTCTAATGTGAAAGTTTTTGGGGTTTTCTTTTTGCAGGTTATGCTGATTTTAATTTGCTCAATTGAATATTTGTTAAGAGATGCCTTGTTGATGCCAATGGTCAGGGGAGTAACTAGACTGCTTTAAGTTGAATAGAAGAGTCACTCAAATAACCACTTGCAACTGCCAAAGTATGCAAAGGAGCATCTCTAAATGCTACAGCAGCTGAAGGACACACCTGGAGACTGAAATCTGCAGCAACCGTGTGAGGCTATCAAGTCAAAATGGACCAAAATCTTTAAGAAATCTATGCCATGAAGAGCTAAGATAGTTCTGAAGGCAAAAGCGTGTCCAACCTTGACTACAACACGCTGCAAAAAATTTCCATATTGGCCAGTTAATATTTAAAATATGTAGGTTTGGTTTAACAAACATCAGCTCAGCCACAAATTATTCTTTAAAAATAACAGTTATGTCAGAAAGGCATAAAAGTGGCGACTGTGCATCTCGAAGGATGTTCAACAGCACAAACATTTTATTCATATGGTACTTTTTATATGTTGCAGTATCACTCAATCAGCCATTTAAACACTTCTAGACTCACCTGGCTCTGACCATAAACCTTGAACTGCTAATGCGTTTGAGGCTTACCCTTACAGCTAAAACCTGTGCTTAAACCCTACATAAACCTGTAAGTTTAAAGTCATGCTTTCAAACTAATATTTAGTCCAGAGAACAGTTTTTCCCAAATAGTTTGCAAATCTCTTCAGTGTAACTATAAACAGCCCGTTCCGCCAGTGAGTGATCACGTCTTGGGATCTGGTCTCATCGGTGACCAGACTATCATTGATACTACACACCTCTTATCAAATTGCTTTCATGTCACTCACCTGAGGAATCTTATTGTTTACTTCAGTGTCCTTCCGCTGATCAGAACTGTTCCCATTCGAGTCCCCTGGGAATGGGTGGAGGAGCTTCTTCTTCCCCTTTCTCTTCAGTTAGTGTGGCAGTAGAAAAAAAATCAGATAATTCTTGGTATCCAAAAAGTGCATTAGCATGAATAACACTAATGAATCACAAGAAAATAAAAACATTTCATATACTTTTAGGAGGCCTTATCATGAAGATATAGCAGTTATACAGTATATACATGCATTACATATGCACAAATACACATATTTCATACAAATAGTCCCTCTAATTGCCTTGACAATCCTTTAACTCAGTGGTTTATTAGTTTTTCAGGGTAGTTCATGTTTTGCTGTATCAGTTATATGTTTAGTGACCTAAAAAATGTTACAGTATCCATGTGTGTACACCTTTTTTCTCCCAAATAAGGAAAATGGATGGTTTGATTCATGGCATCGATACCAATGGTAATATTAATATCATATCAATACTAACATGTTAGGTTTGATCCCTTTTTTGTATTGTTTCTAAGTTCAGTATGTAGCACACTGCACTGTGTTGAACACATTTAACATTGACTTGATACCCTCACACAGTTGGTGCAGATTTATGTGTAAAATGCCAGATGTTGACTGTTTTTTTTACAGCCTATAGCACATTTAAAGAACAGACGCTAGAGCCAAAGTGCTTTAGGGACAGGCACATTTATATACCAGGTCTCCAAAAAAAAACAACAACCCCAAAATACCACAGTTTAAAAATACATGAAACACTGAAAGGTGTGTTTTATTATGTACAGCACTTTAATTATGTAAAGTAAAATCACAGTGATCAATAAAATGTCTTCATAATTTTCATATTGGCAGTGATTCATCTCATAAATCATGACACACTGATCTCCACCACATAAGCTGCCTAAGTTGATAGTATTAGTGTTGGTATCGGCAAAAGTGCCATACTGCAGTACTGTATTTACTTGGTATTGGATTGATACCAAAATTTGCAGTATCTCACACAACAACAAAAAGTATTTCAAATGATTTGGTTAAACTGCCTGGTTTGCAACACTCGGCTTAGTGAAAACAGGACCAAAGGGCCAAACTTAATAAAGCAACACTAAAGTTGTAATAAATCAGGATAAACTGATTAACTGTGATCGGAACGTGATAGTGCCTTTCTGTAAATGCCAATCCTCTATTTCTGGGACAGGACAGCAACTGTAGCCTTCATTGCTTTCCCTCTGGATGATGAGTTTTTGTCTCTTTTTGTGTTTGTGTGTGCGTGTGTGTGCCACAAGGGGTTCCCGTCCCACTGACCTCAGTGGAAAAAACCTTGATATTAACGTGCTTGCCTCCGCTTTCTCTGCCTTGCTCGCCATCTCTCTCGTCTTTCCCTCCTCCCATCTCCCTCTTGCTGTACCTGGTTTCCGCTGGTTCGATCTTGCCTTTGTCTCTTTGTAACTAATATGACACATAAAAGGGCGCTGACAATGGGAATGGTGGTAAACCCAAATCAGCCTTCACCTGATACCAAGCCTTTACTCGTGAGCCTCGGGGTGTGAGTGGTGAGTGGGAGGAAGGAGGAAGAGGAGGAAGCAATCACAGCTTATTTATGGTTTTCATGTGGCTTTCTCAATTTAACAAGTTATCGGTCTGCTTCTTTGCTAGTTGTGTGATTTTTTTTATTCCCTTCAGGAGGATCTTTTGTTTGTCAGGAGTTTAACAGCGAGACCCCAGGGGTTAATAATAGGTTTGACCCCACAGATAAACCTGTGTGCATGTTTCCCTCTCTGTCTATCAGAGTGTTTGTGCATGCATGTGTGCAGCCTCCTTCTCCTCTTTAAGTTGATAGTCAGTGTAATAAGTTGTTTTATAGATAATGCCAATTGTCTTTGACTGTAGCAGCGCTGCGATAAGCTGCCAAACGCTCTGTGGCTGCTTGACTCCAATTGTTCTGCTTGACTCGTGCTTTGTTACACATTAATATTATCATTAAGGGTGGATATTATTAAGTGGGCACCCCTGTAGGTGCAGGGTTAAACAGATAATGCTTTCTGTTCATCAAATAAGTGGTAACAGTAATCCTCATGTCCCAGATAACAGTTAACAGATGGGTGCCGATTCAAAGAGAAGCAGAAAACATTGGCCGGTTATTTTACAGAAAGAAAGCAATCTTAGAGGAGAGCAACCAGTCTTTAGGCTATTTTATTGTATATACTTCCTGTGATGGCTGACAAAAGCTCTGTGGAGCCTTGCAGATTATGCAAGAACAGAAAGGTTCTTGCATAATCTGCATAATCTGTTTGCTGCTCTTTGTTGGTGTTCTGTAATGATGACTGTAAAAGCAGTGTTATATTAATGCATTAGCTTTCAGTACTTCTATCTGTTACCCGTCTGGGCACTGCATCTGCATATATGTGTCTTGCTTCCATACCAGGCCACAACTTCCAAGATGTGTTGCTTTACTATTGACATAAGCAAGTGAACTCCATTTATTTGTTACACACTGTAAATTGGAAAAGGGGCTAATGTTTTGTGCGGACATTCGTTCATGTGCATTTACCTGAAATCTTACTGAAACTACCTTGTGGTAATCAGTCCAAGCAATTTTTAAGTGATTATCTACTAACAAACAGATGATACCCAATGTTTAGTTAGAACTCTGGACCAATGAAAGACAGTTTAAGCAACTGGTCGACACTTGGCTATTGATTTGAAGATGTTGACTAGCTGAGCAAGAAAAACCACCAAGCTGTCTTTAATAACTTTGTACTTTTAGAATCACAACTCTTAGGAGGAACTGCAAATAATTTGTTAATATTTTGTAGTCAGTTATTACAGAGGAACACAGGAACACGTCATTTCTTTCTTTCTCTTTTTCCTTCTTTTGATTTTTTTAATGGTTTTGTTTAAATTTGTTTGCTATGGCAGAAAAAAATATAAATGCATCATCCTGTTTATTTCAATAGAAACTGGGCCTTTCTCAACACCTCAGATAGTCAGGAACCTTCTGATGAAGGGGTACGTACTTAGTTTCATTTTTTTAAAAATTCACCAGGATACCCTATGAAGAGCACAGAGTCTTTTCTGAAATGAAGTATTTTTCACTTTCAGGATTGACTGGCTCTTAAGTTTAGGTTTAGGGAGGAAAAAAAAATGATAATTTTGGTTCAAATACCCCCTTTCACAGCAAAAAAGGTAAATTTCTTCTCTTTGTAAACGATAAATGGATTAGTACTTATATAGTGCTTCACCACAAATGACCATGTGAAGTGCTCTGTACAACAAGCGTCATTTGTCTAGTTACACACACATTCATCCAAGCCCTTTTTCTATGGTAAGCTCTTTGTCTAACATTTATATACACACGCACATCGATGGACTCTTCAGGGGGCAACAGGTTCATTAACTTGCAAGGTTCAGTAATTTCTGTGTTTATCATACTTACGCATGAACTCCTGTCGAATGCAAAAAGATTATACTAAAGGGGTACCACTGAGGCCCTGACCAAACATCAGTATGTGACATTTAAGGAATGAGAATGGGCTGTAAACACAACTATAATATAGTCTCCTCTAATCCTTTTGCTTTGACACCATATTAAATTGTCTGAATAACATTCCAGTAATAAAAAATACCAATTAAAAATGAAATAAATCTAAGAAAGACCAAATATCTAAAATATTAAAAGAAATTCTGCAGAACAGAAACAGAAGAAAGTGCGCGTGCAGTTCTTGAGAACTCAAGCTGTACTCATTCCAGGATTAATAGATTCAACTAAAAGCATCGCAACTCAGACATGGATCCAGAAATACTTTCAGCATTAGTTTTCCAAAGCTGATCCCAGAGTGATCTGCAAACCCAGCACTTACACACAAACACACACGGACATGTTTGACATTTAACCAAATAAAGTTGGTTTGGTATTTGTTATGAGTTTAACTTTCAGGGAAACGTTAATGAGGTGCCAAGACATAAGTCATGCCATTTTGAGTGTGTGTGTGTGTGCTTACATCTAAAAGTTGACACTGAGGTGGAGCGCTGAATCCTGTCCAACAGAGATAAGGCCTTTGATGACAGGGCTGCATTAACCTACCTGACATACACTCACACAGACACACACATGCTGCTTAGCAAGGGAGGGACAGGGGGTGTGTGAGAACATGCTGTAAGAAGCCTTGGCTCTCTGTGTGTGACAGTAAATCCTTTTCATTTTGGCAACAAACACACTGACAGAGCTGCAGGAGTGAGATGGAGGCGCAGAGAGGAGGTTTATTACGCACCGACATGGCATACAGTAGGAGGAGACTGTGGGTGACACACACTTGGCTGTCATCTTCTTACGAGGAAGAGGAAGAGAAGAAGAAGCAGAAGAAGAATAAGGGGACCTGTGGCAAATGATACAGCCATACCCACAGGATATCGTGTACAATGACAATCGAAATATCACTCCAAATGCGTCAGAAGCACAGAAAAGCCTTTTCACTGAGATTACACTGAATGAATAATTGGATACTGCAGACTGTACCTATCACTAAATCTCAACTCAAATCACGCTTGGTTGCTTTTATGATTTCTTTGTTCTTACTTTTGTGAATTGTATTTACCTTACCTATTCATTTCAGTTCTGGTTACCGCTTGTATTTACAGGCTTGTGCTGTCGGTGTTTCCCTCTGTGTTATCATCACTGTTGAAATCATTCATGTTTTTGGGTTTCCTGGTTTCATTTCATTTACTGCTGGAAGTTATATATTATGTTTCTTGTGTTTAGCTCTACGTCTTCCCATCTGTCTTTACCTGTGTCTAGTTTGCTCCACCTGTTTCCACTTCACCTAAATTTTGGATGTGTTATACTGACGAGCAGTGGAAAACCTAAAAATGACATAGATGAGATGAAGTATGGCAACTATGAGTATACACCAAGTGTGTTTACGCTCACATAGGAAGTAAAACACTTTCATGACAAGCATCTTGTTTGTAATGTTGAAACTGAGCAAGGGAGGACTGAAGGTGGATGTTAGCTTACTCCCTCCGAATGTGCTTACTGATGCTGTGAAGTACAATCCTGCTACTCTCCTCGACTTCACACCACATAATTTATATCCTTCTGTTATCAACAACTGCTCAAATTATACTGGATGAGATCCAAAGGCCTACAAAAGTTTGCATGCTTATCGGTATTTGTGTCAAGACAGGTAACAAACCCCAGTCACTGGACGTCTCTGCATACTATTCCTCACATTGTCAATGAGTCAACGTATCTCATTTGTGATGATGAAAGGGATGCTGAGGTGAGGACATCTGTAATTTTCCATCAGTAAGGTCTGCTGTTTTGCCTCTGTTAGCTGCTATTAGCGCCTGTTTGCCATTAGAGTATGACGTTAACTGGCATGACGTTAGCTTCTAACATTATGTTGTTGTTTAGCCGCCTCTTGCCGGCTATGTAGAGACAGGAGGGCCTGATCTGCTGGTGATAACTAATTGCCAAAATATCAAGATTAAATAAGCAAGAAGTGACGGGCAGTGAGCAGATGATTTAAAATGCACATAGGGCTCTACAGAAGGCCATTTCAAGAAAATGCTGTGAACCACAATAAAATATTAGCACAACATACTTCCAAAAACATTGCACATTCCTTTACATGATGATCAACTGGTACTAAAAAAAAGGATTTTATAGTAAACAATGCACCACTCATGTATGAAATATACAACTTTAAAAGCATGTAATCAAAGAGTGATACAACTACTAATGTCAGGAGATGAAAAAGTCACTATGTTGTGAGTTTTAGAATTTTCATGTATCAAAAGTCCCAAACTGTGGCACAGAAAAACACTGGTTGAAATGTAGAGCTGTATGGAAGTATGAGTGAAGAAAGATCGCGTTCAAGGGGAAGAAGGTGGAGAGAATCAGCAGTCTACATGTGGTGCAGTAATGACAGGCCTCATCCCACAAACCTGTCCTTCTCCACTCAACAACACGCCTCGGGCCAACTGCCGTGTGTTTTCGTGAGTGTTGGTGGGTGTGGACAACGTGTTACATGTCTCATTTACTTCCTCACAGCTTGCAAACGTGAAATAGCCGAAGGGCAAAAGCACAATACTTTCTCTGCTCTTTCTGTTTTATGTTTTACCAAGATCATTTATTTAATATGGACTATTTTTTATGTGTAATCCAAAAACAAAGTGAAAATGAAATAAAGATTCATGTTAACAATCTTTGTACCGTGAAGCGTAAACTCTTAATGCCAAATACAATTACTAAAAACCTAAGTGGTTACGAAATTTTCATGCAGATATGAATCAATACATTGAAACATACAACAAAGTATTTATTATAGAATGAAAAGTGGACCAACAGGTGGCAGGAAGGAAGTAAAGATGGTACTGGCTAATGGTTATTTGTTGAATTTAATCCTATGTCCTCCCATGAGGACCTCTGACTATGTCCTCTCATTATTTATGCAGATGTGTTTAGTGGTGCTTTCTATCTATATGATCAGAGACAGACTGGGAGGCAGTCCAGCCAGACAGGTGTAAGAGGCGACAGTTGTCAAGCCAGCACCAGAAAACTCCCTTTTGCATAATTCAGCTGTGAAGGGAACATCAACACGCAGGTATCACAGCATTGGTTAGGTTTAACTGTCTGGAATATTATCGCGTTGTCATTCTTTATCATGCTTCCATCTGTTATAAATATACATGTGTTTAAGTGTGTTCACAGTGTTTACACATTGCTAGAAACCTTTCCATGTTTTTACGGGAATAACGGCGGAATCTGAAAAAGAGGAAATGGTGCGGATGGGACAAATTGACACGCTATTTACAGTAAATCAGCCATCCAGCAGTGAACAAAACATCTGTAAAACAAGTATGACTTTTCCTTTATTTCCAAGGATATACTCCATCCTTGTACATTCAATTATTTCACTATTTCCTTAAGAATGTGTTATTGACAAAATAACCTTAATATACTTTAAAAATACACATATCTGACTTTCCCATCAAGGACAGATCCACTCTAAGACACTGAGTTTTATTCATCCTTTTTTTCCTGTTGCTATTTTAGCATTTGACTGTAATGATGGAGATGATGATTTTATTTTGTCTCTGAAATGCCATAAGGATCAGAGAGAAAAGGGCCATCTAACAAACAAAGCAAAAAAAAAAAAAAGATATGAGTTTACTTTCACTTCATAACTTGTGATATTTTTACTAGGAGCAAGTGAGCAAAGATGGTTGAGAAAAGCAACAAATTCATTCCTGAAATCCCTCTTGGGCTTCGGTATATACAGTTGGTGACCATAGTAGGGTTGTAAGGCGATGACTGTTGATGAGTGCTGTCATCCTTGTTCACACCTTGGTTAAATCCCGCCCTGATAACTGGTCTGTCTCTCAAGTCCATACATAAACTTCAGTTGGGCTGCGTTTCACCCTGCTCAGTGTGAATCTGCTTTCATCTGTGAAAGGCACAGGGTGCCCGTGGTGGATCTACCAATTCTGGTATTCTATGACAAATACCTATTGGCCTCCGTGTTGCCAGGCAGTAAGTATAGGGCTTGCTAGAGTCTCTTGGGTCTTCAGGTCAAACTCGTGAAGTCTGTTTTTGATTGTTTGGTCAGAGACATTCACAGCAGTGGCCTGCTGGAGGTCATTTTGTAGCTCTGGCAGTGCTCATCCTGTTCCTCTTTACTCAAAGGACAAGATACCAGTCCTGGTGATGGGTTAAGGACCTTCAGCACCCCTGTCTAGGCTCCTCCTAGAGTAACGGTCTGTCTCCTGGAATCTCCTCCATGCTCTTGAGATTATAGTAGGAGACACAGAAAACCTTCTGACAAAGCTGTGCCATCACACACATTAAACTACCTGTGCAGCGCCTGTAGCGTCCAGGTATCGTGTTGTGCTACCAGTTGTGATGCTGAGCCTATCCAAATGCAAAACTATAAAAAAAGAAGACAGCCGCTCTAGTACGTGTGCGTTTGTGTGTCCGTGTGTAAAACAGGGGGTTATCGGGGGCTATAGGCTGAGGGCTGCCTGTCTAAAAGCCTGTGCCTGGCACATAGAAACCTAAAACTGCTTCAAAGGTGAGGTGAACTCCCCCCCCCCTGGCCTCACAGGCCTTAGGCTAGTACCATAGTTACCTCTGTGACAAAGCATGACTGTCACTGGGTGCCACAGGAAATGATGGAAAAAAAATTCATGCACCATAATTTGGTAAAAACTCTCTCATATAACTAACTTTATACTGCAGACAAATCTAGTATATAGCAAAATGGAAAGGAAAACTATAAATGGGTAGGTTTGGGACCGGTACTCAATAAGTAATCTATTCACTGCCTTATTTAAATAAAAACATGTCTACACAGCCAAAAACAAGTGCAGTACATGATCTACAAAAGACAGCACTTGTTTAAGTGAAATAACACTGATTAAAGTGAAGTGATATTTAAAAATGAGTGCATGTATTTTAGTTAACCTTTTAGCTTGCAACATCGGAAGTCATTGTGTCATACTGTTGCTCTTCCGCTAATAACCCCCTAAAATTATAAGCTTGTCATTTCCGCACCGTGTGAAACAAATAAAGCAATATCAAAAGAACAACCGAGGCCACAGCCCGGAACTTGGGCTTTGATTGGCATGGGAAGTTTATGGAATGCAGTCAGACAGAAGTTAATCACATGAACTTTGCGCCAACAACAACAACATTAAACCATCTTTGATTGATGATCTGTCAATTACAGGAAATATTTTTTCCTCCCTAAGAGCTGTTCTTCCTCCCACTCTGCTCATGCCAATTCTTTGATGTTAATTTGACAAGTAGGATTACACCAAAAGGTACTTCCCACAGCTCATCCTAATGAAATGGTCCTCTTGAAGCGGAAACTGAATCTATATTTGGCGTCCTAAATGGTTGTGTGGTATATTAGCTCCACTTAGCTCCGGATGAGAGGCTGTCAGAAAGGTAGAGCGACAGAGAGTCAGAATTAGTGTTAACTGCGTCCTGTAATAATAGTTACTTGTTATAGAGTTAATCCAGCTGGAGCTATAGCGGCTGTTGTAATATATATCCCGGATTATAAGACATGCTGAGGCTAATTGATCTCCAGTATACATAGCAACATAGTCCTATAGCTACACTGGAGAGGATACAGCTGCTTGTTGTAACCCAACACATACACCAATCTGCTATGGCTCACATGTTTTCAAATTAAAACTCTAAAGTAAATCAATGGTAATTGGGGGAAAAAATCCACTGAGCAGAACAATTCAATTTTATTTATATACCACCAAATTACAACAGCAGTCGCCACACAGAGCTTTAAATTGCAAGGCAAAGACCCTACAATAATACAGAGAAACCCCAACAATTAAACAGCCCCCTTTGAGCAAGCACTTGGCAACAGCGGCAAGGAAAAACTCCCTTTTAACAGGAAGAAGCCTCTGGCAGGGTGGTGCAACTATCTGCAACCGGTTGGAGGTGAGACAGGAAAACAGGACATTGGGCAGAACGAAATCCTAATTGCTAGGAGACAGGATTGGATGTTGATGTTAGATTTAGATTGTTCTTTCCCAGTGGTAACAGATGAGGTTGAGGTCAGTTTATTCAACAACAACCTCAAAAAACCCTGTGGTCAAGCTTATACTGGGCAAACAGAGAGCATTCAAACAATACATTTTAGAACCCAGAACAGCCATTTGCACAAAGAATATGGAACATGCCACAGCCGAGCAATATCATGGGGGTAAACATGGCTTTCCTGTCACTTTGAATTTAACTGGATTTGAATATGTGACTCCAAAGAGACAGTCTATCAAAGCTTCTGTCTGTGAGATTGGATCACAGGTCTGAAACAACTGCCTCCTGTTAAAATGAATGACTGAAGTTGGTGATCATACTGCACATATAATTGCTTTGCTTGCTGTTTCCTTCCCGCACACACACATACACACACACACACGCACACACTTTTTGGTGGGGCAATAAATTCAGTCAAAGCCCATGAAGTATGAAATAGACAACTTCACCGAGCAATCTCTCACTCACTTGCTCTACCCTCCATGATCTAAGTTGCTCTGCCTCTGGCGGAACGCAATCATCAGGTAGCGGATCCACCCATGCATCCTTCCATCGTGCCCAGGGGCCCCCCGGGCCACTCCTAACCCTAGAACACTGCACCCTCCCCGGGATGAAACCTGGCCACATGCCCCCCTCTCCCCTCCCTGGAGCCTCCAAGGAGCTGCTGGCTTCGACTCGTCTTACAGGGCGTCAATTCAGCCTGAAATCAAACCCTGGTGAGAGAACACAGCCCTGGACAGCCAGACAGATAGATGGATATACAGACAGGCAGGTGGATACGTGAGGAGTAGGTGCACCGACGCATCCAGGCCAGGTCGAGAGAACGAGAAGACATCCACAGGGAGAAGCAGACATGAATAGAGGCTGGAAGTATGTCATTTTCATGCAGGGGGTGTGGGGTGGGGATGACACATTTGCAGCTCTTCTGAACTTTATCAAGTCTGATGCTCCTACTGTATCTAACATCTGACCCAAACCATGAAATCTGTTATGAAATAAAGCTGTGGGAAGGGGAGAGAGTGGAACTGGAGACTTCTCTGTGTACCAGCTGTTGTTTCTGGGAAGACACACACGAACACACACACACACACACACACACACACACACACACACACACACACACACACACACACACGGAAGAGCAATTCCATGGAAAAGTGAAGCCTACTGTAAACTTCTCAAGAACAGCACATATGGGAGACAGGGGACGAGTGATAGCGTGCACAGGCACACACACACACACACACACACACCTAAAAATGTGTGTATCGGATATATATATATATATATATATATATATATGTCTACACACCTGATAATGGTCATATATTTGGGGTAAGGGTGGCTTGGTATTGAAATATGAGTAAAGTTAAAAAACAAAAAAAACTGTACAAACAGTTAAGATTTATGACTCGTGCACTTTAGTTACGATATGCAAGTCTGAGAAAGTCAGAGGTGTTTCAGATTATATCTGAACTCTGGGCAGATGTTTTATTTTCAAACCCATGTTGCTATAAGGCGGTGGAAGGAATACTTCGAGGACCTCCTTAATCCCACTGACACGTCTTCTGAGGAGGAAGCAGAGTCTGGGGATGAGGGGAATGACCCGCCAATTTCCGGGGGCGAGGTCACTGAGGCAGTTAAACAACTCCTTGGTGGCAGAGCCCCTGGTGTTGATGAGATCCGCCCCGAGTTCCTGAAGGCTCTGGACGTTGTAGGGCTGTCCTGGTTGACACGCCTCTGCAATGTTGCGTGGAGATCAGGGGCAGTACCTGTGGACTGGCAGACCAGGGTGGTGGTCCCCATCTTTAAGAAAGGGGACCGGAGGGTGTGTTCCAACTACAGGGGGATCACACTCCTCAGCCTCCCTGGGAAAGTCTATGCCAGGGTGGTGGAAAGGAGAGTTCGTCCGTTAGTCGAACCTCGGATACAGGAGGAACAATGCGGTTTTCGTCCTGGTCGCAGAACACTGGACCAGCTCTTTATCCTCTCCAGGATACTTGAGGGTGCATGGGAGTTTGCCCAACCAGTCTACATGTGTTTTGTGGACTTGGAGAAGGCATTCGACCGTGTCCCTTGGGGTGTCCTGTGGGAGGTGTTGCGGGAATATGGGGTGTCTGGCCCATTGCTACGGGCCATTCGATCCCTATACAACCGTTGCAAGAGCTTGGTTCGCATTGCCGGCAATAAGTCGGACTCGTTCCCGGTGGGTGATGGGCTCCGCCAGGGCTGCCCTTTGTCTCCGGTTCTGTTCATAATTTTTATGGACAGGATTTCTAGGCGCAGCCAAGTGGCGGAGGGCTTTCGCTTTGGTGGCCTCAGAATCTCATCTCTGATTTTTGCAGATGATGTGGTTCTGTTGGCTTCATCGGGTGAAGGCCTCCAGCTCGCACTGGAACGGTTCGCAGCCGAGTGTGAAGCAGCGGGAATGAGGATCAGCACCTCCAAATCTGAGGCCATGGTTCTCAGCCGGAAAAGGGTGGAGTGCCCACTCCGGGTCGGGGATGAGTTCCTGCCCCAAGTGGAGGAGTTCAAGTATCTCGGGGTCTTGTTCGCGAGTGATGGGAGAAGGGAGCCGGAGATCGACAGACGGATTGGGGCTGCAGCTGCAGTAATGCGGACGCTGCACCGGTCCGTCGTGGTGAAGAGGGAGCTGAGTGTAAAAGCGAAGCTCTCAATTTACCGGTCGATCTACGTCCCTACCCTCACCTATGGCCACGAGCTGTGGGTAGTGACCGAAAGAACGAGATCGCGGATACAAGCGGCAGAAATGAGCTTCCTCCGAAGGGTGGCTGGCCTCTCCCTTAGAGATAGGGTGAGAAGTTCGGCCATCCGGGAGGGGCTCAGAGTAGAGCAGCTGCTGCTCCACATCGAAAGGAGCCAGCTGAGGTGGTTCGGGCATCTGACAAGGATGCCCCCTGGGCGCCTCCTGGGTGAGGTGTTCCAGGCATGTCCCACCGGGAGGAGGCCCCGGGGCAGACCCAGGACACGCTGGAGAGATTATATCTCTCGGCTGGCCTGGGAACGCCTTGGTATTCCCCCGGATAAGCTGGAGGAGGTGGCTGGGGAGAGGGAGGTCTGGGCCTCTTTGCTTAGGCTGCTGCCCCCGCGACCCGGCCCCGGACAAAGCGGATGAGGATGGATGGATGGATGGATGTTGCTATAAGTTTGACTTTACACCTACCTATGCCTTAACTGTTGAACATTGCAGTGACCCAACTTCCACAGGAAATGGCTCATATGTTTCCTAGTTTTGGCATTAAAAAGCAGATAATTGAGGATAGAAGAGTGTGACTTCTATCACTGTTTAGCTTACGTGCTATGGCTCTCGCTTATACTGTTTTATTATCACTGCCATAAGTGGTTGTTTTTGGTAGAACTTGTGTCTTTCTGTCTGTAAACGTTGAGTTGAAAGTTTTGATTGGATTCTGATAAATCTTTGCAGAGGTGTGGAGTGGGTTCATGTTAAAAAACATTAAAATTTGGCTTACAACTGGTCAACTTAATGATTTATTAGTCAACAACTGACAAAAAACTTGCAGCTTGAAACTTGAAGCTATGATTCTAGTATGCACACAAGTATGATATGCATTGCTAACATATAGAAAGTACTGCATAAAGATTTAATATATCATTTCAAATTTGACCTTCTGACCTGAAAGGTCAATAGATTGATCTGAATATTAATAATAATGCTATTTAGAACTATTTAAAACTATGTTTCTCGTTGCCATTGTTTGTATTAACAACATATACGCATACAGGCAATAATATATGGGGATACATTATTTTATTATTTTGTTATATACGTTACACTAACAGGATAAAACGGGTTAAATACATAACAATTTGAATACATGCACAATGTTCCCAAATAAGTATAATTTTATTTATTTATTTTTTGGTAAACAAAAAATGCTTGATATTTATTACTTAACATTTAAACAAATTTATTAAACAATGAAATGAATGTTAAATTAGAACTATAGACATTTGTAAAAGACTTAAGATAATCATATTGAAAATTTTATCGAGTATATTAAAATGGGTTTCAACAGGACAAATAATAAGAGCCTGCACTTTTCAAAAGAGCAAGACTTGTTGGAATTATATCTGTACCTTTATAAAAGAGATAACAATGATCAATATTTGCTACTCACTCAGCTTCATCACTGCGGGTAAAGTCATGCATAGAGCACTTCAGATCATTCGTTCTGCATTTATTTTCAGGTGTGAATTTGTGGAACAACACTTGCATCTTTATATGAACATCACTATGTTTGATACCATTGTTATAACCAGCTGGGAACAAATGTTTTATTATTTGTAAAAAATCAATCATTAGCTAAAGAGTCCCTTTAGAGGATCACAACACTTATAATCTGGAAACTTTCCTGAGAAACTTTGAACTCCTGGTTGATGAAACTTTGAAATCCCAAAATGTCTTTAGGTGTGTACCTGTGCCTTTCTTTATCGTCCGCTCTCTGGTGCTATAACCTTCTCTTCCCTTCTCTCCATTTCAAGCATCCATCCAAAAGTTAACATGGAGGGAAATAAACTTTGAAGCTTTGCGACCTCCAGGCACGAAAGAAAGACAGCAAGAAATGCAAGTAGATGAAGAAGGAGTGAGGACGAGGCAGACTTGTTACTGAATGTTTCCATCCAACTATCACGCGGATTTTACGCAAACTTTTGAAAAGTCCCAGGAAGTAAAATGTGAATTGGACATGCTGCCATCGGTGGAAGTTGGAGTTGATGAGAATAAACGGCTTTGATGGACGATAGAAGACAGGAGACAGATTTGACAAAGGCTGAGTTTGTTTTTTTCTTTCACTAAATCAAGCGCTAAACAACGTGTCTGTCTCTCCATCTGTCTACATAGCTTGAGCTGAAATCTTCCAGCTCTGGCTGCAGTATTGAGTTTCCTGACATTAGTAGCCCCTGTGGCGGCTCTGAGGCTGCTGCTCTTTGAAGCTTCAGCGGTGCTGCTCCGGCTCATTTGGTAACAGGTTGGGAATGGGCCGCTGGCGAAAAATGAGACCCCTGTCGCCTTGGAAACAGGTCCCCCACCCACCTTTACAACGTGGTTTGGAGTGAGCGTACAGTGACATTTAGCCAGTTTCTCAGGGCTGAGGGAACGACACATGGAGGGTTAACAGGTGAACACACAGTAAACTCTCATTCTCCGCTCAGAAGGTTTCCACTGATATCAGGCCCAAAAGTCTACAGTCTAGAGTACGTGTGCTTTTTTGTGTGTATTTGTGAAGGCTAAACTCCAAGCAGTGTTGAAATTCTGATCTTGGCACCGGCTAACTACCACATGAAATCAATTTAAAGTAAACACAAGATGTTACCAACAGAACAGAGGAGAAACACACAGATCCTCGCGCTGTCACTCTGCTCTCCAGAATCGCACCAGTAGTCTGAAGAATATGGCTGAAGGCAGTTGGTTTCTGTGTAATAAGTTTGTCTTCACTGTGACGCTTGATCATTACTGTGTAAAAAACGAGCTAAATGTTTCACAGTGTGTAATCTAACAGGCCTCTTCTCTTCTCTAGCAGCAGCTGTCATTTTAGCTATATAATAATAATAACTAATGTCAGTTTCTGAATGTCAGGTGTATTTGTTTCTTGCACATTACCTCATTCTATTGTTGTCTTGTGCTTTATAAATACATATATCGACATAATGAGCAAAGAAAAAGCAAGTGAACACAAACATCTGACTCATGCAATAATTACTTTCTCATTCCCTTGAAATGGATTTAAAGCAATCATGAACAAAAATCTGTGGATCTGCATAGCAACGACGTGATAAATCATTTGGTCATCCATCCGTTAGGTTTGATTATCCTTATACAGAGATTACACCATATTGCGTTAACAATCGCATCTCACAGTTCTGTTTTGTCGAGTGAAACTCATACAAAACTGATGTAAAATTCATATAAAATCTAATAATTAAAGACAGAGTTCTCTATAGCTTTCCCAATTTTTCAACTGAAAGACACATCTCAGTTTCTCAAAACAAAAAATAAATAAGTTGCATCCAGGAAGAAACGATGAATCATTCAAACAAGTGATGTTTTACAACATTATTTACAAAGCCATAGACCAAAGCACTAAATGTCAAAAACTGTGCTGACTTCTGTTTTTCACAAATCACTAATTACATTTGTCATACATCTACCTTTTTGTGCACTTCTATATCCGCCTATAGAAGTAGGTAAGTACTTTGAACTCCAGTGTTTGGAGTCTGGGGCGCCGTCCTTCGCTATTTTAGATGAAATTATGCTCTTGTGCACTTTAAGCAGTTAATCCTAGTCATAACTAATTATCAGCTGGCTGTATCACTCAGATACGTAAAACTATAAGCAGGTCGTGGGCATAATCAGAAACAACTTTTTACTGCAAACATCTTTTCCTCTGAGTAATCAAGACGAGAGCAACCTGATGCATTTTAAGTAGTTTACGTTTCACTCCATATATGTTCTCGCTGCCTCGCACCCTCTTTATGTATCCCTCCTTCTCATCCTACTCACTTTTTCACTTGTTTTACCTCATCCCCGTGCATCTCCACAGTCTGTCGTGTCTCTCTCCCTCTCTGTGCCGCTGATTAAGAACACAACCTGTTGTTGTTGCCACTCTGTCTTGATTACCTGCTGCTATTTTTTTTCATCCCTTCATTTCATTCCACCTCATCTCCATCTCTTTCTGGCCTAGCTGCTCGCTCAACCACACAGCACCTGTATGTGTGCGTGCATAGGCGTGCTTATGTGTGCGCCGTTGCATGGTGGCCTAACGAGTTTGATAGCTGTCACCTGATCCTGGTGATGAGGGTTGCTGTAGTAGCGAGAGGAGCGGGAGCGAGAGGAGAGTTAGGTTTCTCCGCTGTAATTAGTTTTCCCAGCCTCTAATTATACCAGACGGAATTACAAGCCTGATTGACTGTCATTTAAGCATTTTAATTCATGGAATTACCCTTTTTCTCTTTAAAAAAAAGAGAGGGAGAGTTGTTGTTTTGACAGGCGGTTGTGTTGGGATGGAATTGGCAGAGTGCAGACCATACCCATGCATACTGGCAGCTTTGACAGCGGTAAACACACTTTGTCAGAGTACAACAAAGAAACATACTGTATTACAGTGAGTTAAAATGAACTGGTAAACACAGTGATTCACTAGGAGTGGATTCACAACAGTCTGCAGATTCATTTATGATAGATTTTCTGTCAGAAAATAATTTGAAACGACAGAATAATGAATCCAAATTAAAAAAAAAAAACTCGACTTGAGCTAACTCTCCTCGCCTCTCTTCTTAACCCTGGAAGCTGTGTTGTTTTAACCCTCATCTTTAATTCATCCCAACCACGCAGCCTGCACTCAGTGCAGATTAGAGAATCTGGGAGGTGAGACAAAGAACTTTCCTCATTCGAAATGAGAGGCTTCAAGAACCCTCTGAATGTTTCATACTGAACTACTTCCCTGTATTGTAATATTATTACATAAATAAAATCATAATCATTGTCCTACACTTAAAATGAAACGCAAATTTCTCTTTGCTAGAGTATTCAGTCAATCAGCTGATTATGAGTCATCCCTAAAACAGATAGTCGATTTTTTTAATGAATCTTCTTTAATCTTAAAGTTGGTTTAAGTAAGAAACCAAACTTGCTAACGCTAGCAAGGTTAGGAAGGCACATTCACATGCAAACGTATCTGTTAATTAGTGCTAATTAGACTAATAGGATAGCAAATTGCCACACCAACACTGAAGTACACGTGTCTTGGATGTGCTGCATCACAAAGCAAACCTGAAATTCCATTAAAATCTTCCAACAGATACCATCTGTCAATGCAAGTAGCCACTCCCCAAAATGTAAGACTTGCAAGTATCTAAGTGGACAAGTTTTGAGAAAAAAGATAAACAAAAGAAAGAAAGAAAGAGAGAGAAAGAGAGAGAGTTATTGTAAATGATTAGCAGATCGCTTTCACCATCAGAACCTACGTGGATGACTCACTTTTAGAGCCAGTCTCCAGTGGCCGTTACAGAAACTGCGGTTTTTGGCACAGTTGAAGGCTGATGCTATAGATAAAAACTTGTTGACTTCAAGGCTTCTCACATAAAGAATAAGGATCATATAGATTTTGTTAATTTTTATAGCAAGTTAGACTGTTGGTGAACAATTGTATGTTGTTCTCAAAGTTAAGGCCAGATTTGTTTCTGTGCAAATTAAATTTTTTGTTCTTATACATACAAAAAGGAAAAAAAAAAAAAAAAAAAACTGGATTAGCCATGGTACCATATATACAGTGAAATTACACTATGTGTACTATATTCACTATTATTTGCTTTATATATATTCTAAGAATGAAAAATGTCATGAGTGAACATACATACAGTAGTTGTATATAGTAAGTAATACATTAGTAGTGTGCGTTAAATAGTATGTTTTCTCTAGGAGCATCTTGGGCCACCAAAAGCTGATGACTGTCAGGTCACTGCGTTTATTTTAAAGGTCAAAGGTTCACATTAAGTGATTATACTTTACAGCCTACATCACTGCTTCTGCTCTATGGAGCTCGATGAAACTAGAATACCGGCTTTGCTTTTGTAATGTACACACATGCACACAATCTGTAATTCAATCCTGTGCCTCATATCGGGTGTGATTCCTGTGAGCACACTGAAGTGATAAATGAGTCAGCACCCTGCTTCTGTGCCCGTGTTTTCATACGAGGATTAGATCATCAGCGGCAAAATCCTGTGATTTGAACCGACAAGAAGAGAACTATTGTATGTTTGTCGCTGAACATTTTACGTCGTTACGCCATTTTATTTATTAGCACTTAACCTTTTTAATTACTTCTTAAGCAAAACAATTCATCTGAATTGCAATTTTTTGACCTGATGTTCAAACTCGATATCTCAAAGACAATGAAAGCAGCGTATTTTTTTTCCTTTTCATTTTTGACTGCGCACCAGGCTACTGTTTTGTTTTTGCCTTGCTGCTCATTCTGCTATAGTGACCTGAGAACTCACTGATCTCATTAATAATCCGGCTGACTAAACTGAGCGCGCTCCATAGAGCCCCATGCCTTTCCCCTTATCGTCTTTTGTTTCGGTCTTCTGCGCTTCTGTTTTTCTTTTGTTCTTGCTTTTTCTGGTCTCCTTCTTTGCCTTCCTTCGTCACCATCGCGTCTTTCTGTCTCTGCCTCTCCTGCTCTTTCTCCCCATGCATTTCTTGCTGTCTCGCTCTCGTTCTGTCTGTCCCCTATCTCTTTCTCAGTCTGTTACTCATTCACTCTCCCTGCAGACTTCTGCCTCTGATAGAGCGGCAGCCCCTCAAACGATTAACTCGGCAATCCCTTAATAACAATCTCATTCCCTCTATCCCTCCCTCCCTCAGTCTCTCTCTGAAGCCCTCCCAGTTCATTTGACCACTTTATTTCAACCTCCCATTCATGGGGCTCAGATCACACAAGGGGCTGTAATGACAGCACATTTATTAATTAATTGCATGTGTAATTGCTAAAATTAAGTTTTGGAAACTTGGTAATGATGGGAGGAATTACAGGGATGGAAGGAGGGAACGAGCTTTGAAGACAAGCCTCCTCAAGTTCTTTTGGGGCTGGAGGATGGGGAAGGCGCGGATGGATGGATAGAAAGGGAGAGACAGAAAAAGAAAGGAGGTGGGGGGAGTGTAAGAAGAGTAATCCAGGAGGAGAGCCACACTGTAGGGCTGATCAGAGGCGAGAGTTTTGTCTCACAGCTAATCTTCTCTTCTGAAGTGGTGTCATGGCCGTCACTCCGCTCTTGCCGTCAGTCTGTTGGTCTGTCCATTGCACGGCTGCAAATTCCCCCATTGATTCATACTGGGCCACTTTAATTAACTTCCTTCCTGAGATAATGGCGAGCTCAGAGGAATCTGCTCGCCGTGGAAAAACTCTGAGAAAAACTTTTCCCTACATCTCCAGAATGGCTAAGGCGTCCCCTTCAAGCCGCGGCATAATTTATTGCTTTTTATTGTCAAGACTTTGTCCGAAAAATGAGATTTGAACGCGAGGAGTGAATTGTTTATTGTCTGGGGTATTGGGGAGCAGATGTGGGTTCCGGGTCTCTCTGTGCTGAGAAGATAGGAACAGACTCCATTGTGTGTTGAGTGTGTAATTTGACTGGATGGACGGTTGGATGGGGAAAAACGTCCTTGGAGGGATAAATAGTTTATCAGACACGTGAACTGACGAGAAGGAGAATGCCTGAAAGAGGAAGAGAGAAAGAGAGAGGGAGCGAAGAGGAAAAATGGGAGAAAGCGGTGTAAATAGAACACTCTCTGCTCAGACATGCAGTAATATGCAGAAGTTTTAGGCACTAAAGTAAAGTGAGACGCTCTTCAAAATAACAGTTCGATAGTTCGAATTTAACTTCTTTTAACTTTGTTAGAAAAACAAAATGTGGAAGCTTAACCAGTGTTTGAGTTGATCACTGTTTCGCTTTACAGATGGCCAGATTATTTAAGGCAGTGGGCTGATAGGTTGTTCCTCATGTAATGACTCGATCAGATGTCTGTGGGCCCATGACGTTTGTTTTCCGTGTCAATATACGGACAAAAGCACTGGGCTACCTGCACATTACAGATGTAAGAGCTGCTTGGCCACGGAAACCCATTACAAGAAGCTCCTGGTGCACGGTTTTTGTGCTGATGTTAATGCAACCGGAGGTTTGGAGCTTGGCAGTTATTGAGTCAAGAGTGTGCTGGTGACGTTTGCTGTCTTAGTGACCCCGCTGTGGATCATCGTGGCTGAGCTGCTGTGGAATATCTAGGAGGGAACTGACTTGTTGGACCGTTATAGTTGTAGGGATTTTGCACTAAATTTTGGACAAAATTTTGTTGTCACTATCATACTGATGTTGATGGTCGCATGGATAAGACACAGCCGGCTTTGCAACCTCTAAAGACATACAGTGCTTGTTCACCGCAGTCACCTTTACATAGTGCTGGCAGGGGTTTGGTAATTAAAACTCTTTTATTTCAGACTGTTTCTAGTCATACTCTGGACCGAGGAATTTTCTTATGATTTCTAAGGAAACGTGACAAATGCAGTATGAAGGAAGGGAGGTTTAGGGAGAGAAGGCCTGGTAATATAAATAAAAGTGGGATCTTTCCTTCCATTAATGTCTAGTAATGCTTTTTTAACTCTCAACTTTTGGACAATTAGCTTTTGTATAATATAGAAATACTGGTGGCTGCCAGTGCTACTCCTCAGCCTCCTGGTAGTTGCTATTGCAATCACATGATTTCCAAAAAACTTAACCTCTGACCTTGTCCTTGAGTTCAAGTTCACTGAGATTCAAACTCATCTCAAATTTTTAGTAGATGCACCTCTGGTATGAATTTCAAAATCCTACGTCGCCTCGTTCTCGAGTTATCACATTCACAAACTTGAGTGTCCAAACTGCCCGCCCGCCTGGCACGGTGACAAATCCAGTTTAGGTTCTTTAAAAATAGAATATTAAAATATTTTGAAAGTAAAACAAGTAACAGTATATGTTTGTTCCAATTTATTTCAGAATGGTACTTCTTTTTTTCTGTAGCCCACTGTGCAACTTCATCGTCTTTGATAATGAGTTTATGATAATGTGACAGCAGAATAGTACATAAAGAGTGGAATCACAGAGCAAATCCATATTCAAAACTAAAATAGCTGAATAGGGCAAATACAGAGTGCCAGCTTTTTATTTCATTTCTTTTTTTAAATTCATGCTTCCTTCTTCAGTTTTAAAACCCGATGCCTACATTACTCACAAGCGTAGGCCAACAGTTTGGTCAGTGATTCAGGTGTGTTATGCCATTTGAGCTGCTGGCCTCAAGCAGAGCTGAGGAGGGTGCTTGGAGGGGTCTGATGAGCTCACTTCATTGCCATCTGGGACCCCTGTCAGCTTCTCGGCTCACTCAGCCTCTGGGGGCAACTGTCAGTGTTATCTGAAAAGTCATGGTACCAAAGATCTTGACACTTGCATACATATTGTTTGTATTCATATGCAGAAATCTTATGAGATAGCACACTCACTGCTCTGTTTGCCATTTCTCTTTAACAGTTTGCTTTGTCTTTTTACAACCTGCAGCTTGGCAGGTTTGATGTTTGCACATTGAGATTTTTAAAGTAACTGACTCTAAACAAGTCCCACTGTGTCACAGACTGGCACTCACATAATGCCTGCTAATAGCTGATGAGTAAAATTTAGCAGCAAAAAATAGCATCTGAAAGCCAAACCAAAAAAAAAGATGGCTTAGCATTGCCTGATTGATGCATTCAAAGATGATGTAATAGCCAATTATAAAGTTGCTCTTTCCTACTTAATATAATCAGTCTGTGAAATCTGTGTCTCACTAAAGTGTTCCAGATTTGTTGTCTTCATTATCAGGTAGGCAATGAAGCTAATGATAGCTGCTCAGTGTTATTTCGGTAGCACGAGTAATCCTAAAAGGTTTGCAAGTTTAAAACGCGTAAACATCTCCTCATCTCTACCTGTCTGCTTCCACTGAGAGGCACAAAGAGGGGGCTGCTAATCCATGTTGGTGTGGAGGGGGGAGAGAGGGAGGTAAACCCATCCAGCCGGCCAGCCAGCCACTCCGATGTGAGGGCTTGTGATAGCGGAGACACTTGATCACATTTATCTGCAGTTTACACCTTCCTGTCTTGATCTCTGAGCTATACAGGGGATCGCCTTTCCTGCTCAAAGAAAGAAAGCTAGCGAGGGTTAGAGGCGGGAGGTGGGGTGGGTGGATGGATGGATAGGTGGATGGAGGGAGAGAAAAGGGGCCAGGGCCCTCTGTGTGAATGCTGGTTGGGATTGTAAAGCGAGCTGAGCGATGACAGCTAAATGCGCTAATTTTCTACTGGGACTCAGGCTTTGTCTCACAGGCAGGACCCAGGCAAGGAGTTGTGACACTGAGGGATCAATGACCTTTTTTAAAAAAAAAAAATAAAGTGATTTGGCTCAGGGTTTATGTAGTCCAGAATATGTTTGATTGGTAGCCAAAACTGACAACTAACAAGCAGAGCTTTATGTGTTCATTAGCTGAAAATGCTGTATCATTCATGCACAAGAGATAAATCACAAGCTGCAAATCAGCGATGTGATGCACAAACAGCGATGTGTGACAAAACTGATAAAAATTTGTAAGCTTTTCATGTTAAATGTCACCTGTTTGCGAAGCAATTCATGTTTAAGGCTCACTCTTGTTTTTTAATGCATTTACTGCAGAAACTCAGAATAGAAAATGCTCTCAAAAATTCAATTCAATTCAGTTTTATTTATACAGCACCAAATCAAAACAACAGTCACCTCAAGGCACTTTATACTGTGAGGTAGACCCTACAATAATACATACAGAGAAAAACTCAACAATCATATGACCCCATATGAGCAAGCACTTTGGCAACAGTGAGAAGGAAAAACTCCCTTTTAACAGGAAAAAAACTTCCAGCAGAACCAGGCTCAAGGAAGGGGCGGTCATCTGCCACGACCAGGTGGGGAGAGAGAAGGAAGACAGGATAAAGACATGCTGTGGAAGAGAGACAGACATTAATAACAAGTATTATTCAGTGCAGAGAGGTCTATTAACACATAGTGACTGAGAAAGGTGACTGAAGAAGAAACACTCAGTGCATCATGGGAATCCCCCAGCAGCCTTCACCTATTGCAGCATAACTAAGAGAGGATTCAGGGTCTCCTGAATCCTCAGGAGGTGAGGTAAATGAAAGAATTTCTGCCTGTTCCAAATTTCCCATGAATGCAGTTTTATTTTTCATTTCTGTTGTCTAAAACTTAACAATTACTTTGACAGTATAATTAAATGCAAGCTGATCATAACTGAAGAACAAACTCAAACTACAAGAAATTCAAGTCATTCATGGGGAAAGTTGATGTTTTGGGACCTTTTCTGGGTAAGAGTGAAAGTGGACTGAAAGAAGAGCAGAGCGAAATTGGGTGAACACTGGGAAGGATGCAATCTATTGTTAACCCACAGACTGTGCAATGTGTCCTAAACATCCCACACTACTGTATCACCTCAACAGAGCACTTCTTTCTCAGACTGCTGGTTTACTTGTGATTCCGATCATATTTAAAGGTAGAACGGGAGGCAGAGCCTTCAGCTTTCAGGCCTCTCTTCTCTGGAACCAGCTGAAACCAGAGACAGACACTCTACTTTTCAGATCAGGCCTATAACTTTGCTTTTTGATAAAGAATAAGGGCATTTAGAACTGGATCAGGTGACCCTCGGCCCTGCCTTAGTTACTTAGTCACTCACCTTTTTTCACTCTTATGTGTTTCTAAACTGATCTGTATCCCCTAATCTGTTGCCCTGTCTCTCTCCACTCACCCCCAAATGGTTGCGGTGTTTGTCTGCCTCTCCCTGATTCTGCCGGAGGTTTCTTACTGTTAAAAGGGAGCTTTTGCTCATAGGGAGTTGTCTGATTATAAGTGTTTTCTCTTTATTAATAAGTGGCTTGATCTGTGACTTGGTGTGACTGCTATATTAAATGAAGCTGACTTCAATTGAACACAGTATATAAAACACTGACATAGCCTGCAAGGTCTCAGAAGTTACTTTTACTAGTTAAAGGTGAGAAACCACAAGTTTATCAAGGTCCAGCTTTAATGAATGGTGGAAAAAGAAGCTGCAGATTATCATTACTACACTAATGATCCAACACAAAAAGGTGGAAATAAACTCTAACTTAAGAAAAGGAAAAGAAACAAAGTGCTCTGATGGTGAATAGAAACATGGAGCAAGTGCTATCACCTTATGCCGAGGGAAAGTGGTAGAGGACAGTTAAGGCAAACCTCACACACACACACATGCACGCACACACACGCACATGGAAGCTCTACAATGTAAGAGTGCAATAAGCGGTGATAATCCCCCCCCTGGATTCTTTATGGGAACAGGCCCCTGTTGTTTAGTTGTAATTATCCTTTAATATGGACTCTGATGTCGTCTCTGCTTTCCACTGCGCTGACTTGCGCGCACACATACAGTACATTACGTACACACAACTTCTCACTCATGCGCACACACACCGTTACTATGTGCATCACTACACTCACTGTATTGCCTTACACAGGTAGAAACCTGAAGACTGTGTTAAGCTGTTTAAGACTCTTTTAGCTTCATTAAGACAGACAGAGCTCAGTCAGACAAAGTAGCTTTCACTGAGGTCCACAGTCTGTGGCATTCAGTCATGGATAATTTAACACAGACCAAAAGTCAAGTGATTTTCAACTTTTACTTTGATTCTCCTCCACCTCCCTATTCTATTCTATTCTATTCTATTCTATTCTATTCTATTCTGCAGCAATAATACAAATGTGCTGACTGAGATGTATTCTCTTGTCTCGCAGCCAACGTCAATCATCCCTCCTGTTTGTGGAAATCACACCTGAGCCAAAAAACGCTCTGCAAGTGGTTTCACATGTCTCCATTACGCCTGAGGAGAGCCTGATTTAACTTCAGAGCCACTCAGAGAGGCATCAGAAATTAAAAGAGGGGGAAATGATCTGACAGCAACACCCCTCGTGACGAGACAGAAGTTGGTATTTTTTTTTCTTTCTGTTGGTGCAATTGCTTTAATGTGGTTTCACAAGCAGGCCGGAGATGAAAGAGCACTCAAGTGATTCTAAATTAAGAATATTACAATGGCAGAGCAAAATTTCCCATATTGCTCAAGCCAGAACGCTTCCGTAGCAATATCCCATAATTTATATTTGCTCTCTTATGTGCTCTTTTGTTTTTTCATTCCTTTTCAAATAAGAAAACCTGTGGTGTGTTGTTTTCTGATTTCCCCTTTTCTCGGTTTCCCACCTAGCCAGATGACCAGCTTATTTACATATTGATTTTTCAACACCAGTACGGTGTTCCATAAACTGCTTTTAATGATACTAGAAAGTGAAGGGGAAGAAAAAGGGGGATATGTGCTACTATGGGACTTGGTGGTGTCAAACACATGCTGTAACAGTAGCTTGTCACCAGGGGGCACTGCAACTTCATGCGCCTTGATGGAGCAAGGGAGGAACGCCTATGAGGAGAGTGCTCAGAGAGTTTGTGACAAAGACTGAAAGTGTGACAGGAGAAAACATGGAAGGAAGCAGATGGAAAGACTGAAATGTTGGGAAAGGTGATATAAAGAGTTATATAAAGGACAGAGCAACAGCGTGAGACAGAAGTTAAAGTTAAGGATAGTTAGTGAGAGTTGGTGAGTGTCTGTCTGTGGACACGCTCGTCCGTTCTCCCTCATCCACCAAAACCCCTTTACTACATAATGTCGGTCTCAGTTTTTCAGTTGCATTTGAGTGTTTTTAGGCAGCAGGTGTCACACCTCTACAAAACTGTGTCCTCCATGAAAGTTCAAGGTTTAGTGGAGATCAAGGCTCCACTCAAATACGCTTTATATGAATGTGATTAATTTGTGATTCACAGCATCAAAGCCCGGCGCCTTGTTCTGGCCTTGTCTTAGACTTGACCTGTAAGTTAGTGCTTTGTGAGATCTGACTTTTGCTAAAAAGAAAATATATATATGTTTTAAAAAGTAATAATCTGTGAGTCATTACTGCTCACTGCAGCAACAATGACTAACAAAGGGGAAAACAGCACAATACTGTGAAAAAGCTCGAACACTGACAATACAGCCCACACCGTGGGGGTCAGAGGGTCACAGCCACAAAGCCCGCAGAACAATTAACAAGCAACTGTAGGTTAGAGAATGTATACACAGAGATAGAAATTAAACAGTCAGTAGTGCCATCCAAAGTTAAATGGCAGATGTTAGAAGGTTGTTCCCTGCTAGGACTTTGACAGAAAGATCTACAGTCGTAAGCAATTCTCATTTTTTTTGACTCGGATAGTTTTGATGACACTCAAATCTTTTTCGTTGATTTACTGAATCTAAAATTGCTTTGATTTTCCTTGACTCACGTTGCTGTACTCAACATATAAAACTTGCTTGACGATGATGTAATCAAATTAATACAAAGAGCACAAATTTGTGTTGCTTTACGGGAAATATATGCCTGGTGCAATATTTTGGAGAGAGATATCACAAAGAATAATCATTAGAAACCAAATCCATAACCTCAAACGTGGCAGCTGTCCCTGCCCGTTCCCACAGTGAGACAATCATCTACTTTAGTACAGCTTAGCTGATAGACATACAAGCCGCTTGTGTTATTGCCATAACACAATGAAGTGGTGACAGACCTATCTGCTTTTTATCATAACCCAAATGTAGGTTAAGTGTATTTTACTGGCCTGCTGAACTACAATTACATCTGTTCAAGAGGCAGAGATGTTCATCAACTCAACTGAGCCTTAAAATGTTAAGCTGAAGCTGGAGACCCGGCCTCCTCAGCTCACAACAAGTGCATTACCAACATGGCTGCTGAGTGGCATGACGTGCTTCGATGAGGATCACCAACTTTATACTGGAAATGAAGCTGCTTCGTTTTTCTTTCAGATCTGTCACTTGTAAGTTTCACAACTAGTAGAAGTCTGTAAAAGTTCAGCAAATTTCTAGTCTGTCAAGTTAGTTAGTTTGGGTTAAGGTTGTTCTTGGGAGAGTTGAGAGTTGAAGATATAAACTGTGTAAACTATCTTAACAAAACATGCCCAACTAATCGGTAGCCAGAGCCTAAACTCTAATAAAACAATTTTTAAAAGTTTTTATTTGAGGCAGCACAGTGGACTGGACAAAAAAGGACATTAGGACTTGAAGGAACGATTAAGAGGAGGAAGGGAAAAGAAAGCGACACAAAGAGAAGCCAAACTTAGTGAGAGAGTGAGTCAAAAGCCTGGAAGTGTTTCCTGAGCTCTTATTTGTATGTTGTGGTCATCTGTGTGTGTGTGTGTGTGTGTGCATGTGTGTGTGTGTCCAGACGTCCTATAAGTGAAAAAAAAAACATCTGTGGCTTCAGTGATGTCATTAAGAAGGGTGGCAAGAGAGGAGCAATTAACCATCTCTTACACACACACACACACACACACATGCACACACAAACACACATAGGAGCACAGTGTGGGACAAAACAGAGCTGTAAAAACAGGGCCAGCTTGCGGCCAGTCAGTCCGTTACCCACAATGCCTTGGGTCTGGATGGTTGTCACTAGGTTCCGGTCGGCGTGGCAACAAAGCTTATTAATCTGCTGATGGAGGGCCAGCTGCAGAGGTGGCAGACACACATACACACACACCCACGCACTCACACACATTTGTGCATGAACGAGCACGCACAAACACGCATCCAAAATGAGCACAAATGACTTATTTGATGTTGTAGAATTTTAGCACTGTACACACACACACACACACACACACACACACACACACACACACACACACACACACACACACACACACACACACACACAAACAAATTCTTGCGCTGTTGCTCACCTCTGCATTGCTGTTAAATTTGAGTCAAACCACTGAAGGTCAGCTCTCAATGCATTACTCTAACACATACTATTACAACATGTATCACATATTCGCCTTTCCTTTTTATGGCTCAACATTTCTGATTAGTTTTACAAATATGGAGAGAATGAGAAGTAGTCTGAAAGTGTGTGTGTGTGTGTCTGCCTTTGTGTCTATGGGTGAGTTTGTGTGTGCGTGTTTGCAGAGTGAGTTTTTCTTCAACTTTAATGCTGTTCCCCCAGCATATCCTTGCTGGTTGCCTAGAGACAGGGATTTGAGTGAGGCCCCTTGGTTCATTCCCACACAGTCCTCCGGTTAATGTGTGTGTGGGTGTATGTGTGTGTGCGCGCACGGGCACGTGTGCATGTGTGCATGTGTGCATGTGTGCACGCATGTTGAAAGGATATTTCTCTCCTTTGCCTTTTGATTCATTCTCAGTGTGAAGCAGCTCCCTGTGGAGACAGTATGGGTGGGCAGAGAGGAGGAGAGGTGGAGGAGGTGAAGAGGAGGAAGAGCAGGAAAAGGAAAGAGGAGAGAAGAGGGGAGGAAATGTTGAAAGAAGCAAGAACAAGGCAGGTTAGAGAAAGGATGGCTGAAAGAGTGAGAGAAGGAAAGGAAAGAAAGAGGAGTGGGCCTGCATGTCGTACGAAAGATGAAGGGAAGAGACGAGGAAAGGAGGAGGGAAGGAGGGCTGCTGGTCACACATCAAGGCCTGGAAACAAAGAAACCAAGATCTCTCCCTCTTCTCCTTCCCCTATCCGTCCCTCCATCCCTGACAAACACAAGTTTCTCTTCTCTCAGGAAGAAACTGAGTGCAGTGCTTCAACTGCCTGACAGAGAGATGAGAAGCAGACAGCATGCTTTCTTTTAATTCTAGCTTATCTGTGTATTAAGGTGTAGACCTGTGACCATACTTACTGCCTCATGTGATAATGTACTTTTTTTTCTTTCTTTGGCTTGTTGTAAAGCTCCTCCAACTTTCATGCTAGTTCTACAAAAACTAGCCTGGGCCTACAGGTTTTGGGTTGTTTTGGAAAAATTTGTATCTTGCAAATATACTATCATAAAAACTGTTAAATGTATATTTACCTCTTAATATGACAACAAATTGCAATCAGTTAAACAGCAGTCTACTATATTCCTCTCTTTGGGACATGGAGTGCCTATTCCCATTTCTTGATGTCGTCTATGAAAGATCTGCGCCGGGTCAGGAAAGGTGACACAGATTGGTTTACAACAATAGACTGTACAGTGGGGCAAAAAAGCATTTAGTCAGCCACCGATTGTGCAAGTTCCCCCACCTAAAATGATGACAGAGGTCAGTAATTTGCACCAGAGGTGCACTTCAACTGTGAGAGACAGAATGTGAAAAAAAAATCCATGAATTCACATGGTAGGATTTGTAAAGAATTTATTCGTAAATTAGGGTGGAAAATAAGTATTTGGTCACCTCAAACAAGGAAAATCTCTGGCTCTCACAGACCTGTAACGTCTTCTGTAAGAAGCTTTTCTGTCCCCCACTCGTTACCTGTATGAATGGCACCTGTTTGAACTCATCATCTGTATAAAAGACACCTGTCCACAGCCTCAAACAGTCAGACTCCAAACTCCGCCATGGCCAAGACCAAAGAGCTTTCGAAGGACACCAGGAAAAGTATTGTAGACCTGCACCAGACTGGGAAGAGTGAATCTACAATAGGCAAGCAGCTTGGTGTGAAAAAATCAACTGTGGGAGCAATCATCAGAAAATGGAAGACATACAAGACCACTGATAATCTCCCTCGATCTGGGGCTCCACGCAAGATCTCATCCCGTGGGGTCAAAATGATCATGAGAACGGTGAGCAAAGATCCCAGAACCACACGGGGGGACCTGGTGAATGACCTGCAGAGAGCTGGGACCAAAGTAACAAAGGTCACCATCAGTAACACACTACAACGGCAGGGAATCAAATCCCGCAGTGCCAGACGTGTTCCGCTGCTGAAGCCAGTGCATGTCCAGGCCCGTCTGAAGTTTGCCAGAGAGCACATGGATGATACAGCAGAGGATTGGGAGAATGTCATGTGGTCAGATGAAACCAAAGTAGAACTTTTTGGTATCAACTCAACTCGTCATGTTTGGAGGAAGACGAATACTGAGTTGCATCCCAAGAACACCATACCTACTGTGAAGCATGGGGGTGGAAACATCATGCTATGGGGCTGTTTTTCTGCCAAGGGGACAGGACGACTGATCCGTGTTAAGGACAGAATGAATGGGGCCATGTATCGTGAGATTTTGAGCCAAAACCTCCTTCCATCAGTGAGAACTTTGAAGATGAGACGAGGCTGGGTCTTCCAACATGACAATGATCCAAAACACACCGCCCGGGCAACAAAGGAGTGGCTCCGTAAGAAGCATTTGAAAGTCCTGGAGTGGCCTAGCCAGTCTCCAGACCTCAACCCCATAGAAAATCTGTGGCGGGAGTTGAAAGTCCGTGTTGCTCGGCGACAGCCCCAAAACATCACTGCTCTCGAGAAGATCTGCATGGAGGAATGGGCCAAAATACCAGCTACTGTGTGTGCAAACCTGGTAAAGACCTATAGTAAACGTTTGACCTCTGTTATTGCCAACAAAGGTTATGTTACAAAGTATTGAGTTGTATTTTTGTTATTGACCAAATACTTATTTTCCACCCTGATTTACGAATAAATTCTTTACAAATCCTACCATGTGGATTCATGGATTTTTTTTTCACATTCTGTCTCTCACAGTTGAAGTGTACCTCTGGTGCAAATTACTGACCTCTGTCATCATTTTAGGTGGGGGAACTTGCACAATCGGTGGCTGACTAAATACTTTTTTGCCCCACTGTATATAAAAGACGGCTGTAGCTGCATTCTTTTAATGACCATCAGTGGACAACCAGAAGTCTTAAAAGCTATAGAAATTTATCCTGATGTGTTTATATTCTCAGTTTCAAATCCTTTTGTACACAACTTTAATTTTGTAAAAAAAAAAAAAAAAGGGGGGGGGGAGGCTTGTCAGACCTCTGTTCCAACTCTTGGTCATCTAGTCTTTATTTAAAACCTTTCACTATCAAGATGATGATAGTGAAAGTATTCACACTGGGACTCCACTTATCAAAAGATGACATCACCGTTGCTACAGCCATCTTTTATGTAAAGTCCAAAAAAAGACAAAAGAAACAATAACAGTCCATTGAAGCATATTGCAGCACAGGAATGCCTTGGTTTATACCAAGTAAATAAATATATATAACATGGAAAAAAAGAAAGACGCAGTAGTGATTCATAATGTGATTCCACCTGTTGTTGGTGTTTTCTAGTTCTTTGTGTAATGAGTGACAAATGCCAATGTTCTTGTACAACAGTTAATCCTGAGATGAAGGGTTTTGATTGCACCACTGTATTTTGGATGCGACATCAAATTCCACTGCGATCTTATCTTTAAAGAGGATTTAGGAGTACTTTTGAAATAAGGCGCCCAGCACAATCTAGAGTTTTTCTTTGTACGTGGATTCATTGACTGAACACCTGCTTTAACAAACGTCAAGCACAGAGGTTCGTTCCATTGCCAGTGGTATGTTGTCAGCTGTTGAGATACATGGGATAAGAGATGCATGTCAAAAATCTCACTTGTAAAATATGCAAGTTATACGTTCACTTAAAAAACAATACTATATACTTTCATCAGGCTAGTGAGCATGAAATATTTTGTGAGTGAAGTAGTAGAGATGCTTTTTTTCCCTTTGATTTTCTTCCAAAATAAAACTACATCTTGAAGTATCTAGAGAGGTTCATTAATGCTGCACACTTACAGTGGGGCAAAAAAGTATTTAGTCAGCCACCGATTGTGCAAGTTCCCCCACCTAAAATGATGACAGAGGTCAGTAATTTGCACCAGAGGTACACTTCAACTGTGAGAGACAGAATGTGAAAAAAAAATCCATGAATCCACATGGTAGGATTTGTAAAGAATTTATTCGTAAATCAGGGTGGAAAATAAGTATTTGGTCAATAACAAAAATACAACTCAATACTTTGTAACATAACCTTTGTTGGCAATAACAGAGGTCAAACGTTTACTATAGGTCTTTACCAGGTTTGCACACACAGTAGCTGGTATTTTGGCCCATTCCTCCATGCAGATCTTCTCGGGAGCAGTGATGTTTTGGGGCTGTCGCCGAGCAACACGGACTTTCAACTCCCGCCACAGATTTTCTATGGGGTTGAGGTCTGGAGACTGGCTAGGCCACTCCAGGACTTTCAAATGCTTCTTACGGAGCCACTCCTTTGTTGCCCGGGCGGTGTGTTTTGGATCATTGTCATGTTGGAAGACCCAGCCTCGTTTCATCTTCAAAGTTCTCACTGATGGAAGGAGGTTTTGGCTCAAAATCTCACGATACATGGCCCCATTCATTCTGTCCTTAACACGGATCAGTCGTCCTGTCCCCTTGGCAGAAAAACAGCCCCATAGCATGATGTTTCCACCCCCATGCTTCACAGTAGGTATGGTGTTCTTGGGATGCAACTCAGTATTCTTCTTCCTCCAAACACGACGAGTTGAGTTTATACCAAAAAGTTCTACTTTGGTTTCATCTGACCACATGACATTCTCCCAATCCTCTGCTGTATCATCCATGTGCTCTCTGGCAAACTTCAGACGGGCCTGGACATGCACTGGCTTCAGCAGCGGAACACGTCTGGCACTGCGGGATTTGATTCCCTGCCGTTGTAGTGTGTTACTGATGGTGACCTTTGTTACTTTGGTCCCAGCTCTCTGCAGGTCATTCACCAGGTCCCCCCGTGTGGTTCTGGGATCTTTGCTCACCGTTCTCATGATCATTTTGACCCCACGGGATGAGATCTTGCGTGGAGCCCCAGATCGAGGGAGATTATCAGTGGTCTTGTATGTCTTCCATTTTCTGATGATTGCTCCCACAGTTGATTTTTTCACACCAAGCTGCTTGCCTATTGTAGATTCACTCTTCCCAGTCTGGTGCAGGTCTACAATACTTTTCCTAGTGTCCTTCGAAAGCTCTTTGGTCTTGGCCATGGCGGAGTTTGGAGTCTGACTGTTTGAGGCTGTGGACAGGTGTCTTTTATACAGATGATGAGTTCAAACAGGTGCCATTCATACAGGTAACGAGTGGGGGACAGAAAAGCTTCTTACAGAAGACGTTACAGGTCTGTGAGAGCCAGAGATTTTCCTTGTTTGAGGTGACCAAATACTTATTTTCCACCCTAATTTACGAATAAATTCTTTACAAATCCTACCATGTGGATTCATGGATTTTTTTTTCACATTCTGTCTCTCACAGTTGAAGTGTACCTCTGGTGCAAATTACTGACCTCTGTCATCATTTTAGGTGGGGGAACTTGCACAATCGGTGGCTGACTAAATACTTTTTTGCCCCACTGTATACACCTTTTTGTTATTTTTAATTTAGTCTCACATAGTTGACTACAATGATTTTGAAGGGGTTTGAAACTAACAATGATAGATATTTAGGGCTGGATCAGGTGACTTTGAATCCTACCATAGGCTATGTTCACACTGCAGGCGAAAGCGGATCAAATCCGACTTTTTTGACCCTATGCGACCCATATCCGATCATGGTATGACAGTGTGAACAGCACAAATCCAATATTTTCAAATCCGACATGGGTCATTTTTGTATGTGGTACTGAATCCGATACATGTCTGATGTTTTAGAAAGCAACTGCTGTTTGAACGGTCAGGTCGCATTAAATCCATCTTTTACGTCACTGACACAAGACAGACGCCAATTATCAGCGCCGGAGAAGCGCCCGAGAAGACATCGCGAACGCTTCCTGGCCATCCAGTGTAGATGTTAGTGAAACTGTTGGGAAGAGAACGTTGGAGAAACGTGAACATTTTATTTGTACTGTATAATCTTCAGATTCTGACAGAAATCTGCAACTATCCTTTGAAGCACCGCTCCTCTCTAAAACAGCAATAAGGATCATTATTAGGCCAAATGTAAATAACAACATAACTTTATAACTTAAAACAAAATTGGGAAACGTAAAGTCCGAAACAAGTCTTTATATTAAGGGCCATCAGTCAAACAATACTGTTTGCTCTGGGTCTAAACAGTGCGCGTTGTGTGTGATGTCTTCTTTTGCGCATGCGGGCCGCTTTGAGGGTTCACACTAGAGCGCGTTTGCTGTCGCATTTTATTTGTAGTGTGAACAAGCAGACAAAAAAAATCGGATTTGATCAAAAAATCTGAATTGAGCATTAAGACCTGCAGTGTGAACGTAGCCTTAGTTACATTGCAATAGGCCTAGGCTGCTGGGAGTTTCCCATGATGCACTAAGCATTACTTCTTCATTCATTTCTTTCGATCAGTTATTATTAATCTCTCTTCTACAGTGTGTCTTTTATCTAACCGCTCTCCTTTCACCCGCAGCTTATTACGGTAGATGGCTGCACCTCCCTGAGCCTGGTTCTACCAGAGGTTTCTTCCTGTTAAAAGGGAGTTCTTCCTTCCCGCTGTCTCCAAGTGTTTGCTCATAGGGGGTCAACTGATTGTTGGAGTTTTCTCTCCATTATTGTAAGGTCTTTATGTTTGTTGGTGCTTCCAAACTAACAAGTAAAAACCTATCCTTATCTGGTTTTGTGTAAAAAGATTTCCTGTCACATTACAACAATAATAATAAAAAAAAAAAAGACTTTATCTCTCCATCCTCTTCTACTTATCTTTATCAGTGTCATGGGTGGGCTGGAATCTATCCCAACTACCACAGCACAAAAGATGGCCAGTCTGTCACAGGGCTAACACAGAGAGAAAGACAACCATTCACATTCACATTCTCACCTCTGAGCAATTTAGAATCACCAGTGAACCTTACTCCACTAACTGCATGTCTTTGGATTGTGGGAGGAAGCCAGAGTACCTGGAGAGAACCCACACAAACACGAGGAGAACATGCAAACTCCTCACAGAACTTTCTACAACTGTTACAACAAAATAAGATGCACAGCACTGACCCGAAAAATATCACCTGGTTAATCTTTTAGGTTTTACTTAACCCTCTTCACACCACCAGAAAAGTATCAGAAAAATGTTTCCTCATACTTTTGATCGTATAGTCTCTTTTCTTCAGTTTTGTGAGATTATTTATTAATTTGTAGTATAATTACAATCACTGTTATATATTTAGTGTTGGCGTGGAATAATACGTTCCACTGATAATACTCAATTTGCCAAATAATGAGAAAGAGAGAAAATTGCTACTTCGGTGTCACTAATAACAGTTATTACCAATCAAAAAGTAAGTTGGTATCCTGGTTGTATCGTCACCTCCTTGAGACTGAAGTTGAATTGTCCAAAAATTGCATCCTACCTCTGTCAATCTGGTGTATTTTCAAAAGAATTAATCACCCACTTCCCACGCTACACAACTGTATGCTAAATGACAAAATGACAGTTTAATTCACTTCCCACCACTCTGATTCCCATTACTGTGACTGCGACGGCATGGCAGGGATGATATACACCTTGCCACACTGACCACTCATGAGAGACGAGTGTGTGCAGATAAGGAAGCGTCTGTTGTCACGCAATAATAAAGCAATTATTATGAACTAGAGTATAAAATGGTTTTATTTGGAAAACAAACCCAACAATTACCAAGTCTTAATCCATCAACTTTTGTGAAAGTCCTGTGAGCCCTCTTTTCCGACTTCCTCATCATCAACCCCCCCCAACTTAATGCCTCCTGATCCCAATCAACCCCTTCTCCCCTCCGCCTCCTCCCTCCCCTCTGCATTCCTCCCAGCTGATGTCAGAATCTAAATGAAACACTGTGAGTGCATGTGAGTGCGCACGTGCGTGCGTGTTCTTATGTGCTAAAGGGTCAGGCTTGGTTGCCAAGACGATAGGCACTCCAACAGCTTTCTGCTCCGACGCTTTGAGCCTCGAGCCCTCCTCAAAGCATCATGGGAAAACAATTAAAACCTCCTCCAAATCTCTCTTGCTCCGCTTCTCTTTCTTTCTCTTTGTCCTTCTATCCCCTTTTCTCTTCATCTCCCCATCCCACCCTCTCCATCTCACTCTCATTCAGCCAATCTTCACTCAAGCTTGAGCTTCCCCCTGAATTGAAATAAAAATAAAAAGTTTCCATTTTCCACCTGAGATGCCTCTTATAGGAGGAACAGCGGAGGAAGGGGGGTGCTTTATTCTGCAGTCTGCAGACTGTGAATATGCGTGTGTACGCCTGCATGTGCAAGTCTGGCAATTTTTGGCGTTTAATATTCACTTTGAAGCAAAGTGGTCTCAGTTATTTGCAGAGGCTTTTATTGTTTTGCTTGCAGATAAAAATAAAAATAAATACTAAATTATACCTCAAAGATGGTTATTTGGAAGTTGGATTAATCACACTTTTATTCTCTGTTCTTAGATATACCACCTGCAGCAGGTGGACCTGCAGAAGATTAAGAATAAAAACATTGTTTAGCAACAGAATAAAATCTCTGAGAATTGTGGCCTTCAAAGTTTTGTGTCCACAGTTCATGAGAACAACTATCCTTTTCAAGCTAAGCAGGTTGATTATTTGCAGAATCTATATACTTCTTTAATCTACTTAAAATGTCATAATACAGTGCAAAATATTTACCCCCATTATTCACTGCTAATAATTCTACTAATGATCTAATGAGCTTTAGAAGTTAACCTGAGTTATAGTCAGTTGTTTTTCAAGAAGTTAAGATTTTGCCACAGTAACACATCATTGATGAACTATTGTTTTAGCAGTAGTTGATTTTAAGGTGTGATTCACGTGTCACGTGTGCCATCCTTTATGTGGCCTTACCTCAGCAAGATGATGACCTGTCACCAAAACTCAGCAGTGAAAGCTAGGACACTTGTTTTATTGCATAAATTTCAATAAAAAGTAAAGTCAGTCATGCATAGAGGGGGGTGGGGGGGTGGGGTTGTCTTTTTTGTCTTTTTTGCCTCCAAACTGATACTGGCACGCTGTGTGTGGTTTAAACCCAGCTATCCAGGTGGCCTATCTAGCTGCTGATGCATAAAAAATTGAATCCACTTCATTAGAACCTTCTGGGAGGTTCACAGTGCAACTGTGAATAACCCTACAAAGAAATCAGTTTCTTAGACCACAGAACAGAATATATTTACTTTTTAAATCTTTAATAAAAGAATACAAAAGTGCATAAATGTTAGACTATGATATATAAACACACCACACTATGCGGTGAAATGCAGGATTAAGTTAAATAATAGAGTTTATTGTTGATGGTTAGCATTGTTAAGAGTCATTTCTTTAAAAAAAGTGCCTCAAGTCAAGTTTTCTCTGCAGATAGTCCAAAAACATTATGAAGCGTCTTTAAAAAGCTAAATACAGAACTTAGTTCAAGCTAAAGTTGTACTGCAAGACTGAATATTGATTGATTGATTGACTGATTGAATCTTTATTTTGAACATGTTGAAAAAGTACAACAACATAGAATTAAACAGAGACAAACAAACAAAGCAAAACTAAAGGAAAACGAGAAACCACAACGACAAATAACTTTCATGTTCAAAAAGCAGCAGGAAGAAGCATACGCTTATTTAATCCCACCCCCTTTCCACTATCTAGCAATCAACAGACTGCAGAAATGCCTCCTTGCAATATAATATACTGTATGTAGGAAAGTGTAAAATCTGCATTTTAATGTCAGCATTCTTGTGACTTGGCAAAATGTGTAAATTAACAATATCTTCTTATTATGCTCACACGAAATGGGAGTTAGTTTAAAGGGGCACAAACATATGCAAATGCACCTCTGTTTGCCTCTTTAGTGTCACAATGATGCCAATTAATAAGTGTCACTTTCTTTCAGCCATGTGCTTTGCTACTGACTTGTTGCTGGAAAAGAGGCATGAGGGTTTTTCACCATGGTCATTTATTTATAGTTCGACTAGCTAAACAGCTTGTGTACAATAAGAAAGCAAAGTGGAAAGTGGTAACTAAATCTTAATGCTCTCACGGATCAAATAAACCTTGATTTAGTTTGGGCAAGAAGGATTTATGCTGCGTTCCGGCAACCTCGAATGTTAGCAATGTAGAGCCATTCATGCATCACAAGAACCAGTGCAATATTTGATATTAAATTTTTTTTTTATGTTCACTGTAAACATATTGGATTGTTAACTCGGGGCTGGTGGGGCTGCTACAACTTTTCGAGTTGGAAAACCGAGTTGAGGGAGCATTCCAGATTAAACTCGGAAATCTGGAACACACCAATAAATACTAGGATGTCTGTTTTGAGTCTACAGGCTAGCATAGTTGCTAAATTGGGAAATTGGGGCACAACATTCAGGATTTCTTCAAGTTTTTATCATAACAAAGATAACCGTGGGACAAAATTATTCTGTAGTTCTTTTTATTATTCTGTATTCTATAGCAGCGGTCCGCAACCCCTGGGCCTCGGACCGGTACTGGTCCGTGAGTCGTTTGGTACCGGGCCGCGAGAGTTGAGGCTCAGGTGTGAAATGTATGGTTTTCAGGGTTTTTATCGGTTTTCAGCGTTATTTTGTTATCGGTTTTGTCATTAACTTGGTTTTCCTGGGTCTTTTCACGTATGTTATGAATAAATCTTCTTTTTTCGGTACCGGTACTAGTTTTATTTTGTTGTATTTATCCGCGACACCTTAAAGGCCGGTCCATGAAAATATTGTCGAGCATAAACCGGTCCGTGGCGCAAAAAAGGTTGGGGACCGCTGTTCTATAGTACACTTTAAGTACACTTTAAGTACTTAATGTTCATAATTCTACCACTAACATTTCACTATAAAGATGAGGGAACATTAACAGAAAAAGGAAAGGAAAAATTACAGGTTATTACTTGCAAAAAGAAGAACAAGAATCTCTTAGTGTTTGCTAATCCTACTGGAAGTGATGTAATAATGTTTCCAGCAAGTATTTGGTTTTAAATAAAGTAAAATTTTAGTTACTTTGTTTCCTTGATGATTTATTATAAAAGTAAAGCAGTGCGTACTATCCTCCATGATGCTAACCCTTCTCTGTCTGACCTACACTGCTCCTTTTACAAATGTTACAGTTAACACATCATCTGCTCCCCCAGCTTATCATCTCCACACGTACTTTACAAATTCAATTAGGCCCTTCTTTCCGTCTTGTTACGTTTCCCAAACAGCTGAAATATTTTTTGTAGCTGCAGTAATATACTGCAGGGCATTGACATGTTCTGTTCCGAGCCGTCACGTCTTCGTCTCTCTGACAAACTTACTGAAGTCATAGATAATTCATTTGATTCTAAATTACAGCTTTCCATCGCGCCGTGCGCCCCTCTTGCAAGGGTTTGTTGTGACAAGCGGGTCCAGTACTCGTCTCCAACCGTGATTTCTGTCGGCCCTGATGACAAAGATATCATGCGGCGCGTCTTTAAACATGACGCTGACATGTAGCACTTATCCACTCACTCAGAGGGAACAAGACAGTGTTTCTTCTTGTGACACCTCCCTCATTTCCCATGATGCACATGTAAGGGGTCGCCTCCGCATGACGATTAGTAATAATGAGAGTTCTTGAAAATTTTGGGATGTGCTATACTTTAGTGGGGGGTTTTTTTGGCTTTTTTTGTCAAGAGGGGAAAAGGGTGGGGAGCTACAAGGGGACAAAAGCTGCCAAAGAGCCATTGTGTCTCAATAAAATGAAATTTTTCTTCTATTGTGTTTGAATGATTCACTTATGAACGCTGTAACATTGTATAAGGGGAGACATTTATTTAATTCTGATTCTGGTTGAAATTTGCATTTGAAACAATGAAAGGGTTTCTGGTTTGTCTTGTTGGTTCACTGAGAGGAGAGGAGGAGAAAGAAGAAGAAAGGAAAGGAAAGGAGCAGAAAAGGAAAGGAAACGACAAAAGGATGACCATACTTTCCGATGGGATGGGGGAGTGGATAGATTCGAAGAAAAGAGAGCAGGGAAGGAAAGGAGAAAAGAAACGAGGGAAACGATTACAAGCACAGAGGGAAAGAGGAAGAGGCAAGAAAAGGGAAGTCAGGGAGAGAAGGAGAGATTAAGCAAGGAGAAGAGAGAAAGAAAGAAACTGTGGTCACTGAGGGATCTTGGACTATTGTGGATTTGGCGTCTCTTTTAAACTTCTTATTACAGAACTATAGAAGCATATTTGATGGCATACTGTGTATTTGAAGACCATATGTTGCATGACAACATTACAGTGAACTTATTTAGCTGGTGGGGTAAAGCTGGTAATTGTTGTAGAAATGAAGAACAAATGACTAATAACATCTTTCAGTACAGGGATTAGGCATACAGAATAGGCTGCCCATACCCTTCATCCCACATAACTTTATACATAACAACTATAAATTTAAAAAAAGATGTCATTTATGTAACTTTAATCCAGCTGTCCCGACAATGGTGACAGAACGGGGTGGTTTAAAAACAGCAGAGTGATTGCACCAACCCAAACGAGAAGAGGACAGATTGTGGAAGTTTTATTGTTATGGAAATGTATGCAAATGTAACCTCTACTACAACAGTCACATGTAGAAAAATCTCTTCACTGCATACTTTGCTTACACGTTACAAAAAAGTTTATTTGACAGACTGACGCACGCGTGTGAAATATCAAGTTCTTAGAATGTACTGATTAAACAACAACAGTGCAATAAAGAAGAGTGGACCGTTCATTGACAGGAATATATGTCATTCGAGACATCTATATTGCATTTTCCTTAGTTACTCAGCTTAATTAAATGCATTAACAATCACAGAACTGCTAGACTAGGCGTCAGGCATTAGACTGTGAAGCGCGGTTGTAACTTCCTGTGTGCAAGTTGAAACCTTTCTCCTGTTGATTGGTGAGTCAGGTAAGAATGTGTTGATGATTCTGTGCACATCACTAACATTTATCTTGTTTGAATCTTGCAGGTATTTCAAAAAGTCATGGTAATTGTAGAATGGCGGCACATGGAGCCAATGCTGACTGGCCAAAAAAACGGCTCTACCTCAACGACCTCAGACGTGCGTCTCAGTGAACCAAAACTAAACTGCAAAATGGGAACTGGAATTACGAGAAGTGACTGAAATGTGCTGTCAAGTTGAGTAATTCGAGTTAAAATACAAATGATTCGCAAAATTAGTTCTGTTTGCACACATCTCTGCAGTACTCTCTAAGCTTACAAGAAGGGAGGCTTCTGACCTGAACGTCACTTTGTTTCCAGTGGTGTTTAAATGACTATACCAGTTAGAAAGCGTCCATCATATTTCACAGAAGTGAAAGGACAATAAAATAAAAGCATCAGCACCATGGACAACAACTGCACTCAAAGGTCAGGAGAATGGACACATTGGTCTGAGCATATACTAGAAACTCACATCATCTTCTTTAACTATAGACTACCAAACTACAAAACCAAAGTCCAGGTGGCATACTCATCCTGTTCTCACTTTTCTATTTTTAGCACCATTCTTTTGCATTGCTTGCTAAACACAATTCCAACCATTGCTGTGCCAGCTAGAAGTCATAGAGTTATGAGACACTTCCCAAAAAACAGACTGTACAATAGCTGATGTTAACAGGTTCAAGGGTTTTTTGTACAAATGACAGGGAGCAAGGTCAGGAGATTCAATTAATCTGCCTTTTTGTGTTTCAAAAATGGTGTTTATTTGATATAATTTTAATCAGTGGAGTGTAAAATCACAAAGTAAATATTTGCATAGCTGAGATTAACTTTAAAAAGTTGGTTTGGTTCATGAGATAAAACCAGGACTTAGGTGCACAGTGTGACATTTTATCATATTACTAGCCAGTGTAATGCAGAGGAGGGCCCCTTTGACAGTTATTTTGACTGGGCCCTTCCTACCTTGGAGTGCTAGCTGCCTCTTAGGTGATAAAAAGAATTAAGGTGATTCTCCTGGATGTGTCTGAGAAATCTCAGTGTATTAACAGTCAGAGGTGGGACCAAGTCATTGTTTTGCAAGTCTCAAGTAAGTCTCAAGTCTTTATCCTCAAGTCTCAAGTAATGTCAGGCAAGTCAGAGTCGAGTCTCAAGTCACTGGTGTAAAAGTCCAAGTAAAGTCACAAGACTGACATTTTGAATTTCAAGTCCTTTGGAGTCTTTAAAAAAAAAACCGAAAAAAAGCATGTTGCAGTTATGCTAAATGTAAATATTAGACCATGTAATTTTTAAATCTGTGTTTTTCTCAACACATGACAAAATAGTGAACTTAGAAAATATACACAAATTGTGAAATTGCACCTCTTTAAAATGCAGCTCAATTAAACTTAGCTCCAAGAATAATTTTCACCGACAGTTCTGAGATAAGCTGCATGTTATTCTTGGATGCGGTTGTAGGACCGGCTTTAAAATCGCATGACAAAAATATCATGCACATTAAAAAAAAACTGCATCACCAACGTAGCCTGGACAACATTTGCTAGTTAGATGAAGTCAGCTATCTCATCGTAGCATATTTATATGCATATTTATAATCATACGGTTCTTGGAGTGAGTGCATACACTCATGAAGTTTAGTAACTTACGGTCACTACAACAAGCCCAGGTACAGTTTACCGACGGATGGGTGCAGGACCTTGAAACGCACCGTGTAGAAAGTAAAGACCATCGTACATATCATAAGTTTACCAGTCTCACAAATCGTCGTCATAAATACACATTCGTTAACCGTTTATTAATATAACCTTTGAGCTCAACGGTAATTAATTAGCAGTGGAAATAATTTCTGGTAGCATCACAGAAATGTAGCAGTGACAATAATATTGTATGCTGTAATCGTACTGGGCAATTAGTGATACAAAACAACTGTTTTATCCTGTGAATAAAAGTATATGTTTTTGTCAATGTACCATGGTAATAACAGAAGCGAAACGCAATATTGTGTCAGGACAATTCACTATTTATGCACAATAAACAAAGGAGCATAGCGCGACAATTTCTGTTCAGCGCCAGACTTGCTTGTAACCTATATCACCAATTATGTTATGAAAATGACGCATTAACTACAACAGCAGACTGACCTTTGTGGGAATGCTTGGAGCAGACTAACCTGTGAGCTGGAGTGTTCTGGGACGTTATATTTGGTCTTTGAATGGCTGCAATCCAGTCGCCTCTTTGTTACTTCGGAAACATGGCTCGAACAATTTCTCTTCAACGACGTAATCCGATAACAACCGATCTCTTTACCCGTCGGCTTCCCGTGGCTGTCATGCGACCGGCTATTGCAGTTAATAATACAACAGCTTCTTGACATTTTTGTGTTTCTTTTTATCGCTGTGTGACTGATTTCAATTGAAAGCCTGCGTGCGCTAGTACCTCTTGCCACGAGTTCCCAGAATCCTTTGCGGTTCTACCCGTGAATGATGTCACATTTTCAATCTCTATATAATATGCATGTTAAATTTTATATTTGGGGTAAAATATCAAGTCTTTTCAAGTAAACCGGTTCAAGTCCAATTCAAGTCCCAAGTCATTGGTGTAAAAGTCCAAGTCAAGTCACAAGTCTTACAACATTTTTTCAAGTCAAGTCTAAAGTCATAAAATTAATGACTCGAGTCTGACTCGAGTCCAAGTCATGTGACTCGAGTCCACACCTCTGTTAACAGTTCTATCTCATAGTTGACACATGTTATAAAAATTGTGGTCAGGTGGACCTATAGACTGCACATGGCTAGCAGATGGCCTCTCCTGATTTGTTTTTTTAAGGTCCAGCTGTATAAAGGTTTATGAAAAAAAGAGCAAGTGTGTATTCTTGCATAAGTGCATTAACAAAAAATTGTCACTAAAATGAGTGAAATCTCGACAATCCTGATGAAAATAGTCGGGACAATCAATTTTGGAAACAATTGTGCAATGTTAGCACTTAACATACACTGTGGTGTTAGTATACAAGACATCGGAGCATAGTGTTGACATGTTAGGCCTCCTTGGAACGTCTGCAGGGTGTTCAGAACGCTGCTGCAAGGCTTCTGACCAAGTCTTCCAAGTACTCACATGTCACACCGCTGCTGATCCAGCTGCACTGGCTCCACATTAAATTCAGAGTCCACTTTAAGATTTTGACTTTGACATTCAGGGCTCTGCATGGACAAGCACCAACATACATCAGTGATCTTTTACATCCGTACATCCCCAACAATCCCTGAGTTCATGTGATCAGGACTTGGCGGTTGTCCATCATATGAGGCTGAAAACGAAAGGTGACAGAAAGGTACTTATCACTTTTCTTTACCATAAAGATACTAAATTTCACATTAAAATATGAAATCTAACGCTCACACACAGTGGGTATTCTTACTAACTTATTTTCGCCAATGCATTCCCTAAACACTGATAAGAGAAACTAATAATAAAAAAAAAGGTTAGACAGATACGCTATGGAGAAATGATAGATGAGAGAGTTAGACATATAAGGACAGAGCCGGAAAATCAGAGGCAGAGAGACCTTGGAGGAATTCTGGGTGACCTTTGCCTTGTGTGAATTAGTCTGGAGAATGGCTGGTCGGCTGTAGCCCGAGGCCACACACACACACACACACACACACACACACACACACACACACACACACACACACACACACACACACACACACACACACACACACACACACACAGACAGCAAGCGAGAGAGAGGGAGAGAGAGGTGAAGCAAGAGCAGGAGAGAGAGATGTCAAAGAACCCAGTGTATCTCAAAGACCAAAGGACACATTACATGTTTGCTGCATGACATTCCTCTAAAATGATTTGAGTGTGTTTGAGTGTGTGTGTCTGCCTGTGTGTGTGTGTGTGTGAGACCTCTTAGCCACAACTTGAGTGCTTCTGTCAGCTTTAACTGTCTCCCAAGGCACACCACTGTTTCATCAAAGAAAGACAGCCAGAGATACACACACATCTGCCCCTTCTCTCTTTTATTGGGGGGGGGGGTTCCTCAATGTTCTCTTTATATCGCCTGGCCCCCTCGCTCTCTTGCTCGCTCACTCTCTCTAGCTCAACTCCTAACTGCTGTTTTGACAGCCATCCTGGGTGTGGCTAACGGGGCCTGCAAAAGAAATTTGTCTGTCTGTCTGTCAGTCTGTCTGTCTGTCTGTTTGTCAAGTTTGTGGATGATAAATTGTCAGGGAGAGGGTGTGATGATGCTCTGGACTCACCCAAATTCTCCTTTCAGCATCCCTCTCTCTCGCTCCCCCTTCCTCTGCTCACCTACTTTTCAATCTCTCCGACATGCATTAAAAGCAACCGAAGGGAAGAGCCACAATTTGAAAGATAAGATTTTTTCATTTGAATATGAATACCGGCTGCTTTCATTTGTGTGCGTGCATGTGTGAGTGGGTGCAGCAGGTATATTTTGGTGTGCTGCGAGCATCACCCCCATGCCCCCCCTTTCTCACTCAAGTTTTGCTTTTCTATCAGCTGGACGTATCAGCCTATCAGGAGGAGGCAGCAGCAACAGCCAGGGACATCGTTGTCAGGTGAAGTGTTTATTCTGGCCGCACGCCTGTAATCTTTGTCTGCCAGGATGTCAAGGCGATGATGGAAGAGACATGACAGGACATAAAACATAAATAGGACCGAAGCGCACATCAAAACATCTAAAAAGAGAAAAGAGGGGAAAAGTGCAATTTAGCCAGCAATTTGCATAAACTTGAACTTAAACTCGAAGTCGAGGGACTTGTTGTGCGTTGTGCCACCCCGGGCTATACCGATCTTTTGATCAGCAGATATTGCTGATGTTGGGCAATTTGTACCACCTTTGATCTGATCCAACTCAAATGCTTCCAGCTTTAATTTGAGCTTTTATTTAAGGATAATAAAATGTTATTGCTCGGTGTAAAGAGACAAGAAATAAAACATCATTCTTCTATCCTCAGGGGGCACACCTGTATTCTTCTACCTTTCCCTCCATTCATCAGCGCTCTCAAAGCTAAAGTTGTCAGGCTTCAATCTATATTTGCCGAACCGGGAGATGTGTCTCTGCTGATTAATTGCTGTCTGATCGCTGCTGTTGCCGCTTCCTGCTAATTTCCCTCTCCCTGGATTTTTACAGGCTGAGGCAGCCAGGGTGTGAGGGGGCTCTAGCAGTAATTGTGCGGTATTTGTTGCTAATAGGATAATAATTGGAGCAGGTGCAGATAGCTGGGTGGTTATTGGGCCTGTTGAGGAGAGATGGAGATTGGCATCACGCCAGGCACGCCTGCAGAGCAGCACGGCGACGCAGAAACGTAAAAACACACACTTTAAAAACCCGAGTGCCACAGAGGGAGGGCAATTATTATCCTCGCCTTTTTTCCTTTTTTTTTTTACATTTTTTTTATCTGCCCTGTGCAGCTCTAGCTGGGTCTGAAATTTCACATCACTCTATCTGTTTTAGTGTGTGCTTGCTGTCCCCCCCACTCGCTCTCTTACGATCACTCTCTTCTGGCTGTTTATTTTCTTCTCTTCTTTACAGTTGTTTCTGCCTTTTCTAAAATTCCACGCACCTACAAGTTGGTTTTTTTTGGATGAAAGCATGGATGGTATTCATGGAATTGCCAAGTAGAAATGATTAAGTTCAGACTTGAAATGGGTTTAGGCAATTCAGTACCAATTCAGAAACTATGCAATTATTCTCACTAACAAAAAATAAATAAATACATAAAAATAAAGTAATTGTTTAATTCAGACGAGCGTTCAGCACATTGATGCTGTTGCTCAGCATGTCCAGTGTTCTTTTTTCATGCGACAAATTCAATTTAGTGTCAAATTACAACAGTAGTCACTTCAAGGTGCTTTCAATTGTGAGGTAAAGACATTACGATAAAACAGAGAAAACCCCAACAATCTGGCAACCCCATATGAACAAAAACTTGGCAACAGTGGGAAGGAAAAACCCCCTTTTAACAGGAAGAAACCTCTGGCAGAGCCATTTACCGTGACTAGTTGTGAGAAATGCTGAGTGGTGTACAAACACATAGATAGTGAATGGTTAAACACTTTGGAGGTTATAGGCCACGTGTTAAGCTTTTCTTTGGCCCAAGCCTCTTTTTGCTCAAGTTCAAGAATAGTCCTACTATCATTATGTTCGGGGACATGAACAAGTAGTACAAGTATTATTTTTTGTCAGAACTTCCAAGAGACTTTGCTGTGGTTCATGTTCTTGCAGGGGGAAACTTTCTTAAAAAATAAGCCTGGATTTCGTGATAACAGGTTCCTGGATTTAAGGTGTCATGAACTCAGGTACTGGGGAAATAACTGTTTGACTGCAGGAACCTCATTGATTCAGTCACATGAACTTACAGCAGGTAATCTCTGTGGCTCTCACTGACTTTCTTGAAGGCTTTACTGACACCCTGTGTGTCACAACTGACCAAGCTGGGGCACTTTGACTTACAATTACTTTCCCTATACATAAAAGCAAGTCTCTGGATAATAAGTCCAGAGATAATAAGGGGTGTTTATGATGCACAAAACCCTGAATGTTCTGAAGACTGCAAGAAGGTAGGTTTTGCCAGTTTTACTCCAGAGATACAATGACAGACACCTGCTATTCAAATTGTTTACCATGTGCTTCAAGGTACCCCTTGAAAAACTGACTGTCAGATTTTCAGAAAGTGCAAAAATCCTTCGGTGAAAGTGCTGAGTAACACCTCTAACCAGGCAAAGCTGCAGCTATGGTTATATCAAGACAGGGCCTGTTAAGGTCACGCTTTAAAAGAACAAGCTGCCATATTTGGGCAGCAACAGTATTGTCACAATCACCCCCCCCCCCCCCCCCTTCCCCTACCCCCCAACACACACACAGACACACACACACACTTGTTCTCCTCTGAGACTTCTCAGCCTTGAATATGATGATGATATTAATACTAATCGTAATATAGCCGGCGATAGATATAGGCTCTGCTGCTTTGAACTGTAAATGGGTTGTGTTTGGAGGGAGAGAGGTGATTAAGTGCCTCGAGTCGGTATAAGACTGTAAATCTGGGGAAGCAAGCAAAGGCGCTCCAACCTACTCCCCCCCGACCATAAACAAATAATCCAGCACTGCTTTGCAGCACCCCCTCCCAAAGCCATCTCAAATCACTTTGGATTAGGACAGAATACGGGGATGTTCCTTTTAATGTGTCGCAGACACACACACACTCACATACAAAGTGGATGCATATTCCACTTCCTCTTGCACCCCCACCCTCTCTCCCCACCAATGCCTCTCTTAGATGCGCTGTGTTTAGCCCTGCTTAGCCAAATGAGCTCCTAATAAATGCAGCACTGAGCCCGTCTGCTGAGGAGTCTCTTATAATTGGAGGGCTTTCTCCTTCGCTTTAGAGAGGAAAGTATTAATGAAGGGGTGGGGTGGAAGGTGTGTGTCGAAGGTGCAGGGTTTGTGTGTGTGTGCGCGTGCAAGTGTGTTTGCAAGGTGGAGTAGGTGATTGTGTGTGCAAAAGGTGGAGTGTGTGCATCAGGGCGAGCTGCATATGTGGCGGGTGTGCGTACGCATGTGAGACACTTAGAAGTAAGTTTTTAAAATTTTCATGTGCACAAACTGTAAGTCGCGCATTTACCTGTTTCTCTCTGTGCTGCGTTCATATGGAAATATGGTCTGATGTCTACATGTCTACAATGCACACTTCTTTTTTATGAACTTGTTATCTCTGAGTTTTATTTACTCTGTTTCTTTCTCTTGCACTCCTCTTCTCTCCTCTTTAATCCTGCCTGCTACCTGTCCTGCACTGCCGCGTATAATTTTGGGGAATAATGGGGAATCTATATGTTTATAGATATGGCTCGTTTTGGATTTTGAATATGCTTGCCATAAAGACCCTCAAATCCTTCACTTTCTAGCCCCCCTATGTTCTGTAACCAAAGCAAGTCTGAGAGCAAGAGGAAAAACAGAAAGAAAAAATACACAGTGGAAAATAAGAACCGCTTTGTTTGTCCACTCAGGTGATTCGTTTTCCTCCGATTAGAAATGACCATTATCTGTGTGTGTATGCAGACCATAAAGCACAAGTGTGAAAGCATTAATTTAAACTGCCATTGGCCTGTTGATAACGGCATCAGAGAGATCATTGTCACACTCGCACAAATAGAGTTCCACCCTATAACGTCAGGCCTTATCACCTTACTGGTTGACAGAGTTTGATCTCTGTCAGAGCAGCGTGATCGATGAGAAACTGATGTGTGTGTGTGTGTGTGAGGGGCAGAGAATGAGTTCTGTGTCTTTTTGTGGGAGGGTTGTTGATAATCCTGTTTGCCCTACAGCTGCACTAATAAATGATTAGAGGGTGTCACGGTCCCCGTGTCTCTCTGGTTGGCCCACGCTGGCTACAGGTTTTGTTGTTGTTAGTTTTAGTTTTTTGTCTCTCCTCCTCCTCTCTGCCTGGGTGGAGCTCATTACGGGCTCTCACTCTTGGCCCACGCACCCCTGTGGATGGTGTCCACCTGCGGCTGATCTGGCTGATTTCCCCAGCTGCTATTTAAGGCAGTGGCACAGAGCAGCTCACCGCTGGAACGTCGAACCACCTGAGTTCGTGCTCGCGGCATATTCAAAGAAGAATCGCTTACACGTGTTTTATGTTGTGGAACTAACCTTTGACCTTCTGTCTGTAGATTCTGGACCGAATCACCGGACCTGTCCAAGTGGGGCAGTGTGTGGAGTGTTGGAGCGAGTGCGGCTGAAGAGGAGTGCGTGTGTGCGGAGGAGCGGTGGCGGTGACTGAGTGGAAGAGGAAGCGTGTGTGTGGATTCCCCCCCCCCTTCTCTCCCTGGAGCCCTGGACCCCCTCCCAACTCACTGTACATATATTTTGCACTAAGGTGATCCCTGTTGTAAATAAATCCCCTTTTGTTTCCTTGAAAGAACTGTCTGCGCGTGGGTCCGTTCAGTAGCGATGACAGAGGGATTGGTTGTACTGTGATATAGATGCATATGTGTAGTTGTACAAGAGAAAGCACATCTCGACCAGGACTGATTCTTGTGGTCCAGATGTGCTTTTCAAGTCAGGTACTGTTCCAAGCTACTTTATAAGTAGACCTTTTTAACTGCTCATCTCATCTCAGCCAATCACATGCAGCCAACTCACTAGACTCACTTCAAACCAAAGAACAGAGTAGAAATGTGATTTATGTGACGTTGAACATGGCAATGTTTGTTGGGGTCAGTTGAGCATTTCAGAAGCTGCTGATCTGCTCGGTTTTTCCCTCGCAAATGTCTCTGAAATCTAAATCTCTGAATCTGAATGGTCAGAAAAAGAAAAAATATCCAGTTCTCCAGCTGAAAATGCCTTGTTGATGTCAGGGGTCAGAGGAGAATGACAAGACTGCTTTGAGCTGACAGGATAAGAACATTAACTCAAATGATCACTCATGACAATCAAGGTATGCAGAAGAACATTTTTGAATGCACAAAACATCAAACCTTGAAGTTGAATTTGGTCTAAATAACATGGGATGGATCCATCTTCCCTTCTATCCATGGTTCAGACTGCTGGTGGCTGTGTAGTGGTGTGGGGGATACTTTCCTTAGTGGGCCACTAAGGACCAAATGAGCATTGTTTGAATTCCACAGCGTACCTACATATTCTTGTTGACTATGCCCATCCCTTTTGTGAAAACAGTCTACCCATCTTTGGATATCTTTGGATTATCTCAAACTGGTGTCTTGTACATGACAGTGTGTACATTATACTCCAGTTGTCTGCACATTCACCAGATCTCACTCCAATAGAGGACATTTTGAGATTTGGGGTCATATGGAGCATCTTATTGTCCCACGAAAGAACTGAAAGAGGTAAATGGGGAGAGGGGTTTTGAGTGGCTATGCTTAGATTGCTGGCCCCTCATTCAGACCTGGATAAATGTCAGAAAATGGATGGATGGATTAAGATGGGCAATATTTCAAAAGTCATACTCCTACTATCTGTACATTGTACCCACTATTTAGCTTTTTGTAGGTTGGTTTGAATTGGACAGATTCCTGATAAAATCACACTACTGTAGAAGATAAAATAGGAGTGGAGGATTGACACTGAGGAGATAATAGACCTCAGAATAAAGCTCTAGAAATAAAGTAAGGGCCACCCACAAGATTGGTGTCTTAAAATCTCATAGAACCTATTGTAGATTCACGTAGGCCAGCAGGTATCCGGATATCAAAGGTTTATTAGAGCTTGACAGATTCTAGGCTGGGAAGGTTTGTACAAGTTATTAACTTATAGCGCTGGCCCTCACTTGGCTTAGGACTGGAAAAATCTCAGGCTAATATGTAAAAACCCTGAATTCAGAAATTGACAAGGGCTGAATTGAAGTAGGAGAAACCGAGGAGGACCAAAGTGCTTAGTACCTCGAACCTCTCAGCCTCATGATATCTGCCATAGGGTCCAACAGTAAGATAACATTTAAATTTCATAATTATCCCTTGTACTTTGTGCTGTATATTGTTCATAATTAAATATACTAATATTAGTGTTTGAGTTCAATGTAAACACAAGAAAAAGTGTAGAAATAGTGCGGTTTTTGCTTTAATCTTACAAAAACCATAGACTGGGAAATGTTTGGCAATAGTAAAGCAGCCTCTCCATGCTGTAAAGTCTATAGCGAAAGCTAACTCAGTCTATATGTGCTGCCATGAATGTATTTCTGTTGTGCTCATTGAGCTCCCTGCAGCAGTGGAGCTGTACTCACTCTGAAGAAAACATAAAGTAAGCCATATTCTGAAGAAATTCAGGCGATCCACATACACATATAAACCTACAATGAAAATAAAAAGTAAAAAAGTTAATTTGTGTGTGTAAGTGTGGATGTGTTGCCGAGGGAGATTCACAAGGTCATGTTCAGTACGCCAAGCTGCTAAAGAGGAAGCATTATCCTGTAAAGGAGGCTGACCTTCCCATGCATAGAAAGAGCTGTGTACAGACACCACCACTGTATGGAAAAACAAAACAAAACAAAACACAGAAGAAAGAAACATTCTCTGCTGCACTGCTCACAATAAGGTCTCGGCTGTCTTTTGTTGATTTCCCTGTCCCTCCACTCGTGTGTTTTCAGCGCTAATTTGATTTCTGGAAATCAGGGTTTTGTCTTGTCGAGTGACTGACAGTTGCCTTCGCCTTAATGAATGCTCCATTTAGGAAAAAAAAACAAAACAAAAAAAAACAGATTCTGTGGATAATGCTCATCTCTTTCTTGCTCCCTCTCTTATATCAAGCTCCAATAATTAATTCACAGGCATATCTGCAACATTAGTTCCAGAGGAGATAATTAAGAAAATGATTTAGGTATTGTTCCCCGGCATCTATCAGGAGAACGCCGCTATCTGTTTTTAGAGAAGCTAGTAGTCGCCATTACCGTATCTTTAAAGGGCAGTGATTTTACGTTTGGTAATTGCATGATGGATTTGAAGCAATGCTATTAATTGAGTGTCGTGAGTATGCATTTATCTCTTGTTTTATTCTCATCAAGTGTGCGTTGTTCATATGTGTACGTCTGCGCGAGAGAGATAGCGTGCATGTGAGTTTAAACAAATAAACGATCTCTGTCACATTCATTATCATCTTAAGTCATTTATTATTTTTTTTCTGCTATCTGGCAGCAAACATTTGCACGTCAAGCTCTTTGTCACAGTTACACCATTCAGTTTCCAGTGTTCGGCCGCTGTGCCGTGTTTTCATTGTGTCTCTATCTTGTTCATCATGCTAACGTCAACCGCTTACATGAAAGGCGACTTTTTATCAATCCAGCCGGGCACAGGGCCAGATATTAAATTAAATGTTTTGAGTGATCGGGTGCTTCCTGCCTCTTGTGGAAAAGTTTCAAACTTTTGGTTTTTTAGAAAGTGTCCTCACATTTCACCAGCGGCGCACGTTTGCCGTTGTCGTGTATAAATCCCCGTAGACCAGACCTTCCCAAAGTGTGGGGCCATTGCAGGGGGGGGGGACAAAATGCTTGGACACTGCTAGCACGGGGCGCCCACACAAACGCAAAGCAGGAGATGAAGCATAGCTGAATGTAACCGTTTAAAAACCGAAGATGGTCAGATTAACAGTATTTTGTGTCTATCTGCCATTCTGCAATTCATCTCATGTAAACAATAACGTGGAGCACAGCGTGACGTGAAAAAAGGCACATACCTTTGACGTTGTATTCCTCGTCCACACCTAAACGCAAAAAAGGAGTTTTAAACAATCTCTGTTTTCGGTGATTCGAAACGCCGTTTACGTGTGGACGAAAAGGCCAAACGCATAGAAAGCTGCGTTTTCAAAAATACCCGTGTAGTGCGGACGTAGCGTAAAAGAGTTAGTAGTTTATTTTATTACTAACTGTAATTTATTGCAGTTTACATGTATTTGCTTAATTGTTTACTAAATGTTTGAGGTGTGAAATAAACCGCAATGGAGCAAAATATGGGTGTGTGTGGTTGGAGGATGTGTTTGTGTGTGCGCGCGGGGGGAGGGGAGCAACATTTTTCTTGTAAGCGGGGCCTAGCAAAAAAAGTTTGGGAACCACTGCCGTAGTTCACAAAAATGCAACACCAACATTTGCAGGAGATTGAATTGAGCATTTTGCTTTCTATCTTCACACCCCAACGCTGACGTATTTTCAGAGCTCCAATTTCTGTCTTTTTGTACAGTATAGAAAGTTATTTGATTTACAGTGTCATATTAGCAGCTTGCATTTGTAGCTTTAATGCCTATATGTGAGTGAATGGGAGACTGAAAAACAGGTTCCAATAAAAACACTATTTATTTTCATTATTTAACTTGATCACTTTTTGCGTGTGTGGATGTGTGTAATGTGAATACACATGTGTGCAATGTGAATACAAAAGCATGGAAAAGTCAGTGTGGCTCATTTGATGCCTTCAGTCTTACTTAAAGAACTGGAAGCACTCAAATTTTGTTGCATATATCAATACGTCTGAAATTCAATTTGATTTCTGACCGAAAGGATTCAAGCACAGCACCTTGAAATATATTTCTAATCTGTTGCCCCATACACTGCTTTAGCATTTTTTTAGACCTTGCATACAACATTTACACAGAAAGCATTTATATGTGAAGAGCTCAAATCACAATAACTCAATTTAAACTCAGTTTTATGAGATATTCTGTTAATTTTAACCTACTAATTTTAAATAAGCATTTCCCTCATTAAATAAAACGCACTAGAAGCGTTCTGTGTTGCAGTGTAGTTTTGGTATGTCATGCACTCTTCTATGTGAAAGAAGGGAAGACGTGTCATATTTACTGAAGGTCAGAGTTCATGTTTGTAAAGTGCTGGATTACTTTGGTGTGCATGCTTGTTCCACAGGTTTAAAGTGTGCGACTTTTGTCCCTCATGCTTACTGTACATATTAACGTAAGAGCACTCACATCCACACATCTATGTGTAAGAAGGCAGGTGTGTTATATTTGGTCCAAGGTGCATTCCTTCACGCTGATGTCAGCCAGCAACATGACTGACCAAACCCTAGTAACTAATGGCCTGTCAGTCAAAAATCCAAACCCCTCCCTCTTAGACAATAACCACCCTTGGACGCTAGTGATGGGATTTCAGGCTCTTTTCAGTGAGCCGAACCGAAAGAGCCAGTTCTCTAAAAAGAGCCGGTTCTCTAAAAAGAGCCGGCTCTTTCGGCTCCAAACCGGCTCTTCAGGTTGTTTTGTTGCTTTAATTAATTTATTATTAACAATAATATAAAATTATGCACAAAAGGAATTATTAATGTAAAAAAAGTGGTTTTATTTATATATGTTTATATATAAATATATGCGGTGGCCCCTAGAGACAAAACATGTACAAACTCCAAAACACATTTCTAGCATGAACTGAACTTCCGAAACAGAGCTACCTAGATCACTTAAATTACACAATTGAAATCATATGCGTATGGTTTGTGTATTTATACACAAGCACTCATATATATTCAAATAATTTAAAAAAAAAGTTCATTTACCTGTTACTATTTGTTTTTTTGTTTTGTTTTGTTTTGTTGTTTTTCCATAACTTGTGTATCTGCAAATATACACATTCTGTATTTTTCATATGAAAGAAACTATACTGTGGTGGGGCTTGCTAATTTCTTGTTTTTGATTTATGTATGTTATGTTTTGTTTTACTTCATATGTTTATATGTTTCATATGTTGTTTGTTTAATTTAAGACAAAAAAAAAATTAAATGAATGAGAGGTAAAACTTGAGGGGGTAGGGACAAATAAGTAAATACTTCAGCCTACTCCTTTTCAAACAAATAATGGAATGATATTTTGTAATGATTGTGAAGGCACATGTTTGAAATGTTTGAAATAAAAATGAACTGAACTGAACTGAACTGAACTATCACACACCAAATCGGGTCGTTGGTACTTGCTGGCTTGTGTAGCCACAAGATAACAAAAGCTCAACACTGCGCCCAGCATCCTGGAGCACTTCTGTTGTCTTTTGTACGTGTTTTGAGTTTTTATGTGCTTTGTCTGTAGGGGCCACCGTAAATATACTTTTATTTATTCACTCCACATAAAATGTAATAAATAAATCATATAATACAAAAATGAACTATTCACAGTTCAACTTTTAACTATTTAAATTTTCAGCTTTTTCCTTTTAAATAAATTTAAAGTGAAACAACACAAAACACTGCAAACCACAACACAATTAAATATAAATTATAATGTGAAAACAAAAAGAACATGCATATTCTCTGTCATATGGGCCCGCATGAATAAACTTTCTGAATCCTTTATCATCCGCAACTGAAAATAGTTGTGGATGATTACTATACCTTTCTAATGTGACGTTGTTGTCCCTGGCTGTTTCTCTGTGGCTGTGTCCCAAAACGTCGGCTGCATCCTTCGGAGGACCCGGCCTTTGCGGTCTACGTGGGCCGGGTCCTTCAAAGACCGAGAAGGCCGGAAGTGCGAGGCTGTGAAACTGGACGGTCTAGCATTCAGATTTGCGTCACCACTGTCTTGGTGGAGTTTAATAAACTTGGCCGTCTGCTCCTTGCTATCTAAAATATAACAGGACACTGGCATAAATTCTCGACCGTCTCACACTTCTGTTTAATCAGTTTTCTGTTTAACGTTTATTCATCTGTGTGAAAATCCCGGAGGAACCCACCCGATGGATTAATAAAGTTTTATTTAATCTAATAATCTAGTAACTTTGATCTCAGCCAAACCGATTTACTCCGGAACAAATAAAACACAGAAAAAAGGCAAACAATTACATTTTTAAGTTATCCAAGTGACTTATATCATGTTTAACCTGAGTAGCGAAAGAGCGGGGGTCTGAAAACGATGAAGCCAGGAGTCCGCTGCTCTCGCCGGCTGGAGTGACCATTGAACCCCCCGGCTTGCTATCGAGCTGGTGGGTAACAGACGTCTCCAAAAAACGTCGGCACACTTTTGCAAAAATGCGATGTCTTGATAAACCAAGCAGATTTTTGTAATTTACACAGCTACTTTCTCGCCTTAAAATATGATAAAAGTTTATTTTGTGGCCCAGAAAGATTAATAAGAGTAATTTAAAACTCAGTAGCGGCCGCCATTGTTGGCAGCTGAAATTTGGCTGGGCCGCGCTATGAATTCTTGGATATGGTGGGCCACGAAGGACACACCCGACCCATCCTTCAAATTCGGGGAAATGAAGGACGCATTTGTCGGCCGCATTTGAAGGAGTCAACGAATTGGGACAGCCTTCGTCGCCTGGCTGTGACGTAATCGGCCTTCAAATGCGGCCTCCGGAGGATGCAGCCGATGTTTTGGGACACAGCTTGTTTCTCCCTCCGGCTCTGTTCCTGTGCTACTGCGAGTGTAACTACCGCCCCTCCCCCCTCTTCCCAGCGCAAAGCACAAGCTCGCATGCGGAGTGAAGTGGAAAAAAAGCGCGAGAGAGAGGGTGAGATAAAGAAAAAAAACCCCACGGCTCGCGATAAGGGGCCGGCTCGCGTCGTTCAAATCAAAGCTCCGGCTCTAAGAGCCATTTCGTTCGCGACCAACACATCACTATTGGACGCCACTGCATATGTCTTCAAGCAGTGCACGTGTGTGTATGTCAAGCAGTCATGCTTGCACAAACTGCATTAGAGTATACACCTATGTTTTTGATTGCAAGTCTGGTGTAAACTTCAGTCTCTCTTTTGTACAGCAGGTCAGGGGTGCAGCATCGATCTTGCATGAAAAAAATTGATTTGTCATTCAAAAAACATACTCATAAGACACGTGTTAGCAAACATGAGTTAATTAGAAACATCCTGATAGCTATTCTAAATGTAAAGACTATAAACTAAACTAGAATTCTGCATCAAGACCAAAGTCAGCAAGTTTGGTTAAAAAACAATTTTAAAATTGATAACTTTTGATTTTGTATTTTTGCCCTTGTGTAAAGTCATTCTAAAACCTACTGAAAGTCTGCAGTGGAAACAAAAAACCAGTAGAAACACCAAGTGCATCATAATTGATATATGAGTTTTTAAGATTTTTTCTAAAAAAAAAACCCGAATTAATCTGCAATATGCTTTAAGCGATAGACTGCACAAAATGCCAGATAAAAAAAAAATAGACATCAATTAGGAGATTTTTAAATTCTATCATTTTTTGTTTCGTCAGAAAGTTCAATAAACAGCATTTTCAAAAACGTTTTTATCGATCAGGCTTTACGTTGTTATTGAAAATGCAAAAGTTGTGCTTAAATTATAGGAGACATAACAATAAGAATGTTGAACTGCACAGGAAAAAAATGGCTTAATTACCAGAGCGATACCACTGCCAGTGGTGACCACTGTTTGACTGCATCTGTATGTCTTCAATTCACTTGAACAATAGTGATATGTTTTTGAACTTCCTCAGTCACTAGATTAGGTTTTCTGTTCATGTCACTGCTGATAGAGTCTCACTTTTCTTTGAAGTGGAGGAAAATGCTGTCTGGTAGGCGGAACATAACTAAAGGACTAATATAAAGTACGGGGAAAATGTGAATTTGAATATCTGCAAATCCACAATACTTCCATTTGCTATAAGAATCTTTAATAAATGAAGGCATTGTGTCATGCAGACATGCACAGATACAAGAGGAGACACTTACTTGAAACGTAAAAACTAAGCACTAAAGGATGACCTCATTATCTGGGAAGGCTGACTGACACTGCGACTTATGGAAACGTGATCGTACTTATTAATGATCATACTTTGAAATTGTAAGCAAGTTAATATATTAACATACAATAAAAGTCAACACAATGTGTGTATGATAAAGCTACAATTAAACTGCCACATGCTCCTAGCAGTGGTACTTTTGTAACCATAGCTGAGACCGCATATCCTCCAGGTGATCAGTCCCATGTAGCCAAGATGACAGCCGCTAAAGTGAGAATTGTACATCAATACGCATCTACATTTTTTGACTGTTTTGCACTACACGTACTTGTCAGTTTGAACATGCTAACACTCTCAAAATGGCAAATGTAAGCAGAGAAGAATACAGTTTGAAACGCAGCATAACTTCACTTATGAGTCTGCTATTTCTCAAATAAAACTGAAATAAACTCAAATAAAATCTCTAAAAGCTTGGTCTTGTTCCAAGAAGCACACGTGCATATCCGAGTGTTCTCTCTCCAGAGTGAAACCTGAAAGGCTCAAATGCGGAACATGAACTCGCCTTTCTGTTAGTTTTACTCAGGATGCTGGCTGAATAAACTGATCTAATGCTAAAATGCAATCTTCATTAAACCAAGGCCCAGAATTTAGTGACATGTAACTGAACCTAGCCAACTGCGGTAAGTGAGCAGGTTAAAAAAAGGCAGATTTGCTTTTATTCTCACCCCAGCAGGTAATCGAACAGCTTTTAAAGTTACTACACAATTGTACGCTTAACAACTGTTATGTGACTACTGACTTCAGAGCAGTAATGCTTTGCATAGCTGGGTTACAGAAACAGATGTGATTACATCCAACACTAGTCACATTATCAATCTTACAAGTTGACTTTCATTTTTCTGAAGTGAATGAAAGGCAGGAGGCAAATCTTGTTAGTGATCCAGGTGGTGATTGAGTTTCTATAGCCAAAAAACAGAAAACACACTTTCTGGGCAGGCACCACTGTTTAGACTGTTCTTCTTCAAATTAATCATAGCATTACACTCTCCACTGACGGTCTGACCCCGGGGGAATCACTTCACTGAAACCACACATAGTTCAAGTGGTCAGAAGGGGACTTCCTTGGAGCGATCTAAAAATAGCAGCTGCGCTGGATGTTCTCTGGACAGGCCTGAGAAGATAACCTTGAATTCAAGGCTGACAAATTTTAATCAGGCATATTTGGAATCTACTATTTCACATAATGTTATTTTAAAGTCTGTTCTCAAAGATACATAAACGTCGCTCATATAATTGGTTGGTTTGCAGTTCCAGGTAAAACTGCTCTGGCATTTAACATCCAGGTGCTGCAGAGTGGATGGGAATATAGACTGTTATTTCCTTCATACATGCCGGTAAACCGATTAATTAACTTCTTCTGTGTTTTCACTTCTAACATCTTATCGTGTTTTTACATAGCACCCTTTGATATCCTGCCCACAATCTGTAAAAACAAGTTGCAATTGTCTGGCTGTGTCTTTTGAAGTAACTAGTGTGGTTCAAGTTAATCCCCTTACTTTGATCTGATGACAATGAATATATTATGGATGGGACTGATTTAAAGTTAACTGCATAACTGCGGCTGCTGCACGCTAAGAGGCTATGCTTTTTTTTTTCTTGTTAACTGGCCTTGCCAGCAAGTTGATTCAGAACCAAAGACTTTGTCAAAGCACTTCTACAATGGATAAGGCTGACTGAATGCAGACTGGCTTCGTGCCAGTATAGCTGGCAGGAGACTTCAGCCACAGGGCAGAATTACCGGCAACTAAGTCACGGCAGTGTCAGTTTCTAAACCTGCCCACTTACAAACTGCCGAAAGGGATGAGCAACAAGCAGCAGGTGTGTTGAAAATGGGTCTTGATTAGCTGCACTTTGCATCCAGCTGTCAGGTGTATTTTTCAAACTTTCACAATGTCGCAAATGTGTTAAATTATTGTCTTTTCATTAGCTAAACTAAGACAAACATGAAAGGCTTTGTTTAGAGTTTTATCTCAGTTGGAGTAAAGTATTGTTCCCACGGGAAAAAAAATCTTATCAAAACAATTAAACCCATTAAATAATCATAATTTGCATGTTTGGATTTTAATAAGGTTCAAAGTAGAGCTTCAAAATGCAACAAGAAGAGATGGGAGTGACACAAAAGATTTTATTGGGCATTTAATTTATTGAAAACAATGCTTAAACTGAAACATGTCCAGATGTTGCAGAGAGCATCCCTCATGACTGAGGGCCCTGGTCTGTGTGGTAACGACTGGGTTTTTCAACAGGACAAAGCTACAGTACGCAATGCATGCGTGTTCCCCTGATCTAAATCCAACTGAGAACCTTCAGTGATGGATGGCAATGGAAGTTTACAAAAATGTATAACAGTTCCAGACAGTAGACGCCCTTCGTGCAGTCTTCTTCACCACTTGGAGAAATGTTCCCACTCACCTCATGGAAACACTTGCATCAAGCAGGCCACAACTAATTTTTGAAGTAATCAACAATAAAGGTGGGGCTACTCATTACCGAGTTCATGTTTGGAACTTTGATTTCTGTTTTTTCGGAGTTTATGGGATTTTCTGGAGGTCTTAAACTTTTGATCAGCTGTAAAACAGCCTGTTTCAGTTTAAGCGTTGCTTTTAATAAATTACATGCTCAAGAAAAGGGTTTGTCTGACTCCCATTTCTTCTTGTTGCATGTTGAAGCTCTACTTGAAACCTTTTTAAGATCCAACCATGCAAAATATGATTTTTTTGCCATTTTTCAACTGGTCTTAAACCGTTGATTGGTACTATATCTGTATTTTTCAAGGTATTGTTGAAGTTTGAAATTATAGTTTCATGACATAAATCATAAAGCTGTACTTTTTTGTTGGATTTCTTTTTCAGAAATGGTCAAAAATAACAAAATAAACATTTTGTAGACATTTGTAGATTTTCTTTTTTTAATGAAAGTAAATTATCTACTAATTTTACCTATTAGGACAGAAACTGGATCTACTCACATGATTACATCACTGAGTGACTGTTTTTATGACTTTACTTACCAGAATATAATGATTGTTAAAGTCAAGTTTTATTAATGTAAACAAATTAAATATGGTTTGTATTTGTTTAAACGCTGGTTATGGGAGCATAATTCGATTGTCAGATTGGATTTGGATTTTTGCTTTTCTTCCCCATCCTTGAAAGTAGTATTTTGCTATTTTGTCAATGCAAAAACATTGCAAACTCTATACAAGTTCCTTCTATTACTTATCCATGTGAGTATATAACACACTAGCAGAATATCATACTTAAATGTGTGATTTTTGTTGATTGGATTAAAAACAAACAAACAAACAAACGAAAAAGAACAAAGCCTAACTGTAGATCAAAGTAGATCAAAAACAATGAAAAGTTCCAAGTTCCTTGGAAAGTGGTTTGTAATGCAGTCTCATTGTAATGAAACAAGTAGAAACATTCTCCCCGTTTTATGCAAAGTATGCCTTCCAGGTCTGGACAAAAGACAAAAACAGTACAAAACAGGCTGTCAGTCACCTGTGCTGAACAATAACCACGAAGGACTGATGATAAAAACAAATCATTGCCAACATTAACCAACAGCCATATAAGTTTATGTAGAGCTGTGCTACATTTTAAACCTCAATCACTTTTGAATCTTGCTTCTTTATAACACATTTTGAATATAATATGTCTTCGTAATCAGTTATGTTAAGGAAAAGAATGGAGCAATGGTGAAACAACCCCTGTTATAAAAGATAATTCAATTTAATAATAATGTCATTCCCTTCTGACACAACCTGACTAATCTCAGTCCAACTTCTGAGACCATAATATGTCAAACAGTAAATCAAAGCTGTTAAGACTAAAAAGATGTACACAAGTTCATTGTGTAACATAAATGGATTTTCTGGCACTTGGCCTGTAATCCATGTACTCCCACTCTTTTATCTTTTCCATTTTGTCAATCTTAGAAGGGCAGTGTGATTTATAGATTGTCCTGTCACACCTGCATGGGGTACAACGCATTTCTTATACACCTGTCTTGGCCTGTAGCCATCTCCAGGTGAGGGAAATTTCACTGCGTGTAAAACACACCTGGGCTTTGTTTGTTTTGTGTTTTGTTTTCTGTTCTTACATTTTTGCCTATATGAGCAATACTTTAATCCTAAACAGACATACACATATTTATTTAATTTGGTGTTAGAATGCAAACCAAAAACAATGATAAGCAGGAACATTATTGGTTTAGTCTGTACCTGCTAACCTAACTTACCAGTAGAAATGCACCAGTTGCAGTTTTCTTGGCCTATAGTGATGGTTTTTCTTATTCTTTTTTTCTAAGAACTACAACTGACAGCATATAGAAAGAAAAGTGAACTTTTCTTCTAAGCAAAAATACTTTTCAATTTCCCGCAAACCGCACTAAATTTGCTCATACTGAAGCATGTTCAAACTGGGCATGTTCGGCGAGGTGACGTTGTATTAAGTATCTCATTAGGTTTGTTGTTAATAATCTTTCGATGGTTGCTCCTCCATGGTTTACTCATTTTGTCAGGGGATTTCACTCACAGTGAAGTACTCATCAACGGCCACAGCCACTTGCTAACAACATATGATGTGTGGCTATGACTATTTGCCTGTACCACTCTGACACAAGCATGAAAGACGCCAACTTGTAGTCAGACACTGCAGTACTATCACTATCAACCAGGGGATCTCTACTAACCAACATTTGAACTAAAAGTTGCAAATTACAGCTTGTTTGGAAGAGTTGCCAAGAGAAAGTCTCTTCTCTCTAAAAAGAACATGGCAGCACTGCTTAGGTTTGCAAAGTTGTGTCTGAACAACAGCAAGACTTGCGGAACAATGTGATGATTTGGGCTTATTTTGCAACAACAGGACTTGGGCCCTTTGCAGTCGCCAAGTTGTCCATTAACTCCATTTATACCAAAGTAGTCTAGAGTCAATTGTAAGACCATGTGTCCGGGTAATGGCTAATAAGGCAAAAAACAAAGTGATAGAGTGGCCCAAAACCCAGATCTCGATCCGAATGAAATGCTGTAACAGGACATAAGTAGAAATCTGCATGAGTAGAAATGCCCACAAATCTCAATGAACTGACGCAACATTGTAAAGGAGTGTGTTAAAATTCCTCCACAATGATAAGAGAGACTAACCAAGTCATACAGAAAACAATTACTCTGAGCTTTTGCTTCTAAAGGTGCTTTTACTAGCTACTGACTCAGGGGATTTACTTTTTCATAGTAGCCCTGTGAAAAGTTTCTTTTTTCCATGACTGTATATACACCCATTCCCATTGTGAATGGGAGTGTAATCACTGTAATCATTAAGCAAATACTTAACTACTCCAAAGATAGAGGCATTAGAAATGCTAGCTTGTGTATTACTATCTTTATATAAAAGAGCATTATGTGATTTGTCCACTGGATTTTCAATTTGTTTAAAATGTTTATGCTACAAAGTTTGAGCGTATATAATATATATCATAGTTTTCAATTAAATTTATTTCAATTTAGTTTTATTTAAATAATGCCAAATCAGACACCTCAAGGTGCTTTATATTGCAAGGTAAACCTTTACAATAACACAAAGAAAACCGCAACAACCAAATACCCCATTTGAGCAAGCACTTGGAAACAGTGGTAAGGAAAAACTCTTGTTTAATAGGAAGAAGCCTGTGTGGCACAAAGCAGGCCTAGGAGGAGCATCTATTATGACTGGTTGGGGCCCATGATGTTAGAAACTGCTTCTGACACACTGATATACATTGACATCAGTGTTTTTACACACCAGGTAATGGAATGATAAGCTGGGTCTCACTAGTAATTAGTCAATAATGGAGGCTTTTTGAGGACCTCTTAGGATCTCATTCATTTTCAAAAGTAGATTAAGATCATGGCATATTTTAGCCACAAGCAAATGGTGCTGTTGCCCAAAACACAAATCAATAAAAAAGTAAAAACTGTGTGTGAAAACTACACTCGCTAACCAGTAAAAGCAAAGTTAAACAAAATGGAAAATGCAAAGCTCCCCAAAGGACAACATACATGAGCACATGCTTTCAACTGGTACACTGTGGCACTGATGCCAAAGGAATAAAAAGAAACATATAATAGCAAACAATTTATGAACAAAACAACTTAAATATACTATACTTGTTTAGATTATTTTACTGCTTGCGGGGGTTTGCATTATGGGACCTGATTTTGGCTTCATGCAACAGTCGCTGAGGTATTTTGAGAAAATTAGTATGAAAACAGGGTGAAGTATTCAAGTTAATAAATAACAATTTCTTAATTTCACATGTAGAAAAGTTTACACTAGTTGTTGTTTTATTATTGTTCCTGGAAAGCCTCTATTGTACAATGACCTTGATGTATGATCCACGCCAGCTCATTTCCTCTGGAGTTCAAAACTAAGAATTTCATATTATATATATATCTTATATACAGGTAAGTTAACAACTTTCCCCAGACAAACCTTTTAGATTTTACAACTTTTTCTGAACGTGACAAAAGAGTATATGCTTGTTTCAGGCATCTCTGCTGACATTTGCAAATGTGTCTAGACTGTACACAGATCCCCTCACAGAAGCATGACTTTACTAGAAAGTTAATGATAAAGGATCAACAATAGGCTGGATTTCATTTACACTTTGCCTTTTCAACCTTTGCTTTACGTTTTACATATAATTGTTGCAGCAGATTTCACTGTCGTGTTCGTTCCCTCGGTCCGTTTTTAAATATATACGTATTCTCAGGGCCTACAGTGGAGGCAAAAATAAAATATGTCACGTACAGTGGATAAATTGCCATACCTCACATTTTCCTTGAAAGTTGCTTGGCATGCTGAAAATCTTCCTGTTGTGGCTCAAATTGCAGAGGTAGCCTGAAAGAATATAGAAATAAATGTAAATCTCTCTGTCTCTCCCTGCCTGAGGAAATTCTATCTGTCCTTTGATTCCAGGGTTAGACGGTTGCATTTCAACGCGGCAGCTAAAATTGCAGCGGGTGACTAAATATGGATGTGCAGCCGCAACATTAAAGAGGGAGACATAATTGAAGAACATAACTACAGGACATCCCAGAATAAGGTGGGGGTGATGGTTGTCGCGGTGACGAATCGGTCACAAGATGGGATTGTGGGAGGGGGACTGTACTCCCCCCTCTTGCTCGCTGAGCCTCTGCTGCCCCGTAATTTTCATGTCATCCTGCTTTCTTCAGGATTTCTCTCTCAAGCCAGGAATCCTCCCATCAGACACATGAAGTTATATTTTCACAGGCAGCTGAACTACATCCAGATAGCACTCGGTGTCAAAGGTTTGATTTAATTAATTAATTCATTTATATTTGGTTGTTTTAAAAAAAATCCTTTTCTGTTTCATCCTCATTATTCGATGACTCTGCACTTTCAATATAATACTATGCAGCCTATAAATTGATATGCAACATGTTAAATTAGTGTGAATGCTTTTCAAGCATTTTATTTAAGGGTGTTTGTGTATTTTGTGGTGTTGGCTAACTAAAGATGCCCACATGTAACTCTGAAATTGAATTTCCAGTGCTAGCCAGCAGCTAGGCAATAGGCTACAGAGTGTTAGCTAGCCTACCTGCCAATCAACTTACTGTTTTGCTATGACCATAGTATACTACTGGAATTTAAATGGGGATTCAAAAGCTATTGTGTTACTTTGTACAGTAGGAACACTGTTAGCCGCTAAGCTCTAGTTAGCCAGTTAGCTATGTCCAGATTTCTTTGCACTATTGCTGCTATTCTTTTTCTTTGCCCTAAATCAAATCTGATGTAGCATGGGAAGTTTCAAGCCTGATGGCTGGCTGGTTGTGGCAGGAATGAAAGAATACTTAAAGTAAACTGACACAGATTAAAGACAGCAGATTTCATAATAAAAAGTTAAAGTGCTATCTGATTTCTCTTTATTAAGCTAATGTTCAGCATTAACAGTTTAAGCAAGCTAAAAATAATTCCATGTAGAATTTAAGATTTTTAAAATGTTGTGCAATCTGTTTTGCTACAGCACTATCATTGTTTTGTAACACACACCAATGCACACAAACACACATGCACACACACACACACACCAGTTGCCAGTGGTACAACAGGGGAGGCCCCCAGCCGTGACCAACACATGGTGCAACCAGGCACTGCCAGGATCCATCTGTGTACTTAAGTGTGTATGTGCATGCATCAAAAATTAATAAACATATCTGACAAGTGCATTGCGAGCACCCGAGGGCATCATCATGTTTGCAAACAACTCCCCCTTTGCCCCCCGCCCCCCCACATACACACACATCACACAGTCACAGTTACAAGCACACACACTCCCTGAGGAGTAGCGATTGTTAAATGATTCAATTAGCTGTATGGCGTGCTGAGAGCTGGAGGCAAGATGGAGTGATAATTGATAAACATGTTTAATCCTGCGAGAGAGAAAGAGAAAGGAGGGGTGGAAAGATAAAGCTAGACAGATAAAGCACAAACTCAAAAACACATACTGCACACACACAAACATTACAAAGAAAAAAAAAAGCAATGACTCGTTTAATTCTGACTTTTCTTCATAAGAGAGTAGGCATCTTAACACACTTAAATAACACTAAGCACGACAGCATCCACCTGTTTTTATGTACTGTATAAAAATAATAATTTTGACTTTTTTAAATGTCTAAAAATAAAAGTGACTGTTTTGTAATAACAGCGGAAAGAAGAACCAACTTGATATACAAAATTAGAGCACATTGAAAAATAATGTGTATTGATCTAAAATATAGGAGTCCTCTTTGACATTGTAAGGCTAGCTTCAAGTAAAGAAGAGACTTATCTTGGACCTGCCCACACTGCACTCTGGGCCTCTTAATATCATTATTGGCCTCATTCCACCTGAGCCACTTTGTCCTCATTAACCTACTGTCAGCAATACATTTAAATTAATAAACATGCTGTAGCTGAACAGAGTGAGTGGTTCTCCAAGGCTAAAAAAAATGTCCACCTTTAAAATAGTCCTAATCCATCCCTTCAGGGCTTCTTTTTGCATTCCAAATTTTACTTTTGGGGAGTCAGTCGGTCACATCAGGTGTAACTCTTTCTGTTCTCCACCCTCTGGATGAATTCACCCTTGCACAAGACAGTTCAGACAGTCATGTATTCATATGAATAAAGGTCATAATGTATCATGATAGCAAAGACTAACAGTAATTATGTAGTTAGTATAGTAGTATATTTGTGTGTTGGTCATTAGGATTGAGTTTAACATTAGATGTATGTTGTGTGTTTTTTTTGTAATCCAGCTGTAATGAGAGAGTATGCAGGTTTTTAATGTACTTCTTTGTAATATACTTTGTGCTCTGCAAGCGTCAAAATCTCACATATATTTATTGTTTGATAATTTGGCATTTTACTGTAGTTAGTACAGTCTTGTGGAGTTGGTTGCTCTTTGTACCTTTTAAGAACAAACAACGGTTAATCTGGTTTTATTCTTATTGTACTTCACAAAAAATGTATTTAGACTATCGATTCATCCATAGGCTAGGGCTGGTTATGGTGTTGTTGTTTCATAATGCTGTTTACTAACCTTAATTTTATTTTATTTGTTGTTTTTACACGCACACACACACACATACACACACACACACACACACGAGAGAGAGAGAGAGAGAGAGAGAGATAAATAGATGCACATATATAGGGACTATGTTTTATAGAATTTATTTTATCTAGAATAAACTTTATAATCTTTAATTATTTTTGTTTCTGTTGTGTTGACAGTCTCACTAGTATCTATGTTAACATTTTAGTAAAGATGTTGGCGAGGGATTATTGTGCTGCTTTACATTTCTGGTAAATATAAATGGATAACAGGAAATATTGTCAACAGATGATTTGAGACATTTACTGCCGTTAGTACATCTTCATCTGATCCTTTTTTTATCCATGTTTGCAGCGAGGCCGCCTTTCAACACAATGCAGTCTCAGAGTTTAAACAGCTGCTCTTTGTGTATGTTTGCCTGTGTCTGCTTGTGTCTGCATTTGTGAATGCTCGAGTGTGTGTGTGTCTGTGTGTGCGTCCACAGAGGCGAGGAGTAAACAAGGGAAGTCAGTAAGATCTTTTGTATTGAAGGGAAATGTTGACTTTGCTTTCCTGATTGGCCTTTGGATGGTGGATTATGGGTAGAGTTTGACAGGTGACCCTCGGATCAGAAAGGTCACTATCACCAACATTCGTCTCTACATGAGCAAGTGCAGAAATAGAAAATGTAAAAGGTGGGAAAAAAAACTATATTGCCATATATAGTGGTAAATTCATAAGCTTAAAAATACATTCAGCATTTCAAAATTTACATCTCTAAATCAACTTTAATATAAATATAAATTAAGCAATGCATACTGCTGGAGGGTTAAAGTACTTCAAATGTACTTTGTTCTTCACACTTCTCAATCATGCACATTTACTTTGCTGTAACAAATGACAAGTTTCATATTTTTTATATCAGTTGTTGAAAACAATTACATAGCGACAGATGCTGTTGTTAAAGTATTATATTGTGAATGAAAATTAAAGTGTGATTTTTTTCTTTTCAGCTTTGCTGTTCAGTATTTTAATAACGTCACAGATGTTCTCCACTCTACCTTCTCAGGAAAACAAGACGCTGACTGGGAGCCCAAAATAGGCTGGTAGAAATGGCGGGAGTTTTGGGAATGCCAAAGATTTGGCTCAGAACGGTCTATTTGTTAACAATACACACCGCCAGATCACGTGTACAGCCCGATCCGGCGGGGAGGTGTGGGAAGCCAGATCGGGCGCCCCCCTTCCGGGTCTCCTCTCTGCTTTCTCCTATCTTGTCCCTTTTGTCTTACTTCTCTCTATCACCTTTTCTATCCCTTTGAAGAAGTGAGGCTCCATAAATGCTTAAGAGGTAAGTATTATTTCTCAGTTGAAGTGACAGATAGGAGAAAATAAACTGCAGAAAACTAAACAGAAGAAGTACGAAGAGAAAAAACAATTTAACATAAACCAGTGACCAGTGTTGGGGAGTAACGGAATACATGTACCGCCGTTACGTATTTAAAATACAAAATATGAGTAACTGTATTCCGTTAGTTACCGTTTAAAAAGGTGGTATTCAGAATACAGTTACTTTGTTGAAATAAATGGATTACACTGCGGTACTTTCCTGTTTCATTTTGTTGCGGGTCAGGACTGTTTGAGTTTTGTTTGACAGCTACCTTCTGTTGTTCCAGGCGGCAGCGTTACGGTTGCCATGGTTACAGGGCGACGCTCTCTCTCTCTCTGCGACTGCGTGTTTCCTGGGTGAGAGAGCGCCTTTTCGTTGTTGTTGTTGTGCTAAGCTAACAGGCAGAATGCTACAAGCATAGCTCTAAAGAATGTAGCATCATGGGCAGTGTAGTCCGTGTTGCAGGGAGAATGGACTGCCATACACGTTATGGGTCTGTGAGCGCGAGGAGGGAGAGAAAGGGGAGTGGAAAGGTACGAGTTGTCATCGAGGAAAAACGGGAGCTGGAAGCATGTAAATATAATAATAACCACTGCAGCCAAGAAGAGTGCCTGACGAGCCCAGTTGTAAGTAAGCTATTAAGACTCGACTGTACACCAAGTTCCGTTGGAGCAGTCTTTCAACGCCTCTCTCTGTCTCTCGCAAGAAAAGTTGACCCACACAACAAAGTAGAGCTATTTTTCGGCTACGAGCCGACAGGGACCCCGCCGTATTAGTCAGAGGTCCCTTTACTACAGTTCGGAGTCGCGGACCTTCAGTAATAGTAATAAATCACACAGCAATAGTACATTCACGTTGTTGTAAAAAGCATGATAATATATTAAGTAATCCAAAGTATTCAGAATACGTTACTGTCATTGAGTAACGTAATGGAATACGTTACAGAATACATTTTGGGGCATGTATTCTGTATTCTGTAATGGAATACATTTTAAAAGTAGCCTTCCCAACACTGCCAGTGACACACTCTGGGGCCTGATCAACCCTGGCAGGGCCTCCTTGGATGAGGGTGTCTAGTGATAATGGTCGAAACACCCGATGAATCCAAGGTCCACTACTGACGATGTGTCCCAAATTTTAATATGATAATCTAGATCAGATCTCTAATCCCTCAACCTAACAAAGGGAAAAAAATGGCAGATTAGCCTGGGTAAAAGACCGAAAGTTGAGGCACACAATGATGTGTGCTGCTGGTAAAGTTTCTGGGCTGCCTTTCCTCATAACAGCCATCCCTCAAGATTCTCTCCATTTAAAGCAATGCATTATCAGGGACTATAACATCTAGTCCTTTTACTGAACCTGTGAAATTCACACGATTGTTTAAAAATAATAAATTGCATGAATATAAGAAATCTTATAGATCAAGGCCACTGTATGTATGTATGTATGTATGTATGTATGTATCTACCTATCTACCTACCTATTGTATATCAAGCTAATGTAAAACCCATGACGTATGTTCCATGGTGGCTGGGCTGCAGTAACTAAAAACGCATAACTGACAAATACAACTTGATTCAATGGTACAAAGTTTTTACTGACAGAGGACATATTTGTCTTGAGTGTCTGGATGAAAATCTTCTTCATTTCATGAATAAAAAGCGCTCATTACCACTCAGTCTGAAAGCAATTAAACTCTTCATCCAGATGGTATGTTCAGCTATGTTTGTTTTGTCTGAAGAACTTAAAGGTTGGCAATATTCTCTGCTGTATTTTCAGATGAGAGCCATAGTGGATTCTTCTTTCTTTATATTTTAGATCTGGATCATCAATAATTGGAATTAAACAGAAGTCACAGAAATGTGTCATCTGTGTTTGTCGACATGCTTAAAGGAATTAAGTTTCACGGTGAAAAATGGATGACAGTGCATTGGGTGCTAGAGCATCCCTTCACGACCACGCACCATATAGTGTGCTTCAGTCAGTTTTCATTTAGTTATTGTTCTCCTTGGCATCCCACTGCAAATGTACATATGCAACATATTTCCACTATAGATCTAGGACCAGCCATCATGCACAGTGAAATCATCCTCAGGATGAGCTACCCTGGAAAATAAAATCCCTCTGTTGTGGCACTGCACTTTCTCCTGGACCAACCACCATGCACAGCTGAAGCATCCTTCCTTTGCAACCAAGTGATGCATTACTGTTCCTTTTGCAGGACCTGCCTCATTGCACAGCAGAAACAACGGCTGAGATATAGAGCTGCCTTACAGTTGAGTGGTGTACAATAGTGAAGGACCAGTCACCATAAATAGCAAAGTCAGCCTCTCCATCCTGGGCACCCTACACGCTCTCCTTCTTCCAGGACAAGCCACCCTGCACATGGAAATTATCAGATCGGCTGTGCAGCGCCAACTTGCTCAAGCAAAGGCTGCAGGACACAAACATCAGAAAGAAAAAGATGGACCCTGGTGAAGACAACTTCAGGAGGTCAAACAAGAGGGTTAGACAGAGCTACAGCTGAGAGAGCAGCCACACTTCTGTTCAAACCCTCCATGTCCAGACTCTTCAAAGAGATACTCTGCTGAACACCAATGCTGCAGAGAGGCAGAGAGTTGTCTCACTCAGGATCAAGATTAAAACCAGTTTAGTTCTCCTCCTGGAGAAGACCAGGAGGAGGAACAGTGGTCAGATTTCTTCTACAAGTCTCAAACACTATGAGACATGATGACAAGTAAAACTGGTCGATATGTACCAAAACTTGTCGGTCTGTTAAGCTGGATGTTTAGTTGGCAAAGCAGCATATTCTACAGTATGCATCAATCACTTTTCCTATAAAAACATTAAAGAAAATAATATTGAATCATACATATGACTTCTGAAACAGTCATCACACATTTTCTTATTCTCAAATTTACGCCGACACACTGGACCTTTCTGAGGAGTCAGAAATTAATCAGTCATAACATTCAACCACTAATTTTCTGTAAGTAAATCACTGTAATTTGACATCCTAATCAAGAAATAATACTGTGCTTTGATATTTTTTCTACTTTTTGTAAAATGATAAATTTGACAATTTCTGCTTTTTTTTCTAAAACACTGAATTTAAAAATTTGTAAGATCATGGGTAGCACAGTGGTGTGGTGGTTAGTACTGTTATCTCATTGTAAGAAGGTCCTGAGTTCAGCTCCACCAACTGTTTTGGGGCATTTCTGTGTGAAGTTTGCATGCATCCCTATGTTTGTGTTGGTTCTCTCTCCAGCTTCCTCCCACAGCCCAAAAGAAATGCTGTTAGTGGGTTAATTGGTGATCCTGTGAGTGAGTGTTTCTGTGAACCTGTGACTGTGAATGGGTGTCTGTCGTGCATGTTTAGCCCTGTGTCACCTCTGTTACCTCTCCAGGGTGTGCCCTGCCTCTCTCTCTATATATATATAGCATCAGCGGGATGCCAAGGAGAACAATAACTAAATTTAAACTGATTCACACTATATGGTGCATGGTTGTGAAGGGATGGTCCAGCACCCCATGGCAGTGTCATCCATCTTTCATTCTACCAGAGGCCTGAGAGCTTGATGGTCCTGTGCAGTGTCGTTGCTGCTCCTAGGACAGCACTTTTCTGGACAGAGATCTCTGATGTTGTTCCTCTGATCTGCTGGAGCCATTTGCACAATTTGGGGGTCACTGCCCCAATTACTCTGATTACAACTGGGACCACTTCACCCTTCATATCTTCTCTTGCTCTCTTCTTACTCCTTGGTATTTTTCCAGATTCACGTGTTCTTTCTTCCTGATGTTGCTATCACTTGGTTTAGCTATAGGTATCACTACGGCCATCCCCCTCTACTTGTCAACCACTTCTATGAACTTTTGGTAGCCATCACAGTTTGTCTGTACCTGGAAGTCCCACAAGATCTTAGGTCAGTCATTCTCACCTGCCACAGAGGCCGTATCCCCAGGACTTCCAGGTCATACTGGACACAGATGTTTCTGTATACTATGCCAGCCACTTGGTTATGGCGTTCCATGTATGCCCTGCCTGCTAGCATCTTACATCCTGCTGTTATATGCTGGATTGTCTCAGAGGCATCTTTACACAGCCTGAACCTGGGGTCCTGCCTGGTGTGATAGACCCCAGCCTCTATGGAGCTTGTGCTCAGAACTTGTGTTGCCATGATAAGTGCCTCTGTGCTGTCTTTCATTCTAGCTTTGTTCAGCCACTGGTATGATTTCATTTTGGAACATGATTAATCTACTTGTCATCTAAACTTGTGATGTTACCCAGATTATAAAACACACTGATGTTGGTGATTAAAGACCAAAACCCAGCATGTCAGTAGTAGGACCCCAAGTCCACAGGGCTGCACCCAATATAAAGAAGGGTTACTGTTCAGATGGAGACATGCTCACTTCACCCTATTAGCCTTTCGTAGGATGCAGAGTGTGCATGGCTTGTCTGACTCAGTGTGTGCGTGTGTGTGTGTCTGACAGAGAAATCGAGAGAGAGTACACGTCCTGCTGGGTGGCAGAATTAAAGGAGAGGTCTGTTTGAGAAGAGCCTTTGAAATGGACACACTTGGACTTGCTCTCTCTCAGACACATGCAGACACTTTGATACTCATGTAGCACTCTTTATTGACCATAACTATTTGCCTGCTGCCCAGAGAGCAAGCGAGACAGGGAGAGAGAGAGAGCATAACTCCTTTCATTGAAGCTCCTTGATACTCTTAGTGAAATATTCAAAATCAAAGCAGCATTAGTCAAATAGTTATGTCTTTTCAGCATGAGATTGTTATCACTTTTCCAGCAACATTTTATATATGTCCAGTATTGCAGACATATTTTTGATTAATTAAATGCCAAACAGAAATTGTATCAATATCCTTAAAAAGAAATGAGAAATCATACTTATGCTTTTTGGTTGATAGAAAGAGTTATTAAAGAACAAGAGCTTTTGGCCTAAAAAATTTTATTAAAAAAGAAAGTTGGCCGTGTACGCCAAAATAATGATATAATCACATCTTACTAGCTAATATCAACAACAGTGAGGAAAGAATTAAAAGGACAAAAGGAAAGTAAAGAGACCAGTAAGTGTTTATATACAAGTTAGACTCCTCAGTCCTCTTCATTTTTCTCAGGCTGATCGGAACCAAATAAATTACCATAAAAGCAGAGTGGCAATTTGTAGTTGCTATTCAGATACCAAAAAAAGCCCAATCTGGTGCATCCTTAGTGGTACTGGTTTCCACAAGATCCCTAGTGTGATCTCAGGAGGGGATACAAATCTCTTGGGGGTTGCATCAGGAAGGATTCCATAGACCTACCTGCTGTGGTGACCCTCTGTGAATGAGGGAGCATCTGAGAGCAGCTTTCTATTCAGATACAAAAATCTGTAAATATTAACTGTAAAAAAAAAAGTTTGAAGGTTTTTTTGTGATAATTAATTCCAGCAACACTTATGTGACGTGCACAGTCTTGATTAAATGAACAATAAAGAATAATAACAATAAACGGAACAATAAAGACACCAGCAGAAAATAAACAAAACTGTTCCTGTTAGTTATGGATTAGTCCATTCAAGTTCTAAAAAGGTCAGGCAGGCGATGCCAAATAAGATTACAAGCCACAGAATTTGTAATAAAAATGTCAACACTGCGGAAAATGCTGATAAAGTCTATTATTTTTCTTGTTTTCGTTTTTTGTTTTTGTTACAGCATTCATTTTAGCTATTCTATTTCATTTGGTTTCAGTTAGCACAGTTGTTCTGTTTTGGATGTGTAGTTTGGAATAAAACTTTGTGTTAGACGAGCTGTAATTCATTCATGAAAAAGTCACACAATTTTACTCCAGCAGGAATGAGGTAAGAAAGTGAAACAGGTAGAAAAATAAAGCAAAAGCACAGAGGAGAACGACTACAGGATGGCTGTATGAAAAACAAGAATCATACTGACCCTGCTCAATCACCAGCCCCCTGTCTCTCATAATTGCAACATCTCCAAAACAACCAAAACAAACCAAATCAGGCCTAATGTATTTTCCTGTCACAACTGCCTGGCGGGAGTCAAATAGCTGTTCCCAGAGAGAAATGTCTTTTTTTTCCTTTTTTTTTTTGAAAAACGCCACTGGTAAATATGCCTCTCTGCATGGCAGACAGCAGCCTGCGCCCTCCCCCTCTCCCATCTCTCATTTGTTCTCTTTCACTTTCCATCTGTTTATATCAAAGGTAAGGTGAGGCGGCACTCTGTGAATGTCAAAACATCAGCCTGTCTCACTTTCTTCTCATTCCTGTGCTTATGTCCTCTTCTTTTTTGTTGTTACATTTTTTTTTCACTTTATTTAACCATTAAAAGTCTTATTATTACACCGCGTAATCCTTTTAAAATCATTTTTGCGAGGCTTTAACATCACAGGAAAAGGAAGCAGCTACAGTATTTTACACTACAGATCTAATACTAGTATTCCTATCGCCCAAACCCACCCATAGAAATCAGAATCAGAATACTTTATTGATCCCTGGGGGAAATTATTTTTTGTTACAGTGCTCCATTATAAACCAACATTAAGACAAGACAGACAATACACTAACTAAGAATAGTACAATATATACATATACATACATACATACATAAGTCACTCTGAAATGTCTCTGAAACGACATAAAGGAGTATTTCTATTTTAAAATGCCAAAAAGTCTGCAGTTAATTCACCTACGGCGCCCATTTTTCATGCACTTGCTACGTGGTTCATAAGAAGAGCAGTCTCTATTTACTCGCTTCACCTTTGATTCAGGCATCACGCGAAGATAAAAACGAAAGAACGCTGCCTTTGGGAGAGCTTTGCTTTCGTGCAAGGACAAGAGCTGAGATGTAGAGATGTTTAAAAATGTTTTCATCAGCTGAATAGTCAAGACTGCGTTTTAGTGGACGCAGTTGTGTCCACAAACACAACAATTCCACTTCAGCAAACCCTCTCAGTCTCACTAATGTCAAGTAAATGACTGTAAATGACAATGCAAGAGGGTTCAAGTGGATTCACACATACTTTGCAGTTCACTCAACGAGGTCCAGCTTGTGATCAGACAGTTTGCAGCTGAACGCTCCAAAAACAACAACAAATGATTTTTTTTGTGTTTTTTAACAAATATCTTCATGTTATTTTTTTTTATTTGTAAAATTACCAACTGTAGTTCCACAACAGGAAATGCATATATGTGTATTATCATGCTAACAAAGAATGCTTTATTCATTTATTTCTCACAGTCAATTAGGATGAACTCACCTGAATGACAAACACCTCCCCAATGACAGGAATGCGCTTTGTGTGTGTGCCATGTTAAAGTGTGTGTTTGAAGGCAGGTTGTATGTCATGGGAAGGGATTAACAGTATTTTAATGAGGGTTTGATATTTATGTTCACAGGCACACAGACATATCCCGTGCTCAACCAATGACAGGTCTCCCACTCGCTCTTTCTCTTCCCCCTCTTACACAGACACACACATACACTGGCAGAAATACAGAGCAACAAACAGATCAGAGTGTTTTACAGCCTCTCAAACAGTGTTAATGACATGTCTAAAGCTTATTAGAGGGTTAGAGGATGTTAACCAGTCACTCTCACACACAAGTCTGTGTTGATGTAACTAATCTAATTACAGAAATGAAACTAAAGGCCCTGTCAACTCCTTGTACTTCAGAACATTTAGCTGCCAATCAGCTTTTTTATTTTTTACTTTCACTCATAAAAATGGCTAATATTGCCACCAAAGCATGTTGTCTCTTAGATAAAGTACAATTCATCAGCATCACCCTGTGACCCCCTGATTTCTTTTAGACTCATTCATTGTTTGGTTTCCATCAAAGCGTTACTTTCCCCGATTACATAACTTGCTGGCTTTCAAACATTAGAAACAAAAGATGGGCAATTAGTTGATATAGCAGCTTATCAATAACAAATTAGCCACATCTTAAATGCATTACTGTCGTGGCTGTTTGGTGTAGTTGATGTACTCTAAATGGGACCATAACCCACATGAACATCATGTTGTGTTAAATACAACTTGCAATGAATGGTAAATTCCACATTTGTCAGTAAGCTGGTTTGTGAAGTTATAAAAGTATTTGAATATTAATATTCTTTCTTGCTTGTTTGGCCATGGACAGCTCACTGTCTGGGCAGAATTTACTTTTAAGGGAATAGTGTTGTATTTTTATATATTTCTTTGCTCTTTTTAAACACACTTTTAAGCAGTTTGCAGTGCAGTAAAAACAAATGGAAAGTGCAGGCGTTTGTTAGTTGCTCTTTACATTAGCCAAAAGCCTTTACATTAATCTGTTGACCTGAAAGGAGAGGTCAAGAGGTCAGATCTAATAAGACATATTTGAAATCTTTTTACACTTCTTTCTAAAGTTCCCAATAAACATCTGTAAGAATCGTAGTTGACCTTGAAGTTTTATGTACTTTGAGTAAGACTACAGAGGTTCTATGGAAATGGCAGTCCATTTGCATTAATTCCAAATGGACTGCCATTCAGTGGACCAAAATTGGACGTAGAAAAATAGCCTTCATCACTTTCTCCAAAAAGTTGATTCTGTTCATCTGGACGTAGCGTTTTGTGGGAGAAACGTTTCGTCACTCATCCAAGTGACTTCTTCAGTCTTCACTTCCCTAGATGATTGAGAATGCATCAAGACCCTTCATCACTTTGCACAGTGGGGATTTTTCCTTTAGTGCGCTTTTTGTTCTTGTCAAAAGTTCAGCCATCATTAGCCTGATCCATTGGTCACAAACTGTATTTTGTTTTTTTGTCTGCTGTTTGCACGTGCTTAACCAGATACTTGAAAGTGAAACAATAACAAACTCGTCTTCCCGAAAACAAACTCATGGTGGGTCCCCTAGAAGCAGATTCTTTGCTCTCGTGCACATGTCGTGGACATTTTTTTAGTAAGGAAAAAGAAAAACCGAAAAAAAGATTTTAGGATAAAGCTAAAGAGAATCAGTATTTGGATGATATCTCTCAAAAAAATGGTCTCTGTCTCTCAGCACCCAATCTCCCCCCTACCCAGGTAAGTAAATGTGAGCCACACCTTAGATCAACCCCCTAATGCCTCTCACTCTCTCTGTCTGCTCTGCAAACTGTTTCCCTGTTGCAAGAACCAACCTGCCCCTCACACATTGTTTTTCTCAGTCTGTGTGTTTGTGTGAGAAAGCATTGCTGGGGTAGGGCGTTGCTCTGGCTAGTTTACTCTCACAGAGCAAACAAATCTCTGATGTGTTTTTTTAACCCTGATAGCCGCGGCTGACACATGTCAACAACCGGGTGAAAAATGTGTCTTCCTTCCCGTTTCTTTTATTTTTTTATCCATCCTTGTATTCTTCCTTTGACCTGTCTTTGTCATTCATTAAGATCTTTGATTTTCGACCTTCTTTTGTTTGCATTCAAATCGTCCAGTTCCTCCCTCCACTCTCTTTTTCTCTTTCTTTAATGTTGGCTGCGATCCTCCCTTCTCTTTCTTCCTTTCTTTTAGCACACAGAGAAAGCTGTAACCACAGAGAGGTTGTATTTAAAGGAAGTGACTGAGCCCAGCTTTACACAACTGTTTAGTGATCTCTGTTGCCAATTTGTATCTGTAATTCTTTGTGAATCCTGTTTGTGTGTTTGTTTGAGCATGGCCAGGTGTGCTGGATATGAGCCAGGGGAGAGATTAAAACCTCAAATCCCATTTCCTATTATACATATTACTGTTATAATAGTCTGCTTTGATGTATTTTTTCCACCTGAATTCAAAGTTTAGTTTGCATAGTCAGCGAGGTGCTGCAAGTTTCGTGGCCCTAGGGTTAGTGAAAATCTTTCAAAACAATAGCGTTACATTTAAGATAAGATAAGATAAGATAAGATAAGATAAGATAAGATAAGATAGAACTTTATTAATCCCTCGGGTGGGTTCCTCTGGGAAATTCGACTTCCAAAAAAAGCACAGCAACGACCGAAGTTACAGTTACAGAACTGTTATATATATATACACACACACACACACACACACACACACACACACACATATATAAATACAGAGACAAATATAAATAAAATATACAAAGGGGATAAATAGAATAAATAGGAATAAAAAATAAAAATACAAGTGAATTGCACATTTCAAGTATTGAGTCTAATTATTGAGTCTTTAGTGATGCTGTGTTACACAAAAAGCAAGATAACTGTGACCATCCTGGGATTAAACATAAAACAGAAGTCGGCTGAACTCAGCTGTTGTATATGCATCACAGATGCATTTTGAGATGAAGAAATTGAAGCTGGTGCTATAAATTACGTTTTGATAAACAATAATAAAATAATTATTTATTTGATTTTGATTTAAAGTGAGAGAAACTGCAGAAAAACATCCCAAAAGGCTGATTCTGTTCATCTGGACGAAGTATTTTCAGTGGGAGAAACGTTTTGTCTTCAGTCTCTGCAGGAAAACACTTTATTTGTTTTTCACATAATCCATTTAAATATTTTGGAAATGTTGCTTCTATAAGAGACAAGGTTCAAATTAAGGATTTAGGCACTACAGGAAAGTTATGTGTATCTCTGTATTTTTAATAATGCTAAGTGTAAACATAAAATGTAATAAAAACTGATAAATAATAAGTTGTTATCAACTGAATATGTCTATATGTAAGTAATTCACTGGGGCTGTTTTGTACCATGTTACCAGTTTTACTTTTAAATATTAGTTTCTCATTTAAAAAAAAAAGGAAATAAGAAAATAAGATAATACACATATTTATAGTTTACAGTTTGTTTTAATGAACATTTTCCACTTTAATGATCCGGGGAATCTCACAGATGGTTTTGTTAAGAAAAAAGAAAGACTTTCAAACTAAAAGTCTTTTGCTTTACAGTCAGAAAAATAAAGCAAAAACTTTCTCCAATGTTCCCATTTCTGTTCTTAAAGGCAAACTTGAAAGTATTTTTTAAAAAAAGAAGAAGAGAAAATGTGTGGGTAAATACCCGTGTATCTTTCCTGGAGTTATTTATTATAGTTCAACCAGTTTATTCTTCTCATGACTTCACTTTATTTCCTAAAGCTCAATTTCTACCATTTGCAGTAGCAGAATGAACAGCGGGGCTGCAATGCAATACTTTATTGCAAATTAGTAGTAGAAGACACATTCGGCAGAACCAGTAGACATTTTATCATAAGATAATTGACAAGTAAGTTCTTTTGTCTTAATGAGACAACTGTTTTTTAGACTCTGTTTTTTAAATCTCAGGGCCGTCTTTTGCAAAGATGAAAGCTCTTGAAAAGAAGTAACGCCATAATCATGTTTACATTTTTTAACTGCTGAGGTTTTAACTGAAATACAAATGTAGAAATTCCCCCCCTCCGACAAAGTGGCTGTTTCCCTGTAACCACCTCCCCACTCTTAATGCTGGCTGAAACCCTAAATAGTGGTATGTTAAAACCTTGTTTAACTGTTATGCGTTGTGAATCATACCCTCACTTCTACACACATTCATGCGCACACAGATTGTGATTGTGTTTTGACTGGTATGTCAGAGTTAAGAGATCAGTACAGACCACCCTAGAAGCAAGCAAAGGAAAGTAAAGGTTTTAAAATATGTAGGTTAAAGAGCACGTTTCATTGTTGCATTTTAGCACAAAACTTTTTTGTTCACAGTCTTAAAAGGTATGGAAATATGAATACTTTTTATATAGACGCCAAGGTACCAAAATACTTGAGAGACAATGCAAAAAAGTAACCGCTGGAAAATGTCAAGAAAGCCAAGGTCTTCCACTCTGCGACAAAACTTGAAAAAGCATTTTCTTTCTGAAGCTCAGCTCAGTGATAAATGCACCTGTGTTATTAAAATGTGGGTATTAGCGGGTAGGATGGGGTGAGAAGTACAGAAAAGCAGTAATGAAAGGAAGAGTGTTCCTTGACCCTTTTACACTGTAGAAGAAAAGATGAATCAAATATTTTTTTTTTTTTAAATAAGTTTTTAAGTATTGTTCTCAGGCTTTAACTTCAGCCGTGAACACCAGCCGCTATATTTAAAGCATAATCTGGGATCCAGACCTTTAAAAAAAATCACACTCTGAAAATGAGGCATTTTCTTTACAGAAGTGATTAAGACATGCAAAATATACAGTATCAATAGAAAAAATAAAGAAAGTGTGGAAAAAACAACTTAAAGACAAGTTATAGAAGTTTACTTTTATAACTTTGTTCCCTAATTGTTGATCAGCATATATGTAACATAAACAAATTCATAAAAGCGTTTTGTTTTTCTCTTTTTGCTTAAACCACTGTCTTTGAACCTGTGTTTTCTTCTGTTTAGTCTCAAGGTCGAGCCACCCTCACTCTGGACAAATGCCTTCTGAAAAGCTTCCGCCCCTCCTCAAACCCACTTCTATCACTGGCCCAGACAATACAAACTCACAAAGAGTTTGAAAAGGGCGGGGCTGTGCACAAACATGGGCACTCACACGCATATCCATAGACATAGGAGGGCGTGCATGTCTAGATTGCACTAAATCTGGAGGGTTAAAATGTGCATGTCTATTTTTTAGGCGAAAGTACAGACCCTTAATCATATTCCTTTCCCTCTATTTTGGTGTTCTGTCATGAGGCGGTTGTACAGAATAATAATCATAATTAAGGTCCCCCACAGGACTGCACCTAATAATGACGCTGTTCTGTCTTCATCCTCAGACCTCTTTCAACTTCAGATCTTAATCTTGAAGTTTTGGCATGACAAAACTATGGAATAAACTATCCACAAGTGGCCCCAAGGTTACTACCAATGTGATCTTTTTCAACATTATATGACAGTTTTTTTTTTCTTCTTTCTGTTTTGCTTTGTCTCAGTTTTAAAAAGTATTGATTTTTTTAACATATGCTACTTTTCTCTGGGACTCATTACTTTTAACCAAGTTGCTTTGTCACTTATTTCCTGATTGCAAAACAACATTTAATTTACTTTGAAAGTTATCATTATGATAGTTTGTTATTGTTATTATGTGAAACGACAGCGTTGTGTTACAGTAGTGTACTAAAGCTGTATGAATTTTCTAACCAGGATTAACAATAGAACAACATCCATAAATATGATATATTACGAGACTTTGAGCTTGCAACCTGTTAATACTCAATCAGTCAAGTTGTGGTTCACAACTATGCCTCATACTTGACCTTTGACCTTTTATCACGTCATCACTTTATCTTACTGGAAATGAGTGTCATTTTGAAATAAATAGAATATGATTTAGCCAGCAACAATCTTAACACAGAAAGCTTTGTGTCGTTGTTGTCATGTGCACAAAGGCATAAAGGTCTCTTTGTGAAGTTTTCTTTGCATTGGGTGATTTTAACGGTCACCATAGAAAGTTTTAAATTAAGAAAGTGTTTTTTTTTTCTCATGTCTGTGTTTGGGAAAATGAATTTGGCTATTTTTATTCATACAGATACACACATGCTGGAATGTGTTTACCTGGCTTTGCAACACTACTTAATGTCCAAAGTAAACATGATGGATCCCTCCCACAACCTTCTTCGACTAGTTTCTATTCACTCAAACTTAAAAACCAGACGCTCTGGAATGAACCCGGTTCTCTGTGCTGACAGAGAAAGCTTTAGACCGACATCGATCTTGACTGACAGCTCAGACCTGATCTCTGACCTGATGTATCAAACCTACTCAGGTGCATTTATGAGCTAGTTCAAAGGATTCATTTGGCAGGCATCCCTGTAGCTGCTGTACTACAAAGAATCCAACCAAATCGTTATCATTGTAGAGTGACAATAGTATGTAAACTTTACAGCTTGACTGCTCTTTAAGCCATAAAAAGTGGGCTTTTATGGAGGACCATAAAGAGAAAGGAGCAACACAACTTGCTTCAGAGGATGAACTAGTAGGCAATATAGGGCAAATAGTGGAATCTTAGCAGCAAATGAGCCTTTAAGAGAGCTGAAATCTGAACCATGCAGCCATACTAGAGAGAAATTAAAAAATAAAAGTTCAGCGAAGTTCACTCAGTCTGCCACCAGAAAGAATGAAAGCAGAAACCTCAGGTGTGTCGTCAGTCTTAACAGTGCCATTACTGATTTCCTGTTTATCTCTAGCTGCTACAAATTCTCACGTTAAAAATGAGTGAGCCACAGCAGAAATATCGACATAAGCACACACACTGTAGACTTTATAGTAGTAAATTAATGCTTTTTCAGTCTTTCACTTCTCTTTTGTGTCTTGTTGGCCGTTTCATATGTAGTTTCAAATTTGCACCAATCAATGAGTTCTCTCACTCCTGGGTTTAAATTTGGTGGTCAGGTGGGGCCTTTGCATGCCTTGTTCTCTCTGTCCTCCAGCTTCTTGCTGGGCATGCTGTACATGCCTGTTAATTGGAAGGAGGAGTGTTTGTTTGTTAGCGTGAGTGGTTGTTGGTCGGTAGTTGCCCTGAGTTCAGGTTGTACTCCACGTCTTGTCCTGTGGCTGCTTGTATAGGTGCTGGTGGCAACTGGCAGGTGCAGCAAGATTTAATCATTTAATTTAACAATTACCCGGGGTGATTACAGAGTAAGAGACTTGTTTGAGTTATGGGTAATTTACAAAGCATGTATCAAATGAGTGGATACTCAAGCCAACAGTTTGAATTTCTTTGTACAGAATTTAGCTTTTGTCATCATAAGGACCTTGAGGTGACTGTTGTTGTGATATGGCGCTATGTAATAAAACTGAACTGAATAATGTTAAACAGTCTTTCACAATCTGTTTGTGTTCTCCTGGAACCAGCAATGCAAGTTGTGTGCTTTATATGCAGGAAATGTTTGTGGGTTATTACTGCTCAAACTGCAATTATGCAAACCGCAAAACCTGAAGGTGGACAAAGTCAGTGGGAATATTTCTCATTATGAAAAATGATTAAAGGGTAACAGTGAGAAAATAACCAATTCAAACATTACTGTGCATGATAAACAGTATTGAAACACATTATAGGCTTGCATTTACTGCTTTTCATATGCCCTTTGGATGTGGCATCTGTTTGGCATCATTCCTGCCTGTGGCCATTCCTGCCTGTGGCCATCTCCCTGTACAACGCATCCACTTAACACACTGTTTGCTGCTACAACTACACGTTTCTTTTCCAAATATTTATTTATAAGTGACTTATGTATGTATGTATGTATATATATGTATATATTGTACTATTCTTAGTTAGCGTATTGTCTGTCTTGTCTTAATGTTGGTTTAAAATGGAGCACTGTAACAAAAAATAATTTCCCCCAGGGATCAATAAAGTATTCTGATTCTGATTCTGATTCTGATTGTCAGGGTGCCAGCTACTGCTTCCTGTTTTGCCTGAGAGTGAACTAACTTAAAGTGGTTTGTCAGCTTTGAAGAACTCCTTTTGATGCCACCGTTGAACCTCAGGAAACTGTCAAACTCAGGGTGGGTCAGGATTGGGCGTAGTGAACCGGGATTAAAATCTAAAATTAGGCTCAGGGCAAAGGGCAGTTCCAGTTAAGTCTGAAGATTCTCAAAAACAATTATCATTTCCTGTCTGGGTTCACTGTAATATCATTTTGGATGAGTTTTCTTGAATGGAATGCACAGTTAGCATAAAGTTTTAATGCCAGATTTGAATGGAATGCACTGTTAACTGAAAGGATTAATAAAAGCTTTGACTTGAATGGTTGGATGACTTAGAAGAGAGGAAGAGAGTGGCTTGTCTAGAAGATTCCTTAGAGGCTAAGCAGTGCTCACACACGGAATGCTCAAACGTATGTAAGTGCATACACCCAAGTGCCCCATCTCTACCTCTCTCCCTCTTTCGCACACACACACACACACACACACACACACACACACACACACACACACACACACACACACACACACACACACACACACACACAGAGACACAACCCTGACTTCCTCCTGTTGTTGTGTGTGTTTTGTCAGTCTAATCTCTGGTCTAATCCTCACACTACTGCCAGACAGACAGACAGGCCCACCCAGGTGAATGAGCCTGAACTTAAGCACAAGTGTGTTTGAGTGTGATTGTGTGTGTGAGACGTGCACAGCTGGTGGATGTCCCAGGTCATGTGATCTGCGGGACATTTAACAAGGATGCTAGTGACATCGAGCATGCACACAAAAGCAAACAGTTTTGCCGGCCTTAAAACTGGTTTCTGATTTTGAAGTCAGGTTCAAGTTTAGCCTGACTTCATGTCCATGTTTCTAAACTACGCGTATACAGATCCCAAGTCAAAGTCCTAAACAAGAATGCATATGCCGATATAAGTGGAAGGTAAATCTAACTTCTGTTAGATACGCTTTAAAGTACCAGGTTGGACGTGTTTTGCCTCCAGAACTGTCTTGCTTCCTAAAAGCACACAATCAAAACGGTGCTGGAAACATTCCTCAGAGATTTTGGTCCACATGGACATGACAGCATCACACAGTTCCTGCAGGTTTGTCAGCTGCTCAACCATGATGTGAACCGGGTCAGAGGGCCCAGTGGCCCCAGTATCCGGCAGCCTCGCCTCTGTCAGTGAAGTCAAGAAGACTTCCTTGTGATTAAAAAGATTCAGTTTAGGTCTCAAAATACACACCCAACAACCAACAGAGTGCTGTTCAGCAAGTTTATTTGTTTAAAGTCAGCTCATAGCAGTAAACACTTGAAGCCGTGGAATTACCGGGGTTTTCAGGACTCCATTCAGGTGGCTGTTTCTGTTGGAAGTGGGGAGAGTGGTCAGTTGGAACTGAATTAGAGGTGAGGCATGGATAACTCAATCAGGTTTAGCTCTTATTTGATATTTTACAGAGAAAATTAGCAAGGACGGGAATTGGACTGACCAGAGTTTCTTAGGGCAGTACATGGTGGAAAGGTAGGTGAGTATTGCAGGTAAATTTCCACAGTTCTTTCTTTCAGAAACATGGACCACATCAGAAATTTCAGAGAAGGATCTCAAGGAAGGTAGGTGGCTCAACAGGCAAACTTGACTTTATAACCAGAGGAGACGAGATATTAACACAAGGCAAACAATCAAAACACTGGGAGCGCGATGTTAGCTCGATTACCATGCTGGCAGGGGTTGAGGATTCGCCTGGCCCTTGAGAAGCCGGTTACTAATTATCAGATGCAAGACAGGTGTGTCAGGTGAGAAGTGGGACCTGTGAAGACTCACCCACAGGGTGGAGCCACCTGCAGGGAGTAAACAGAAAGGCCAACGGAAGAACCCCAAATCAGCCCCAAACCATGACAAGTAGCCTTGATTTTATTTACCAAAAAAGTTGGTAAGACAACAGTGATGTATGCATTAATTAAGAGTGGTGGTTAACCTCTGCCTGGCACACACACACACACACACACACACACACACACACACACACACACACACACACACACACACACACACACACACACACACACACACACACAGAACAATGAGCTCTGGGAAAATCAGAGATAATTTCATAGGTTATTTATAAGTTCAGTAAAAAAAGAAAGACAGAAACTTTGGCAAACTGTTGTTAATTTGTCAAGGTGTCATAAGCAGCCCAATCATTCTCAGGCAGAAATGCCTGCAGCATGCAGTGGTGTGGCTAACAGAGCGTATTTGCCTCCAAGCGATGTAAATTTCATCACCAGATGGTGAGGCCAAGGGTCTGTGTGGAAGTCTTCGTCTACCAATTGTTTGTGATTGCATGGTCTCATCTGCTGAGGCTTTACAATATAATGTACTAACTACACAAACGCCTTTCAGGTAGACCTCAAAGAACTATAACAAGAATAAGTACCTGGCTGTGGTGAGTGCAGCTGTCTGGAACACTTTCAAGGGACACTTAGAGGAAAAACACTGAAAATCCTCAGAAAAATATGGATTCAATGATCCATCTTTGACCTGTAAAGTTTAGGCCTGAAACAGGGATCCACCTTTGGCCTTTGAGATAATGAGAAATCTAATTAGCACAGTTCAATTTTATTGAACCTCCTCTGAAGTCAAAACTCCTTCACAAAGAGAGCTGTGATCTGCAGGTACCATACAGGACTCAGTGGTTTAAATATGTCTTTATTGTCCTGTTATCAACAAAGCTAAGCTCTTAAGAACACCTTTATTTTCCTCCTACAGTAACTTTCACTGAAAGGAAATTGTGTACTTTGATGAACAAATGCCAGGAAGACTAAGTGGTGCAGTACAGACGAGCTCAGAAACCTATTCTGACTGACTGACTGACTAGCACTAGCATGTCCACGGCTGGATAGCGTGTCAGCGGTTAGTCACCACATCACCGAGCTTCCAAGATCAAACATTTCACAAAGACACACGGATTAATTTGTTTTTTTGTATCTAGACCTTAATGCTGATGAATATGAATGCAGCTAGGTGGTCTGCTCCGTCGGGTGAATCAGGTGGATTTTATGTACTTAGAAACCGATCAATGGAAGTCCAAGCTGCAGGGAGCAGCTGGTCACACGGAAGCAAAGAAAATACCATCTTGAACATTACTACATTTTTTATGTTCACCTCAAACCGTTATGAAAAATGATTTCCTCTTAATAAAAAAATAATAAGAAAAACATTTTTGTGAAGAAACATTGCGTTAATAAACACAAGCATAATTAAGAGATAAACAGTTCTACTCCAGTTTAATTAGGCATTAACGGTTATTTGAGATGCTGTTTATTTCACTCTTATTAGTTGTGCTGCTGTTGTTTGGCATTCCAGAAATGTCACTGTGGCCACAAATGTCTAACCTTCTGAAACTCCTGAAAAGGTAACATTTTTGCACTTTTATACCGTATAAATGAAAACATACATGCTGTGTCAGTGATTGCTTTTAAAACTTGCAGGGTTAGATTTTGTATACCACGTAGAGAACCAGGATGTTTTATGTTTCAGTAGTCAGACAACAAACTACCTGCTCTGGCTGCAGTGAAATATATGTAAGTCTGGGAAATATACATGGGAAATTTCTAATTATACTGTGTCATATGGTTATCTTGTACTTTTGCCCCTAAATCCAAGTTAAAAAAAGAAAATCGTTCACCAAGACTGCCGAGTGCACTTTGAAGATTTTTAATTTAATCCATGCTCGAGCTATTCTCGGATGACATTAAAAGCTGAGTTGCGTTTTATTTTCAACGAAGAAATGCAACTATTCTATGTACCACATATGACAAACAGCTAATCCTTATTTATGCCATGCCATGCCTGTCACATTTTAAGCTGCAACTGCATTATGGCCAGTGGCAGGTAAAGTACAGTAAGCCTGACTGGATTTGGCAGCCGCCTGAAGCACAAACGGTAACCAGAGACTGAGTTTCCTTCCAAAATGAAAGATATCCCCCTTTTAAAAAAATGACACCTTCTTCTGCAAAAGCATTGTTGGTGGGAAAGCGAAAGTCATTATCGAGCATGAGGAAGTCACAATCTATCTCAAGGTCTTAGTTTGTGCTATTGATGATTTGATAATGTGCTATTAAACACCCTTTTATTAAAGTTACTGTAGGAGTCGAGAGAACTGTCAGCACGTCGTGATCTTTATTCACTGTATTTTTCTGTAAGAACAACAAAGGACATGACTGCACAAAAAATGCAAAACGCAGAGAGAAAATAGAGGCTATTCACCCAGTGCATAGTAAGTCTGAGCTAGTCACAATGTCCCATTCGCCACCATCTTTAGCTCGCATATTAAAAAACTAGCTAGCACCATCTGTTTTGAACATTTCGGTTAGTTAAAAAACACAGATTTTTGATCAAATAGCAATTCCATTCAATCTTGTTACTGAGATACATCTAATGTTGAGTTGTCAAAATGTTTCACAGGTCTAAACATTAAAAAGAAAAACCACACCTCTCCCATTCAGATCACTTGAGCGTGTTTTGTAATTGATGAGTGCTTATTCCCAGGATCCAGCCCAGAGACATTCACAGGACTGTGTATTGTAAATCTGTGTATGGTCCACAGCAATGGTGTCAATAACTCCTTAAGATGTTAGAGGGTGAATATTTAGCCCAAACAACATAAAATTCATCAGTTCTCTAGACATGCACCAGTAGATGGGCTATGATCTGCCATGAGTTCGAATGTATCAGAGTCTGTAAGCAGCTGTCTGAGCAATCTGATGAGGAAGGCATTGTGTAGCACAGACATCGCTTTCCCACTGCAAAAATGTATCATCGGCGTAGCTTACCACCAATATAACACCTAAATACTTCTTCAATTACATGTTAAAATTCTGTGTGTAAGCTACTACAGTCTTGTAGCACAACGATCTGTTCAGTACTGAAAAATGATCGATTGTTCCTGCATGGTTTGCATACATTCCCTCTCTATGTGTGCTTTGTATATGTGCCCAACACAAAAATATGAAAACACATTGCCTGCATGAGCTCTGCTTATGGGAATCAATCATAAAAAGGCAAAACTGCTAATAAAAAATCAGTTTATGAGACTAATGTGTTAACAATTTCCCAGGGAAGATTGGATAATTTTACTGCCTGAGCCTGGTTCTGCCAGAGGTTACTTTCTGTTAAAAGGGAGTTTTTCCTTCCCACAGTTCCCAAGTGCTTGTTCGTGGCATCAAAGCATCACTTTGGACATACACTGCAGTGTGAAATCCTTTGTACAGCAATTGCAACAACACAGATAAAGAAAAGTTACATGTCTTTTTAAGTACATTGCAAGATTTGCAGAAAATGTGCCCTCACCTTCACTTTAGGGAGAGAAGTTTTTCTTTTTTTCCCTTAAAAAAAACAGGTTAGACTGAAGCACTGTGAGGCTGATTGCAGGTGAAGAGGCCTCTTGGTATGCTGGGTAATTTACATGACATGATTACTCCGGCAGCCATCTCTTTTTGTGTGTGCGTAATGTGTGTGAGTGTGTGTGAAAGACAGACAGAAAAAAACCTGCTGGGAAACAGGGTTTAGCGGCAAAATGGTGCTAAACATCTGTGAGCTTGATGACACTCACTTAAAACAACGGGAGGGAAGGTGGGAGGGCGGTATGATTGAAGGAAGAAAATAGGGAGTATGAGGAGGGAGGGAGGAAGAGAACGGGGAGAAAGAGAGTGATGTAGACGGGAGGAGCAGAAAAAATGGAAAATACTTAAGAGACAGAAAAAGAAGAGGCAAAGAGGGAAAAGTGGTGATGGGGGGGAGAGGGGGGGAGAGAAGTTGAAGGATTATATTCATCAGAGTTCTCTGTGATAGCAAAGCCAAATGTACAAACATCAAAGACGGGGAGAAAGACTTGAAATGTGCATGTGCGTGTGTGTGTGTGTGTGTGTGTGTGTGTGTGTGTGTGTGTGTGTGTGTGTGTGTGTGTGTGTGTGTGTGTGTGTGTGTGTGTGTAGGGGACAGACAGGGCAGGCAGGCTGCATGGTCTAACTTGCTGTAAAAGCACCTGAAGAAACAACACAAGCCTGACATGATAACATCTGTCGTGACTGCCAGTCAAGCCCCGTTTGTGTGCGTTTGTGTGCATGTTTGATGCTTAGACATACACAGATTTGTTAGATTTGTTATATCCTGGATTTTGTCTTTTGCAGAAATTTTGTCTCTCAATAACTTTAAAGGGGCAAAGTGTGACATTAGTAGTATCATTCATTTAGAAACAGTTTAATCCATCCATCCGTTGTCGGCAGATGAAATCTGTGTATTCTTTTCCGTAACCCAGCAAGATTGCCAGTCTTCTAGCTTGCTTACTTGCCACAAGTGCACTGTGCCACCTACCAATAGAAAGGAAAAAATAATGTGCACATTTCCACGAGAGAAATCCCACACCTGATTCTATCCTAGCCTGCTTTTTACATCCAACAGAAAAACTGCAGTCGTGGTGCTTTCGATTGTACTCAGAACTCGGAAATTCTGCCTTCTGAATAGGAAGATGTAGGTAACACCAGACTGCAGATGAGCTGCATACAGGGCTGGACTGGGACAAAAAATCGTCCCGGGCATTTTGACTAGAGACCGGCCCACCATTATAGGAAAAATCATAAAGCCTTTGAATGAAAATAAACACTGTTGTGACAGTGATGTACACTGTTCTGATGGTATATATGTATCAATCTATCAATTGTTTGTTGTAAGACTCAGATAATTATTTTTTTAAAAGTGAGACATTTTAAATGAGAATAAGAAAGTATTTCCTTGTGTCCACCTCTCCCTTTTAATGCCCTACATGGACCCCTGGCAACACTTTGCTAGAGCCGCCCCTGCACAGTTACCAGCTGTCAGCTACTTAAAAAAGGATCCTGGTGTTATTTGTCTCTCAGAAACAGTTCATAACTTCCCTTCAACTCATTCATGTCACCTAAAAGGTAAACCTGTTTCTCCATCACCTGCTCTGATGATTCAGTAAGGACATCTCCTGGTTTCATCTTCATGTTTCCCTCTCACCAGATAACCAAACCGATATCATGACCAGCAGGTTTACAGCTGTGGCTCCAGCAAACATCAGCTGATACTAGAAATTAATATTAAATAAATTCTCACAACAGCTGATCAAGCTTAAAAGTGCTGCTGTTGTTTACCGCGACATCCGCTGGTTTACTCTTTCTGGTACAAAGTGGGCGATAAACAAACAAGAGAGAAAAGCCGATCAGCTGATCATTGATCAGTTTCATGATTGAAGTAGCAACAGGAGAGGGAGGGGGAGAGAATGAGAGAAGAAGAGGCAGCTGTGCAGCAAAGACACAAAATAACTCCAGCTTTGTGTCTTTTTCATTGTAGCTGAAGTCCGGGACAAACTGTTCCTTTTCACCTCAATAAGAAACGCGTAATATTTTCTCTGAATACCAGACGATTCCGTTTTTTACGGGACGGTTGGCAACTCTAATAATTAACCTTATGAACAAAATAAAGTTCAACATCAGTAACATAGCACCCACCCAGCTGTATAGAAACTCCGTCATGCTAGCTAGCACGCAGTACGAAAAAGTCAGCATAACGAAAATAAACTCCACCTAAACTTGGTTCATACCTGACCCAGATGGACTGCAGGTTATAACTTATTACCTGAAGTTCAGTTCACCTGACACTCTCGGACCAGCGGCCGCTTCGGGTCTCTCCTCTTGCCTCCCTTTTCCTTCATCCACCTGCTAGCTTCAACCACTTGCTAATGTTATTGAATCTGTGGAAGCTCCGCGATAGCCACTACACGAAGTAACGAACAGTGTTGGTCAAGTTACTTGAAAAAAGTAATCAGTAACTAATTACTGATTACTTCCCCAAAAAAGTAATCCCGTTACTTTACTGATTACTTATTTTCAAAAGTAATTAATTACTTAGTTACTTAGTTACCTTTTAAAAACACGATTTACAACCTGAAGAGGTGATAAAGCTACAAGTAACGCGTTACTGTCCATCTCTGGTAACGAATAACGAGCCTATCTAAATCCAAGTAACGAGTAATGCGTTCCCGGTTTTGGCATAATAACTAGTTACCGTGCTCGTTACCACAATAATAACGTAGTTACTGTAACGCGTTACTTAATAACGCGTTAGTCCCAACACTGGTTATAACTCACTGTACCTCGAGATGGGACAGTAGGTCACTGGAATAAGAGTCTGCCCAGAGGTTTTTCTTTTGTTCATTCTGTGATTACAACTTGTCAATAACAATAAAAGACAATAACAGCAAATAATGTAACAGCAAATGCAATTGTGTACTAATTGTGTACTCCAGCTACAAGATATGTTTATAATAGTATTAGTATAGTATTAACTACTTCTCAAGCATCTGGGGCTCAGAAGTTTGAGCAGGTTGTGGGAATGTTTCAATCCGCAGCTCCTCAAGTCTGCATGTTGAGTATCTTTGGTCAGGATACTGAACACTCTGTTGCCTCTGATGTGTGACTGTAAATGGAGTGGTCCTGATATATAGTTCTTTTTTCTACTCAAAACTCAGCATTCAAAGCACTTTTGACTGCAATCCTCATTTACATATGCATTCATACAGGGTTTTTTTTCTGTGTTATAGTTAACTGGTTATGATGTCCTTGGAGTCTGTTTCTCTTTTGACTCCAGGTCCAGGACCACTTGAGGTCCTTGTTCTACCTCTTGAATGAATCCCAGCCATCTACTATGTTGCCAGGTACACTGCTTCCTCATCACATCAAATTAATTCCCAGTACTTAAGGACCAGCAGAGGTGACAAAACTGCAGATGTTCTGCACTTGAGTAGAAGTGCAGATACTAGTGTTAAAAAATACTCCAGTAAAAGTTGAAGTACTGATTCAACTTCTTTACTCAAGTAAAAGTGAAAAGGTACAGGCTCTGAAATGTACCTAAAGTAAGAAAGTGAAAAGTAACACTTTGGAGGATGTTTCTATTTTTGTGCAAAGCAAACTAAATCTTGTGCTACATTAATGTAATAATAAAATAATATTAATAGATGGGAACAGTCTGAATTTTAATTCTAGTGAACTCAGCTTGAATCTGTTGAATGGAACACGAGCCCACATTGTATAGGGTGACTTTCCCTCTAAAGAGGAGAATGTGTAGCGAAGAGGTTAAAGCACATTCAGCAGGTGGAGGAACCTAGAAATCAGTTGTGGTAGCTCATTGTGGGGAAAGGAATTTCTATGGAGAGCTTCAGTAGATTTTCTTAATGTACAGGCTGTGATCAGCTGATCTGGGCTACTGCTCTGAGGTTTACTGCTCTTTGTGGATTTACACACCTCAATTTAACAGATGTTTTATGAGTGGTCCTGGCAGATTTCCATCCTCTACACTGACAGTACATTGTTTATACTCTTTATATTAGACAGCATAAAGTTGGTATGAAGGTGGGATTCAGTGAACGAATCTCAGCATCATCAGCTTAACTTCAAATTCAATTCTGCTATACTGGATATAACCTAACTCTGACCATGAAACCACAGTCACTGTGCACCAGTCACACACTGCTCTTTACTTTAAATCCATCACAGTGCAGCAAACTAACCTGTTTACATCTTCACTAACCTGCAGAGGCTCTCCATGCAACTTTTAAATAACAGTTAGTCTCCCTCTCTTTCTTTTACAGCACATTTCACAATATAAAAAAACATAACGTCACATGTACTGACCCAATATTTGATTTAAAAACATGAGGACTCACATGTAGGCTTTACATTTCCAGTATGTCAGCTCCCACTGAGCATCCTTACCTTTACATCTAACCTCTGTTCTTCCTCTCCTGTCCTGTCTTTCTTATCTTTCTCCATCTCTGAGTGAGCTCTTTCTTTTCTCTCCTGTGAAACACAGCAGCTGGACCTTTAGCTAGCAACACACTGGGCCACAAGCTGCACACAAGCAGTTTGTGTTTGCTGATGTTTGTTAAGCTGATAGAAACGTTGCATTTGAAATTATCTGCCACAACATGTTATTCTCCTTATGTTCGCTCATGTTCCACAGCGCTAGCTGCAACTAACGGCAACTTACGGGCACCTGCAGTCATTTTGGTGTTGTGCCAAAAAAAAAAAGAAAGAAAGAAAGAAAAGAAAACACACCCACTTTTTGCCACAAAGGTTTTTTATCATCTTTCATGTCTTTTATGCCACATCTCCTGGCGATTAATACAAAAACAGGACCGCCTTCATGTGTTACTGTTCAGGCTCAGACTGGTTTGATGTTTGAAGGCTCGCACTAATGTGAAATAAGAACTCCCCTCAAATGTGTTAAATCATCGTTAAAGTAATGAGGATGTTTTAAAGTACAAGGAGATAGTCTGCTACTACCATGTGGTAAATCAGCTGACCAGAGCTGCCTACTCAGTCATAGCTGGCTGTATGAATCCTGCCTGACTGGGTGAATGTTGATCATAGTAAAAAGGGCCTTGATCGCTGAACAAGAGTGGAAAACCACTGTATAAGTTTTCTGTTATTTGTGGTTCAAAAATGTATGCATCCTGTGATTTTTATTGATTTGTCAGTCAATGTTTTTATCGATTTAATCGGATGTGGAGAAGAATGGTTAACTTCACTTGGACTTCAGCTCCTAATATCACAAAAGGGACCATATACAGACAAGAATGTGTCTATGTTCTTCTCATATACATGTAACAGCAGCTTGATATTTAATTGCTTCAGTATTTTTTATCCTTAAAAGTATTACATTGGTTCATTATATTCAAAGCCTTAACTGGTTAATCATTCAATGCATGACCCCAAAACACATCCCAGTATATCTGGTATCTTTTAGTAAACTTTTGCAGGTGCAAACACTAGGCTGCACAAAATACGCTTGCAATGATGTGTCATTTAGAGAGATTTTGAGGATTTAAGAAAACACCGGCTGCACCGCACATCCATCTTTTCTTACTTCACCTCTTGCTCTCTCTCTCGCTCTCTCCCAGGCAGAGGTGGATTAGCACAGTTCTGCTCCGTTTACCTCTGCCTGTCAACGCTGTGTGTGTGTGTGTGTGTCCTGTGCATTCAGCCATGAGAAGCTACCGCTAAGACCCTGCATCATAGGTTCTGTGTAGGTGACAGCTAAACAGTCCCACCCAGAACACACACACACTTAAAAATGACGCTTTTAAACGGTTAAGCCAAGTAAATGCTGTGGGGGTATCAAGTGCTATCAGTGGCAGTGCACTCAGAATATGAAAACTTGATGCCGCTTTTAAATTTCTGTTTCCACTTTCAGAAGCTGAGGGGAAAAGATAGGCAGAGAGATGGAGGGAGAGAAAAATATGGCAGGTGAGGAGGTGGGAGGGAGGGAGGGAGAGAGTTTGTTGTCTTGTTGTGTGGTCCCGTGTGTCTGTGAGGGAGCTGCACCTCCACGCCTCAGTGCCATCCTCCTTCCTCCTCCCCGGCTCCCAGAGCCTGCTCTGGCCTGTTAGCAGGAAGTGTCCTCCCAGCTGACACACGCACACACACACACATACACACATAACTTTAAAATGTTGGCAAAATGCCCCCCCACCCCGACAATGCCCGCCAAAAATGCAAACATTTCACTCAGCGTGTGAATTAAAAGGAATCCCAGTGTGTCTGAATTCAATCTTGGAAGAGGGCCTAAATGAGCAACGCATGACATTTAAGCTGCTGTGAGGACTTAACAAATTGAGTAATGTGAGTTTCGGCAGGTGGTGCTCTTTTGTCTCACGAGCCCGATCCTGCCAACCTTCGTTTTCCAAATTAGTGGCGGAGCAAGGATATGTAGGTGTTTGTCTGAGCCATATGTCGAACACAGAAAACATCCTATGGGAAGTCTGTTGAAAATAGTTCTGAACTAAAAGATGAAATCAGCTTCCGTACAGACGTGAGGGCGAAGATCGTCTTTAGCAGCAACAAAAGCTCCGCAGAGGTTGCAAAGTAAGAATGAAAAGAAGGTGAGCCACGTCACCGACTTCTTTTCAGGCATGAAGTTTATATGAGACCTGGATTTATAATATGTATGCTGACTTTTTCAAGCAAAGTGAGAATTTGTTCCCAAGTTAAATTTTGAGCATCTCATCTGACTCAACAACAACAACTTTATAGTGGGTTATATACAGATTTACTAAACTAAGGATTATACAGTGATATAGATTCAGCAGCCAATTTATTAGGTACACCAGCGAAAAGAAGAGATGAAAACTTGTCAAATCAAATATTTAGTCAGCCAATCACAAGGCAACAACTGAATGCATTTGGGGATGTAGTTGTGGTCAAGAGGACCTGCTAAATTTGGGAAAACATTCGATGATCTCACGAGTCTTGATTCTTGCTGCAACAAATCGGATGGTAGGGTCACAAATTGACATAAACAACTTGGACCGCTTAGTACAGACTAAGCATCATTTACACTCCATAGCCTGTGTGAGCAGGCCTGTACTCTTAGTAACCATGTGTCCATCTTCTGAAGCTGAGATATCTCAAACTGGTTTCTTGAACATGACAGTGAGTTCACTGAACTGAAATGGACAGTCACCAGCTCTCAATCAGCTACACCACCTTTGGGACATGGTGAAAAACAGAGGCAAGACATCCACTGTTCAGAGCAAATATGTGATGTCAACACCTTGATGAATCTGTGCCACAAATAATTAAGAGGTTCACAACTCAATATTTGCATGATAAAGTTGCTTTGAGTGCATTTCTTTATTCTTGCTATTTTTACTGTTTTTTTTTATTATCTAAAGATCCAGAAGGACATTTTAACAGCACGTATAATTCCTGGAAATCACTCTTGTCTTCTGAGAATGAAAGAAAAGCTTGTTGAAAGTAGTGTTTTCATTACATCCACATCTTTGGTGATGATCACTGACTATGCCTCAAACTATAGATGACACTGACACAAAGGAAAATATTCTGCAAAGTGTTTAGTGCACATACCTTTAAAAAATTCTATTAACTGGCTACAATAAGTTCAAGCTGTGTCACTAAAAAGACAGAGCACATAGTGTAGCAGTGACTTAGTTATTTATTCATTTTACTGTAACTTTTCCCCAGTGAATTCAGAGCGGCGGTGTGTCTATGTACCTGAAGAAGAGGGAGAGAGAGGCAGAAAGAGAGAGAGAGAGAGGGAGAGCAAAGAGAGAGAGAGAGAAGTAATTAGAATCCAGTGATTAATGTTCTAATGAGTTTATTCTCCAAGGGGATTAACATGAAGGCTAATAGCAGCTGTGCTAAAATCATCCCAAAAACCCCAAAACACAGGAGACAAAAAGACAGGCGCAGGATTTACTCGTCCACGGGAAGAAAAACATTAGTTTGTTCATGCCGTGGTTGTTGATGTTTTCAGAGTTTACTCTGTTAGCTTCCCTTCACTTCAGGCAACCTTGGAACGACCTCAGCACAGCCACTGAAACCTACCATCAACTGTGTGTCAAAAAGAATCACGCCAACCTATGTGTAAGACCCAGAGTCTGTGACCAGAAATAAAAGGCGTTCACTTTCCTCTAACTGACAGTTTGACAGACTTATATGGAAAACACAAAAACAAATAGTTCTAACCCCAGATAGCCCGTTTGAAAGTATCAAACTCTTCATTGTGCTCATGCTATACTCAATCTCGAGTTTTTTTTCCTTTTTTATAAATCAAATTTTACCAAGAAGTTGACTCAACTTCTTGAAAAAAAAACAGGGAAAGAGAAGTTGAGAGAGAGGTGAGAGGTTAGTGAAACAGATTCAGAACCAAGAAGAAGAGAAAATATATATATCCTTGTAACCAGTTGGTTCTTGGTGTGATAGGGAGAGTGACATTCGGGTTGGCTTAGCCCTTTTCTAAAGGAAAAGGAGAGATTAAGACAATCCGCAGCGAGCCACCTTCCCTACGCCAAGGTGCTTAGGGACCCAGGGAGCAAAGAGGATTGTGGGAGAGAGAGTGGGCTTCTGGGATGGCGTCGTAGGGATCTTAGAAGGCATTAGTGGTAACATACTCTACCTGAGATAGACACAGAGGGGACCACAGCACCAGCACCAGACCCTTTTGTTGACTGGCTTAGTGGTCCTGTCTGTCACACACACACACACACACACACACACACACACACACACACACACACACACACACACACACACACACAGGTGTGTGTTTCAAATGCAATAATTATGCTAAAAAATACACCACCAGACATACAAAACACATAAATACAAATGCCACTGCCCTCATACTACAAACCTATAAACACATATTTATCCACTTACAAATAAAAATACATTTAAAAAAGGACAAATGAAGAAAAAACCACACTTACACATACTCAGTTTATAAATTTTCAATGATTTTTGTCAACAGACACCATGATTTTCTTCAAATAAGACAGAAGACATTTAAAAAGAGGCTAATATCGGTGAAAGACCAATACAGCCCATACGACAACATTTTGCTTCCATTGATTTTCGTTTCCATACAGTTTTACAATTTAAATAAAGGATTTTCAATTATCATTTACATTTGAAAACATATGCACCAATAAGCAGAAGCTAGTATCTGAACAGACACTGAATAACAATATTATTATGCACAGTTGTAAAAAATTAATATTACTACTTATTTTTAATTGTTATTAATGACAAATGTTGTAGACTGGATTACGCTGGGCACACGTTAAAACCATCCATGCCACGGTGCTCCATAACAGCAAGTATATCACATCATAAATCTCTAATGTGACTATAGAAAGACTTCATCCACACAAGAACTGTAACAGCTTCACCTCGATCTTTGGAACAACGTACCAACCAAATACTTCTGGAACTGGTCTGATAGATGGACAGATGGAGATTTAGTACTTAAATGATCTTTGATGAGTTATGCATTACTGTAGGAGTGATTCCATGTGGCTGCTGTATTTGTAAGTCAGTCAGACAAATCATAGTTTATTCATATATAAAAAGCAACACTGGTTTGCTGAATGTGAAATTAGCCCCCAAAATGAGCACGGGTTAACCTTAAACGTCTTTGGAGGAGCATGTTGCAGTGTACTTCCAAACACTAGATAAACTGGTCTTAAAAAATCAATAAGCTGAAGAAAAGAGAGAATGACTGAAAAGCAAAAGAAGGTGTCCAGACCTCAACAAGACTGAAATGTAGTGGTGGCAACTTTCTGGAGTCGTGCATAAGCAAAATCCAAACAAAGTAAAAGAGCTTTAGAAACTTTAAAGTTAAGAGTGGGTTAAAAATCCTCCATAATGACAACTGATAACTCATGATTGATAAGTGATTACTGATAAAGTCATACAGTGAACAGTTGCTTCAAGTTATAAGGTGGTTCCACAAGCTCTTGAATCGTGGGTTGTACTTTGCCTTTCACAGGACTGCATAGAGTCCAGATGCAGATGCCAAATGTGGTGGCTACAGAAAAGTTGTGAATGAATAGTCAAAATATTGAGATAAGATTTCTAAAAAACTTAATGCAGTTGATTCCATTTTTAAATCAATTCAATTATATATATATTGATATAGGCAAATCACAACAACAGTTACTTCAAGGTGCTTTATATTGCAAGCACCCTACTGTAACACAGAGAAAGCAGAGAAAACCCCAGTTATCAAATGATCTCCTTGAGTGAATGCTTTGGCGACAGGGGGAAGGAAAAACTGACTTTTAACAGAAAAATCAGGCTCAGGGAGGGGCAGCCATCTGCTGCGAGTGGCTTTGGGTGATAGGAGGAAGACAGAAGTAAGACACTGTGGAAGAGAGCATCGCCACCAATCTGAATAGTGGAGCGCTTGGTGACTGGTAATTCTAAACTGACGATAGGTATGACTGCGAGTGTGAATAGTTTTCTGTCTATCATTTTTAGCCCCACAAAAGATTGGCAACCTGTCTAAGGTTTACCCCAAGTCTCGCCCTATTGCATCCAGAATAGGCCTCTCCACCCACCTCATGCAACTTTACACTGAATAAGTGGAAAACATGATTGAATGGATGGGTTTTATTCAGCTGGTCAAAGTAATAGATTAATTGCTTAAAAGCTGATACTAAAACACAAGGCCCTACATATACTGATACTATCATATGCTGATAGACTGGAGACAAGATGACTCAGTATCCTCTGTTATATAATCAAGTATTAAACAGGACTGTTTCAGTTAGTTGAATTAACATATTTAGATATAACAGGTGGTGTTAATGAAGGCGTACTTGAGTTAATCGTACAAGCCTGTGGGAGTAAATCAGATAAACAAGGTGCAGTATTCATATTTGAAAATGAACTTCTGAATGAGCATAGACTACAATGCAGATGGGTCTCACTGTTAAACATCAGAGCAGCAAACTACTGTAGATTTGTGCTTAAACCCAACAACTCATAGTACATTTGTGCACTCTGGTATTTTGTGTCGCAGGCAGAAAATATCACATTACCTTCTTACACTGTGTAATCGTGTTGGATTTACTCAACAAATCTGATGCAAACGGTTGACTCAGTATTTTGATTTTAATTTTTTTTTTCCGCAGCATGCTTGAATTTTTTGCATCACTGCCACGTTGTACAAGCGCTACCTAATCTAATCTGGGTTCTGCTGGCTTGTAAGTTTTTCTGAGACATTGAAGAATTAAAGAGGAGATTAAGGTGCGTGGTTTAATCTATAAGGATGCGTTGGTTTGTAAGGTGGAAACAGGTATAAGTATGTCTTGTGAGCTTACGTACGTGTGTAAGAGTTTTGAGTGTGTGTGTGTGTGTGTGTGGATTTGAAGTTTACGTAAGTCTAAGTTTGACGTATGAGAAAAGTAAACTGTTTCTTTTGAGCCAAGTTTTGTTAATGACTGAGATTCAGACACAAATGCACACATCTACACACACGCGTGCGTATTAAGATGTACCCAGATGCTCCCTTGTACCGTGCCATTTATTCACACTGTGATCTCTCTCGTCTGTTAAGATCAGCTGTCATTCCCTTTGTTAAGGAGGTGATTTATGTGGTAACTGTAAGGTCTGTTTGGCCTCCGTGCATATGCGTGTGTACACGCATGTGTTTGGGTGTGTGCGTAGCCTCGGGGTAAAGCAGCACGACAGCTGTTAGAGCGGTCAAAATGATCAATTTTATCCTGCTTTTCTATCCCCACCAACCTGAATGAATAGTGGAGGGCTCTGTAAGTGTCTCTTGATGTTGTAGACATCAAATCTAGAAGATCCCTGGCTGGAGTGAAACAGATATAACACAATTTTATATACCTGAAAAAGGCAGACCTCACCATATTTCTGAAAGTTGTCAGTAACCATTAAAATTTTTCTTGCTACAACTGCAGTCCAAGGCGCTGACTCCATTTTATGCTAAATTTTGGGTACTCTGTGTATTTTCCATTTTTATTTTCTAAATTTACACCTCAGTCATAGCTATGGACATGGTGGCAACCGCCTAACAACCACCAGTCACTATGAAAAAAATCAGTATTCCCTGACTAGTTGTGAGAGGTTGCTGGACAATAGACTGCTAAGCCCCAACCACACAAACCTAAAGACCTAGTGACCCAATGGTAACCACAGGTCACTAGAGAAAAACACATGTTGGTGAGTAGTTGTGGCAGCAGGTGAAACTGATGGCAAAGACATTGCACTGAAAACCTTGTGATTGCTTTGTTGGTGTTAAGCTAGCAAGTGTTTGCAGGGATGCGGTGTCTTCCATCCAAAATATGGTTGAACGCTGCAATTGGATATGGATCAAAGAAATCTTAAGCAGGTTTATGATACAGCACCCTCTTTGTGACTGATTTTGCCCAGCAAAAACCAATTTCAACCAATTAGGGGATACACGTTTACTTAGGTTGTCAACCAGTCTCAAGGCCTGTGTGTCTGTGGGCTTTACAAGACAAAAAACAACTGACCATTGCTGACTGACTGAAGATGTAGTTAAACTAGTAACATATTCACTCCACCTTTGTCTTAATATCCAGCCTAGCCAGAACTGGCAGATGCACGCAGACCGATTGGCTCGCATTCGATTTTCTGATTTGTTACACACAGCTGAGTGTTGCAACATGAAATGTTGCACATCATTGGGCTGGCCTGTCAAACTCCACCAAAACATTTTGGTTTCTTTTATTTTCATCTCTTCTTAACTAATTTCTGTCCAGGTTTACACTCCTTCCTTCCTCTCATACTAAATCTGTCCCCAGCTTTCATTCTATTTGTCCAGCGGTTCATCTGTTCCCCTCGCTGTTGCCTCTTCCAGCTTTAGCTTCCTCCATCACCCTCTCCACGGGTGTCACCTTACCAGTAGTGTCTTGGTTAATGCCTTTCTTGTGGCATCCAAATCCACCATTAAATTAACTGCCTCAAAAAAAAGCAGACACTTTTAAACTGTAGCTTTACAGCATCCAATACGTCTCCCTTGCCAACACTTAGTGCCAGTGCTCAAGTGGCTTTCTCTTTATATAGCAAGGTGGGACATTTTTCATGGGTGGGGTTCAGACTTGCTCTAATTGCATTTAAGTACACTATACTCATGCCCAGATACTGTAGGACAATTCATGACAAGAGGTTGGCAGTGTAAATTTAAAAGCAGTGATGTACTGACCATGCAGCATTCAGGGATAAATCCTGGCTAGCAGCTGCTCTGTCTGTCTCTTTACCATAGTTTCTTTACTGCACTTGTAGGACTGCAATACAGTTGTTTCTTCTGTTCTCATACAGTTGCACAGGAATCTGACAGACTTAGTTTAATTTAATATTGTTCTCCAGCACCACAAGTGGTTAAATGCACCAAAGGGGACACCTTGTAACTGAGGCAGAATATAAAATGAAACAGCAACTGTAACAGGTGGGCATGAAAGGGGTCCCCACAGGGCAAAATGGAGAGTAAGAGAGAAAGAGAGAGAGAGAGAGATGGCAGCATGATGGATTGATAGAGGGCACGGTTGATGCCAGCCTCTCTTTGACCAGGAGAGGCAGCTGAAACAGACTGTCTCCTCCCCTTCATTTGTGTGTCTGTGTGTTTGTGTGTGTGTGTTGTTACACTGCTTTGGCAGGGGTGGCACAACCATCTGCCCGGTCAGGGTGTTGCATGTGTGTGTGTTTGTCTGGGGGTGAGACAAGCTGAGATAAACGGGTGATTGAGTGTTTGAGGCTCCCTGGTGTAAGTGAATGGACAACTGGCACTCGCAGCAGGAGCAGCACACACACAAACACACACACACACACACACACACACACACACACACACACACACACACACACACACACACACACACACACACACACACACACATTAACACATTCAGCTGTACGTGTCGGACATTAAGCTATGGTTGACCTTCTTACAGACTGATTATCAGGTTTGTTTACCGCTTGTTCAACCTGAAATTAATGTATTTCTGGTGTATATGAACATTTTACAAGTAACTTGGAAGGTTTAAAAAAGTATCTTAGATGTTTCCTTACAGATATACTGTATATGTGTTTGTGTGCGCGCACGGTGCGGGTGGACTCTCCATCTCTGTCTCTTTAAAGGCCTTGTGTGGTGAATAAATATTCCCTCTATGAAGGAGACAGAGCTGCTGTAGCATCTGTTGTTACTGCACTAAAACTGTGTTTCAGCAACTGACACACAGCCAGAAATGGTAATTCAGAGACTGTACACTTGTACTGTTCGGGTATGTGTGCCAGTGTATTTCTCTATTGCTCCATTATACAAGAAGTAAAAAAAAAAGCACAGAGAAGTGGTTTGGTATAATTCACACCAAGGAGATCTTGACTTTGGCTTTTCCTAATTTGTTTGGTTAAAGGATGATGTTACAAAAAGAACCAAAACTCTTTCATGTACTGAGGGGGAAATAATTTGATGAATTTGTAAGTTTGTTTGTGTGCAAAGAAATTAAGAGTCTCTAATTTTAATGGTAGTTTCATTTTAATGGAGGGAGACAGGATGTCAACCAAAAATTCAAAGTTAAAAATTCATTTGTGAGATGAAACAATTATTACTTATGTCTGCAAGGTTAGGCTTGTTCCATTTACTATTGTTTTGCTCTTCTACTGCTGTTGCAGCCTGTTTCACAAAAATGATGCTACTCATGAGCTACATTCTATTTCATTCCACTTTTATTCATATAGCACCACATCACTACGCTAGTCACCTTGAGGCACTTCATATTGTAAGGTAAAGACCCTATAATAACACAGAAAACCCCAACAATCAAACAAAAAGCAAGCACTTGACAGTGGGAAGGAAAAACACTCTTTTAACAGGACCTGGTTCCAGCAGAACTAGGCTCATTGAACAATATCTTTTGAAATCTCTAGCTATAATGAATGAAAGTACATCTGGCATGATATTACAGGAATTATTTTTCAGTTACCTGTAATCCACCTTTAAAGCTTTCTTTGAAAATCAGCATACTGCATTTTTTGCAAGAATGATTATGTGTGTTAATATTTGCATACAAAAGAACTTCCAAACACCTGATAAATAAAGCGTCTCGACTGTCATAAAGCAATTTTATTGTACTGTAAGTTCACAACTCACTTAACAGACACACTGAGATAGAACGAACAGCGAGTGGTTGTTCTGTCATTTCATCTCCCTTTCTCTCCTTGCCTTAATTTACCCCCCTCCCCTTCCCTGATTGAGACAGAGTGAGAGAGAGAAACCACTGAGCAGTGAGAGGAACAGTATCTGGTGTAATCACACTTGTCTGTCTGCAGGCTATTGACTCTCTGGCTAACAGAGACCCACTGTGTGTGTGTGCTGTAGGCGTGCATGCATCTACTGTAATAAAATGAGCTACTTTCATTTCATTCTGCATATTCACATCACTGGTCTGTATTGCTGCTGCACCCTTGCTAAACTCTATTTTTCAAAAGGCTTTGCAGTTAACACACTGGCGACCACATAGCTGTAATTTGAATCGTAATTTCAGTTTACTTTAAACTGCTTTCCGCATTTCATACTTTGCATTTTCTTTGATGTTTCCATCACACAAATGTCCTTAATTTCTTCAGTTTCTCCACTTTTTTTATTAAAAAATTCCTACTGAAGTAAAAAGTACTTAAACACATGATTCACCTTGCGTGGCCAAATTCTCCACATTCTCATCTTTGTCTCCTCTGCTCTAGACTCATTTCACTTAACCATCTATCTGTCCCTCTACCTCCTCCCCCTTTCTCTTCTTTGTCCAACCTCTCTCACTTATCTCCAACCTCACTGCTTCCTTCTCTCTCCCCTCTTCCTACCTGCCAGCTGCTGCTCAGGGCCTCCTGGCTCATACAGTCTTCCCTCAAACAAAGGAAAGGATGGAAAACAAGTTCAACAGCTATGATCTCTCTCTTTCTGCCTCTCTCTCTGTATTCCTGAGGGAGTCTTCACGGTCTCTGATGTCTCAGTCTTGTCCAACGGTCACTCACACTGAACTCTGCACAACTTAAACTATGGTGTCTTCAGTCTTGTGACGATCAGTGGCTGGGCAGAGCCAGGGCCACTTCAGATAAATCATCCTCATTTGTTATATTACAGCATTGCGTCAGTCATTGTTGTGTAGATCTTCAAATTGAAACATTTCAATTTGAAGTTCCTTACTTTTCTTTCCTCTCCCTAGTTTGTATTTAGTCTATGGCGTTTTCTGGGTGTTTGACAGGTTGTTGTGTCTCCTCCCTTCAGCTCTTGCTTTGACCCTTCCGCTCCCCACTGGTGTTCTCTTTGGACGTTCTCAGGTTTACATGTTTGGTTTCTGTACTTGCTTCCTCTTATCTGCAAAGCCTATTGCTCACAGCAAAATAGTTTTTAAAATAAAAGTGTTTAATTTTAGTAATTTTTCTTTCTCCTATGGAAACTGCAACATGGTGTAACAGAAATATTGGTCCATGTGTCTAAGTATGATGAATAAAAATAAGAATAGTGTTAAAGACTGCAGAGGAAAACACTGCTTTCCAAAAAAGTCAGTGCAGCCATTTCTTCCAAGTTTGCGAAAGATGAACCGGATATTTCACAACATTTTTGTGCACTGATAAGACAAACGACTTGTCTTCCACCTCAACAATCATAACGGCCATTTGTTCCTGAAACAACCCATGTAAGCATTCCTGAAATGACAAATAGGTGTTGTACTCATTTGAAAGAGCGATAAGTTCAATTTTGCGAAGCATGTGGGGTGGCGATAGCGAAATCACAGCCAACCCTTGACCAGACTGGAGTTTATCTCCGTCTGTGATCATTTTTAAGTTAAGCTATTGTTTACTCTTTACTTTCATTTTAAATTTCTTGTTTGATTACATAAAGCAACCAAAAACTACTATAGCTTGAAACACCAAGCTTCTAACCAATGTCAAGCTGAGAGCAGCAGTGTCAGTTCGTCATTCACCAGGTCACTACAGGTTGCCTGACCTACACATGCAACCACTGAACGGCTTTCTGCAAGTCTTTGAAACTTAATATTTTAAGTTTTCTGTATTTATGACTAACTTGTTGTTGCAGACCATTTCTATAGTTTATTTACCAAATGTTAGGCGCAGTTTGTCGTCAACATCTTTCTCCTGCCTTTGCACCAGTCTGCATCCTCTGGGGCTGTGATATCGCACTCCGTCTGATTCACACGGCTTATCAGCAATTATCTCCTTTTTTCGAAGGCACAGAGAACTTGAGGACTTTAATAATTTATCACAGCCTTCATCTCAATGTAATCAGATTAATGTAATCCCATTACATGTAATCCAGTCCTCTCTTTGTCTGATAAGATGTATGTATGAACTATGAGGGAGTTTTTTTCAAAAATTATAGAAACCGGTTTGACATTTATCTGTCTTTATGAATGTGCTTGTGTCTGAGTATTTTGTTAACCTTCTACTACATGAGAATTTACTTCATCCCCAGTTTATTTAACTCTATCTATCTATCATCTATCTATCTATCTATCTATCTATCTATCTATCTATCTATCTATCTATCTATCTATCTATCTATCTATCTATCTATCTATCTATCTATCTATCTATCTATCTATCTATCTATCTATCTATTTCCTCTTATTAACCTCTTGCCCTCGTGCACATGAATAATACAAGAGGAACTAATTTTGAATTTGACACCAAGGATTACTGGCCTTTAGCTTTACAAAATACCTCCTCCATCAATTATTAAAGGAGCAAATCCAATATGGGAGGCCAGGCTGCACTATCTGGCTGATACAGAGACAGCATGAAAGACAGCTGATGTGAAAACAGACTGATTTACAGAGGCAGACAGGCAGCAAGTTGAAAGCAACATAGTCAGGGTACGTTTGGACAATTGTAAATCGTAATACTGTTCATCTGATTTTCTAAAGTATTTCCCAAGTGCTGTTAAACCGAGCAAGGGATTTTTTAAAACACAGCTTTTTAGAACATCCTGCTTTTATTTTGGATATTTACATTATTTTCATTTGCACAGAGAAACAAAGTTATTTCATAAAGAAGAAAAACTATCAGGGTCAAAATTACGATGCTAATAGTCATATGTAAAGTCGTTTTGCTGAATAACAGCCTGTTATTACTTGTTGTAGTTTTCAAAAAGTCTCTCACACGTCATGTCTTTAGCACATCTCTCAAGCTCCTCCAGATTTGATGGGCTTTTGGCATGGACCTTGGTCTTTATGTAACGTGACAGATGTTCAGTGGGATTCACGTCAGGGCTTTGTTAAGGCCAGTGTGTCACTTTCACTTTGGTCTTCTGAAGGTAGTTCTTCCCCAGGAGCATGTTTTGGGTCACTGTCGTGTTGGAAGACAAAGCGACGATCAAGACCCAGTTTTGCTGCTCACTGCTTTTCTTTCAGAATCTTCACATATCCTTCGTTCTTCACGATTCCCTCAAACCTGATGAGATTCTCAGTTTCTCAAGCACTAAAGCATCCCCACAGAATAATACTCCGACCACTGTGTTTCACTGTGGGGACAGTGTTCTTTGGGTTGTGCAGTGCTCCATTCTTTCTCTAAACATAAGCATCATCTGCTTTGAAGGTGTCTGTTTTGCAGAACTAGTCTTAAGAAACAACTCTCACTAGTTTTCTTTACAGAGTCTTTAAAATCTTCCACTTCCTACCTCTGCCAGGCTTGTTCTGTGCCCAGTGGCTCTCTTTGAATATTGATGATACTTCTCACTCTTGACACTTGGAAATGTTGTTATAACTTTGTATATCCATCTCCTGCTTTGTGAGCATTAATATTTTTTTTCTTAAGCTTAAACTGATTTCTATTGTTTTTAGCATGATCCTTTTTCAAATGACAAAGGAAACACTCGCTGAAGTTTTTATACCGTGTCTAAATTGGATATTAACCCTGAAGGGGTGTTTCATTATGTTTTTCGGGGGGTATTTTTTCAAAGCTTGTTGGAGCCACAGCTGAGGGGTTGAAGAGCTGCATACATCTTGTGAACCTTTCTTACACATTAGTGTAGAGAGAGTGGACAGGAAAGCATGGAGAGAGTCAGGGGGCTTACAGAGAATAGTCTGGAGCAACCTTTAACCCAGGCATATCACCTGCTCCACCAGGTGAGCTGTAACAGTGCCCAATATGGGATGTGTTTTCTTTCTTTCTTTTTAAAATCCAGAGAGTTTGTGCTGCAGTTAATAAGAATTTGAGATGAAAATGAGAATTCGTCAGGTCTCTCTGAGTGGAGGCTCTCTTGAAGACGTTCACATAGTGGGTTAAAGCAGTCTCAGCTAACCTGTTATAAGGTGTGTTTGCAGTGATTATAAAAAAAACAAATAATAGTGGATATGATGTGTAAAATCGGATGATCCATCAAATACCCCCACATTTAGGGGGATTTCCTGTCAAGAAGCTAATTACTTCCAAACAGAGCGCAAACACATCCTACTATTTGAATGGATGACCTTTGCTTGCAGTGGAGTAGTTATTTATTTATTGACTCATTTACATTTCACCTTTTCTCCTTTCTAAATACTTGAAAGTTGAATGTCAAGCATGACTGGAAAGGGGTGGTATGTTTAACCTGCTCAACCCTACCCCCCCCCCCCCCCCCCCCCCCACACACACACACACACACACACACACCCCCACTAAAACAACTTGTTGTGAAACACTTTGAAGCAGAGCATAGGACAAGCTAAATGTGATCTTCATGGGACTGGTGCGTGAGTATGATGTGGTGCGAGGATTACTGGCGCTAATACCAGGTGTTAGAGAGCAATCACCCTACCCATACACACAAACACACACACACGTCACAGCCCGTCTCCAAGCACCTCAGCTCTCCATCAGCACACAGATAAGACAAACACTGCACCCACGCACAAAATATGTGACTCACTGCGCGCGAGCGCGCGCACACACATTCGGGTATGCACGTACACGCACACCTGTGGACTCGCAGAAACATATTCAGATAGAAAAGCGTGCAGACATCATCGTAAGCGTGCACACACAAATACACACAAACGCGCACGCATACGCACATATCGCAGTGCATTTACAGAGCTGGCTGGCTGCCTAAGCTGCTAATTACAGCTGTGTGTGTGAACTCTCACTCTCAGTGACTGAACAACCCAATATTAAATGAGACCGAGAGAGAGAGAGGGAGAGGGGGGGGGGGGGGGGGGGGGGGGGAGAGAACCTCAGGGTAGTTCCTCCATAATCCATATTTAATGGCTTATTATGGTACAGCTTGTGGTTGTGTTCTGCTTGTGTTTTCATTACGCCGATTAAAGGGATATTTACAGAAACCTTCTGTTCTGTAAATAGTTTTGTATGTATGTTATGATCGTCCTCTCACTGCACAGCCTTTGACCTTCAGGCCCTTTTTTCTGCGATATAGAGTCAGAAGATAGTTGTACCGCTAAAAGCACTTAAGCCACAAAGTAGACTGAAACTAACAGCTAAGATGAAACGCTCTAATCAGATGATTACAGAGACCGTACAAATAATTGAACTTTACCTCATAATCTCTTATTATCTTACAGAGTCAAAAACCAGAGTAGGGTCACAAGTTCAATTCAATGTAATACAATTCCTGAAATTTTACTTAAATAGCACCAAAGCATGGTGGCACGGTGGTTAGCACTGTTGAATCACAGCAAAAAGATCCTGCATTCAATTCCACCATCAGGCCAGCAGGGTCTTTCTGTGAGGAGTTTGCACGTTCTCCCCGGGTACTCCGGCTTCCTCCTACAGTCTAAAGACACGCACTTTGATAGGTAAATTGAAAAACTCTAAATTGCCCATAGGTGTGAATGTGAATGGTTGTCTGTCCCTGTGTGTTGGCCCTGCGACAGACTGGCGATCTGTCCAGGGTGTATCCCACCTTTCGTCCCATGACAGCTGGGATAGGCTCCAGCACCCCCCGTGACCCTGAAAAGGATCAGCGGAAGCGAATGGATGGATGGATGGATAGCACCAAATAACAACAAAGGTCAGTTCAATTTTGTAAGGTAAAGATCCTACAATAATACAGAAAACCCCAATAACCAGATGATCGCTCAATCAGCAAGAATTTGGTGACAGTGGGAAGGAAAAACTCCCATTAAACAGGAAGAAGGACCAGGTTAAGGGAGAGGAAGCCATCTGCTGTGAGTGGATGGAGGGGAGGGGAGGAAGACAGGACAAAGACATGCTGTGGAAGAGAGCCAGTGATTAATAATAACTGACTAAATGCAGAGAGGTGTGTAAACACATGGAGCGTGAAGAAGAAGGTGCATCATGGGAAGTCCCCAGCAGTATAGGCCAATTTGAACATGTAGGTCTAGGCTCTAAATCCAAATTGGGAGCTGGTTTAACAGAAGAGATACCTGAGGAACCACAAATAAACCAGCAATCTGAGAGCAAAGTGCTCTTTTCCGGTGGTTCTTTAAGGGAAGCTGGACAACACCTTGTATGTGAGCGGAAGGATTTTACGCAGCACTTTATAATAATGTCACAATCCTAAGCATTTATATATCATTACTCCTCCTCATCTGTATTTATTAATGGCATACTATGTTTATGCATGGTGTGATTATGTTTAGACATCACCCTAGTAATAATCAAAATAATAATCTAATATAATAATATATCTGTGTTTATAAATGGCATACTAAGTGATGGTGAGTAATATTATATAAATGATGGATTAAGCACTTGTTAATACCTTACTAATACCATAATAGTGTGACATTATTATAAAGTGCTACAGGCTTTTAAATTTGATAGCTGGATTTAACAGCGAGCCAGTGAAGAGAAGTCAGTGTAAAAGAGATACGCTTCTCTTTCTAGTCCCTGTCAGCACTTGCTCTGCAGCATTTTGCATCAACCTCATGGTTTTTCAAAATTTCTAGGACAATCTGATGATAATGAATAGTCCTGCTGACATTTTTATCTGGTTTCTCATACTGAAACACCTCAATGGACTTACAGTCATACAGTCTCTCCAACAAATCTCTTTGAACTGAATAACTTACTACCTTCCAAATTGCAACTGATTTGTACAAAAACAGTTCTGTTTGCTCTGTTATCTTGTGCCAAAGTTTTAGTGTATTTTTCTTTTATCGAAGATTACATGGGAAAACACAAATACAGGGAGTGCAGAATTATTAGGCAAATGAGTATTTTGTCCACATCATCCTCTTCATGCATGTTGTCTTACTCCAAGCTGTATAGGCTCGAAAGCCTACTACCAATTAAGCATATTAGGTGATGTGCATCTCTGTAATGAGAAGGGGTGTGGTCTAATGACATCAACACCCTATATCAGGTGTGCATAATTATTAGGCAACGTCCTGTCCTTTGGCAAAATGGGTCAAAAGAAGGACTTGACAGGCTCAGAAAAGTCAAAAATAGTGAGATATCTTGCAGAGGGATGCAGCAGTCTCAAAATTGCAAAGCTTCTGAAGCGTGATCATCGAACAATCAAGCGTTTCATTCAAAATAGTCAACAGGGTCGCAAGAAGCGTGTGGAAAAACCAAGGCGCAAAATAACTGCCCATGAACTGAGAAAAGTCAAGCGTGCAGCTGCCAAGATGCCACTTGCCACCAGTTTGGCCATATTTCAGAGCTGCAACATCACTGGAGTGCCCAAAAGCACAAGGTGTGCAATACTCAGAGACATGGCAGAGGTAAGAAAGGCTGAAAGACGACCACCACTGGACAAGACACACAAGCTGAAACGTCAAGACTGGGCCAAGAAATATCTCAAGACTGGTTTTTCTAAGGTTTTATGGACTGATGAAATGAGAGTGAGTCTTGATGGGCCAGATGGATGGGCCCGTGGCTGGATTGGTAAAGGGCAGAGAGCTCCAGTCCGACGCCAGCAAGGTGGAGGTGGAGTACTGGTTTGGGCTGGTATCATCAAAGATGAGCTTGTGGGGCCTTTTCGGGTTGAGGATGGAGTCAAGCTCAACTCCCAGTCCTACTGCCAGTTTCTGGAAGACACCTTCTTCAAGCAGTGGTACAGGAAGAAGTCTGCATCCTTCAAGAAAAACATGATTTTCATGCAGGACAATGCTCCATCACACGCGTCCAAGTACTCCACAGCGTGGCTGGCAAGAAAGGGTATAAAAGAAGAAAAACTAATGACATGGCCTCCTTGTTCACCTGATCTGAACCCCATTGAGAACCTGTGGTCCATCATCAAATGTGAGATTTACAAGGAGGGAAAACAGTACACCTCTCTGAACAGTGTCTGGGAGGCTGTGGTTGCTGCTGCACGCAATGTTGATGGGGAACAGATCAAAACACTGACAGAATCCATGGATGGCAGGCTTTTGAGTGTCCTTGCAAAGAAAGGTGGCTATATTGGTCGCTGATTTGTTTTTGTTTTGTTTTTGAATGTCAGAAATGTATATTTGTGAATGTGGAGATGTTATATTGGTTTCACTGGTAAAAATAAATAATTGAAATGGGTATATATTTGTTTTTTGTTAAGTTGCCTAATAATTATGCACAGTAATAGTCACCTGCACACACAGATATCCCCCTAAAATAGCTAAAACTAACAACAAACTAAAAACTACTTCCACAAACATTCAGCTTTGATATTAATGAGTTTTTTGGGTTTATTGAGAACATGGTTGTTGTTCAATAATAAAATTATTCCTCAAAAATACAACTTGCCTAATAATTCTGCACTCCCTGTATTTCTAAACGTTAACCAAGTGTCCTTCACTATTTACTCTCTCTCAACCCAACCTCTGCAACTTTTATTTTATACAATATTCTGATACTTTTGTGAGATCAGCAATAAAAATTATAGGTTGATGTTGAAAGCATAGAGAGAAAGAATAAAAAGTGACTGAAGTAATTAAATGTAGAGCGGAAGAGAGGTTTATCCTTGAGGTCAGGACACAGTAGCTGTTTGTGCTGATTCTGACATCAGACTGCCTGACAGACACGCTGCGACCCCTATGACACGTGCACAGATTGGTTTAGATGAGTTCAGTTTTATCTGGCCTTATCTGTGATTAGTTCAGCCCTTCAGAAAGGTCTTGAACGGATATTTTCCACATTAGAGGGAAAACTGAAAACCAGAGCTAGTGGGAACGATTGCCTTTCTCCTACATACTGTAACTATTAGACCACCCAGCGGCATTTATGACAAAGACTAATGAAAAAAAAGATTACAAGTTGAGTCACATTAAACAGTAAGCATCAAATGGTGACTAATCTGAGAAATGTTAGCTAGTCTTTGTAAATACCACAGCAATGGGTGCATTAGGCAACATACTTGCTATCCAAGCTACTTCTTGCAGAGCAACACCAAATACATTTCATTAAGCCACCAGACCAGATCACATTAATGATGTATTGCTCTTGAATGCACTGAAAAATCACCCAATAACATTTGACGGTGCACTTCATGTCCATGTGCTAAGTATTCCACTAGTTCTGATCATTAAATAGCACATAAAGATACTGATGAAATGTTATACCCACTGATGGTGATGGTGATATCGTGGTTTAGGCCTGTGGATCCAGGCTACAGTTGCTTGTCATCTAATTTATTTTAAAAGAATTTCTTGAGTACTTGTTGGCTTGATACATGACATGTTGCTGAAATTTGTTTTTTACTGGGAAACGTCCAGAAAACCAAAAAGAAAACTTTTTGCTCATCAAAGGCTGCAAGACTATATTGTACTAGGCAATTAAGTGGCGGCTACACTGATTGGTCTGCAGTACTGTGATGAATTTACAGTGATGCTGTATGTTGGATTGGTACAGAGCAGATATGATGCTCATGATCAATGTTAGGTTACATCAAGGGTAGCAGACTGCAAATTAAACTGATGATGCTGATTCGATTCACTACACTATCTAAAGTTAGGGTTAGTTATGTCTTGTTGAATTCAGTTAGCTAAATCCACAAAGAGCAGCAGCAGCACAGGTCAGCTGCTCACAGCCTCGCCACAAAGTAAATCTCCAGGAACTCACAACAGAAATTATTGATTCTTTTCCCCAAGGTACACTACTTTCATTTTAACCCATGACTCTACTCATTTTCTGTTTCAGTGTAGAGGCAAAACTTCTTTACTCAAGTATCTGTACTTCTACTTAAATCATGAGTGCATTAACCTTTGCCAACATTGCTTTTCCTTTTATCTAGTTTACACTTAATGCATTGGTTTAATCACTTAACATCCCCATGTTGCCAGTGACCTGTATAGGTTTCAGGGTTTCGGGTTTAGGTACATATCAACCTTTTACATGGAATTTTCACTTGTATGGTCAACCCTAATGGAGGTCTTACTCTAAATGCATGTTTGTTTGTTTTTTAAAGCAACTTTTATTTGAAGAGTAACATCTTTTAGTGTCTGAAATCTTTTTGGTAAGTGGCTACTTTAGCCTGACCCAGACACCTAAGTGTTTCACAGGTCACCTGGTGGATGTTGGAAACTGCATCTGGATGTTTGAATTGTGCATTATGAATGCACAAAGTCCATACCTATAGTGGATGAGCCGTTCCTTCCCCTGATGCGCCAGCCTATGTGTGTTTGCAAGCATGCATGTCCCTCGATTACTGTGTCTGTTTTGGAGTATCCTGTCTGCATTTACGCATGTGTGTGAGACCAGAATAAGTCAGGGTGAGGTGCTGACAGATAAGGAAGGTAAAATCTGAAAGGTTTTCCAGATGACTGCATTCACTGATGGCTCACACTGATATACTACTATAATGACCATACTAAACGGGTCAGACAGCATGCAACATTGTACACATTTATGAGGAATGCTACAGAACGCCCCCACGTCGTGCTTGGGTGTTAAATAATCCAGACTAAAATCTGCGGAAATATCTGGCACAGCTTAAAGTTGCAGCTTTAATTTTTACATGCTGGCATTTTAGGCACCTATCAGATGAAAAGCATGATAATAGTGTTTCCCTCGCTATTCTGGGGCAGCACTAGCAGGTGAGTCTATAACTCTCAGTTCATTCTGCTCCGTGTTTTGCTGTGGCTCGATTTTGTAGTCTTATAACACTGGCAATGTTCATGAAATTACTTAAATCTTTGTTAGCTTTTCTCACCATTTTTTACAGTCAAAAGAAAAAGAAAAAAAATGCCTGCTAACAAAATCTCAACTAAAGCTATTTTACTTGTATTGTGTTTTCAGAGTCACCAGTACATCGAGGAATCTCTGAACCCACAGAGCAACATCAGTATGAGACACACAGCTACTCTAGTATGAAACTGCTCCTTACTTTACTTTATCAAAGTTTTCGAATTTTTTAATCTGCACATGTTGGATTCACTGGGAACGCTGCACAGATTGACAGCTTTAGCGGAAAGCAGTTCATTCTCTAGTTCACATCCAGTGTCACAGGAATTTTCCAACTTCAGAAAAGTGTAAACTGGCAATTAAGGACTGAACCTTTTGTGTCAAGTCTGGGCCAGCTGCTGTGAGTGTGCATACGTGTGTGTCTGTGCATGAGGAAGTGCTGGGGATGAGGCTCTGTCAGCAGGCAGGATTAGACGCAGAGCAGCTTCAACAAGAAGAACCTTTTCAGGCCTTCTCTTCAAAGAACCTCAACTGAGGCGTGTACGCACACACAGCCAACCTTCCTGCACTGTTTGACACTCTGTACGAGCAAATCAGTGTTCACACTGGGCACAGCACACCTGTTGGCGTGTGTGTGTGTTTTTGTGTGTGTAAGCCCTCCTCCAGCAGCAGGGTTTTAGAGAGTACTTTTAGAGATCAGAGGTTTCTCAGGGCGATAATACTGCAAACTCCACTCCTTCCCTCCTAACCAAACCAAACCAAATACACCTGAAAACACTTGCACAGGTGTGTGTGTGTGTGTTTGTGTGTGTGTCTGTGTGTGTGTGGTGGGGGAAGGGCAGGTAAAGAGGAGGGGAAAAGGGTGTGGAGGGGAGGGGAAAGTGAACACAATCATTTGCTCTTATATGAAAACAAACACACGCAACCTCGTTCTCATATCTCATATTTTCTCTCTCTCTCTCTCTCTCTCTCTCTCTCTCACACACACACACACACACACACACACACACACACACACACACACACACACACACACACACACACACACACACACACACACACACACACACATAATACAAGCACACACATTGATCCAGGGCTGGCAGGCAAAGGATTACAGCCCTGTGGTGCAGCTTAGCTTCGATGTGAAATGTTAGGAGGCCTTGGACTGAACTTCAAGACTAATTCAATAATTACAGCTGTTATGAGCAAGAAGACCAGCCAGGCTTTCTGCCAACCTCCTGACCTGTCTGTTTGAGGAACATGTCTAACAGCTTGTCTGTCTCTCTTTTCCTTTCTGATCTACACGTTAAACTGCATGTCTGTCTCTCCCTGTACCTCTCCTACACACCTATTACTGTTTGCACTTTTGAAAAAGTTACCTTCTCATTCACATACAACCCCACTTCCAAAGAAGTTGGAAAGCTGTCTAACATAGAGATGAATGCAATGATTTGAAAATCTCATGAACACAGAAAACATATAAAATGCTTTAACTGAGTAAATGTACCATTTAAAATAAAAATATGAGCTCATTTTGAATTTGATGACAGCACCATACCTTAAAAAAAGGCTGAAAAAGTAAATGTTACTAAAAAGAAACAGCTGTGGGAACATTTTACAGCTAATTAGCTTAATTGGCAACAGGTCAGTAACGTGACTGCCTATAAAAACTGCATCGTCATTCTCATCACTGAGGTTGAATATCTCATACTAATATTAATACCATATTCTAGAATTGTGGAGAAATCTCTATGCATGAGGGATGAGGCTGAAAATCAGTGTTGGATACTTGTGATCTTTTGGCAATCATTTCAAACAGGCACGGTTCTGTCACGGAAATCACTGAACCAGTCAGACCCACCTGCTTTTCTCAGGCGCTGTAACTGTCTGACTTCCTTTCCACCTGTAAACCTGCCCTTTTTTGACCTTTCGATCAACCAGTCTGTCCAGACTGTCTGCCTGTTTAGGGAAATGCCTGTCTGCTTTTTTTAAGCCCTATCTCCCTTTTCAGTCTATCTATTTTCTATCAGAATATTGCCATATCAGCTTACAAATTAATAAATGCTGGCTATGCACAGAGCTAGAGTGGCTAGTGAGCTAGTGCAAGAGTGTTACCTGCCAGGCTTATGAAAGCGCAGTTAGAAGTACTGCATGCTTGCTGCGGCCAACTCTCTTTCCCATGAATGTGTGTGCTTGTGTAAGCATATATATATGTGTGCGCTCTGGTTGTTATCAGGTCGCACAGGGTTTAGTGCTTGGCTGCAAGAAACCCGGTTGCACTGTAGTTGCTGTGGCAACATAATATGTAGAACAGGCTGACGGTTTTTGAGCTCCACCCCCCTACAGGCCTCACCTGGCCCAATACTTTGACAAAGTTTGAATGCAATCTGGAGCTGACCACGTTCAAATAGCATTTATTTATAGGTCTACTGATCTCATCCAGTTTACCACATACAATACACTCACAAGACAATGACTATGAAGGGAAGCCTTTTAAAAATGACTAATGGCTTGCCTAGCCTTAAGTGAAAGGTCACCCACGTGTCATCAGTCTCACGTTTGTTAACTAAAGCATGAAACTCTTTTGTAATCACAAATCGCAGGCATTTTTGTAGGTCTGCTGCCACAAATGAAACAGCAAAATGTCAAGAAACACTACGTTTCACTCAGTAATGATATAAATGATTATAGTGCAACATTACATGAGGTTTCACACAGTACATAAAAGGAAAGGATATGAATGCAAACATGTAATCAATGCACTGGTTTCAGGTGTGCAACAGCAGTTAACAGAGAGGTTTGCAAACCAAAGTTAACTCTGATGCTAATATTCTGTCAGATTCTCAGAGGTGAGCTGTAATATTCAAAGGAACATTAGTTTCTAAAGTCTTGACTTCTGGATGGATGCAAACCGCACTTCGTTGCCTTGTACTTCTGACGTGTGCAATGACAATAAAGTTTAATTCTATTCTATTCTATTCTTAGTACGAAAAGCTGCAAAATAAAAATTCTTCTTGGTTTTCTTGTTTTTCTAAAGGATCCAGTCAATCATATAAAGCATTATGACCGCCTGCCTAATGTTGTGTTAGCCTCCCTTTTGCTGCCAAAACAGCCCTGACCCACTGAAGTATGGACTCCACTAGACCTCTAAAGGAGTGCTGTGGTATCTGCACTAAGATTTTAGTAACAGATCCTTTCAGTCCTCTAAGATTGATCACTAATATCTCCCACCCACTAACAGGTGCCACAATGACCTGTCAGTGCTCATAATGTTGTGCCTGATTGGTATGCCTTGTTTTTGTTGTGTGTTTTCATTAATTATAAATTTTGATGTGACCTTGCTATAATCTGCCTTGATTGCACTTTATATGTTTGGTGTACTGCTGTTCATTAAAATGTGTTAAATAAATGAATAAATATTTTATATACATTTTACAGCATAAAACAAATGTTTTAAATTGGATAGTTAATTTGCACACCTGTAACTTCTAATAACTAACAGTAAAGCAGAGGTGTATGACAGTTTGGATTAGATAATTTCTTTTGTGAGCTTTTGAATATTACGACAAGCCAAATTTAGTATAAAAGTTTATTTTTTAAATGTGTAGTCTAATTAATGTCAGTATAGACTAAAGTGTGTTTTTTGCAGGGATAATAAACATAAAATACTTTATAGAGCAGGACAAAAAAATCACACACCCACACATACAAGTCTCTGACACTATATGATTGGGTCCCAGTTTGTCTGCATGAAAAAAGCTTCAAGGACAAACAAAATACACTTGCAGCAGTCTGGGGCGGAAAAGAGGAAGTGGCAAAGTGATGGAAGAAAGTGTGAGTGTAAACCACACAAACTATCTTCAGCTATAGAGATCAGCTAGTCCACATCAGTTTCTGCAACACTGCCTGCTGTGCTCCAAAACAATTGCTAGCAGAACCCGAACTGAGGTCATGCAAAACCTGGTACATAAACAACAGCAAAAGTATAATTCAGCTGACACTGTTTGTGTTATTACAGCAGCTTTGTGGTCTATGCGTGTGTGTTTATGTAAGTGAGTTCCTGCAAGTGTGGCTTTGTGTGTGTACATCCATCACCTGGGTCTGTGTTCAGGGCAGTGTGTGTGGATGTTATGTATATGCATATATATATGGATGTGCGTGTATGTGTGTGTGTGGGTGTGCAGTTTGTGTGTGTATGAAATCAGATGAGCTCATTGTAGCACTATGAATGGTAATCATACAGCCTCCTCTCAGCAGCCGTGTGTAACCTACTGAAACCCAAACAAGAGATGAAGTGTGATAGTACACACGGACCTCACACACACATACACACACACAGTAGCTATCGTAGGAGATGCAGAGCTATTGTGGAACTTGAACCCTCATGTCTCACTGCCAGGTGAGCTCATGTTTTGGCCCAAATAAGAGAGAGAGGGAGGAAGAGAGAGAGAGAGAGAGAGAGAGAGAGAGAGAGAGAGAGAGAGAGAGAGGGGAGCAGGTTGAGGGGATGAAACAAGGACAGTAATAAATACAGGAGCAGTGGTACTGTAATCTTATATCAGTTCCTGCGCTTTTCTGTCTTTGCAAGACTCAGTTACCATGTGTGCCACTGCAAAAATAGTAAATACAAGCATAAGTGCACAGACCACCAATGAAAATAAGTCATTTCCACTGGTGTATACAACACCTATTGAAGATAACCAATGCAGGGATTGCTACACCACTCTTCTCTGTATCTAAGCAGATTTTCCCATTGGTTGGTTTTTAGCTTGTCAGGCCGAAGGACAGATGAGCTCAAGCCTTGGCCAGGCATCCATTGTCCCTGTCCCCTTCCTCGAGTTGGAGCAATGCCTCTCCCACAGTATTGTTTAGATTTGAAATTGGCACACAATGATCACCGACAGGGCCATTACCCAAATTGTGCTCAAGGTCGGGGTCAAGGTCACATGGATGTTTTACCGACACTTTTTGTACGTTCACTTGTTTTCATTCTTCTTATGGACATGTAGCCATAATAAACTTAAAGACTTACACGCTTCTCCTGGCAGATTATTGCTTTGAAGTTACCACATTACTCACTGATCATCCAAGACCTCCCAGAATATATTATTGTTATATTATCACGTGACATGAAAACAGCCATTGCTGGAATATCCATTTTTCTTATCTGTGGATCTTAATTCTCAATGGTAAAATTTTATTTTGCTGTTGCAGCAGATAGTAAATTCCTTCAGGATTGGTCATTTGTATGACGGTGTAAATTAAATAGACTTGCATATTAATGAATACTAAATAACCTGTGTGTACAGTTACTAATGGGACCATAGAGAACAGAGACTGTGACAAACTGATGGATGCCAGGTAGCTCACTGGTTGAGCAGGCAATCATTTGCCGCATAGCTGATAGCCGGTAGTTGGGGTTCAAGTTTTACCTGTGGCCATTTGCTGTGTGTCTTTGTCCACTTTTCTGTCTAACCTTTACTGCTCCACTATCCAATAAAAATGAAAATGCCCCGCAATAATTCTTAAAAAACTGTGACAAAATGATGTCAGCTCGGCACAGAAGTAGAATAAATGTTCCAAATCTTGTATTCAGAGTCTGAACTAAGAACATATGTCCTACGAGAACTGCTTTTACCTACATTTAATTTAATACCTGGTCATATTTAATTTGAATACAATGTAAACCAACATGTATGACAGAAAATAAGAAAAATCATTACAGGTTCTGTTTAAATTGGATATACCTGCCAATGTTAGACTTCTGACTTCTACAGCGAATACTTTCTGGTTTACAACAAGGACCAACCTTTCATTTCTTAACATGTCTGTTTGTTTGTAGTTCTAATTACAGGGAGTGCAGAATTATTAGGCAAATGAGTATTTTGTCCACATCATCCTCTTCATGCATGTTGTCTTACTCCAAGCTGTATAGGCTCGAAAGCCTACTACCAATTAAGCATATTAGGTGATGTGCAACTCTGTAATGAGAAGGGGTGTGGTCTAATGACATCAACACCCTATATCAGGTGTGCATAATTATTAGGCAACGTCCTTTCCTTTGGCAAAATGGGTCAAAAGAAGGACTTGACAGGCTCAGAAAAGTCAAAGATAGTGAGATATCTTGCAGAGGGATGCAGCAGTCTCAAAATTGCAAAGCTTCTGAAGCGTGATCATCGAACAATCAAGCGTTTCATTCAAAATAGTCAACAGGGTCGCAAGAAGCGTGTGGAAAAACCAAGGCGCAAAATAACTGCCCATCAACTGAGAAAAGTCAAGCATGCAGCTGCCAAGATGCCACTTGCCACCAGTTTGGCCATATTTCAGAGCTGCAACATCACTGGAGTGCCCAAAAGCACAAGGTGTGCAATACTCAGAGACATGGCCAAGGTAAGAAAGGCTGAAAGACGACCACCACTGAACAAGACACACAAGCTGAAACGTCAAGACTGGGCCAAGAAATATCTCAAGACTGGTTTTTCTAAGGTTTTATGGACTGATGAAATGAGAGTGAGTCTTGATGGGCCAGATGGATGGGCCCGTGGCTGGATTGGTAAAGGGCAGAGAGCTCCAGTCCGACTCAGACGCCAGCAAGGTGGAGGTGGAGTACTGGTTTGGGCTGGTATCATCAAAGATGAGCTTGTGGGGCCTTTTCGGGTTGAGGATGGAGTCAAGCTCAACTCCCAGTCCTACTGCCAGTTTCTGGAAGACACCTTCTTCAAGCAGTGGTACAGGAAGAAGTCTGCATCCTTCAAGAAAAACATGATTTTCATGCAGGACAATGCTCCATCACACGCGTCCAAGTACTCCACAGCGTGGCTGGCAAGAAAGGGTATAAAAGAAGAAAAACTAATGACATGGCCACCTTGTTCACCTGATCTGAACCCCATTGAGAACCTGTGGTCCATCATCAAATGTGAGATTTACAAGGAGGGAAAACAGTACACCTCTCTGAACAGTGTCTGGGAGGCTGTGGTTGCTGCTGCACGCAATGTTGATGGTGAACAGATCAAAACACTGACAGAATCCATGGATGGCAGGCTTTTGAGTGTCCTTGCAAAGAAAGGTGGCTATATTGGTCGCTGATTTGTTTTTGTTTTGTTTTTGAATGTCAGAAATGTATATTTGTGAATGTGGAGATGTTATATTGGTGTCACTGGTAAAAATAAATAATTGAAATGGGTATATATTTGTTTTTTGTTAAGTTGCCTAATAATTATGCACAGTAATAGTCACCTGCACACACAGATATCCCCCTAAAATAGCTAAAACTGAAAACAAACTAAAAACTACTTCCACAAACATTCAGCTTTGATATTAATGAGTTTTTTGGGTTCATTGAGAACATGGTTGTTGTTCAATAATAAAATTATTCCTCAAAAATACAACTTGCCTAATAATTCTGCACTCCCTGTAGGAACCAGAATTAAACTGGTTCTGCATTCTTGAGAACACTTTGTGCGTAAGTATTGTTCAGGCTTATTACCGGATGTAATTTTAAAACCTCAAGGAGGAGCTGCACGGTAGTTACGCACTCATTCAAAGTCTGAGAAGGCGCTCCTCATAATCACAGAGGTGGTAAAACCCCACAGGTGTTCTTATTTGTGTTGCTTGGTTAGACCACTTCTTAGGCCCATGTGTTCCGCGTCGCCATCACTCTCCTGTTACTCCTATTACTCCTGTTAAAGCAGGAAATCTTACACCTTAATCATTTGTACTGGCACAGTCGGTCGGCTAAAACACGGCTTAGCACTGAAAACTTAAACCCGAGCAAAGGACTAATGAGGCAGACTTACTGAGGACACCTGTGTGGCTGCACAGGGATATATGAAGGCAAAGAAAAGCAGGTTGCTTCAGAGACTATTTAGATGTAAAAGTGAGCTTTAATAATAATTATTTTTTTATTTTTGTAAACGTCCACCTGACAAATACACCCCCACACCCCCACAAATACACACTCTAAAACTCACACACGCACTCAGTAGCACCATGACCCCTTTGAGACCCCCAAACCCCTAACATTCCCAGTTAACCCTTGCTCTCTGACCTTATGCTGTAAACAGGTGGAAGCTGAGGATGTAGCTTCAGGAGGAGGAGCTACTTAGTCATTCTAAATGTGGTCATGTGGAAAAATGCTACAGTTCATCTTTGTGCTTTGATCGTTACATGTGCATACTGAAAGCTCGAGAATGCATTCCTGTTTCGCTTCTAGGTGTAATTGCTGTTGACTTGTGAAAAGCAGAAGTTTGAATTCATTGTTGAACCTATGTGAAGAAGAGGAAAAGCAATAAGGGGACTAGATGTAAAAGAAATGCATCTGCTGCAGGTATTCTTTACTTGTAATCTTTACTTTCTGCGCAAAATAGCCCAAACTGCACAGAAGTCTGCAGCATAAGACTCACTGTGAGTGTAGCTAAGCATGCAAGGAACTCACACTGTTGATGTAAATAGGGTAAAAACTGATTTTTGGCTTGTCACTGACAAATAAGTGGTTTTAAGTGGTCAGAGTGTTATTCATACTTGGACAATATTGTAACTTGTGGCTACGCCGCTCCTTTAAGGGACGAGAGAGGAACTGGGGTGAGAAAAATGACCGAAGGAAGACTGGAGTAAAAAAAAAAAGAAAAAAAAAAGGAGCGATGGAGGGCAGTCACCTGCGGTGTGGGAATGGACCAGTGCTCTCCACAGGGGTTGGTGGTCTCCTGCCCCCCACTCCCTACCCTACCTCACACCCACCAAACCCCACTCCACTTACCTCATTGCCCCCTCCACCCCTCATCCTGCTTTTTGGATGCAGCTGCAGGATGGGAGGAAGACAAGGAGAAGTGGATGGGTGCAAAGTGAAGGAAAACCTGAACTTACAAATCGTAACAAACACAAATTATGTAATATTGGAAGGGAGTGTTTGGTCATCTTATTTAGACAGATACAATGTGTCGACTGGGAAGAACACAACTGCTACATGATCCTCACGTTTTGTAGCTAAATATGTTTTCTGTCACTGGCAATTTGCTCCAAATGTGTTGGAAGAAATCTGGGTGACAACACACAAAACCACACATGATGCCCTCATTCCCCTGGGCAGCTGCTTCCAGATGACCCCCAGCAGCTAGCTGTCACTGGACATCTGCATCACACATAGACACACATGCATGCATTTGTGGGCCTGTGCATGTACGTACAAGTGCGGTGGGCTTTTTTCTGCTTGGTTAGGATTCTGTGACAAGTATTTGAAGCATCTCTGAGCAAAGCACACACTCACAACCATTCACACTAACCACAGGGGATGGACAGACAGATGTACAGTATGTCTGTGTGTGTCTGTGTAGATGATGTTAATGATGAGAGAAAGAGTTGTGTTGCTGCAGTGCCGCCAAAATCACGGCCCATGACCCTCCACTAACAAACACGTGCACAGAAAAAACAGAAAAAACGCACTACAAAGTACATCACAGTTTACTTTAAGAGATGTTGTAAAATTATATATAAAGTTCAGTATTAAATTATAATTAATTATATCAAATTATGTAAAAGATATAAATGATAGAAAATAAATTAGGGGCTGTTCTAGTGTACTTCATAAGACCACCAAATTCTTTAAAAGGAAGGAAATATTGCAAAAAGGCAAACGTGTGTGTGTGTTTCCAGCGTTAAGTTTAGAGCTGTCATGAGCACATATGTCACACATAGTGAAGAGAATGTGACTAGTGAAACTAGTCAAAGATTCTCAGCACTCAGCAAACAGATCATTCATCCTACACCACTTTTATTTGTCCATCATAGCTTGCATTTTACTCTTTCAGGAGAATTATCGGGGAAAATGTGGCTTTACATTTGAATACATAATGCTGAAAGGAATTTGATGGCATCTTTTATCCTTGACGTGTATGCCAGGACTGGTGCAACATGTGTTTTGTGTGCCATCTGCAACTGAAACTTGCTGATGAATTTGATCATGAGACAACTTCTGGTTGGAAAACACAAATGTCCCTCAGTTCCTCCCTTAGTTAAGTTATTAGTACACAAGCTGCACGTCTGACAAAGTTTCCTAGCAATCTACTTTAATCTGTGGAAACAATGCGCTGAGGTGTGTGTGTGTGTGTGTGTGTGTGTGTGTGTGTGTGTGTGTGTGTGTGTGTGTAGTACAAGGTAGGATAGGGTCCCCAACCACCGTGATTGGGGTCAAAGGTCATCTGGGAACCAGGGAGCTGTCATGCTCCATTAGACTGTGCTCTGGGACAGAACTAAAACCAGATTGAGGCACACTGAAAAGTTTTTTTTATGCTACTTAACAGCTTTTTTTTTTTGCACTCATCTGGATGCTTACAGGTTATCAGTGAGCACACACACTTACAAGCACATGCATACACTGTATTTAGAGGGTTGGTTAAGTTACAGATGAGAGACAGAATAGGCCACATTTGTGCTCACAACTAAAAACATGCAGCCATTCAAACACTTTCACACCGTTGTACTCAACCACTCAAAAGTTTGAGGTCGCTTAGAAGTGGCCTTGTTTTTGAAAGAAAAGCACATCCGCTTTCATCTAACCACATCCACCACAGGAAAGTTTTGCAAATGATTCCAGTTTTGGTCAGCCATCAGTCTTGTGTTCTAGTGGCACATTAGTGTTGCCTAATGCAGGTTTATCACGCTCCATGACCGACTGAATAATTGAAACAGGTTTTTAAAAAGAAGGGGGCTTCCAATACTAAAAAAATTATTCCACAAAAAAAATAATAAAAATACTCATGGCTGCCAGTGCTACCCCTCGGCCTACTAATAGATACATCTATGGTGTAAATTTGCAAATCCTAAGTCACCTCATTCTTGAGTTATCACATTCACAAATTTGGTTGTTCATGCCACCTGACCACGTGGTGGAGTGTCAACAATGGCAGGGTTAAAAGGGAAAAACATACTTATGCAGTATAAAGTATTAAACCTGGATACTGGATGGAGCAGCATGATAAGTGCTGCACAATAACAAAGTCATATGTAACATCTTCACCAAACAGCTTCTATCTGTCACACATTTGTTTGCACTGAAGGACTAGGGCGCACTGAAGAAGAAAGCATATTCTACACATTGAGAATTTCTGACTACTCACACCGTCTTCAGCCTTACCTAGCATGTGGTAGGCAGAATAATGTTGATTTTTTTTTTCTTAAGAAGGCTGAACTGCATTTGTCCTTTCTATTCTAAGGCAACTTTCCAGTTTCTACATACTAGACTCTTTCCCTGACAGAAGGTGATCTCACCTGTCCACAACCTATTCATCACTGCAATGAGCTGGTTGACTTAATGTCTGCGAGCTCAACAGAGAGATGCACGTGATGATGGAAAACATGGCTGGCCTGGCAAGCAGGTGTGTGTGTGTGTGTGTGTTTGTGTGTGTGTGTGTGCGTGTGTGCGTGTGTGCATGTGTGTGTGTGTAAGCAGATACATAGAGAAGTAGCCTTTTTATCTTTCATCCTGTCTGGCCAACCCAAGATATGATCAACTGGTTGAGTCACTGTATGTACTACAACTAGTAAAAAAGTGGTAGGTTTTCCACTTAAGGGCTCATTTAAGTGCTCATGATGCCCCAAAATGGCTTCTTGGAGTTTACCTGGGCATACTAATGAGCTCCTGCTCCTAGACTTTAGAAATTAGGGCCTAAATTTAAGGTCTTATTTGATCTATACTGAATTCTGATTAATTATTTTGCTGTTTCTATCAGATTGGTAGAAGCTGGTTTCAACCTGTGTTTATTTAAAACACTGGTTAACCCAATAGCATGAAGACTGAAAAACACTGGGAAAACAGTAAGCTTAGCTCAGCCCAACAGTAACAAACTCTTTCTACCAGCGTCCCAAAAGCTGGCTTGATCGAACACCTGATATCTCGTTTGCCAGATGGGGCTAACTGTGTTATGTGACTCTTTCTTGGCTCTGTGCAGTCAACAGACAAACAGTCTGCTACTCACACTGGCTCGCAATTGGTCGACGTGGAAGCAAACTTGACCCCAAGCACTCGAGACTCTGCTCAGAATCCCAAAAGACTTTGATACACTTGGAGCAGCTTATATTTGTCACCTGAAAGCCTTGAATTTTAATTTCTGCTAATTTAATGAATCTGTGTCAATAACTGCAACCAAAACAGGTCTCATTCCTGAATTCTAATCTTCTGAACTAACACTTTCAACATTACCCTGTTGAGCAACTTTTGCTTTACGATAAGGAGGCACAAAGGTAACCCTGCAAGAGGGTTTTCCAGCAGCCCTGTGTGAACTGGGTGGTGATGGAGCAAGCTGCCTCTGAGCAAGCAACTCGTGTTTAGTCCCAGTCTAGTGGAAAAAAACTTGCCTAACCTGTCCCATACTCCTTCTGATATGGCAGTGTGTGTGTGTGTGTGGGCTACTTACCTCACTTCGTGCTTCAGGAAAAACATCCGAACATTCATCAAAACAGCAAAACACAGATGAAGATAAGACCGTTCTGTTTTGGAGCATGTGTTCCCCTCAAAGGGGAATGTTAGATGTGTGTGTGTGTGTGTGAGAGAGAGAGGCAAAGACACAAGACAGGACATAAAGACAAAAAGCAGGCTACAACTAGTTTTAAAGCAATATGCTGCCACCAAGTCAAATATCTGTCTTTGACTGGAGCGCTCCTGAAGGCCAGATAAGAAAAGCATCACCAGTGTTGTGTGTGTGGGTTTCAAGCTGCAGCTTTCAAGCCATCTCATTTTTCCCTGAAGTCTGATAACACATTAAAGGCTGAGCAGCGTAGGTGGGCAAAATGCCCTGGCAACAAAACAACAAAAATAAGGCAACAAGTATTTAAAACAAAATTCTTATTTTTAATCAACTGATAGTATCGTTCTTTTTGTTCTAACGAGTTGATAGTGTTTGCTTAATTTCTGGCTACTGAAATCGCTTCATTGACTTTAGGGTAAAGATTACAATGATGACAGGAAATATGTGACCTCCATGGGTCAAAGTCACATGATTTTATATTCATATACCTCCTTCACTGGAGGTCACAATGTGTCGCTCGTCATACTAAATGAATGATGTGTTGTGTGTTTCGCTCTGAGTGAAAACACATTTGAGATGAGGACGCTGTTGTTCCGTACAAAGGTGAAGGGAATTTAATTATTTTGTTATAATACACCAAATGATCAAAAACGCACATTTAACTTTTCTCAGTTGAAACTCACCAGGGAACAGTGAGACGAGACTGTCATTCCCAGTATGACACATGGATGTCTGTCACAGATCCTTGCTTCATCTTCAGGTTGAGCTAAAGGTCCTGTTACTGTTGTGAAGAAGCACATTTAAACCTAACTAAATAGTCTTTTGTTCTTAAACCAAGCAATAAGTAAAAGTGAAACTAATTTGCAGGTGAATACAAAGCTCCCTACTTGGATTTCAACTACAGTCTTGAATTGAATTTTATTTATATAGCGCTTAATTACAACAGCAGTAACCTCAAGGTGCTTCACATGTAAGGTCAAGACCCTACAATAATAGAAAACCCAACAATCAGACAACCCCTATGAGGAAGCACTTGGTGACAGCGGGGAGGAAAAACTCAATTTTTAACTGCCAAGACCAGTTGGAGATGAGACGAGGAAGTCATTACAAAATACACCTAGTCTTCTGGCAAAGGAGTTTACTGACTTGCTAACTACCTACTTCCTCCACTGCCAAACCTTTAACCATGCATTCTGACATTGTTTGAACAATAGCTGTCGCTTGGACACTTAGGACAACTTGTGTGGATTACAATGGAAATATTAACAGCATGAAGGAATCTGCCAGGCTGTTTACACCCTGAATCTTTCACTCTAAATTGTGCCATGTGCTTCACAAAGGCAAACCTAAATCATTATTAACAAAAAATAGCCAATTACCAAACTGTGCACACCTTTGTTCCTAAACACTTTGATTTCGAGCCAACTGAGCTTAAAACAACACCCATGTGATTAACACTCTATCTCAGCGGTCCCCAACCGGTCCGTGAGTCGTTTGGTACCGGGGCGCGAGAGTTGAGGCTCGGGTGTGAAATTCATGGTTTTCAGGGTTTTTATCGGTTTTTATCGTTATTTCTTTATTGCTTTTATTGTTAACTCGGTTTCCCTGGGTCTTTTCCTGTGTGTTACAATTAAATTTTTTTTTTGTGGTACCAGTACTGGTTTTATTTTGTTGCATTTATCGGCGACACCTTAAAGGCCAGTCTGTGAAAATATTGTCGGAGATAAACCTGTCCTGGTGCAAAAAAGGTTGGGGAACGCTTCTCTATCTGACAGGAAACCTTGAACAGACCTCATTGCTGAAATGATTTCATGGTAATCTGTTCGCAAAATAACCCATTCATGAACCCACATGACCCCTGTTATATGCCAGGCTTTTTACAAATATGTACCTTTCTGACTTACTGGAACCCGTCCCAAGCGTGCAGCAAATTGAATAAAGCTCCGAATTAATGTGGATCCAAACGCCAAAATATTACCAGGCATGTGACAGCCTTAACACTAATTTAAGCGTGGCTCAACAATCACAAGCAAATCTAAACAAATCTTTCACGTGTTGGAAAAATGTTCCCGGCTAAGGAATAGCACTTGAAGTGCAAGTAGGATTTCATATATCCCCACGAAGCCTTCTGTTCTTTTCTTTTAAGAAAGCTGAACTTATAAGTGAGTGCTAAAATGTTTGATGAGGGATGTGCCCAAGACTTAAAGCGTTTAAGTCTTTCATCTCTCCCTTCCAGAGACATTTTAATATGTTACACATTAAGAGTACCGATGTTGTCAGAGGCGACAGACCAACGCGCACGTGGCAGAGGCGTGTAATTGTGCCGTCGTTCGACTCGGCGATTTGTTTTCCAAGCTGGGAGATGATTGCGGCTGATAAGACAAACCTCTAAATATAAAGTTTAGGAATCATTAAAACCATGTAAATATTTCCCTCCAATCCCTTTATGCTAATCCTCACCATGGCCAATGAAACCATTCATTAGAAAATCATCAGCTTTGCAACATTCCAGGATTTTTGACTTTAGGCACGCATGTTTGCATTTGCATGTAAGCACAGAGAGAGAGAGCCTGAGCCTGTGAGTGTGTGTGCAAGTTTGCTTGCATTGGCTGGTTTGCTTATTTATGCAAATCACTGTGCCAATTTTATTTAGGTATAACTGACAACATTAAGTCTAATCCTAAATAGAAATTACCAGTCATTGTTCCTGCTCCTTTCAACAGATTGGTAATCTATGAACAAGAATTTGACCTAGCAGAGTTTCGGTTGCCACTTTCATTCTTCTGGCCTAGATTCAAGGTCAAAAACCTATCACATTTTCAAACACCTGCAACTATATTATTTCAATATCGGATACAGTTAAGGAAATAGTGTTCAATCTCGTCAGAGCTAAGGTTTCTAATGAACTTTAAAGCTGAAAATATAAACACTTCCGGTACTGCAGGGTCTTTACAGAGCACATTTCTACCTTTTGAGCAAGCTATGTGGGTAGTAGGTTTAGATTTATTGGAGAGGCAATGCCATCCAATGCCTTGTTTTGTCCAACCACCAATGCAGGAACCCTCTTTAATTTACTAACAAAATGTAATGAAAATCTGCATATTTGAGAGTTGAATTCATCAAATGTTTGATATTTTTTGCTAAAAGAAAAAAAGGCATCTAAATTTCCACCTGCCAGACATTTTTTGTCATGCCATGGACTCATCTGTAGAGACACTACACATATACAGGAGTTATTAGTTATTCATGCTAACTGTGGTGCCTGGGTCCATATACACATCCATTACCAAGTATAATCACCACCGTCATAGTTCCAGGGTGTTTTATTTTGAAATTGTCCAGATTCCTGTGACATACTTCTGTTCTCCATTAGCATACCAACTGGAATTATGATGACCTTTAACGGCTTGTTTTTATGATTAACTAGAATGAGAAACTTTCAAAAGTGCGACACAAACTAGACGTCATTTGGTTTGAAAGTAAAAGCAGCACCTTTGCTGTTGGCCACAGTACTGACACACATCTTTTATTTTAAAGGCTAACGTTCTATGTTTCAGGTTTACAACACTTTTATAAGCTTTATAAACTTAGTTAGTAGTTAACAAGTCAGCTCTAGCTGCAAATTAACAAACTACAGGCAACCACAGAGATTTGCTAGCAGCCAAAGCAATCACAATGAGGTTCATGGTACAACACCCCCTTTTCAACCTATTTCACCTTTGGGGCATTTGTTGCAAAGCCAGCAACTTTTGGGAACCACTCACCAGGTAACTGCTAGCCAGTCATCTATACTGGGCTGTAATGTAGCCCTTGTAATTTCTTTCTTCTGATTTGTTGCCACTTATGAAACAAAAGGTTACAGTAATACTCGTACATACACTGGCCTCTTTATTTGAAACTTTGACTGTGTTTAATGTTTGCACTGACTAAAATCCACTTAAGCTACATTCACACGTACACGGGTATTTTTGAAAACGGAGATTTTCTGTTTTCTTTTTTTAATCCTGTCCACACGATTAGTAAGTAAGTACTAAATCTAAGTACTAAAGAAAAGTTTTTCTGGCTTATTTAGTGTTACTTTTCAAGTGCCATTTTGAAGTGCCTTCATCATTTCAAAGACAGTACTTTAGTTGGTGTAGACTAAGAATTTAGGAATAAACAAAATGCATACAGCAAACATAAATTTAATTTTTTAAAAAGGTCAATTTATTCAAAATTGACGTCAGGATTTGGGTTGTGAGAGCGTCTGTGTTGAATGTAGAAACCAAGTTCACTCTGAGGCCTTTGTCTTTCTAAATGGAGGGACAGTAACTATGTGTGTATATGTAAGCGTGGAAAAACTGCAGATAGTAAGATTAACAGCATTTTGTCTCTATCCGCCATTGTAGTCTTGTAAACAATAACGTGGCACAAAGCGTGATGTCAAAAATGGCGCACACCTTCAGCGTTGCGTGAGTAAATCTCTGTTTTCTTCGTCCACACCTAAACGCGAAAACTGAGTTTTCGAAAATCTCCACCCTGCCACAAGTTTTAAATAATATCCGCTTTCAGTGACCCCAAAACGCCGTTTACATGTGGACGAAAGGCCCAAACGCAATACCCATGTACAGTGATGCCGGTAACGCGTTGCTTAGTAACGCGTTACTCCGAATATGACCACTTTTTCAGTAACGACTAATCTAACGCGTTACTATTTCCATAACAGTAGTCAGATTAAAGTTACTTGTCCAAACCACTGTGCGTTACTATTTTTTTAAGCAAAAAGATTTGGTTTCTTCTTTTCGTCTCAGCGGATGACAAACGCATACGTGTCGTGAAACGTCACATAAGCGACAGGTCACGTTTCCCGCTCACAAGCAGCCAGCGACGTAAAAAAGTGTAAACAACAATGGAGGGAGAGAGATGTTCGTTCTTTAGCTGGAAATATGGTCACTACTTTGAGTTTCTGTCAACTAAAGATTTAAATATTAAGGTTCGTTGTACACTCTGTGTTGGCGAAAAAGTGTTATCTACCTTCAAAAAAAACTATATCAAACTTAAAGAAACATTTGGAGTCGCAGCACAGCACAGTCAAACTCACAGAGAGAGTCCCACCAAGTGGTCCGAAGCAGAGAGCCGTGACTTCCGCAGAAGGTCCTACACCCCCCAAACAACAAAAGTTGGACTTTGGTGCAAAACCAGTAAGTGATGAAGAATTGAAGAAGTTGGTCGCGCAGTATATTGTAGAAGAAATGCTACCTATAAACACTGTTGACTCGCCCTCGTTTCGTGCCATAATAAAAAAGATCCCTACTTCTGTTAATGCCGAGCTGCCTCACCGAACGACTTTTACTTCTTACTTGGAGAAGGAGTTTACAGAAATGGAGAGAAATTTGAAGGCCACACTGAATGAGATTGACTTTGTTTCAACTACCGCGGATATTTGGACTGCTAACAACAGAAGCTATATGGGAGTAATGCTCCACTGGATCAGTAGAACCACATTAGAGCGTCACAAGGTTGCATTAGCATGTAGGCGAATTCGTGGTAGACACACGTATGATGTCATTGGTACAGAAATCGAAAACATCCACTCCTCTTATGGATTACTCAACAAAGTAGTTGCAACAGTTACTGATAATGGATCCAACTTTGTTAAGGCGTTTCAAGTTTATCATCCTGTCACGGAGTCCGATGATGAGACGGAGGAGGAAGAGTCCAGCCCCAAAGACGATGATGTCACTTTTTCTGATCTGTCAGAAATCCTCTCAGCTGAGAATGAAAGTGATGGTCAGCTGTCTCTTCCCCCGCACCGCAGGTGTGCTTCGCACACCATCAACATTATTTGCACACGTGATGTGGAGAAACATTTAACAACCAATGCAGAGAGCAGGGCTGTGTATAGGAGCAGCACAGCAAAATGCACAGCTCTTTGGACCAAATCGAGTAGATCTACACTTGCATCAGAAACAGTGGAAGAAATCAGCAAAAGAAAGCTCCTAATACCAACATCCACAAGGTGGAATTCCTTTTTTGATGCTGTAAAGAGAATTGCAGAAATCCCCATGGGTGAGCTGAATACTCTGTGCACAAAGCTAGGACTGAAGTGCTTCAAAGATCAAGAATACCAGTTCCTGCATGAGTACTGCATGGCCATGAAACCTCTGACTGCAGCACTGGACATTTTACAAGGCGACTGTCCATATGGAACTTTACTACCAACACTTGAAGTTCTGATGCAGAAGACCCAGGCTGTGAAAGATGACCTCTCCAGGATGACTGCAGGCCTTCCAGATGCCATTGTACAGGTACGCTCTATCTTGAAATTAGTCAGATTTTTTGCTTCATACAATTCACAAACATGGAACAGAATATTAATTATCATTGAAAAATAAGATTAAAACAATTAAAATGTTTACAAGTAACCTAAAACAAAATAAATCCATAATACTGATCTCATATTAGGCATGGTTTGCAAATAAATCCAACTTCCTAACTGGCAGACCACAGGCAGTAAGGATGGGCGGACATGTCTCAGCCTCCACCACTCTCAGCACTGGAGCCCCCCAGGGGTGTGTTCTGAGCCCCCTGCTGTACTCTTTGTACACATATGACTGTGTGGCCACTACCAGCTCCACCACCATCATCAAGTTTGCTGACGACACCGTCGTGGTGGGCCTGATCTCTGATAACAACGAGACGGCCTACCTGAAGGAGATTAGGAATCTGGAGAACTGGTGCCAGAGGAACAACCTCCTTCTAAACGTCAGTAAGACAAAGGAGCTGATAGTGGACTTCAGCACTAAGCAGGAGAGGAACTACCAGACCCCCGTCATCAACGAGTGCCCAGTGGAGAGAGTGGACAGCTTCAAATACCTCGGAGTTCACATCACGCAGGACCTGTCATGGTCCTGTCACATCAACACCGTGGTGAAAAAGGCCCGACAGCGTCTCTACCACCTCAGACGCTTGAGAGACTTCCAACTGCCCTCCAAGGTGCTCAGGAACTTTTACTCGTGCACCATAGAGAGCATCCTGGCGGGAAACATCTTAACCTGGTTCGGGAACAGCACCATGCAGGACAGACGAGCTCTACAGAGGGTTGTGCGGTCAGCTGAGCGCACCATCCGCTCCGAGCTCCCTGACCTGCACTCAATCTACAGCAGGCGGTGCCGGACCAAGGCCAGGAAGATCGTGAAGGACCTCAGCCATCCCAACAACGGACTGTTCTCTCTGTTGAGGTCAGGAAAGCGATTCCGCTCCCTGAAGACCAACACAGAGAGACTGAGGAGGAGCTTCTTCCCGCAGGCGATACGGTCTCTCAATCACACCACCACACAGTACTGACCCACACATATGGTTCTTACACACACACTGGACTTTCTGGACTTTGGTTTTGCACAACACTGGTCACTATATTCTTCATTTCCGGTTAATACTTGTACAGCTGCTGTTATTGTGTATATATTTATTTATATTTAGATTTCTTCATACATTCTTATATAGTTCTATATTGTGTATTGTGTATTTTGTTGTATAGTTATTTTATTTTCAACTTTAATTTATATATTTATCTTTATCTTATTCTTCCCAGTTAAATTTACCTTTCATTCTAATTTGTGTTGTACAGTTATTTCATTTTTAACCTTAATTTATATTCTATTCCTTCCTAGTTAAATTTACCCTTTTTAATTTTTCATATTTATTTCCTATCTTATTCATAGCCTTTTCCTTTTTTTGTTTTCTTTAGGTCACGAGCAGTTGTCCAAGCATTTCACTACATATCGTACTGTGTATGACTGTGTACGTGACAAATAAAATTTGAATTTGAATTTGAATTTGATTTGAATTCAATAACATAATAAATTGTAGGCATAAAAATATCAATTATGTTTTTTAGGCTATTCAGACTCGTTTCGCCGGTGTGCTGGATGACAAAGATGCCCTTCTTGCAGCTGCCAGTTGTCCAAAATTCAAACTCCGATGGCTGAGAGATGCAGGAAGGAGGGAGCGAGTAAAACAGCTTCTGACAGCAGAGTGTTGCACCACTGCTCCCCTGGCAAAAAACCCTGCCAGTGTGCCCAGTGCTACTACATCTAGCAGCCAAGGTGAGATGGACTTTTTCACTTTTGAGGCAGAGCCAGAGGAGGAGACCTATTCTGCAGAAAAAGAAGTCATGGACTACCTGATGTCAGGCTACGACCTTCAGATTCTGCATAAATTTTCAAGCATAAAGACAATTTTTTTAAAGTATAACACTCCTACCCCATCAAGTGCTCCTGTGGAGCGACTTTTTAGTCTGGGAGGTTTGGTGCTCACACCTAAAAGAAATCGACTTTCTGACAAAAGGTTTGAGAAGCTTCTGTTAATGAGGTACAACCACTGGTTTACTCGCTCCACTCTACTGTTTCCCCCATAACAACATATACTGAAAAAACAGAGAATGGGGAATCCAATTTAAATAACTATTTACAAGTAATTGAATTAAGTTTATCAAAGTCACTTAATAAACTTATTAAAGTTTTCAAGTTGATTAACTTAAAACAATTACCTGCAAGGAAGTAAGGCAATTTAAGTTGGACCTGCAGTCTCTTTTTTTTTTTTTTCATAAGATTAGTCCAAAGTTACAAAAGCGGACAATAGTGCTTACATGTGGATGGTATAAAAAGTATCTTAAGGGAAGTCAAGAAAGACTCTTTGTTTGTTTGTTTGTTTTTTTATAAAAAGTATTTATGTTAAGTGAAGTAACAAGACTGTCTTTATTTTCATACAAACAAGTATTTCTGTCAGGAAAAAAGTTTTAAGTTCAACTTCAAATGTCAGGAGATATATTGTTGACATTACTGTTAAAATACACTTCCAATAAAGTGAGTATTGGCAAAATCGGTTGATGTTTTTATGTTGAGGCAGTGGGGAGTGTTATTGGCAGCTTCTGAAAGTAACTAATAAAGTAACTAGTAATCTAACTTAGTTACTTTAAAAATAAAGTAATCAGTAAAGTAACTAAGTTACTTTTGGAAGGAGTAATCAGTAGTCCGTAATATATTACTTTTTCAAAGTAACTGTGGCAACACTGCCCATGTACGTGTGGACGTAGCCTTAGTGTTCATCTTAGTATTTGATTATGTTGTGATCACATGCTGAGTTCACTATACTGGTTAACGCTTATGCGATGCACCTGTATATGAAGCAATTTATATATATATATGAGGAACAAATCTGTATTATCAAAAATGGAAAGCTGATCGACTTAGACGAAATGTTTCATGAGCATAATTCAAAATCAGAGGCACCTCGACCTCAGTTTTGTGCATTTGATGATGACAAAAAGAAACACACACAAGCTACCTGCCATGAAGATGGAGGGGAGGGTCTCCATTTCAGGCCAAGCGGTGGGTATCGGTGAACCTTCCCCCAGGTGTGTGCGAGTGAATGAGTAGGAGAGAGAGCAGAGGCACCCTCCTTGGCATGGAAAGATTATCTTGACAAATCGGATAAACATCTCGTGTGTGACAGGATGCTGATGGAGGGTCCGCCTGCCCACACACACACAAACACATGGTGTGACACACAGTCACACACACCTGGGATAGTTGGTTTGTTTAGCCACAGACCATGTGTGTATTTCCGTGTATGTGTGTGTGAACCCAGCCTAAAGGCAGGTAACAACAGGTCTCCCTCCTCAAACAGAGCATGCAGGTTCTCAGGTGTGTCTGCCTGCTCTGCTTCAACTGCTTTGCTGCTTCACTCTGTTCATGTGTGTGTATTTGTGTGTGTGTGTGGGGGGCACACACGCAAGAGAGAGTTTAAAGTGATCTCATTGGTGTTTTCATCTTACATAATTTAGCTGCACTTTTCTCATGCCATATCAAACAGTTGTTTGTGTAGCTTCAATAACTTATTAAAGCCGTCCAAAAACTGAATGTTTTCTCCGTCCACTTTGAATGGTGATGATAATATAGTATAATATTCCTCTTTTATAGTCTCTTTAGGTGTACTCGTTAATTTGATGGCTAAATGATTTGATGACAGCATTACAGCAATTTTAGACATAAAGCCATGAGGGGAAAAAAGCCTGGTAATTACATCAAAATAATCTTGTTGTTGGATCGAATATGCCCATTTTCCTGATAGTATTTTTGTTTTGTTTTTTCTCTCTTTTTTAAATTTAAAAATCTGTAGGTGAAGGAAAAAGTCATGAGCAGTGACAAACGTGGTTATAAAGTATGGAGTCTGTACGAGGATTTATTGTTTATGTATTTATGAGAACTTCAGCTGATTTGTTGTTTTCTTTGAGCTTCTGGGAGATGCAACAAAACACAAGACAAAAGCTTAAATCCTATAAATCCAGTGAATAAATAAAGAGTTTGAAGCAGTGACATATTTCCATCTTTACCAAATCACTATCTACTATGAACAGGCAGCTACATTATACTTCTACTGATTTGAGCTGACTTCTGAGGGGTCATCTGTGGACTGTTGCCCCTCTTTTACCCACATCTATGCAAATCTGATGGACTTATCTCTGTAACATTTTTACAGCAACACACGCTGCAGGTTCTAACTTGTGAGTCATGCAGTGAATGACGGAAGGTTTTTGATTCACCTTTTCACGCAGACATAGGAGCGCTGCTGCTCCTCTGTATGGGCCCATCCTAGCAGCTGCGCCATCAGTTGCAAAGTCAACAAAGTGAGAGCGCAACATTTCTTTGCAAGACACCCTGCATATCAAAGCCTTCCAGCAGAATTTCACAGATAGCAGCCTCACTGCATGACTGCAATTCAACAAGTTGAAATAAAAGTGCGCAGATCTTACCTTCATAGGGTATTCTGATGTAAAAGATCAGGCATGCTTTTGATGATCTGCAGTAATATTTTTAGCATTTGGCGGTCCTTATGACGGACAATCTGCTGTTCTAAATCCTTTTCATTTTCCTTTCACTGAGTTAAAAGTTGGAAGGGGAAGACAAGATTGGGTATGTAGACAAGTGTGTGTGAGGGAGGGGAATCCCTATAATGATGCTTACTGTTACTATAGCTGCCTAGGTTGTCTTCATGTTTTCAGGTTTAATTTGTTTAATCAAATCTTGTGCTTGTAACTTGTAGACATGAAATCACATTTGCTAGCCGAACTTCATTTAATTTAATGGACGCATTCACAGTTTGAGCCTTGTTTTTGATCACCTGTTTTACACACTGCCCTTCAAAGTAACTAATTAATTATTTATTACATTGGAAAGGGTAATAAGTAGATAATTTGTACATAGTCTATATGTTCGTGTCATGTCATGGAAAGTTGATATAGCCACTTGCACCTTATTTTTAGTTATTTTTTTTGCCTGTCCCGTTTGGTTCTTTTGCCATCAGAATTATTGTCTAAAGGCGAAGAAAGATGCCCAACGGATTTACTTTACCAAATGGACCATCCCAGCCTTGCCATATTGGTCTATTTGATTCACCTTTTATTGTTTATTTTATTTTATTTTCACTTGCTAAACACGGGACAGACATGACTGGGGGAAAGAAAAGGGGGAAAGAAAGAGGGAAAGAAAAACAGTGGGGAAGAGGAACGGTGATAAAGGGAAAAAAACAAAAACCAACAAAACAAACAGACATATATCAATCACCTGGATCACCTGTTGAGAAAGAAAAAAGAGAAAACAAGCAAAAAAAAAAAGAGAGCAATATAATAACATCATCACAATGATCTATGTGAATATAAAAGTAAATACTAAATAATGAATATTACTGTGCAGCACGTAAGATCGACAGCGCACAGTGTGCTTTGAGGTAGGAGCCAAAGAGGGTGTAGTTTGTGTGTGTGCACCTTCTTATTTTGATGGGTCCATCTCTTTTTTAATCAAGGATTTAGTGATTCATTATCACGTTCCCTCTTTTCTTCTACCTATCTTTCTGTTGTCCTGTTTCCTCTCCGCTCTACAGAGAGTTTAACGCTCTCACATTTGGAGGATTCTCAAGGCCACTTTAGTCTTAATTAAACCAACAGCGAGCCTCACCCTAAAAACAGAGACATGACTGTGACGCAAAGAGGAACATTTCTGTGTGTTTCGAAGAACGTGTGTGGGTGGCACAGACAGGTCACTGGGTTTGCTGTTATTGGTTAATTCTTTTATATTCACACTTTCCAATTTTGGCATACACCAAAGTCTCTTAACCAAAGAAACATGAAAGGGACATAAAATAAGCAGATCTCCCCATCGTGGCTAATGGCAGAATATAAATATCACAAAGAACAGCTTGACCACCAAAACCAGCTGGGCGGTCATTTTAACTGAGGTACGCTGTAAAGTAATAATCTACAACATTCTATAATCTGCATCATTTTCTTAAAACATTTTTCCTTGTCATGAAAGCTTTTAAACGCCTATTACCAACTTAAATGAGTTTTACTGCCTTGTGACACAGCAGTATTTGGCAGCAAGAGAGTTCACCATCAAGTATAAAGGGACTTAGTTGCAATTATACATCCTTCAGCAAAAAAAAATATTGGTCAACAGAACAAATGGAACTTAAATCAGCAGGAATTAAAACTAGGTGTTTTGTGTGACAACCACTGGCAGCTTGGAGACTCTCTTGCGCTCATTCTTCAAAGAAATACTTCTCATACTTCTTCCATTTGGTGGAGGCTGCTTTTTAGGTGTAAAATAATGACAAATATTACATTTGCCTTCGAAGCAATGCACTAATGATGCCAAGTCCACTTGCGTGCATTGGCTCTTTCATGCTTTTTCATACTTGGTCCCATGGGTCCAGTATAGCCACAGTTGCCGCCCACACAAATGCCAAAAGTGATGTCACATCCACTGGAGCGTGGCACACTTTTGTGTTGTTTTGGTTGTTTGTGCACCTCTCAAACCTGTTGTAACCTTGCATGGGTGGTGCAGCCGGCAGGACGGGTTGAAGGCGTAACTAGTGCAACTGTGTTAGTTTTTACCACCATGTCAATAATATATCAGCCCAGAAGCGCTACAATTTCCAGATTATATAGTAAGAAATGCTTCAGTAGCTTGAAAAGATTAGACTTTCCAGTGAAAGCACTGGGAAAAAAACGATTCCTTTCCTTGTTGGAAGTTTATTGCACCTGAAGTGGTCACATGGCTGTGGTGATGTCACATATGCTGAGCATAAGAGGCCCTCTACCCAGAGCCTACAGACCGCTTTGCCAACATTGTCACCTGGAGGCACACAACTGGTTTGCTTCTGCTTATGTGCTCACTTGTCATTCAGAAGAGAGAAGGTATACCATACAAAGAGCTGAAGAAAGAGCCAAACTAAGCATCACTGCCTGAGCGTTTTATGCTGTTTTTGATTATCATTGATATTTCTCATGCTTCTCCCATTCGTTGTGAACTTTGTTACTTTGCGTCTTTGTTCGACTTTTCAAGAGATCGCCATTTGACCTATGGATGTTGAGCAACGTGCTGTTGATTTTTTTATTTTTTTTTTGAGGATTGAACACAAGCACATTTGCATAGACCATCTGCGAAGTAGAGGAGATACATAGGCAAATACCTACGCAAACACACAAACTTGGCACCACACAATAAGCTTAACTTGTTAAGCACAGAATAAATAATGACTGGTATGCTGCATTCTATTTGCCTCAAAGGTCAGACAAGGAAATACAAGGAAACAAGGAACAACAGAATTTGTTTTGCTTTTGACGCTCATGCATCACAAGCATATATTATATATTTTGTTGCAGCTGCAGCACATTCATGGCCACAGCCTGTTCAGTGCTCTGCTTTTACAATGTAAATGGAAACCGGTACCTTTCACGTCATTCGAGTCGTTGCGGACAGAGACCTGACTTGCAGCTACATATCTCAGGTGGTTAAATGAGGTTAAAAGGAATTTCTGGTTATGACATAAGTTACGACGTAGATTTCCCGCTGAAGAATAATTCATGCATTATTACTAATGTTCCATTATTTTACTAATGTTTATGTTCACTGTGCCCATCTGGGATTGTTAAGTTGGGGTTGGTAGGGTTGCTCCAAGGGTTGCTTTCCAAGTTGGAAGTTTAACTTAAGAAGTTTAACTTACAACTGCAACTGGAACACACTATGAAGCATCACTTAACAGGAAAGATGCACCTTTCCAGCATTTTGGTGAATAACTTCTGGACCACAGTGTTTTTGCAATGTCTATAATTTGACTTTAAGGATGGCGTGCATAAAGTTCACAGTTAGCAAACGTTCTGGAAAATGTGATTGCCTGGATTAGATTATAATTAGCTGACAATCTGACAAGAAATTCCAGAAGACAAATCTTCCCATGTTCAGCTACACTGCAGATTGAGTTCTGCCTCCATTATTAGCAGTACAACAATTGATGAACCACTGTCGCTGCTTATGAGCAGAATAGAAGAAATGTATGTTTCTCAAACGTCCAGTTGTAAAATGATATTTTTTAGAATATGCATCGCTCTGCAGCATATTTAGATGAAGTGAATTTGTTTGTTTCACACTGGGTTGTGTGTTAATGTCAGTGGAGGTTACAGAGTGGTGGTGATAGTCACTGACAGACCACAGAAAGGTCTTCGCTGAAATACAGTGCTCACTATTTGGGTTTTGTCAGACAGTTGTGACTGTGAACTTTCAACACACACATTTACAATACTACACACACACACACACATACACACACAGAATAGTGGATACTTGGTGACACTTACATACACACAGTCTAAATAATACCACTGTTTTCTAAACCTATTCAGCATAATGCTGCCAGTCTGTGCTATATTAAAAGTACTCAAAGCAAACAACCTCCTCTGTCTAGCGTGTCTGTACCAGTGTTTTCTACAGTCACTGGTCTGTACGCAAGTCATAGAGGCCACTAATCAACCAACAAAGAGCTGTTAGAAAACGCGAGAAGAAAAAAGCGTGAGAGTGACTAGAAGAGATAAATCCCAAAGAAAATGCTACATTGAAAGGGCGAAGGGAGACTGAAGATAAATGAGTAGATAAGAGTGGGGAACTGAAGAGAGCAGAGTCATGATGAGGCAGAATAAATGTCACTGGAAGCAAAACCCAACCTCTGAATATCTGCACTGTAGGAAGCACAACTTTGGAGCTCTAATTGAATAAACAAATGATGCCAAATCATTTTGACACCTGACCAAAATGCATTATTGTGTTGTTCTTTGATGCTGAGGCATCTATAGCAGCAACAGAGACAGTCTACCTACATTTGAATTTCTGGTTTAGGCTTGTTTTTTTTTATTTCAAGTGGACTAGTTCAAGCTGCGATGCGACTATCAAATGGTAACTGAAGCTCAGAATGTAAAATTGACCAGCACCAATGTGAAAATGAGAGACAATGACTTGCAGACTTGAAGTGATGTTAAGTGTAATAACTGTTTGCAGTGTGAAGCTGGTGTGTTCAGAGTACAGGTGATCTAAAGTTTAATTAATTTTGACTCAAGCAACCAATGCTATGACCAATTGGAGCAAATTATGTCATGATGGACGTATCACAGGTGACAAACCAGAAGCTAACCTCAAATGTTTGCTTTTGTTTGCCTTTAAAACTGAACAGGTTTATGTGTAACTTAACTTTATAGCTTTAAAATAAGACAAAAAAATGAATACATGTATATATCTGTGTTAGATGTATATGTCATTCTCTTGTTGTGGTTGTTTTTAAACAACCAAGTTTTGGTCACATGATTATACATAGTTGTATAACGAAGATATTAGCAATAAAAACGTGTTTGTACATGTCTGTGTCATACATAACCAAAAACTAGCAAAACTACCCATCGGACAGTTTATATGCAATCTTTAAACATGTATTAGCTTTAACCAGCTACCAACTTGTGTAGTGTGTCTCTGAAGAGTATGTCTTTGTTTTGTGATAGTTCATGTACAAAGAAACATGGCGTAAGGAATTATAGCAGGCGAACTAAAACATTTTTAGCTTGTGCAAGCGAGCCAGTGTCTACTTTTATTCTTTCTTTTAACGCTGCAAGATAAGGCCTCGCATTTGAGCTAAACTCATGCGATCTATCTGACGTCTGAAGGTAGGTGACCATCTAATTCTGTAAGTTGAGTCCAGCAGGACTATGGTACTTGATATGTTTTTCCCCTGTGGTACTGCAGGACTAATTTACAGCTTACACACAGGAAATGATCTTAATCCCCTGAGCTTCCCTTAATCTGCGAACTCTTTTTGTTCTTCATGCTCCAAATGATTGGGCAACACACATATCCTCATACACAGTCCTGAGCTGCTCAGTGGTCAATGGCAGAGGAGATCTTGTTCAAGGTGATTAAGTGTTCTCTTCAAGGCAACAAAGGATATAATCCAGAACAGTGAGTGAAGAGGTCGTCCTCTAACAATATACCTACAGAAAATCATGCTTAGTTTTAGGCAGCATCCCCATGCTCTTAAAGATAACTGTCACCTGATGGGTCCGTGCCGGTTCATTTTTCAAATGTGTGCCATCTCTCCTTGGTAGTGATATGAAGGATGTGGTTAGGGGCAACAACACTTAGCCCTGAGTGCTGCCAAGGTACACAGCATCCTCCTGTGAAATGCCATTTCTAAGTGATTGATGCAGTTTCTGTTGCCAAGGCAACACAGCACCCACCAAAATGATATTTTCAACTTTTGGCATTAACTATCATTTGTTTTGACAAAATAAAGCGACAACACACACACAAATATTTGCAGTGAAGCAGTTTTTCACAAGGAACTTCCCCAGGTGAGACATGACACTGCAACACACGCCTTCCTGCTACGGATAGCCATGAAATAGCAGCATTCATCTCAGGTATGTTGCCTATTACACAATTTTCACACTTCAGCTAATATTTCTAATGGACAGATGTGCTTTTAAATTACAATAAATTTCTCTCATCTGGCACTAATTCAAGACAAATGTGTAAAAATACCTCTTTTTTTATGTAAAACCTCTCAAGCATTTGGCTATGCTCCCAGTGTGGGCAGTCCTGGGTTGGATGCTCAAAAGGTGGCACTCTGCCATATAATCGTTTTGTTTCCTTCCCTCGTTTTTTTCCTCATTTCTACAGCTTTGTTGTGATTTTAACAAGCGAGGCGTCCAAAGTGATTGCGTTTCTTGGCCTAACAGTTTTGAATTTGGTGGTTTGATCCAAAATCTTTAACCTATTCCGCTTATTACACTTACCGCACACCTTCCTCTTGATAAATTCAATGCACGGCTTTCTGTTTAAAGAAATTTAAATGAAAAATGAACAGATTTTCTAAAAAAGCAGGATATACTGCTCTTTAGACAAGGTGGTTCTCTGCTGCCCAAAAGGTATTGCATGGTTTTTGCTGCAAAGTGTTACTGATTGTTACAGCTTTCAGCGCTATTCGCCTTTAAAGTGTGATGTCTTTAGCCATTTCTGGGTCTTCTAGATTCCCAAACTCAAACAAACACTGCCATAGAAGTTTAACATCCAGGCATCCATGAAAAAAAGGATTTATCAAGTTTAATGGCATTAGCAGGAAGCTAGCTTCGATAGAAGGATAATAAATCATATTCTCATTGAAGGATGTCTGGAAAAGTGGTTTTGTTATCATTTTAGATATAAATGAAGACAGAAAGCTAAACGGGAGCAATCTTTGTTGTGTTATTGAAGTTGGGCTAGCTGATATATAGTGGGGTTGTTACCAGGTGCCTAGCTACAGAGCTATGGCTAGGATAAAATAAACACATTAGCACAGTGAAGATGGATGATGAGCATTCCCATATGGAAAAGAAATAGTAAAAACTTACATGTGATTACTCATGAAAGTGGCCACTTTCTCATTACTTTCATACATTGTTTTAGTAAGTATCCAAAACATACAAGTTTCATTATATAATTTTTCAAGGGATCTTATATCTGTTTTCACTCTTATATGCTTTTCATACAAGTTTCACACAAGACAGATACAAACTTTATAAGATTTATATATATCTTTTCCATATGGGTTACCTTTATTCCCCTCAATGAAAGTCAGTGTACAGGTCCAGACAAATCAATCACACAGCAGGGAAAAGATGCTGAAAATGGACCAAATTTCAGTCAAGAGAAGGCCTGAGATGATCCATCCACAGCACAAGTTAGTCATTAATATGCTGTTGTGTGGTTTGGGTGACTTGCTATGAAAAGCTTCATGTCCACACTGAAACCTTATCCTCAGTGATCCTTTTCTGAAGTGTTCAGATACTTGATGTCTGTCAAACTGTGAGCCCATGGGCTGTTGTTACATCCTAAAACTGAGCTTAAAAATCTGCTGCACATGAAGGGTGCTAATAAAAAGAAAGAAGGAACACTTATTATTTTTAGGGACTTATTTACATTTAAAAATGTTATAATTGGGCAGGTTCTTAAAAGACAACAAGGCAGAATCGGCCAAACATTGGGAGGGGTATTTGGATGGGACAATGGAAGGAGAAGTACAGAAAGACAGACGTGTGATGGGGAGAAAAAGTCTTGTCTGTTGTGTCTCTCACACTGAGACTGTATTGTGTTTTGTGTTTGCGGCAGTCATTGCCATCAACTCCAGTCACTGCCTGCACTTCATTAGAGCTCTGTTCAGTCGTTCATTCAGCAAGAAGTAAAGAGGCGCACAGTGTAAATGTCATGACACGATGTGGAATCACATTAGTTTACACCTATTATGAGAACATGAGAGAAGAAGCTTCACGGGGTTAAGAGATGAAGCAATGAGTGAGGTGGAAGAAAGGAGTGAAATAAGGTGAGGAGAGAGGGGACAGCATGACACCAAATATACGAGCGATATTTCAAGTACACAATATTTTTTGTGCTCATTTCTTGTCATTTCTTTTTTTAATGAGTTCAATATTTATTTCTCACGTGTAATCCTACTCTTTAGTTTCTCATTTAGCTTATTTGTACCCAGAAGTGTGACATAACACTGAAAATCAACAAACAATAAATATACAGCACCTTTGCATAACGAACCAATCCACAAGAACCTAAACGCTGCATTGATCATTACAAAGCATGTTGCACAGCTCAGCTCATTTAGGTAATAAAGTCAATCTTAAATTGTATTGGAGATTATGTATCAGAATTTCAGGAGCGGGACCACGCCTCCAAACACTTTCCTTCCAGCTATCATCTACATAGGTTCTCCCAGTTCTGCAAGCTGTCACTCTCGTTTACGTGAGCCTCCCTACTTCCCCTTTTCAATTCCTTAACTTCTTCACTCCTATTTAGTACATCGGGATCTGCCAGTCCTGGGAGCCGCCGCCAGTCCCTTTCGAGGCCTTCCCCAAACCGCAGCGCAATTCATGTCCAAGCATTCACCTTTACCTACTAAAACGCTGTCAAACATAAAATGAGGACGTGGGCCCAGCTAGTGAACTGAACCAGTACCAGTACCCCCATCAATACATGGGGTTCAAGGTTTGAAGAGGATGAAAGTTATGTCACTCATTATGTGACTCATATTGCTCTGACCATCACAGTTACCAGATCTCATCCCAAATTAATCATCATGTTAAACAAGTCTCACCACCACCAAAGCCCCAAATGAGGAAATATCTTGTAGAAGAATGACGCTTCATACTCAGGTAGAGGTCTGAAGCTGTGAAGAGAAGATGGATTGAAGCTGTTTTGGTGATACCCTGGTGTATCTGTTAATTTGTCATCTGTCTATCATTTCAAATGAAAGACATATTACCTATAATAAATAGAAGCCCATTTCCGCCACTTAGAAAAAAAAAGGATCCATAGCTCGAAATTATTTTAGTTATTTTCTCGAAATTTTGACTTATTAGCTAGAAATTTCGAGTTAGCACTGCCAATCAGTAATCTACGTGAATGACATAATTTCCTTATTACCCGGAAGCTGAAGCCCTCAGGTACAAATGCTACAGCTAAGCTACCAGTATTACATCCAGTCATGAATGCACAGATTGCTGAGTATTTTCAGCGTGGCTTCAAAAATGATGAAATCCTTGTGTTATTAGCTGAATCACATGGCGTTACTATCAGCAAACGTACTCGCGAAAGCGCCAGTTTGTTGCGATATGGTTTTGAGTGCGTGTTACTCTGCGCCATATGCTTCCGGGTAACAAGAAAGTGACCTCATTCACATAGATTACTGATTGGCAGAGCTAACTCGAAAATTTGAGTTATTAACTCGAAATTTTGAGAGTTATGGATACCTGGTTTTTTTGTTTTGTTTGTTTTTTTAGTGGCGGAAATGGGCTTCCATAATAATACATTAGTGTTTGTTTTTCTTCCTTTTTTTTTTTTTTTTTTACATCATTGTAACCTGTCTATGTCCCTGCCTGTCTTCTTCCTCTAAACAGATAATTACCTGAGGTCTCCTTCAAAGGGTGAAATCAATTTTATAATCTTGGGCCAGATAGACAGAAAGGTGAAGCACTGGTAAGACGGATGTCTTCTTACTGAATATGTATGAACTCCAATAGTGTTAAACCAGTTTGCTCTGTTTCGTTCTACTGTGTGTGTGTGTGTGTGTGTGTGTGTGTGTGTGTGTGTGTGTGTGTGTGTGTGTGTGTGTGTGTGTGTGTGTGTGTGTGTGTGTGTGTGTGTGTGTGTGAGAGAGGTGGAGGGGGATGAGATGAAGAGTATATTCCAGAGAGCTTAAGGGCATTTCACAGTGTTAAGAGGTAGGATTTCAATTACAGTATATGTGTGTATGTGTGTGTGTTCACATGACATATCTCTGAGCCAGCTAGCTCTGAGCCAACCCACTGTAATACAACTCTTTGACACCATAATTGACAGGATAAAATACCTTCTGTTTGTTTTTCTTTTTTTTTTTTTTTTTTTTTTTTTATAAATGACATCAGAAACAGCAGTATGCGACATTACGTGATGGCAGAGCTTCAGTTCATCCTTTGTCATTTTTTTTTTTTTTTTTTTTTTTTTTTTAATAAATAGGACAGGGGGAATGAATGAGAGAAAGAGGGGGAGAGAAAGAAAGAAAACCAAAGGGGAGAAGAGACGGTGAGAAGGGGGGGGAAGAGAGAGAGAAAAAAAAAAAGAACTCCTGGGTCACCTGTATGGAGAAAAAAAAAAAAACAAAAAACAAAAAAAACAAACAGAGGAGACAGCAAACAACAAAGAGTAACATAATAATAGAGAAAACAAAGCACCATCACAATAAACTAGCTAGTCATAGATATCAATATTTACTAAATAATAAACGATATTGTGCAGCACGCAAGATAGACAGCGCACAGTGTGCTTTGAGGCAGCAGCCAAGAAAGCTTTAGTCCGCGTCTGTGAATACCCATGTGTGCATACCTGTGTGGATCAGCATGCTTGCATTCCAAAGGTTTCTCCATGTAATGATCTGCTAGGGAGTGTGGGGGGGCCACAGCCCCGTCCTCCAGGGTGTGAAGCGGGTATGGAGGAGATCAAAACTCCAGACATCCAGAGGCCCCCAGAACACAAGAGACCAAGGAAGACCAACAGAGGGGCAGCCGCGCCACTGTTCCAGTAAGAGCTGAGGAGAGTCCCAGATGAGGGCTCGCCCAGCAGCCGCGGAGCAGAAGTCAGGGGGAGTTGCAGTGACGCGCCCGTGAGCTCCGCCGGCCCCCAGCTGTGCCTGAGTGACCGAGCCCCAGGCCGAGAGGCCGGGGGCACCCCACCTCCAAAGGGGCCCGAGCGAGCCCCAGGCCCCAGGCCCCGACAAGCGGCCGCCAAGGAGTGAGCCGGTGTGTACCCGGACGCCCACCCCCAGACACAAAGAACCACCAACACACCGACACCTGAGGGAGTCCGCCACCGGCAGGGGAAGTGGTGGTGGGTGGAGATAGGCCTCCAAACCTTGGAGGGCCTGAGGTGTCCCCAGAGAGGTGGCGTCTGATACCCAACCTGACATATAGACACAGACATACAGGCACACACAGACACAAACATCCATTCCCACCCTCATGCTCTCATATGCACTCACTCCACACTCAACCAATGTGGAGACAGACATAAAGAGACGCTGTACACACAATCACACTCCCCAAGCGTACTCTACAAACCGGGTCTAGGTACCCTTGCCCCTGGAGGGGGGAATTGCACCCAGACCCAGGTGGTGTTACCCTTTTCCCTGCGGTGGGGGGAGGCAGACCACCCCGACTCCGCAGCAGCAGGGAGGCCCCACACCCCAGACCGCAGTCGGACGGCCAACTCCTCCTACTAGCCCTCCCGCTCCAGCAGGCCGCAGAGAATGGGGGTGGGAGAAGACTCCAAACCTCCCTCCACCCGCTCATTGTAGTGTTGATGCATATGTGTTCTAAGGTGCAATTAAAACCCAGGAGGGCATGGAGCTACCTGCCAAGGAGCAGCAGGTAAGCGCATAGTCCCTCCTGCTAGCCCTCAATGACTAAGTGTATTTAAAATTGAGAGGTGGGCAACGACGTCAGGGGTGAGGTATACACCCTGATGGTAATATGGACTCCGTGATTGTGCCCACCCCCAAGATCCTATATGTATGTGTAATGAGAGTGTGAATAATGTGAATGTCTAAGTTGTGGGATAAAATTGAGGCAGAGGCAGCCAGAAGGGGACGGGGGGGGGGGGGGGGGGGGGTAGCCTCCTCTGCACCCTGGTGACATACCCCCACTCCAAGGCCCTGCATGTGTGGGTGGTTGTGGAGGAGCGGGAAGAGGGAGGCAGCTGGAGATGGGGAGGGAAGGAAGGGAGGGGCAGGTAACCCCTCCCTGGGGCCAGCTCCCCCGCTGACCCCAGTAGGCACTCCCACCCTCCGCGACCCGCCAGGGAAGGGGGGCCCAGGCCCATCAGACCGGGGCCCAGTGCAGTAGCGCCCCCCGGCTCCACAGAGCCCTGGACAGTCCACCCAACCCCACCACAGAGAAAACTGCACCCACCCCACCATCCACACATCTTCCAGACTACATAAGACGGTAAACGCCCAGGCTGAGATCTTCCTCCACCTCTCCTGTATCTCCCCCTCCTGCAGAGAGTTCCTGAAGAGAAGAAAGCTCCTGCAAGATGTGACCATCCCCCCCACCAGTTGAAGAGCCCCCCAGGCGGCTCGACGCACCGGCGGCACCCTGCTCCAGGGCCGGGCCCCCATGGACCCACCCGCCCACAACCCCGGCAACACACCAACCAGGACCCAAGCCCCCGAGGCCCGGCCCGGGCCCCAGCCCAGAGACGGAGCGCCCCCAGAACCTCACGCCCATCCCGGACCCACCCAGGGGCAGCCAGGTTGCCAGGTCAGTAACCCACGTCCGTCAGCACAGACCCTCCCCTAGCCCCGCTGCACGCAGCCGCGAGGAAACAGTCACCTGAGAGCCAACAGAGCCCCCAACCGGACGTGACCGCTACCCCGGGTTGAGCTCCCCAAGGAAGATGCCTCCGGGGAACCCCCCGACGCCCTAAGCCTGTCCCTACCCCCTCACCAATCACAACAGTGAAGGCGGGACCAAACTATGACCCCCCACCCCCACTAGGTGATGGAGCTGATAAAAGGGGCCCAGAGCAATTGATCTAATGTGGTGGCAGAGGCTGTGTCAAGACTAATGTAATCTAATAGATAATTTCTATATTGGTTAGAATTAAGATTATTTTTATTTTTCCAGTTCATGAGGACTGTTTTCTTGGCTATGCATAGGGCAGTGAAGATCATATGGGCTATATTCTTTTCTGAAGTGACATTATCTAAGCTGCCCAGTAGACACACTAAGGGGGAAGTTGGGATGTTACATTTCAGACACTTTGATAAGTCTTCACATATCTCGCGCCAAAACTTTTGCACTGGTGGACAGAACCAAAGAGCGTGGATGTAATTGTCTGGTGTATTGCCTTGACAGTGTGAGCAGTTGTTGGAAGATGTAAAGCCCATCTTGAACATCCGATGACCTGTATAGTGCACTCTATGAAGTATTTTGTATTGTATTAATTCAGACTGGGATTTTTAATTAATTTAAAAGTTTTTAAGCAAATCTGAGACCAGAAGTTTTGGTCTAGGTTGACTGATAAATCTGCTTCCCACTTTGCAGTAGGAAGGGATATTGATTCATTCTGTTTGTTTTTCTTATAAGTGTGATCTGGCAGGCCTGAGACATTAGCGTGCTTAGAGTAAATGCATGTCAACTACTCTGCATTATAGTTTCTCTGTCACTAGATTGAGACGTTGATGATTCACAGACAATTTTCTTGAAACAAAAAATGGCAGCACTTCATTATGAAAGTCTCTAAAAACATATCATATTTTAGCTATTCCTCTGATATGCAAAGGCTAGAGTTTATAATGGTGCAAAACCTTTGCTGAAAAACGTATTTCACTTAAAGCACACAAAATGTTTGACATGGGACGCTGCAGTTCACATCTTGTTTCCTAGCAACATACATAACTTGTTTTCTTTTGTAAACACACACAGTCGTGACTGTGTTTTTAGACCAAACCCAAATTAACTGTCAGTTGAATCACTTTTGAAATAATCTTGTATCAAAGTCTTTCACAATTTTCATATTATCACGCAATTACACCTCAAATGAGAGAGCTATGTACACTGCTCAAAAAAAAATTTAAGTGACACTTTGAAAATTTGTCAGATCTCAGTAGGAAAAAAATAATGCTGGATATCCATACTGTCATGGACTGTGTAATGTGTAGGAACACATTAACAAAAAAATCCTTGCAGCAACTCAAAATGGTACTCAGGAGTTTGATTGTCCCCCACATGCTTGTATTCATGCCTGACAACATCCCGCATCTCCTAATGAGACAAAGGAGGGTGTCGTAGGAGATCTCACTTGCCAGATCTCAATCAGGATATCACTGAAGTCCTGGACAGTCTGAGGTGCACGATGTTCCTGAGGTGTATGTGGGGACGACCGGTGCCCACATACCAGTAACTCTCAGTGCTATGGCAGTGGTATCACCAGCAGGACCTAGTGCATTAGCTTTGGATCTGGCAATGGGTTCAAAGAGTTCATCCTGATACCTAATGGCAATCAGGGTGCCATTGCGTAGCCTGTAGAGCACTGTGCGTCCCTCTGTGGAGATGCCTTACAGGCAGCATAACATTCTCCATGGCATCAACACACACTTTTATGTCTGTCACGTTATTAGGGTGAACCTGCTTTCATGTGTGAAAAGCACAGGGCACCAGAGGTGGACCTGCCCAGTCTGGTATTCTATGGCCCCTTGGAGGACAGTGGGTCTTCAGACCACCCTCGTGAAGTCTTTGTTTGGTCATAGCTCTCTCACACCAGCCTCTTGCTGGAGGTCATGTTGTAGCTCTGGCAGTTCTCATCCTGTTGCTCCTTGCACTAAGGAGTACATACGTGTACCGTTATTGAGTAAAAGACAGTCTACGGCCCTGTCCAGCTCTCCCAGAGTAACTTGAGTCCTGGAATCTCCTCCATGCTATTGAAACTGTACTGAGACAGTAAACCTTGTGGCAATGGCCTGTATTAATGTGTCTTCCTGGAACAGGAGCTACCTGTGCAACCTCTGTATGATCCAAGTATCGCCTTATGCTACCGGTAGTGAAGTCGACCCGGGCCAAATGCAAAACTAGTGGAAACAAACACTCCTGTTTTGGGGGTTGTCTCGTTGTTGGCCCTCTTGTGCACCTGTTCATCAACAGCAAAGCAGCTGAAACTGACTAACAACCCCCTTTGCTACTTAGTTGATCAGATCAATACCACAGAAGTTTAATTGACTTGATGCTCTGCTTTGATTAAAAAATGTTTATTTAATTTTTTTTAGCAGTGTGGTTTCCCTTCTGATTAGGTGAGCTTTTTGCAACAAAAAGAGTTCTTTCACAATAAAACACAAGAAATAGAAGTATATCATATCTACAACATAATAGGCTATAACATACAATACTAAGTTATTTAGCAACAATTTGGATGAAAAATGTCTTCACTTGCTGTTTGAATGAGTCAGTGGAGTCTGTACCATGGAAAGACAGCGAAAGAGAAATCCTCAATCTTGGTGGCACCGCTTGAAAAGCCCGATCCCCGACTGCGGTATCCTTAATATAACCATCACAGGCACAGCAGCTTCACCCACCTGTGGTTCAAACTTTCTGTTTATAAGGAGCAGACGAGAAATCGTGTAAACCTTGACTTTAGTTGAGTCAAAAATTCAAAGTATGGTGATGAAAATTAGCTTTAGGGACTACACTTGAAACTGCAGAAAGTCACTCAAAGCTAGGAGCTTACTTATACGTATATATGCAGGGGTGGGGGGGAGACAGGACAAAAGGTGACATATCAGTTGAAATTAAGTCACTCATTTTGTGTTTTGATTCAATCGGTGGTAATATGATTGGTTGATTCATTGATTTAATCATCCAGTCATTGTTTTTTTTGTTTTTTTTTTATCTCGGCCACATGTAGTCGTGCTGAACCAAATTCATTCGAAGGTCACACATCAGGACAAATGGCTGCTGAAGAATTTAGCTTGGGGAAATTGTTTCAGAAGCACTAACCTTCAGTATCTTTGTTCACAAGTCCAAAAACTCACAGAGTCACATTCCACAGCTGTGGCATCTGTTCCTGACAGTTTACCAGACACCTTGTGCAGCATCAAAGAAAAACATAAGGGCAACAAAGTTGTGGCATTGTATGTGGGATGCAGGTAAAAATTTTCACTTCAAGTTTTGATTGTACAGGAGAAATGTTTTCTATGTTATGTTAGGTTATCTAATCTGTTCCACATACAGCAAGTGGCTCAAGGGAACGAATGAAAGGTCAAAGAAAAGGTAGAAAAACTTAAAGGCCGCTAAATGAAGACACTGCTTTTCGAGTTCTGCCTTTTTCATCACAGCAGGTGATGCAGCTCTGCATGTTTTAATCAGCAGAATTTTGTGCCAAATGTCCTCCTGATGCAATCCCCACCTCAATCTGCTAAATGGGAACGTAAATTTGCAGTTCCAGGCCTCTGTATTAATAGCTAGCTGTACTCAATAAGATGTTTGTCATCTGCAGACCTGATACAATGCTGCTGTTAAGACCTTTCAAGACATTTTTTTAAAAGATGTAGAAATAATTGCTCTATAAAGTTTTACTCAACAGATATGTCTGCATTGCCGTTTATATTGTGAGACTTTACGGATTTGTGGTCTGAAGCCTCAAATTCTTTGTTAAGATTTTTTTTTCAGAATATACCAAAAATGAAGTGATCAAGCGTTGGAATGTGGCCTCTCTGTCTGGATTTCACACTTGATTTTTGAACGTTTAAATATAACGCAAGGCCATTATGGCTGAAACTGCCACTTTTTTGTTTGTGTCTCAAGTAAAATACTTTTAAAGTGTCATTCTGGATCTATGACGATATTGGAGAGACAAGAGAGAGCGGTTACACTCACAAAGAAATCAAACCTTCCATGTATTTCTTGAAAAACAAGCCTTTTGGACAGATATGTGACTAAGAAATGGATACAGTCTTCACAAGTTATGTGAAGTTACTAAGTTAGTTACTGTCACTGCTGCAATTGCACTTGACTGTTGCAGAGCAAGTCAGAGATGTTGAATTTCACTGTCATGTACTGCAGTAAACGCTGTATTTTCATGACATTATCAGGCTTCAGCAATCATGTCACTCTTCAGTAACAAGAGAGAAGAGCGGAGGAGTTGCAAGGAGCTGAAATCAAGGATGAAAGCAAATACAGGCTCATCGACTCGTTTTTTTTTCTTCTATCGAATGAAAATGAAAAAAAAAACCCATAAATATATTCTCATTGAAATGGAAAAAGTGAGAAAGTGTTTTACGGGACAAACTTGGAGAACTCTTGGGGAAGCTCTAAATATGTAACTACAGTGACATTAAAGGCTGAAGATCGAAAAAAAACAACAACACTAAAAACAAACAATGCTGCATGTGGACGATAAAGCGCACCCTTCATTCATTGTTCAGCATCGTTACACTGCAACTTGTCTTACAACCTCACAAAATCACAAAGTGGCTGTGGCTTAGGAGGTAGAGATAATCACAGAGTTTTTGGTTCAATCCCAGGCAGCTTCTTTCTGCATGCCAAAGTATCCTTGGGTGTGTTCATTGGAGTGTGAATGACAGATAGAAAGCTCTTAGATGTAGAAAATAAGTTATTGTATGAATGGGCGAATGAGGTGTGGTGCAAAGTACATTGATTGCACAAGTAAAAAAACACTGTGTAACAACCAGTCCTTTTCCCATCCATTTAGGCAGTATTCGTCCAATAGGAGAGCCTCATGCAGGCTAAAGTTGAATGAGAAAATGTGCTTTTTGCATAGATCTAGATATAAATAAAGACCATTTATATTTTTTATTTGAGGTTTTATCAAAGTCATCCACCCAAAGCAGGTGAAAGCCACAGTAAGCTAGTTTCTGCTAGTGCATTTGTAGTTTTTTTCCATCAGGAACAATGATTTTTGCTTGTGTTTGAGCTTGATCTTTACCTCTGACAAAACACACGCGCGCACACACAGACACACACACACAGGGGATGGTTCCTGAATGGGGCCGGAGGTCAGCAGCCGCATGCACGTGACAAGTCAGAGTTAATTCCAGCATCACAAAGGATGCTCTGGACACCAGCAAGCACACTCTCCAACAAACACTCACACACACCAGATTATCCCATCAGGCCAGCTACAAAGGTCAAAAGCAAATGTTCAACTTTTGGTCCTTTAGCTCTTCTATTGTTAACACTTAGATGCTTACTTTATGCAAAACCATCAGTGCATTAATATGAGATTTATGGGGGTTAATGCATAACAGTAGACACCAAGGTTATTATAGTTAACTGAAACTAAATTTAGATGTGAAAAACAAAAAAACCCAAACATTTCAGTTACAACTTAAATAAGAATAAAAGCTAGATTTTTGAAAACTAATTGAAACAATTTTGTGAACTTGCAAAACTAATTCAAATAAAGTAAAAATACAGTGTTTTGATTTGATAAAAGTTTAATTAAAATACATAGAAAAGTTTATCGACACTTTAGATGACTGCGAGTCAACTGCTTTCAGAACGTTCTGTGTCTTTATTGTAACACCTGTACTGATTTTCCTAAATCCCTTCTCCATAAAATAATAATTAATTAGGACCTATTATTGTAGAGTTTGTACCTCACAAGAGAAACCGCCTTGAGGTGACTGTTGTTGTGATTTGGAGCTATATAAATAAAATTGAACTGAATTAAAACCAAGATTGAAACTAAACTGAATTAAAAGCAAAAACAGTGCAATAAAAATAAAAACTGATCAGAAATGATTGTTTCTAGTCCTCTAATGAAGGTATTGCCCATAAAATGTTTAACAGAGATATTTTTAATGAACTTTTATTTTGCTTAATATGAATAATTTGCATTAGAAATTCAAAACTGAATTCAAATTAGAATTTTGATTGATAGCAGGAGTAAGAGTTTCTATTTGTCTTAATTTGCTCCTTTTATTCCGAGAAGGCTGCAAGTATAAATCATGGCATGCTTTTGATAATAACTCCACACACAAAAATGTGGAAATGTCATTGTTACACTGACGTTGTTACACTGACGTTGTTACACTGACGTTGTTACACTGACGTTGTTCATGTCCACGTGTGCACTGTAAGGCTAAAATTGGGGATTTATGATCAAAATCGACTCGACTTCGGCTGTTATTTATCAAACAGCTACTTTCATACAATCAGTCTGGTTTGCTCTCACTTCACTGGTCATCAGGTTTCCATGTCCTCCAACTATATAAACATTAAAAACAGAAGTTTACAGTAGTCTCTGAGACCTATTTGATTATTGGCTGGTTTTCCTTAATGGGAATTTTATATTTCTGACATTTTGCTACTTCCGTTTGATTCTTGTGCACCAGTGTAATTCTCTATAAATATTACTGCCTTGTCATGTTAATCAAAGGGTTTTGTGAAACTAAAGCCATTGTCACTATGTTTGTGGCACTGTGTGTGTGTGTGTGTGTGTGTGTGTGTGTGTGTGTGTGTGTGTGTGTGTGTGTGTGTGTGTGTGTGTGTGTGTCAGTGCTCTTCAGATCACTGTGTTTACTGATTGGTCTGCCATCCATCACTATCAACTCCTCTCCGCCCCTTAAACAGAGGCATCAGTGATGGATCATCCTGATTTGTATCAATGGGCAAAACCTTATCAATAAGGTTAAACACACTAATGTGGGTCTAAAGTGAGAACAAATACGTGTGTATGTGTGTGTGTGTGCGTTTGTTTTTCTATCCTCCTGGGGTCCATGACCTGAGATATCAGTCACGCCGTGGGGACCAATTTTTCCCGTGGGGACCGAGCCCTGGTCCCCACGGGCACAACCATTGCATTCAATAGAAAACAGGCTGCTGATATGCCTGGTTAAGTTTTTTTCAAAAAAAAAAAATGGTCCCCACAGATTCAATTTTCACAACTTTGTGTATGCCCTGGTGACCATGGGTGGTATTGCAGTGTGTGAATTTGCATCCGTGGGGACATTTTCCTGACAGTGTGTATAAGTGTGTATCCCAGTGGTCTGAGATGGTATTGCAGTGTGTAAACTTGCATCTATTGGATCCCTTTTCTGACAAAGTGTGAAAGTATTTATAAGATACCACTTTGTTCCTTTATTAATAGTATTAGAGCCTGCTCACTTTAATGTGACCAGACTTCTATTTTATTTAATTATTTGTACCACAGTTACTAAGGGAGCTCATTTATTTATTATACTTCATTTTCTTACGATTTTCTACACAACTGATATCATTTAAGGAGACAAAATATCAAATCATTAAAGTATATAATACTTATTATTTTTAAATGAATAAATGGTCAACTTATGAATCAATAAAACTGGGATAAATAAGCATTTTCAGCCAAAATACTGATGACAAATTACAAAGAAATTCAGGAAATGCATCACTGTATTATGCAAAGTCAACCCACATTATTCAAATTGTTTACTGCAGTTTGAATAATGCCAACCATTTTGAGATTCAAGCACAACAGCAACTACATCCTCTAAATTAGAGTATAAGCAAATAAACAAGTGATATAAAAGTTAAATCCACTCACCATTGACATCAAAAAATCTTTAACTTTTCAATTAAACTCCAACAACAACAGTCCACTTGTATTCCCAAAACTTTAGATGATCCAGTTTTGTAAAATAAATAAAATAAAATATATTGAACACAGATTGCCGTAGCACCTAGCAATATGCTAGCTTTGCATATTTTCAAATTTGATCTCTGTAATACAAAACAGAGACGTGTGGGTGACCCAGCCATTTCAGCAATGAGTGCCCCACTTATGGAGGTTGGCCAGGTGGTCTGGGTCACTGGTACTCTGACACATTTTCCGGTCCTGGAGCGACATGCAACATTATGGTCAGAATACAAGGGGATCCAGCCTGAGCAATGTTAGATTACAGCGGCAGGCAGTCCCTAATTCACCAGAACCTGTGTCTGTTACTGTCCTGGGCCTGTGACCCAATGTTTTGATTTTGTATTATGCTTTATTAGTCTGTTTTCCTTTTGGTTCATGGTTCGTGACTATTGGGGTTTTGGTTTCTGTTCTTCTGGGATTGTGAATTCTAGCTTTTAGGTTTAGTTCCGCCCTTGTGTTTATTCTCTTGTTCCCCAGTCATGTCTCATGTCTCTCAGGTCCCTTTATTCTGTGTTCCCTCTGTTCTCTGTCGGTGTTGTACCTCTGAGTTCTGTCCATGGATTTCCTGCTTTATTTTGAAGGTCCATGACTTATGTCAGTGTTTTTAGTTTTGCTTCCTCCATCTCGTTAAGTCTAATTTCTCCCGGCTGTGTTCCCACATGTTCGAGGCTCTATTTTGAACTGTTTTGCATGGGCAGCCCAGGCAAGGAGGACTCAGCCACACTTCTAGAAACCCTCACTGCTTGGTCTGTTCAGTCACTAGCTCAGTCAGTCACTCAACCACCTGATCCGCTTCTACCACAACTACCACTTCGGCCTGTAGCCCAGTTAGCCGCCCGGCCTGTAGCTCCATTTTCACCTCAACCATTACTTCAGTCATTATCACAGTCTCCTGCTCAGTCACTCTCAGTTCAGTCTCCTGCTCAGTCTCCTGCTCAGTCTCCTGCTCACTCGTCTTTAGCTCAGTCTGTTATTCAGCCTCCTGTGTTGCCACTAGCTCAGTCTCCTGTGTTGCCGCTAGCTCCACTTAGCACGGCCTGTACCTCTGCCATTAGCATAGTTTGCACCTCAGCCATTTATTTTATCATCAGTCCAGTCTGCAGATCAGCCTTTAGTTTAACTGCCTGTTCAGTCTGTCGCTCAGCCCCTAGCTCACTCACCTTTAGCTCAGCTGTTAGTCCACTCATTGGTTCAATGACTCATCCTACGCAGGGAACACACGTCATGAAAACATTTGCTGGTTCTCAAAAGGTGGCCATGTTAGAGACAGTAACTCAGTCCAGGGCCTCCCCAGAGGCTGAGTGTCAGCCACCAGCCGACTCTAGATCCCTGGAGGCTAAGGCGCCAGTGCCAGCTACCTCACCGGGGAACTCCACTGAGCAGTCTCAGCCGTCATCACCCGCTGAGAGCTCCAGCGAATTCACCCATCCGCCTCCATCCTCTGCTGGGAGTATTAGTGAACACTTTCAGTGCTCTGAGGACTGCATCCCACTGTCGCTGCCTTAGCCAAGCCAATGTGCTGCTCAGCTCCAGCCAGTGTCAACACTGCCAGAGGTCCCCTCTGCCTGCTGATTCTGTATCTGTTCCTGCTGGAGGGTCCGAGGGATCCATCCAGCCTGCAGCGCCACCTACTCCATCATTTGCGGCTGCCACGCTGTCATCTGGTCCTGCCTCGTCTGGTCCTGGTCCTGCCACACCGCTATCTCGTCCACGTCCGGCTCAGCCTGCTCGACCTTGTCCGTGTGTGGTTTGGTGTCAGCGGCCACCTTCCAGGTCGCTGACTGGACTCCGTCGCCGACGCGGTTGGCATCCTGAAATGCTCCGACGCTGCCGCTGCCTTCCACGCGGTTGGCCTTCGGATCGCCTACATTGCCACCGCTGCCTTCTGCACGGCCGGCCTCCAGAACTACTTGGTTTCTGTTGCTGGCCTCCTGGTCGGCCCCCTGAACTTGTGTACCTTGGACCCTGGTGCCATCGACCTCTGGGTTGGCCCCCGGAGTTACCGTCTTGTATTATTGAGCCACTGGCCTCCGGGTCGGCCCACTGAGCTGTGTTTTTGGTTTTCCCAGCTCATCTGTTTAGTTTTGGACTCCTGTTGCCGGGATTTTGCTTTGTTGGACTCCGAAGTTTCTGCTGGTTTTCTGGTTTCTGTATTGGAGAGGAGTGTCCCCCAGGATCAGATTCGCTGACCGAGGGATCGAACTTCTGGGAATCCTGTTCGCAGCCGGTCACTATGCTGTCACTGGAAAACTACTGAAGACTCTGATGTGGTCCCCCAGCCACCAAGGTTTATCCCAAAAAGACCAAAAAGAACCCCTGGTGTACAGCGACCTCTAAATTCTGGAAATCCATCAGCAGGTGAAATGTGCTCATCTCCTTGTTGTTTCTCTGAAATCGGGATGCCCACCAGCACCGAGCTCCAACCATTTTGCTGTCCCCACAAGCAGCAGGGAAAGACAGTCAAAAGCAAGCATGGCCACCCAAGGAAGGCGAAAGTGCACTCTGTGCAAAAGAAAAATTCCCTGGCTGGGTGTGCAGTGCAATGTGGGTCTCTGTCTCCAGGTGGGTAGGAACTGCTTCAGGGTCTATCACACAGGCCCAAAAACGCCTGGACGCTTGTAATATAAAAAGGCCAATAAATTAAAAACTGAGTGAGCGAGGATTAAAAAAAACATTTTTGTACATATTTATTATAGTTCATATTGCAAGTTGATGTTGTGTTGTATTTTGTTATTGCTGAATATCAGTTTCCACTATAAATCTCAAGTTCTTTTTTTTTCACTTTAAACTGTTGTTCCACTTTCATAACAATAAAATAATATAAAATGGCTGCCAGGTATTGAAAGCTGAGATTATTCTAAAAAATGGGGCAAAAGCATTCAGTTATAGTATGTTTTTTGACCCTTTTACAGCCAAAATTACCAAAAAAGTCCAGGTGGCCTAAATTGGTCAATAAAAGTTTAATTAATAATTTTGGATGTTAAAACCATATTAAACTAGTTTTTCTTGGATACATTAATATTTTGTTAAAACACAAGTTCAGCAATCTAATGCTGACATTTTGGTGCTGAAGGGAAGGGATGAGGGAAAACACACTTTTCCTGACTTTTGCGGTCCTCACTTTACCTATTCCCATCCCCCACCCGCTGCAGTCACAGGCTTGCAGGTGTTGCTAATTAGTCGCGTGCTCGGTACAGCCAGACACGCGGGGCGTAGCTCGGAGGCGAGAGGAGACGGCTGGGAGTATGAAGAAGCGTGACAGAGAGAAAGTGGAGATGTCCGACAGTCAAAGAATAGAGGATGAAGGGATGAATGTGGTAAGTACATTAAACAAACTGTTTTAGTGTTTACTTAATAATTAGGCAAAGTGAAGTGTTTGCAGCCGACAGTTTGCTCTGTAGTTAGCATGCTTTGCTAATGCTTGCATGACTTAGCTTAATGTGGTGTTCGACGACATTCTCCTAAACTGTACAGTTTTTAGCTGATATCTTAACATTCATGCAGTCATGAATGTCTGTTTTGGACACTTTTATTAGTTACTGTCGTAATTTTCGGGCGTATGTGGGACTGAAAATGAACGCTTAATGAGCAATCAATGAGCTTAATGAGTAGCTAGCAATAGTGTTAGCTCTAAATAGTGAGTAAATTTCTAGAATAACTTCGTTCAACTATAGGCCTGAAGTATTCACAACAAGAAACAAGCTAAGCAGCTACAGAGTCATTTCTTTTCAAAGCGTCAAGTTTTTGTCGTGGCGGGGAGGGTGGCAGTCGGAGCAGCGAGACAGACCCGCCGAAGCTAATCCAGGAGTCTGGATTAGCTTCGGCTGTCGAGGACCCAAGTTCATAATGCAATTATTGTCGTAACGAGCTAAGAAATGGCTTAAGTGTAATGTTGTGTCGTGGTATGCAAAACGAAGCGTGAGGTCGCGGGGGCAGCGACAGTACCAGAGCAGCAGGCGAACCGACTTTTCCCTCAGTTAAATATTCAGCCGTGGAAAGTAATTTAGTGGTGTTTTAAGTTTTGTGATTGTTTATGATAGACAAAAAAATGTTTTACTTCTGCAGTGGCTTGATTGCTGTTAATCACAAACGATGAAGTACAATATTAAATAATAAAATTACTATCATAGTAAATTAAGATAAATAAATCTAACAATATTAAGCATGTGAACAGACTACTGCACAGCTTAATTTAAACTATGACTTATATTCAAAAGATTGATTTTTATAAAACCGTATTCATATTTGCACCATGTTTTTATAGTGACTAACATATGTGATTAGACCTATTGATGTCACCTTAAATACTATCCCATTATCACTAAGTGTGTATTTCTTACTTGTTGATGTATAAAACTACTGTACTTCAGGTATGGACATGTTATGTTAGCTGTTTTGTGTTTGACCTCATCCAGAGTAAACAATCCACCAGACTGAAGGCACGTTTGCAACGCCTGAGAGACCATCATGATAAATGCTTGTCAAGAGCCATGGACTCCTTAAAACACCAAACACAGGTAATCATGATAGGGTTTTGACTTTTCCCATATTACAATATTAATAAATACAGTGGTGCTTCTGACTTAGATTTGTGACAGTATGAATGCATGTGCCAAAACATTCTATAGGGGTGTGTTGGTTTGATTACGCAGGTGTACTGAAAAGATAAATTTTTTTTTCACCAAAGCCAGGTGCTGAAGTTTTTTTTTTGTGTGTGTCTCTAATGCCTGATTTTCACCCAAGCGACTTTAGCATCATGTCAGCTCTTTAGTTAACTAATTTGAAATGGCTTTTGTCATGTGTGGGAGGAGCGGGGAATAGTGTACAAACCTAGGACTGACATTTAAGCAAGACATATTAGCCTTTTATAAAGAAGTAGAAGCTGTACCCAAATGTCATTCTAAACTAAAATGTAAATATTTGTAGGAAACTAGTACTTTGGTACAAAACTGCATCATTAAGTTCTTAAATATCCGATATATGTATCTAAGTATCATAAATATTACCTGGCAAAAAATGTACTTCAATGTCAAATGTATACATAAAAGCAAAGTATGTACACAGTTACATGTATTTCAGGGGGTGTTATCAGCCTGGCTGATCTGAAATTCAGCTTTTCATTTTTTTTGTACTTCTGTACAGTAATTGAAAAAAATGTTTGGTACATCTCATCACTCAGTGCTAGCTGAAATTGTCTACAGCTTAGTTTACAACAGTACTGAGGGCCACTTTTTAAGATGGAGCCATGTTTAGTCAACTATAGGCTAATAGAAAGGGTTTTGGGTGTTTTTCTTTTGGTTGTGCTGTAATTAAAGCCTTCTGAATTTAGACATCAAAACCAAAGTATGTGTAGTAATGCTGTGTTTTCTTACACAGCATTAGGTTTAAATAAAACAGAGGATGCATTTAGGAGTGTATTGGTCTTGTTCATCACCTTTTTGTGAACCTTATCAAAAGAAATGTTTGTCTCTGTAATGTTTAGCCATCGGAGAGAACAAACCAAGAGGGTGAGACTTCATCACAACCCCAGCTCTCACCTAAGCAACTTGCAGCTTCCAAGACTTTGGTAAGTAACAAATTAACTTGTGGTATATAACAGGCTCAGTACTCTATAAGTTTAACAGTTTACCATGTAGATATAGATGAAAAATTAGCAGTGGTGCTGGTATCGATAAATAAATAAATGTGACAGCTGCCAGTCATTATGTGGCTTTTCTGCCTTTCTTTCACTGCATGTTAGCGTAATTTGTATAAAAGATGGGTTATGTTCACACACACGTAGGTGACAGAAGCAGAACTTGACACACAAGCACAAGAGCACAGCCCACAGTAGTGATAATGAAATGGACTTCAGGATATACCTCATGATTGAGAATCCATAACTCATTACCCCCCTTAAACCACACTCAATTAATTTTCCACAGTTATATTTAATGCTAAAGTGACTTTGTTATCCTCCACAGCTCATCAAACTTAATAAAAATTTGCATTCTGCATTGGTTGTATATTAAGATGGTGTGCAAAGTATGTTGATACTCAAGCTGTGTCCCAAAACCTAGGCTGCATCCTTCGAAGACCGAAAAGGCCGGAAGTGCGAGGCTTGTAAAACAGGACGGTCTAGCATTAGATTTGCGTCACCAGCTGTCTCGTTGGCGTTTAATAAACTCAGCCGTCTCACCTGCTCGAGTGACCATTGAACCCTCCGGTCAGCTGTCGAGCGGCTGGGTAACAGAAGTCTCTGAAAACGTCTGAGCACTTTTGCAAATATGCGATCTCTTGATAAACTGAGCAGATATTTGAAGTTTACACAGCTACAGTCTCACCTGAAAATGTTAAAAATTTATTTTGTGACCCAGAAAGAGTAATAAGATTAATATTAAAAGTTAGTAGCGGCCGCCATTGTTGGAAACTGGAATTGGCTCGGCCGCGCTATGAATTCTGGGATATGGTGGGGCACAAAGGATACACCCGACCCATCCTTCAAATCTGGGGAGAAGGAGGACGCATTTGTCGGCCAGATTTGGAGGAGTCTACGAATTGGGACAGCCTTCGTGGCGTCGCTGTGATGTAATCGGTCTACAAATGCGGCCTCAGGAGGATGCAGCTGACGTTTTGGGTGCCAGCTTTAGTGCCAGTCAGGACAAGAAACCAAACGCATCTCTCATTTACCTGAAAATGTACTAGTCCAGTGACCCTGAAAGGCATTTTAATAAGTTTAAAGGCAAGCTCTGTTGTATTGTTTTAAGGCAGATATTTCCATGATTTTAAGTGTTTACATTTGGCTTGGATATGTTATATGTTCGGTTATCATATCGATATGTGGAACAAAGACTTGACATGGTTAAACAACATACAGGAGTGATTCTGTAACTTTTTTCATAACTAAGATATAATTATTGTGGTCATGAGCTACGTACTTCTGCGCTGTACTGCTTCTTAATTATAGAATGCTTATTTTTCAGTTCAGGATTGTTAGGAATTTTAAAAATCCACATTCAACATTTAGGATTGAGTAAACAAATAATATAAGCCAATGGCAGTACTTCAATACCAGTTCTTGTTACCCATCCTGTGTGAGAGGTGAAGGAGAGCCAGAATTGTCTGCACTGTTTCTGATGTGGATTAGATGTCATTCATATTTAGTGTTTTCAAGGTGCAAATTGCTGAATTGACTTGCATGACTTTCAAAATTGCAAGTATGCTTTACCACACATCTTATCTAACATGTTCCTCATTAACATTATGTATGCAGACATGGTAATACATGTGTCCTTTTTAATTTTATTAGCCCTCAGCAAGTCTTAATCAAGAGGGGGAGACCTCATCGTCAGATCTTTCATTTGAGCTACCAACATCATCTGAGAGCATGGTATGTGTCAAATAAGCACTTTTAGCTTATCCCATATGACCATAAGTATCGCTGAAACTTTTTCATAACTTGCAGGTTTTTGCTAGAGTGAGTTAAGCTGTCAGTTTGAAAGAGAACCAGCAAACACAGCCCTGACCATGCATTCACTGTTTTGTTAGCATGTACTGTCTTTATGTCATGTACTGTCTTTATGTCACATACTGTCACACATGGCCTGGCAGAGAACTGAACAACAGGAGGTTCAATCTGGCCCCTATGGGTGGCTTTGCTTCAGCTTTCATGCTTTGCAATCTTGGAGTTGAATTTTTCATAAAATGAACTGTTTTCCTGGTGTGGTGAAGTCAGCATAAGTCTACACAGGATTGCAAATGTATGGGAAGTTAAAATTTCTAGATATGTTATTCAAATCAAACTCATGAGGTTGTTAGTTTACTTACAGAACTCAAAATGTAAAAATTTCTTTCTTAATTCGCTTGAGAAGGGTTGAGAAGTTAAAAATCAGGTTTGATATCTTTCTCGATGTATTACAGTCATTGCTGTCAATGTCTTACTGTACATCTCCCCTCTCTCCATAGGAAATAATTGTTGATGTTGATGCTGATACTGACGTCGAGATAATCACTCCTGAAAGTTCATGCTCTGATGCTGCTGACCCAGATGTGCCATCACTCAAACGAACTGACAGCATATTTGTAAGTTTGCATAATTCTGGTCATTTCCACACTTTTATTAGGGCTTTAACTTACTGTAGAAGACTGGCATTGCAGCATTGCAATTTTTAAACTATATGTACTTAACAAAAATCTTGGGCCACTCTTCATTCTTTGTATTTTACTAGCAATATGGGTATAGTTCTCCAGGCTTCTTGAAGGACATTAAAGGGCCTCTTTGGCTGTTTCTGCATTTTGTTCTGTTCAGTCAGATGACTCCACACTGCTTCAATAATGTTAAGGTCAAGTGATGTTTTAGTGACAGTCTGCTAGAAAGAAATTACCTACAGATAACATTTAAATTTTATTTTTTTCTAAGTTGTCTATGTGGGGACACAACACTGGTTCATCTCTCAAGTTAGGAGACTTTTTTTTTTTGCTTTGAATGATTCATAGGTCATTGTTAAGTAGCTTAACAAACAAAAACATTCCTCTGAAAATGGTCAGGTACAAGGACTGGGCTCAAATGAGTGAAAAAGTAGCCAATGTCCAAAGAAAAACTTTGAAAGACCTTCCGAATGTCTGGAGAACTATTGCTCAAGAGCACTTTAGAAATTACAAGTCTGCCTCCTTGGAGTAAAAATGTAAAGTAATGAGAGAGAGGAAAAAATACAGGAGTTTTCATCCAATTATTTGAACAGCTCTGTTCAATAATTATTTTACAGGTTGTTTTTTGAGGGGTTTTTGTATCTTGTTTGACACAAACATTTGGTTGTCAGTTGTGAATTCTTATGGTAGTGCTGAAATGGTATCATCCAGCCCTAATTTTTCCTTGTTAATTTTATGGTTGGGTTGAAACTATCGGTAAACAAGTCTTTCTGTATACAAAGCTAAAGTTGTTGATGAAAATGACTAAATCCTATAACCCTTCATTAACCTGGTAACAGTTCTAACAAATTAAAGTTGACTTTAATGAAGGTGTTAAAGGGGTCTCACAGACGGTGTAAGATTTTCACACCTGGGTAATTATTCTGGCAAATTTAGCTATAAATGTCTCTATCTGGTTTTTCAGCTTACCAGTGAATACCTGCAGTCAATCTCCAAGGTGGCTGACACCTCAGAAGGTTCTGGAAGTTGTATTGAAAGCACTGATGATGAATATATTCCATCAAAAGACTCACGGAATGAAAGCAGTTCAGAGGGATCTGCAGATATTCTTGAGTGTGAAGCAAAGATGGCAGATTTTCATGATGAGGAATTTCTTAAGAATCTGAAGAGAAGCCGGGATCTTTATGAGAAGAAATGGGATGTGTGTGTTTCATCTCGTGCCCTGCAAACTCTAAAAGAAGGAAAATGGAACACTCCTCAACTCCTCCCTTTCACCGAGGATGTAAAAACCATGCATATGTATCTTGATAGGTACAGAAAAGAATGCCAAACCAGACTTGCCAGTGATCCCAATAAGAAGAACTGGTCAATGCTGGCCAATTTGACTCTTTGCGAAGTGATACTGTTTAACTGCAGGAGAGAGGGTGAGGTATCAAAAATGCCACTAACTGCATTCACCCTGCGAGACACTTCAGGAGTCCATTCGGATTTGGCAGTAGGACTTTCAGAGTTGGAACAAAAACTTTGTCGCCATTTCCAGCGCATTGAAATAAGAGGGAAAAGGAACAGAAAAGTTCCTATCCTCTTAACACCAGACATGCTGTCCTCAATGGAAGCCTTGGTTTCACATCGGCGGGCCTGTGGTGTGTCTGATGAAAATCCCTTTTTCTTCTCTAGACCTGAAGCAGACACTCACTTCAGGGGATCGGATGCCATCAGACAGATTGCAAAGGAATGTGGAGCGAAGCATCCAGAAACACTGTCCTCAACTAAGTTGAGAAAGCATGTGTCCACACTGTCCACAGTCCTAAACCTGAGAGACAATGAGATGGACATCCTCGCAAATTTTCTAGGCCATGATATCAGAGTCCATAGGGAGTACTATAGACTGCCTGAAGGAACCCTTGAGTTGGCTAAAGTCAGCAAAGTGCTCATTGCTCTAGAACAAGGCCGACTGTCAGACTTCAAGGGAATGAGCCTCGATCAAATCCAAATTAATCCCAATGGTAAACAAAATGTTCTTATATTTTTTATTTCAGAGTAAATGTCTTATGTGCTAAATGGTTTTCTTATCACTGCTTTACAGAAGAAATGCAGGAAGATGTGGAAAGTGATCTTTCAGAGACGGATGCATCAAAGGAGTTATCGTTCAGTTCCTCAACATCGAGTAGGTGACAGGTTTAACTGTTTTTATCATCCAGCCATTTACTGCATATAAAAATAGATGACATGATGGTTTTTAAATTTGTAGCAAAAAACGTGGAATCTTATAGTGGCAGACTGTTAACAGAGGGGACAAACTAAAACCTCAAAGTACATGTCAAATTGTTCCGAAAGAGTTTCTCTCATTTTACTTAGTTATCACATGAATGTATGTTCAATTGTTAAATTTTCTGATCAGTTTGGTTTGAAATGTACTTAAATGTTATAAAAAGGCTGTGATCTGTCAGTATTGACAGCTGATTTCAGTTAGTTGCTGGCAGGCAGATGGACAAGAACTGTATCCCTTGCTGCACTTGCCCCATCACTATTGTGCAGACATTTGATCCAAATGACAAGCAACAGATGTCTGCGCTTGTTGTTATGGCTTAATATTTGAATAGTGCAAAGATGTGGAGACATGCCATTCATCTTTACATACAGTTAATAACTCTAACAAAAAATACATTGCATAGTGTGAAGGCTGAATGGGCACAGAGTTCAACCATATACCATTACTGACAAATTTGACTTTTGACTTTTTTTGTCAAAGGATCCCAAAGATCGAGAAGTCAGCCAACCACTGAGTTTGATGAAACACCCACAGGTATCCAGCAGAATAACCAGATGGTACCTTTTTTTTTAAATTATTTTGTGGGTTTTATAAACACAGAAATTTAAAATTTTTTAACAGGATCCTCAACACCTAAGAGAAGAAAGGAGACGGGATCTGACATTGACGACCCTAAAGAGGGTACATCTCACACCCACCGCACACCCTGTTTTGCCTCAGGTACCTGTCTTAATTTAGCCTCTAAGCAAGCTTCACAAAAACCTAAAAAAAAATTACAGAAATTTGATTGTGCGCTATCTCTGTTAACAGGAACTTCAACAAAGGAAAAGGAGTCTGACACTGATGCCACTAAAATGGGTAATTTGCACACAAACTACAGGACTTTAAGTCCCCCCCCCCCCCCCCCCCTTCCTTTTTTTGAAACCAGCTTTTACAAATTGGTAGAATTAAACCAAACAGGAGCACAGAGAGTATAGATGTTATTTTTTGGGGTATATTTCAGTTGTGCAAACCTGAAAACCTTTTGATTGGTATGACTGTCTAGAGCAGATTTCACATAATCCACAAGAAAACCACAATTTCTGTAATTGTAACTGGATGTACTGAATGTACTTTAGAAAGTAGGTTAGAAGTTTTTTAGACTGATCATTTAGAGTATCCCCTACCAAAGAGCCTGATAGCACCATTGTTGCCTGTATTGTGTAACCTTTGTACCCTTGCGTGCTTATTACTGTTAGCTTTTTCTATTGCTGCTAGCTGCTTGCCCACTATTTTATTTTCAAGCCACGTCAGTTCAGTTGGCATTAATTCTCTGCATATAGAGAACCATGAATGGGTAAAATCGTTTGTTTCCACCTTTGTAATTGTTTTCCTTCAAGAGCTCTGCCAAAAAAAATCACATTCTTTATCTGAAGGAGACTGGACTAGGTATTTGACTGACAGTGTAATATTGAAACTTTTCAAATATTTTAAATTTTAGCACAGTAGATGAGTTATGTAGCAGGGTGATAAGACTGTACTGCATTGCAGTCACAATTTTGCATGTTTTTCAGTATTTGTCTTCTGTTTTCCAGGCTCACAAGGTACATATTTTTTCTACTTACACAGTTTACTCTTCTTCTCATAGGACCACCAGGATTCAAGCAAGGACAGTGGACCACAGATGAGCCTGATGGTGACCACCCTACTGCAGGTATCCCACAGACTGAGGCTTGGCATTTGCCCACATTTCTTCTTTACCCATTCCCTTTTCCACACAACAGCTAAAAAGGCTATACTAAAATAAGCACTGATTTGCTTTCTCACCCTAATAATGCTTTAATTTCTAAGTTGTACAAATGTTCTTAGTACAACCTATCTAGACTTGATGATGAATTAGTAATGATTAATGTAACAAGGCAGTAAGAAAAAAACGGAGGTCTTTCAGTACAAGGCTTTCATCAGCGTTACAGCAGATGAAATGTGTGCCAAATTTATTAAGGCTGACTACTTATGGGTGATTAGCTGGTTATTACTCTTGTCCAAAATGACTGTTACTGGTCAAATAATTTACTGTTGTTACTTAACAGAAAAACACTTCTTCCTCTGTCAGCTCTTTTTTGAGAGCTCCAGTAGGTGAATACTTTTACCTGAAGCAACCAAAGTCATACAAAAGTCTTTATGTCATGTTAATTCTGGACAAGATCATTCCAGGAATCCGGGCTCTGTGCCAGAAAACATGTTTGGCTAAAACTAGGTAATCCAGGTTTTCCATTTCAGAGTGAGTGTGGATGGTGAGTCAGACCCTGTAAACCTAACCTGCAGGATTTCTTTGACTCCTCTCCTTCTCCTGGTGTATCTGAACTGGCTGACTTGCATTTTTTTTTCTTTTTCTCATCCATAAAGTTGCCATCAAAGGTCATAGTTGAGTGGTTTATTTTGCAGAAATGTACATTTTTACAGACATTGGGAGATGTAGTGAGATAATAGTTTGTACTTAACAAGACCGCATTTTATAATGATTTACCAATGTAAGAATGGAAACAGAAATGACATCAGATTTACTATCAGTTAAAGATGAAATTTATAGCCCATTTTCTAACTCTGGATGGCAGTACAGCTGTTAGGCTGGTAGTTCCCATGTATGCAAACATTTCCTGTGCGTTACTGTTTAAAAAAATCTTTTTAATAGCATGTAGTGAGTGTCATCAGATATGACACGCCACAATATGTCATTTTTGATGACAAAGATCTCATACTGATGCAAATAAATACACTGGGTGCATCCTAATTCACTAATTTTATTGTTCTTTTTTTAAATTGAAAGTTGGTTTGATTCTAACTCTTGCAAGCCATCTCAAAGCTCGTATTTGATGAGTGAGGCAACATTCACAGAAGCAGGCTTCACAAAAGTAGTTTTCCATCTGACAAGCCACCCTATTTATATATTACTGATATTTTTATTTATTTATTTTTTTGAAGTGGCTGAGCAAACTGGTCTAATCCATCACATAATCACTGAATTTCATACCAATGATGACGCGTTGGATAAAGTCGGTCTGTCAGCAAGAAACACTGATAACTAAGTTATTTGTTATTTCTACTCACAGGCAGATCGTTTCTAAGCATCTGATTTGATCTTTGAAATTTCATTTTTGTCAACCATTTAAATTAAATGGTTTCTAGTATTATGAATATACTAGAATATTTTGTATTATTTAAAAAAAAATTAAGTTCACAATTAGAACTTAAGTACATACTGACACTAATTCTGTAAGTGGATTCTTTCTCTGAGCAGGATGCAGTATGAATCCAAATGACAGCTTGTTACTTATCTACAGGTGCTAAAGTGATAGCAGGCTACAGGGAGAAAACAATGCTGCTTTCAAGTGTTTCTATTATTGTTATTCTCAACTGTTAAAGCTGACTGACAACTGAACTGTGGTTAGCTACCTCACTTGTTAGAAGTGGATGTTTCCTTAGATTTTCTTGTATCTATCCTCCATCCTTCTTGGGAGGTACTAAGAAGCAAGGAAAAAATGCAAATGATAGAAAAGTGTAGGCAGTTTTAGGGACCTAGGATGTATCCACATATAACTGTGATAAAGAACCTAATGTGTAATTTGCCTGTTCACTGACAGATTTATTTTATTAATATTCTGAAAATTCATGATTTAACTGGACCCTCAACAGCTAAGAGGAAACAGTGCAAAATTTAAAAGTGATTACTCTAAAACTGAAGCGTCTACCCTTTTTAGTTTTGCCTTAATTTATCTTTAATTATTACAACTGTATTAAGTCACTTTCTTTTCTATTTTAGGAACATCAAAGAAGAGGACTTGGACATCAGCTGAGGTCCATGCTGTGGAAAAGACACTAATGTCCTTCATTGAGTCTGGTAAAGTACCAGGAAAGTCGGAGTGCGTTGCCTGTATTGAGGCTTCACCGAAAGCACTTAAAAACAGAACCTGGACAGGGGTAAAGTTCTATGTAAAAAATCGAATCACTGCAATGCAGCGTAAAGCTGCAAAAAGAGTTTAACAGCCTGTTAATTGTTCATTTGTGCCTTGTTTGCCCCTTTGCAATGTTTTTACGTTCTGTGCTAGACCAATGTTTTTGGACGTCAAAAAAAAAACATTTGGAAAGATTCATGTTCCATTTTAATTAGTTTTAATTATGTTTTGAAAAGGAAAAGGCATTCCTGTTCGGACATATCTAAAAATGCCACCTTGCTTATCAGGGAGTATTGTCTTATATATACTTATATTTATACTTATATTTATACTTTTATTTATATATATATATATAGATATATATAGATATATAGATATATAGATATAGATATATAGATAGATATAGATAGATATAGATACACTGTTTGTTGGATGTAAGGGGCTGAAGGTCTGACTTTAAAAGGCTGAAATAAATGTTGAAGGCATAAACTCAGATTGTCTGCCCATTTCGTACAGTAGGTGACTTCTTTTAATCGTCAAATGTGGTTTGGTAAAAATATTTTGTTTTCTGTTAAAGCAGATCTGATGCTTCATATCTGATGAAAATCAACTGACAAACTGAATTGATTTAAAATTATTTTATTTGCACAAGTTCAGTCATACCAAGTAAAACACTATAGAAAATGTTACCTTTTGCTCAACAACATTCTTCAATTTCACAAGTAGTGTTTGTGTAATTTCATAACTTCCTAACTAATATTTTAGAATCAGATTTAAAAAAACAAATTAATAAAATAAGTATCTGGCAGTCAGGATGAGATTAATAAAACAATCCATCCATTTTCTTCCACTAAACCAATTCAGGGTCTCAGTCATTATCTAATATGATAGTAAGGTTTCATGGATCAGTGTTGTTGACTGTATGCTCATAGACACATGACTGGTCCCCAGTATCAGTAGACGGGTCATGTCTGGTCCCCAGTAAAACAAAAATTCAGGTTTAAAATTTATTTGAGAGTGTTTGACTTTTCAAGTCATTTTTAAGTTTAGATGAATTTATTATGAATTTAGGAGTGAAAATCAAGTCTTTACACCCTTTGGAAAGGGTGGATCCCATCAGGCACCTGTCACTCATTGGACCCCACGATGTAGGAAAAACAGGTATGTGTGTGTGTGTGTGGACCAGGCAGGACGATAGGTGGGGGTAGGAGTCATTTGTTCTGATGTAACAGAGTCAGTTTCATCACCCGAGGCATCGAGGATGAGCAGGAAAGAGAGAATGCACAGAAGGGAAAGGAAGTGACACGATGAGTCTAAAATGACTGTCTCTCTGTCTCTCTCTCTCACACACACACACACACACACACACACACACACACACACACACACACACACACCCCCTGGGTGTCAGCTTCCATCAGCAGCATGTATGACTGTGACTTATAACCACAGCTATGCGATCATTTACACTCAGTGCAGGAGATAGCCAGAAGCTACTGTCCCTCTGTACTAGTGTGCAGTGATTTAGTGTCTGAATTCACAACACTTGCTTGGATGTATTAGTGTATATGTTTTTACACGCCATATACATATAAATGAAACACTAATACATTAGGAGTCTTTCACAATGTTTTTATTTTTGTTTTATCTTTTAAACAGTGGAGCGCAAGCTTCAAGAACAAGAAAGTACAATAAAAAAAGAAGAGTTTGTGATTAAACCCACATTTAAACCACATCAAAATCAGCTGCCCAGGTCTTATGATGAAGTAACTTATGACTGGCACGATCACACTGAACACATACTTGTTTTTTTTTCTTGTCATGTCTCAGTTAAACTCAAAATGCAAAGGTCACTGAATCTGGAGTTGCTTAGAGACCAGATCTGCTGTACCGGTTATCTTTAATCGAATCAAGTGTGAAGCTAATATTTAATTCCACAATAATGAACAGACTGTTGGCACACAGACAAAAAAGGAAATGTCACAGTACACTAATGTACACTTTTGATGGTTATGGCACAAGCTCAAATACAAAAACAGATAGGACACAAATGCTGAGAGTCCGGAGACGTACAGTTTAATAAGTGTTATAGAACGTAATGTAAACATGAAAATGAAAAAAGGAAATAAGTGAATGCCGAACAGGAAATCTAGCGAGGCCCCCTCGAGAAACCACAGTGTGCCATCTGCATTATTTCCAAATTATTTGTCATCTAATTTTTTTCCCTCAGCACCTTCAGAGAGCTGTCCAGCTGAAGCCTTCTTTTCAGCTCAGGTCATTTCAGTTCAGCCTGATTCACTTTAATTCAGTTTTCTACACTGGGGAATGACTCACACTCCTGACAGAAGACTCCCATTTACTGTCTGCCTGCATGTGTGTGTCCGTGTGTGTTTGTGTGGGGTTTTTTGGGAAACGTCAGCATCTTCTCCATCTCTCGTACTCGCCTGATGTTACACCGTCAGCATCACCTACAAGGAGACAGAGAAACAGGATTGTGGCGTGTTGTCAGCAACAAATCGGACTGTGTAAAAATAATGCCTCGTTCTTCCTCGCTCTCTCTCGTCTAGCATCATCAGTGTGATGTAATATGAAGAAATCACAGCTCTGGAAATTCTGCTTTTGAGGAATTATGGAGATAAGCTTGTGTTTCTTACTGTTAAACAATAAAGATGACGTGTATTTGTAAAAAATAATAAAAACATTTTTCTCATACTTAATGAATTCAAATACTATTAGACTGTGGTGGAGGTGCAGCGGAGGGGTGAGGCGTCTTAGTCGAGTCAAGCCGCTGTTCTCGCTCTCACACACACAGACACACACATACACACACACACAAACACACACAAAATTCAATCATGTTTCTGCTGCTGCCTGGGGGAACTCACTGTGGAAACCTCACTATAGTGGAAAATCACCTTTTCCATGTTATTTTACACAGCAGCACCTACGCCACACACTCGCAGACACACACCTACACAGTCTGTCTGCATTTACACGAGGAACCCAAAAGATCTGATTTTTTTTTTTAACTCTTTGTGGTGCTGATCTCACACCGTCATGCCTGTCTCAGCCAGAAGTCAGCGAGGAATGAGATTTTTATTCAGCCATGAAGAAAAAAAACGTGCCTCAGAGAGTTAATGTCATCCTGTGACAATACAGGGTTTGTTGCTGTAAGCGTGCTTAGCTAAGGTTGCATCAACCTGATACGTGACCTTATCTTGAGTGGCCATGTTGAATCGCGGAATCCTGAATATACTTATATACAGACACTTTTCTCTATAAAGTTATTTGGCAATGAATGAGGAATAAAGAGCAGGGGGCAGTTAATTTTGTAGACTATCCACAATATCAAAAAATCTGTCTTTTATTAATTACTGTGGTCAAACAATCAATACTTTTATTTTACATATAAATATATATTTATTGTTAGTAGTAGTGCTGGTAGTGCTGATGTTGACACTGACATGGGAACCTTATTTAGCTCAGAGAGTAGAACAAGAACAACAGTACAGCAACCAAAATTCCATCTAAGGCCTGAGTTACACAGGTGTAGGGACCAGTCAGAGACACACTGACAACAACCAGTTGTCAATGGGAAAAATGTGCAATTCCCGACCAGCTGGCGAGAGGTTGCTGGCTGCCTCTGGGTGAAACTGGCCACAAAGCCTTCTTGTGATCAATTTGGTTGCTAGCAGATTGCCACAGTTGCCCATGGTTTACATGGAAGATGCTAGCTTGTCTGCAAACACTTGCCAACTACTCTTTGAGCAGCAGTGATACTAAAAAATGCAACAGAATTTGGAAACGGAGAGCCTTCATAGTAAAAGTTGTGCCTTACTGCTGTAACCAGCACGATTTTACTTTGAACGCAAATGTTCTGCATTTCAAGTTTGTGGCACACTTGTCACACAGTAGTTGGCGAATGCCTGTATACTTTGTAACTTCCTATACTGATTTTTCTCTCTATAACATTCTGACAGGGAATTTTAAACTTTTTACATTTTTGAATGGCATGATCCCTTCCTAGCAATTTGTGTGCACCCTCATGCTATGGATATCGCAGGGAGAGCGATCAAACTGAGGGCCAAGAGCAAGAACATGGTGCTTGTTGCATGGATTCTAGATGGTCTGTCAGAATTCGTCATGTTGATTGCTCATGGCGTCCAAAATATCCTCGGGCCACTAAGAAATATCCCTGTGCTCCTGTTGGATAGCCTGACAATGAAATGGCATCATGTGAGGGTCTAAGATACAGTATTTATATATAATTAAACTTCACCTGAGCAACATTTGTTCATAAGCCATTGACACACACATACACACACAGTTTGTGCTACAAGGAACCCTCTCATCAACCAACCACATTACAAGCAGATGGTGAATATTATATGTGAAGTAGAAACATAATAACACCTTACATGAAAGAACTTTACTACAGAGTTGCTTCTGACTTAAAGGATAAGTCCTGTCATGTTCTGTTCTGCCGTTGCTTTCAACAAATCCCATGTGTCAGTGTAATCCAGTAATCATTACGTGTTAGCTATAGCTTTTTTAGATGTCATAGTGGTCCATTATTGTCCATTAACGGTTAAACAAATATCACCGGATCTCAAAATTTCATAACAAAATTAAAGTGCCACAGACAAAGTAGAGCAACTGTTGAGAGTAGTAAATATTGTTTTCTGTGGTCACTTCCCAGGAGGAACAGAAATTATGGGTGTATCAGTAGGCGTATTTGTCCTGAAGCATGAAGAACACAATGTTAAGTTTGGTATGAAATGTCCTCAGAGCAGTACGCCCTGGGAACTAAACTGCCACGGATCTATTAATGGTCACATACTCGCACTCCCCAAATGCTCGCCCTGAAATTTTGGCAGTTCACCAGTAGCTGTCCATCAGGTATGGTGTGCTAGTAAGGTTAGCTTAAGTTTTTTTTCTGTAGAGCTAATTGCCCATTTTCATGTAGCACATAAGCTAAATAAGTTAACGATAAAGTCATTTTAGAGTCCATCGCCATTAGAAACTGAAGGGCTGCGCCGAACAAAACTGGGGTTTGTCAAGTTTTTCTAGAAACCTTTTTAAAAGAAGAGGTAGCTAAAAAAAAAAAAAAAAAAAAAAAGCTAATGCTAAATTAGCAGCAAACCTTTCAGAGCTAATCTGCACCAGAAGTTTTGTCAGCTTGCAAAATGCTTGTCATAATGTCGTACTTGTAATCTCTTGTTAAATATTTTACCGTTGCTGACAAAATAAATTCACAGTAGTCTGCAGACAATGAAGTCTATTGTCTGTAGCAAGATGTAAAAAACAAAGGACAAAAGTGATCTGTACACTTCTTAAAAGAAAGTTTTCTATTTTGTCAAACAGCTCAGGCTTTTCTTATTGTCAAGATAAAGAATTTGAGTGTATTAACTGTTACAATAAGAGCAATTAGACATTTTAAGATCTTTTTAAACAATGGGGAAAGTGCCATTTTTGCTTTATTTTTTCCCTGCTTTGCTGAAAATATACTAAAACCTGAACCCAGCATAAAGTTTTTGTATATGTTACAACACCATATTGGTCATATTGGGGAAATTTACATAAAAATATAAATAAATATTTGTTAAATATTTGTTTTAGAGTACACATCCACTTTTAGAACTAAAGTTTAAAGTAAGGTTACACAATCTGAATTATGGCACTTTTGAATGTAATTAACTTTTATCTATTCTTTCCCATCGTTTATGTTGTTTTTCATGGTTTCTTCCTTTTGCTCTTTTTTAATCCCCTCATGCCAGATGGCTGCCCCTCTCTGAACCTGGCTCAGGGAAGAAGTTCCAGTTCAAAGGAACTTCTTCCTCCTCACTGTTGCCAAGTGCTTGCTCACAAAAGACCGTCTGAATGTTCTTGCTCTAAAATTGTGTTTGTAATATGAAGTAGTCTGTTGTAAACGACTGCTTTTGAAACATAAAAACTGTATAAAGTATCTGGGCACTACTGCTGCTTACATACTGTATTGAGGTCTTTGCTGGACAAATGTCATATGAAACTGGAAAACACCCGACTGAGAAGATGTGAACAAGCTTTGTGTGGGTGTCTGTCTGTCTGTATGGATCTGCAGTGCTCTGCCAATGCTACAGACATTTCAGAGCCCTGTGGCGTAATTCAGTGTGTCAGATACAAGAGGAAATAATGTGGTGAGCATCTCGTCGAATCGCTCCGGCTTAAACGGTCTCTCTCCAGAGTGTGTTTAGGAAATTAAAGGCCGGGGATTTTTTTCATAATTGTCTAGTTTATCATTTTATTACAGCTAGCTTTCCTCTGATGGGCTCCCTTTATGATTTATCAAATACAATTACTGCATGACTTATTTTAGGACCATTAATGTGTGCACGTGTGTGTGTGTGTGTGTGTGTGTGTGTGTGTGTGTGTGTGTGTGTGTGTGTGTGTGTGTGTGTGTCAGCTCTGGTGTATTTAAATAGCATTAAGTAATTGGAAAAACAGGTCGAGAAGCTGGAAAATCTAAATTGTCTTTGTGGATTTATACCCCCCATTCAAACACACACACACACACACACACACACACACACACACACACACACACACACACACACACTCTCCTTTTCCTTTTCTCTCTGTTGCTTCTGAGTAAATACCCAAAAAGCTTCTATTTTAAACGTAAAATAAGAGAAAATTGTGTTTTAACTGATAGAAGCTAATCTGAAATAGTTTCATTCTTGTGCTGTGACAATATTTCACAATATTTCTCAAGGAATGAGGAAAATTGGGATATAGAGAAACAGGGAAAGGAAAGAAACAGTCACAGAGAGAAAGAGGTTAATTCCATACCTTCGCCTTCCAGCTAATGAAGTGTAGGTGGCGTCCCGGTCACTTCAGCTAATTGAACAGTGGAGATTACAGCAGCCGTCGCTCCCCTCTGTGAAAAGAGGGCCGTGTTCATTAGTCGTTGCCATATAATATTCATTCTCTGTAGAAATATGTAGATAGTAATCTATGCAAAGAGCTGCTGGTATGATTATAAAGCTCTCAGCACGTTCTCTGGTAGCAATAACTCAAACAACCATGATTTAAAATACTGCATGTGTCTATGTTTAACTTTATTGCTTCGCACTGAATTTATGGGCCTTTATCAATTAGACGTATACTCAGAAGAATCTATTAATATTTATGTAGGGCAATGTATTAATTTTGACATTTAACAAACCAGTAAAAACAGTAAACCTAAAGTATATCAGTATCTGAGTGTTATTTGAATTATTTGAATGGCTTTAGAGAGCAATAACTCCTGCGCAGCTAGTAATAATGGGCACAGTTGATAGTCTTGGTAACACTGTGACAGACTTCACTGAGGCATGTCAGTGCAACTCTAGGCTGCCCTAAGTAAAACAAAGTCTATGGACGGAGAGTCATTGAACCCCCTAGCTGGAATATGTGTCAATTTAAAATCCTCAAGAAAGCAAGACAAGATGGCAAAGCTAGTCATGAAAGGCTCAGTTTAATTCAGCTTTATTTATATAGAGACAAATCACAGCAGCAGTCACCTCAAGGCGCTTTGTATAGTAGGGTCAAAAGCCTACAATAATAAAGAAGACCCCAATAATCAGGCAGGTAAGGTAGCAAGAAACTCAGGAGCAGCCCTGAGTTTGAGATAACAGGTAGCACTATGCGGCGTCCTGTTGTATTCAAATTGATGGTGTATAAACTGGAGTTGTGGCCATCAGAGAGTTGTCCCGATTTTAAAACAGGCAGTCTTTAGTCACCAAAAACCTGAAACCAGTTGTCAATGGACTTGTCTCACATTATAATCTTGGCCTTTTTTTAATGCACTTCTTCAAAAGCCTTTCCACCACATTTGTAATAATAAAATGTTTATTTGTCATTACCAGCATTCTTCTATTTTCAGTCATTCTGGAATAGAAATTACGGCCATTGTCATCCAACCTATTCTGTGCATGAGAAAATTGATGCTGCTAATTACAAGGTATGTCTTTGTACCCATGTACAAAGATTAAGGGAATGTGTGTACAAAGCAATGTTACATAATTAAAAGCTGCAGCAATGACACTCGTGTAACCGTGAGGTTGATTAATGTCTCTGGTTTGTTGTGTTATGTTCACGAATTTCACGCTCATGTGACAGGTTGTTAGGCTTTGATTTTGTAGTGCGGTCCTGTGATAAACGAGCAACATGCTATAAGCTTTTCTTACATGTACAGTGAGTTGTGTGACTAAAACGACCGTCTCGGTCATTTGTTTCTACTGTCTGAAAAGGCCCACGTGAGTAAGCCTTCCTAAAATGACATACAGTGCTGTTTCACTCCAAAGGACCCAGAGAGTCCACATCAGGAAGCAGGTGGGCTTGTGGTTTCACAAACACACCCGGCTCCAGTCTCGCGGCTTTCTACCATTTTTGAGTTTCACTTTTACTCCCTTGGTAAAAGCAAGGAGGTCCTGTAGGTCCAGCAGCTGGGGCCTTACTGTGTGGAGCTCGCATGTTCTCCCCATGTCTGCATGGTTTCTCTCTGAAAACTCTGGTTTCCTCCCAATGATATATATGGGGTGAGGTTAACTGGTGATTCTAAACTGGCTATAGGTGTGAATATGAGTGTGAATGGGCTCCCGGCTCTAGACATTAGCCTAATGACAGACTGGTGATCTGTCCAGGGTGTACCCTGCCTATCACCCTATGGCAGTGGGGATAGACTCCAGCACCCCCAAAACACCCTGATGAGGGCAAACAGAAGAAAATGAATGGACTTTGACTCCCCAGTAACTTCTATTGTCATTCACCATTTGGTTAGGTTTAGCTAGCAGCACTTCTTGGTTAATGTAAGGAAAAGACTTTTGGTTTGAAGTGAACATACAATAAAATAAATACATAAATAAATTTATAAACACAACAAATTTACCATTTACAGAAACCTCCATTTAAAAAACCGCTAACGTACTATCAGAAATTTGCAAGGACATTTTCCATGTTTTTATGCATATTTTTTGCAGTGTAGGATTTAATAACATCAAGTATAAATGACAGCATGAGCCTTTTTCTGAGGGGAAATCTCTATTAATAATGGTGGAAAGTGTAATGAAAATTGCTACTAAAGCAGAATTACTGTTACATAACTGAAATGTTACTCAACTAAAAACACACTACCATTAAATAGAAAAAAATACTTTACATAAAAGCATAAAATAACCTTCAAAACATACTAGGGATGTTTAATGTCAGGTGTCCTGTGGGTGTAACAGTTTAGAAAATGGATGGATGATTGTTTAATAAATAAAGTTAACTGAAGTATATCGTTGAAGGGTTTGTGAATCAGTAATGGAGACAGTTGTGAATAAATGAATGAAAAAATAATAATCAAGAACGTCCAGTGAGAGCAGAGTTTATTATACTCACAGCCATTACTGTGAATTTATGACAAACACACCAATTACTCATCTTAACTAGTTTATGGAGTTATACAGACTGCAGGTGTGTCCATGTGTGTGCGGTGCATCCTCTGCGTGCGTGTATTGACAGACAGAGAGAAACAGGAGGCAGTGGGCACGACCTGCAGAGGTGGGAGTGAAAGTAGGCAGACAAAAGATTTTAGAGTTAAGCAGGAAAGTTTGGATGGTCTAACGTTATAGTTTTCTTCTAACTTTCTTCTGGGAAGGACAGAAGCAGGAATGTGTTGCAAGTTAGTAAAAGGCGAGAAAGAAGCACTAAAAGACTAGCACGGCCCACCTCACAGTCACAGTGAGTAATAAAATTACTCAAATATATGTTAGCGTGCAGTCTTAAAGGAATTATATTTAGGATCTAATAACACACAACTTTTGAACTTTTTTTGTCTTGGTGTTTTTTTGTCTGATAGCTTTAAAACTCAAATTGTGGCCCCTGCTCAGCATTTAAAGCAGTAAAATTGATTTTCTAGTGTAAATCATACTTTTGTAAGTTGTGTAAATTACAACTTGGAAAAAAAGCACAAGTACTGGCCAGAAATGATTTAATTGGAGTGGGGAAAATATTGAGGCATGCGCACTCTTTCTCCCTGTGAACTGCACTGATCAGCCTTCCCCACCCGTGCGTCAATATTTGCTAACTCACTATCGCAGGATTCATGTTTTTTAAGTCACCTGATGCCGAAGTCACTGAACAGAACTCAGCAAAAACTCGTCATGTCTTTATCAGGACAAAAACAAAACTCCTCTCTGCTTCTGTCACTTTTCTAACCCCACTGAACCCCCTCCTCCCTGCCTCTTGTTGCCTATCCAGCACAGTGGGACCATGTCTCTCTCTCTCTCTTCTCCCCTCTCTCTCTCTCTACCTCTCTCGCCCCCTCCCTCGGGGCAGAAGTAGACCACGCCTTGAGGCCCTGCTCCCATTGTGTTTTCTCTGCTACTTCTGTTTGGGGCCTTTGTGTGCCGCTAATCAGCCGTGGGGCCATGCTCAGCCTCGAGTGTGTGTCTGCGAGTGTGCGTGTGTGTGTGTGTGTGTGTGTCCCTTGCCCTCATTACGTAGCCACACTGGGAGGCCAGCATGGGAAGTTTCTGCTGCCCTCCATCACCCCCTCCACCACCACCACCTCACCCCCCCTCTAGCTGTCCATCACTCACTTCCTCCCCCTATCCTCATCTCACCAACCCTTGGACCGGCCACAATTTTAAAATAAAACTGCACCTGCTTCAGTGGCTACATCAGAAAGCGATGCAGCAGTGGAGCAGAAAAACAACAGCGCTTTGTTCTAAAGTCCTCACAGTCACAGATATTTGCTGCGATCATTAGCGTCATTATTTTCGGAGCTGGAATGAAGCGATTTTGCGACAGGAACGGATTCTCTGTGCAAATCACAAAGTCTTTTCAACTGAATTTAGCGACAACAAAAGCGGGACTCCTCCACCCTAACACAAGGCTGAAAAAGTAAAAGTTTAAAGTGAAACTTCCCACTGCTTTTCAGGTCTTTTTTTCCTTCTTTTTTCAAACACGAGCACTTACAATACAGTAGGCAGGATGTTGTATGCTTATTTTATCTGCTGACGAAGTTAAAAAATATCTAACGCAGATCTTGTAAGAGAATCTTTTTTTTTAAACCAGGCTATAGTTGTTATGCTTTAACAGTTTAACTATCATGACTTGTTTAATAGCTGGTGAACATTCTGTGAACAAATATTGCCGTAATGTCACTGTCATCTGGGGATACAGTCATCTATACTGTCAAACTCCTGGCTGTATGATTTCAGCGGGATTTATTAAGTAACGTATTGTAATAGTAAAGAAAAAAACCTGGGGGTTGGAATAGTGTGCAGACCAATAATTAGTCATTTTATTTGTGAATGATTTAAGGCATCCTCTTCAGAGTTTGAGCTTTTCTTCACAACATCAACAACAACACTTTCTTTTGTCTCACGTTCACGTGTTTAGCATGAGTCAACTGATGATGACTACTTCTCTCTTTTAAAAAGACAAAACTGAATTTCCAATTGTTCTTTGTGACAATCAGTTTGTTTGTTTCTTTTTTTTTTTGTCTTTCTTTTCATAATTTATGTCTTTGTGTGTATCACTTGCCTCGAGACAAATTTTCTCTTTTGGACATTGAGTTAAGTTAAGAGGAAAATGTTGCCCTCGCTGACAAGTAGCCTACTGGGTTCAGTATCAGTGCAAAGTCCAAGAAAACAATCTCAGTTTACACAGCCCTGTTTGTTTGGCGGGTTGTCTTTACAGAGATTAATGAAAGTTCAGTGCAGTAACGCAAAGTAAAGAAAAACTGAAGAGTTATTTTTTTAGATTATCTTTCACTTTCAGTGTTACTTATACACATCAGTAAGCTGGACTGAGTGAACTGTCCGCTGCCCTTTAGTGCTCCTCCCCTGTCACCTGCTGGATGCCTCTCTACCCTCATGTTCCCCCCCCCCCCCCCACTGCTCCACCGCTTCACCTCCTTCCCATCTACTTTCTCCCTCCTTCAAGTCTTCACTGTTCATGAAATGTCACCTGTTCACATGGAGTGTGTCTCTCTGTCTTGATGCCCGATGAAGCTTAAGCCGCTGGACCTCTTTGCCTTGAGGACAAGCATAGCCTGCTCATTGCTCATGTATACACACACACACACACACACACACACACACACACACACACACACACACACACACACACACACACAGTCTCTGTCTCTGTTCAGTCAAGAGCTACACGGCTGTCTTAAATTTCATTGTGGGACAGAGAATATCCTCCCTATATATGTCACTCTCTCTTCCTTTAGCTCATTTCTTGCTTCACCTGACTTATCACACACCCCTGGCCCGTCCTCAGTCCTCCTCTGCTGTCCGACAATTTAGCTCTAGGTCATCAGCATCGTCTACTTACTGACCTAAATTCATGTTACGCCACATAATTAGGCTGTGTGCTTGTTTCCGTTCCCACTTTCAAAGACAGGTCTAAAGAGCTTGAGAAGCGTCTTGAGAGGGGAGACTTCTGTCCTGTGTCCAATGGCACTCAACAAGTTCTCCAACTAAATGGAGCATAGGAGCATACTGGCAACAGGAAACAGGCAACAATAAACTGTTAGAATTTTTGTTAGGTTAGAGGAAAAACCCTTGTTTAAATCATCGTTAGATGTCCAAGATTTTGAGTGTTACTGTGTTTCCTTCCCACTGTTGCCAAGTGAACAAATTCCAGTTCCTGGGTATGGGGCCGTCTGATTTTTGAGGTTTTCGCTCTATTATTATATAGTCTGTAAATTTTCCATGAAATTTTGGTACATCACAACATCATTGAATCTGGACAAATAAAATGTACTTGACATGTATATGAAAGTATGTTTATACCAAACATACTTTCATTGTTGATTAATTATTGGAATTTAAAAAAAAATTTGATTTTCTATATTCCAGTTGCATTTAACTCAGAACTATTGGTTCATGTCTTTGAGGCTGATGAAACCCTCCATCCACTTTAACCTCCTCCGCAGTGGTTCTGAAACCACAGTAGACTTCCTTTGCAGCCGAAGAGCCTTTTGAGAGAAGCACTGAATACTCATCTAATTCAAGTGAAGCAAATGAAACATTTTTTGAGTATAGACACAAAAATACACGTCTTTGACATACCGCCTGGAGCTGAACCGCAGTATATTACTAGGTTCGGACACAACCCACATTTTGTGAACACAGATTAATATATAAATAAAGTAACATTTCCCACAAGAGTCCAAAAAAAAGTGCCTCAGTCGGGGGACAAAACTGACATTTTCACCTTGTGCCATAATTTTTTCAGAAAGCTAATCTCAGAGCTAAAGGTGCTTACTGTTACCTCACTGACATTGCACATGTTTCAACAGAGAATCAACAGCATGAAAGTCTTGTTCTCACCTAGAAAAATTTCGATTTGTTTCTTTGCTGGTTCAAAGCAGCAATCTCAGCTCAAGAGGACACACAGAGGAAATGTTGTGAGACCCCCAACACCACGGGTGGCTCTGCAGGAACAGCGGACCAACAACTTAGCTCTAAAGAGAAACACGGGCAATGTTTAGTACAGGAAAATAAGTGCTCTTCCATAAACACCGCAGAAGCCAAAACATTGAGATTAACAAAAATTGCAGAGCAGCAATAATTTACATTCCTCAAAACAAAAAACAAGTTCAGGCCAATCTTTTTTTTGTGGATTGCTTTAACATGACGATCTGTCATGTAAACCCAGGACAGAGTAAAGGGAAACCAGAATCATAAAATAACAACACGCCTCATAAACTACCGCTATAAAGGTTTAACTAAAGCCTTAAAATAGCAATTACATCAACTGAGTTTCGTTTACAGAAAAAAAATCAGTGAGTGTATTAATATGTGTGTGTGTGTGTGTGTGTGTGTGTGTGTGTGTGTGGGAAGGGGGGGGGGGGGGGGTGAGAGAGTAAAGAGTAAGAGCAAGAAAAAGATGGTAATTAGTTGTGACTCAAGGTTTCCCTGACCATAATCCTCTGAACAATCTACACTCATACAGGTGTTCACTAAATCCAATTACCAACAGAAGAGGCAGTGGGGAGGAGAAGGCTAAATTATTTTAGCATTAAATAATACTGAAACGTTTTTGGGGGGTTGCCAAATAATAAAGTTGTATGTTGCACCTTCAAAATGCATTTTCCAGTCACTCGGGGAGACGGATATGCAAATGAAAATATTAGCAGAGCATCTACACTTCAGTCAGACTTTGAGTTTGTAGTTTACTTTTTCATAAATGACTTTGTGTTTATAGATTTCTGTCTTTTAAATAAGGTCAATAGCACTACCAACATGGAGCTTATACATAACAATAGCTGATAATATAGTGGACTCATATGACTGCCCCTATGTTTACAGAGCGCAACAAAGACGAGGCATTATATTTCAAAAGCTGCCTATTTATGTCAGGAGAGCTCATGCTCTTAAAAATGGTAATTGAGCTTTGGTACAGCACATGCATAATTACCTCTTTAAGACTGTCTCTGCTATTTCTTTTGTATTCCCGTGTATCGGTTTTAATATGTAAGTCCAGATATTGTGTACAGTAGATCCAGTATGTGTCACTGTGGTATTGTGCAGACCTCATCCTCTGATCCCCTGTATGGTTAAGCAGACCACAGAGCTCTGAGCAGGCTTTTGCAGCTTATTCAAATCAGAGCACTACTCCATCAAAGCTTCTGTTAGTTTAGCTTAATTGTAACTGAAATGAGATGAGATTAGAAACAAAGGCAGTCATTCTGTTACACAGTAAGCATGGGCAAGACTCTTCTAAACAGCACAAAGTAGTCAGCATAAAACTGTTAATGATTTTATGTCGAAAATTGCTTTCACCTGATTTGTACAATCAAATTCTAACCAAAATAAGACATGACCTGACTGAAAAAATAATAGAGTTATTTTTTAAATAAACATGCAAAGTATTAAACTTCTTCAACTGAACATCCCATAATAATAATAATAGTAACTATTATAATGAACATATACCTGACATGCTCATCCTAAACTATGGAGGTGTGCAGTGTGGAAAAAAGATAAGTTTATCAAATAAATGCACCAAAATAATGTAAATAATGCAAATGAATTCAATTTATTTCCTTTATATTAAACCAAATTACATCATTACACCTCATAGTGCATGTAAGGTGAAGAGGCCACGTTAATAGAGAGAAAACCCCAATATTTAAAATGACCGTCTATGAGCAAGCACTTGGTGACAGTGGCAAGGAAAAGCTCCCTTTTTATATGAATAAACTGCTGTGTGTGAAGACAGTGAAGAGTAATAATAATAAATGATTTAATGCAGAGTGGTGTATGAACATATAGAGAGTGCATAGAGGTGAGTGAAGAAGAAACAAAAAGTGCATCATGGGAAAGGAAAATAAAAACAGAATTCATTGTATGTCAGATTTATAAATTACCTGCATTATTTTACCAATATTCTAAATATGTTTGTTGATATATTTATTTACTGGCAATATAAGGTATACGGCATTGCTTGGTGGGCTTTTAACCCTGTTAAAGTACCATTCAATTTTTGGCATCTTTATTTCAGCACTGTCAGAATGTGAGAAAATCCCCAAATGAAATCGTAAACTCAAATAAAAACTTGGGAGTTCTGATCTTAATTACTTTTCTACTGCTTTGTAATATTGTTATGACCAACTGCCTGTCTATGCTAGTGAGCTTGTTTGTGCTCTTCGCCCTCACCTGTAACTAGCGCTACAGGGAATGCTTGTCATGCTACTTGTGATCAACGTGTAGTCAGACAACATGATTTTGGATTCTTGTATTTTTTTTTCTCAAATAAATATCCAGAAAATAAACTGTATCTTGTTTAAATGCTAGCACATCACTGGTATACTTCAAGGACACTTACATAACACACAAGTGAAGAAGAGCTTTGCGAGTGAAGATGAAGGTGGTTTACTGAAGTGAGCAGAAAGGGGAAAGAAGAAGAAGATTCTTGCTCCACTCCCTCCAAACTTGTAATGGAGGTTTGATTAGCAAGCATGTAATGTACTTTGCCCTGAAGCTAAAGGCGGGGGGAGGTACAGGGGGGTGTTAGAGGAGGCAGTGAAAAAAAATGGAGGGAGCATTATGGCAGGAAGAAGGTGGAGCGCATACAAGCTGCCCTCTCAGCAGATCTCCTCATCCAACCTCTTCCCGCCACCCTGTCCACCTCCTCCACTCCTTAAGACGAGGACACAAGTTTCCCCCCTACTTCAAAACCTTGTGTCTAATGCCACCTCCCCATCCACCGCCACCTTCACCCCCTCCCATGCTGTATAAGTGGTGGAGGTGGGTGGAGTAGGATGGGGTTGGAGGTCAGAAGCAGGAAGAGTTTTTTTCTTTTTTTAACAAGCTGCACGTCTGCATGCAGGAAGTTGTTTGTGCACAGACACAATGCAAGTTTATTTGAATCCAGCAGGGAACAGTGAGCAATGTTGTCACTCAGCTGGTTTTAAGGTCAAAGGTTAAAGAAAATGTTGAGGTAGCACCCACCAGTGTGTTGCCTTCACTGGCAAAAAGAAAAATGAAACTAAAAGTCAGGGGAAAAAAAGTGTTTCTTTACACGCAGCAACAGAAATATTCATATCTGTATGAACAACTCTTCGGGGAGTCAGGTTAAATTGAGTCTTTGTCAATTTAAACTAAAAGATTCACTTTATAAATGATGGTGTAGTTTTAATAGTAACAATTCAAGGCACTGATGCTTTTAAAGTGACCCAGAAATTGTTTATCTTACTATGAATGAGCTCCCAGCCTTCAATCGTCATTTTCTCCTTTAACATAACTGATTATCTGCTAAAGTCACTTCCTAAATGTCAGGAAAGTTCCACCCAATCATGGAAATTATGAAAATAAAACTTCTTTTTAAATTAAAAAAAAAAAAAAAAGTTCTAACAATCCAATCCAAACAATACAGTCTGTCCCTTTCTCTCCATCCTTCTGTCCCATCCACCGCACCGGATCAGCGTTTCTCTCCACCCCTCCTCTGCCTCGCTGTGCTGTCAGCTCAGGGTGTGAGCAGAACAACGTTAATGTGTGGAGACACCTGACAAGCCTGCTGGCCTTTAGGGCTCAGCCTAATCACTCTAGACCCGAACCCATCGGGAATTAAACCTGCAAAACCAAACAGTCACTGTGGGAGCTGGCTGGCATCTGCTGGGGCCACTCCATCGGCTGCTGAGGGGAAAGGAACGTTGCAAATGGCGCGAGAACTGTGCTGTTTTAATGGACTAAAATCCACGACCTGGGTAGATTTATTGCCAAACCTGTTGTGCCATTAAGTAGCCAGGACATCAAGTAAAAAAAAACAACAAAAAAAACAACAACAACAAATAACAATAATAATACAAATGTTTCAAAGTTTTACTAAACTAAACGTATCTTGAGGAGAACTACCTCCTTCAATTCCTGTGAGTTATTCTATTCAGGGCTTTGATTTTTCATTGTAAATCCGACAGGATGGAGGTGTCAGAGTTGAATGCACGTACACACAGGAACACTTTCACGACCATTATATTAAAAAACGTCTAGAAAATTTAATACTGCACGACTACGGAGAGACCGACAAACGCTGATGTATGACAACATAAAGGAGGTTAAGACAGCGAGAGGCCAAGAGTCAGTCTGAAAATGTCACCGTAATGTGCTTGAAGTAACATTAAAGCTCTTCTCCACCATTCACGCTACAGTGCTGTGTTAACTTTAAAATTAATGGGGATTTTCCAGTGTTTAAAGTACAGTAGCTTGTTAACTCCAGTATCTGTTAAGCCACACTGGGCCCCTTCTCCACTCTCTCTCTCCAGATGCCCTCATTAATTTTAGATTGGCTCTAAATGAGTCTCCTTCATCGCAGCCAAGGGTTTGTAAATTGGATTCATTTATATTTAAATTGTGAAACAGGCGTGGTTAATGAGAGAGTCGTTATTTTGGGGGGTTATTTCAGATTGGGCCGATAGCCGGGGCAGCTCAGTGCTGTGCTGAACTAAAACCATCAGAGTAGAGGCACACGTGATGTTGGGCTTAACGTTTTCTCTAACACAAAAAAAATTAAACATGTTTAAATTAGATATATATTTTGAGGCACGTTGTTAATGAAAACGGTAGAATGTACAAGCACCTTGGCATCACCGTTTATTCTTTAACTTTAGAACATCACTTGGATCTAAGCTTCTAAAATGTTTTCTGTATGAAAATGTGAACAAAATTAGGGAGGAAAAACAACTGCCGTGTGTTTGTGTCCTTTGTTAACACCTAATTTAACACTCTTAAAACTAATGTGTCACTCTCAACGCATCTGTGTGGTTTTCAGCGCCGCATGTGCCAAAAACAAGCCGGTGAACGTGTTGACTTAACAGGTGCCTCTATCAACACATGACGCCCTGGCAAAGCAGCGGGACGCCTCTCAACCTAAACTGCTAAAACTAGAGTGTTGAAAGTGCCACATCTGGGGGGGGGGGGGGGGGGGGAGAGAGAACACGAGGTGAGACGACAGAGATGTCCCCCCACCCCAAACCCATCCCTCTCATAAAAACCCCAAATCACACAGTGCTTTACAGCTGTACATCTCCTTGCAAGGCTTCTTACAGCTCTCGGCGTCCTATAGCAACCCCCAGCTTCTCCCTGCTAGGAATTTGACTGTTAGGAATCTAAGTGCCAGGCGTTTAAAACCTGAGGAATGCTATTGTTCTGGTCACAGCTGCACTAGCACTGGCCTGGCTACTGCTGCCACTGTGTGCGTGGGGAGGGAAGAGGGGGGGGTGATGGTGCAGGAGGAGGAAGAGGGCGGGAGAAGTCGAAGGTGTGAAAAAGGCAACTTTACGTGTTTTCAGTGCTCTGCGGTCTCATGACAAAGCAGCACATAGTTGACAGTAAGTTGACACATTCCTCCAGCCCGGCCTCCTCTCTGACTAACTGCCCTACTACTCTTCTAATCTTCTTACAGCATGAGATGCTTCACTGTATGTAGGTTATATCTGAAGCTTTAAAAAAATATATCAGATAAATGTGCACAACACACATGCTTGGAACTGATAAACACACAATGGTATGTATGCAGCGATGCAGTGGAAGATTAAAACTGCTAGTAGTATAGTTGGTGTTAGGTAAGCCCATACAGGAAATTTATAGTAGTTGAGGACAGGGCATTTTAAAGCTTCTTTTAAAAACAAAAGACATTTGTTGTCTTTTATACAGCTTGGCTCCAAGATGGGTTTCGCTCTCACAAAGCTAATTTCTCACTTTGTGACATGTTGATTCTTTATACCGCTGCTGTTTAATTTGGATGAAGGCAATAGTAGAGGTCTGGCAGCTTTGAGTAACAGGCATGTGTTTTTTCACTAGTAGAGCTGGTCAGTTTCTCTGCTTAAGCATATTTCTTTAAGGCTAGTCAAAATTAGCAAGCTAACGAAGCTAGTGCTACCATTAGCTAGCCTTTCCCTAGATCTACCCGCCCCCCAAACTGGCAGCCTTTGAAAGGTACTCCACAAATCATTAAGGGCCAGGTTTTAGTGTTAAAGACAAAGTACCGTTGGTACTGACAAAGAAACTGCAGTGACAAGACTGTGTGTAAGAGGAACTCAGAGATGTTTGCGACTGACCATGTTGCATATATATTTCTGGAAGTTCCTGGAAGTATTTCTGGAAGTAATTTACTAACACTGACATGCAGTTTACTGCTGACCACACCAATATTTAATGCTAGGAAAACAGCATGTCTTATTTTTTACGCTTGATATGAAAAAGAACAAACTGCGCCTGTGTTTAGAAAACAGTAAAACCGAGTAAAATCACTCGTAAAACTAACCACTCCCATAAGTGCTATTTGGGACACTATTTTAATGCCATTTAATAAATCATTTAATAAACAAAACAAGAATGTGCTGTTGCTCTGGTACCAATACTAGTGTATATCCTCAAATTATTTTCAGTAGCTTTTAGCCACTCCTCGTGCAGATGGAGTTGCTCACTTTTTATAGAGATATCGGCGTACCACATCATAACGTTTGCTACTAAAATTATGTGCTGCCTGAAACAAGTAAAAGCTATTTGAGGGATGTTGGTTCATTTTCTTTTCACTTCAAATGAGCAGTTGGGTTCGGGGGTTGGGGGGGCTTTCTGCCCACTATATTGAATACAATTTTTATGTGACTGATTTTAGGCTGTTAATAAATAAAAATCAATGCCCGGCAATGTACTCTCAAGTGTGTTTGTGTGCAACTTTTACTATATAAATCTGTCAACAGCAGTGAGGATGCAAAGCTTCTCTCTCTCTCACACTCACTCTCTCCTTCTCTAGTAATTACCATCCAGCTGCTTGCAGGAACAATGCTTGGCTCTCTTCCAGACGGCTGACTTCATACACTCTGTGCCACACTCAATTTGGAGCGCAGCGGAAGCTGGGCATGACTGGCACCCTCCAAGGCATTGCTGTCTTTTTCTATGGGACTCTGTGTGTGTTTGTGTGCATGAGTGCGTGTACGTGTTTGAGAGTGTGTATTTGGGTGTGTTCCCTAAACTTACCATTTGTCATTTTGCCATCCCGTTTCCCATTGTCCCGCTCTCTCACTCGCGTCTTCACTCTCTCGTTACATCACTAGAAGAAGAAGAAGAAGGGGTGAAAAAATGGAGTGTTGTTTTTAAGGGAAATCAGCATGTATTCTGCCTTGTTTCAGTATTCACTTGGAGATCTGTTTAGGAGCAGACCCAGAAGGAAGATTGCCACATACAGATGCTCAGATATATTTAATGGATGATCAGCAGAGTACAGAAACACGATAAAATCATTCATTCTGTGTGTTTAGCAGAGCAGATGTGGGTGAATTCATAGAAGGCAGATTTATGAAAACACTCTGGCTTGGTGAAAAGCTGCTGAGACTATAAGGTCAGAGTTCACAGTGAATCCATGTATACCCACAATAGTTCCCAGTGTTTCCTGATGCAAGGCTGTGTTACCAGGCAACGAGTAGTGTTCGGGGGCTAGTAACTTGCTGACTCCCCCCCTGTGCACTTCAATAAAGTTTAGATTCAGAAAGTTAAAGGTGACTTTGGTTAAAACGACTGCAAACTTTGCCTAAAACTAACGTCACAGCAGATCCACTCCCAGCTGTCTGAATATGAGGAACTCCCTCATTATGCGGGTCAGAGGAAACTATTGTTATCACTCCACTACAACACACACTCACAGACAGACAGCGTGAGGAGGAGGCGGGATGAGGGCACAACTCAGACAGAAATCGCTCAACACATATCTTTATATGGCTCCCTGCAGTCGCTCTATACAACTGTACACACGCACACACAAGCACACCCGTGCAAACAAAAAGCACGTACATAAACACGTACATAGTGCTCCCCTTTCAGACCCTGTCTTGGCTGAATAGGGGGCAGTACGAGCGGACTCTTCCTCGCAGCATAATGAAGAACTGTTTGGGTCCAGTACGCCGAGTTACGCCGATTTCACTGCCCAAAATAAGCCTCAAACATGCGCAAACACGAACACACACACATACTACCAGGCCCAGTCTGGCTCTTACTGTTTGGGACAGAGGGGCATTTAAAGAGGCGAGATAAACAGCAACAGTTGCTAATTGTTGCGTAACAACTCGACAAGGACAGAGCAGCGCTAAAACAGAAAGTCTTACAGTTTCATTTTGATTTGGGATTCAAGGCTGTCTCTTGACACTGGGTTTGACCACGTTTTTAAGGCGATACATTTGCGAATATACATGGCGATTTTCTGCTTTTTTTTTCTCATGAAGAAGACAGAATCCTTTTTATCCAGACATCGATCATATGGAATTAAAATGGGATTGAGATGTTTAGTTTTACAACCATATTGAGCCACCACCTAAACAGGCAGAAAGATATCATTGAACATTTAAAATAACAATAATAATAATAAATCAAAACTATACAAGGCAGGATATGTGATGCACAGACAAAAAACTAATTAAAATTTTTTCCAACTGCATAAAAATGTGCTGTGGATAAATGGTAATCTGTGTGTAATCCCCTCTTTAAGTGCTCTCACTAAGTGCTCTCATGCGCTCGTATGACTGGACAGGTAGAGCAATGGAAAATGAAAGAGGACAGGCTGGAAAACTGTAAGATTTACTTTGCTGCTAGCTAAACAAGATAGCTTTAGCTTGAATTTAAGCTGTCAATAATTTATAGCTGTTTGCAGCATCTCTTAGTCTTTCATCAGTCTCACATTTTGCTATCTAAACTTGTTATTGCATCATTATTAACACCTGCATCAGCACAGTGACAGAACATTAATGTAAATTACACCACAAAAACAGTAATGTCATTCCCCATTTGCAAGGCATATGACTGAGGCTGGTACAGCGTGGCACAGGACCAGGCCAAAGCAAACAGAGGTGTGTTTCTGATTTGACTGCTCGCTCAGTGCCGTTACAGAGTTAATACAGACGCTCACATAATGCAGTGTGGCTACCACCAATCAGCGGTGGTATTTTTGGAAAGTGAAGTAAAGAAATCTTGCACCCCTCGATATTCCTTCCCACTGTCGCCAAGTGCTTGCTCGTAGCGGGTCGTTTGATTGTTGGGGTTTGCTATATAGATATAACTGAATTGAATTTTATCACAAAGCTGGTGTAAGCTGTCATTTCCTAAAAAGTCATAGGGTAACTTCCTTAAAAGGGAGTTACAGGAGCATGCTATAAAAGAAGGTGTGCAGTTGGTTTTAGTTTAATCACGTTTGAATTGGTAAAAATTAGCTTAAAAAATCACGACCACCAGTTTTTGCAGTGTAGTTCTACAGTCATGGGCCCCGTCCCTGTGAGATTACTTCTACTAATATACACTGAGTGGACATGTAAGTTTGTCACGTATGCAGGTATGTATGCATCTATTGACCTGTGAGCACAAATGCATACGTGTTCATTTCTGGGTATCTGTGTGTGGATGCGCACATTAATGCACGTCCGTGTAAGTGTGTGTGTGTGTGTGTGTGTGTGTGTGTGTAATGGCAGTGGGCCCCCAGGGCTGGGCCCCCCACAGTTTCCAGCAGGATTGTGGGTAGCTGGGAGAGGGTTTGGATTCTGGCTTTGTCTGTCTCTGTGTGCTGACATCACTGTGCTGATGGCACCAAATCCCTGTTCTACTGCACGCAGCACTTTCTATACAAAACACAAATACAAACACACATTCTCACACATGCGGACACATGGTACAAGTAATGCCAACTTAGCCAAAAAAAAAAGAAAAAAATGCGCTTTCTCTTTTTGACACACATCCAGACATCCATGATGCGGCTATGCCATCATACCGTGAGCTTTTTAGCAGATATTTGACGCTGTCGTCGACCTGTAGATTTTTATAAAGCAATGACAGCTTGTTTTCAAACTAATGATCACCAAACTGACATTCAGTCACCAGTTAAAGATAAATTTCAATAATTCCTTAAAGTTTTCCACACTGACTTTTTCAGATTCATCCAAGACAACATTAAAACATGCACGCACAAGGATATTATGATATTCATGGTATTTACATGTTTTCCTACATACTGAGTATTTCACTGTTTCCTCTCAGCAGCTTGTGCCACACACGAGTCTATTTGCTTCTAAGCTCAACTATCTGACTGCGTCTTTACATAGCCTGGTTAAATATTAACTGAGAGCCTTTCTCTTCCCTCTAGTGCTGTCTTTGGTATGTATGCAGCTAGCAGGAGGGCGGGAGGCGTCGGGTAATGACGGTGACAACACTTCCCCCTCAGCCTAGAGGAAATTGGTAATTGGTTTTGTAAAAAGTACATCGCTAAATTGTTTATTGGTTGCTTTAATTTGTTCGATAGAGAGAAACGAGGCCAGCGTCAACGTGCCAGAAAAAAGTGTTTACCAGGGGAAAAAAGTTTCAAGGTGATAAATGATGATACCAAACAGGTTGCCTTGAGATTTCAACTGAGAGTCTGAAGCTGCAGCAGGATGAGTTCTTCTCAAATGGGAAGAAATGTTACATTTTAATGCATTCAAAGTGTTGATATGAATATATTTAAGAAAAAAAAAGAGAACCGGAGCTATGTTTCCTAAAGATCCCATTGTGAATTTGTTTTCCATTTCATTCTTGGATAGGGATACAGTGTCTTGCTCAAGGGACACTTCAGGGTAGCAGCTGCCTGCTGACGCAGATTCACCCTACATCCTCTGTTTGAATAGCAGTCTCTAAAAACCACTCATCCTGCTTGATGCCCTCGTGTGGTTTTGTACTTTGCAGGTCATACAAGGGCTTAATATCTACACACAGAAATACCACGAGAAAAAAAGCATGAACATCAAGAACACACACACACGCACACACTGCTCCTAAGAACCCCAGAAAGCGATTGGGATGGACCCAGCACTCAGAGCCACTCAAAGCCAATCAAAGCTGATGATAGCACAGACGTTTATACTATCCATCAATCCACTGCCTCTCTCTCTCTCTCTCTCTCTCTCTCTCTCTCTCTCACACACACACACACACACACACACACACACACACACACACACACACACACACACACACACACAAAAGCATTTTTGAAAACTGCCTTCTTCAAGTGATCTCCATCCACATATCACTGAGGAGGTAAAGGGTTATCATGGTAACGGAGAAAATGTGAGCACAATGATGCCAATGGTGCATTTGTACTACCGGAGAAGTGAAAGACTAACTCATAAAAGATTGATCAAACATTAATTTGGCAGGGTGAGCTTTCTGCGGAGATGCTGGCTTACAGGTGAAACACAATGTCCTGAAGTGTTTAGGTGAATTCTGAATATATCAGAGGAAGGCTCTGCGCTCTGTCCTCTGATGAACAGTGGGTGAAATGTATTTGTAAAAGGAACTCAAAGTGAGTAGATGGGTTGAAGCCTGGGTTGCCATTCTCTACATGTGACGCACGGGGAATCTGATTAGCACTGAAGTCATAGTTTTACTGAGTTTTACTGTGCTGCTGTTCATACGGCACTGTGGAAAAGAAAAAGTGAAGAGGACTCAAACTATCAAGGCAACACGATTCAGTTCCTTTTAGTGTTGTTGACTTTACTTTGATTTTAGACAACACTTCTGGGAACCTGAATGTCCTCGCTCACCTAATTACTCTCTTGAGGTTAATAATAAAATTCTTGCTCAGCGGCATGTTCCCTGAGCCTGGGTTTGTGTTTCCTTCAGGAAAACTGGTGATCTTTAATTTGCTGGGTAAATGTGATAAGCACTACACCGACACACTGCTACAAGACACTCTTCTTTTATAAATAAATGTTATTATGTCCCCATAAACATATGTAAGGAATACTGAATAAAAAATTGAATAGAACACAGCAGCATTTTTTAATCTGCGAAACAATACATGGTTCTGAACAGATAAACGTCTTCCTGCCTGGTGTTGATTACAGTAACTTATGTGTGTTATACGATATAGATGCAGTCTACAGATTGTAGTTCAGATCTTAGCTTTATGAAATATTTTCCAATAAAATTAAAAATCACTGCATTTCTGAAAACGACTAGCCTTTGACGTAAGCTCACAAGATTTTTTGTTGCTGCTGTCACATCTTTAATCTTTAAAGATAATCAAATGATAGCTGTCTTTTTCTTTGTTCTTTATGAGGATAAAACTTACATGCAGATGATTAATATACTGGCAAGGTTGTTTTGTTGAATGTCCATATATGTTTACTTTATTCCTTTAAAAGTTTTAAATCAACTTCTCTATCTATATCTATCTTTCTAGCTGTCCATTTCAACAGACTCACTTTATTGGACTCATTTAATCCTGCACTTTAGATTTCTCACTCACAAAGAAGCAGTTTACTCTGGGTTTATTTACCCTGGTGGAAAAACAGTCTTATTAATGAGCTAAATCTTATTAATTGCACTCATTTCAAAGAACCTTGAATGATGAATGGGCTGTTTTATTTCATTCAAAAAGTTTAATTTTTAGTTGTCCCTTTCCAAAAATTGTTTAGTCTCATGATTCAAGGTTTTCTACACGAGGGTTAAAAAAGTCTACTTCATTTTTTTTTATTTTGTAAATTCTGATAAACAAAATCATATTTTTTTATGATTTTGGGGAAAAAAGAATCTACTTTACACCAAAAAAAACATGTCATAATTTTAAAGCTGACAGTTTTTGAAGACTTTACAGGTTTAGGAGTTTAAAATGTCCCAAATTTGAATACGATCAAATATTAGTTGGGAAAAATTTGCTCAAGGCACACTTTTCCTTCATAGATATTGGTTAGTAATTTTTCTATCTGTTTTCTTTTACAAAAGAAAATACACATATAGAGAATTCACTTCCAGGTTAACCTGTTTTTCTTCAAAATATTTCAGAAATGCTGTATTAATCACATCAGAACGATTAAAGGGTAACTTTTTTGTTTCAGTCAAAAAAGGATGGATGGATGTGAGATACAGATAATCTAACAAACAGCAGACACTCACGCAGTGCGCACATCTGCCTTCATCTGCCTTAAACCAAATTTCGCAACATGTGAAAACCTTCTAATAAACTTTTAATGACCACTCCGCGCACACAGCCCGTCCTTTGAGTGCTGCTTCTCTTTCTCTCACCCACGCACACACACAGAAGGTCCTGTCAGGGCTAACTAAGCGCAGTGGCGGGCAGGGCAGCATTTGGATTGGCTGGACAGGGGTTACCGGGGGTTACGGTGGATTTGGTGGACCACCTGCTGAGCCTCAGCCGCCAACTGACTAAAAACATTTACATCAGAAACCACCCAGGATAGGGAAAGAGAAAGAGAGGGGAAAGAAAAAAAAGAAAGTAAAACTAAGAGACGGAGGAAGTTGAGACAAGAAGCACTATTCATGGAAACTTTACTCGTCATCTGCTCAGTTAACCTGACTCATCTCTTGTTTTTACAGATGACTGTTGTGCCACAAGAGAATAAATCAGTTTATCGCGTACAGCGCAGGTTCCAGTAGCGGTTGTTTAACTAATACCGATTCAGCTTTACAACCTGTTCACTCACTTTTGTTTTACAATAGTTTATGATGAGGAGTCCAAACCTGCAGCGGCAGTGTGGAAGCAGTCGAGGGCTTCTGCGCCTGCTCGGAGTGCAAGCATTTGTCGGAGACTGATGGGCTGAAACTCTTGCCCAATAGCCAGATTGTTTAAGGTGTGAGTGGACACACTGCCAGAGCTGTTAGTGTGCACGGGGAGACTTTGGCTTACAGTCAACGGGACAACAAAGTTTCATTGACAAGGCTTTGGTGACCGTTGAGCCTCGCTGGGCCAGAATTAATGGTTTTGTTTTTTGGGGGTGGTGTCTGTATGCTGCTAGTACTGTACCAGCTCCTCTGATACGTGGACGGGGAAGACTTGAGCTTTAACAGCTTTAGATGCACTTTTATTTTTCCTGTCAGTACAATGGTGGTACTTTTCAACAAGTTAGGACATCAAAATCCGCTGTCAGGTAAAATTTTCTTCAGAAAAAAGAGAAGGATAAGAGATGAAAGCAGACACTTTCTTTATGTTTACTCCCTTCGATTTCTTCCACTTTTCAGACGTAAAAGCTTTGAAACACCCATTAGCATAAATCAGCATTGAGGTGTGGGTTTGCTGATCATCATACTAAAGGACTGAAAGTGATTGAAGTCAGTGAGCTGCAGAAAATCCCAGCACAACAATGTCCGATATCACTCATAATCAGCTTAATTTCGATCCGAGAAATCTCTAAAAGTTCTGACACCACAACTGTTTTAGTAGCAGAGCTTTGCAGTGGCCCTTGCCCCTCCAAATACATCAATTCCCCCTCCGGATCCCCTCATGTATAAGGGCCCAGGCCCATACGGGGGTCCCCTCAACACCCCTACTCTGTCTTTGGCTCTGTGTGTGTCGGTGTGTGTGTGGTTGGGGAGGGGGGTTAGTCTGACCCGCAAACTGACCTCCTCAAACTTCAAACTGAATACTTCTGGCAGTTACCACGACGACAGAGCTCTCCAAGCCTTATCCTACTTACCGAGACGAGACGAGGAGCGAGGAAGAGGTGGGAGGAAGGAGAGCAGGAGCGAGGGAGGTAAAGAAGGAGAAGAGCGACAGAGAAAGAGAGAGAGAGAGCGGTGTGGACAGAGAGAAAGATACTGGTGGGGGGGTGGGGGGGCAAAGAGGGAGGCAGGGAGGACAGCCAGGCAGAAAGCGAGAGTTGCTGCTGTTGCATCTCTGTGTTTTTCATGAGTAGACAGTTTACTGGGAGATTATTCACAGTCTGGTATTTAGCCTTATTAGGCCACTGCTCCCAATGCAGACTTCCCTCCCATCATCCACTGCCACATTGGAGATTTTTTTATATATTTATTTGCTTGTTTCACATTTCCTTCACCTTTGTGTACATTCAACTTTTAGTAAATGCACAGTTTGCACTTTTTTCCCCTCTTTAAACGGAAGAAATAATTCAGGGTGGGTTGTGCGGGGATCTGGAAGGAAAAGTCCTGTTGGTTTTCATTGGATAGCGTTAGGCAGTTGGAGCACTCCCAGAGCTTGGGGAGAAAAAAAAGCGACTGATTGAATTGTCAGAACAAAAGATGAGCAGGTTTGTCAAAGGCACACATTTGTGTAAACAAAACCTGGAAGAGTAACTTTCAGGAAGCATTGTGCTGAGATAAATCCAATCACAGAGCCTACAGCAAAAGGTTGAAATCAGTCCAGCTGCAGATTTTGGATCACGGTTGTTAAATGATTGCTTAATTAGAGGCAGTAACCTTTGTAATCAAGGTTTAAACACTTAATACAGTTGGGGAGAGGTTTTGGTTTAAAAAAATGTATCATGACAATAAGTGGGCAGGTTTCTCTCTACCGGTCGACACTTTGACACTTTCCTAGTCCAGTCCACAGTTACAGAGTTGTTCGAGCATCTATCCCAGCTAACGGGGGAAAGCGACCAATAACTACCGGGGAAAAAACAAAAGCTCTTTCTTACTCTTCTCTGACCCCATGTAAAGCAAGGCTTGTGACTAATTTCAGTGCAGATAATGCACTTAATTTATAGCCACTACATCGTGTAATCAACATTTCTTTTAATTTACTACCCATCCACGCAACAACCATGACCTCCTTCATCTGAGGACTGTGACTGTAAATGGACTGGCACTTACATGCTGCCTTTCTACTCAGTTGAGTGCTCAAGGCGCTTTCTTCTGCAGGTCTCAGTCACTCGTGCAATCACCCAATCGCGCACACATTCACACAGTTGCATCAGGAACAACTCAGCTTTCCCGAAGACACTTTGGCACACGGGCTGAAGGAGATTATGAGGAGTCAGGCATCGATCCACCGACCTTGCCATTCGTAGACAACCTGCTCTCCCACCTGAGCCACACTGTTTGTTTTTTTAAAGGAAAGCATCTATGCCAGTTTTTGTTGATGATCCAAAAGTTAGAAATAAGCAAGTTAATTAAAAATAATAATGATAATAATAATGCAGTATGTTAAATTTGCCACAGCTCTAATTTGTGCCCCTGAATGGCTTCTTCTCCATAGCAACCACATCCAAGGCTAATAGATATTGTAGTATTTCAAGCAATCAGGCATACCAAAGTAAATGGAAGAAAGTTGTAATAGTAGCCTTTATATGAATCCATAATACTTTTAACTATTCGAGAGTTTTCCACGCTTCTTTGTTTGAGAGCACTGAAGACTGGACTGGTGAAAACGATGTATGGATTCGCACCTCCTTCTGCTTTTTTACTGTTATTGGATAATTTGCCGTTACTTTGCAATTTCTAATACGCGCATTGATCGGCACGTTTGAACTTTTTCAGGCTACGCTTCTTCACACGCTGTAACCATCTTAGTAGGCAACAATTTATTGCTAATGGCTTCCTTAAAGTCACCTCCCTCCTACTGTTTAAATATCTTATAAGCTCATTAAGAAGCACAGCCAGAGGGTTCCTGCCCATCGAGTCTCAAACAAAAGTCAACTGGACTGTGTCTGATTTAGACAGTAATAGTGAAAGAATGACAGACGGAGGTAAAGCAATGAGGCCTGTCATGATTTTATGTGTGTGCAACTGTAAATGTTTGATGGCATGCGTATGCCTTGAGAAAAGCAATTCAAGAGAGATCAAAATCAATAGTCTGGGTGTTTGTGTCCCCGGGCTTGCTGTCACTCACGCGCCCTAATATTAAGGCGATTGATCCATCTTTGCCTTAATCTGTGCTCAACAGCTTCACCTGGCTCATTCCCAGGGCGACACAGTCTACAAAGAGACTCAAAACTCCCAGTAATGGGACAGCCGGCCCTGCTTCTCCATCCCGCTGTCTGGTTTCTTCTCTCTTGTCCTGTCCTCACTTTTTATAGCCATTCATGTCTCTTCTTGTATTCCCCTGATTTATTTTGCATCTTTTTATCCTATCACATTAAATATAGCTGCTACATATTGCCCAGGCTGACCTGTCTTGTCCTTCCTTGTCCTGCCAAGTCCATCCCAGTCTTGTCCCATCCTTTCTTTTGCTGTCTTAAATTCCAGCTATCCTCCTCCCTTCCTGTCATGCCTCTCATGCATACAGTGATTGTGGAATCCTAAAAGTCCTTTTGGTAGGAAACTGAAATTTTGACTGTGAAACAAACACAAACAGTTACTAAACCTCCTTTAAATCACCTTTTTATCACTACATTGCAATGCCACCGTGTCATCATGACTTAATCTGCGCTTGTTTAGAAGTCACTGTAGTGATGATCTCAACATCGAAAATGAACAGCATAATCTTTTAAGTGTGTCCTGAGGGACACAGTGGGGTAGAGGATGATGTTCGCATTAAAGCGGCGGCTGTGAACATAAACCGCAGGCTGTCTGGACTAACAGTCCGAAACGCTCCCTCGGGGCGGCGCTGTACGTTTGAGCTCCGTCAGTCTGTAAATCGGTAAATGATCCCGGCTGTCATTTAATCAATATGAACAGGGAGCAGCTGTCGCACATCATCGACTCCCCTGGGGGCCGTTGTTGAGACGCAGCACTAAAAGAGAACGCGTGTGAATGCAGTGTGTGTGTGTGTCGGATCCATTTTTCACAGGTATTTATTGTGACAAGCAGTGTAGCTGCAGAGCATCCTCTGGCTTCTCAGGGTTGTATGGTCAGTGCAAAGAGGGTACTGGCTGTTGATGAATTTTGCCCTGAAGGAACAAATTTAGTGATTTGTTGATGGAAATCGACTGCCAGCCCTTTTGAAAATTAATTGTTAGTTCATCTTCTCATGTTTTATTTTATTTCCCTATAAAGACAATATCTGGAGTCATTACTGGATTCAAAATATTGTAACTGTCTTGTGGTTTCAGTGTTGCCGTTCATTTTTTTAATCTGTTTTTTTACTTCACATTTTAAAGACTGAACAAGTTTACAGTGTAACCATGAGGTCTCTTTGACTTGTAGTGATTTTTTTGTGCCACGAGTTTAACAGAAACATGATTTCAACCACTTTCTCCTTGCAGGGACTCTGAGAGACGACAAAGCCGGTAACAGGAAAGATTTCTGGATGATTTATTTATTTATTTTTTGGTGGGGGGGGGTCCCCCTCTTTCTCTCTCCTTTCCTTTCGCCGCCTCTCCTTTTCTTTTTCCTCCTTTCCTTTTCTCTCCTCTTGCCTCCTCTCCTCTTCTAACGTGAGACAGTGAAATCTCATCCAGCCACTCTGCCTGCCCTTACAGCCAGCAGGGAGGGACATGTCATTTCATTTGTGTGCATGTGTGTGTGCGTGTGTGTCCCTTTACTGTGCAACACACAATGACGAGAGCACAGGGAGGAGGCAGGTTGTGTGTGTGTGTGTGTGTGTGTGTTGGGGGGGGGGGGGGGGGGGGGTGACAGGGCTCTGATCTCTCAGATAGGGAGATAGCCACCTGATTCAAATGGCTCGCTTGTTCCCGGCAGTCACTTGATCGGCGTGTGAACTGACTCCTCGCTTATTTACAATCAAATGCTGCAGCACTGACCTGCCCAACCCAACCTATTGCAGACATCTCTCTCTCCCTCTCTCTCTCTCTCTCTCTTTCTCTCTCTCACTTTCTGCCCTATATTTGCCATGTCCCTCTCCCTCCCTCCCTCACGCACGCACGCACACCCACCCACACACATACAGGTGTACTCATAAACCTGTGATGGAAACTTCCAGCAATGAGCTGCACTGTAATGATCATGCAATCTTTTGAAATATGAGCTCGAGTAAAGGGGGTGGGTTGCGATTATTTTTTCATATTAATACATTTATCACATTTGTAAGATCACATATTAGTGATTAAGCCACTCAATCAAATAGTTAATGCTTCAGTGTACAAGAAGATTTTTTGTTTTGATGTATTTTTTTTCTGGAAAATATACGCCGGCACTATCAGTGAAGCAAATCATAATAAATGAACAACTGTAGTAAAAAAAATGTCAGTATTGTAGCCTAACAGCGCACAATGAACACTTTAAAGCTCAAATATATCTGGGTGCAGAGTTACATTAAGGGACACACTTTCTTCAGCTACAGAACTATGGTTCCCTAGAGAGAAATGCTTTTCCCGATTGGATAAAAAGAAGATGAAGAGCATATAGTATGTTACACTAAAGCCTGGTTTCTAAGTCTGTATCTTTATGGATGAAATGAGAAACTAGGATGAATTGAGGTAAATATAATCAAAGACAAGGTGACATCTTTTTTCTTAACAACAGATTTTCAGAAATAATTAACGTTTTCATATCATCATTTATGAGTAGAGCTGATTTCTATATTTTTATAATCATTACAGTAATCTTAGTTTCTTCCTGTTTCGTGTGTGTGCTGTGCTACAAGAAGCAGCAAGACTCTAATCTAATCCAGTCCAATCTGAGCTAATCTGCACCCACTTGTGAGATAAAACAGAAGATTTTGCTGCATATCCACTACAGATCTGCAGACGGGATTTCAGACCTCGCTGAGTGACTTTTAAAGGTAGAAGAATGAAAACAGCGAATTAAAACACCATCTGAAACATTTAACGTGTAGAAAATAATAACCCTGCCCACCATTACAACCCCCAGTCTCAAATTCTTGTGAGTCTGGGAGAAACAACTTCAGTCTACTGCATCTGCTTGCCCATCCGTCCATCCGTCCGTCTGTCTGTAACTGTCCTGTCTGATTATCTCTCCCAGTTGGCCCCGAGGGGACACCCACACTGAAAGAGGCCACTCTTCCATTCAACAACAGCTTCTGTCAGAGACACGAAGAGAGGGAGACCTCAGAGTCACCAGCTCCAGAATAGCCTGATAGTGACTGATGCAATCAATCGAAATCTACACTACAGTCCGCACCATCGTCCAGCGAGCCAGATTTTACGCATAATAAAAGGAAATTGCTCTCGCTCGGAGCTGAGTAAATGCAGAAATTTTAAAGAGGGAAGGTTCCATGCCACGCCGTGTTCGCCTTCCTTTAAGACTCTATGTTTTCAATTCTTGAAAAAAAGGGGGAGAAAACACTAGTAGGATTTTGTTTTGGGCCAAATAAAGAGTCATAAATTCCCTGAACTCTGAACTGTCTGACAAATTTCAGTCAGTTTAAACCAGCACATTTGTAGCTTCTCTAGTTCCTTGCTTCAATGCAAAATGTTTAAACTCGCTAAGGATGCAGAATACAATGTAAGTAAACAAAGAGAAGGTCAGATAAATAATTCAATACTGGAAGAGTTATGGCATTTCTACGTGACAGAAAGTGATCTGCGTGTCGACACGAGTTATCAAAACAGTATCGCCGCAAATCAAAATGTGCCTGCTGCTGCTGAGGCCCAAACCATAAAACCATTTGGCAAATGACACATGGAGGATGTTTTCAGCCTTTATCTGATAGTTAGAGACCAGAGAAAATAAGGGGAAAGTGAGGGAAGACAGAAGCGGGCCCTATGTGTATGTATACACTGCGCTTGTAGCAGAGGAAAGTGTCGTGCTGATATCTCAGCAGGCTTTCAGGAACTGCACCATCTCTGTGACATGTTGTAATACAAGTCTAACCTTATAAACCCCACATGAACACATTTTCTTCCAAGTGTTCCTTAAAAACGAAACCCAGTGTTGACTGATGACATGTGCCACAATCTCCACAACAATGACAGCAGAATCCCTCTGAAATTACACTGGTTTAATTAAATATTAGTAGCACTGGGTGGTAAAAGTTGTATACTTTGTTTAAAGTGTATAACAATGTTGTTAAAACTGTAGATACACTACTAAAAGGTGGCCCAGTTTAGAAACATCCATTCAAACACTATAAACAGACATGATCAAGCCTGTTTCACTTGTTTGGGTTTGGAAAAAGTGATCAGAGTTCTCGTGGTTTTTCTGTCTGTACTGTTTGGATATTGTCCAGGTTTGATGTATGATTGTTCTTGGGTTTGAAAAGACTGAAGCCTGCTTTAACATTTATCATTTACGAACTTTGTATAATCCATAAATAAGCAAAAAAGAAATAGGTAAAAATCTCAGTTTGAGAAAAACAAAAAGGCTAGAGTTTTTTCTTTTTTTTAAGAGTGTGCGTCTTTGCTTTTATTTTGAAAAGCAATCAGATGAGCTAACTGCGTTGGACCAGTCTGCAAAATATCAGACTGTTTTAAATATATTTTATCTGTTCTAGAACGGTCTTCATAATGGGTGTATGCTCTTTAGTATCATTTGGCCGGACTTTCTGCTGTACTAAAACACTAAAACCACACCTTTTCACCCATTTAGCCCCACTTTTTTTCTCAGCATGCATTTCTAGATGTGTCATATTCTAAAATAGGACAGCACCCGCCGCCCCCTCCCGATTTAATGTGCGAGTGTAGTTGTTGGTCAACAGTTGGGTCGGGGGGCCAGGCAGAGGGAGGGGGGCCCGGGAACAATGGACTGTGCTGTTGTGCTGGACTCGGTGGAGAGAGAGGGAGAGAGTCGGGCTGATGACAGAGTGAAAGAGGTTAGTGTCTATGCTGGGAAATGAGACCAGAGGAGGGAGGGTGGTGGTGGTGGGGGTTCCTGTGTCTGTTGGCTTGTTAATGATGATTCAGTCCCATCAGCTCAACAGCCTTCTCTATCAAAGAGTCTCCGAATGCCTGCAAACCACCTCCAGCTATGGTGCCCCGACAGAAACAGGCTCCTGACAGTAAACCTGTCAGCTACACTCATTCTAACATGAAACAATATGTCGCTGTCACACTCATCTTTGGCTTCATGCGCGGAAATCTGGTGCAAAAATTCAAATCAATCAAAATTTGTCTGCCACGTGTTTCCTGTGCAATCGGTATTTTATTGTTTGACTTTTAACAGTTTGGAAAATAAAGAGTGCCGGAAAAAAAAGAAAAAAGAAATAAATGCTTAAAAAACATCGGTTTTCTCCATGTGGAACATGAATAAAGGGCTTGAGAGCTTCGGTGATGCTCTCGGCTGTGTAGACTAACGAACACTAAATGTATCCAAAGACTGACTCTGGGAGCAAAGAAATCGAGACCTCGGTTTCAAATTCGCCCTAATTCGAAAAGTGACGCTGTCGAAAATCAAAAGTACGACACCTCAGCCAAGTGGATCGAAACTTTCACCGGTGGGGGGTGGTGGCGGTCGATGGGTGGGTGTGGTGGGTTATAATGAAAGAAAAAGCCAGTCACTGCAGCACAGATCGGCCCTTTCTGTGTCTCAGCAGAACACCCCACCCGTCCACTTTCCCTCTCCTTTTCCCCTCCCCCCCCCCCCCCCCCCCCCCCCCCCCCGGGTCTCCTTGAGTTGCCTGAGCCGGCCTTGGGGTGGCAGTCAGCCTAGAAACCCGCTCATGTTGTTCCAGACAAACGACATGCTGTGGGAGTCGGGAAATTGTCGCTCTGTTTTATAAAGTCTACAGAAGAAAAATGCATATTATTATTATTATTATTATTATTATTATTATTATTATTGTTATTATTATTATTTATTTATTTATTTTTAATTGAGATTATTGACTGAGTTTATACCTTTCTGCCTTTGAATCACTTCCGATGTCCACTCTTTATTTATAATCGGACATTGGGTGGACTTTCCCGACAAACTAGTATATGTAGAGGATGCTTTAGTGCACGCTCACCGCCCTCACCGGTCTCCTAATATCCGGACAAGAAAGGACCGATTTTCACTTGTAACTGCAGGAACGGACCTCACACCGGTCACCTGTTGCTCTAAAGAGACGAAAGAGCATAAATATGCGCGACACTGGTTTGATTAAGACACCTTTGCGCACCGCCAGCGTCACTAGCAGTGCGTAATCTCTGGCTTTCCTCTAATCGCTTTGATTTTTTTTCCTTTCTTTTCTTTTCTTTTTTAGCGATCATATAGCTCTTGAGTGAAACTCCTGAATTGGAGCTGCATTGTCCTCTCCCCAACAGCAGCCAGCAGGCTCAGCAGCCAGCACAGCCAGCCAAGCGTTTGACGTTATTAAATAATAAAGAGATGCTGATCTGGTAGCATTGTTGTGAAGGGAAAAGGCCAATTGGCATGCCATTATACTGTCATTATGGCTGTATTAACTCGAATTAGACAATGTGCTTTTTGATACTTGCATTTTGTATGTGTGTGTGTGTTTTTTTATTTCTAGATTTTTTAATGAGTGTATGACAGAAATGAAGACTGAAAGTACAGCTACATTAAACCGGCATGCAAGGAAACAAAGATTAAAATAATTAAAGTTATCCTTAATTATTAAATTCGATTCGATATATATATATAAATATATGGAGTTTAGAATTCATTCCAAATATATTGTAAGTGGCCCGTGAACAGTAAAGATTTGTTTCCTCTAATGAGCCCTCTAATTTATCGACTCTACTCGTTTTTGTGGCAAAGCTCGGGTCCGTTTTAGCGCATGGCAAGAGAGGTTTCCTACCAGGCTACAGCAACCTGCGCCAGGCCTTACGTTGTTTTAGCCAGAGGGGAAAAAAATATTCACATCCCTCTGTATCCATCCCTCTCCCAGCCTTCTTTATCCTGGCTTCAGTTTTTATACAAGAAGCAAAATGAGGCGTATATGATCAGTTCCATGATCAGCTTTAATCAAGAAAATTTAATCGATCTGCAGCCCTTACATTATGTTCCACTGAGGTTCAGGAAGCCCGGGAGGCCTTTAAGCGAGGCCTGCAGCGCTAATTTCTAAAAGGCCTTAAAAAAGTAACAAAGTAAGTAGAGTGCAGGAGTAGGCTACATCACGTTTATGCAACCGCGTGGGTGTGAAACACGAGTTTTACAAGTGTCATTCGGGAACACGGAATGCAGATTTCGTAATGACATGCAGTTAGTGATGGATATTTAAAAAAGAGTTTAGGCACAATGGAAAGTAAAGCAAAAAACCCCCAAAACAACAACAACAATCAAGCAACTTTAATGTTACTGCAAACGGGAGTGAATTCCAAAGTTTTGTACGTGCGCGTTCACGGCCGATGGAGGACACGAAAAGAACAAAACGCGGACACCTGAGGCACCGCACGGTGAAACAGAGACACTGGTGTTTTGGTTGTGGGGATTTTTTCTTTGCTTTTTACTAAAGAGTCGTGATCCCCCTTCAAACTGTGCATGTCCTTAATGATGGCGCTCTATAAAGCTGTCAGCATCAATGAACGGAGATGATAAACGGGAGCTGGAGCTACGAGTGACGGGGTGGGGGAGGAGGGGGAGAAGTGGTGGGAGAGGGAGTGAGGGGTGGTGGGTGGGGGCTGTCGCAGAGGCCTCGAGCCTCTGAGAATGCAGGCCGAGAGCAGCGCGAGGCTGATGGCATGCTGGTCTGTGTCAGTGTGTGGTCCTATTCACTGCAGTAGCGGGAGAGAGAGGGAGAGAGAGAGAGAGAGAACCCCTGCACCTGCGCTAGATCAGCAGGCTACTGGCTGCCATTCAGTCCCTCTGCGCTCCACACACACACACACACACGGGCAGCTGAAACACACGACAGCTCTCTGCTCTGACAGTTTTGCTATTCAACTCTTCTCTGCGCTGTGATGCAGGCAGAGATGTCAGGCAGCCTTAAAAAACAAAAAGACTTGAGGGATGCAGAATAACGACGCGACACGAGAGGACGGATCTAAACAGGGCGTTTGGGATTATTTATAGAAGCGGTCCAATTTTTTTCACGTACCCCGCACCCGGCCCGAGAACAAGGGGATGGCCGGGTTCCCCCTTATTTAGGGAACCGTGATCGTGCTCTGACCGACATTTAAACATGGCGTCAGTTACACAGACAGAATGATAAAAACACACACAGATCCATGGCTGTTTGTTTTGTCTCATCACGGCTCGTTTATTACTAAACATGTTTCCCATTTAGTCTTGTGTCTGCCTTTTGTTAAAATAATAAAAATAACAATAAAAATAATAATAATTGTTATTAACTATATAATAATAATAACGGCTTGGTTTCAAAGCCAGCGCGTGTACACTTGGTAGAGTTTTTATGTTGTAAAAAACCTGCAAGAAAAAAAAATCATACAGCGATTTTATGAAAACGGAGATAGACGCTTCACGTGCGGGTGACGTCAGCGCCCCCCCCCCCCCCCCCCCCCCTTATTATTTGCGTGGTGGGTGAAAAGGGAAAGTGGCTCTCGTGGGATTACAGGCCACTAAGCTCGTTGTGTTTGCGTGTGTGTGCACGCGCGTTTGGTAGGTGGGTCATTTGACCTAATTAAATAATAAATAATAATATAATCTGAACAACAAACACGGGATTTGGATTTTGTCCAGGATAAATGACAGGTCTGACTCGATCCACCGTTTCTTCATTTATTTACATTAAAATTCCAGCAGGCCTCGCTGAGCCAGTTTAATCTGAGCTCACTTCACAGCGTTTACACAAAATGCTCGGCTCCACTTTGATGTCCTGTTAGAAGCTGCGCTGCTTTTTATTTTTTACAGTCATTATATTTTTAATTGCATTTAATAGAAACACCTTTGTAACGGAACACGCACGTCAATATGGGCACAGACGCACACCAGGTTATCACAGATAACATCTGAGAGCTTATTGCTTTTCTTTTCTTTCTTTTTTTTTTAACCCGAGGCGTAAAAAAAACAGGAGGCGCGCGCTTACCACCTGTTGCAGGCCAAATATCCTCGAGCTGGGGCAGCCAGACTCTGCACGCGAGGAACAGAAGGATGGGTGGGTGGATGGATGGATGGATGGATGGATGGATGGATGGATGGATGGATGAACGGTCGGATGGGGGAGTAATGGGTGAACGAAAGGATGAAGGGGAACACCTCAACCGGGCCTCCCAGCTTCAACCTACACGGGCCAAACAAAACACACCTGACTGCGTAAAGTGCAGCAAACATACATCTGAACACTGAGACGCGTTCAAAGCGTCCCCGTGGACTAATAACACCACATGTGGGGTGTAACGTTTTAGGCAGGCCACTTAATTCCCGCTATCAGCTGTGCTGTTTGAACAGGAACGCCGGGCTCGGAGCTCAGAGCCTCTCAGACCAGCTCAGATTTTGGAAAGCACGCGGGGTTAAATGCGGGGCTAATATTTTTCTACCGAGATAGCGCGATATCAGTGTTTTCCGAGTGAACATTCACAGTGTCCTAGTTTGTGACTGCCTCGCTCACACAGAGAGCAAACCATTTACAGAAGGGTTACAAACAAAAAAAAGTGGCTGGGTATGGGGCAGTAATAGAAAATAGGAGCATTAATATAATAATATAATAAAAGCTGCCCACGGCCTCAAGTCAAGCATCCTGTGTCCACATGGAAGTCTTTACCAGTCAGCCACAGGTCTTATGACACGCCACGGAAAATATAAGTTGCCCATCGAGCATGTTTGGTGTTCTTTGCCTTTTAAAGGTTTTTCCCCTCCATCACATCAAAGGTGCCACGCTCAGCCGGGAAAAAAAATGATCATTTTGCGGGGCCCCGTGGGCCTGCAGGGGCCCACGGCGCTCCTGGAAACATAACAGGAGATCTTTACGCGTCTGCTTTTTTTTCTTTCTTTTTTTAAGCAGGAATAAATTAATTAATAAAACAAATTGTTTATCACCAGCGCTCTCGGCTATTACAACCGATTCAACTGTTTACATCAATAATTAATGGGACTCCCAACGATCCCCTGACCTGCGAAAGGTCCGATTAGGAGGAAGCGAGAGAGGGAGGGAGATGGAGAACTGGACGGATGAATACCGAGGGGCCTCTTCATCTGCCGCTCCCCCGGGACACAGCCTGCAAGACACAACGGCCCAATGCGCGCGCGCACACACACACACACTCTCCCCCCACAGATTTAAAACCGTTTGTTAAATTCAGGGCGAGCTGTTAGCTCATCATAAGGATCATTATTATTATTATTATTATGATTATGATTGGGAGGAATCCGCCTGGTTGGCAGAAAGGTGCATGGGTGGATTATTTTGGAGTCTGTTCTGTATGCGTTTGTTTTTTTGTTTTTTGTTTATTAAGGCAGAGGGTGGATGAGGGTGGATAAGGGTGGATGGTGGTGGTGTGCAGCAAGTCACCGGAGAGCTTGAACCATGAGAAGCGGGGTTAACGGGAAACAGCAGGGCCCGTTTGATTAAACATTAAAATTAAAATGACCACACTCGAGTATCGGCGTGGAGCTATTACACGGCCGAGGAAAAAGCATCCCGGCCAGGCTCCCTTCAAGAGGGCTCCACCTTCAATTTCCACCTAATTGGTCTATTTCAGCCTGATCAGCCAGCTCCGTGTTTTGAAAGGAGTGAGAGAAACACAGAGAAAGCTTCCAAAACTAATAGATATTATTGTTGCTGTTATTATTATTATCATTAGTCTTATCATTATTATTGGATAAACTCAATGAACGAGAGGAAATAAAGCCTGAACTCAAAGGTTTAAGCTGCTGAAAATACTCCTTAACAAACACAAAAAACACTGCAACACGGTGTCAGCAGACAATAAAAACCCACGGATGACACACATTCTCTTCTCTAATCTAAAATAACCTGGAATCAGATCTGCGCCTGGCATTAGCGCTCCTGCATGATCAGTCATCTATCAGCCTTACAAAAGAAGGCCCAGTAATCCAAGAAGAACAAAAGAAAGAAAGGGAAAAAATGTAGTTTGTATATTACATTTTTAAAAAGAGAAAGAAAAAACATCAAACCGTAAACCGGCTCTTAATAGTAATAATTATAAAAGAGGAGAAATGACAGTCTATACCTGGGGATGATGGGTATTTTGGTGGAAAAATCTTCCCCCCACTTTTTAGGAAACAGGCAACAAACTTTGGGCTTGATGTGGCCATCCGCAGGAACTAGAAAATAGAAACGTGGTTAACCACGACGCACAGTTATTTGTGGACTTTAAAGGAGGCATGTCGCCCCAAAGCTGTACTCTGTAAGCACTTAGTAGAATACTAAGAATACTAGAATTTACAGTACACATTTAAAAGAAGACGACAACTTAACATGTGATGACTGCCTGGCACACAACAACTACAACAAGATAAAGAAAACCCAGTGATGAATCAAATCAAAACTCAAACAATTTCAAGTATCCAAATTTCCAAAATTTATTCATTTCAAACTGCATATTGAAAAAAAAATATATACTCAGCTGAAATTGTAACTGTTATAAGGATGGTATTAGTTCCAGTATATATACATGGAGTGGTTGGCTGTTCTGCGTACAGGCCACAATTCTTAAAATACAACTACGGGAATGAAAAGAAAAAAACCCAAAACAATTTTTCTTCTTTTTGAAATAAAAACTTAAAATATCACAGGAAATATACAGAAATTGTACAAATCAATTAGAAAATAAAAAATAAAAAGTACAAGCGTCATATACCTCTAACAGATGAAAAGTGGGAGACGGAAATATAAATTAAGAACCTATATTTTAAGCTGCATTGAGAGGAAAAACAAAAAAGGCGTCGTTTTTTTAATATATATATATTTTTTCCAAGAAATAAAATGTTTAGTAATGCTGCCTTTAAAAATGAAAACAACAACAACAACAACAAAAAGAGCAGTTTTACCTGCTTCGTTTCATGTCCCCTTTTTCTTTCCAGTGTTGTGAAGTGTTAAATGAGCTCCCATAAGAATTTCAGCTCTGCTATCTTTCACTTTTTTTGTTTTTTTTTATATTTTTATCTGCAGAACTGGCGTTGCTTTATATAAAACAGGAAAAATGAAACAAATCGAAGAAAAAAAAGAGAAATAGAAAAAGAAATATGCAACCTTTTGCAGTTTAACAAACAAATTTCGTCTGATTGTAATGTTTCTTTGATAAATACTGTACAAAAGGGTGATTGCAATAATAAAACATTTTTTGATTGCGACTCCCACTTTCTAAAGTCTTCCAAACTTCATCCGTCAGTGAAAGGGGGTGGGGATGGTGGCTGTGGTGGGGGATCTCCTACCGTTCCTCTAGAGCTTCCTTAGAATAAAATGTGAGACAAAAAAAAAGACAAAATAAAAAAGAGTCGTGTGTCCCTTTTTTCTTTTTCTTGGAGACTTCTATACAACTTTTCCCACCCCGAAATTTTTCTGTACAAAAATAGTCCAACGTTAAGTAGTCCACAGTTTCTCTTATAAAAGTTCTTTCTCTTTCTCTCTCCTTTTCTTTCTTGCTTTCATGTCTCTTACATGTGTGTTAACGGCAGCGTGCCGTTGATCGTCGTCCCGGGCACGGCGCTCTGGTAGTGCCCGGACATGTGTAGCCTGGTCTGGGCGGTCGGTTCGCTGACCTCCGCCCCGGGCAGGTACATGCTGATCATGTCTCTCAGATCCCCGCTTTGGCAGCCCGGGGCGGCCCTGTGGGATGACGAGGTGACAACGGGCGGGCTGGAGCTGCTGGACTCGGACTTCACCACCGAGGATGGCCCCATGGAGCCCAGGGCGGTCATCCCTGGCGTGGTTTGCTGGGAATAGGACATGGAGTATGTCGGGGAGCCGTTCATATAGCTCTGGGAGCTGGTCATGGAGTTGTACTGCAGGGCGCTCATATCGTAGCGGTGCATGGACTGCATCTGGCTCGGGTTGTGCGCGTTCAGCCCCGGGTGCTGGTAACCCAGCTGGTCCTGCATCATGCCGTAGCCCCCGTTGGTCCAGCCGTTCATGTGCGCGGCGTAGCTGTCCATGCGCTGGTTCACTCCGCCGCCCAGCCCGGCCCCGACCCCGACCCCGGTCCCCATCCCGTTGCCTCCCGGAGCCAGCAGCCCACCGGGCAAGGTGTACTTGTCCTTCTTCATGAGGGTCTTGGTTTTCCGCCGGGGCCGGTATTTGTAATCCGGGTGCTCCTTCATGTGCAGGGCCCGCAGTCTCTTGGCTTCGTCGATGAAAGGTCTTTTCTCGCTCTCCGACAGGAGTTTCCACTCTGCGCCCAGCCTCTTACTTATCTCCGAGTTGTGCATTTTGGGGTTTTCTTGCGCCATCTTCCTCCTCTGTCCCCGGGACCACACCATGAAGGCGTTCATGGGTCTCTTGACCCGCTCGGGGCTGTTTTTCTGGTTGTTGCCGGTGCCGGACGTGTTGGTGTTGCCCGTGCCCCCCGTGTTGGTCTGGGGAGCTGGGGGCTTCAGTTCAGTCTCCATCATGTTATACATCGGGAACAGATTTTTAATTTCAAAAAAGTTGAATCCCAGAAAAAAAAATGTTAAAAAACAAAGAAGCCAAGAGAAAAACTCCAGCAGCCAAAGGAGCGGACAGTGAGGAGCGAGCAGGGCTGCAGCGAAAAGTTACCTGCCGGGATTTCTCTATGCAACTTTTCTCTGGACAAAAACAACAAGCATCAAGCCGCTTCTCTCCACACACACACACGCATATACACACACACGCACACACACAGAGACACGCACACACAGGCTCACGCACACACACAGACACTCGCTCTGTTTTCCTCTCTCTCTCCCTCTCAGCGCGCAGAGAGAGAGCCTTCTTCCAAAACAGCTCCCCGCTAATGTTGTGTCCACAAAACTTCTCCCGTCGCTTCTCCGAAAACGAGCGTCAACAAACCCGCACTTTTTCGCCTCTGTCCGCCCGAGCCGAGCCGTGACAACTCCGGATAGTTTGTGAAACAAGTTAATAGACAACCATTCATGCGACCGGGGGCTGTCAGCGTATAAATGGGTTCGACTCGGCCAATCAGAGCCGGCCTTTTTCCCAGCGACACGCCAATGGGAGACCTTAATTAGCATAAAGGGGCGGAGTCTGCCTGCCCCAGACACACACAGAGAGAGCCACACACACATACACAGGGTGCCCATATGGCCAATACCAAGTACATATTTACTATTTCCAGGCTGATGGGGATTTTTCTGTGGGAACATGTTAATGGGAGCACTTGATGATTATTTCCACACTTCATACTGAGAGAGCGCGTGATGCAGAAGCGAGAAAGTGGCTGCTTGCAAACTTTTAGCCCCACACAGAAAGTTAAAGTTGGATAAAAAACTAAACAGAATAAATGACAGTATAAACGTTCAGGAAATGATTTTTAGAGCCTTTAGACTTTACTTCTAACAACAAATCCACAGCTGGGAGTCAAACGCACATGCGCAACTATCAAACATGTTCAGCATCATTCGACCCTAAAGGTGGAGACAGCGTCCGACACAAGCCACAGCCTGCGGGAGCTAACCCTCGTCCCCAAAATCGAAAAGTCACTCATTCCCCTCCGCTTACAACAATCGCTCACCAACACCACCACCCACATCCATCAGAACAAAAGCACAACAACACTTAAATAAACTTTGTTAGTTAACTCAAAGCATCGAATGACTGTGTGTCTGAGTGTGTGTGTGCGTTTGTGAGTGTGTGTGCGTATGAAGGAGGGAGGGCCGGGGGGTTATGAGCTGGTTTTTAGCGTTGAAAAGAGGAAAGGTAATCCAAGATGTTTCCCCCCCTTTTTGTCCCTTTTAGTGAAGTTGAATGCCAACACACAGAAGGCAGACGGGCTCATCTCAGCACAAATAAGCGCTTTTTTGTTTGGGATGTTGTCGCTACATCTGTCCGGACAAAGACCCTACTCCACGTCACTTCCACTGCGAGTGCTGCTGTTGTTGTTAGGGCTTTGTAGTGTGTGTAAGAGAGAGCGAGAGAGGGCGAAGTAAGGCCTTACCGGGGGACGCGAGGAGGGGGAGAAATAAAGGTGAGGAATATTTTAAGATAAAGTGTGTTTGCACAAAAGGCGCAGCTCATTCAGTGAGCCCGAACGAGCGTGTCAGCCAAATAAAGTGTGTGTGAGTGTGTGAGAGACAGAGGGGGGGCGGGGGGGGGGGGGGGGCGGGTAGAGAGAGAGAGAGAGAGAGAGAGAGAGGAAAGAGCGGCCTCAGGCCGAAGCAGGCCGAGATTACCGTGTAGGGAAACACATGCCGCAGAGTGCGAAACTATCAGGCTTTAGAGTCTCTGGGAGGAAAAAAAAAGTTTTTGTTGTGGGGAGGGGTCTGTGCTGGAAGTGTTAGTTTCACTTGTTTTAGTTCTTTCTCTCCCCCCCCGCGCTCAAACTGCATTTGAGGTGCCCAGAGCCTCTGTGCTGCGTGACACCAGTGCCGCCTAGTGGAGAACACGGGACCTACACGCGACTGCAAAACTTGAGGGGAGTAGAGGATGAGTTAGAAGTTCAGTTCAACGCCAAGGAAATGCTTAAAAAAGAAGAGTCTAAAAACCTCAGTATTTTTTTTTATCACAAAAACCGCCCTTAGACAAAAAAATATATACTGAATATATTGTAATAAAAAAGCTCCGAAAAACCCGAGTCACCTGTCACACATCTCCTGGCCTGGATCGCTAAGCCAGAGAGTCACGATAATTAAAGAGAGATGAAGTCCACACACCTGAAAAAAATTCCGTTTCAACCAGATGAAATCCCAACTGAAAGTCAACATATCGGGCCTTATTATGACGATTTTCTGTTGTTTTTGTTTTTAATCATTTGATAATAAATAGAGGAGCGGATCCCCCACGCACCCACCCCTTCCCTCGTGCACTCATTATGCCGGCCCCCGGCAACCTTACATAAGATTCATCTTGTGCTTAAAAGGCTGCGAGAGGCGACACATGCAGCTCGGTCCATTCTAATGCAAGGTTGAAATGGGCCGCTCGGCTGCTATCTGCATCTGAGTGTGTTCCCCCTACCTCTAATCTGCTTATGATAATAAAGGAACAGCGGGGCTCTGCGGTTCTCTGAAAGCAGGCCCCAGCCAGTCGGGAATGGCCCCATGCATCCGCAATCATCCTGAATTTGTTTAACAAAAAAAAAAAAAAAAGAAGAAGAAGAAGAAGAAGGAAAAAAAGGGAGAAACCAGTGGGGCGGCCCCCTCGGACCACTTGTAAGCCCCAATGGTATATTCACCAGGTTTGGGGTGAAAAACTGCAAACACGCAGCGGTCTGTGAAGCTAAAAATGCTGTTTACGTGGTTGCACCAATTTAGGTGACGTAATCTCTGCAAGAGTATTTTTTAAAAACAAGTATGGGTGGAAAATGATTCAAGTATCTCCTGTCAGAATCCTTCTACAGAGGATCTCAATGATCAGAGTTTACCGGTGACAATTTTCAAATGCAACACATGGCAAAATCTATGAAGGGATTTACTCCCGTTACAGTGAAACAAAATAAAAACCACATTTGTTGTTTCAGGTGAAATAAACTTCTTTTTTTTGTTTTTGCTTTTTGTTTTTTGCCACAAGGGCTAAAGAAGCAAACAAGAAATAATCTAAGCAGAATCTTCACCATAATTAATAACGCGAATAATACAAAATACATGAAGAGATTGTTTTACACACACACACACACACACACACACACACACACACACACACACACACACACACACACATATATATATATATATATATACATATATATATATACATATATATATATATATATATATATATATATATATATATATATATATATATATATATATATATATATATATATATATAAAATCAAGCAGGTTAAATATTTAAACACGATTTGCTGTTGATTTTTTAAATGACAGAACTAAAAATGTCAAAGTGAATTAAATAAATTCGATTATATGGTCAAGCTTCTAAAGTTTAAAGACATTGCAAAACTGAACTGATGTCATTAAACATAAAAGACATCGAGGAATTATGAAAAAAAGAAGATACAATGTAAGAAAATGTGAAATGTAAGTAAAATGTAAACGTGGATTTACTGTAAATTTATGGCGGTCCGAATACAGTAAGCACAGAGGCGCGTAAATTAAGCCTGTAAGTAACAACAATAAGCCGGGGTTGGTTTGGAACACAGCTCAGAGCAAATACTATGATACTCGTGAGTTTTTAAAATAAAAAATTAGAATGTGTTTTTATATTTTTATCAAGCTAAATCAATTTAAATAATTTTTAAATGTAAATGATTTTTGAGCTACACGAAAACCAAACCGGCCGACAACAACACAGACAGTCAGTCAAGCTCATGATTCCAGGCAGTGTCATTCCACAACACTGTTTTATACACACACACACACTGACACACACACGCACACGCACACACCAACACGCACAGGGCTTCTCCACTCCGCCGCACTCCAACTTACTGCCAGTTTGGGAGTTGTCTTCCTCTCGTCTTGATTGGCAGAAATTAAACAAGTTGCCATGTCGCTCAGCCTCCTTCGTGTCTATCTCTCCCACCGCTGATGGAGCCTCAGCCTGTCCGGGGCAGAGCTCCAGTCGCCGGCACCCAGCCCGCACTTTCCGTTCGTATCCCCCCCGACCCGAGCCACCAACCACCAACACCTGGTAGTCCGTGCGCTTTCGGTGCGCGATTGTCGGCGTGCAGATCCCGGCGTGCAGCCCCGTCGTCTGTCTGGAGCTCTCCGCTGTCTCCTCTCCGCTAGCCCTGCAACAAGAAAAAGCCGTTTATGGCGACACACAATGTGAAAAGGGGGCCGATTTAAAAAGGAGAAGAATGCAAGCAAGAACAACAAAAGTCAGTTATAGCAAAGTCTGTGCCTCTCCTCTCCTATCTTCCACCCCCTAGCTTAGCCCACATAATGAGCAGGAAAAAGCTTTATATTTTGTTCACTGGGTATTCACAGATAATTTGAAGCCATTGTTTCTGCCACAGATGGTTCTTTTTAATACAATAACGGTGCTCTTTGTGAATAGCGAGCCCACAATAAAAATCTAAAGCGTCCTCCTGAATAACCATTTTGTTCTCTCTTGTATAGGCCGAACAAAAGCGCCAGTGAGGTAATGGCCTGCCTTATTGAAAGCCTCAGAATGGGGATTTGATAAAGATTTTTTTTCGCTCCTTTTTTCCTTCTTCTTCTTCTTTTTTTTTCTTTTTGCAAAGTACACGGCAATGTCAAAGAGAAACTGACACGGGATAAAAAGGAGGGGGGAAAAGGCTGGAAAAAGTGCTTGCAGTTGCAGATTGCAAAGATATTATTATTATTATTATTATTATTATTATTATTATTATTATTATTATTATTATGATAACTGGATTATAACTGGCAGAAGTCAGATGTGAGGGGCTGTGTTGCAGAGCTGCAGCAGAGCAGGTCAGGTGCATGTTCCTTTTTTTTTTCTTTTTTCTTTTTTTTTTTTTACAATGGAGCTTAAATCCAGAATACATTAGCTTCCAGAGGTCTGCTGTGGATTTTGCACAGGGTGTGTCAACTTCTGGACTCCACACAATTAAGTGTCCAGGGTGCAAAATAGCAGCAAACCCTTCTCACTTCTCACTACACAATCACAGAGCAAAGATAAATAAATAATAATAATATTGCATGACCTTAAAGTGCTTATAACTATAACTGGGAAATGTCATAAATGCATGGGTGTTAATGGGAAAAGGGGCGGGGGTGACTCATGTAACATGGTAATGTTGAGATGCTTGCCTATAGGCCTATAGGATGGTTCTTGCAGAAGTGTGCAAGACCCCCTGCACACACACCCACCCACCCACCCACACACACACACACACACACACACACACACACACACACACACACACACACACACACACACACACACACAGTCTTGATGTAATTCGTAATTAACTCATGGCTAATCAATAAAGCGTTTAACACAACGCACAATGGACACACAGGGGATGATCCCCAAGCCAAACATATTGGATGTCACTGATCGTTACAAGGTGAGGACACCCTGTCTGTCACACAGGGTTGGAGGGTGAGGGTGGGGGCAGCTGGAGAAGATTGCAAAGGAGAGGAGAGGGGGCATGAATGGCAGGATGGAGAGAAGGGCAGAGAGGGGATGAGGGGTATAGAGGGATGAAAAGGTGAGAAGGAGATGCAAGGAGAGAATCACATTTCAAACTCACCGAATCAGCCCCCCAACACACACACACACACACACACACACACACACACACACACACACACACACACACACACACACACACACACACACACACATATGATATGTACTTATCAATGACATCAGTGAATAATGGATTAAGAAGAAGGCTTCACTCATGCCTCCTGACAAAGTTCATTCATTCATCAGTTCATAAGATGAGAAAAATGCTATTAAGGCTGATAATAACAAACAAGATGAGAGCATTTGGAAAGTTTGGTGTCATCAGCACAAGCTTTTCTCAGTCTGCTGGTATTCTTTCACTGTGAAGCAGGACTGTTTTGCTACAAGCACCATCTTCTTCAAATGCCTTAATTTCAAAAGCAAGAGCTCAAACTTTTTTCCTTTTTTTACATTTGTATGAACTAAATGAGTTTCTCTCCAAAGTAGAAACGCAATGTGTGCACACAGTTAGTGTGCTTGTTGAATCTACGATCAGCTGTGACAGGAAGTGGGTGGGGGTGGGGGTTTGTTTAACAACAGGTTCTGCATGAACTCATTTGTATTCTTATTTTAAAGAAATAAATACCTAGTTACTTTCATTTTGTGTGTCTTTTATTTGAAAACAATAACCCAGTAGCATTTTTATGCCCTCGTAAAATCACTTGCACACAGGCTAAGCGATTCTCTAGAACTTTGCTTGAAAAGACAGAAACTCAAGCATCAGAAAATCTGAAATGCACCTAGTGTGCATGCACCGCAAACACTGTCTGCGCGTCACTGAGCTCGTAACACAATTACATCTGCATTTAGGTATAAAAAGAGGTGGAGTTTTACTCAAAAGGTGTAAAAGAAAAACCAAACACAAAGTGATGACCAATAGGAGCAAAGGCCTAAAAGGCATCCAGAGAGAGAGAGGAAAAAAGAAGAGAAAAGCACAAGAGCAAGATTTAAAGAGGAAAACATGGCGGAGAGAAAGCGAGAGGGGATCAGCGCTCTCAGTGTGAATAAGCTTAGCTGCAACGAAGCTCAACTCTCTGGCTTTATCTGATCAGTCTGTGCCATGTAGTCTAAATCACAGCCATACCACTCATATTAGAAGAGCTGGAGCACTTTTAATTATAAACCCATCCACAGGGGCCGGAGAATATGATAGCATGTTTGAAAAACTGGAACCAGAGAGAGCGAGAGACAGAGAGAGCGGGAGAGTTCACTGGCACCATGAGAGCTTTTTAGAACGACCAGCATCATCACTGAATACTAATGCATTTTACCTTGAGGCTGACCATTAACATACACAAAGCAAACGGCCACACACAGACACATATTTATGCTCTCAAAGACATTCAATCAGATGCATATTACACATACATGCCTGCATTTCAATATGCATGAGCGCGTATGTGGTGCTGTTTTGTTTGTGTGTGTTTTGTTGGGTTTTTTTCCAGCTCGGCCTAATGGGAGAACCACGGTGCTGCCCCCAACCCCCAGCCCCTCATGTGTCTGCATAACATGTGTGTGTTTGTGTCTGTGTGATGCAGACACACTGACACAGTAATCAGTGAAAAGGGAAGGCCCTGGATGAAGGAGACGTGGCCAACCAGCTGTCAATCACGCTACAAACACAAACATTACAGCACAAATACCCATTCATTAGCACCAATAAACTCGTCCTTGAGAAGAAATAGTAACATCGCTGGAAGGCTTTTTTTTTCTCCTTTTTTTTTTTGAGGATCATGGGTCACTGCGCAATGTTTTCAGGACTACCTAAACTACGTTCAGTATTACGAGTTCAAGTCTTTTTTTTTCTCAGTTTAAGCCATTCTCCTTCCTGCCTCTCATCATCGAGTATCATGCCATGATACTTATAACCTCAAAAGGTATCAGCAAGGCAATTTACGCCACATTCAAAGGCAAATCTAAGCCTCCTTTGCTATAAATCTCTTTATATGATGATGCCATTTTAACACTTTCATGTTTACCTGAAATTGACCGAAAGAAAGCACAAGAAGTTGAAAGTAGAATTTGACGGGGCTCGACAGATTGAACCAACTTCAGCAAAAGAGCTGTCGGCTGTGGCGACATCACCAGACACGAAGAAGCATGCCAAAAATAGCAAAATCCTCAATTTTACTAAACAAACAGTTAAAAACATTGAAATTGTTACATTTTGTGAAATCAGCAAGGCACGTAAAAAGAGACGAGTTAGAAACAACATCTCTCTCGTTACTAAAAAAGGCGCTCCCACACTTGTTTATTAACGATGTCACAAAGCCTCACGTTACAGTTGGGTCTCTTAAAAGAACCACACTCATCTATTGCACAGCATTTTGAATGACAAATCCACCTCTGTGGTGCCAGAGAACAGAAGGTGATTGAAGGTTTCTGCAGCAGACTCTGCAGAGTAACCGGCCTGTGGCTGTCCCGCTCCTCCGCATGATGTAATGCCCAGCTTTGATGTTGCTTTCAAGTTTGAGAGTGGACAGACAACTTTTCAAAAAAGAAATAAAAAAAAAAAAGAAGAATAAGAAGAAGAGGTCTGAAAATGCTAGAGTGGACATAAATTTCCATATGCGGACAGCATTTTAAAAGTTATCTGCCACAATGTGGACATGGTCGGACTTTGAGAAGCGCAGGGCACGAAGCTGTGGAGTTTGAGGATTAAAGCTTTGAAGATACTAAAATGCTGACCGCCAGAAGAAGGGAGGTGGCTGGTCAGTCCTGCAGCTGTTTGTTCAGTAGGCAGGCAGGAACACATACGGACACAGCTGTCAGATATTTGCTGAGCAACACAATATAGTGGCATCTCATTAATGAAGAATGCAACACAAACTGTTTAAACACAGAAGCACAAAGAGCGTCCTTTTGTAGGCCACCACGCTCTTTAGCTATAGTTCATGTTACAGGACTGTGTCAGCATTAATGCAGTCTCAGTGGAAGCTCGTTTCCCCCACTGAAAGGAAAAAAAGGCTTCCATAACAAAAAATTTTGAGTTAATAAGTCAAAAATTTGAAAAAAACAGCTTTTCAGGTAGTGGGTTGAAATTTTGAGCTAGCTAGCAGCCAATCAGGAAGGTCTGTGAAGGACATCATTTCCTTGTTACCTGGATGGCGATGGTGTTAAAATGCCTTCTGTAGCTGCATAAAAGGTTTAGAGTCAGTGAGTTCATGTCAAAGTACTGGACAGCTAATATCTTCGAGGTAGCAAGGAAATGACTTCTTAACACTAAATCGTCGTTTCTAAGACGATGTATTCTAGATATTTAGTAATTAACTGACTCTTCCTCTTAAACCACCATGAAAGACAGTTTGCACTCACAGTTTTGAATGAAATATCTTTCAGCCAATTTTAATAAATGTAACACAATTATATCTATTCTAAGAATAATAATAACTTTGGAGAGTCACAGACTTTTTAAAAATCTATAATTCTCTGCTAATTAACAAATACCTTCATTTGAGATTTTTTCTTTAACAGGGTGCATACAGGTAAACATTCTAACATAAATAAAAGCATTGCAACAGATGTCAAACAAGATAACCAAAACACTAGTTAGATTCTTAAAGTCATGATCTAGCAGTGCAAACCAATGACTTTATGTTAAATCTCTGGTTGTTTGGAGCTAATTAAAAATGCAACAAAACTATTAGAATAAGTTACGCACTCTAACATATTACCATACCAGTGTTAGCATTAACACTAATCACTGCTGTGCAGGCTGAGCTTAGCCTCAAGTTTGTACAGCTGTAAACTCACTTCCGAAACGTTGCTGTTTATTCATTCTGATCATGTTTTGTTTCTCTACAGTCACAGACTATCCTATATGATTATCACTGTTCTGAACAAAACCACCAAGCTCATTTTTCGCCTCCCACTGGCTCTTTCACTGATGTAGAAAACACTGGAAATGTTGTTCCAACTATGGCCAAGAAGCTAATCCAGAAAATGGAGGTGATAATGACAGAGTGCATGACATGACATGACAATGATTCTGCAATAACTATGCACTGAAAAACAATCGTCTATGCTATATTACAATACTTCACTGAAGAAATTACAAACACCCCTAAGAAGGCAAAACATAGAAATGGTTTCATTATACGAGGGAAACACTCACAAAAACCTGAATTATAATACCTGTTGGAGAATTCTTACATAGCAAAGACGATATTCAAAAGTCAACTTTCAGTTAAAAAAGTTTCTTAAACCTTGTTTTGTATTTTAAGTCACAATTTCTAAACTGTACAGATGGGTGAGTCTATATAGTTTCCATGCCCTAGTTACTGGCATTATTAGAGTTCATTTAGATGACGCTTAACTACCCAATCCACTCTTTAAGTCTGACATCATTAAGTCAACATCCAAACTCCGCTTCTGGTCCCAAAGTCAAACAAACACTGCGGCATCACGGTGAGTTATAAACTGTCTAAAATGAAATCTTTAATAAAATGATATGTTTTAGTTTGACGTTAGCAGGGAGTTAGCTCGCTACTTTCCATCTAAAGATGATATTCCATGTTCTGACTGAAGGATTTCTGAAAAATTTAAATGTACACCTCTGATATCACTTTCGACATAAATGCAGACAGAAAACTAAACAGCAGTGACGTTTGTGGGGTTACTGAAGTTGGACTAGCTGGTATATAATGATGTGCTACGTCGTTGCTAGCGCCACAGCTAGGGTTAGCATAATGTAAACACATTAGCACAGTGAAGCTGGAGGATGAACACTAATGTTTTTTCCACCCACATGAGGGTTTCCGATGGTTAGGGACAAATGCAATTGCATGGTAGGATGCTGTAAACGGACTGAACTTCAATCGGGAGAACAACTGAGATAATCTATTTACAATGCAAGGTTAGTCATTAATATACTGCTGCATGGGCTGGGCTGTAGTTACACCGTAAAGTTTTAAAAACTGAGCTTTAAAACATGCTGTCGATGAATAGTGTAATAAAAACCGATAGAGACCGACAGTGATCACTGACTTTTTGTGCAGATTAAATAGAACAAGATACAAAAGCATTAAAACATGTTAAAAACAGAACCTTAATAAAAACAGTGTAATTTGGACCCAGGGTTCTTACATCATCACTTAACAAGTGGATAACTGCTCAAATGAGCCTAGGATTACCCAAGCTGGTGACTAAGTTGTGAGTTTTGCCTCTAAAAGGACTTTGGTGTGAGCTATCATTACTATCCATTTTAATAATGTGCCAGTCCAGTTTTTTAGCTTTCTTCCCACTGTCCACCATTTCCCCTTTATAAGTTTCTTTCCTGTTCTTCAACACAAGTTAAGGCTCAATCACACCAATGCAAAAATAAGACTACCACATTCTTGTAAAAAAAAAAAGTTGGCTGCATTTAATTTTGTTGTTCCCTGACACCGACTGAAACAGTGGCCAACATGTCTCCCAGGGGTTGAGGGTGTTGCATGCTCAACCTCTGGGTGACCACTTTTGTTTGCAAGGAGATTGTACAGGTCGCCATGTAGTGAGGGAACCTGTCTCCAAACAATCGTGGTTACACTTGGAGTGATGGCAATCACTCTCAGACAGAATGACAAAGCTTTGCAAATATTTGCTGTCTAAAAGCAGACAGATTTTCATCATGTTGCAATCCGTCTGCACCAAGGAGCACGATATATAATGCATATATATATATATATATATATATATATATATATATATAGATAGATAGATAGATAGATAGATAGATAGATAGATAGATAGATAGATAGATAGATAGATAGATAGATAGAGATATTTATAACATTTATTTATAACAGTGATCAAAGTCAAGTTGATCAAGTATGTCAAACAGCAAAATGAGATAAAGATAATCTAAGATTTCTTTGTGTTCTTTTTAATTGCTGTGGTTCGTCTTTTCCTGAATTAAAGAAGCATCTGTGTGCAGGGGATGGCCTGACCTGACAAAAACCAACACCACTCTGAATTTAGAACAAGCTATCTGTGGATTACATCTCTACATACCGAGATCAGCATGACATAAAAACTCCAATTAAACGAGCAGTTAAATGTCACTGTGTAGGAATGACAAACCCAAACAGGGTTAGATTTCAGATTAAACATGACATTTGCCTGGCTGCACAAGTGAATGCTGTCACCACTACAAATTATCTGGATGATGATTAAAATGGCATTTTAGCTCATTTAGTGTTTATGGATAGTTTTCATAATGTTTTTATTGCTAACTTGCACAACTTAAAGGCTTCATCATGTTAAACAAACCACAACAGCTGGTTACAAATGCTCAAACGTCATTTGAATTACAGGACTACATGACCGATATCATAAATTAGAAGCATCAAATTCAAATGCCTGAGGAAAAGTGAAGTAAGATATTCAGTTACTGGCATCATATTAAAATTATGATTTTATAATAACCAACTAGTTTGCTTGATTGACAGCTAATAATGATCACACCCAGCCAAAATTGGCGTTTGCAAAAATTGATGCGTGTCAGGAAATGCAGCTGATCTGATATGTCAGGGCGTCTGGTGGGACTGCAGTTCACCATTAAGCTAAAAGATAATCTAACCCAAACATCAGTCACGGATCAAGCCAGAGGAAGGACACTTTACTTTGAAATAACTTGAGCTGATTGACGATTATTAGTGATCAAGTCAGATTAGCAGGCAGAGTGAAAGGACAACTCCCATGGTTTGAGTTGCAGTTAAAAATGTACTTCAGCATGCTGAAAGGAGCTGAAAATAAAATCATAGGAATCTGCTTTAGGGCCATCTGCCTCATGGAGAGCCAGAGGATTGAAGTTAACAGAAAATCCAGTCACACTAAAGCAGGTACAATACATACTGATATAAGCTCTAATATCAGTCAATGTAAATTCAGTGCATATATGTCAACGACACCACTCTTAAACAAACACTGAGATTATGTCTTGTGCATTACAAAACCCAACAAGGGGAAAGAGATGAATCCTGGTCTGTCTCCATGTGTCAAAATGTCCATGACATCTTCATGCTAAAATGCTAAAGGTGTAGGTTGCACCAGCCAACCAAAAGTGGAGCCACATCTCAAATGACTATTGCAATCTGAAGTTTATTAAAGCTTCATTAAAAGTAGGCAAAAAATACACACTGTGTGTTATTAGGCTCAGGCAAAGGAGGGAAGTAAGGCCGATAACAGCAGGGACCTCACATGGTGAGTGTGTGACAAATACAGTTAAGCACTCTCTTATACTGGGAAGTGTAAAAGGTGCTATAAGACCACTCACCATTATTGAAATTTACCTGTGCTCTTGGTTTAAATCTGATTTATGATTGCTTTTGGGAACAGACCGGAAATACACCTGACTTCCCGTGTATTGGCTTAACTTCAAACGTCTCATATTGACATTCCCTCACCTGTACAAATCAACATGAGTGCATGGCAAGAACACCAGTCAAGGGAACTAAGAAAATAAGCTCTCCACACTTTGCATGCACAATGGGCTCCAGTTCAAACTCCAACAATTTCTTGGCCTCTTTTGTACACTGAAATATTCACAGACGCAAAATACAGATTTGTCTGTAATATCGCACACATACACACACACACACACACACAAACTGCAGCTATATTACAGATGTATACATATAAGATGCTTCACGCTCACTCCATCATACACTCATCTCTCTCCTCTCTCCACTCTCATCTCACTCCCAGCCACCGCTGGTTTTGTTTACAGGCCAATTTGAATGAGAATGAATCTCTCTAATCCACGCCGGCTGCTGCGAGGCCCTGGCCCTTTGTTTGGGATTACTGCAGCTTAGCGCTAGCTAACAATGAGGAGATGAGCAGCTCACCTCATCTCTGCTAATGAAGTGTGGAGAGTCATTTAGCCGGTAGCTAGCTGCTACCGAGCCAGGATGATACCTTCACACGTGCCTGCACGCACACACACTCACGCAGATACATATACGCATTTGTATTTCTACACATGTGAGGACACTAACTGTTGACACTTTGCTTTTGTTCCTCGGTCACACGCTGAGCCTCTCGATCTCAAGTGTTGACCTTAAATACTGTGAAGTATTTAGAAAGTGCGACAAAGGACATGACTACAACTTCTCTGACAATTTCCATGCATAGCCTCGATCATATGTATATGTTCAAGGCTATATGAAGCTTTCATTGTTCTAACCTAAGATGTCTGTTTTTGCACTGTTGCGACAACAATTGTTTGCGGTTTGCCAATTTTAATATTAGTCCAGTAAAATATGCTGAATCTCTTTAAAGATTTTGGGCCTGTTTTGTACCCTATTCTATGTTTGCAATATGAACCTAAAATTCTATTTCTATTTATGGGTTCTACCTTTGTTTCATGCTTTCACAATATATTTGCAAGATAAGTTTGAGAATTTTCAAACCATATTAAATAAAATTTAACAGCAAAGAAATGTGCTTTATGTCAGCTCAAAATGAACAGTGAACGTTGTTCAAACACAGTCCAAATGTGCTGATGTAAACAATATGGCATCACTTCAAGTTTGTGGCCACACGGCTTTCAATTCCAGGCATAATTATTATTTTCAAGGCCCTGCATCTTCCCCTTTCCATAGACTAACCTCCTGAAATATACTGGGCATGGCTGCATGGCAGAAAATCAGATGCAAGAATGGCATACCAATTTTCAAAATAAGAGACTCTAATCCACACTTTAATTTAGAAACTCTCCCAGTGTGCCTTGGAAGGATGCAACAAGGCACAGACACCCATAATACTTGCTGTATAGTTACGCATTAAATCTCTCCAATATCCCCCAGACAATAACTGCAAACTGCATGTCACAGCAACACAGACCTCAACAACTGCCACTAATGGCTTGATTTTAATATGCAGCGTAAACTCAGTATATTGGTTAGCACTCTGTAAAAACTGAATGTTTTAGGCTTTAATTGCACTTGGCATGCTCATTATGCTAATATAGTGGATAGCATTTTGACAGTGCAGATCGTGCACAAACGTGGGCCACACTTCTAATCTTTGAGTTCAAGTGTTTTTATTCTCATCATCATTGGTGTGTAACAATAAGCACCTAGCCATGCAGTTCACCGTTACAAGCATTTCTAAAAGAATGATTAGGAACCTGCTGACTGCACAACTGCACGATATTTCATATTTTCACAGCTCTGACAATACATGTACAGCCACTCTGAAGTCTTCTTTCTATCCTATGTTTCATTCAAAGTAATTATTATTTAATATTTACTGCAGCTCTACAGATGAAGCTTAATGAGCAGGCCAGCTAGCAACATGTTCTTCGTCATTCTCATCTTCAGGGTGATGAAAGATTTTAGGGGATGGTTTAAATTTATGGTGGAAATGAACTAAAGACATTGAATTTAAGACAACTGAATACTTTCATGCCTTATATTCCTTTTTAACTAATGCCGTCTCTCGCTGTTGTCTGATAAGCTTTCTAATTCATGTACATATTACATGCTATAACTTGCTATCTTCAACTTATCTTATACCTTGTTTTCAGTCTGACTGTACATTGACACATTTGGAAATCTAACTGAAGCATTCCCTTAAAAAACAAACAAACACACAGTAACTGCTGTAAAACATGCAAAACACACACATTTATGCTCACGCTTACTGACTGGTATTTGTGTGTGTGGTGAGGGGTAAGCCATGGTCACCAGGGTAGAGAGGCGTCAAGGCAACAGGAGAATCAGGAAGATTTAAGCCTGGCACAAACACACAGAGATAGCAGCGGTCCACACTGAGAGCATGTTGGCGTGTCTTCTGACAAAGTGACTGAGCCTGGCATCTGATTAGCAGAGAGAGAGAGAGGTGAGGAGAGAGACAGAGACCGAGTGGAGAGGAGAGTTTTGATGTTTATCCAGGTTTGTGGATGAGCATGGCAGGATCAGAGCTCTGTGATTGACTTGGATGGTGAGCGAGGGAATGGCCCGATGTTGGTCACATACCAGGACATTCCCCTGGCCTTTACTTACACACTGGTATATGTGACACGTATGGGTACACACTCAAACACACGCACACACAAACACATGCAAGGTTAAACAAAGGTTAATGAAGGGAAGAGGAAGAACATGCGTGGTAATGTTTATTTAATTTGCTCTCTTCTGATGACATTTAGCACTCTTGATCACAATAATCACTCTGTTGTCGTCTACATAGTGCACACTTGAAGCTATCTTGTTCAAAAGTGTTTGCTCTTGGGTTTATTTTCTTGATTTATTCATTGATGGATTTGGCGAATAAAAAGTTTAAAATGTGTGTGTGTTTGTGTGTGTATGTGTGTGAAGGGGAAGAAGCAGATTGTCCTCAATTGTCCTATACAAAACGCAGCAGCCAGACTACTAACTCGCTCTAGCAAGCGAGCTCACATCACTCCTATTTTATGTTCTTTACATTGGCTCCCAATAGATTTTAGAATTTGTTTTAAAATTATTGTTTTAACGTACAGAGCACTAAATGGCCAAGCCCCAGATTATTTATCCAAGCTTCTCACAAAATACACTACTGCTCGCCGTCTCCGGCTTAAACAAGTTTTCTATTGACTAATGCTTTTTACATTTTTATATTTTTAATTTACATTTAAACTCTATATTGTGTATACTGTGCATTTTGCTATTTATCGTACTGTTTATTTTAATCTCTGTGTGCAGCGCTTTGTGACTACCTGTCTATGAAAAGCGCTTAATAAATAAACTTTACTTACTTACTCAAACAAAAAGAAACATCAACAGATGACAATAAGAAGTCCTAAATCCACCCGTGTTGAAAGGACATGAAAAGACATCTAATTCTCTCTCTCACTCTCGTTCTGTATTTTTGCACAAAATAATTTCTGTTCATCTACCAATCAGTTAATCAGCTTATCACTGCGGCTCTAATTTGCAAATGACAAAAAGGGAAAACACGGAATAATCTGGTATTAAATATAGAAACACAAAAGAAACAAAAACACAATGTGGTACTTCTTCGCCACCTATCAGTGCTCACAGGGAGGGGTCTTCTTTTCGGCACAACGCAGCTTGACAAACTAATAGTCCCTACACACACACACACACACACACACACACACACACACACACACACACACACACACACACACACACACATGTCAATGTTGAAAGTTTGATCTCTTCTAGATCTTTTCCTGTCTGCTTAGCAGCTACTTATAAAATGAATAAGGACTCACCACTGAGTCCTGAGTCCACCACAGACAGGTTCAGACTTCCTGTCTCCACCTGCACACCATTTTAAAACCGAGTCTACGAAATAAAATTAACGTGCCATTGATTCCCCCCCCCTCCTAAATTAGCCTGGTTTTTATTAAAGAAATGATGTAAAGACCATGACACTAACCAAGGCTGGAAACAACAGTCGAGGAACCATTTACTGACACTCAAAAAAGTGATTCTTTGTCCTCATGAAGACGTAAAGTAACAAACACCAATGACATAAGAAATATAAAGCAATCAATTTGAAAAAAAAAATGCAACTTAAACATGTCAAATAAAAGGTTTTTTTAACCATTTAATTACAGTTTACATTTTTAAATTTACAGTTTACGTTGTACTTTTGTAACAAAATTAGATGGAAAATTTATATATAATCCAAATACTTAAAGTTAGCATTTTGGGCATAAATATAGTGCATAAAAAAAGAACAGCACACAAAGTTACTGATTGAACAGGCGTATTTGCTCCTTGTGTAACGCCTGTCCACAGACGCAGGCATTTCATCCTACAGTGTCTACGACAGGCCTACAGACAGTCTAAGTTTGAATCACAGAGTCAACAAGCTGTAAAGTGTAAAAGCCATAAACGCTCAGTGTTTAACTTCAGGCTGAGAAACCTCACACCTCACTGATAATGTGTGCGTTTCGGGAAAGACTCAAACACTGCGGTCTTAGCGAGTCGTGACTTAACGTGCCCTGAGCTCACACGCGTACACTTGGTTTGTCTCCGTCCTGTTTAAACAGGATCTGTTGAATTTCACAACCAGCTCATAAAGGACGCAAAAATGTGTTAAGATCCGCGGGAAAATAAATCCGGACTGTTTGCCTCACTTCTTGTGTACATGCGTGTGTACATATATGAAAGAGTGTGTGAAAGGTAAAGATCTCTGATTGGCCTAAGACCCCGTTAGGGTATGAACTATTGTTTCCGCCTAAATAAGGCCTATTATGTCTTAGCGTCTATGAGTATATTGACATACTTCTTATGCAGTATTGGTATATTTTAGAAATCAACATTTTTATATCAGTAACTAAATAGACTAACTAGATTATAACTACGTATAAATATTCACGTTCTGCCTTCAATTTCAATGACAGGTTAGTGGACGGGGTTTGGACCTGTCTCTCACTAACATTCTTCTGGCTTTCCTTGATTTTGCTTCCTGGTCTTTGTCTCCGTGGGGGATTTTCTCTTGATCTCATATCCAAGTGCTTCTAGGATTACTGTGGCGTCCATGAACTCATTGGTTTCAGCGATATGATGAACAGCGCTGTGTTCATGTCTGGAAGTATCTCCTCTGACAGGACCTTGTCAGCAAGCTCGGAGAGTCATGCTCTGGGCTGGGTGGCTACCTTAGGTGTTCACCCATGATGTTCCTCCTCAGCTCAGTAATGCATCTGTCAGTAATGCAGGTGGCTGGGCATCATCTGCTTCAGTTCCACTACACTCTTCAACCAGGGTTGGCATATGGCCCTAATGCTCACTGGTGTTTTTATTTTGCTGTAGCCTCTGGCTCTTTTGATATTATAGCACTGAGCTACACAGTGCTTCCTGGTCAGTGTGCATCGTAGCATTCCATCAACTCCATGTTCTCAGTCCTTCTCCATGTATGCCTGGTTCCAGTAGCCCACATCTCATCAGTATGTCCTAGTTCTCCAGGACCTGACCTGGACCTTATTAAGCTGGGTGACGTCTGAGTCGGTATGGCTTTTGCTTTGTGTCACTTCCAAGATAGGCTTTTTGCTCATGCAATATACAAGGTGTAAAAAAGAATCATCAGATTTCAAAGTTCTTTAATTCTGCAGCTGTTCACTAATAACTAACGGAACACATACTGTTAGAAAGCGCGTATTGGTAAGTTCCATGTGGTTGATGGTAGGTTGCATAGCAACAGCAGTGGCTGCAGTAACTTCAGACATGATCACAAAAGCATGGGATGAGTATGGACCAATGATGTTGAACACTTAAAGTTTACAATCACTTTAAAAAGTAAAGCCTTTTGAAATGATAATTCTTTCTAATCTACCCTATAAATGTATATATCTACAGTCAGGTGGAAATAATTATTTCATCCCCTGCTGCTTTGTGTGGTTGCTCACTTACAAAGAACTGAACAGTCTTTAATTTTTATGGTAGTTTTACTTTGATGGAGAGAGACAGAATATCAACCAAAAATTTAAAAGATTCGACATTTTCCGCTAGACAGGTAAAGTACTGCAATAGTATTGCAATTTGTGAGTGTTCCCTTGAGTTACTTTTCAGTTACCTTTTAATATAAAAATGTTGTTTAGTTTCATCTTAAGTTTTATTTACAGTTTTTTACAGACGCTAGGACACATTTCACAATACTTAGGTCACTTTTGCAAAACTCTTCACACAATCCTCCTAACTGACCGTCAGCTTGGCAAAGCAGTTCATTTCACATTCAAAATGCACTACAACTACCAAAACACTTTATTCAGGTCTCAAATAAACTCATTCTTCCAGAACACTAGCAAAGGTTGACAGCCGACAAACACACTTTGTCACCCACAAAACAATGACCTAAAAAACACTAACAACATGTAGCATTACACAGTGTTTTCTTGTGTAAAACAAGGACACATCTCTGTTTATAATTTCAATATATGTTACTGGAATGGATCAGACATGCAGAATTCGTTAATATTTGTTTATGTATTTTTAGTTTTTTGCACTAAGTAATCCCAAAATACAAGAATTTGTATACACACCATCCACTGATACACATACAATAGTAATGCTAATCTACTCGATCTTCTCCATTTGGCCACAGGTTCTCATCCACATCACATCTTATGTCATCTAGGGCAACACACCTAGGAAAGAATCTTCTGGCTGCCAGAATTGAAGGAGTTGAACAATTGAAGGAGTAACACCTGTGTAGATGTTCATCTACAATGAGAATCAGCTGTGGCTGGTTAAACTGCATTTTTAGATTTAAAATATGTTTCAATAAAATATTGCTGTTGGATTTTGCTGTCTTTTTAAGTTTTGCATTGTGTTATTGTTTTGGCCATAAGTTTAACAGTTTTGACAACAGTATGTAAGCACATGCAAAATGTCCTGTCCGTACAAAGATTTTTGGCAGTTGTTGTGTCTGAGTGAGAAGATAATTCATGAAATTTGAGAGATGTAGTCATTGAATGCATTTTGTGCCAAAACAATGATAACTGGTCCTCAGTTTAGCCCACATAGACTTCTGTTGTGCTCACTGTGTGAGGAGTTTTGCAAACGTGACCTAAGTATTGAGAAATGTGTCCTAGCGTCTGTAAAAAACTGTAAAAGCCTTGGTACAAGTTGATTCAAGAGCAATATATAATCTGAAGTGAAAGCAGAGACAGAGTGCATTAGGTTCTCCACAGAGATGCAGCATGTGTTCATTTGCATGTGTGGTCTAGGTAAACTGTCCTTGCACACGACCTAAACCATCATAAATTCTGACCTACAGATGGCCTGCAGCTGGCACAAACCTGGCCACGTGATTGTATTTTCTTCATTCTGATCCTCTCAGTTTTTGGCAAAAATACATTTAGTTGGGCTACATTATACTTTATATTTCTACTTTGTAATTTTGTGCCTACTTCAACAAATATATCAGTAGTTTTGTTCTTGGGAAATTGCAGTGCTATCACTTTTAAAATTGTATTTTTCATTTCACAGCCATTTTCATTCAGGTAATTCAAGTCTCTGTTGCTGGAAACACCTGTGATGTTGAAATCTGTCCTGCATGCATTTCTGTCTGTGTGTGAGTTCACCAGCAGACACATTATTAGGGTAGAACATATTAATATTTCTCATCACGACTTGCTTTTTGCCGCTAATTATCATTGTACATGTAAGTCAAGTGTATGCCTGTGTGTGTGTGTGTGTGTGTGTGTGTGTGTGTGTGTGTGTGTGTGTGTGTGTGTGTGTGTGTGTGTGTTCACCATCCACCAAAGAGTTCCAAGCTGTCATGCTTTGGCCTCCTGCAGCTAACATCTGCTGCATTTAGTGCTGCCATGCTGCTCTGTGACACACACACTCTCTGATAGAATCAAATGATCACACACTGCCAAGGTTTATCATGTAACACCAACACACAGCCTCATTATTCTGTCCGCCAGTGTATCGCACACATGCTGCTTGTCCTTTTAAACACTGAAACCTGTTGCATAGCAGCGAAGGATTTTTAACTCTTCAATACTTAAATATTTCAATAACAGCAAGCGTGAATATTGATGTCATTAGATATTGCTTTTCGTTCTTTTTCTTTCAGTTCAAATTTGTTATGATGCTGGAGTTTTTCCAGGAGGTTCACGTATGTAACAAACCTTTTCATACAGATTCTCTCAGTCAGGAGTCATTCTGAAATACTTCTCTTTTTGCCCATTTAAAGGGCTTTAGACTACAATCCTTACTTTATCACTTACCCAAAACCCCTCTCCTCTTCTTTCCCTGACAGACAACCAGCTACACACCTATTAGCTCTGATGTGGAAAACTGGATGACCACACTGATGGAGTCCCAATACCAAATATTTCTTGGTTCCCGAACCCAAACAATGCCGGCATCTGCTACCACACCAATTCTTTTATGGAAAACCCTCTCTCTCACTCTCTGTCAGTGTCCTTCGCTCGCCCATCCAGGCACTAATGTAAATGAAAAGCAGTGGGAGTGGGTGTGCTGCTAATGTCTGGACAGGGACAAAAAGCCGGGGTATTGTATTGGCCATGTGACACACATCCGAACCTCGAAACACACACACACACTCCTTCCTCCTTCCCTCCCCTCATTCTCCTCTATTGACGGCTCTTCAAAATCAATAAAAATGATCTTGGAGTCCATCCACCATTTGGCTGCATCATCTTGGAAGTGCCTTCTTTAGAATATAGCAGCCATACTGTACAATGGGCCAGCCGAGCGCATGTAATTTGCCATTGATTTCCCCCCTCCTCTCACTCCCTTACCGACTCCTTAGCCCCTAGTCACTGCACACAACACAAAAAAACTAACTTCATCATACACCCCGTTAATGCACATGCACAATAACCCTCTTTTCTCCTGCCCTCTGGTAATTTCACTCTTTCATTATCTTTTTCACTTTCTCTCTCCTTCCTCCTTTATCTCCTTCATCCACAGCACTCTGTGCTCCGGCCCTACTGCTGAACTCTCTTCACAGGTCACTGTTCTTTGCCATAATGGACTTGTACAAATGTGTGTGTTTGTGTATGTGTGTGTCTGTGTGTTTTCAATCTGATTTTTTTATTACTTTTATTTTCATTTCTTTACTTCTCTTCTTTTGTTGAAGTGAATGTCCCACATGTTGTCAACCACTTCTAAGCACGTCTATATCTTGTAAGCAATATGCAGCCCACAACCTTTTACTAAGCTTCAAAATATATCATTTTTCACATCTGTTTAAAGTCTGAGCTTTCATTTCCATCCTTTATGTCACTGCAACATTTTAAGGTAGTAATTTATGACTGTCTATAAGTTTGTAATGTAATAAAACCAAGCGCAATGTCCAGGGATAAAAATTAGGCCAACACAAAATTTAATCTGAGCCCTTCAGATTAGCTCCAAGCACAGTTTCAGCTTCATGGACTCCCTTATTAAAAAACTCAACTCCAGCTATTTAGCTATGTAATAAAAATGTTTACAACTTAGCATAAAAACATTTTGGGTGTCTATAGCCAGTCATGGGAATAACGGTGTTACAAGTAACGGCGTTACTAACGGCATTACATTTTTCAGTAACGAGTGATTTAACTAATTACTACTTCTACAAGAAAATGCGGTGCGGTCGCGTTACTATTTTTCAACAAACAGACGGTGGAAGCTGTCTTCAGCTCACTGCATCTTATATCAGTTGCACGGAAGTAGCTGTAAGTAATCTGGGCGCTACAGCTTTAAGCAGCTGCGCACGCTCTCGCGGACGGCAATCGCTTTCTGGCAGGGATCGCTTTTTGGCACAACACCTGGAGCTAAGGGGGCAAAACAATCGCAGGAGTGCTGCTGTTTGACTGAGGAAGTAGTAGTCGTGAAGTAGTAGAAGTAGTCGTGGTAAGTCAATCACACGACCACTTCAAGATGACAAAGCAACAAGGTGATACCAGTTTTTAAATTGTGTTGATAGGCCACGTAAAACCAGAGTCATGATAAACAATATATACGCAGTGTTTTTTCCTCAATAGTTTTGTCATGTTTACTGTCTAAGGACAGTGCTACCAAGCACTCTCTGCTTATGAGCAAAAAAAAAAAAAAAAACAGCCCGTTCGTTTTGGTGGAAAAATGCACCATGTCGACCAATCAAAAAATAATAAGGTGACATGACATTTGGCTGTTTAGGAAGAGGGGGAAGTTTTAGGAGTGACGGCGAGAAAGAGAGAGAGAGAGAGGGAGAGAGAAAGAGAGAGACAGCAGAAAAAGATAGAGAGTGAGTTTTGAGATGTGAGAGATTTGTGACATTTAGCATGTTTGGAGTATGTAGTTAATGTGTTGTCTTGTGTAGTTAGTGTGTAGTGTTGTGGATAGTTTTGTGTTTTGTGTCAGAAAAATGTCTGATTTTAGATCAATTGTGTTAATACAATATGTCAAACTGAAAACATAACTGTAAATTCAGACATGTGAGGTTGTGCTGAAAAGGATGATACCAAACAAGGCAAAGTAAATAGTTTTTAAAGGTGAAATGTAGAGGTAAAATCAAAAGTAGTTAAAAATGGCCAATTATACCAATTATACCCTGGACCACAGAGGGTTAAACATTTTTTTTTAAGTAACGCAATAGTTACTTTTCAAGTAATTAATTACTTTTAGACTCTTCTAACTCAGTTACTAACGCAGTTACTTTTTTGAAGAAGTAACTAGTAACTATAATTAATTACTTCTTCAGAGTAACTTGCCCAACACTGTCTATAGCTAACCTCCTCTGCATAACAGGGCATAAAGATAGCGGTTAGCCGGTAACTGTCTGCTAGTCCTCACCTGGGCTAATTCAATGCGCTAATCTCCACCTCTCTGTCATGTTTGTGATGTTGATGTCTTTCTGAGCAGAAAAGTGGAACCAGGCTTGTCAGTGAAATTTTTAGCATTTACGTGGACTGTTACTTCCCCCTAACTAGCAGGTACATGTGCCCAAATGTTTTGCCCAAACAGTTTATAGATCCAGCTTGCCAGCCAAACTTGTTAGCCAGGCTTGCTAGCATTAGCTGAAAATACTTCATCTTCCTATGAAAACACAGCCACTTCAGCTCCAAAAAAGACAGCACATCAAAAATGCTAACATTGAGACTTCACACTACCAGGGTTCAAAAGCCATTGGGTAACATCATGGTGGCCACATGCATCTGTTTATGTTGGACCACTACAAAACAGCAACTTTTGACAAGACAATGTGGAAATATAAGTGTATTTTCCTTTTCCATAACCCTCCACATACCTTTTCCTTTAAAATTAAACCTCTATAATTAAATTATATTTTTTTGGCCCTTTCTGTTCAGTTGATGCAGTCAAACACTCTGCACCAAGCTTTCCTTTTTTAAGCTGTTGAAAAAATGTACTTCACACATTGCTTTGAGTTTTCCACTAAGAACAAAGAAAAGTGATTAGGACAACAAGGGGGTAATATTTTAGATTATTTGACCGTACTCAAGTGTATGGAAGAGGATTAGGGCCATTGGAAAAAAAAATCTGAGAAAAAAGTCAGAATTCTGAGATTAAAGTTAGAATTCTGACTTTTTTCTCAGAATTCAGGAAAAGAAGAAAAAAAAAGTGCCCCCCTTTTTTTTTCCAGTGGCCTTAATCCTCTAAGTATATATATCTCCTCCTAAGTGAGATATATATATATTTTAGGTCAAAAAGAAAAAGAAGTGTGTCATAAACAAAGTCACTCTTAGTGACTATTTGAATATTCAAGAATCTGTGAATAGTTCTCATCATTATGTGACAAGTTGGGAGTGACACCTGTCTGTTTTGATTATTTCTTTGCATTTAGATTTTTGTCATAGCTGATGATGTTTCCACTCATGGCAGTGACATCTCTGTGATGATGCTTCTGCTTAGAGCGATGACCTTTCAAAACCCAGCAATGACGTGTCTGGCCACATCGATGACATTCCATCACTTGGTGATGTTTCTAATGCAGGGGTCGGCAACCTGGGGCTCTTTAGTCCTTATAGTGCGGCTCCGCGTGGTTTGGGAAAATAAGTTAGAAGTATTTAGCTGAAGTGTATTTTATTTATGTTAGTTCTTTTTTAACTTGTAGTTCTAAATTGGAAGATTATTGTGATATTGAAATATAAAAATACAATTATATTCTATTATTTTTTCATCGCTCAAAATAAGCATCACACTCGCGGAAGCCGGTGTACCCGCCGAAACGCCGTGCATTTATCGAGACACCAGGTAGGCCAATTATGGACCTTCGGATCCACATTATGTCAGCAGCTGTTTGCAGACGCTGTGCGCAGAGGTTCAGGACCAGAAGTCCCATTGTAAACATACCACAGCAGACCCGACGCTGTTTGCATGAACATGCTTTTCAGCATCTCTTTATTGACCACTTTTCACACACGGTTGCTGTACGCATACAGCCGCTGTAGCTTTTCAGCTCACAGCCCGACACATGCCAACACAACAGCATAGATAGCACAGACATTAAGGCGGTGAGGCGTGATTGCGGGTGCCGCTCAGGTGCGTCCGCCTCCCCTGCAGCGGCGCTGCAGACCACGCCCCGCCACACACATTAACCAGGTAAAATACATATGTAGGCAGAATTTTGCAAATATCAATTTTTCATTTTTCAGCAGCATAGTGCTTTTTTTCCCAATTATTTTTTAAAAGTCAGGTCAAGGCTCCAAAAGCCCAAAGGCGATATAAAGATGGCGGCTCACAACAGTTTTTGTTTGCTGGATCATTTTAGTTCAGGTTGGTGTATTTCCTTTTGTTATATTTCTTTAAGAGTTCAAAATGTGTTAATTACATAAATAAAATGTAATTTTCTCATTAGCACTTCAAGGATTTCATAAGCAACACACCTTAGTTGTTCACACAAAGCATAAAGGTAAAAAAAACAATATATACAGTGTTATCTTCATTTTAGATGTCAAAAAGTATTTGCGGCTCCCAGTGTTTTCGTTTGGGTCCAAATAGCTCTTTGGGTGTTAAAGGTTGCTGACCCCTGTTCTAATGTAATCATCTGTTACTTGTGCCAGCATTTGTTGCCCGGTGATGGCCTTTTTAGGTCAGGTGATGGCATTTTTAAACTCATTGAGGGCCGTTTTGAACAGAAGAGCTGATGTTCACAAAGGTCTTGATCTCATTTTAAAACCTGCTGTGGACTGGGACAAATGTACAACAAGACACGCTCGTGTTAAAAACAGCTTGTTGCACACTGAATCACGTGAACTGTTTACGGGGAGACACGCACGTATCAAACACACAGAGACAGCTGTCAGTCAGTCTTTGAGATCAGTGTGTTGTTTGTTAAGTCTGACACTCTGCCTTAGCCGCTTTAAGCCTATTACTATATTCTTTCTGCGCTGTTCACAACATACACACACATATGCCAGTGCTATCACTAAGACTTTATTCAATAAGTCTTGGATATCCTCCAGCCGTACCACACATCAAACTGCAAACACACACAAACACGCACACAGACACAAACGATATCTGAATCTTTTTTTTTTCCTGAGTGGTGTTGTCATTGCTGTTTGTTGAGAGTATCATTTACAGCCAAGGTGTTTGAAGAAAGACACCTCTCCCATGGCACAGTGTGTGTGTGTCTCTTCAGAGTGGGGCTTTGCTGCTCCTGACACCGTTATCAGCTCTAGTCGAATGTATTTCTTATCGAGGTGGAGGTGTGGAGGGAGGTGGAACGGAGGGGTGTGTGCGGGGGGAGAGAGACGACCGACAATACAAGCTTATCAAACGTCCTCAGCCACGATTCGGCTTGTCACTCAAGACCCGCGTGCACGCTCACACACACGCATGTGCGCATGCACAAACACAAAAGTGCACACAGACAGCTGGGCCTTGTTTGATTGATAGATGGCTTTCCCCAACAAATAGAAGGCTGGGATCAACATCAATGCCCCCCCCCCCATTTTTGTTTTTATTTCACCTTACACATGCTTGTGTGGTTTATAGTGCTACGTATGGATGTGTATGTGTGAGAGAGAACATTCCAGAGTAACAAAGGTGGGATTAGGGATGCATTAGTTGGCCGTGGAGCGAGAGGCCTGTCAATAACAGCAGTCAGAATAAACCCCGAAACCTCGATAAGAAGACAAAGGCCGAGCCAGATAGCAGCAAGCAGAGAGTGAGAGAGAGAGAGATGGAGTAAAGGAGGGATCGATAGAGGAAGAGAGAGAAGAGGATGAGAAAGAGAAGGATGGATTAAGAGGAAAAGAGAGAGAGGATCAATATCAAGAGAGGCAGGAGGAGAAAGTTTGCACAAAGACCGAGGGAGGGGTGGAGTTGGGTGAGGACAGAGAGAGAGGATGCAGGAGAGGATGCTGAGAGGTGGAATGTAGGTAGGAAGCAGAGATTGACAGACGGGTCGATAAAGATAGCAGCAATGTTGTATTACATCCTGCTGCAGCTAAACATCTGAGGCTATTTTGAGCATTTTTACTGACGAGAGGCTGTCAATGCTCGATGTGAGGTTGTTGATTAGTCTTTATGAGCTTGGCTGCCTAAGAATCTGTATTTCTACTGTCACTTCAATTCCACTGATAAAACTAAGAAATAACCCAAAGATGTTTTCACTTCCTTGTGAAATTGTGTCCTTCTATTCGTGTCTGTCAGGTTTTGAAAGAATCCTGTAACCCTAATCCTTTAACAAGAAGAACCTTTCCAGAACACTGGGAACTGGTGCCTAAATAAAAGGAAAAGGAACAAAATTTGGCCCAATCTATAGTGTGTGCAACCCAGCAGACGATCCAGGGTCCTAATTTAGTCCATCACCAGTTTGTTCCACTAAGACCAAGCAGTGGTGGTATCAGCAACATTACGTGGAACTCAAACAAGTACAGTTTTCAGATTTTTAGATTTCTCTATGTATTCCATGCAGGTCTGCATGCCTGATATATTTCCTAATTATCCCAAACACCCACTGAAAGGTACAATAAAATGAGCAGAAAATCTAGCAGATTTCAACGCTCCTGAAAAACTTTCAATCAACTCTCCAAAAACTATTTATGCCCAGTATGCTGACATTACGTAGTTTGAATACATGTGAATTTTTTCTTATTTTGTTACATAATGTAAATTGTTGCATTTTATGAAACCTCATCCAATTATTGATACATTCAATTTATACCACCATATTTTCCTTAATGATTTAATATTTGAATAAATCAACTTGATTTTACATATTACAGTCGTATTTTACTAAAAATTATTCATGTTTTTTTGAGAACTCAACAAAACTCTTTAAATATTCCTCCAACACCAAAAGAAGTCAGTGTTTGAATTAAGGTCTGTTTTGTCAGTCAGTCACATTTTGGTCATTCTAAAATGTGAAATTTGAAATTGGTGAATTTACAGACTTTGTCAATGTCACAACAGATTTAACAGCAAGGTTTAACAGGAAAAATGGTGTAAAAACAAAAAAAAAGAAGAATATTTGTATTTGGTTTTTTTGCTAAGAAAGCTGACAAAAGCACCAACATTCAACATTAATGACCAAAATATCTATGTGTGTTACTTTTACTGTGTTTACTTTTAGCTCTGTTTGTCTTTTTGTGCTGTAAAAATCACTTAAGTTTTGCAGCCAAGTTTTGCTCGGGCAATGCAACGCAAAGGAATTATTTTATCACAAGTAGTTTCTGAACAGGTTGGCACACTAGCAAAGAAGGAGTAAGAAGGTCCTGTGTTTGACTGCACTGCAGGGCTGGAGTCTTTCTGTGTGGAGTCTGCATGTTTTCCTGTGCCTTTGTGGGTTCTCTGCACACTCCCACAGTCCAACGACATGCCAGCTTAATTGGTGATTCAAAGTTAGGTGTGAATGCTTGTCTGTCTCTATGAGTTAGCCTTGATCTAGCCAGGATGTACCCCACTTCATAACAGCACACCACCAAGCAACGTGGAACATGGATTACCCCCCCCCCCCCCCCCCCCCCCCCCTCGCCAAAAGCGCGATGATTGCTAAAGTGGTTAAAAAAAAAGGTTAGTGTATTTTTCGTGTTGTTGACGTTCATATTACAAATATGGCTCATCATAAAGGAAGTAATGAAACTGTAAATGGCACTAAGGCAAGATTGTTTTGAGGATCAGGTCAAGCTTCATTAAAACCTGATGAAGCTTGAGCATGTATGTGGTGGATCCAGATGGCTTAATTCAAAACTGCATAATATGACATTGGGACTGGTTAAGGACTCTGATCTCTTGGTGACCTTTTAAAGAATTTGAAGACATAAACTGACACTACGTAGTTTACCTAAAATACTCCAAAACATTACTGTCATAGACAGGATTTGAATTTTTCTTTTGGTACTTTGTTTCTATCGTCTAACTTTAGTATGTAACCCATTGAATTGTGTTTAAATAAATATATTTTTGTGTTGTCACATCTATTTTATGTATGTATAGCCAATAGGGCATGTAAACAACAGAAGTTGATCCAAAGTGCTTTAGAAACCGGCGCATTTTCATTTCAGGTCTCCAAAAAACAACCCAGTTTCACAGAAAACTGAAAGGTGTGTTTTGTTGCATTAACTAATTATTGTGGACACTAATAATCACAGTGACTTAGAGCAAATTTAAGATAGTTCAACTCATGAGTCATGACACACTGCTCTACCCTACATATGCTGCCTTTATAGGTTGAAAGTAATGGTATCGGTATTTATTTGGTATTGATACCAAAACCTGCAGTATGGCACACTACTAGTGGATACACACCTGATGCCTGATGAGCTGTGCTTTTGATGGAAAAGTACACAACTAGCCTCTATGCAACTTATCATCTTGCCAAACACATGCCAGCCTGAACTGGAGGCTAAAACGCCGGTTGCTCTTAGTCACAACAATCCTACAGAGGTTTGAACCAACGACAGCAGGGGCAGACAGTAGCGGGTTGGGAGGGGCGTGTAATTGTTTCAGGCGGCTCTCATTAATTAATTTCCCTCCTTCATTTAAACTGAAAATGCTACATAGGTCTGGGAGGTATAGGCAATGATACAGAAGGAGCGACATGAATACTGAGAGCGGGAAGAGACACGGAGAAAGACGAGAGGGAGAGAGAGGGAGTGCATCCCGCTCCCATCAGCATGGCAGCGAGCAGCTAGCTGTCACACAAAGACACAATGAGGCCCGGCAACAAACAGCCACTTAAAAAACAGCCTGGCAACAGAGAGCAAATTCAATTAGAGAAGTAATTAGTAGATACAGGGCCAGGCAGCGGGCTGCGGCGATGCCACAACACAGGAATTAATAGGCGCGGATAGGAGGAGGACGCTGTCATAATTAAGAGGCAATCACCTATGTCAATGAATACCTAAAAAAAAAAACACAGCCCCCCAACGCAAAACTATTAATTCAGTGATCAAAAATATTTCAGGAGATGATTAATACAGCAAATTCATTTTAAAAGACTAATTTCTGGAAAGATAGCAAGACAATTGCACATAATGTAGCCCGCCCGGCATTTATATTGCTAATTAAATTTTTTCTTTCTGATAATTTGTATTGGAAGGATTGCTTTTCTCTCTCCTTCCTCCCCTCCCACGTGTGTTTGCTTCTTCGCGAGTTGTGAACCAACGGAGGCAGTGTTGCAGCAGTGAATAGACTGCAGAGGCTGCTGAACGGTGTGGCTTCAGAAAAACACGAATTGCTGCCATGCATGGGCGAAAAACACAAGAACATGAAATAACCCCCCCCCCTCCCGAAAAAACAAAATAAGCAAACAAAAAAAAAAAAAACCGCTCACCACTTCCATCTTTCCCTCCATCAACATTCTCTCCAGACTCCACAGATACAAAAAGACCAAGCACTTAAATTAGATGATAAGGACGTGAAATAGTTTATTGATTGATTTGCTTCCCTCTTGTTGTGGGGTACATTGGAGGGCGACGGCAGCTATCATTCCACGCCAATGGCTTCTCTGTCGCTAATTACTCTAGTTTTTAAATCCCTCAGATGAGCCACCGAGGTTTCGTACAACAAACAGGAGAGCTTTGAAAAAGCAAAGGGACAAGGACAGATCTGAAGGCTGAAGGGAATCATCAGAGAGTGTAAAGAACAAGAGAAGCTGGTTAGCTTCAGCGTTTCACATGCAACAAGCGACAGGATTTTATGGTGTTGGGCCTGATGTTGCTTTCATGCATGTTGGTGTGGAAATTCTTAGAATGTCTTAAAGCCACTGATCTGAGCAATACTCACATAGCAGCCCAGAGAAGCTGCAGGGCAATAGGTCTATAAATACAACAGGAATGAATGACTAGCAAAGCCACACAGTTAATGAGCATGTGCAGATATAAACAACGTAGCTGACACAAAGTAAGCACAAGGAGAAATCTGGATGCTTGTATGATAAGGATCTTTCATGATCAGAGCACCAGTGGTACAAAGAAAAAGATTTACTGATTTCACCTTACTTCCATTTGTTTGGCTGTTCTCAGGAAAACTCCTAGAAAAAGAAAAAGAAAACATGCAATACAAAAATACTTGAACACAAAAAACAGAAACTGCCACTCAGTGGCAAAGAAAAAAGAGAAGAGAAAAAGCATCACAGCATAATATTATAATGTAATGTAATACCACGTAAAAACTGAAAAACGCGGTCCACACTTCCATCAGCAGGTCTAAAATTACCAAAGTTTTTTTATTCAAGGTCAAAATTAAGCATTTGTGTGTCTGTTGCTTTTACAAGTAAAGAAAGCACTACTATACGTTCATCCGTGATCCACCAATTCGTAATGAGCCTAATCAGGAATTTCTCTGTAATTTCAACCCATCTGTTTCATACATCATTACACTATAAACCTTCTAAACTTAACTTAAAAAATTAGAACAGCTTCCTCACCAAAGCTTAAAAAAAAGGGCTATAAACCAGCGTGAGAAAGACAGTTACCAACATTAAACACCATGCTCTCAATAGTCACGCTATAATAAATGAAACTTTTTATGTGACACATTTTTCTGGTGTGGTCTGGTGTTTATATTGGCTGACTAATTTTGTGCTCAGCTGCAAAACGTACGATAACCTTTTACCACCTCGAGGTTTCTCTTTATGATCTCAGAAACAGAATTCTTACCTTTATTTATGACATTGTAGTTTTCTGCGCTAAAACTTTTATTGACCTAAAACAATTACACAGGGTTTTTTTTCAAACAAAAGCTAAATGATTTGTATTTTCAAATGTATATCGTGATAAATATTTTTGGTCATATCGCCCTGCTCTAATCTGTTGTCCATCTTTAATGATCCTGTGCAAACTGTAGCCTCAGTTTCCTATTCTTCTTACCTAACAGAAGCGCAACCCAGTATGATATTTTGCTACTGTAGCCTAATTGCTTCAAGGTTCAACGTGTTGTGTGATCAAAGATGCTCTTCTGCATATCTTGGTTTTACAGTTTTTCTTGATTGCCTAAACACTATAACCAGGCCTCTAAACTAAAATTTCAAAACCGTAACGCTATTGTTCAAAAAGCTCACCCATTTCCCTGAACTATAAACACTATTCCCTGCTTTGACACATGACTCAAATTTGGTGAACTGTTACTGCAAAACTCTACACACAAATCCCTACATTTTACAGTGCTTACACCATGTAGTCATTTAGAAAGCACTAGCATGCAATAATGTTAACTTAAGTCAGCATAGCTTGAGCTCAATTAGCACACAATTAACCAGGTGGAAACACTAGGAGTCAAAATTTAGCACACACCAATCAGAACCTGCGATGGATAGATAAAAGGGCCAAAGTCAGCTCATTCAGGTTTGAAACAATGGATCCAAAGAGATGCAAAGGAAGAGGACGTGGTGGAGAAAGAGGACATGGTGAAAGAGGAGGACGTGGTGAAAGAGGAGGACGTGGTGAAGGAGGTGGAGAACGACGGCGACAAGGAAGGGGAAGAGCAAGGGCAAGAAGACAGTCAGTCTCGGATGAAATTCGAGCCACTTTAGTTGACCATGTCCTTGTCCATGGGATGACTATGAGGGAGGCTGGGCAACGAGTACAACCGAATTTGAGTCGCTTCACTGTTGTCTCCATCATCAGAACCTTCAGGGAGGAAAACAGGTAGGTGTACTTGCAGTAAGACTGCTTTGTACAGTAACGTTTAAGTTACTGAACTTATGTGTCTTGAGTATGTTTCCATTATTTGCCTGTAAAATGAATGTGTGACAGTTACAGTAATGAGTGCTTCTATTTTTGTAGGACACAGAGACGACCACCTGGTGGAGGCAGGTTAAGGCTTTTGTTGGAGGAGCAAGAGAGGGAACTTGTAAACATGGTAATTGCAAATAATGTAATCTGCCTGCAAGAGATTCAAAGGAGAGTGATTGAGGATGATCATCTTTTTCGAGGCATAAATGCCATCAGCCTCTCCACAATTGACCGCATCCTCCGAAAGAATCAATTCCGGATGAAACAGGCATACCGAGTCCCTTTCGAACGAAACTCTGACAGAGTGAAAAACCAACGTGTGGAATATGTTCAGGTATGAGTTTGGATATTGTATAAAGTATTGTGTACCATCACAGCATGGCAGTTTATGCTGCCATTTCAGCACTCTTGAACTGTGGTTCAGGGTACCGATTGACTCTACTGTGTTATGTGTTTTGCAGAGAATCTTTGAGATTGAAGGACGGCCTGTTCCCCATGAAATAATCTTTGTGGATGAGGCAGGTTTTAACCTGACCAAAAGAAGGAAAAGGGGGAGGAACATAATTGGCCATCGGGCTATTGTAAATGTCCCTGGTCAGCGTGGGGGGAATGTCACTATGTGCGCAGCCATCAGCCAACGAGGGGTACTCCACCGCCATGCCGTACTAGGACCCTATAACACTATGCTTCTCCTTGCTTTTCTTGATGGTTTAAGACAACATATGTTCCAGCTGGACTACAGGGAACCAGCACAGCCAGAGCAGCCTCACTACGTTGTTGTGTGGGATAACGTCAGCTTCCATCGCGCTGCTCTGGTTCGTGACTGGTTTACCAATAACCCAAGGTTTTCTAATATCTTTCTGCCTGCATACTCTCCCTTTCTAAACCTGATAGAGGAGTTATTTTCGGCATGGCGGTGGAAAGTGTATGACCGAGAACCTTATGTCCGTGTTCACCTCCTTCAGGCCATGGAAGAGGCCTGCCTAGACATATCAGTAGATGCATGCCAGGGGTGGATCAGGCATGCAAGAGGATTTTACCCCCGCTGCCTGGCTGGGGCCAATATAGCCTGTGATGTGGATGAGATTCTTTGGCCTGACCCAGACCAAAGACAAGATGCTGAGGTGGGATAATGTTTCTGGTGTGTGTTGTACTGTATAGTACATGAATGACAATGTGCCACTGTACATACATTGGTTGTGTCTTTTGTGTTTATCATGTGACAAGGGTTTTGAAGGGGAGAACCATAAGCAACCTATTTGTTTTGGAACTATTGTTTTGAATTAATTGTACCAGTGTGCAAAACTCTGTTGTGGTGTGTGTGTTTTTGAGGGCTTGTGTTTGATGTCTGAGGGCAAAGTTTGGTTTTTCAGCAGGAGTGAATAGTTTTGGGTGTAGAGCTTCATTTTGACCTGGAAATAGGATGTTTGGGAAATTGAGTGAGATGTTATGGATTTGTGTTTACAGTTGTGAGGATATGAGGCGTAGTTTCAAGAAATGTGTTTTAGCAATCGAGAAAAACTGTAATACATGATGATTAATTTAAGTTATTGTTCCCATCCTTGGAACAGCTTGAAGCAGTCTCGCCATTCTCTTCTCACCTCTGCCAACAACAAGGTATTTTCTCTGCAGAGAACTGCCACTCACTGGTTATTTTCCCTTTTTCTGATCATTCTCTGTAAAGTATAGAGGTGCTTGTGTTGGAAAATCCTAGTTTCTCTCAAATGCTCAGTCCAGCCCATCTGACACAGACAATCGTGTCACATTCAAAAGTACCAAACACTCTTCTGCAATGACCCGCTTCAGTTGATCTGACTGTAAACAACTATTAGAGGTGTTAGACTTATGATGGGTTGTGTTTCTACACCAAACTTTACTAAACTTCTCAAAATCCATCACTTACTGTAAATGCCTCTATCAAGACCTGAGAATGGCTCAGAAAGTTTCAAAATCAATCAAGAACCCAGCTGGACGTTGGAAGATTAGTGTCTATTTATTTTATCCATGCATAGACATAAAAAGTAAAGTAAGGGCTCTATTAAATTCAACAAAAACCATACAATAACCAAGAAATGATTGACTTCTGTGCTTTGTATTAAATAAGTAAAATCAAGCAAGTGCAGATGACTTTAACCTGATTTTGAGAACACAAAATCAACAAAGAAAAAAAAAATGCAAATGAAAACTATTTACCGTTGGCTCGAAAAGTCCACACATTTTATCTTCTAAGTGGAAATGAAAGCGGGGCCTACACGTCGCAGAGGGGCCCAGACTGTGATGATGAGCTGAGTTTCCACATCCACATCTTTTAAATACAGATTTAGTTTCTTAGGTTCTGTTAGAAAATGGAAGGAGATCTCCATATGCAGAATTTACATATTCATCTTTGACAGTTGGGGGTTATTTTGGGTCCTATTTGGGAGTGATGTGAGAAAGAAAATATCCACTTAGCCATATCACCTCCAGCGATCGGGACTCATAAGCCTGGCAATAGGCTGAGAGGGGAGGATAACACTAATGTGGCCTCAGATTTCTATGCAGGACTAGTTAATGCTATTTACTGAGGAAGGTAGATGATCGACTGCGGAGCAGAGAGGAGAAGGGAGGGAAGGAGATGGACATTAAGTGGCCTTCGGAGTCTGTGGCCGCTGCTTTAAGAGAGCCAATTACCAGGCTAATGGAGTTAATGCCAGAGATGAGATGAGCTTGGGAGATGAGAGGAGAGAAAGGATAGCGTGGTGGTGGTGGTGGAGGGGGGGGGGGGGATCCTGACAGTGAGACAAGCCGCAGCAGAGAGAACGATTAGTGTTTGTTAATCTGATGGGCAAATCATTAAGCATCAAACATTACCGCAGCACGTCGTGAGGAAAGAAACCGAAACGGGGATGCAGGGCCAAGGACACCCGGACCAGATCTGTCCCGCGGTTTCATGATCCGTCATGTTAGGCTGAAGATTAAAAGTGTGATCTCCGGGCTTATAAACGATTTAGCCAATTACCAACGTTATCTAAAAACGCTTTAATTTGCCATTCAGAGCTGCAACAGGGGCCCTCGGAGCCGTCAATGAGGGTGATTAGAGCCCCCGATTGCAGCTTCGAAAAGGTCCCAAACAGCTGCTGTCAGAGTGACTTGGAGATGTCAACGCAGGAAAAAACTCCACTTCAGAGGCTGGCATCTGATTAGAGAGGAGAGGAGAGGAGAGGAGAGGAGAGGAGAGGAGAGGAGAGGAGAGGAGAGGAGAGGAGAGGAGAGGAGAGAAGAGGAGAGGAGAGGAGAGGAGAGGGTAGAAGGGGGCAAGAGAAGAAGAGATTGAGATTAGAAAAGAGAGCAAAGAAGAGGTGGAAAACCTGAGTTGGTCGGCTGCCAGCAAGCTCAGTGTAACAGGGAAGGCCCATCTGCACTCTCCGACACTCAAGATGGCAGATGTAGAAGCAGATTGATTTTCATTCAGCTGTCATGATACACAAGTGGAGGAAGAAAATACACACGCTGGCGAGCACACACACACAATCATGGTGTTTGAGAGCTCTGTCAAGTGCCTGGGCTGCTGTTGGCTGTCGGTCTGCCAAGCTGTTTCTCTCCTTCCTGTCATTTCCTCATTCCCTCCCTCTCTCACGCTCTCTTCCTCCCTCTGTCTCTCTCTCAACGAGCGCTAGAAGCATCTAAACACCACATCTGGCGCTCAAATTAAATCATTTACAGTCCATAGAGAGAAGCGGCGTTTAGTGACAATACAGCCGGTGGGGAATCAGCGTGTTTTCTCTAAGCTCTGACACCAATCGTCTCCTCTGGCATCTGATTAGATGTCATTGCGGAGCTGTTCAGATGCGCGAGACGTGTTTTCTTGCTCGCACGCTACAAAATCAGAGGGGTTGAAAATGTCATGGAGGGAGCTGATCATCTGCTGGCGTCGCCTCTGACACCTGCACTCCTTTCTCTCTGCTTCCATCTGCGGGTCTGTTAACTTGAGCAGATTTTATTTTTTTTGCACCATGTTTTCTCTTTCTACCTCTACAAACGTTTATAAGGTCACCTATGAGCTGGCTTCAGAATTCATAGGGTAATTAAAAAAATGTTGTAATATAACAGTGAATCGCCGCAGTCTTTCAAAGTCATCTTCCACTGACAAAAATAATAATAATAATAAAATAAGCAAACTGCAGGTGGAGCTGCCGGCTGTATCGGTCAGCTCCCAGTTTACATAAGACTTAAAATACTATTAGAGCCAAGGATAATTAGAGCCAGTCAGACTGTATCAGATCAAACTGATCTCAATAGAAAGAGCGCTGGCTACCAGTGAAGAGAAAAAAAGCAATAATATTTGTTGTTTTACCTGTTTGCACTCTTTTTGTCATGTCAAAAAGCACATTTTTCCATAATGACTATCATCTGCTAAAAGATAAATCAGGTATTAAACATATAGACGCTTGCAGCACCCAGACTGAGCTATGTATAACTTTACCAAGGTCAGGTCAAATCTAACAACTGAGTGAATCCAAGAAGAGCTCCAAATTTAACGTTTCATTCAGAGTTCTAAACATTGCATTCAAAGGCCATTATAGAAAACAACTGAACATCCAGCCACTGTTACAATGGCTTCATCAAACACAGCACAGGCACTGCTTTGAGCCTAGTTCTGCTGGAGGTTTCTTCCTGTTAAAAGGGAAGTTTTTCCTTCCAACTGTCGCCAAGGGGTCAAGCGCCTTGAGGCGACTGTTATTGTTATTTGCCGCCATATAAATAAAACTGAACTGAACTGAACCTATTCAACCTTGATTTAAAGTAAAGTCGCCACACAGATTATACTTGTATAACCTTTGTATAACCTATATTTGTGTTTTAAGTCAAATCTCAGTGCAAGTCAGGCTTTAGGCACACAGGCCTAGAGACCAGTCGCTGATTTGTATTCCCTGATTGGTTGGTGATTGGTCGTTGGGGGTTGGTGGTTTTTGCCAGGTGAAATCAGTCACAAAAAGGGTGCCGTACCAAGAAAACTCCTTGGGATTGCTGTGGTTATCAGAGGATTGCCATGCAATGCAGCTTGCATGGGAGATTCCAGTTTCACCGCCAACACAAAGTCAGTAACAGAGAGCGTTTTGGTCCAAAAACTGAGAGTTGCACTTGCTGAAATGTGTTGAATGCAGCTCTAAGGCACAACCTTTACTCTGAGGGTGTTTGCAGACAAATCAGCATCCTCCATGCAACCTGCAAGCCACTCTGGCAATCTGCTATAGACACAGTATACCTCACTGTGACCACTTTCACTTAGTGACAACAAGTAACCTTTCACAACCACTCACCAACTAGTCAGGGAATAATTATTTTTGTCCTCATAAACTTATCAGCATTTTTTTTCATAAGGTCATAATTCAAGGGAGCAGAAGGATTGTTTCCCCATAGATTTTTATACAAATGTAACTTTTTTAAAGAAAGAAAGAAAAAAGAAAGACTTCCCCCTGCTGGTCATTAGGGAGAGAGTTCTTTTTTAAAAATGATACCCCTGATTCAGACCCAGAGGCTACCTCCAATTTTTAAGTGCCTCCAGCACTACCAGTGTAGAATACTATGTGGGACGTATAGGTCAGGGTGGATGAGCATGAAGTGCGTGTGACTTTCATTCAGTAGAACAGAGTTTCCGTCTTACTACAGACATGTAATTAACCGGCATGCAATTAATTCTGTTTTTATTAACAACAATCCACAATTTTCTCTGACCGTAATCAAGTGGTTTAACCCTAATCAGACCACATTCATAGCATATCTGGCACAACCACATTCGTTCCAAAACCTTTTGCAGCTGCTATTCCAAAATATTGTTGACATCCTTCAGTGTAATAAGGTTTTACACCATTGTCTACTTCACTTTCTTTCTTTTTCAGTAGGTTTGGTAAGACACCACTGCTCATGACAGGCTGAATATGTCTTTGCATTGCTCTTTAGTTCAACATGAACCATTTTTTGCAAATAACTGCTTCTGCAATAGCTATAGAGTGGAGCCACAATCAATTAATAGTGTAATTAAGTGTCCCTGAATGTCATCTACTGAACTCAGTTCATTCAATATAAATACTATTTTGAATAGTTTTTAAAACCTGCAGCAGATAAGAAAAAAAACAAGCCAATCACTGCTTTTTACTGGTGTTCTGTGATGCATTTTATAATGGTTATCAACTGTTTCTTTGGTGCAGTACACTTTAAAAGGTCCATCTTGAAAGTTTTTAGTTCCAAAAGACTCGATATGTATTCATCAGAATACACATCGAGAAGGCAATGAGGTCGGTCCATTAGCATCAAGACGAATTCCATTTCATTTGTGAAAATGATTCAAATGAGATTGTTCAAATCAAAAGTGCAATAATGCCAATCCATTAGTAGCCTGTTTAGGAAAACAAGATCTCAGGACTCAATAAAAGACTAAATGACTTGTTAAGACAGAGATTTACTTCATAAAAGGTATCGTGGCAATTCAGTCCCACTAAAAGCACAAAAAACACGCTCTCACATGACAACTACTGTGCACAATATGTCCACACACTCCAAAAGCGAACAATAATGACCACCAGGGCTCTGTCAATCAGCTGACAGTGACACTTATAAAACATTCCACTCTCTGCTAATCACATTCAGCCATCATTAACCACTGCTCTGTCAAAGACTAATTCAGGCCTAATAAAATCATGAAATATTTCTTCTTCATCATCTTTTTTTTTTGCCAAAGAACTCAGAAACATGGTTTTAGAGATTTGGGGAAGCATGATAGAAGACTATTGACTTGTAGCTTAGCCTGGGAATGTAGTGACTCCTGTGAAATCCCTATAAAATGCGAGACTGGTGGTCATCCATCATTATAGTCAGACAGCACAGGCCTTTGTTTGTCCAGCACCGGCCAGCGCTGGACTGGCCTGGCTAACAGAGAGACTGTAATGTGTGTGTATGAGAGAGTCTGAGAGAAAGACAGCTGAAACAGAAACAGTGTGAAACAGAAAGCAGTGTGAGAGTGCGAGAGAGGGAGGCAGTTGACCTGGTGTCAATTAGGAGCCCATATTGTTCCATTCCCTGGGGGCGAGGCCGACTCTGAAACATTAAATCATTTCATTCACTTCAAACCGATCCTGCTGCCCCCACCCCCCCAAGCATTGCCTGTGTGCCCGAAATCTCCCACTGCCTGCTGCTTTGGCGACATTTTCACTAAACTGTGGATTGGATGAAAGCAGCTTGGATCTCGGAGGCTGTGATACTGCAGTGGTGCCTCATTTAGAAGGCAACGAGGTAAAAGACCAAAAGAAAGGCTGTTTTAGTTATCAGATATTGGGTGAACCTTCTTGTTTGCTTAATTCAAGGAACAGCAGGAATGCAATACATTTTAAACCACAAGTTTCTTTTACATATATTTTTGAGCCGAAATTTACACTGCAAAGGTATGATGGTGGTATAAATGACCTCTTAGGATCCTAATCATGGAGACTTTTGCTTTGTCTCAAGTGGAAATGGAAGTTATGATGATTAAGATCAGGTTTTACCATATGGAGAAATAATTGTCCAGGTGGTGCAGAATAGCATATACTTTAGCATTTAATATTTCTTATGGAACATCACTTGATATCAGCAGGACAAAGTGAACACACGTTACAGCAGGCATGGTAATCCAATACTGAAGTCTTCAACTCCCATAAAGTTTCATATAGTCAACCTCATCATCACTATGGATGACTCTGCTAGTGCTTTAGTTACATTCAGAAGAATATATATAACCTCACAGCTGGAACCTCTTCGTTCAGTTTTATTTAGCATATTGTAAAATGTTCAGCGCACCAGGTGTCTCACTGTTGGTGTCCTGACAAGGTTTTGTTTTGTTTTTGTTTTTTTAAAAACTATAATATATGTGACTGTTAAATACAGTTAACAGCTTTTAATGCCACTGAAATGGATGGTTAGGTCACAGTTCAAAGTGTGAGTAACTATTTTTGTATGTGGACCTTATTCTTGATTTAAACACAAGTACTTACAGGACATTCCTAAACTGAATTCAACATCTCCACTCTGAAGCAGACTTTAATTTATAGAGACTGTATGGGCTGGAGATCATGCTTTCTACTGTTCAAACTTGTTTTAATTTGCTTCTTTCTAACAATAAGGACATAATCTTAACAATATAAGTGAAATACTGAGTTGACTTTGCTTGATTTAAAATGAAACAGCCATATTAAATCACATGTTTTGCTTGGGTGGGAAGTATCCAGCTCAGCAGCTTGTTTTTGTTGGCGCTTTCTAGTCTGAGAAAGCATTTCATGTACTTCTAACACTAACTGAAGACTTGTTAATTGAAAATTATCTTCACACAGCAGAAAATATTAATGAACAAAGATCACATTAACACAGTATCCACAGTATCTACTAAATACCAACAAATGAAAACTAAAATAACTCTTATGTCACGTTTTACAGCTAAAATTGAATTTGGATAAGATTTTGATCGAGTTTGCGTGCACAGTTATGTTTGGAAATTATCGCCTAAGCACTGTTAAACTTCATGCAAATTCTCAAAACTGATTTAGTAATAAATCCCATATTTCCGATCATTGTTTGTTGGTGGCAGACTCTAAATCAGCTTTTCCATAAAATCCTCTCTGACAAAATGTGACAAACTATTGTTGTTCTTTGTCTCCATATCGCTCTAATCCTCTTTCTCTTTTTCTGCCTCTCCATCCCTCCATACGCTCTCCCCAACCACACAGAAAAGGCCTCAGTACTGACCGCCACATAAACACATACACAAACACACAGAGCTATGGTCGGCTCTGTGGGTCTTAGTGGGGGGCTTAGCTGTGTGGTCACATTTTACATGTGTGTGTGTTAAATTGTGAGTTGGCCTGGGTGTCACTGGGTTTTGGCTGTGTGTGTGTGTGTGTGTGTGTGTGTGTGTGTGTGTGTGTGTGTGTGTGTGTGTGTGTGTGTGTGTGTGTGTGTGTGTTTATGGCTACAGATGATGAACTTGGCCAGACTTGGGAGAGGTCTAGCCGGATTTTGTCATTCACATTGTCTGTGTAACTTGTTGGCACTTATATTGAATTGGGCTGCAGTATGCATACATGTGCATGGCTGCATCTGTGTGTGTGTGTGTGTGTGTGTGTGTGTGTGTGTGTGTGTGTGTGTGTGTGTGTGTGTGTGTGTGTGTGTGTGTGTGTGTGTGTGTGTGTGTGTGTGCGTGTGTGTATGCTTGGCAGTTGGCATAGGTATGCAGCAGATCAGTTTAAGCCTTATAAACCCATTGTTGTGAAATAAAACCATCCTTTTTGATTTGTCATAACCCCTTTGTTTGATATTCTATCCATGTTCCTGTTAATATGCAAACACACTTTGGACTAAGGCTACGTTCACACTGCAGGCGAAAGCGCATCAAATCCGATTTTTTTTGACCCTATGCGACCCATATCCGATCATGCTATGACAGTGTGAACGGCGCAAATCCGATATTTTCAAATCCGATCTGGGTCACTTTCGTATGTGGTACTGAATCCGATACATATCCGATGTTTTAGAAAGCGACTGCTGTTTGAACGGTCAAGTCGCATTAAATCCGCCTTTTACGTCACCGACACAAGACAGACGGCAATTATCAGCTCCGGAGAAGCGCCCGAGAAGACATCGCGAACGCTTCCTGGCCATCCAGTGTAGATGTTAGTGAAACTGTTGGGAAGACAATGTGAACATTTTATTTGTACTGTATAATCTGCAGATTCTGACAGAAATCTGCAGCTATCATTTGAAGCACCGCTCCTCTCTTAAACAGCAATAAGGATCATTATTAGGTTATTTACATTATTATGTAAATAACAAAATAACTTAAAGCAAAAATTGGGAAACGAAGTCCGAAGTCTGCATATTAAGGGCCATCAGTCAAACAATACTGTTGCTCTGGGTCTAAACAGAGCTCGTTGTGTGTGACAGCTTCTTTTGCGCATGCGGGCCGCTTTGAGCGTTCACACTAGAGCGCGTTTGCTGTCGCATTTTATTTGTAGTGTGAACGAGCAGACAAAAAAATCGGATTTGATCAAAAAATCGGAATTGAGCATCAAGACCTGCAGTGTGAACGTAGCCTTAGTGAATAAACTCATTTATTCAAATTGTTTATCATAGGGAAAATGTGATTTGTCAGACACTGAAGCCTAATGATAGCTTTCAAAAAGCTAACTTAGCTGCTTACCCAGTTCATTGTCCGGAGACAGGAAGGTCACACGTCATCTGCTGACAGAGAATAACTGTCGCAATATCAGGAATAAATGAGCATGAAAGAAGGGCGACATTTTATTAAGATGTCGGTGGCGTTGCGTCTTTCCTTCGTGTTGTCACTTCTTTGTTGAAGGACACCTCTTATTAGATGACAAAACTTAGATATTATTCTTCATATTTCGAGTCTGAAGGTGCAGACGCAGATTAAAATGTCCCTCCACGGCACATTAATGCCTATGAATTCTCTTCTCCTCCACCTATGTAGCCGGTGTCTTGCTACATATCTAAAACTAGTAAAAAGGGAGATGTCCTTTCCAGTAACGGTATTCAAATATGGCGGAGCAATAAAGCAGCTTCCACAGACCCGTGCTTATTCTTATGCATTTCTAACAGATTAATTACAATTACATGTGACTGCATCAGTTGACACACACAATTACACACAATGTATGGTTATGAGTACAACATTCTTTCTTTCTATTAAATAAACGTTTTAAAAAAACCTGACCATACCAAAATGTTGATGGAGTTTCATATAAGTTAAATACCAGAAAAACTGCAGCAGCCCAACTCTGACTTAATTAATAGGCAGTCACTTTGACTGATAGAACCCAAACGAAACCCTAACTTCATCATGAAAGCCAAACTGCAAGGAAAAATATATGATTCACTTACTTACTGCTTGTCATCCTAGCCCTTGCATCCAGATTACAACCTTGATCATCAAAATGTGTCTTTAGTGCGACTTAGCTTAAAGTTTTGAGCACAAACAAGTGTCAACAAGCGTGCATTTATTCCTCAGCTCCTCAGAAATGTTGCTGTGAAGTCTCCTTGTTGCTAAACCAACACAGCAGTGCCGATTAAAGTGGATTTCAAGCTCGCTGCATTTGATCAAAGTCCAGCTGATATCAGAATCACGGAGCAGCTAAGCTCTTAGAGCCAAATCCATAATAACACTCCTACACCACCCACAACAAAGAGACAGCCAACGCAAGTAAATAAATGCAGGCAGAAAATATCATTTGAGGACCCCTCCCATCTCAGTGAAATAATACTGCCGAATACAAACCTCCATAATTGGTTGAAGAATTAGGTTGATAAAAGATGGAACCTGGACACTAAATCCATTCAGCTCATCTGTTTACTGCCGAAGCCTTTTAAACAAAACTGTTGTTCTGGTTTGATAGTGTGTCACATAGATAAGTGTCTCAAAGAGTTGTGCGTTTGTATTTATTTTGTATTTATTGTTCATTGATCTCTTAACAGCAAGAAAAAAAAGAAAAAAAAAGTGAAAAGCTTTAGGTTTCCGACTGAAAAAACCCCATCACCAACGTCATACCAAGATATGTTTGATTATGTTAGCATTTTACTGCAGTTGGTCTGTCAGTTAAGCTCCATCTTCAAAAGCTGTTTTTGGAACAAATTAAAAAAAGAAAAACATCGAGCAGCGCTTTCAGCTCTCTTACTGTGCTGCACTGTCAATATTTTCCTCCTCAGCATTAACCCTAAAAACACACAGACACTAATGCGTAATGTCTTAATGTACAATAAAAGAGGAGCGACCTCTAAAAGAAGCGAATGCACGCACTTCTATCCCATACACGTGCGTGCGCCTCTCCTCTGCTTCAGGGAGCGGAAAAAAAGTTTTTCTCTGTCAGCCTCTTAAGTGGCTGGCCTTCAGCTATATTACCCTCGTTTCCTCCTCCCTCCCTCCTATCCCTCCATCTCATCTTAATGTGTTTGATAAAACATCAGGCGCAGAGGGAAGGGCACACAGCAGATGATGTGCTTTTTTGGCCGAAAACAGGCATCAACTAAAGGACGGGAATAAAGGGCTGAGTCCGCTCTGTCTGTCTGCCCGAGTCTGTCCGTCCACTCGCTGCATTAAGAAGCTGCCCGGCTTCTTTTCAAAGCCAGCCACTCTCGTCGGGCCGCTGCATCTCAGGCTTTTTGTGCCCCCCTCAATCTCTCCATCCAACCGCCACAACCACCCCCACCCCTCCTCAGCCCATTGCTGAGTGTCTGTAATGGCCCAGACGTGGAGTGGGGTAGGTGGGGGGGCGGGAGAGAAACTAAGGAAGTGAGAGAAATGGAGGAAGAAAAAGAGACCGAGCAGGAGCAACTGGAGGGTGAAGGAGAGAAGGTACAAAAGGAGGAGAGAGGGAAGTGATGGGAAAAGTGGTGGCAGAGCAGAAAGAGGGGACACAGGAGCGAGATGGACAGAAGGGGGTGGTGGGTTGGGGGGAAAGGAGGCCGAGTCTTTAGGAGGAAGCCAGGCGGCACTAAGCATCTCTGTTGCTGAGCAGTCAGGCCTGCCTGCCCCCCTGGCAATGAAAACCTTTCCATCCCCACCTCCTTCCCCCGCACCACATCCCTCTCTGACCGCAGCCTCCTCCTCTCCTCCTTTGCCCACTTCCTCTTCTCATTCCACCTCACACACTCCCACTTTCATTCAGATTTGCTACTCTTATAAGGACTTTCCAGCTCCATGCTTTACCCCTATGAACCCGAGGCCATCTCTCATTCGGTTCAGACACTTACAACATGGTCACTACATGTCTCTGTGAGGTCAGAGTACCGTACAAGCTCTAGGCTATTTTAATGACAAAGTATGTGAAAATAAAAATACTTTTCATATCCAAAATAGCATGTGAAGAACTGTAGAAGATTGTGTTTTTCTGTAGTGTGCACCCAGAGGGCAGACGGTTTAAAAGGCCCCATTTGAACTCCACCATAATGCAGTTGAAAAATTAAAACAATTATCAATGAAGATAAACTCATAAAAAGAGCAGCAGTCTCTGCACTGCACATTTCTTTGGAGCAATTTCTTTGTATGAAGAAAATCTGAAGAGGGTATTAAAGGCAATCTAAAAGGTGGAAAAGAGATTTTCAAAGATGGAAAAGTTTCAAAATCTTCCCGAAAAGTACACCGAGTCAAGTCGCAACACCTTCTTTCACAACCCAATGGGTCATGCTAATGTATCTTTTAACGTCCTGTGACAAAACACTCTGTGGCGCTTTAGAGGCACACATTGTGAAGGTGGATCAGTTCATTGAGTACAAATGGAGCTCAAATTAAAAGTTGCTTAATTTCGCAGCAGGCAGAGACACAAAGAAGGTGACTAATAACTTGCAGCAGCATCTTTTAAAAGGGTCTCGGGAATGAAAGCGGTCTTAATTTTGAGGAATACTGTCATTGGTGTGAGCCCAACAATCATCTTGCACTGATTTGTTTACAACAATTACAAGAAAAGGTAGGAATATTAACTTGCCCACACATGTCTCCGACTCAAATGAAAAGAATCGCTATTTGGCCTGTCGTCAACTTCAGTGATCCTGCTCGGTCTTCAGGACACACACACACACACACACAGACAGACACACACACACACAGTCAGTGGCCTCAGGACTAATTGCTAGATTGGAGCAGATTTTCTAGTTCAGTTCAGGGCTGTAATTGTGAGGAGAGCTGGGAGGAATGACATGGCTTCAAGCTGAGAGGACAAATCACCAGAGGCCAGCGATTAGACTGCACCAATGTTCACATATCTGTGTGTCTGTGTGTGTGTGTGTGAGAGAGAGAGAGAGAGAGAGAGAGAGAGACTATGTATGTATTGGGGGTGAGGGGTTAAGCCAACCATCTCTCACTTCCAAGTTTCTGTGGCAGTGACCCCAAAGAGGCACACGTGCACACACACAGACACACAGGCACACCAAGTTGACCCCTGCAGACTCCACGGTGCTGCACACCAGGCTGTTGAGAATAATTTGAGAGCCTACTTGCGATTTACTACAAAAGAGAAAACTACAGCTCTGCTGGATGCATTTATCTCTCTGAAAGGAAATGACAGAAAAATGAGAAAGATTGAACTTTTTTTACAACTTCTCATATCTTCTTCATGCTTGTGTGCATTGTGTAATACATCTTAACGTGCACAGAAATGCAGGCTTCAAGTTAGAGGATAAAGACAAGAGCAAGAGAGACTTTTCACCTTTGAGCTTTGACCTTTTGTCAAATGTGAGCAGGAAAAGTGCATATGGTCGCTGCAGCCTAAAATCCACAATTTAAGTAGGTTTTGAGATTGCGGTGAGTTACCGTAAAAATTACAGCTTTATGGTAACAGCATAACAAATGTTAGTATACAAGAATACTCATAATCTTAAACTAACTGCAAAAACACTAACAGAGCAGAAAAGAACTGGGACACAATCTTCTACAGTGCCCTTTAGCAAGGTATCTGCTCTTGAGACATGTATGGAAGTCCTGGTCAGCTGCTTGAGAGAATGCCTGCAGGACTTCTGTACAGCTGCTGTGTTCAGCTGATAATTCACTATAATGTTACTCTACCACAACTCTGAAATGAACACACACAGCTCCAAACAGAGCCAAAAAACAGAAAAAAATAACCATTTCCTGCAACCCACGTCTAGCTGTCTTCCTCTCCCCGCAGGGGGACCCTCAGACACAGCAGGACAGGAAGGATGCATGCCGAGAGAGATGGCAACACACACAGAGACACACACAGCAGCGCCAGCGTTTTGCTACCAGATAAACCTGCATGAAAACACTAGCACAGCCAGGAAGGCCTGCTTTAGAGACACTTATTCCTCACTCCCTCTACATCTGCACCCGCACCTGGGCTCTCTCATGGCATAGCCAGCTTTTAATAAGAGTGAGAGAGAAAGAGGAAGAAGACAAAAAAACGAAGGAGAAAGGATATAAAGATATTCGCACAGCCAATCGTACAACTCCGCATCGCTCAGCCAGCCGGTAACAGGGAATCAGGGAGTCAGTAAATCATCCAGCCCGATCTTTTCAGTCAGCTTACCTTGCCATGATGTCATGCTTGTCATTATGACAAGGGCCACAGTCCTCTCATCTGATTGGATGTAATCCAAACCAGCATTACATCCATGGCAGGGAAAGGAAAGGAGACTCCACACTCACAAAACTCTAATACTGATTTTCTGGCTCTCCTTTTTTTTTCTTTTGGTCTTGTTGCAAGCGTCTTGTTTCTCTTTTTTCGCTCCATCCTCCAGCCTAGCCTCCTAACAGGCTTCACACTTCTGCAGATTAAATGTCCTCCTACACTATGACCTGCACTATTTCTGTGACAAGTCATTTATTTCTTCACTAACACTCCATCTTCCCTACCTGGTCACCTAATTCTACTAGCATTCAGTGCGGCCTGTTATCAGTCACCACTGCCTTACCTTTTCTCACCTTAGCTGGGGCTGGGCTGCATCCCCTGCCCTCCCACCTTCTCACTTTCTCCCCCGCCTCCCTCCACCCAGCATCCCCTGGCTTGCCGTCCCCTTATCCCCCCCAGCCTTGGAGCTCGTAGCCCGGCCTCAGCTCTCCCTCTCCCTGCCTCGCCTCCAGCCTGCCTTCCCCTCCACTCTGCCTCCCTGAGCCCCAGCCTTCTGCTCAGTGTTCAAGGGGAGAGCCAGCTAGGAATGCTGTGGCTCTAGACGTTTTGTCCAAGCCCTAGGTCTCTTTCACTGAGGCAAGATTAGTTCATACAAAAACTCAACAATACACCACTGAAAGCCATTGTTGATATTCAACATTTTTCACATAGCGGAGCAGAATAGACAATGCGGCAGCCGGGAAAGCCCGAAGCGGACTAGCAGGGCTGATGGCTGATGGTATCTCAGCTGAGCGAGGCCTTAATCCCTTTTATACACACACACACACTCACGCAAGTGTACACACTCTCAACAGACTGGAGACAGCAAAATCAATACTGCTCGCTCTGTCTCTGTCTGAGTGTGGATCAGTGGGTGGATGAGTGTGATAGGAAGAAAAAAGAGTATACTGTTTGTGTGAGCGTGTGTGTGTCTGTGTGTGTGGGTGGTGTCGGACTGTCTTGAGCATTCTTAGATCTTTGTATAAGATATAAGATTTCTCAAGGTTTTCTTGCACAGGAACTAACTGAAGCAATGTGATGACAACTGTACTACAAACGAATTTAAAACAGTAAAGATTGTTGTTTTTTAATGAAACTGACACAAAACATTTAGAGATCTGTTAAGCAGCCACCTAATTTAAACCCGAGAAAGATTTCTACCTAAAATACAGTCAATACAGTCAACTCTCAGTGGAATTGTATGGTCACAACACAATCCTGCTGTTTAAGTGCCTCACAAAGGACCAAAGTGGGTTAATTTCATCAATAAAATAAAACAATACAGCACACCTCATGTTAAAAAACAGTATCTATCCACTCTGCAAATTCTGCAAACTTGGCCGAACTTTAAGCATTATAGTAACAAACACCATTTTCATATGAATTAAAGTGAAATCTAACTTTAATGTAGATATGGCTTTATTCAAGAAATCACTTCTGACTTAAAAACAGGGCCACTATGTTTTTTTACATCTCTCTATCATTTGCTACTTTTATATCTTATTTAACACAAAATTGTATTGATATCATGATTTATGGTTCACATGAAAATGAAAAGTAGGATAAAGCAGGATATGCTGTATGACTGGCCACTGGACTTTGGACTTCGCTTACTAATGGGTCATGATCACTGCACTCAAATAAATTACTTTTAATCCTCAATAAAAATGAAGCGATAATTTGGAGAAAAATGCAAATGAAGTATATAAAATGATAATAATTCCTCATTAAAAAATCAGGTAAATGTCATTTAAGTAGAATCCTTTGAATTTAACATTTCGCATGTACTTACGTAATAAGATTACATGGAAAAATTTGCCTGTAATGAAATGACAGCAATGACTCTGGGCATAAAATTTGCTTTAAGTACATGTCCATTTTTTACATACAGTCTATGGCCTCACAGTTGATGAATAAAAGGCTATTTCAGTGGTTTAAACCTGTAAACATCAAAGAACCCAGACTTTTATTCTAGTGCAACTTACCATCCCAAATAATCAATAGTTTTAAAGAAACCAGGTGGTGCTCCCAGCAACAAGTGACCTGAATCTGATGAGAGAGCAGCCCTTTAATAGACATAACACCCTTTTAAAAATCCACATGTGGGAGACACACTTGAGCTAGAATCTCTGGGTCTTCAGTCCAACTAATCACAACATAACTGGGTTATAAATATCTTCCAACGGTGAGAGCCGGGCCAGCTTTAAATTTTTTTACCTTGACACAGTGGAACGCTGCAGAGAATTTTAACTGCATTCCTTAAAGATGAACAGCAAGGAGGTACTGAAGTGTGAGAATGAAAGAGGACATTTTTTAAAAAATAAAGCACTGCCCAATTTTCAGCCACAAGGACAGCTGCTGGATTCCAACTCTGAGCATGGAATCAGTCTGAACAAGCATTTATGATTACAGCTGGTTAATGTAATGAATGCCATGTCATGTAAAACTCATAAATCAAGTCACGCCGGCGGAAACATTTCATAAAACATGATTAAAAGTGTCATGTAACACTGGGAGCAACGGTGTCAGAGTGAGACATGTTAATTGTGCACTAATGATATGTAATGAATGTCATCAGCCCCGAGGCTCCGGCTAACGAGCTAAATGAACTGGCACTAATGGGCCCGTTAGCTTATCTTAGCGCTAACATCAGCTAGCATAATAAAGGGTTTGTCTTCTGCTGACAGCGGCTGACGACTGTGAGTGGCACTGAAAGTTTCTGGAGGTGTCACATTAGAATTAGACGCTTTTTAGAAAAAGCCTTCAGATGTCAACAACAACAGGAAAACAAAGACTCGGAGGACTTTTTGTCACGCAGACGACTAAATGCAAAGACCTGAAAACAGATTCTCAAATGTATTTTTTAAATGTTTATTTTTCTCATGGCGCTGTCACAGGTCTTCCTTCTGCTTTCCACCTGGACTCCAAATCCAGATCCAGATCCAGCTGCCGGGCTTTCCCTGGACCCCCAAGTCCGCTAGGTAGCAGAGGAGAAGAAGGAGAAGAAGAGGAGGACGAGGAGGGAGGGGACAGGGGCCCTCTCTCTCTCTCTCACTCTCGCTTTCTTTCTCTCTCTTTTCTTCCAATTGACCAATTGACAGGTGATTGATGGCTATCTCTTCAGCCTGACAATGAGTAGCATTAGCATAACTAAAGCAATGTACAGTAGAGTGGGGCAAACAGTAAATTACATGTTACCCCCCACTCAGCTCTCACTCCCTTCTCTGTACCTCTCCCTCACTCTCACTCTCTCCCTCTCCCACTCCACTCACTCATTCAGCCCAACACTACGGCAGGCAAACAAAACAAAACAAAGTATGCTTTTTGTCCCTCGTGTGAGCCCTTAAACAGTGCAGCTTGACAGCTTCTTTAGAAGGAGGCACACAAAAGGCCTGACAGTGAGAGAGAGAGAGAGGCTGAAAGAGAAACAGCACAGTACAATGTGAATAAGACATTGACCTTGGTGAGGGTTTGTGTGTGCTGTTGTTTGGGATGGCTCTCACAATGTATGTCTAGTTGAGGAGTGTGAACTGTAAATTGATTGCCAGCATTCAGACCACAGCCTTGTTCTAAGTGTTTAAGATATTCTTCATCTGAAATCTAATTCAAGCTACCGGTGCCCAAAACTTTGCACTTTCCTTCCATGTTAGTTTTTTCTGAACTGATCTCCATCTCAGCCACAGACACTATTCAGGTTTCTCGTATTTAGTATTCAGGATGTTGAAGATGGAGGAAGAAAAGGGGAAGGTTCATGGTTAAAGATGAGGGTTGGTGTGACAAAAGAGAATAAGGATAGGGTGAGATGGAGGCAGGTAATCTGCTGTGCTAAAGGTCAGAGCAGAAAAAGAAGAAGAAGAACAAAAACGACCAGCCAATTTCTCTCAGTGACAGTAAACAACTTCCTGCAACCACTCACCAACTGGTCAGGGAATAAACACTGGTGACTGGTGGTTGCCAGTCAGTGAGTATGACTCGGTCTTTAGCAATCAGTTTCCCAACGACTGCCAGCAACCTCTCACCAACTAGTTGGGGAATATATATTTTTTCCCTCCTGACTTGTGGTTTCTAGTTGGTCTCCAACTGGTCTCTAAGTCTTTGTGACTGGGGCCTTATACATTTGACCCCACAGTGTTAGAATAATATTAGAATAATATTCAGTGATACTGAGTTTATTGGATAGTTCTGTAATGTCGAAGATGTCTAAAGTATTTTTAGATCTGTTTGGATTGTCATTGCATTCACTCAGAATTTGGTCAGACCTATCCAGAACTGGGGCGGCACGGTGGAACGGTGGTTAGCACTGTTGCCTCACAGCAAGAAGGTCCTGAGTTCAATTCCACCATCAGGGCAGAGTCTTTCTGTGTTCTCCCCTGTGCTGTGTTCTCCCTGGGTACTCCGGCTTCCTCCCACAGTCCAAAGACATGCACTTTGTTAATTGAATATGTTATTTGAATCTAAATTGCTGTGAGTGCGAATGGTTGTCTGTCCCTGTGTGTTAGCGACTTGTCCAGGGTGTACCCCGCCTCTCAGCTAGGGTAGTCTCCACCACCCCCAAGAAAAGGATAAGATGAAGCAGATGGATGGATGTCCAAAACTGCTCAGAGGTGTTTCCAAGATGGTTGAAGAATTAAAAACAATAAAATAAAAATTGCTAACTAGGTATTAAAAACAAGCTTTACACATGGGTTGCTAGCAAATTGACAGCAATTTAGGAGAATGTTCTTGGATTTCAAAAGCTAAAACTTTTTAATTTAAGCATTATCCTCCTGCTGCTCTAACCACACAGGTGAGGAAGGTCTGCTAAGCCACATCTGCTTGTCAGCAATTCAATCATACCTGAAAGGCTTGATTTAAATCCCAGGCAGCCGAACAAGCCTCACATATTCTGTTTCACATAAAAATATGTAGATGAGAGGAGATAAAGATGCTCGAAAATGTGAGTAAGTTTGAAACCTCTGCAGCGATATTCACATTACTATGATTCATGTTGTCCTGCCACCGTGACCCCTCAGACGCGTTTGCTCAACACTTTACACAAACAAGCTTCAAGCAAACTCGGGCTTTTAAGCGCTCGGCTGAGGTTAGGAGAAGATCACAGTCAACACGAGATACAAACAGCAGTCTTCCTTTTCAGCATCCACCCTTTTTTGATTCAACAACCACGTACACATTTTTCACGAGAACACCACTTTACCAATGAATAAGTAAATGCTACCGTCTTATTCATTTTAATGAAAGCAGTGTTCTCAGGCAGAGAGCCTACAGCACGGAGCGCTTCAATAATTAAATCCACGTAAAAAGGTGAATGTCATAACGCATTGGCCAGAGAGGAATGCATAGTTATTCTATCACTCAGGCCATGAGTGCCACATTTTCTACTTCTTCTTCTGCGCTACGTATTATATATATTATTGTCTGCACCGTTTATCTACTCTGAGCAAGGATGATTGTTTGTCCTTGAGCTCAGACGTTCGGAGGATGAGAAAATGAATGCTTGTGTCATATACTGTTGAAGTAACAAGACCTTTGCTGGATAGCAGGAAGGATGGATGAACAGACAACCAAAGGGGTGACCACATACTGGCCTGGTCTCCTTTCGCCGCCACTTGGGCCAGCAATCTGGTCTCTAATTGTTCATTCATGGTGTGAATCTTTAAATGGGGGGCCCTAGCCTGGCGCTAAGATAATGACTCGCTCTGTGTCTTTAGCTAGTGAGGCTAAATTACCACTGGGTGCAGAGTTACCATGGAAATAGGCCACAATGAGAGTGATTAGTCTTGTGTCTTTTACACACCGAGACACGGTGCAGTTCCTCCAGTTCAGCGGGAAACATGGAAAGCCTCTTTCGTTCCCTCTTTCTCCGTCAGCCTCACGTCAAATAGTATTTTATTACAGTAGGAGTAACAGTACAAAGAGCATCCTCGGGTATAATTAACAGTGATTAAAACAAATTGCATTTATGTATCAAGGCTGTTTTTTCGTTACTCTTTTTCTTATCTGAATGGGCAGTGAACCCTTTCAGGTACAAGCCCGATAAGGAGATATTTATAGCTGTCAGAAAAGATATCAGTTTCATCTTTAGTTTACTTTTGTTTGCTACACCAACAGATGCTCTCAGATGCTTCTCTCTCACCACAAGTTTCTATGACAACCTTTTCAGTCACCAAGGCATCTTTTGCTGATGCTTCTTCTTTCCTTCACTGAGCCAAAGAGTTCATTTGTCTTTGTGGAGATTTGCTGCAAGCTGATGCCAGTTAGTTTATATCTCTCTCTTTTTTTCTTTTTTATTTGCTTATTTGGCTTTGTATCTTTGTATCTTTTTTGTTGTGTTTACTTTCTTTACGTTATCCCTTTTTTCTGCTTTTTTAAGTTCACTGCCCAGTTTCCCCAAAATTGTGTTTGTTCTTTTCCTGCACTGCCTCCTCTACTCGTCTATGCTGCTGCATGTGTGTATATCTGTGTATATGTGAGGATCCTATAGAGCTGAGTGGCATACAACTGATACCAAACCAAGGAGAGGAGAGGAGATAATCTGTCTCAGTGTGACGCTGCCAGTGAACATCAGGAGTAGAGAAACTGAAATAGCCATCATTACCTGGTCCCGCTGTTGGCACCCGCTGAGAGGTCTGTGTATGTGTGCATGTCAGTCAAATCAGTGGACCGCAGAAGACCAGTGATCATAATATTTCTTACTAGAGCAGGACGGATGCTAATCAGTGGAAGAACAATATGATTCATCCTACAAACACATACAGATTTCACTGTATGTTATAAAGTGTTTTTAAAAATGTATAAAAACAACTCAAGGTTGCACTACTGCACTGAGTGTACAGAGTTTCATTTTCCCGATGAAATTAACATACCATTTACTGAAAGGCCACAGTCAAGGCCAAACAAATGCTCACCTTTGATGGGAAAATTGTCTACTTCAATGTGCCAGTTTTTGTTTGATCAAAGACTATATAGTTACTGTGAAAATTTTAAAGGAAGATAGCTGTGGTACACTGAGAGCATTGGATCCTTTATTCTACCTTTTAGCTTGATTTAGGCAACAAAAGCACTTGGATTAAAGGGGACCAATTATCCTCATTTCCAACTACATGTTTTTATTCTTGGACTATTAGAGTAGCTCTCCATGACTCACAGTTTGGAATGATCCTTCTTTACCTTATACTGGGTCTCAGCTTGGCACCCAGTTCCTGCACTGGCTGAAGTTACGATTTAAGCTCTTTCCACCCCTTACTTTCTTCAGATTGGCTGCCCCAAACAAACAGAAGGTTTGAAGACCAGTGCTCACCAGCCAGAGTGGTGTATGTGCGATGCCTCTTAGCATACTCCTTAGCCCCAGTCGGGCTACCAAAATCTATCTCTGCCCTGCCCGTCAGGCTGTTATAGGAAGTAAAAATATATGTCAATGCTTTTGCATTCTTTCGGAAATGTAGCTGGGTAATTATGTCATTGGCATCGGTGAGCCACTGTCAATATGTGACATATTGAAATCGCGTTTGAATTTGCGCTTGTTTTTTGCTTTCACTTTGCAATCGCGCGAACTGTGTATAGAGAGCGACAGCACTGACTGGTGAGTGACGATAATTTGCGCACCAATTCCTCTGACATCGTCTTATCAATCGTTAGCTTACTATGCAAACATGACAAGTGAAATCTCCTGCAGCAAGCTTAAACATGTGAGAGGTTGATCGCGCAGAGAATCGCTGAGCTTATGTGAGTGCGTGTGTAAAAGCAGCAGGATATATATTTTAGTTCTGCTGAGCCAAATAAGACAGGTCAGGGTGAAGAAGTGACCACAAAACAGAAAAGTTATGACAAATCAGACTATACGGCAAAAAGAAAGTGCAGCTTTATGGTTTCATGGACAAAAGAATTTCTGTGGCTGCAATATGACAAGCTATATAACCAGGGCTGCACATAAGTGGTCCGCAGGTGCGCAGTCGCTGTCAAAATAAAAAGAGCGCGCAAGATAAGAAGTTGCAACACGTGTTTGCGTACATAAGATTTTCTGGAGGAGGACAGACATTTGTTTAGAACTCTTAAAGATGTCGAAGAAGCAAGCTCCTTTAACCAATTACTTTGGTGTTCCTCCACCTCCAAAGAAATATCAGAAGGAGTCCGAACCACAAAAGAAGCACGTATTCTCGGAAAAGTGGTTGCAAGAAGTGAGCTGGCTTCAAACAAATGATGAACGCACAGAGATGTGGTGCAGAATGTGCCGTGAAAATCCCACTCTAGCGGACAAAAACAGTGCTTTTTATATGGACGCAAACGTGCGTTGCAACTTCTTATCTGGTGCGCGTCTTTTATTTTGACAGTGAATGCGCGCATGCGGACCACACCACTTATGTGCACCCGTGTAAATAACATAATGTTCTGCCAGGTGTGTTGTTGGTTTTCCCTCGATTTCTGAGTCAACAAGCGCCTTTGTTACTGGGACCAGTAATTTTAAGAAAGGCCCCCATTAGAAATGCATTATTGCTCAGTCTGCAATATCTTTCCCAGAACAAACACCAATTGCAAATAACATACTAAAAATAAACCTGAAAAATCTGTTTAGAACAGCGTACTATGTTGCAAAGAGTGAACTACCACTGGTAAAATTTAGCAGTCTTTGCAAGCTTCAAAAAGCAAATGGCCTAGATCTTGGTTCCACTTGTCTCTTACCCGTGACTTCAGTGGAAATTTCAAATTCAGGATCTGACACAGACTGATTCATGTCCTACACAGTTCTTACAAGTTCATAGAAATTTCTGTTCAATTAGAACCAAGTATTTGAGTTGATGATTGTAATTTTTATACAATGTTGTAATTTGTTTTTCAACAATTTTTTGATTAGTGTTTTGTTTCCGTTACAATATTATACTTTAATGTATAATATTGTAACGGAAACAAAACAGGAAACAAAACATCAATCAAATCACTCTCTTTTTTATTTGGGCTACTTAAATTTATTTTGGGCTACCAAAAACTGAAGAGTCCCTGCCCAAAGGGCTACCAGGGATTTTGAAATTTTGCGAGCCCTGATAATATTTTAATACAATCCTTAATGTTTATGAGACCACCACCCAATTATAATGTTTGCCACTGTGCCACTAATAATAATAATAATAACACTTGGAATTCTTCAATGGAAGCTATTTGTGCCCAGTCTCTTTCTTATTGTTGTGTCATGAACTCTGACCAACTGCAGGCAAGTGAGGTCTGCAGTTCTGTAGGTTTTGTTCTAGGTTCTTTTGTGGCCTCATTGATGCAGTCTTAGAGTAATTTTGGTAGTCTGTCCACTCCTGGGAGGGTTCACCACTGTTTCAAGTTTTCTCATTTTGTGGGTAATGGTTCTCATCTTGGTTCACTGGAGGCCCAAAGCCTTAGAAATGGCTTTGTAACGCTTTCCAGACTGATAGATGCCAGTGACTTTGTTTCTCATCTGTTCTTGACTTTATTTAGATCGTGGCAGGATGTGCTGCATTTTGAGAGCTTTCAGCCTATTTTGTCAGACAGGTTCTACTGAAGTAATTTCTTGATTCAACCGGTCTGGCAATAATCAGACCTGCGTTTGGCTACTGGAAATGAACTCGGCTCTCCAAAAACTGTGGTTAGCCTCAGTTCATTTATGATTTAACAAGGGAGGTATTACTTTTTAATATAGGGTCGGGTAGGTTTGGATAGCTTTTCCCTAAAGTAAAATCACCATTTAAAACTGCATTTACTGTTTACTCAGGTTGTCTTTCTCTAATATTGAAAATTGTTTGATAATCAGAAACATTTAAGCATGCCAAATATGCCACAAAAAAATTTGAATTAGAAAGTGAGCAAATACTTTTTCACACTATATGTGGTCAACTGAAGAGGAAGATATATCATGATTACAGTGTTATGATATTATGATGAGTAGATGATGTTATTCACTCTGAATAATTACGGGATTATTTAACTGTACAGCTTTTGCAGTGCATGCAAACAAGCTAAAAACATCATTGTCAAAACTGATGAAACGCACATTTGAGTAACACATGTCCACATTATTAAAGAAAAACCACAGTCATCAAAATCTCTGTTAATGACCTCTGTTTCCGGGGTTTTGGATAAGCTGATGAAGTCCACTTTCTTCCGTTGTTTCACTGATTAAGACCGTGACATTCACTTACAACGCAAGCTCCAAGTTTCATGAATTTTTCACCTAGACAAACATTCCTTGTCCTACGTGAGTTTTATCCAGAAAACCTCAGGCTTTGCTTTACTTGGTCTTACCAACTCAATTAATGGCAGTTCCTGGTTATTGTCTGCTACTTTCTAGCAATCTATTACCCCACCCAGGGCCAAGCTAATGCTCTTAACACAGATTACTAGCACAAATCTCCAAGCTAAACGCATTGTGTCTGGACAAGTGAGTGGGACTGCAGCAGTGACAGCAGGTGCTAAAGCTGCAGCTAACCCTGGTTAACGCTGCCTGAGCTTCTAAAACAGGAAATGCTGGGAGGGATACTTACCTACTTACTCACCCACACTGACTCACTCTCTCTCTCTCACACACACGCACACACACATATGCACATGTGAACACAAAGGCCGGGGACTTAAAACAAAGACAGCGTGCTGAATGGGAGAGATGATCATTGGGGTGCATCTACATGACAGTGCAGCTCTGCAGGAAAACGACGGGGCTTCCTAAACCTTCTGTTTAAGGACTTCTGTTCGCCCCTCGGGACAATAACCCATGTGTGAGAGTGTGTGTGTGTGTGTGTGTGTGTGTGTGTGTGTGTGTGTGTGTGTGTGTGTGTGTGTTAGCTAAAGAATAACACATTTACAGTTCTAATTATCCTAGCTGCTAAAATTAACAGCGCATAAATCAGTTACATTAACACCTGATGAAACTTTAACTGTTTAAAATGAATTGACTGCAGCTGTAAGAGATTCAAACAAATGCATTGATGCTTTGTTTAGGATTCTGCGGTTATCTGACATGAATATAGTGAGAAATTTAACTAATAATGTTTATTATCTGCTAAATCATTCGGTGAAACAGAGTTCATGCAAATTCAAGGGTGAGAATGTCAATTTTTAGCATCAATTAAACAATGCTGGTTGAAAAAGTCAGTCAGCTCCTCACAGGCACAGTAATACTGAAATAAAAGCTGCTTGTTCAAAAACCCAGTTGTGCCAATTAAAGAACTCCTACTGTACTGATTGTTCTGTCACAAATGGTGCGAAAAGGGGAAATTATCAGAGTTTGGGACAAAAGGTCAGATGATAACCTGTCAGCGTGACGGGAAAATCCACATGACAGAAATATACGCAGACAGATGGAACTAAACACACGAGACAAGAAGAAAATTTATCACAGCTTGACAGAACAAAAAAACGAAAGAGGAAACTTAAAGTCTAATATGATGTGATAAGAAAACAAGAGGGTAGTCAAAGATCATGTGTAATCGAATTGAAACTCTTACAACAACTTTTTTTTGCCTCTGAATCAGTCTGCCCCTCACCATCTGAGGGGACGTGCATCTGCATTTTCAGGATCAAACTCCTTTTTATAAAGACTGCAATTGGACAAAGAGTATGAACAGTTGGATTGCCTAAGAAACAACTAACTGCTCTCAGTAGCAACGTCTACGTTCACATGCATCCACATATACACTCACGCAGATGTGGTTAACCTGCTTCTTCCCAGGCAGCTGCTAGTGGCTTCAGCCACACAGACAGGTTAGCAAAAACATAGCCATTATTGGAGAACCAAGAGCTGACACCAGTGTAAAAAGTGGATACAGGAAACCACAGACCCGTGCTTAAGAATTTTAAGACAAGTCAGCTCATCATAACGATCATTATTACCATTTAACTTTGTAAGCACCTTTAGTGGGTAATGCAAACGCTTTCCATATTTAAGTTGTTTCATTGCTGATTTTCTAAAGTAACAAGAAAGCTCAGCAGGAGTCTGAACACATGACAATGACAATAATATAAAATACCCACATATTCATAGTGTGTGAATATGCTGGTCACACGCTGTGGCGACCCTTTGGGAAACAAGGAAGTATCTTAAAGTATCTTTCTGGTCTCTATCACATATTTGCAAAAGTGCTCCGACGTTTTTCGGAGATCTGACACCCACTATCTTGAAGCTAACGGGAGGTCGAGACCTACTACAGCCGGGAGGAACACCGCTTTCCCGGCACATCGTGCCTCGACCTCCCGGTCAGCTTCAAGCCGGCGGCCTCTGAAGAATGCGACCAAAACTTTTGTCCGTCTTAATTATTTTTTTCTCCCATGTCCCCTGCGGGGCTCCGTACCTCTGTACCAAACAGCAAGCCATAATATTCGGCAGAAAATGCACTAAATTTAAGTATCCCCAAAACACAAACAACACAAACACAACAATTGAATTTAATGACCCAAATTAATGAAGCAGAGGCCCACCAGACAGGAAACCAGTCAGCCAGTATCTAAATTAAAAAGAGATATTTTAAATTACCCCACTCAGAGTTAAAAAAGAGAAAGCTATCTTTACTGCCCAAAAATGTCCAATGTACTAGGCTATTAGCATGCTTTTTAATACAGTAACATTTTAACATGGGCATTATAAAGGGATTAAATCCCTTGTGGCCATTAGAGCAACAGTGGTTTTGACGCATCACCTTCATTTTTTTCATCTCTGGGACACACCACAAAAACTATTCAGGGGCAGTCAGAAGGACACAACAACCAGCCTGACCTCCAAACCCAACAGCTCCCAATCCAGTGGAGAATTTGCAGGATGTGATGGAGCAAATCTGATAAATGACAACCCCACTTAATAACACACAGAACCCAAAGAATATGCTGCCAATGTTCCAGTGCCAGACACTCATACTCAGTATTTCGCAGTAGGAACATCATAATACTAGAAATTTAGTGGTTGGTATCAATACTAGTTGAAATACTTGATACTCTAGTTGATGCCAAAACAAACATTTATCCTATAAAAGCTCCTTTATTTAAAAATTGCTTTTAAAATCACTGGTACCTTATATATGTGGTTTTACACAGTCCCTGCAAAACTACAAAAGCTATGAAAATGTCACATGTTCCCATGTCAAAACAAATCATTTTTCCAGGGTTTCCACATTAAAATCATCCTGTCCTGACTTCATTCAAAGAGATGCTGCAGGATGATAGAAACCTTTTTTATCGTGCCCCTGATTCAGATTATGAAATGAATTAAAAGATGCTGCCCCGCCCTCTCTTTGTTGGAGGTTGAACAATTTCTTTCAAGAGAAAGTATCAATCAACATATTGATTAGCACTAATTAGGAACAGTCCCACTGTGGTTAGCTCAGCAGGTGGAGTCTGCTATACGCATTTGTGCAGTCATGCATGTATGTGCCTCCGTTTGTGTGTGTGTTTGTCCATATACATTCTTGTGTGTGTGTGTGTGTGTGTGTGTGTGTGTGTGTGTGTGTGTGTGTGTGTTGTGTGTGTGTGTGTGTCTGTGTGTGTGTCTTTGTCTCGACTGTCACCCTGAAGGTTATCTCCGTGGTGGCAGCATCGTCAGGTGACAGTCGTATCCCATGATGCCAAGCGAGACGTCAAACTGTCTTTCCAACCAGGGTTCCCTTGACGACTAGAAAAACACACACACACACACACACACACACACACACACACACACACACACACACACACACACACACACACTATCACACAAAGACACATAGTGAACACACACTAAATACACCCTTTTCTAGTGGTAGGTGAAAGGTGTGCGCGTGTGTGTGTGTGTAGCCGAAGGGCTGCTCAGACTTTGATAAGCTATCACATGTCCCAGGTGATGGTCTCTAACAGCACATCAGTCCAAAGGCACTGCCTGACAACCAAATCAACTGCACCCAGACCAGACATCCTAGCAACCCAAATCAAACAAACCAAACCCGACAATATACATCATACATACGTTTCCTTGAAACACACTAACAAAAAGGAGAGGCTTTTATTTGCGACTAGTTTCTCAAAAAGGGAAACAGGATCCCTGATAAGAAAGTATATTTTAGGAACCCACAGGTGGTTCACCATGTTGGCCCAGAGAGCCACTGGAGGGCCTTAAAGCACAGTACGCCACTTTGAGACCACGCTTTCAGCTCTGCGGTGTTACTACAGTGCAGTTTCTAAAGAACATTTCGAATCAGTCTTGCCAGACAGAGGGCGCAACAGTGGACGGATAAATAAACAAACCTCTAAAACAATTTAGCATTTTATACATATCCTTAAAAATCCAAAAAAATCTGTCACTGCAGCAACCCAACTAATCTGCATTTGTATGTGCATGTGTACTTTCAGTGCAGCAAATGTAGGCTACTTAATGTGCTTGTTGCCATTTTACTCTGACACTATAGTGGGCACTGTAGATTACTCTAGAGCAAGCTCACATGAAGGCTACTGTAGAAGAAGAAAGCAGACAAAGCCAAGGCTAGCAGTTTGTTATTAAAAACTGTGCTGTGGATGTGTTTGTGCTGGCAGTGATTTCTGTTCATTTTGTTGAGGCTGCTCCTTCGGTCTCCATAAATATGGAGGTAAATGCATAACTGTTGTCAAAGGGGGTATAAAAATAGTTGGGCTGTGTATGGTTATAGTACCATAGATCTAGATATTGGGAGGCTTGAGTTTGTTTTTGTGGAAACTCCCAGCAAAAATAATGGAAGTGATTGTCAAGCTTCCACCTGTGAAAGGTTTCTAAGGGAGCAAATGTGCAGATCTGCATTGTATTGATAAAGAAAACATGTCCTGTAGTTACAGGAACTAATACCTTTTATTTGCTGATCCGGTATCTGATGAAATAAAAAACATCCCGATCATTGCCTAAGCAATAATACATAATACATAATGTATTATGTATTATAATACAGATAATAGATAGCCTCCACAAGGGAAATTATTGGGTTACAGCATCAGGATAAAGATTAACAATAGTACAGTCCACAATAAATAAACAACATAGTTAAAGTGCCACAGACGTATAACGAGAGAAAAGTTTTACATTTACAGCAGTGATGAAAAAATAACAAAGAAAATACAAAATAAAAATGAAGTTAGTTAAATAAGAGTACAAACTAAGACTGACATTGTGCAAAGTTGGTTGGCTGTTGAAACTCAACTGAAAGTTGTGTTATATTTTACAACCTGAATCTACACTTGTCATAACAACATAGCATTACATAGTAAAATACACAGTAATGAATCAGAATCAGAATCATCAGAATCAGAATACTTTATTGATCCCTGGGGGAAATTATTTTTTGTTACAGTGCTCCATTTTAAACCAACATTAAGACAAGACAGACAATACGCTAACTAAGAATAGTACAATATATACATATATATACATACATACATACATACATAAGTCACTTATAAATAAATATTTGGAAAAGAAACATGTGTAGCTGTAGCAGCAAACAGTGTGTTAAGTGGATGCGTTGTACAGGGACATGGCCACAGGCAGGAATGATTTCCTGTGTCGTTCAGAAGGGATTTAGATTGGCAGTTAAGCTCTTAAAGTAGAGCTGAAATGAAAATGAAAGAATTAAATTGATTTTCACAAGTTTTGTAATTGCCTCCCAATGTAGCTGGCATCCACACAAACAGGAAATCAAATGAACATTCAGTGTAGTTCAGGGTCTCTCTGTCTCTCTCATACACACACACACACACACACACACACACACACACACACACACACACACACACACACACACACACACACACACACAGAGAGAGAGAGAGAGAGAGAGGGAGAGAGAGAGAGAAAGCGTGCCATGTACAATTACAGAATTACAGCATCTTGGAAATGAGACATGACAGAGTAAGGATGCTAGTAATGTAGAGAGCTGTTTTCTTTCACTCAGCTCTCTCTCTCTCTGACACTCACACGCACACACGTACAGTGCCATCCCATAATGAAGTGTCTCCCGTGCGTGTGATGTCAGTGACACAGGTTCCATTACCTGACCTGTCACCACATTGCCGTGGTGACAGCCTGTCAGATACTGTTTGGTTGCTATGAGGAGAGGCACAGGAATCCACATGATTCAATAATACAACACTGATTGGTTTAGCTTTTGGGAAATGATGCCTATTCCCAAGCACGGCAGTATTTGAACTTTTATTCTTCTCATATTTCAGGCTATGAGAGCTGAATTTGAGTTTTTTATTATAAACTAACTTCAAAAGCACAGAGTATTTTATACAGTAGTTTACTGTTTTTTGGACCTTAAAAGCTACTGAAAAACTAACAACTACTATTCCTTGCGTTTATAAGTATAGTGTACTTGCTGTATCAGTACCATTATGGCTGAATACTGTAAGGAGATAAAGGAGATAAATGCCTCTGCTCACAGAAAGACACTGCACAATTTTATGTTTTTTAGACAGTTTTTTCCATCAAGTAAGACTGCTGAGCAGAATTATATTGGCGCAGGTCTCACTACCTCATGCAGGACGTAAGAAGTATGCATTACAACTACAGCAATATTACTACAATTATAATACTAAAAAAATATATAATCATAATAATGTGTTCACAATATTGTCAGTACAAAGTTATAATAGCACTGTGCAAGTATATGCACGAATTAAAAAAATTCAATTCAGTATGATTCTTTGATGTTATTTAAATTCTTTTGCACTTACAATTTGTTGTTGTGCGTTTATGATTCACTTTCAATGATAAATGTAACATCCAAAAAGCTAGCAATGGAGAACCATGATTGAGGCTTGGCTTTCATCTTCATGATGGCTGATCAAGCACATTTCCATAACCATAAAGCGCAAGGGTTAAAGGAATAATAACAAACCTGATATATTTTTATAGCTGAAGGAAAAAAAAGGAAATTAATCCAGCGTGCAAGGACAAGAGCATGAGAAATGTTGTTGTTTTCAGATAAAACTACAGTTTAAAACAGATTGAGGATATTACAGTAGAACATTTATTTCCCAGTATAACTGCAACAACACAGCTGCCAGTATTGTTCTGTAAAGCACAGCTTACAATACTTTTACAGTAAGAAAAACAATTAAGATCAGAGTAGGTACACTGTTGAGTATGCTAGCAAATCTAGCTGGCAGAACTTTACTGTTATTTAATGGAAAGTGGTTTTTTTTGAGAATGGCTAATCTGATGTGCTCCACGGGTGTGCTCTGTCCTTATGAATTGCTGAGATTATTGTGATAAGTGAGTAAAATTGTGGTAACAGTAAAATTATTTGTTTCTCAGAGGTGTAATGCAAAAATAATTTACAGAAAATGAATTTCCGATTTCACTTGGCTAAAGGTCACAAGATGAAACGTGTAGTCTCTGAAAGAAAAAAAGACATACGCACGTGTATATATGTTAATATTTATGCTGCTCTGATAGGAAATGTGTAGTAAATACAGACACAACAAAGGGAATTGATCACACAGAGCTGCAGAGTATGAAGGGTAAATGAGCTTCAGATAAGTGAGGAGGAGGAGTTTTGGTTCCATTCAGTTGAGCTCTACAGTGGCTCTTGTGTGTTCTTCCCCACCGCAGGGAGAAAATAAGAATAATTGATTTCACTGTTTTCTTCTGGTGTCAGATCTGCTCCGTTTATCATCATCAAATCTATCTCTCTGTCCTTCTCCTTCGCTCCAACCCTCTCTCTCTCTCTCCTTGTTTGTTCTGCTAATTAACTTTATTACCCTGATAGCTCCCCACTGCCTCTGACAAAAACAATTACCATCTCTTCCCCCTCCACCTCTTTCTCTCCTCTCCCTCATCATCCTTGCTCTTTCTCTTTTGGCAGAGAGCACTAATTAGTCCTGAGGCTTTGCTGCTGCTACACTTCCTATGTGTCGTTCTGCCTCTCTTAGAGGCTTTCAACATTACTATCTAACTATCAAGACTCTGTAAGATCTTCTGAGGTGAGAAAAAGTCAAGACCAAAGACAGTTTGTGGGATTAAAACAAACACGTTTTAGTAATATATCTCCGTTCTAATACATTTTCCTCTGGATTTAATGCATTTTTATATATATACATACATAAAAGAACATTAGAATTCGAATAGAATAGAACAGAATTCGACTTTATTGTTATTGCACATGTCACAAGGCAACGAAAACAAAGGCTTCCTGCATTGCAACTATTCCTGAGCCCTTTTTTTTCTTTTGTCTACTCCAGTCATAAAGGTGGGTGATGGCATTATTTCAATATATGTCAAAAAGGACTGTGCGCACCGTTTAGGGAGACATAACAGAAACCAGCCTTTCAACAATACTGAAATTAAGGTTAGTTTCTTAAGGATAAGGCCAAGTTTTACAGCTTCCATTTACACCTGGCTGTGACCTTGTCACAATTCAAACCACAGTCTGAATGGTTCATGTCTTACATTATGGTGCTGTTATCTAAGACATACAGACACAAACTGTTAACAGGTCTCAAAAAGGCCTGGATGTCATTTCTACTACATCTTTTAACACCTATTTAATGTAATCTTTGTAATCTTTTAGCACCTATTTAGGATCCATATTTTAAAAAAAACTTTTTGCATGTTGAAGGCATTTACACATTTTTCTATTAGGCTGTCCATTAAGCTAAATTTGCATGAAACTAAACTATGCTCTGCATCTCTCACTGTCTGTTACTCCCTCTCACGTCTGTGTCATGTCCTGGCAATCTGTCCCCCTCTCTCATGCTCTCTCTCTCTCTAGTTGCAGACAGGATAGCATTACATTGTCAGTGGTAATTTAACTCTCATCTGTCTTCACTAATTATTGTCACATTCATCAGATTCATCAAGGCAAGAGGGGCTCTCATGGGGATTGCACCATTTGCCGTTAATACAGCATCAGCTGCTATTAGGTCCGGGAAACTGAGAGGTGAGTGTGTGTGTGTGTGTGTGTCACTAGAGGGACAGCGTGTATTCATCTCTAATTAGACCAAGCTGTGTGATTAATTATACAGTCCGCCTTTTTTACTCCAAGGCCTGAGGATGGTGTTGTTGATGGGAGGAGAAATAAATATAGAAGATGAAAAAGGGGGGGACAAAGATGGAGGGAGATCAGACGAGGAAAAGAGAGGGAAAAACAGATGGAGATGAAGAAGTGAGAGGTGGTGAGCAGAGGAAGGGATGCTAATATGAGGGGAGGGAAGAGTGGAGAGAAAGAGAGGAAAAGACAGTTAGCAAAATCCAGAGGGAGAGAGAAGAAGCGAGAGAATGGAGCAGAGAGGTGAAGTGTTTTGTCATGTGCTCTCAGCATAATTCCCACCTGACAAAAAGGCCTTGAATCAGGGGGGAAATTGCAACTTGTCACCCAGCAAATAAACTGCCCTGATAACTGATTAATAACGCACACCTGGGACAGCTGCACACACACACACACACACACAGGCATACACACACTCTCACACGCAGATGTAGGCACATGCTGAGACACACTTGTAAACAGAGAAAGAGCCAACACATCATCAATGCATATGCAAGTACTCGCACATGCTGATGATTGCACTTACCCTCTGCATGCACACACACACAATTATATGCATTCAGATTGTGAATTTGGAGCCAAACTCCAAAAAGAATCCCACAAATTTCAGAAAAGCAACTTCCATGTTAGAAAAGAATTTTAAGTTTCATCAATCAGAACAAGAGAAACATTTTTATGCCTTTTTAAAAAATGTTTACCCATTATGTGAACAGCACAGGTACACACCCTGGTTCATTAGTTAAACTGTACTATTATGAATTTCATGTTATAATGTTATGTCATACATGATACTTTAAAGGTGCAGCCAGTTGTTTTTGAGTTCATTTAACAGAAATAGAGAACATTTTGCTCATTAATATATATTGACTCATGTGTAACTGTCGTCCAAACCTATGCTTACTTATCGAAAATGCAGGGAAGCAGGTGCTAGTTTGTGGAAGCCACCATGTTGCCGCGCCATTTTGAATACAGTGGCAGACAGACACATATGCAGTACTTTTAATTTAATGGATACAAATAGTTCTTTCAGTATATTCATCACATTTCCACATTATCGTCTTCCTCTTCACCTCAAACCTCTCCTGAACTAAACCATGTTTATGAACAACTAAATGCTCACAAACATGGTTATTTATTCCCAAATGCACTTACTTACTGTCAGCAGATTAGATGTCAGCTGTTTGGACAACAAGCCAGTTAATACCAACAATAGCTGGTTATAAGCTAACGTTATAACAGGTAATATTAGGCCCGTGTGTCCTGAAAATGCTCCAATAAACTTTGATAACGTTCTCAAATACTATGGGCAAGTTTATTTGCCAAGTGTCCCAGTTCAGCAAACTGAGATTCGCTTTAAAGAAAGTTTCACTGACAGGGTTGCTGGAGCCTATCCCAGCTGTCACAGGGTGAGAAGTGGGGTACCCACTGGGTAGGTTGCCAGACTCTCATGGGGCTAGCACAGAAAGCCAACTAGTATAACAAAAACACAGTCACATTCACACCTGCATCAAATTTGGTAGAATTATCGGTGACTCTAATGGTGGTGTCAGGACACTAACTCCAGTTTTGTGGGTGAAAGTTTTTCCTTTGGGATCAATAAAGTCTTCCTGATTCAGATTTCATCCACTACAACCTCATCTTAATGTGAACTATCCTCTTTGCACTTCTTCTTCTACTACTGGATAAGACACGCTACAGAATCACACAATGCCAAAATTGTTATGTAGCAGGAATAAAGCAAATTAACATCCACAGCTTAGATGGAAAAATGTAGTGGTGTTAGCAAACCTGAAAACATCTATGTGTATCGTTAAAGTGTCTGCATGGAGCTGAAATTTTAGGGTCACTTGACCTTTGCACTAATGTTAAAAAGAAAAGGCCACAGATCATTTTAAATGATGTGTCTGTAAGGGAAGGCATAAACGATGTAATATAGCACCACCTGAGCAAGAATAAGAAAAATCTGACCAGCCACTCCCCAGAGACAAAGACAACAACAATGGAAGAGAGAGAATTCAATTACAGACAGATAAAGGATCAGCTCTATTCCTTCCTTTTCCTGAGATCACACACACACACACACACACACACACACACACACACACACACACACACACACACACACACACACACACACACACACACACACACATATGTGTCAGTCAATATTGGCACACATTGACCCACCCAGGAAAAGCCATTTAGAGTGACATCTACTCTCAGTGTCTATTATACCCTTACACCTTTCTCTCTGTCCTCATAGCCCGGATGTGTTTCTAAATGCTTGCAGGTTCCTGGCCTGTGATCTCCACTGTGATTGGACAACAACAGTGAGACCAAAACGAGGCCAGGCCAGGTCATGCTCAGTGCCCCCATACTCTCACACTCCCTTCAGCGCGCGCACACACACACACACACACACACACACACAAAGACTGCAAAGCCATCTCCTCCAAACAAAACCTCTTCATCTATAGCACAAAGGAGGCTCTCCCGAAAGCCTATCATTTTCACTGGCACTGGGTCGAACGGTGACGGAGCGAGGGAGGAGGAGGAGGAGGAGGGATGAAGGACGGGAGGAAGGGGACAGTGTCGGAAATTGGATCAGAGCCGAGTGTTGTCATTTGGAGTTTTATCTGCAGAGCCTGATGCCCAAAAGGTCATCTGACATAATGGCTGATGAATTAAAAAAAAAAAAAGAAAAAACGTGCTGAGCAGGATTTTCATTTGCAATTTTCAATTTATCCAGACGGAGCCTCTCGCCCCCCTGATAACCGTCTCCAGCCTGTCAGCGCTATCGCACTGCCTGTCACAAACATCAAGCAGCTGTAGCGACCAGAGAGCGACTTAGACAGAGATGGAGATAGAGAAAGGGAGACAGGCCAAAGGACAGACAAGTGGTGAGGAGACAGATACAGCTAATCCCAAATAAAGGAAGAAAAACAACAAATGGATTACCATTAAGTAGTAATATAAAAGAGAGAGAGAGAGAGTGGCAGGCGTGGAAAAGGTCAAGGAATGAGAAACATGAAGTCTGTTTCACCACCTGATCTGCAGCTGTCAAGCACTCACCAGCACTACTTACCCTTATTTAAGCGGCATCAGTTTAAAAACGATTTTTCACATTTATTGTTTCACATCGTTGATTTTCGGCGAATGACTGCAGAGTCAGACTTTCATGATTGGCAAAGAGCCACAAGGGTCACAAGGGTCAAGTGAAGGTTTAGACCTCATGGTTTGTTGGATTTGGCGCTCCAGCACCAATGAAGCACTATGGGGTGAAAGTCAGTTACAAGTGTAACCTCTTAAAGACAGCAGGGAGAAAGTCATCACAATGATACGTATAAAACATGTTCGACTGAGGCAGAGGAGTGTTGATGACACACGTCTGAGCAGCTTTTGGAGTTTTTTTCTTTCTCATCACCAACCGGTCGCGGCAGATGGCCCCGCCCCTCCCTGAGCCTGGTTCTGCTGGAGGCGTCTTCCTGTTAAAAGGGAGTTTTCCTTCCCACTGTTGCCAAGTGCTTTCTTAGAGGGGGTTGTCTTATTTGGGGCTTTATCTCTGTGTTATTGTAGAATATTTTTCTTACAATATCAAGTACCTTGACGCATGGTTGTTGTGATTAGGTACAATATGAATAAAATTGAATTGAACTGAATGTTTTTACTGAATTTCATTTCATTGAAAGATGACTCTTGTCACACTGACCTTCAAGTTGTGTTTTTAAATATTTCATTTTGTAGCCTTTGTTAGATCACAGTATCAATCAGCCTTAATAAAAAGGAGAAAATCACTACTTATTAGTCTTTAAATTGCTCACAGTGGTCTTCACTTTCAATAATCTTGAATGGTAACAAGTGAACATTCGAGCTGCCAAACTGAGCAGAACCTCTGTTGTCAACTTTCATGTATGTAGATTAAATATTGTGTTGTGTATGTATTAATGAGTTTGTAAGGCTTTGTTTGTTTGTTTTTTCCAAACAGTTGTGTTGACCAAAAGGTCGCCCAGGGGTTGAGGGTGATGCAAGCTCAAACCCTGGGCGACCTTTTTCAATCACCTGGCAACTGAACAGATCATTTCTCAGAAGGCAAACTGTCTCCAAGCTATCACGGTTTAACTCAGACTGGCTGCAATCACTTGCAGACAGATTGAAGAAAGCTTGTAAATAACTGCCCTCTCAAATCTAAATGGTAGCATGTTGCAGTCAGTCTGAGTTAGTTTGTGCTGATGAGATTAAGTGGTTGCCAAGTTGTAGTATTCTGTTTTTATTGCTGCATAAAAGAAGAATTGCAGACTGCTTGTGATATTTTGCTAATGTTTGTGCAAAATGACACAAGACACAAAATCTGTGAGCTTCTGGCTGAACTTGCTAAATTGAATTTGGCAAAGTTTGCAATTTTCATCAATTTATCTCAGTTAAGGGACATATTATCTGTAGATTATAGTATATAAGTAGACTGCCTGTAAATGCAGGCTTGACCCCGTTTATTCACAAACTGAGAGCAGGCTGAATCTGTTTTATGGCCGTCTTGACACACCAAAGTTCCTCTCAAGATAGCAAGAGCTGCAAGTGGTCACAGGGTCCCTGTCTGTGAAGCAACCAGTTCAAAGGCAACAAGAGTGCAAGTTCAGTGTGCATGGTCACATTTTTTGGGGTTTTTTTTGGTTGTACCATGTTCTCTGGTCACTGTTTTCCTTAGTGTGCAATTAGCATTAACAAACATTGATCACAAGACCATTACAGCCAACTTTGAACCTCTTTGAGTGTGTATAGTTGTTGACACATTCACACAGGTCATCTATCATAATGAACAGCCCAGAGTCACACAGTACCCACATGTGGCTCAGTTAAGCTGCAGGAGAGCTTGCTCAGTATTTTGCAAAAACAGGTTTTCTGTATGTTTGTTGTGAACAAGTCATGTCTGATGATGTAAAATGACAAGATGCCACAAAAGCTATAAGAATGGGATCTTCAGTATCTATGAATCATTGGTGGATATGACCAGATATGAACAGGATATTCTGTTTTCACTGACAAGCGTTTGGTTGAAACATTACGGCACTGAGAAATTGGCAGCTGAGACAAAGTCAAGGGTAGCAACTGGTAGCTGGACATCTTCTACTTTAAAGCTGAAGTAACTATTGGTTTTGTCTATCGATGATTTGTCACATAAAAAAAATACTAGAGTACTGACCATGATCAGCAAAGACTCTGTAAGTCTCTTCATTCACGGCAAAACCATGGCTCATCAGTAGGGTTGCTGTGGAGAGAATCAGGGCCCAGAGCCAAGGTTTCCAGAGCAAACAGCCTCATATAGCTGCTCCCCATCACTGCCTATTCATCCCTCTGCATCCCACCTGACAGAGAGAGTGAGAGAGAGAGAGAAGCACAGACCAGGCACAGAGGCACAGAGAGGCACTTGGCAGTGAATCCAGGCCTTGCTGGGTTCGGTTGAACAGCTGTGTCTAATAAAGTGTCTCGCCTCAAAGAAAAACGGGGGGGGGAAACGGAGTACTTCACAACAATCCAACACTAAGAGAAAGGCAGCAGAGGAGGAAGAGGGGGATGGATGATGAAGAGATTTTGATAAAAGCTTAAATGACAGGGGGATAAGGTACAATGAGTCCACTGATTGGTGGATACTCAGGTTTAAGAGCAGACTGTTTGATTTGAAGAGGATCCGCCTGTGCCTGTTTAGATCGATAGCACATTGAAAGTCCTTCCAAACTGCATCTGTCCCTCATGCGTCGTGTACCGAGACTGTAGCATTTGTCGCAGAAAGCAGTGTGCTGCTGAAGGTGGATCCTTTTAAGCCACAGATCACCGCAATGAAGAGCTCTACATGCTGTAAAAAAAGGTTTTTAATCTGCTGTGTGTAAAATGCAGATCCATACAAACATGTGCGTTTGTATTCTGTATTCGCCTTTTAATGCAGAAGTATGCTGGTGGTGGGCCCTGTATCTCAGAAGGTCATACTGACATGGATGAAGACAACAAAGGATGCCAGACGGAAAATTGTTATAATGAACATATTAATAACATTAAACATAAAAATCATCTCAATGTAAAAAAAGTAACCTATATATTGCCTAAAGCCAGTGCTGGACTGGGAAAAGAGGCATTTAAACATACAAATCTTTCTGTGTGGAATAGCTGCAAAATCAACCTGCTCTCCTTGGAAACTGGAACCTGCTAAATAAATTCAAGGTAATTATTAATGGTTTGTATGTTACTTCGTTCTATATACAAAAAAAGTCCCCACCTGACCCTTTCAGAACAAGCATATCTTTTTTATGTATGATAGAATTTCTGTAATTAATGAAAGTATGGACAAAAAGCCTTATAGTTAGAAACTATGATTCTTACAAATGTGGTTTGTATCATCAGCCTATAGGAAGTACTGTATAAAGACATAAAATATGTTACATTTGACCTCTGACCTCTCATTCAATAGATTGATCTGAAGGTATAATAAGGTTATATCGCGAGCTATTTAAAATGTTTCTTACGGCCATAGCTTGTATTGTAACATATTGGCATATAGCGAATGTTATATAGGGATTCTAAATATCACCTTACTTTGGATGTTCGACCTCTTCTTCAAGGTCAAAGGTCAAACTTTCGTGAAATGTCTCTTATCTTTAAAACTGATTTAAACTGCTGCCTTTGCCTTTGTTTGTATTGGCCACATGTAGGACATGATGCTGGTGTTCGGGGATCCTAAATATCACATTGTAGTTTGCATCTATGTCACATATGACCTCTGACCTCACTTTTACATTTCGCATCTGCCTTTCTTTTACGTTGACCCCAAAATGCATTATATTGTTACAATAAGCTGCCTAATAAGTTACAAATATACTGGGCTATAATATTAAATAATATGATCAGGATATTCATGTCGAGTTATTTACAAATCAATACCTTCTTATAGTCATTAGATTTACAATTCTTTAATCATGGGTCATGTGATTTTTATGGGTTTGTTTTCCGTTCAGGATGTTGCAGGGTGAGTTTACATAGATGGATGGGTCTGTCCCTCTTGCACAACATTGTAAATATCTTGTAAAAAGGCGCACTTGATTCTTTTCTACTCTTTTTATTTCTATTTCAAACAGCCAGTACAATTAATGCCTTCTGCCCCAATGCACAAGTCAAGAACACTGAATCTAGATTATTTCTATTCATCAATAGAAATAAATGGGCTGAGTTATATATTTCAATTAAAGACTCGTTATTTTATTATTCTTGACACAAGGACACACCATTGCTAGTATTTTTTTTCCTTTAAGACCCTGTGCACTGCTGGCCTTGTCATAACATCCCATTCTGAAATCATTTAGGCTTTTAACAGCCCTCCTGAAAGGCTACCATACCTTTATATATTTCCCCACAAATCAGACTTTGCCCAAATTTATCAAAACCCCCCCCCAAAAAAACACAACAACAACAACAACTTTAAAACAAACTGGACGATTACTTGCTTGCTGTTCAACTCCCGGTCAAAGCATGCATGTTATATGTGTCCATTCCTGAAAGAATCTCTACACAAAGCACATACTAAAATCAAGCACACCTTAGCAAACATGTTTTACGATTACAGGTGGAGAAACCCAGAACAAAGTATGAAAAACACTCTTTCATTTTAAGGCAGACTGAGGGGTGGGGGGCATCTAGAGGAGAACAGCAGCACGATGGCCTTGAGAAAATGGATCCTCGCTTCCCAACACCTTTGTTTGTCTCAGAGTGCCACAAGAGAGCCCTGCATGTGTACATGTGTATGCGTGTGTGTGTGTGGTTGGGGGGAGAGTACGTGGGGAGTGGGGGGATGCTGGGCTGTGTGACAGAGTCTCTCTCTGCATTAATTGCTTAAATTGAAGCGCTGCCACGTCTCTCTGAGAGACGCTTTGATATGATAATGGAAGCCTTCTCAGCACAGGAGAGGCCTGCTTTGTGTGTGCGTGTGTGTATGTGTGCGTGTTTGTGTGTACGTGTGCGGATGGTAATTTAGTGGCATGCACCTGCCAGCACGCCACTGTCTCCTGTCGCCATCAACACAGCCAAGGAGACAGGCAGAGTCAGACAAACAGATTCAGGGAGAGGGAAGGCACAGCCATGTTGATCGGGTTTGGGAAAAGATGGTGAGAGGGATGAAAACTGAGGGCTTGAAAATGGCAGCGTGTCTCTGCGCTGCATGCTGCCTACAGATGGTCGACAAACGAAAGGAAAACCTTTTAGAAGAACGATGCTCCCTCCATCCCTCTGGTAAAGTTCCAGAAACTTGTAGGCTCTTTAAAAATGTCACTGATGCTCGCTTGTCCTCCATAACAACTACTACTTTGATCATTTTATTACTAATTTTATTATTAATCTTCAAATCTAACACTTCTTGATGTGTCTGGTTTTAAACACAAGACAAATTTTTGTTAATCTTATTTAGTTTAGTTAATCTTACTGGCTGCCACAGAAATAAATGTGATGTTTATGGTTGTAGGAAATCGTATTACTAAGATACAAAGTGATATTAGCTTGTCTGGATCAAAAAACAATCAGGTACCAGTTGCAATGATCCTTGACTAGATTTCTAAAGTAATAGACAGTAAAGTCAGTTCTAATATTTTAAGAATTAACATTTAAAATTTTTCTTGTAACAAGCAGTGAACTGTGTGTATTCTTTGTGTTTTTATCTGCTTTAATGTCCTGTAATTCCACTTCGATGTGTCATTCCCACAGTTAATGATCCAGTCCTACCCAAACTAGTTAAAGTCAACCTTGTTCATCATGCGTCATGGTCACTGGCGCGTCAATGAAATAACGGTTCCTCTGGTGATGTCACAGGTCAGAGGGGGTGCCATTAAAACACTGGCATACCCATGGCAACACTGAATTCGCTGCCATGGTGGTAGTCGTGGTAGCTGTGAGAGATGGTTTACTGGAAAGGAAGTGAGAGTGTGTGTGTGTGTGTGTGTGTGTGTGTGTGTGTGTGTGTGTGTGTGTGTGTGTGTGTGTGTGTGTGTGTGTGTGTTGAGTCAGGCTTTACCCAGAAACCCCTGCAGCTCCAGGAGGAGAAAGGAAGCACTGTGTTCCAAGCTCTGACACACACACACACGCATCCTGGTTACTTGCTAAGCCAGCTGACCTTTACACAGGCCGCCCACAGATGACCAGTCCACCACCATGTGATGCAGTAGGTGGCCAAATCTACTAGACACATACACAACCCCTGAGCTCACACATAATCATATCAAAGCTATTTTAGATGGCAAACATATCTCAGGATCTTGTGAGCTATTTTAAAAACTCTGTAGTGCACTTAGAAAATGATTTGGAACTATTATTTAAAAGATGGACGTAGCCACCGTGACTTCACCCAGACGCTCAGTATGTGAAGTCCCAAATTGAAGTGTTGTTTGAAGCATCATATCTTGCTTTATTATCTATTTTACTTTACATGGAACCATAATTCACTAAATGAAACCCATGCTTTATCGAAGCAGATTTGAGTCTAGCATTTAAGATCACAAATTCATCATTAGAGTGCTTATTGAAGTAATAAATTACGTGAGCAGTGGGATAATTTTTCCCTAGCCTTTTATACAAATAATTCTTATCGCACCCTGGGCAGTTGTCCCTCTGCTGGACATGCTGGACATGGCTTTACTTTTCACATTGGGAGGTTTTGTCCATCTTTTATACGGTTTTATTCCACATTGACTTCAATAGAGCAGACCAGAGCAGAGAGTATTTAGTATTTAGTATTAGTATTTATTTATTTATTGTCATTGTCAAGAACAATGAAATTGCGTTTGGGGCTTCCATACAACCCAAAAAAAAAAAAAAAAAAAAAAGCCAGTGATTACATACAATGATGTTATTAAACTCTTGCTTTTGACATGGTATGGTAGCTACATGTTACAGGTTTGTAACCATAACGAATAATTTATGCTAAATTTGAGCAAGTATTACCTGGTAGTCTGTGACATAATAAAGTGTAAACTTTATAGCTCATCATAGGTTGTTAAACGTTTTTCAAAGTTTGGCAGGATTTTGTTGTAGTGCTAAAACATGCAAAAAAAATTATGGTTGTCTCCAAAACTAGAGCGGTTATTTAGCCCCATCTTTCTATTTTTTAAGTTTAAAATAAAAAGACAAAGAAAAACAATCTAAAGACCGCAATGAAAGAAAACAACGCAACACTTAACACTTAACAACACTTGGTAAAGTGCTTTCATAAAGGTGGAGGGGGCAGAGCCTCAGTATCCTGTTCCTTCCTGGAGATGACATAAGTGGTACCAACTGTTGTCTTCTGCTGTGCATTCAGAGATGCTCTTCTGCATACCTTGCTTGTAAGGTTGGCTGGAGGAGTTACTGGATTACTTGAACAACAGTGCTAAAATCACCTTTCTTTCCCATTGTGATGCTCAGTTTGAATAATAGCAGGTTGTCCTGACCATGTCCATGTGCAGATTTGCTGGCAAATGACTGACTCATTAGGCAACCGCATTAACAACCATTTGAGCAGGTGTATCTGTGAATTACAACGGCAAAAGCTATCCTTTGAATTTTGAACCTTATTTTATTATGAATAAGCTTTGGGAGTTAAAGTAAGGAGCTGTGAGGAAAGAAGTGAGGCTTTGGATTTTGTGCTCTTGAGCTTACAGTTTGAGAGCAGTCTGTGGAGCTGGGAGAGTCAGTCAGAAAATCAGTGTTTTCTACAAACACTGGGTCTGACTGAACTATCACACACTATTAATAGACTCTGGGCAGTGTCACAAAGAGTTGCTCCTCTTGTTCACACTGTATGTGTGTCTTTAGTGCATGTGTGTTCATCTTTCGCCTGATGCCAAAGGCCCCATTCCCATCCCTTGATCTGGAACAATGTGCTTCAGTCAGAGAGAGAGAGAGAGACAGAGCCGCCTTAGAAACTGGGTGCCCTGAACGCACACACAGACACACAGCGCACACACACACTTCCCAGCCAGTTTCAACCCACTCCTAACCCACTACCACTCTTCCATTCAAACACAAAAAAGCTAAATATGAATATATGATTCCAGTTAGTTATATAATAAATGCAGCCTCACACACAGATTGTAACACCATGTTCCAACACTCGCTGACACATTTCTACAGCACACGGTCCCATGAATAATAAGTGTCCAACTATGCCAGAGGTCACATCCACGCTCCACTCCCCACAGCTTTCCCAACCAATCTCCTCATTAGGGAAATGTTTGTCCCAGTTGGGAAGGTGGGAAGGGTGAGAAACAGCAAATGAAAAAAGACAGGGAGGGCACTGAAGAGTTAGAGACTTCAATGAGTAATTGCAGCTGCCTACTTTCTTGCCAAATTTTGTCACTTCAAGCTTCCACAAGAGGTTATAGACTTTTAAGCAGTGAGAAAGAAATCTCATGAAAATTCAAGTTCTCTCCCACACAAAGACTACAACTGTGGTTAACAAGTCTTATTTCTAAGGCGCACCATGTTTGTGCTCAGTCATATTCATCACAACCACGCAGCCACACACACAAACAAACTGACAGTCAGCAGTTTGCAGTGTGCTCGCAAAATTGGGGTGAGCTTGGCAAAAAAGTGTTTACCTTTCAGAATACAGCAGAGCCAAATGCAGGAATGAAAACACTTTAAAAGCTTGTATGGATGCACGCATCATTTGCATTTTCGCAATTTCAAAGTAAACAATTTAATGAAAGTGTTATTCATGAGTCTTCATCTTTAGGTGGATGGGAGCAGTTCGTGAGTTGTAAAAGTCGTACAGAAATGCTGGTCTGCTGTCCTCAGAGAAGGGAACAAACAAAGGAAGGATTTTGTCCACCCATTCTTGTGAATACTTAGCTATTTAGATGACTTTATTGGGGGGTGGGGGGGCTCTTCTGGGTCAGTAAAATAAAGCCAGTGCAAAAGGGCGTTATATCTGTACAGCAGTCTATGGGAAAATGCCGCTCTGTCTTGATTGTCCTGCTGAGTTCATGTGCTCAGTCAGGGATGGGAATTAACAAGAATTGAGTGATACCGATTCCATTATTGATGTCACTTATCAATTCAATGCCTTATCGATTCTCACTGGCTCCGCTTTCAGAGTCACCACCACCACTAAGCAGCATATCAAAGTATTATATTAGTGCAAATTGACTGCATGCTCTGTGGTCCAAAGTTTGTGCACGTTGGAAGTATTTGCCCTCTTCGCTGTGAACAGTGTTGGGCTCGTTCCTCTAAAAAAAAATTGTTATTGTTACACATATTACACAGAACACCTTTCTTACAAGTAAGTAAAAGTTGTTACTTAATTACTCCCAGGAAAATATACTACTCATTACCTTGCTTTAACATTGCTGTTACTTGAGGACACCTAACCTAATGAGGACACACATATGATCATGCTGTCAGTATTACACAAAGTAACTCTGAGTAGAGCACAAGGCTAACAGCACAAAGCAAAGTTGAAAACCAGCACAAAGAGACTTCAAAGCAGTTGCCACAGTCATGCTACTAAACACAGATAGAAACGAAGGCTACTGCCTGACTTCTCATCACTTTGTCACCTCTTTAAGTTCAGGGTCTGGCTGCTGGGCATTCACTCAAGTTTAACATCACTCTGGGTTCTTTGTGGGAGCATTATACTGTATAGCTTTATACTGTAAGGTAAAGACCCTACAATAATACAAAGAAAACCCCCAAAATCAGATGGCCTCACCTTTCTCCTTTTAACAGGAAGAAACCTCCAACAGAACCAGGCTCAGTGTGGGGCTGCCATTTGCCATGACCGGTCAGGAGTCAGTTGACTCACTAAACAAGATTAAAGCAACTCAGGTTTTTAATGCAATTAGTAGATAACACCAACCTCTCATCTAATTCTCATTTTCCTTCTGACTCCAAATAAACACCATGGTGGCATCTAATATGTTATAATTGAGGATTCAAAGGTAGGTGATGTCACAGTGACAAGTGTCATCATTTATAAACAGTCTACGGTCTGAAGGCATAGTAACCACAGATGACATCGACTGACCTGCAATCAACCAGCTCAAACTTGGACTATGGTTGCAAATGTGAATATCTGCTAGTTTTCATAGACTTTTAAGATAGAATAAAAATATTTGGGTTGTGGATCATTGTTCAGCTCAGTAAGCAACATGACAGATGAAGAATTAGTGAACAATTAGTCTACTAAGAACTTGATCAATAAGGAAATAATAATTAGTTGCAGCATTTTACTACAGGTGCTACAAGGATTCAGTGGCTAACAACTGACTGATATGAGTGATGAAGATGTACAAGAAGATAGCTTTATCTCTAGTGGACATATACACACACGGACACACTGAAGAAAAAAGAAACTTCTGTGCCAGAGGTTCCTGTTTCCACTGAATGAATGAAAGTCTTTGTTCTCGCTGGCTCACAGCCCTCTTCATGCCCCGCTGCTGACTGGCAGATTGGAAGTAACAAATTGCTGCGTTCCCAGAATGATAATTAGCAAAGCCATGAAGGCGGTTTTGTTTAAAGGGACGTAATGAAGCCAAACTTTCTAGTCACCTGACTGACTTCTGATACCCTTAAACTTCACAAATAAAACTTCACTTCGGACTGAAACTTTGGCTTTTGTTGTCAAGTATAAAATGCATACAGATCTGTCAGTTATCTCTCATGCTGCCCTTCAGTAAATCACCAACATCTACTGTGAACCACGGGCCAAAAAGGTGTAGGATTGTTTTAAGTCCCCTAAAACCTTCCATTGATGTATTTTAGTGAATTTCCCATCTCCACACACACACACACACACACACACACACACACACACACACACACACACACACACACACACACGTATCGTCTTAGGTGTGATGAAAACAGAACTTGGTGGCTTTTTAATAATCAAGTCTCTACAGCGAACAGTCTCCTCCCCTCTCTCGGCTGCATTTAGCACAGCTTCAGCATCTCCATCAACAAGTCAATAGAGCCTCTGGCTCACCGAGACATTAGCTAGGAAGCTATGGAGGTGAGCAGGGCTTATTATAAGCCTCTTAGTGATTCTGCAGGAGGTGAAGAAATGGTCTCTGTAAGGGGAATCAATCCTCGGGTAATTACCTAGCCACACTGCAGACTGCTGAGGAGGAGCAGGACTGGGATGGGGCTGTGAAGGCTAGCGAGCTCCAGTTCAATAAGAGCCTTTAAGGAGAAGCCATTGTCTCAGACTTAAGAGAGGGGAGCAGACTGATAATGATAATGATGACGACGACGATGATGATGATAAATACACAGCCAGTAATCAAGTGGTGTTTGACGGACACAAGTGCACAGCAGGGCTCATCAGAGTTTAGTTGCACGCGGGCAGGCGATCTATAATCCATCCAGCTTCCATCCAGTTGGACTCGCTATCCCAGCAGACAGACCAGCAGGAAAACAGAGATGAAACGCACATTATCAACCACTTCCAAAAAGTCACACTTCCGCAGTCCAAAATGTTACGTTTCAGTGACACACTGGAGGTATTTTGAGGCAAAGAACTGAAAATGAGAAAAAGATCCAGGTATTCATGTCAAACTTAAGATGTAATATCTCTTTTTCTGTTGTGTCGTTTCATTTCAGACAGTTTTTTAAAGCAAAGAATTAAATCAAAGTTCAAAAAAATCTACAGCAGAGCATGGATGGATGGATGAATTGTCTCAGTTCCTCAAAAGGCAATTCTATTTGTCAATGCAACACCCCTGCATTGGATGCTCCAAAGAGCCTGTACTCAGACAGAGTGCCCCCAAGAGGCAAGAGTTACCAAAGAACTGCATCCTTCCCCATAGTTTTAGCATTTCTCTTCACAGATTATCTCTGATGTATTTTGGGACCAAGAAGTGGTCTCTCTCGAGATTACAGTTTTTTCTGATTGCTTAAGCACATTTTTTGTAACTATTGGCTAATTTTGCAAAACTCTTCACACAAATAAGAAAACCTGTCACCCAATCATCAAAACATTGTAGTTCTCTTGCAAAAGCAAACACAGCTAGATTAACCCTTCACACCTTCGTAAAAATGGTGTTTCCGTATCAAACAGTACACACAAGCCATCATCTACTAAGCACACAATGCGCCAACTGCACACTGATGGTATGAATACAAAACACATCTGGCTTTTGCTTTCTCTGTGCACAAGGTAGGCTATGTCAGTTTGAGCTCATACTTCTGTCATAGATCCATAAGCATAGAGGGATCCAAACTTCAAGTACATCAAAACAAACACAAGTGTTTATTTCCAAGTATAGGATTATTTGCAATCGCCATAATGACTATATGGGTTACTTGGTCTGCAGTGAACATGCTTCCTCTGCCCCAGCATCTGGTCATCTAGCAATTCTGTAAAGTAACAATTTCAGTATTTTTACATCAATGGTATTGGTGTGTTTCTCATTGGCATATGGCAGTGCTACAAATCTTTGTGCGAAGTGACTGTACTAACCGATTCTCATTTCAAGATGTCCTTATGGTACTTGCTACAGTGTAGCGGCTCGAGTTAGGCTGGACCCGTTGGCCAGCTACCCTCAGGGTCATTCCACGGTTGATTACATGGTCCACTATTGTAGCTCTGATGTCATCAGCAATTCTATTTCTTACTCTTCCTACCCTTCCTCTCCCCCCTCCTCATCTTCCTCTCCCCCCTCCTCGTCTTCCTCTTGCTCCTCCTTGTCCTTGTCGTCCTCTTCATCCTACTTCTTCACCTCCACGTCCTCTTCCTCGGCCTCCTCTACTTCTCACTCTTTCTGCTCCCTCCATTGTACTCCGCACACACAGCTTACCTGTATTATAGTGCTTAGGCTGATTGCAAAGTGAACTAATTATCTAAAGAAGTTTTCACATGTGAAAGTGTGCCAGACAGTTGGCAAGTTAGTGTTAATGATAGCCATACATGTGTATACTTTTGCTAGGAGTGTGTTGGAAATTTGGTAATTGAGTGTTGTGCAGTGAATTGTGCCTACAGTTTTGCAAAGTGTGTGTTACAAAATTGCAAACTGAGTGCAAAGCAGTTTTTGTGCTTTTAGTTTTGCAAACTCAGTGAGTGGTTTTGCTATAAGTCTGAATAGTTTTAGAGATTGTGCTACAGGAATCACAGTTAGGGTTTAAGCATTCAGAAAAAACTGTAAATAGTTTCATATATCTCACTTTACTGACTGTTAGTCGCAGTCAGTAAAATAACATATTTCACCCTCCATTTGAAGACTTGATTCTGATTCATGGTATTATTCAATGCTATCTGCTATTTTTCCTGATTACAGTTTTTTCTGAAAGCATGTTCACTGCAGACCACGTAACCCATATAGTCATTATGGTGATTGCAAATAATCCTATACTTGGAAATAAACACTTGTGTTTGTTTTGATGTGTTTGAATAAACACCAGTACTTGAAGTTTGGATCCCTCCATGCTTATGGATCTATGACAGAAGTATGAGTTCAAACTGACATAGCCTACCTTGTGCACAGGGAAAGCAAACGCCAGATGTGTTTTGTATTCATACCATCAGTGTGCAGTTGGCGCATTGTGTGCTTAGTAGATGATGGCTTGTGTGTACTGTTTGATACGGAAACACCATTTTTACGAAGGTGTGAAGAGTTAATCTAGCTGTGTTTGCTTTTGCAAGAGAACTACAATGTTTTGATGATTGGGTGACAGGTTTTCTTATTTGTGTGAAGAGTTTTGCAAAATTAGCCAATAGTTACAAAAAATGTGCTTAAGCAATCAGAAAAAACTGTAAACAACTAATACAGTCATTTATTGAGAATAGCTATTAAGCACACACCCAGGCGGAAAGACACTCAGGCAGACAGGTTGGTTAGCACAGATAGAAAAGAAAGTTAGACAGGGAGACAGAAGGACGGAAAGACAAACACATAGCTGAAGCCTTGCTACTCTGACACCCGGGAAGCTATTTGCAACAACATACGCAGAGAGGGGATTTGAAAAAAAAAAAAGCTAAAAGAGAGAAACTAGATAAAGTAACAGCACTCTTTCATTTGAAATCAAGAGTTTAGAGGGCAGAGTTCAGCCATAAGTGGCGCGGCTATAACGCGGCGCAGAGGGGAAAAAAATTAATTTCACATTCTTTAATTTTCAGAATAAAATGGCCAGCCATTTCAGGTCGAATAATTGTTTGAACCAATGATTTTATCATTAATCCAACAGCGGCCCCCGAGAGCTGGGGGTCACACCGGAGGTTGATTAGGTACGAGGCTGCACAAAGAGCCCTCCAGTCGATGCCATTGAAAAGAAGCAAGTCATTTAGATTGTGAATTGGTCCCGGGGCTGCGAGGCTCGCTCCATTACAGGCCATTTTCAATTTCAGCCTCACAATAAACATCAAGCCGGGCCAAGGAAATTACAGCATCTTGGAGATGTAGCCGAACAGATAGGTGGGGTATGGACAAGATGACACGACTGGAGGGAGGCGAGGGGAGGGTAATGGTAAGGGCTGGAGTGAGAGAAAGAGCAGAGATTAGCCAGTGTGGAAAACGGAAAGACTGAGGGAGAGAGGGAAGGAAATTCCAAGCTTTACACACAGTGTGCGCATGTGCTCAAGAAACTAAAGAAAGTGGATCAGAGTCCAAAGAAACAGATGATCTTTTGTACTTTGCTGAACTAAATAATTACCTAAAGATCAAAATTAGACCAAGGCTGGACAAACACGGGGGGAAAAAGCTCATCAATAGCTGTTCCACTTGGTTCGTTAACATTAACAGCTCGTACCTTTACTCTCCTGTGAAGTCCAATTAATGTTGGATCACAGAAAACAAACAAGCACACTACAAAAAAATCACAATTTATCATGCCAACCAAGGACCTGACATCATTTAACCACCATAGTTTACTTTAATATCACACATTTCAAAAACACAAACACACAAAACACAGGAAGACGTAAAAAATAACTAATTTAATGTTGTCAAAGAAAAAAAATCAAAGAATACATAAGCTGGTTTTGAATATCTCCTCGGCTTCATAAATACAACCCCAAAACAAGGGTTTTGTACTGAGAATTCACAAGAACGAGTTTAATTAGTTTAATCTGTGCTCATGCCTCAGATCAATGAGCATAATTTCACTGCTTCTCTCCAACAATGCTCTTGTTTACTCATAGTACATAAAAATCCACATGAGACTGAACTTAATGACAAAATACATAATTTGACAAAAATTGCTTTGTCTGTGAACAGAAAAAAAACCCTCTCCGTACTGTTCTTCTCTTTTACCTTCTTTATCCACGCGGTGTGTAAGGTTTCGAATTAACAGCAGGACTGAAGAGGCTACACCTCTCTCACCCACCTAGTTATAAACCCATTGTGACACAGATAATTGCTTACTACATTTGAGAAAACCGGTGACCTTTAAACAAAAATGGTTCTTCCACCCAGATAACAAAAGAAGAAGAAGAAAAAAATCCAGTTTGTACTATTAAGAAACCCCCTGTGCATGCAAACAGAGAGAATAAACTAATGTGCAAAGTATCTAGAAAACTACTCATGCCAGATCACGTTTCTTTGACAAAATGCTTTGTTTGTTTGTTTTTATTTTATTAACAAATATTAAATAAAATAATCAGTGATTTTTTTTTTTATATATATATAATTTGACATTGGAGTGACGCCTTTCTCAGAAAGTAACACAGTCGACAAGGACATACTTTCTTGATGTTCCACTAATGAGTCATGGGTCAACCTGGAAACCAGTGTTTGCAGAATACATGCACGACTTCCTGCTCGAATGGAGGGATTAAAAAAAATAGTGACAAACAAATACATGTGATGTGTGTGGACTGATAAAAACATTAACTTCTTCAGTCAAGGCACAAAACCAGGTTTTCTATGTGGTTTTCTACCACCTTATGTTTGACTGGCACTCTTAATTACATCTCACTGCAGCCTTTTCTCCAGTGATCCTTTTAATGGACTCTGCAAGGAGAAACTCCACCACCAGCTGTTTTGCTCAAGACTCATAGGACAGAAATTCACCGGAGTTTCTGTGCAGAATTTCTTCATTTTGAAAATTTAAGTGGAACCGTGACTGAAACTTGACCTTCCTGCTTGCTTTTTCTCGCAGACATGAGAAGTAGGTCCACCCAGTCCACTGAGATCCTCACTCAAGACCAAAGTTCCAGGATATCACCGCTAAACACCCCCCATTAGTTACTTCCTCAACCAATAAAGACACACAGTAATCATCCATCAACACTTTCAACTTAAGTATCCCTATGTGTGCCGCACGAGCCTCTTGTTGTAGTAATATACCAGATATGCCTTCACTATCGTGACAATAGAATAATTAAGCTTCTGGCACGAAAGTGAATACAAACAGCAGACATCTGCTGCATGGGTTTACACTGAAGCCTCAAGACTAGGCAGGAGACAATCAGCTGGTTTGTCTCAAAGCAATTATCCACATCACCTAACTCCTCTGGGTCAATCATATGGAGTATGGAGATAACCTCAATATTTAAACTAGATGTGGTAGAGTATATCTGTGTGTGTGTGTGTGTGTGTGTGTGTGTGTGTGTGTGTGTGTGTGTGTGTGTGTGTGTGTGTGTGTGTGTGTGTGTGTGTGTGTGTGTCTGTCTATGGCAAGGAATCGTACCTAGGGATTATAAAATGTACATTTTTTAGAGTCTGTATCCACAGAAAGCTGCATTTTCTAAGCTTCCTTCATTCTCACTGTGTAATTATCCAACACAGCTGCACTCATCAATGGCACATTTCATCAACCAATCAAAATCATATACACTTGCTGGACACTCTCTGGTACACCTCAATATTGTCCGGTTTGACCCGCTTTCCTTCAGAGTACTTTGTGCACATCCATATTGGCATGATGGCATCACACACTAGCTGCACATTCGTCAGCTGCACATCCATGATGCAAACCTCTCGCTCATTTACCTGTAAAATGTGCTCTCTTGGATTGAGACCTGGTGGCTGTGGAGGCCATGTGAGTACAGTGAACTTATTCATAAATAAATTCATAGCTGTGGTATTTAAACAATGTTCAGTTGGCATTAAAGGGCCCAAAGTTTGCCAAGAAAATATCCTTCAAACCGTTACACCACCACCAACAGCCTGAACTGCTGATACAAGGCAGGATGGATTTATGCATTCGTGTTGTTTATACCAAATCCCACCCTACCATCTGAATGGTATAGTATCACACCAGGAAATGTTTGCCCAGTATTGGTGAGGCTGTGTAAACTGTAGTCTCAGTTTCCTGTTGTTGTGTTGTGTTGTCCTGTAGCGGACAGGAGCAGCACCCAGGGTGGTCTTCTTCAAGCCCATCCACTTCAAGGTTTAATGTGTTGATGCTCTTCATATCTTGGTTTAATGAGTGGTTACTTGAATTGCTGTTGTTTTCCTATCATTTCAAAACAGTCTGTCCAATATGGATCGCCTTTCTTCCCCATTTTGATGCTCAGGTTGAACTTCAGCGGGTTGTTTTGGTCATGTCTACATGTCTAAATGCATTGAGTCGCTGCCATGTGATTGGCTGGTTGGATTTCTACTTTAATGCAGTTAAACAGATGTACCTAGCAAAGTGAGAGTATTTCAACTGTAGTGAAGGAACAAACTATTCTTACTCTCAGAAATAAGCCACTCATTTAATAAACAAGAATACCGATTTGTAACCTAGGAACAACAAGCACAGAGAGAAGTTCTAGGTCATCGATAATTAATAAAACTTTATTAAAATTATTATTATTTACTTGTAATGTGTCTCAACAGACTTTTTGGACAGTGTCCCAATCTTGTTTATTGGAATGTTACTATCTAAAATGTTTTTCAAATGTGGTGATATGATGTCTTTGTATCAATATCAAATCCACTTTTTCCCCACTTTTCTTACAGTGATGATGGAAACATTTTTAAAGCCAACCAAACCAGTCAGAAGCTTTCAGTAGCATCTGCTTTTCAATCCTTAGTGATATAGAATATTTGAAATGGTTACAGTACTCCTTTTCCTTGGTATGAATATACCAATGTCAGCTTGCTATCTCTTCTCTATGAAAGCTGGCTCCATACCACACTAGCAAGATGGCCCCGCCCCCATCCAGTCACAGTGCGGTCTTTTACTTAAGGCTACAATAATGAGTTTCTGTGAAGCATGTCGGTATATATCCTATAAGAACAGTAATTACCCCAATTTAATTTCTTTCCACTCATTTATTGCTTGAAAATGATTAAGATTGCACAGCTTTTTATTTTTTTTAATTGCACTTGACTTTTATATTATAGATGTTAAGAGGCTTATAATGCTTTACTTAGGAATAGATATGTTGGAAACATTTGCTGTTTTGCTTGCACTTGAATGCATGAAGTCTATTAAACAAGAGCATTTTTCAAGTACTTTTTGTCAGTTTAAAAGTGTAAGCTGTCAATATTGTGTACATTTATTCCAAAATTGTATCAAAATTGGTATTGAATCCAAGTGCTACTGTAATTAGAAGTTGTAGTACTGTGATAGCACCGGAAAAAGAGCACAAAAGTTCATTTAAAATCAAAGATAATGAGGACAAGAACAATAGTAACAACCTCCAACACACTGAAATAACAGGTCCAATACTGGTAATCAAAACTAATTTGTAAAGTCAGACTTACAGATCAGAAATAAAGTCAAGTTCATCACAACTTTGCTTGCTGAGCTCCTTTTTTTATTTCCTTTCAGTTCAGCATACAATAATAAAATAATTCAGTGGGATAACTTTACAGTTGGAGAGCCAAAGTTGACCAAAACCAGTTAAAGTAGAAAAAAATTGGGGAAAGGTTTATTGCAATCATCATATAACGTCTAAGCAAAGCACCCCTTTAAAAAAAGACATCAGACTTCATCGTAAAAAGAATTAATGACACCAACCAACTGTGCATTTCCACCTTCTTTTTTATACATGCGAAATGAGAGGAATAATTTAGGTGCAGTTCCATTCAAGGCCATAAAAGTCAAAAGAAGAGAAGCTAAACAAAAACCAAGGCAATAAAAAAAACTTTCTCTCTGTCGGCATTAAGAACATTAAGCAGCAGCGTTTTCTCCCCATCTGTGGCAGAAAATCAATGGTCGCGGCCTGCGAGGACAGCCGAAGGCTAATTTTACCCTGCATTTTCTCTGGCGGCTAATCCCGCGGCCAGGAGCTAAACCAAGGAGAGCAAGACGAGGAAGAGGAACAGAGAAGAAAAGGAAGGAAGATCTCCCTCACTAAATGAATATTATCAGCATGAAAACAAAGTGACTACCTGAACAAAGTCCATTTTACAGAACCACTTCAATAGATTTCACCCCCATCTCTCCCTCTCTCCTTCTCTTTCTCTTTCTGGGGTAAGTGGGGGTATTTATGAGCTATAGGACCACTTTAAATACCACCTACCCCCATCCAAAGAACATACACACACATACACACAATGCATAGGACATAGGACATATATGCGCAGGCACCAGGAAACACATGTGCAGACAGTTGTAATGGAATAAAGCTTAATCAAGGTCCTCAAGATGAAGAAAAAGCATTTGTAGAGTCTATCTTAGGACAGATTAAGGCAGTCAAAGAATAAGACTGAACTCTCTAATGGAAGAAGAAAGTGCAAAATGTGATGAGAAAGAAGATGTAGCTGTGGGTGGCAGCAACGCACCAAAGCCTGGATGAACTACCGATATTAAAACTAGAAGAGGCTAGAAGATTTATTGGAAAACGCTGCTACTATCAGGATTCATAGCATTTTCCTATTTAACATATTACATTTTCTTTCACACCCAAATATAATTTATATACATATATTTTGTGATTTTAGGGCATCTGCTTTAAAAACAGCTGGAATTTTCATTCAGGTGGTTATGCAAATTTGAAACATGCGTAAAAACAAATGAATGGCAGCGCACTTCCATTTCCAGCCCTCTCAGACATGGAAGCATACACGCGCCCGGCGTGCATGTCACAGCTCTGGCTTTCACACAAAGAGAGGGAAAGAGGAGTGGCGCTGTTTTAGTCATTAACGAAATGAAGCGAGGGGTGAAATCTACTGAGGGAGATAGATTTCTTTGGAGTCATGGTACATGCACTATCACAGCACGATGCGCACATACGTGCACACACCCACACACACTCACAGAACCAAATCAAATCTTTCTGCTCTGCTACTGATCCGCTCTGCACTGTTTGCATGGGAAGAACACTATACTGGGATTCTGTATGCTGCACGCACCGCTATGTTGATCAAAGTGTTTATGGATGTGTGTGAACAGCTCTATTTTAACCTCATAGTGTATAGTTGGAGACAAAATTATTATATCTCTTATTGCAAGTGTCTGAAAAAGAATGTCCTTAAACCTAAAAGAAAACAAAAATCAGTTTGCTTCCATCGTGAAATGTCCTGACATATAATGAAACATGGTCAAATTTTGCTAAAGTTAGTGACACCTGCAATACGACATGACATGACAAAACAGTTTGTTAGGGTGTAGCGTCCAGGCTGCAAAGTGCTGACGATGAATGGGAAGTCTGCAGAAAAACAGCTTCTGGGCTGTGTGTTTAAGGCGACCACCCGGTTAAAAACCTCACAGTATATCTGCACATTTATGGGCGTCAACAACCGCTGAACCGCTTTACACACATATATATCCTCTTTAATGGGAAGATGATATGATGTGTGGGTGGGTGGGGGGAAAGAGAGGGGCAACGGGCAAGGTAAATGGAATAAGAGAACTAGACAAAAAAGGGGGGAATAGGGAGGGTTTAAAAAAGAATGAATTGAAAGGGAGCGATAGTAGGAGAGAGAAAAGCAGGGTAGACGCCTATTCCACATCACTGCCTTCAATTTAACACAGGTGGTAAAGTTAGCAGATAACACTGATAGTTTCGCTAAGGCTGCGCATGAGGAATGATACACAACAGACACAGATGCACGCTAACACACACACACACAGATATTCCACCTCCTTGAGTGGGGTGGGGTAGGAGAGGAGATGGAGAGAGAGGGAAATGCGGGAAACCGAGGACAAAAAGAAAAAAGAGGGAAAGAAGAGAAGGAGAAAGAGAAAAAACCATCAGAGCCTGTCTGTTCCTGCGACTCTGTGTGTGTACCTGGGTGTCTGTGCTTGTCAATTACACAGTACTGAGATAGTTTATTAACCTCTCGGGCCCCGAGGTCAGCTCAGTACTACAGGTTAGGACTTGCAGGTAATTGATGAAGTACACTGGGTCACACAGACCACATCTCCACACCACTTTTTTTTCTCCTTTCTTTAAACTGTACCAGTTGTCGATTTAGAAGCCTTGCAGCTGCCTGCAAGGACCTACAGGTTAGCAACATCAAACCAACTTCAGCTCAGAAAATTGGGCCTGTTCTTCAGCAGCATTACACAAAATTATATTTTCAGGAAACTGGTGAAATATTTACCTGCATTGTGTGGATTTCAGGTAGATCACTGACAGGCTACTTTGATACATGGACTTTCCGTGAAATCATTGTTTATAATATGGTAATAAATAGAGGTAATAACTTTAAACTCTAATTTCAGCAAATGAGCCCACAAACTCATTGGGAGCGTGTTCACAGAGGTTCACTTGACTGTTTTAGCATCAGAAGTCTTTTTGCAAACACTTTCAATTCAAAGTCAATGTACGCTTTAGTGTAATCACTAGAGTAAACACAGTGTACACTCTTCAGTTTAAGGTGCTTCTCCACTGGATTAATTTTACAAACCAGGACGCTACATCCATGTTTTATACCATCTACACATGGAATGTGGATCATGGCCCAGGAAGCAGAGCAGGTAATCTACTAATCAAAAGGTTAGTGGTTAGATCTCTGGCTACTCCAGTGTGCATGCCAGAATATCCTTGGGCAAAATACTGAACCCTGAGGTGCTCCTGATGTTCTTATTGGTGTGTGAAAAAAGTGCTTGTGTGAATGACACATGTTGTTTAAGTGCTATGTAAGAACCAATCGATTTACCATGGCAAAGAAAGAGGTCAGAGCAACTTACAGGTATGTTCATTTATTGTTTTTTTGATCTGTAATCATCATCTTTCTGCGGTTTTAAAATCAGCGTGGGAGCATTTTGATTAGAAGCACTTTGACCAATGGGCTAACTTCCTGGAGAGATATAAGTTGTCTGAAAATGATGTCATAGTCAGCAGCCACCAGTTTCTCACACATAGCCCTCAATTTGGAGCCGAATTCATTTCCGTCCTTATGAGAATATTCTGTGTAACAGAGGTGGTAGTGCTGCAGCATTTTTTTTTACAACATGCTAATGTTAAAAAGAAAAAAAAGCAGACATGATAGTGTGTGGCAGGTAAGGCCATCATCCTGCTGCACAATCAATGCTTCCCTCATCCTCATTTGCAATAAATCAAAGACTCCGAAGAGACAAAAGACAAAAACTATGACTGTCACAATATCCACCTTTTGTTTGAAGCACTGCGTCGTTCGTTAAGGTGCGATCAAAGCAGCTTAATGATGAGCGGAGAAAGATAAATGAGGAACGGCACAAACCTTAATGAGTGATGGGAAATGGAGAATAACTACTCTCTTGTGGATATATTCGGTATATTCATACTCGGCGCTGTTGTGGGGCACAAAAGAGTGTGCGAGTGTGTGTGAGTGCGTTTGAGTGTGAATGGAGGTAATGGGCAGTGCAGCTGGCCGGCGCTCAGTTTAAATGGTGCCTGATTGTTTTAGCTCATCCTGGGTTTGATGATGGAGACGGTGTTGTTGTTCGAACAAACGTACAGCGCAGCAAGTGCACATCTGTGGGGCGCTAACAGGTGTGCAGGAGACAAGAGGAGAGCTAGTGTGAGAGAGCGAGAGAGAAAGTGCATTTTGGAAAACATCCCAGCATCAAGTAGAAGCCAAATTAAAGAGAAAATCAAAGCCTTTTTCCTGTCCACTTGAAGATAAGAGCACTGTTTGTACAGTATACGAGAGAGCGAGGCGTACTGTGACTCTGCATTATATCAGCTGGGTTTAAATCAGCTAAATATGGGCAGCTTCAGTTTAGATAAGCGACAATATGATAATCACAGGAGTAAGAGCAGATGGTTGAATTTTGCTGTTGACGAAGGTAAGCCACACATGAACAAATGCACATGAACAGCCTAACATTAAGCCCCTGTCTTTGTCGAAAGTCTTATGCCAGGTCCACAGGTAGTAATATGGTGCTATAACAACCGCTGTCCTGCCGGCAGATGTTGTAACCTGGCTGCAGGAATTTGCTTTCATTCGATCGCCAGTTCATTAGGCAAACACTTATGAGGCAAAGAGGACGGATGTACAGTTGTCATTCCAGTTTATTTGGAAGGTGATGGATGTCGTTGCTTCTGTAGGCCAGTTATACTTTTCCAAACATACTTTAGAAACTATATGGAAACTTTGTACAGCTAAATCGTACTGAATACTGAAAAAAATAAAACGTGTGCTGCACAGCTGTTTCCACGCCCTTTCACATGATATATTATATACTCAGTGTGGTCTTGAATTTTTTTCCAGGGTCAACTTTGACCTTTGGTGCTAACAATGAAGGTCAATGTTAACTCCTTAGCCAACCTAGATACTCATGTCCCCCAGGACCTAATATATTGTTGTGAAGTCTGAAGACGATCCATAAAAAATTGTGGGTAATATAAACTTTTTACTGATTTATATATTTGGTGTGAAATTTTTCACCAAAATGAAATCAGCTCGATGCATTATTGTTAATTGCAATCACACAAAATTTGAAAATATCTTAAAAAGTGTGGATGCTAGACTACTAACAACAAACAGACAAGTAAATAAATGGATGAAAAACAAATATGTTATGTCTCAATATAGTTATAAACTGACCTTCTCTGTGTGTTATAACATTGAATCTGTTGCGTTGCTTTTACAGTGTTATGTTTTGGCTAATTCCAAACCAATCAGCAAAGCTGTTGGCTTGGGGAAAGCTCGGTGTAATCAAAGTTAGGAATGCTTACAGAGAGCAATCTCTCTGGTTAAAGAGGCTCGGGATTCACTGGGCAGTACAAATTCATATTTCAAGGGCTGTTTTCTGATTGCTTCTCCTGTTTGAATACAACCGTCTATCACTAATCTTTCAAATCAACCCAAGTTCTTCTAAGGAAGCATAGCTTGCCATGGTTGCAACCATCACACCAAGGACAAGAGTGGCTTTTAGCGCTGGAAAATTACTGGGCTCTAACATTACTGAACTGTCTAATGCTTGTTTACCAGAGGTGAAAATGCCTTCAAAACTCAATGTCAGACCATAAGAAACATCTATCACAGTTTTCTCATTTATAATCCAATCATTTTTTATTGGCAATTTATAAGAAAAGCATGACATTTAAAAAGTTAAAGTATTTTGATATAATAAATATACTGCATATGCATTATGCTAGATAAGATGGACAAAGCAACCAGTAACACCAGTGATACAAAGTAAACAGAAATCATACTTTGCATAAGTCTGTACCAAAATGACCAATACAGTGAACAGAGAACATGATAATCTCACAATAAGGTACAAAAGTTGAAGATCCAGTTACCTTGAAATATCGCTGCACCCCACATCTATTCAAATGTATAGAAATGACACTTTTAAACATGCTGACTGCCCATCCTACTGAAAACCGTATGTATGTGTGTGTCAGTGCTCAGTGACCACACAGCAGCCTTAAACCAGAGATGAAAGTTTAATATCACCCACAAACTCCTTGTTTTCCCCCATCTTCTTCCTCTGCATCCATGCCGCCATCCACGCCCAGCAGGCCTCCCTCCCAGCACAGAGCAGATTATTTGTGCGAGTCTGAGCTGCCACAGCGGACGACGCGCAGGCTTCAGCCACAGCTGTTCAAAAACTAAGACGTTTTAATTTCTTACTTTTTATCGTAGCCACGCAGACCACTTTCAAACTACTTCCCCTTCGCCCAGTTCCACTTCCAAGCCGCCCAAATCTGCGCCTCACCCGCCCAAAAATCTTTACTGCCCACCAGTCCCAGAATGACCTCCCCTCCCTGAAATCTGGCTAGAGCTCCAATCTTGGCTTGATGGGGTGCGTGGAATTAAAAACCAGGCAATTACAGTGAAAAAATTGAAATCTTCTGTTTGTACTGGAGTGGTGTGCTGGGAAGGGGGAGGGGATTAGGCTAAAGCTGGACTGGCGGTTGAATGGTGAATGAACCGAAAGGGTCCCTGAAAGACGCCACTTGTTATTAGAGTGTGTAAACACTGCCAAGCTGCTGAGAAGCTGGTAAAAACACATTGGACATAAAGACGCTGCCTGTGGACACGTCGTATTATCCCTCAGTACATTAACTGGCTGCTAAATACTTGGCTTGAGGATTCCAACTCTCCCCCTTTCTTCATCTCTCTCTCTCTGAAAGTGTCTCCCCCTCTGTAATCTTTTGTAGACAATGAACGAGAGAGAGAAGAGATATACAGCAAGCAAGAGACGGAGCTACAGAGATCTACAGTAGCAAGTCCATTAGGAGTATTGGGTTTATCTCTATCTAACACTGTTTGCTGGAGACTGATCTTAACCCACAAAAGAAAAGAGTTTATTATTGGAAAGCAAATATAGCTTCAACAAGAAAAACCCATAAAGACAGTTTTCTGTATATAGACTATCACTGGAGTAGTTTGTCGGCCAGTACGCCGCTTTGCTTGCTACCTCCATAGCCAATCAAACATTTTGGTGACCATTAAGTTACCTACAGTCAACAGAAACACAAAGAAGACAAACACAAATGGAGAACGTAACATCGTATGCTGAAACTGAATGTGTGTAGCGTCATCACACATACAGCAATTCACATGTTTTTCCTTCCTTCCAGCATGACGCACTAGGGCATAAAGACATGGATGAGCGAGTTTGGTGTGGAAGAGTTTGACTGGCCTGCACAGTCCTGTACTCAACACAACAGAACACTTTTGGGATGAATTAGAGTGGAGACTGAAGGCTTTGGCTCTTTGTATAGCTTTGTTACATGTATACATTATTTGGTCAAGTATTTATAAACGAGCCAGTTTTTTGTCATCTCGCAATATACTATAGTGGTGGTATATTGAAAATATTAAGAATAACACGATAAATTAATTATATTGTGCCATATACGGGTAAAGCAAAAAGAAAAAAGAGCTGCATGTCTGGAAAAACCTGGACATAGGGCTGATTTTTCTAGTTTCGATTTTAAAAAAAAGTGTGTAACAGTATAACCGCAGTAAAATACGTGATGCAGAAGCTGCAGCCTGCTTCATTTCATTGACAATATAATGGTATTAGGGGAAAACAGGCACTGAATGCCAGATATTCAGCAGAATGTTCCTCTTACACCGTCTCGCATTTCACTGCTGAACTACTCTGTTATTATTTTTATTTTCCAATTTTTCACGATACATTGTTATTTCCCCTTTTTCAGAACACGCCATGTGTCATGGGGTGCTGTTACAAGAGCACAATGTAGACTAAGCTTACATTCAAATATATTGCAACCTATACTCTTTAAGTCAGTCCATTTCTCCCCCACTGCAGTGAATGAAACCATCTGCATAGTAAGATTACACCTGTAATTATAGAGCCAACAAGCACATGCATTGTCTCTATATGTCTTACACACACACACACACACACACACACACACACACACACACACACACACACACACACACACACACACACACACACACAGCAAGCAACTGCCCCTGCAAGGCCATTAGAGTAAACCACGTGAGCAGCTCCTATTCACAGCTCTCTATTGTTCACGCCAAGGTAAGTAGGGGAGCCTTCAGACTGTAATCACCGGCACACACGTACACAGAAACACACACAAAAACACACACATTGATGTGGAAATGAGAGGAAGGAGAAAGTGAGAAAATAAATATTAGAATAAAAAACAGCTCCTCGTTGGAGTTCTCTCCACACGTGCGTGAGTGCTCGTGCATTTCTGTAAGAATTAGACGTGCCACCAAAAAACATGAAGTCTAACTCGTTTACCACTGTGATCCACAAATGGTTGAAATTACAGCCCCAGCCTCTGAAATGATGCATGTGCATAAGCGTGAGTGAGGCTTATATCCTTACATGTCCTTTATAAATGTGATATCTATTATTGTTTAATTATGCGGCTTATTGAGAAAATTAGGTTACATGGATAAGGGCAGAGACTGATGTAAGCATATATTTATGGCTGGTAATAAACAGGTTGAGAGGGTATGAATATTTTCTTTTTCTTTTTTTTCTAAATGACATCAGAAACAGCAGTATGCGACATTACGTGATGGCAGAGCTTCAGTTCATCCTTTGTCATTTTTTTTTTTTTTTTTTTTTTAATAAATAGGACAGGGGGAATGAATGAGAGAGAGAGGGGGAGAGAAAGAAAGAAAACCAAAGGGGAGAAGAGACGGTGAGAAGGGGGGGGAAGAGAGAGAAAAAAAAAAAAAACTCCTGGGTCACCTGTATGGAGAAAAAAACAAACAAACAAACAAACAAACAAAAACAAACAGAGGAGACAGCAAACAACAAAGAGCAACATAATAATAGAGAAAACAAAGCACCATCACAATAAACTAGCTAGTCATAGATATCAGTATTTACTAAGTAATAAACGATATTGTGCAGCACGCAAGATAGACAGCGCACAGTGTGCTTTGAGGCAGCAGCCAAGAAAGCTTTAGTCCGCGTCTGTGAATACCCATGTGTGCATACCTGTGTGGATCAGCATGCTTGCATTCCAAAGGTTTCTCCATGTAATGATCTGCTAGGGAGTGTGGGGGGGCCACAGCCCCGTCCTCCAGGGTGTGAAGCGGGTATGGAGGAGATCAAAACTCCAGACATCCAGAGGCCCCCAGAACACAAGAGACCATGGAAGACCAACAGAGGGGCAGCCGCGCCACTGTTCCAGTAAGAGCTGAGGAGAGTCCCAGATGAGGGCTCGCCCAGCAGCCGCGGAGCAGAAGTCAGGGGGAGTTGCAGTGACGCGCCCGTGAGCTCCGCCGGCCCCCAGCTGCGCCTGAGTGACCGAGCCCTAGGCCGAGAGGCCGGGGGCACCCCACCTCCAAAGGGGCCCGAGCGAGCCCCAGGCCCCAGGCCCCGACAAGCGGCCGCCAAGGAGTGAGCCGGTGTGCACCCGGACGCCCACCCCCAGACACAAAGAACCACCAACACACCGACACCTGAGGGAGTCCGCCACCGGCAGGGGAAGTGGTGGTGGGTGGAGATAGGCCTCCAAACCTTGGAGGGCCTGAGGTGTCCCCAGAGAGGTGGCGTCTGATACCCAACCTGACATATAGACACAGACATACAGGCACACACAGACACAAACATCCATTCCCACCCTCATGCTCTCATATGCACTCACTCCACACTCAACCAACGTGGAGACAGACATAAAGAGACGCTGTACACACAATCACACTCCCCAAGCGTACTCTACAAACCGGGTCTAGGTACCCTTGCCCCTGGAGGGGGGAATTGCACCCAGACCCAGGTGGTGTTACCCTTTTCCCTGCGGTGGGGGGAGGCAGACCACCCCGACTCCGCAGCAGCAGGGAGGCCCCACACCCCAGACCGCAGTCGGACGGCCAACTCCTCCTACTAGCCCTCCCGCTCCAGCAGGCCGCAGAGAATGGGGGTGGGAGAAGACTCCAAACCTCCCTCCACCCGCTCATTGTAGTGTTGATGCATATGTGTTCTAAGGTGCAATTAAAACCCAGGAGGGCATGGAGCTACCTGCCAAGGAGCAGCAGGTAAGCGCATAGTCCCTCCTGCTAACCCTCAATGACTAAGTGTATTTAAAATTGAGTGAGTGCTCGTGCATTTCTGTAAGAATTAGACGTGCCACCAAAAAACATGAAGTCTAACTCGTTTACCACTGTGATCCACAAATGGTTGAAATTACAGCCCCAGCCTCTGAAATGATGCATGTGCATAAGCGTGAGTGAGGCTTATATCCTTACATGTCCTTTATAAATGTGATATCTATTATTGTTTAATTATGCGGCTTATTGAGAAAATTAGGTTACATGGATAAGGGCAGAGACTGATGTAAGCATATATTTATGGCTGGTAATAAACAGGTTGAGAGGGTATGAATATTTTCAATAGCTGCTTCTGTTTTGCCTCTTTATATAATGGATTAAGGTGACTTTGTGTATAAGGTTATTAATAAAAGTGTTTCTGTTTAGCTCAATAAATCTCTTTGGTACCGTATTTGGTAGAGGTTAAATATTTTTAGTCACTGTTACCTTATAGCTACACGAATAGTAAAACAGAAATATCAGTATCAACTCATGTTCCTTTAATAATTCTTTAATCATCTTTATTAGTGTTTTAATGAGGATTTCTGCCTCCCAGGCAGTTTCCACAGTGAAAATCATTAGAAGGTGGAATATTTGTTCTTTACATCCTGTCAATTCTTTAATCACCAAATTAAAGGGATCCCTACTGAATTTGTTCATCTTTATCAAAACATTAACTTCTGTCAACAAATTAGCAGTTTAATGTAATCATTTACAACAAATACTAAGCAAATAAGTATAAGAAATGCAGGTAGTTCACTTGTGTGTCAGTGCACACCACACATGTTGACTTCCGCAAATGACCTTTCAATGCTACCTGAAACTGATGTGACATGAAACACCTATAATCGGTCTGCACAAAGCTAATAATTTTTAATGGTTAGAAACATAGATGGCAGATTTTCTTTCAAGGACATGTATTAACAAGGTTTGGTTATTTTTCTCCAGAGGTTTAAAGTATCTGAACAGTACATGTAATCTGTGGATGCTGCTTGACTCTATATGAGCATAAACAAAGCTGGTTATGAAAGTATCTTGCATTCAGAAGAATCACCCAACCAAAACTAATGGGTCAATATTCACAGGGCCCTGAGCCATCTCAACTGTCAACACAGAGAAGTCCGATTTTTCATTTGTGGAGAGAGCAGTTTTATCAGAACAAATACAGAGAGCAGCGGGCAGGGTAAACTCACAGTGTTGGAAGAGTGAGACGAGAGTCTGCTTTCCACGAAGCAAGTCTCTTTATCTGCGCCAGGCTGTTGTCAGGAAATCAAACATCAACACTGCAAAGCATCATGTGATGGGAGGAACAAGATGTAGTTGAGAGACACAGAAGCCTTTGGTGGTTTTGGAAGAGAGTGAAATATAAAGATTTGTTAACAGACTTTTCTTTGTTTTTTTTGTGAAATATGACAAACATAATTGTGCTTTCACTCTCGAGTTGACATAAAAGCCTGTGAAGATGCTTGATAATGTGAAGCAAATGTACTACCTGTACAGATTCTTTCAGTTTCTAATGTGAATTTATTTTATTTTTACAGATCTAGGTAAAAAAAAAAAAGGAATTAAATAGTCCCTAGAGAATTTTTATTGGTTCAAATGAAAATGGGTTTGGTTTCAACTGGAGCCTAACGAATATATAACTTTTAAAGACTGATGCCAATAACAATATTGATTTGTTGATATAAAAATCTGATATATTGGCCAATATATTTTTCTTTCAGACAGGGCAGCACGGTGGCACGGTGGTTAGCATTGTTGCCGCACAGCAAGAAGGTCCTGAGTTCAATTCCACCATCAGGCCGGGGTCTTTCTGTGTGGAGTTTGCATGTTCTCCCCGTGTTTGCGTGGGTTCTCTCCGGGTACTCCAGCTTCCTCCCACCGTCCAAAGACATGCAGCTTGTGGGGATAGGTTAATTGGATAATCCAAATTGCCACTAGGTGTGAATGTGCGAGTGGATATGAGTGTGAATGGTTGTCTGTCCCTGTGTGTTGGCCCTGCGACAGACTGACGACCTGTCCAGGGTGTACCCCACCTCTCGCCCTATGACAGCTGGGATAGGCTCCAGCGCCCCCCGCGACCCTGAAAAGGATAAGCGGAAGCGAATGGATGGATGGACACACAAACCATAAATAGACACTGTGTGTAGGAGTTCCTATGAAGATAAAATGACAATGCTGCTTAAAAATATTATTGTTTTACTGACACAAAAAGTTGTTAGATTACTCTTTTACGGACCGCCTGACTCTGCTCAGATCAACTGGTTGTTGTGGTTGTGTTGGCATCAGGGAAGTTGCAGAGTGCCGTCTGGTGGACAAACTATGTGGCTGAAGGGTGTTTCTCCTGTGTCTTCTTTACTTTTTTTATTTTCATTTTTCAGCCATTATAGATGCCAATTCGGATGCATCTTCAAATAGCCAATATTGAACTCTAGTGTCATCCAATCAATGAATTTTATGTATATATTTCGCAGGACATTTTAAGTCCTAAGTTACCCGGGCAAGTTATAATTGGGCAGATACCCTAATCTAAGGGAAAAAATACTGAACAGCCACAACGTTAAAACCACTGACCTAAAGTTTTATGTTTTTTTCAAGCTGCCAAGGCCTGTCTGACCCTTGAGGAGTATAGGCATCTTTGGCAGTGTCTTTTGTTATTGGCTGGCTCCAGCATTTTGATAGCTGGTTCTTTGGGTGATCTGGGTTATAGCGTGATGTCTTGGTAGATTTGGCTTGTTCCAGTGCATTCCATGGATGTCTGATCAGTTTAGGATCTGGGGAATGCTGGGTCCATGCTTCAGGCTCAATGGAGAAATGTTGCTACGCCAAGTGTTGACTACCATGTGTAGCCTGCTGCCACTGTGTCCTGACTCCAGATGGTTGATTGGACGATGACCTACAGTACAATTTACACCAAATACCAATACCAAACAGCAAGCATGTAATGTTTCCAATTTACAGCAAATTCATGCAGGAGAACAAAATTTGCTCTGTAATCAATATGGCTCTATTGGTTTTTTACATTGTTTTGATCCATGATCACAACCTTGAAAATGTGAAAATACCTCAACTACAATTTAACTGCCTCAGCCATGACCTCATAATCTGTTTAAAACATAAATAATTACATATAAAAGAGAGAGAAAGAGAAAGAAAAGAAATAATAATTAAAATAAAACATTTAATGTGCTGGTCTGCAAGGTACTTTAAATTAAATAAGCAGGACAGCATAGGGAAATTTGCAAAGGTAGTAAATTAATAATGATGTTAAGAAATATTAAAATTAAAATATTAGCCCTTTCAATTTTAACATTTGGTGTCTAATGTATTTAATCCTGCTACGTTTTGATCACAGTTGCCCATGCTCAGTTCCTCATGTATCAATGAGTCATATTTAACCAAACAGCTATCACATGTTTGAAACACAGCCACTTGTCTGCATTAATTCCACTTTCAGATATTTCCATCCACCCCTTTACTCCAAGCTCTTCTCTCCGCCTCACATGTTTTTATTAGTTCAGCCTGGTGTTCATTAGAACAACATACAGGTAGCATAACCTCCCCGCCCTCTCTCTGTGGCTGTGGAAGGCAACAGAGCGAGGTAGGCTGCTTTTCCTTCTTCTTCTTCTCCTCTCTCTTTTTTTTATACAAGCAGAAAATTGTTTTGTGGTGTTTCACGGCTGACAGGTTATGGTAATCCAGGAGAAGCACCGGTCTGGAAACTAATGAACTCAGAAAGATGAGGTGGCAGTGTATCACAGTATTGGGAGCGGAGTTGTTCTTGTATCATTGATGCTTTATTTTACTCGTTCCCACACATGGAAAGAAGTCGCGTTGTGCTTAATTAAAGTGCATTCATCTCAGGGATGATGTGTTACTCAGTGATCGCTTGGCTGACTGACAGATCATGGGGGCTTGATGTGAAAAAAAAACAATGGGAAGAAAGGCTGTTCAGAAACAAGTACAGGCAGAAAACCATTTTAGCCACATATTCTACTCACATATTTCCATACCAGGAGCATCAAATTTAAACGAAGCATCTTTTCCACTTTGCCTGATTCTATTTACACCAAGTCAAATACTCAGATCTGAGGACAAGATAATCAATCAATCAACTCAATAAAATATTTTTTTTGTACTTCATTTTATGTATTTCCTTAAAATGCTAACCCTAACCCTAAAATGTTGATATCTCTTATACATACAATTTTTTATTTTATTTTTTAAAGTATGGCCTGTATACAGTGTGCGTGTAACACATAAAAGTGTGTTAGTCTGACAGACTATTGCACTTATACTCACCACACCCCAGAAACATGAATCCAAATGAACCATTTTTGTTAGATGTACAATTAACTATTAGCTAGGTGATGATATCTCGCTGCAGCTGTTCACAGCTTCTATTACTTTTAAACGGACAGCATGTCGAAGCGATGCCACAATGCACTAAGGTGTAAATATATCAACAGAAAAAAATAACACTAAAATTTAATTAAACTATTTTAAAACAGATTTGATTGGTTGGACGTAACAATATTCCCAGGTGTAGTTGCAAAGTGGAGTGCTCATTGCATGCTTAGAAGGTCGTGTAGGTCTTGTGAGTATGATGTTGATGTTGATGATGTTCAGTGAGAGACTGAGATTACCGAAAAGCACCACTGAACGACACAGGAAATCATTCCTGCCTGTGGCCATGTCCCTGTACAACGCATCCACTTAACACACTGTTTGCTGCTACAGCTACACATGTTTCTTTTCCAAATATTTATTTATAAGTGACTTATGTATGTATGTATGTATGTATATATATGTATATATTGTACTATTCTTAGTTAGCGTATTGTCTGTCTTGTCTTAATGTTGGTTTAAAATGGAGCACTGTAACAAAAAATAATTTCCCCCAGGGATCAATAAAGTATTCTGATTCTGATTCTGATTCTGATTCTGATTCTGATGTGTGGGTAGACTGTGTGAAAAAGCAACAAACAAACCGCCCTTTTTTGGGGGGAAATTACGTTGTCTGAATCTGAAAATGTATTTCACTAATCTTTACTTCTTTTTCAGTGTTTTCTTTAAATGTTGTAACAGCCTGATAGGTTTGTGCTGTAGCCGGTTGTGTAGTTGTAAAAAGTAAAGTGTCACACATACTTTTTGCTCTTTAGTTGCCATGATCAGGGGTTGATTGTGCAACACCCTCATCCTCTGGGCAACCCATTTTCATTATCAGTTGCATTTTCAGTTGCAAACCAATTGCACTGATCGCCTGATGAACGGCAACCTGTCTGTAAACTCTCAGACAGATTGACAAAGGTTTGCAAATAACTGAAGTTTAATTTATAAACTCAGGCAGAGTGCCGAACATGTTGCAATTAATCTGAGTCTCTCTGTACCGATGAGAGCAACTCATAGGCAAAACATCTCTTTACAATAGAGGACTTGACTCAGCTCACTGCCAAATAGTTGAGCATCTCATCAGTGCCATTCTGCAGTTAAATCATTGTCCTGCTTTATCACAATTAATTGGCATAGTATCACGAAGACAATGCAAGTAATGTCCAACTTCACCATATTTAATTAGAGCTTAACCTCATTCAAACACAAACTGACTCCGTCTTATTTGCTGTCGTGACAAACCAAAGTTGCCTTTGGATGGCAACTGAATGCGAGTGGTCAAAAACCTGATCCCCATCACTGAAGCAACAATTTCAAAACAAGATTACAATTTTAATGCACAGGTACACAATATGTTTGTTCTGTCACTATCTGAAACCACTCTTTTCCCTACTGAGACTGTAGGGCTAAGCTAAAGTTCAAACACTGACAGAAACCTTTATCCTATTGAGGACTTTTATTTGACAAAGCTGAAAACTCAAGGAAAACATCACAGAAACTGCCAGAGTGATTCAGAGTGAAACAGGTATAAGGTAGAAATTATTGCTACAAGTATGAATGTGCACCATTTCTGTGACCTGTTGAACATCAGGGATTTAGTTTAGCAATGCACTGTAGAAAAATATATTGACACAGTGGCTGATAAGAGGTGAAACAAAGGAAACAGTGGGGAAATAAATGAGTTCAATGCGATACCACAGCAAACTTCAGATTTCTCAGCAGAACACATTTTAACAATTAGCAGCTCAGGTTGACGTTTCATAATGAAACATACCTTGAGAGGCTTCCATGGAAACTTAAAGTACAACTGTACCTTCAACTGTTTATCAAAGAAGCAAGTGTTTCGTAAGACAGCTGACTTTTAAAGAAGAAATTCCATCATTCTAATGGACTGCCGAGGCTTTTCTAAGTTTCAAGTTTGAATGATTTATCCAGTTGACTGCTAAGAAACTGAATTAAAAACAGACTTCAAGGTGTTAACGTCGTCAGTGGGAAGTCATAAGTAATGAGTTGGTACTTACAGAGCAGCTTTATAGGAGCACAAGTTAAAAAAAGGGAGAAACTGACAAATGACAGGAATAAATCACAAAACACAGAGTAATATGTTAAAGATAAAAGGTTGGAGGGAGTGATAGCTGCATTCAAATGACAGAAGAGAAAATGACTCTTATTTGTGTATGCTGCGTTATTTTTTTTATGCTGCTGAAATGTAATGAGCTACCCCCTCCTCTACTGCCAGTTTCATTCCTCCCCCAATCAGAGAAAACATATTTCCATTTTAAGGCCTTAAATATGATCAAAGAATCGGCTTAATATAATCAGTTCCAAACCCATTTATTACTGTCTCCCTCCCTTCCTCCCCCTTCCTCCCTCCCTCCACTGCTTACTTCCCCAGCCTGCCTTTTCATTCTCCTTCCACCCTTTCCTCACCCCTTTCTTTCCCTTCCTTCGTGCCCTCCCTATCTCTGCAGCTTTTATTCTCTCCCCTCTGTCCATCCTTACCTCCCCCACTGCCTCTCCATTTCATAAGCCTGTGTGTGTGTGCGCGCTTGTGTATGTGTGTGTGTGTGTGTGTGTCTGCTCCCAGCTCTATCTAGCCTGAAACAGGTGCTATATAATAGTAAATTAATTAGACGGAGAAGATGCGCTGTGTTCACCGCAAAGCCCCTTGTGGCCTGCCAGGGTCTCACACACTCACTTCTCGCTGACATGCTAACATACACACAAACACACACACACAGACAAATGCTAGAGCACACAGCCACCGGGAAAAAAGCCATCTGGGCAAGGCCAGATCCCACGGGAGTATGTGTAAATATGTCTGTGTAAAGAGAGAGATTTTGAGTGATTGGCCGTGAAGTTGACTGCAGTGATGGTTTTACATGACAATTAACCCTATTAGCCTTGCGTTCACTTGCTCAGTGTATGTGTGTGTTGACTTTCAGTTACCATATACAGGGTGTATCAAAAAGAATCATTTGATTTTAAAAGGCTGTTTGTTTGTTTGTTTGTTTGTTTGTTTGTTTTACTTGTGGTACATAAAATAAATGGCTGAATAAAAAAGGGTTAAATACAAAAAATGTTCCCAAGTGCTCAATATTTCCCCCACTGGATGCACAGAATGCACAATCACCCCATACTTTGCAAGGATGTTTGGAGTCCCTGCAGCCAATGCCGTGGCTATGCTGTTACACCAGGAACCATGTGAAACTCACAAATACGCTCTTTAGTATTAGTATCCTCACACAGCCAGACATTTCCATGTTTAAGATATCGGTCTTGAAATGACCGCTAAAGATGTCAGACGTCTATATGATAGTCGTTACTATTTTCTAGTAAACAGCTGGATATTTTTTTAAGATTTATTTTTGGGATTCTTTTGCATTTGTTCAACAGTGGAGAGTAAAAGAGGGGAGAAACCAGTATATAGCTGTGAGTTTCTTATTTTTGGTGAAGATAGTTTGGATTAAAAGTTCTATCATGGATTTGAGGTAAAACAGGTCGAAATGAACAAAAACCTGCATAGAAACTTTATAAACAAAGCAATTATCTCTTTCCAAGTAAATCCCTCAACAGACACCTGAGACGTCTTGGAGCTATCAGGTATACCAATAATAAAAATTGCTTGAAAATAATGAGGATATATGAATTAACAGAAAGGATTTATTCATGCAAACTCAATGTTTTTATTATTTTACTCTGAATCCATGGAAACTGCCGTGATCCAAGGTGAATGCACCAGCAACCGACAGGAAAACGTTCACCATTCAACACTACATGTGCACAGGGTATGTGACTGAAAAGATTTTAAGAGAGTAATGACAGGTGAAGGGACAGTGTGTTTGGGTCTAGTTGTGGTACGGGGGGCACATGTTGATGTCAGAATGAATAAAAGAGTTTTTCATTGCACAGCCTGCTTCAAATGATGTCTTTCTGAGTTAATTTATACATGACAGTGCCAAACCACAATGAGTGAAGTTTTGGGGAGCTTTTGTTAGTGTTAAAGTTTGCACCAACTCAGTAGCTGTCCAGGAATAGAACAAGTCAGAACAGGAGACAAAATAGTTCTGCAGAAAACAGATACATGGTTTTCTGCACAATGGATCGCCTTGTCCACTCTATTTGGAAACCCTCATGTCCCTGCCTAATTTAAATTAGGCAGGTTCTCTTGGATCTGACAGATTCCAAACCAGCTGCTAGTTTTTGACTGTTCCTTGAAAGTCCAGTTAGGTGGTGTCCATACTTACACCATGTTCTTCAAGCTTGCACAAAAAGCACCAACTTCTGCCTGCAAACTGATCAGAATTTCATGTTCACTTGAGAACCTTGTCTCTAACTATGACCTATAACAGTTTTCAGTCAAAGAGGACCCCACTCTTCAAGCCCAATGGCAGTGTGGTGCATGTCCAAAGTGGCTCAGGGGACTAGAGCATCATGCATAATACAGTCCCGAGTCACATGACAACTCTTGAAAGTGACATCAGCTATATTTACAGCAGATCAGGTTTTTGATTTTTAAACGCCCATTCCTGGAACTTTTAGATCATTCATCACCATCACTGACCACATCGCTAAGGAAAAGTCACAAAAAAAGAGATGTGCAACCAGCTGAGGCCACACCAATGCACGCTGCGTGCTGGCAGCGATGACATCAACTTTTGCACACTCCACCATCCAACGACAGTGGCAGGTATTAATTGCTTCTCACAGCCCATAAACTATGAAGACGATGCAAATGCACATATGTGCTCAAAGACAAAACATAGCCGAGTACATACAGAACGACACTGTGCTGTTCTGATAGACCAGCATGAGCTCAGCAGAGACAAAGACACAGACAGACAAACAGACAGGCAGAGATGTGAGAGACAAAGCACAGAAAGTGACAGCTGAGTGTTTGACTGACAGGAACGTCTTTTGACTTTGGTTGTAATTACTGAAGGGGGACTTGGGGGTGAGGGAATACAGGAATACAATAGAGCTCTCGGGGAGGAGGGGGAGGAATCTGGGGTTGAAAAGATGCCGGATTCTAAACGGTGATTCCGACTGCATTGAGTTAAAGCTGGAAAGACTCCAGTCTCAGTATTTACTCTCTTTGAATTAGACCATTTTGGAGATCATTATTATATGGAAAATCTCAAATGTCTAATTAAAAAAACAACAACAAAAAAACCCAAAAGAAAGAGAAAATGTTTCCTTTGTTTTGTTAGCAGGTGAAACTATGGAGCATCTTGCTGCTAAATGGATTTTACCATCAGTCCAAGTTTACAGGTCAAAATGAGAAGTTCTCTCCACACAGAGTTTCCAGTGCTGATCTTAAAAATCTATTTTCACTCATGGAAACTATTCAAATATGTCCTATACAAGGTCAAATAAAATCTGTTGTGAAACTGAAATCCTTACAGAACACAGGCCCAGTCAAGAGATGCATTATTACGGGCTCAACACACAAGAAGTAACCAGCAACGACGTGGCAATAAACTTAATGCAAGCTGTTAAAGCGACAACCGCTGGGAGCAACGGATACGACTGCTATACGAACGGGTGGGAAATGTACCTACTCAACCAAAGCCTAGCGACCAAGTGTCAGCTACAGAGTGAAGGGCAGCGAGGGAATCGCTTTATATGTGGACGGGGCTTTAGAAACATTCCTTTGAAGTTTGAGCATCACTGAACCGGAAGGTCACGAGGTGAACATGGGTGAGAGTGTTTCACCAAGATGTGAGATTATCACTGTCAAGTCCTCTAGTGCCACTGTTACCACGCAAACACAGTGCAACCGCTAACAGCTTGCTAAAGGGATTAGCTGTGCATTTAAAAAAAAATTCAGACAGCACATACTTGTGCACACACACACGCAGACACACACAGTTTCCTGGCTGAGTCTCCAAGCCTCGTCCACATGTCACACAGATTTAGAGATTAATCAAACAGAAAAGCGACAGTGGGAGGGAGGGAGAAGAAAGGAGGAAGGGAGCCAGGGCCAAGTGCGAGGCCCTTCAGCCAGGCAGCCCGAGGGGCCTCGGGAGAACACCGACATCGGCTCTCAGGGGCCCTTGAAGAGCCCGCTGGATCATACGCTCAACAAATATTGGGATTGGAACTCTAACAAACCGAAATGCTTGTGTGTTTGCTGTGTGTGTGCGTGCGTCTCTGTGTGTAAGCCCCTGAAGCAGATGGTCAGGGATGTTCGTTTAAGACAGACGATTGATTTCAGGAAACAGATATCCAGCCTTGTTAAGCAGAAAGCACCTCAGGGACCTAGTGAGGATAGGAGGGAGAGAGAGAGAGAGGAAGGAAGGGAGATGGGGTGGATGCAGGGAGAGCGAGAGAAAGAGAGACAGAGAGAGAGTGTGCTTGTCTGCTTGTCTAACCTCTGCCACTGCCAACTGTGGAGAGATGGAGGGAGAGAGTAAAAGAGGAAAGAATAAGCGCATGAAAGGGAGGAAAAGTGCACCTATTGCACTTCATTACTGCTGCTGGAAAGAGGGAGGAGAGAGAAAGAGAGCGGGGGGGACAGAGGAGAAGATAATGGGGTTAATGCCGGCAGACAAGCAGCGGCGGTGCTGGGGTTAATAACACACACACACACTCACTCTCTCTGGGGAGAGAAGGAGGTGGGTAGCCTGTATTTGATCTGTGAGTAATACATTAAATGTATGAGCACACACTCATGTTGTCTGCGAGTGTGTGTGAAGAGCATGTGTGTGTGTTTGCAGACGTGTATCGAGGCTGAGCAAGATGTTTTCTTACGTAAGTAAATCACCAAGCAGGTGGAAATCAGAAATCATTTAATGCACTTCACCTAAATATTGTTGAGGCTAATCCAATTACCTAACCCTGACATAACATCATTATTTAATTACTCTCCTGTGTCCACCACAATAATAACCCACTTTTGCTACTTGTAAAAGATGAGGGCGGCACTACTCCACTTATTTATTATCATTATTAATATTATTGCTGAGAAATCCTATAAAAAGACCAAAACTAAAAGTGTTTTCAGCTCCTTTTAAGGTGTTCAGAGAAGGCCAACTGATTTCCTCAAACAGCTGGTACTATAACAAAGTTGGGTCACAACAGAGTAAACAATGAATTTCTGGGGGGACTACTTACTTCCTGAGGACTGAGACACATTTTAAAATGTTTACAGCACAGGACCATATTTTTACGTTCATCTTAGCGAAGCATCGTGTCACTGGGTGCTGCACTGATGTGGAGCTCCTTGGCACAGTGGATTAAACTACTTGTGAGCCAAAGACAATATTCAATATAGGATTAGTTACTTGTGGGTTTTGGGCTTTTCAAAGGCAGACAATGAGAGAAATGTGGGATATCCTCGGTCTCGTCATATAAACCACTGAAAACGCTTCAAATTTTGCATTCCGTCATGAAACAAAAAGTGCAGACTACTTGAGAGCTAAAACAAGTGACGTTCACACTTTTTTTTAACATAAATTGTGATGTAAAAGCCAACCTTGAGACGGTGCTCGTGTGCCTCAGCAACAACAAATCTCAGACCTCTCGAGATGGAGGGAGCGACTGACGGATGAAGGGGAAAAAAATAAGCAAAGAAACGCCGAGATGGAGACAAGACGAGCTGAATGAGACAAGGCAGACAAGCGAGGGAGCTTATTATCTGAGGTCTGATGATGAAGACAAAGAGAATGAGAGATGGAGAAAGTGCGGGAATGGAGATTGATTGAAATCCTGCGAAATATTTCACAATAAGAGCCAGACTGAAAGCTATCGAACTCCATCAGAGTGAAGACTCAAAAATAAAGAAAGGCTTTAAGCATTTCGTATAGGATCATATCTGTCATGGTATGGTTGATGCGGATGCATTTAAGCCATTGTCTACCAGTACAGTGTCTTGGTGTTGATGGCTTTCTAACATGCAATTAAGTATTATTAATATACATCTAAAAATACATCGTTTAGTTTGAGTATAAATGGAAGCTATATGTATACATTGGCTCACAGAGCTTATTAGCATATTACAGCAGGAAGCAATCCTAAGTAAAGCTTTTCAGCATTTAGAGTTGTTTTACTGTAAACTGTTTGACAGGAAAGGACTGCATCAGTTAGCAGTAGCCCAACTAAAGCACTTTTAGTTTTTCTTTTCTTGTTGAAATGATGTTAATGAATCTTCCTAAAATACAACCGGTTACAGTGTTTGTATTTTTCACTCCGCTTCGACCAAAAAGATTGTGACAAAGACACGTAATGCTGACATTTAGCTTTTAGTCTGACATAAATGTGAAGAAAACACGGAGCAAATGTGTTATCAGATGAAAATATCTGCATTCATGCCTCATAGCCGAGGCCGCGCGTTACCCTTGAGCGTTAGGCGTGATGTTAGCAGGACAGCACACGGCCCAGGTGTCCACACTTCCCTCTAAATGGTGTCCTTCCTCTCATCTGCTATTAAATATCATGTCGGATTTTCCTGCATGCTAATCACAGATGTGACATTGCTATGGAAGAAGAAGATTGGTCGATTTTTTTCCTTCATTCCCCTGTATGCAAAGGTGGGACCTTTTAGCGTAAAATTAAGCCTCTCTCCCTCCCTTACATCCCTTTAATTGGCTAAAATGACAGCCTTTCATCAACACCACCTTAAAAACGCTCGGCACCGCCGCTGTTTCTTACACTGCCTGTATTTTTCTTTTGCCTCCCTCCTTTTCACCCTGTCTCCTTCTTCTTCTTCTTCTTTTCCCTCCCCTTTATTCAATCAAATCATGGTCAGTGTGGATCTCCTCTGAGGCCACACTGCAGCCAATTCTTTGTGTTCCAGCATTAAGAAATTAGGATGGAGACTTCAGCCCAGGGAGGCAGAAAGAGAGGTCTCATTAGTCCGCAGATCACAAAGAGGAAGATTATCAGCCTGCACACAACAGTTAGAGATTTAAATGACATTAAAGGACATTAAACGGGAGCGGCTGTCATTTTGAAATGATACCTCTATCTGAGGAAAATGACAAAATCCAGCTGAGGAGCTTTGACCTTTTAAATATTACAGTGCTGTAATGTAAGACCAACACCACAGAAGAAGCAGCTGCCATCAGTATTTAAAGGAAAATATAAAATAAGAGTCTTTTTTTGTTAACTGCTGCAGTATTAATCAGCCAAATAATAAATATAGCAGAGTCACATCTGTATCTATAAATTCCACATTTATTTTATCTCAAAAAAGAAGACAAAAGAAATTATTTTATCAAACACAATATATTTTTTATACGTTTTAGTCTCTCACAAAGCAACCGACCTCAGAAGATAACTCAAACTCAGTGCTTCTGTACGTCGTGCACCAAAACACAAATTCAAATCGAGACATCGAGCCAGCACTGAAAGCCAACACGGCGCTCCTTACTATCCACGTGCAATTTCTAATGAATACATTTTTTTCCCTCTCCCCATCTACCTCTTTCTTTCTCTCTTTTTCTGTCGCTGCCTGTTTTAGGCCACAATCATTTGTCATTTCAGGCGCCCCCCTCCCTTTTTTTTTTTTTTTATACATTTTGCTGTAGAAAAATGCACTATTATCCAAGCTGTCTATCTTTTCTCCTTTCTTAAGTGTCTGCACCAAACAGACCAGCAGGGGATTCCCACACACACACAAAAACACATTAAAGCCAAGCCGAAACACACACATATCTACAGCTGAAAGCCACAACGGCAGATCGGTGGAGGGCTGCACACACCGGCGCCAAACTGACGCTTCTTCAGAAAATATGATTTCGCTTGAGCAGCGAGGTGCTGATGTTGATTTATTGTGCGAGGCCATGAATACCTGTGTTAATTCCTTATAAAACAGTGCATTGTGAGGACAAATGAGGGCGGGATAATAGAGTGCGATTAATCACATTACAGAGACATGGCCTCACACACACACACACACACACACACACACACACACACACACACACACACACACACACAGGTTATAATCCGGAGTCATAACTGTCAACAGCAAAGTGATTCACACTGAGTTACAGGACTGACTGGCTTCAAAAGGCCAAACTGTAATGAAATAAAACCTGAATAAGTGAGGAAATGAAACGTGGCAGGGGTTCTGTTTTCTGACATATCGCTTCACCAGTTTTATTTATTAAAGCCCCATGAAATACATCAATTATCCATATTATATATACTCTTAAATGTATCCATTTTTTTTAGCTGAGGTGAAATAAAAATGGATTTAGCCATCACACATTTGGTATAAATACATGTTTATATTAAATATTTATGTTCTGAGATTACCACGTAATAGGATGCCTAAAAGCACAGCACTATTTTCTTTGTTTTTCCATGCTATAAATAAAAATCTAATACTAATCCGAGTGGGAAAACTACTCAGATATATTTAGCAAAGAAAGAAGAGAAATAAAAATTTTAAAAAATGAATAAAATAATATATTGAGCTTTGTCTCAATTTTGGCTTATACTCTTAATTTTTACTTTTTTTGTCTGATTTTATTTTATGTTTTGTTAATGTGGTCCACATCCCAGCAGGGCTCGCGGCTCACAAGCATCCCACCACAGCACTGCACAGCAGAGCAGAGCAGAGCAGAGAGATGGCTCAAGCCTAGTGCTGTGATGCCATCTATTGGAGCCCCAGCTGCCTCTTTAACAGGATTAGGCAGAGAGGAGAGACACTTTAAAGCTAAAACCACACTGCTAGAGACACACAGGGGGGAAAAAGCTCCAAAGAATAAAGCTGCTGGGAAGAAAAAGGAGTTATGGACTTTTAATCTGTAAATTTAGGTAAGTAAATATAACTGATGGCATCTTTTGATGGATATTTTAGGTGATCGGGGCTGAGTATGTAAAATCTGTGGCTGACAGTATTTTTACTATTATTCTGCGTACCGTTAGAAAAAAAACATTTGTTGAATAAATATCTAAAAATGATGACAGTGGTGGGAGGCTTTAGCTAAAACTTAGAGACAAATAGCAGAAATTTGCACATAATTTTTAGCATATTGTTCACATAGGAATCAAAAGAAATGCACAGCTAGATTCTGGATTACAAATGGCTACAACACCAAGAAAGAAAGCAGCTGCGCATACCCGCGAATACCCGGTACTGATTAAACAACATCACAAGAGGTTAGGATTTACCCACGGTTGAAGGTGTTGAAAATTTTTTGTGCCAAAATGTTTCAAATTGAAAGTAGATTCTGCTCATGGTCTTAATCTGTGGCAAAATATGAGAAATTAAACAATAAAAGGGAAAGAAAGAAAAATAAAAAGATCTTAACTTTCAATTTTGCGGACACTCGCCGCCTTGAAATCTGATAATTTGGTGCCACTGACAACCTTCAGACCTTCATGAGATCCAGTAACTGCCTGCATATAACGGTAAGAGTGAGATTCAAAGCAGCTTTTAAAAAAAGCAGCTGAATTGATGGAGGAACAATTGAACAACACGAGGCCTTCAACACTAAACACTCCTACAAAAACAAAGGATGAAAGTAAATGTATTTTCACATACTGTTCCCTCTGTAGCTCCATTCCTTGTGGAGCCCTGAAATTAAAAAGGACATCATTGCCCAGTACACTCATGGAAGCTCATCTTTTAAAAAATAGGGTGGCAGATTTTAGGCACTGTGTACAATTCCTGCCATTTTATTTACATTACCTGTTCAAATGAAATCTCGGGCATTTGATTTGGGCATTTTTGTGTGACTGCTGCAAATTGCCAGATACCTCTGCTCACAGGATCCCATTTTTGGCTATAAGACCTCTCGGTCGTATGAGTGTGATTAAGTTCCTCTGTGGGCTGGAGATAATGAAAACGATCCTCTTGTTCTCCCTCTCTCCATATCTTTCCTCCGCTGTGTCCCTCTTGTTCCCTCGTCTCTTTATTCCCTTTGGTTTTACTGCAGGGGGCACTGATAGCACACTAAATCAGCCCCAAAGAACCAAGCTATAGATGCTAGATGTATCACAGGAGTAAGCACAGGAATACAAAGAAGCGTCTCGCAGATGTGGCCATGAAAGCTCCACCTGTCTCCATCATCTCTCTATCTACACAGCAGCTGCTCCAGCACCTCCTAATGCAAACACCTCACAGAAAGACAACTGGTCTCTTAATAACTTTGTCTTAATTCATGAATCCTGAAAAGAATGTGCAGTTAACATTGAGAAATAGAAAACTGTTCTTTGAATCTGCTTCTTGTGATTAAAAAGCACAACATGAAAGAAGATCAGTGAAGGTGAAAGACACGTAGAAGGTTTGATGTTGACTTTGCATAAAAAGAGCACTGACGCCATGAAAATGCGAGAAACAAAGCTGTGCCACTGTCTTCCTGATCTCATTAGGCTTTATTTTAAATGGTGTTAACTTGACCTGCATTTCAAAGTAAGCCGCTCATATGATATTGCCTTTTCAGACTGTGTGTCTCTATGAAAGTATGCCAATATGAAGTGCACAGTGCTAGCATCCGCACTCAGTAAAAAAAAAGAAAATAGATTCACTGAAGGACCGAAAATATGATCTTCAGGTCACAAAACAGCTGTAATTTTATGTGTGTGTGTGTGTGTGTGTGTGTGTGTGTGTGTGTGTGTGTGTGTGTGTGTGTGTGTGTGTGTGTGTGTGTGTGTGTGTGTGTCTGTCTGTCTGTCTGTCTGTTTAACAGGACAGAGACTGCCAATGTTTTCATATCACCTGCAGTATCTTTGGATGAGTAACCCATTAATGACTAGGATGCAAACTTTTGTAAACCAATCTAGAAATCAGTGATGTTCTGGATCCACTCATGTATAGCAACTTTCAGCTGCTCCCTTATTCACAAGGGATGACCAACAGCAGATAGCTTGCCACATTTGCTCTTCCCAACACGACTCGCGGGACTTAACCGGAGATCGTACACCAAATGACTGTTAGGTGACTGCAAACCACTGCACTGATTTCCATTATACACGAGCTTTTGAAATGCTACTAATTTCTGTTTTACTGAGCAGCCTCCAAATCATTCATCCCACATCTGCTGTTGACTCGAACAAAATTCAGCTGCAGACATAAATTTGGGTGAGTTACGTAGCAGCGATGTGTGTTGAACGTGACATGAATATGTATCTTTTTTTAAATAAACATTTAGATGTTAGTAATCGCTGTATGTACGACGATGTTCATGCAAAGTTTCAATCAGACAGGTAGACCCCCGTATATGCATACATATATGATATACTACACAAAGAAATATACACCGAAACTTATGAACTTTAACTGTTTCTTGAAATGTACGCCTCAGCAGTCAGCAGATAAACCACCAAGTCAGCAGTCATTTCAGATACAAGTACATGGCTATGGTCTGTGGTTTTAGTTAGTTGCTAGACATTTGCTAGGAAATGTGATGACATCATAATATAGGATTCAAGGTTTTGTGCATATAAAGGAGATGCTATCATCATAGAATAAAAATCATATTGTGCCTGAGGAGGTGACAAATAAACAAACAAAGATCATGTGTTGCAAAGATCATGCGTAATATTTTGGGTCACACAGGACTCTTCAATTGTATTCTGTATGTTGTTTTTACCTTTGAAGATTTTTCTTTTTATCTATGTGTGCATCCAGTGGTTTCAAACTAAGACTAAGTGATTCAGTATTCCACCTGTCCTGCTTGGTTTAAATTGAACACAACTACCATGATCTCTAGTTGCGAAATTAAAGGCCTCTACAGTACATCTATTTATGTATCTGCTCCAGTGGGAAGTAATCATGTCAATCTGTGTGTGTGTACATGCTTTTGTTTTATTTTGGAGGTTTTTTGTTGTTTTGGTTTGGGGGTTTTTTGCAACACTTGCCTGTGGCATCCAGCTCAAGGCTAAGTACTGAATAGCACACATGAGGCTTCGTCGCCAAACCCCACAGCTAGCCAATAGAAACGCAACTCTGCCGACCTTGTCTGCAAGGCTGCGGCGCTCTGTGAGGCCCCTTCAAAAACTTCCCCATTCCTGGTGAGTGTGCTTCACTGAAAGAACCTGCTACATGGGCAACATCATTTTCAAAGCTCATAAAAAGAGAAATATTGCTTTCTATTTTGTGGTGGATTTAGCAAATGAGTCTCACAGTGGTGAAAAAAAAATACATCATGTTTCTGCAGAGATATCGAACTGAAATTATTTTAAAACATACTGCTAATAGATGCCACAGAGAATGTTCCAAATGATTCAATTCATTTTTTACACGATCAGTGACAGGTTGAGAATAAAAGGTGGTAATTTCTACAAATCCACAACTAAAATGTGGTTTACCTCAAAAGTTGCATTTTATGAGAAGATCCAAAACTCACATACTCACTGTTTTAAACTAATATGTCATCACTGAGCTACAGCACATTTCTAAGGGAGAATAATCAGAAGTTACAAAATTGATTCTATTTATCAGACTAATTGTCTCTAACAAGGCATAGAAAATGGTTTACACCTCATATATATATATATATTGTAGTTAATTTGAATATTTGCCTCTTGTGATGCTAGATGCTGATATACAGTACTGATGATATTACAGTGTGAAATTTTAAAGTGATGCAGTGCTGCTCATTGTCCAGTGGAATTCAATATTCAAGCTTCAGGGAGTATAAGAGAAAGACTGACTGCAGCATCGTTACTGAAAAACAGACAAATTGCGAACTTTATGCTTGTATGTTCCCCGTGAACATACTGATATTTATAAGCAGAGATGCGCAGTAAAGCGTTACACGTAACGCATTACTGTGATCTGATTGCCTTTTGTAAGTAACGAGTAATGTATGGGATTACTATTGCAAAAAAAGTAATTAGATAACTGTTACTTTCCTGTAAGCATGTTGCGTTACTGTGTTACTAAACCGTTGTGATTTTGTGTAGATCACCAATGGATAATATGGAGTCTGGGAGAAAGTACTAACATGCAGCATTTAAAGGGTGAAAGTCCTTTCAAGTTTTATTCTGTAAAAAGTGACTAAAACATGCTGTACACTCTGCGTGGGAAGAACACTTCTTTTTACAGCTAAAAATTAAACTTCAAATCCGAGCAACTAGCAAGCCGCCACAAATTCACAGAGAAAACCTTGGATCTAAGTAACTAAGTAACTAATTACTTTTGAAAATAAGTAATCAGTAAAGTAATGGGATTACTTTTTGGAGACATAATGAATAATCTGTAACTAATTACTTTTTTTAAAGTAACTTGACCAACACTGTTTATAAGCCAATTTCTGATTGTAGAAAGCTCTGGAAACAGCTGAGTATGTCACATTTAACCTACCAAAAGTTTGTTTTTTTAAATACATTTCTTTATTTTTGGTTAATCGCTTACATCGCCACACTTTTCAGGTTTTTATGTGAGTGACACTAAAAGATTATGCAATAGCATCACTTAAACTGGACTGCTTCTAGAATTACCAGCTATCTCTGTTTCAACTTTTAGATGTTTTCTCTTGTTTATTTGAATATGTTTAGGTTATCAGTTTTATACTGTGCTTAATCTTGTTTTTTTTTTTGTTTTTTTTTAACGAACAAATATTTTAAATAATCTCTCAAAAATGTGTTTAAAACTGAAAAACTGTTGAACTCACTCATTGGTTTGGCCTCTACCATTCGAGTTACGTATGTTGTTTTATTGCTCACTTGGGTTTACTTAGTATGTCAGTATCATAAAAGTGTAAGAAACACCACAAAGTATAGTATGATACAGATCACAGCTGGAACTGATATTTTTAAGACCTCATTTTCGTTTCCAGTTGTCTAACTCTAGATCCCAAGCCAGTGTTTGAAACGCACTTGTGTACTGTATGAAGGTGACGGCTGTTGGACTGCAAGGCCACTGGGTCTATCTGATAATTGACTGTCAAATAAAGGGCTGTTCCTCTCTGGAGTCCTCTCTGACACCCACATCAATCTGTCTTCACTTAGAGAAGGCCTAGCCCAGCCCTTCACCCCCCATCTGCGCTCCCTTCAAACTACCCCATTCACCACTTCATCCCCTGCACCCCTCCTCCTTCCCTCTACACCCAATTATCTATCCATCTATCCATCTATCTATTGGCCCTGACCATTTATCCTTCAGCTTCTCTCCCTCCTTTGCTCTATCCCATCAACAGCACTTCTCTTGACATGCTAACAGCTGTTTGACAGTAATGGCTCTAAAAGCAGAGCAGGGTGCCAGTCGATGTGTGCACGGCTTGGTCTGCCTTTGTGTGTGTGCATGACATATCTGAGAGGCCTTGAGGCCTCAAGAGGCTTGCGCACACTGCCATCAACAGCAGCGATTGGCATATACGCACATCCAGAAGCCTGTATGCTCACAAATACAGGTTCCAATCAATAATAGGTGTAGAGGTCTATTAAACCTCAGGGCTGACATTCCAAGTACTAGTTCATACCTGAAATGATGAAGTATATAATCTAATATCAAAAGTAGACAAAACTGCACCATCAACATGTTTTGCTGAAGTATCAGTGTAATCGCAGACAGATGAAGAATTAAAGCTGTAAAGTAAAAGCAGCTTATGTTGAACACTTCATTGTGAAATACTTTTTTTCTGTTTAATTGTGTTTGTATTACATTACGCTCACACATGTGTATCGAACTTCTTGTGAGCGTGTGCATGTATGCTAACCTCCAGTCATTTGTCCTCCTGGGTTTCCCCCCTCCCCCTGGGTTTTTTATTGTGATGCTGTCAGCTTGCTGTTTGATGAATGGCAGGCAATTACACAAGGCCACATCTTCTGGCTCATAATCGGCACCATTAGTTATAGATCCACACTCAGACACAAACACCAGCGCACGCTGCTGCTTATCCACCGGGCATCTTTAAAGGCAGCACACACACAGAGCCATGTCTTTGTTGACACCTTCTATTTTCAGCATTCATTCTCACTCTGTGCATGATTTAGTTTGGTGACACCACTTTCCCTCCAAGATGAGAAAAGTATTAAGTACTCATTTTTCTGTTTCTATAGCTGGTGTCCATCAAATATTTGGTGCATTACTTAAAGTAGCCACACAGAGAAAAAATAGTTAAAAAGAAAATTACATATATAAAGATCTACTTTTGCTCTTTGCGCTACTTTTAATAATATCGAATAAAGTCTATGCCTCCTCTGAGCTGTGTAAAAAATTAGATATGTACGTGTGTGTCCATAAAAACTGAATTTTGTATTTCTGATAACATCCCTCTAAGATGATACAGGAAACAAGATTATGCTATGAAAAAAGAATCACTAACAGTTGTTTAATACAAGGGAGACAAAACACCAGCATCAGCAAGCTCATATAATCTGAATTTATTCAAACACAGGGATGTGAACATTGGAGAGTCCACTCACGGCAATTTCTCAGAACATTACATCCTGTTTTACAATTTCCTGCTAAAAATAATAATTAAGAAAACAGTCACAAAATTTTAATTAAAAAACTAGCCAAGGATATGTATACATTATTTTTTACAAAAACATATATTTTTCACAGTGTCCACACATTTGGTAAAAAGAAGGAATATTCATTCTTTCTTACTCTTGATTTCTGTTTGAGTTTTTGTGATGTAACTTTGTGCAATAGTAAAATATGATGCTTCACAGCTAAACATATTAACCAAAGTATCCATTGTGTAGCATTAGTTAATCCATTTTTGCAATATTAAAATGCAAAAATTGAGCATAGTGAAATATTTGTTTATTTATTATTTATGTTTATTATTGTGTATTTGTTGAGGTTTTAGCCTCAATTCAATTGTGTCACATACAAGCAACAAAATTACTTAAAGAATTAGCCCATTTTTGTTTTTGTAAAATCTTATGAAATGCATAAGATGAACAGTTTAACGTAATATTTCTATGTAAACTTACCAGCTTCATTATATAAGAATTACTTGTAGAAAGTGTTGGTGTAAAGTCAGTAACAGCTACCAAGCATCTCTGCTCATAATGTTATTCCTGTTAACATTTTCTTTATTATTGATTATTTCTCTATTATTTTAGCCTTTTTTAATTTGAAAAACTCCCTTCATCATCTTTATGGTCTTCACCTGTATCTTGTTTCCAAAACTCGACTTCCCTGATTACCCTTTGTGTTTTCCATACTCCCTGTTCTTTCGAATGTGCTTGAGAAGGTTGTGGCAGCACAGTTAATTGATTACTTAGAGACTAACCAACTGCTTCATCCAATGCAGTTTGGTTTTAGACCAAAATTTTCCACAGAAGTGGCAAATTGCTATTTTGTTGAAAATATTAAGTGTAATTTGGATAATGGTAATGTTGTGGGTGCAGTGTTCCTTGACCTAAAAAAGGCTTTTGACACAGTCAGCCATGACATACTTCTTTCCAAGTTGATAAAATTTGACTTTTCAAAGCAAGCAGTTGATTGGTTTGAGTCCTGTCTTCACAAAAGAGAGCAGTGTGTGAGGGTTGATAAAGAAAAGTGATCCATGTTGGAAAACAGAATCGGTATTCCCCAAGGATCTGTTCTTGGCCCATTGCTGTTTAGTTTGTTTATAGATGATTTGCCTGCCAGTTGTCCAAAAGCTAGCTGCCAGCTTTATGCAGATGATGCAGTTATACACATACCAACTAAGTCACCTGGCGAAGCAGCAGACACCTTAACGGTACATCTAAATGATGTCCAACAATGGCTGAAACATAATCATCTTGTATTGAATTAAAAAAAACAGTTTCTATGTGTTTTTCTATTAGGAAACGAAGTTTATCTGATGGTTTTAAAATCAAGTTAAGGAACAAAGAAATAAAGGAGGTCAAAGATTTTGAGTTTTTTGGAATAATTTTAGATTCACATCTTAAATTTGACAAGCATGTAAAGAAGATTTCTAAGACGGTCAAGGCTAATCTGAATTGTTTTAAGTTAATTCGGCACTATATACCTACTTCAGCAGCTCAGATATTTATGCATTCTATGATATTCTCTCATTTTTCATATTGTATGACAGTTTGGACCCGAGCAGCACCATCAACAATTCAGTCTGTGGTCCTTATATAACCAATCTTTAAAAATAATGGATAAAAAATCTGTTCGGTGGCATCACTGTCACATTTTAAAGAAATATAATCTATTTAGTTTTAAGAGTTTTAATCATTTGTGTTTTCTTAAATTAGTCTTTAAATGTATAAATAGGATGGCCCCAGAGTGTCTCAATAGATACATCCAGAGACAAGATAGTATTCGTATTACTAGGAGCATGGTGAACGGCAACTGCAAGATATTATATCGCAGATCTAAATTTGGTCAGTCAGCTTTTTCCATAAAGGCCATCTGTGGAACACACTTCCAACCGAAATCAAATTGATTACAGACATCAGATCCTGTAGGTTAAAGTTTGGGAAGGGAAATCAGAAATGTAGTCATTTTAACTAATGATTTTTAATTTTATTTTATTGTCTATTAATTGCAGTTGTATTTATGATGTAATTTGGTTTTATGAAAATGTATGTTTTTGTAAAATAATCAAAATAAATCAATGAACAAAATGAATCAAAATAGATACATTTTGTAAAATGTATCTATTTTGATTGTGAGCCCAACAAGGGACAATTGTTGAAAATTAGCAATAGCTATAAACTTATGTGCGTTACATCAGTTTCATGTTTTGTACTTGGGCTATGTTAAACTGCATTGTCCCTTTTAAATAAATAGATTAAAATTAAATAGTCCTTCTGTTTAACTGTTCTCATTGTGTCTGCTTATCCACTGTGTGCTCCTTGTTTTCCTGATTCCAAGTCCGGATTTGGATTTCTGTTTGTTTTTTTTGTTTGTTTGTTTGTTTGTTTGTTTGTGGGTTTGTTTGTTTGTTTGTTTGTTTGTTTGTTTGTTTGTTTGTTTGTTTGTTTGTTTGTTTGTTTGTTTGTTTGTTTGTTTGTTTGTTTGTTTGTTTTTAACACTGAATAAAGTTTTTTTTGTTATTCATCCCACCTTTGAGTCCTGCACTTTCCTCCTTTAATCCACTAATCAAGGCAGCAGAAAACATGTGATCACTTCTTGCTTGTACTTGCAATGACTGCCTGAAAAGGGTAAAGAACTGGATTACATAGGTGTTAAGAAAACACTCAACATTAACTAAATTTATTTTTTGGCCAGCAGAAAAAAGGTTTGAAAAGACAAATGACACATGCAATACTTTTAAACTAACTTGGCTCCATAAATAGTTATGGAGCAACTTTATTCTTTATTAGAAGACAGGTTTGCTGCCTCCTGATGGATATAAGCTTAGTGTTTACTTTAAGCTCTGATACTATTGTGCTTCCTGAATATGGCCTTTGCTAAACCAATCTTATAAGCTGAATATATAGGATAAATACATTCCTATACATAAAGTTGGTCGTGGCTATATTTAGTCATATTAGACTCAAATGTAGTATGGAAATACTGTGCAACAGCCTTTACAAATTTAAGGGGCTATCATTAAAAAAATATTTGTCAAACACTTTTGTTTCATTTCTGTGATTAACAGCAAACTATATGTGAAAGTATGTTAAGTTGTTTGAAAAATATTTTTAAAACAATCCATACAAGCACGTGTAGAGACAGAAAACAGAAATTACATATGTGAAAAGAAGAAATGTCGATCATAATATTCCCGCTTCTGAGCTCTAATTTTAACCTGTTCCTCTTCTGTCCTCTGCTCCTTATCAGCACAAGACAACACATGGGGCTGAAACCTGCCCTACGGACTCTAACAAGGAGCTTTAACAGCTTGGCTCTCGTTTGTTCCTCTCCGCCCACTAATGCAGCTTTTAACACTCCCATCACCCTTCGCTATAAACCTCATTAGCTTATCAGGACAAGACAAAAGGGAATATTAACACTGCCTACTGTACTCAAGGGCCAAGCTCAGGTGTCACATCTAGATAGCAGGTATTACTATGCAAGTCGCCCCATCCTGGTCCACTGATACAACTCTCTAAGCCTCTCATTGCCTTATCCTCTTAAGACAATACCCCCATGATTCCTTCTCTTCTACCTGAGATATTCACTGGTCATCCATTACAAGTGGCACCTGAAACTGAAATACAACCACAAAACTTCACCTTAACCCCTCAGTATCCCTATTACCTTATCTTGGGAAGACAAAGAGGTAGCTTTAGTTAGCTCAAGGTCTGACTGCCTGACTTTGCTAGCTTTTGGATTAGCTATGCGACTAACGCGACTCCCGCAGGCCAAGGTGAGGGCTGTCTTAATGCAGCAGCTTTGGGGCAGAAAGCTGCCTAATTTCTGCTTCTATCACCACTAGCAGGGCTCCAGAAAGCTCCCCGAGAGCCACACGAAGCAGCAGTTAAGACAAAGTAGCACAAGGTTAATCCCAGCGGTGGAGAAGTCAGAAGGTATTAGAAGATATTTAAATGAAGGGAACAGTACACACCTGTACAAAACTTTAGTGAGGGAGGATATGATTTTTTTTCCCTGCAGCAGGTTTTCAAAGTACTATTATGCAAAGACATAAAATTTGGTAAAAGTGCAGCATATTCTTGAAAGTAATTAGACTGTATTTACAGGAATGTGGCAGTGGAGATATGATGCTTTGTATAAAGACAGTAAAGAGAAACAAGGCTAGCAAAAGTTACAAGAAAATCACATTTCGATGATGGCTGTCTTCTCTAGCGTACTTTGGTTCAGATTTTAACCCAACAGAGACACCACATAGTCCACACAGCGACATTTACACAGTTTTACACAGATTAGACTCTATACATCTACTCACACTAGTTGTTTGATTTTAAAAAGCAAGCCAAAAGTTTCTCACATTAGGGAACAAGTAGAGTGACTCAAAATACAAGCTATAGAGTCCGAGTCTCAGGTAATCTTTTTACTTCTACCCCTTTCATAGAAGCACTTTACATAATGGCAATAACTGCAAAACGTAACAGTTTATAAGAGAGGATTTAAAACATCACGCCAACTCCATCATTAAAATCATTAAAAATCTAAAGGAATCAGTTCATTGTCTTGCCTTTGATCTTGCCTGTATTCAGGTTTGGTAACACACTTTTAAAAAACACGCTGAAACCACTAATGTTCACAGAATTTTGTTCAACCAAACACATGGCAATGACTGGCACACAGCCAAACACATGTACCCAACATTAAATATGGCTCCTTTGATTGATTATACAACATGCTCTGCACACAGCCCTCCACTGCAACCCACACACACACACACACACACACACACACACACACACACACACACACACACACACACACACACACACTCCTCACAAGAAAGGGAATCCGAGTTCATAGGTTAAGTATAGAAGCTGTCCAAATCAGCAGGTCAGCTGACAGACAGAGGAAATGACGGGCTTAATGACTAGCTGCTGCTGCTAATGACTCACAGCTAGCTGGGTGGAAAAAGAGTGTGACTGACAGACACGCATAGACACACATGCATGCAGGTGCAGTCTCACTCACACCCTCAACCTCTCCCGCTCGATCAGCTGTAATTGGCAGTGAGACCTCGCCATCCAGTCGTGAGCGGCGCAGGCCCCGCCCACTACTTTAACAGCCCATTAGCAGTTATTAGAGGGTCCTCAGGGAGCTGTACGGGTCACAACACACTGCCAACCTAAAGGAGATTAATAACCCATGAGATTTAATAGAGGCGATGCTTCTGCGGTCAAATTGAAAATAACAGATGGAAGAGGTGAAAAGATAACAAGGAGCAACTGGAATCACAGATGAAACAATTATTTCATACGATTCATGTTTACAGGCACCATAAAACATTTATGGAGTTATAAAGATTCATAAAAGGTTATAAAAATGATGCTTGGGCTCAAAGACCTGTAAACCCAGTGGACCTCTTAGAGTTATAGGAAGAAGTCAGCTGGTAACGTAGTCCAGCAACATGCTGTCAACGTCAAGCATCTTCATAACAGCATTTTATTGATGGCTGCAATCCACTTGGGGAGCACACCGGCTCTCATCATTTACTATGACTTTTAAGGAACTCAGCTACTGTTTACAGATTGTGTTTCAGCTGTTTTGCCTGTCATGATTAGTCCAAATGCTACTACTGTTGTGCTGCTAACAGATGGATGCGAAGTTCTGATCAAGTTAGATTTTCCTCCCTATAATTACCATTTCTACTGAGTTTCTCTGTATTCCTTTTGATATAGGAATTACACACACACACACACACACACACACACACACACACACACATGCACATGCATATATACATACACATATATATTCATTACCTCTTATGCACAAGCTTCAGAGAGGAGACTAATGCACACAATACCCAAAACCCTCTTGCATCTCAACACTAAATCCATCCAGCAAACTAATGTCTCTTTTAAACAACTTAATCCAGAGCTGTGCATCACAAGCAGTGTAGAGAAAATTGCTGTTTTACATAAGGTGCTCATATCAGTTGCAAGATGGATAAAAATAAAAAATCATACAAAATGAAAAAGAAAAATTATCTTTTGAACCTTTTTTGTTGTTTTTCTCTACTGTTTTTGTAAAGTCAAATGTTTTGTTTATTTGTATGAAATCTAAAAAAAACAGTTTGACTGCATGGCGAAAAGGTATGCTTATCTTCCTCTGCACTCACCCACCCCACCAACCCCTCGCCCCCGCATCCTCGCACCTGTGCTGGGGAGCCAGGGGCTTAGAGATGTGTCGGTAACAATCAAAGCGCTGATGCATGCCATGTGACTAAGTGACTGTAACCCTCCAGGCAGTCTGGGACTCTGCCTGTTAGCGTGTGGCAACACCAAGATAGGTCATTACCCATTCTGTTCCAATTGAATTTTAACCAGCGTATTTGTTCCAGTGCAAATTCTGACATTTCAATATGCCAACAGAGAAATCAGCTCATTTGAATGTGGCTCGCTTGTTTATTGTTTCCTGAATAAAAAAACGAGGAGGAGGAGAAATAACAGCATGAAACTTCTGTAACAGGGTGACTGACTCAGGTAAATCAGCATTAACCAAATTAAATTTTAACTATCGCACATATTCTAATTTAACATTCAGAATGGCAAAACTCCTTAGGACAATAAGCCACACACTTAATTATAAATGATTTTACATTTTGTCTGCACTTACAAGCTTTATAAAGCAACAGTAGTTTTGACAATTTTGAGCTTTTTTTAGGCGAAAGCACAAAACAAAACTTCTCTTTGCAGTCTTGCAAGCAAAGATTTGATGTTTCACTCAGTTTTACCTTGCAGTTGATTGAATTTCAACTGGCAACACAACACATCTAAAATGCCCTTGCTTTTAAGACACTCAGGTGTTTCTTTACACTACTGTGCTCTCTAGACAGGTCAATGTATTGTTCAGCTGATACAGGAGTGTACAAACAAATGCTTGGGATATTTTAAAAAGGTGTCAACACATAGATTGTCTAGCAAAGCAGCTCTAACATCATTCTTAAAAATACCCTCTGCTCTCTGTGCATCAATACTTACAGTATCAATCAGTCCTGTAAGGTTACGTATGTATGGGTGTATGCACATAGGTGTATACATAATGATACTATTGGCTGATCAGTCTATAATGGCCTCAGATACCCAATATCAGTCGGTCTCACAGTAAGTGGAGTCTGTGTCTGAACCTTGTTGAGTCTTTAAGTTTAAGTTTAATGTTTTCTCTGTGCCTATCAACCATCCAAGGACATGCGTGTTTTATCTTAACTGCAGATGCTAAGGGTGGTGGTGTGGATTTGACACAGGTAAAGTGCTTCAAGTGCATTTAATAAAGCACTATTTAAATGTAAACCACTTTGCATGATCAGTAACACTGTTAAATGGCATAGATACATTTCAATCCATCTCTTCTAAAACAACAGGAGCACCTGCGAATAACAGTTTAATGGAATATCATTCTGTGCTTTAATACAGATGTGGCAGGAAACTGCTTAATATATTAATAAACTGCTTAACTGCTTAATGTATCGATAGACAATAACAAATGAAGTTGGTTCACATATTTGATAAACATGACAACTAACCTCCAGCCTCCCACTTGCACATTCCACCACTGCTGCTTCGTATATATGGTCATTCTGCATTGCACGGCTTAGCTTTCATTTATAAATCTGAACCTACACTTAGATGAGTAACACACAAACACTTTGTACTCATGACACCAACTAAAGACAAATCCTGGTGCCGATACATATAAAAACAACTAAATAATATTGCAAAATCTTCTACAAAATAAGAGATGTTGGGAGAAGTTTGCAGATCCTAAACGTTTCTTTATCTAACACGTAAATACACACACACTGGACTCACATGTGTGTTCAAACTGCTGGTCAGCTTCTACGAAATAACCAACCAATGGCTTTCAAGTAAAAGGTATATAAAAAAATGTCTCTGAACTACAGTGGAGTACAAGTATGAAATAATGTGAAAAAATAGCATTCGACTTTTAAATAAGGTCAGTGTACCTAAGAGTAAGACAGCAAACACTGTAAATTAGGAGGTGCAAAAATGTATAATTCTCACTCATGTTTTATTTGGGTGTGTCACATTTTATGGTCAGAAGGTCAGCACCTGATGACATCATTCATTCTAGTCTTAATCTTCTAATGTCCGACTTTGTGATTGTTTTGCTAATAATTGTATTCATTTATTTTCACTGTACTGTTCGTTTTTCTTCTATACAAGAGGAAGCAGGGGCAGAGAAAGGTTCTGAGGTAGTTTCACTGACAACAAAAATCCGCTTGTGTTTTCAGCAGTATAAACATGCACTACTTTCTTGACACAAGGAGTGAGTCTGTAATCAAACACAATTTTTGCAATTAAAAATTATGTCATGTGATTTCTAACTTAGACAGGTGGCTCAGATTAGTTTTCCTTCACTTGTGCCGATCTTCTCTGGCTTCACTGACAGTGTGAGAATTCTAGACTTCAATGCAGAGAACAAAATGAGGAGTACGAAGGTCCAAGATGTTCAAAGCCATATCAGAATAACACTTTGACGGTTACTTTAATGTAACACCTCTTCTATCTGAAAACTTTAAAGGCTTTTTAAGCTAATACACACACACACACACACACACACACACACAAAGAGAAGAATCTAATATAGTTCATATGAAATTCATTAATTATCTTCACTATAATTCAGGCACTTCAAATGTAAGATTTGTAAGATGAAGACAAACATGGAGCAAAGAGGCAATGGCTGCTTTAAGCACACGCAGACAAACAGCTGATTAAAAGGTGAGAATAGTGTGTGTGTGTGTGTGTGTAGGAAGCAGGAGAAACCCGTTACATATTTTGTCCTGACTCACCATGAGTTGCACTTCAGGTGGTGTCTTCAGGTATCAGTCCACTCACTGTCAACCAGGATGGAGTCTGTAGGCCACACAAACACCCATCACACATTTAAACATAACCTTACAACAACTTCTTAGGACAAATGTGGTCATTACAACTTTTAGTAACGCTGTTAAGTATATAACGTGTAACAACTTATTATTCCTCTGTAGACATCTGTCGTATCTATCCAGATGAATGGCTTCTAGATATGTTTAATATAGTTAGTTTCCGTTTACTCTCATAACAAGTTTGACTAATTTAGTTTTTGCACAAACAGAAGTTAAATGTTGCAAATGATCTGACCTGTAATAATCCCTGGGAGCGATCTAACCAGGTGTCACTTAGGTAATAACGTAGCAGGTCCACGCAGGTAAAGGCTGACTGTCCCTTCACCAGTCAGGTGCTGAGCTCCCGTGATGTGGAAGCAGAGGAACAGAAGGATGCAACATGATACCAGCGAGCTCAAATCCTCTGCCTGCCCCTTGTAATCCTTCAGCACAATGATCCCTGCAGGATGTTTTCTCTTCTCCTCCTCCTCCTCTTCCTCTTCTTCTTCTCCAGCTCCAGACTCCTCTGCGGAGGTGTTGCCACCTCTGTATGTAGGGCCGGCCAGATGCACCTGCGACAGGACACCAGGTAAGAGGAGATGAAGCACCACCCGTAGCCACTGAAGTCATTCTTTCATTCCTCTTCTCTCCTCAGCATCGACAACTCTGCCTGTTCCTCAGAGTGTCTCTGCCAAGAGTAGTCGGGCACAGCAGTCCTGTTTTGCCGCTCTTTGCCAAACACACAAACACACACGCATGCACAGAGGAGAGTGTTGTAGGGTTTCTTTTTTTTTCTTCCTTTTTTTTTTCCAGCAGCCGAGCTAACCCTGAGCCGGGGCCTGGTCTGCCTTTGAGATGCTCTCTAGCCCACAAACACAAGACGGCTTTCATTATCTTGCCCGTCGCAGCGCAAGGCCTAGCTTCTAAAAGCTACTGATTTCTTTCTTCCCTTAGCCCCCTGCACAAAGGGAGGGCATTTTGTAAATTACTTGCTCGTTTCAGACCAACAAAAGGTACTTTCATTGAACCCTCCTCCCCCCTCCTCCCCCCCACTGCTCTCCCTCTATCCTCCCGCCATTTGATTTTGCTCAAATTTGATTACAAGGCTTGAAAAAGGAGACGAAGAAAAGAGAAGAGGAAATAAGAAAGCCCCACAGATGGCGTGTTCATTCAGTGCTGTGAATGGCTTTATATGGGCTGCCTTTATACATGTGGCAATCCAAAGACGCTTCAGCCGCTCCGCTAAAAAAAGAACTTGACAAAATTATTGGTTTGGTGGCTTTCTTACACGACTGACATGGGGGAACTCTTAGAAAGAAAAGTCTGCCTTCTCTTTCTCTTCCTTTCTTTCGCTCTTCTTGTCTCTGTGCGCTCTGGGTTGTACACCTTGATCAAAACAAACTAAATGATGTCTGATTGTGGAAGTGTTTACTTATACAGACACACACACGCGCATATGTGTGTGTGTGTGTGTGCATGCTGTCATATTAATAACCACATGCCCTGGGCCTGCATTCCAAGACAACAAGGTTTGCATATTCAGCAGAAAAAAACTAATGAGACACACTCACTATTTAAATCATCAACTAACACACACACACACACACACACACACACACTCTCGCACAGAACTCAAATTATTCATCTGCTGTTATTTAACATTATACTTGAAAACACTGCACATTAACACAAAGCAGAGACTGTTCTGTTCTCCCTCACAGGCTATAATCCTGTTTCCACAATGGACCCCTCACTCTGCACTTGTTTTCCTCCAGCGGATAATCATAGCTCTCTAGACACACAAACACACAAACACACAGACACACACACAGCTCTGTAGCTGTTGGATTTTTTTCCCTAACACAAACATACACCTATGCAGCAGAGTGAACTATGACTTGTTTTCCCATTACCAGTCCACCCAGATGAAGACACAGTCTGGGACCTTACATGGCCACTCCGGTCAGAAAGTCTAATGGAGAGAAGCCACTTAATTCTCAGATCCACTGACCAGACATCAATTTCCAGGTCGCAGGCTGCATCATTCCATCAGTGTGATAAAGTAGCAGCCATTACTGAGGTCAGAAAGCCAAAAGTGGCATCTTTTATGGGCATTATTTTAGTCTTTGTCCATTGTTGTGTTGTACAGCAGAACCTTTTGTTTTTCCTTGTGTCTGATACAAAAGACCGGCTTCACACTGAGCTACTCCACAGCTACTGAACCACTCCATCTCTCAGGAACATACGACTGGAATAAGCCAACAGGTGAATGAACTGTTCTTATCATGGCTACAGCTGACTAGCATCAGGAATCAACCGTCTTTTACAAAAAAGTCCCTAGCAATGCTAAAAACTCAACAAATCTGTGCTTGATGTGCTTTTTTTCTCATGTTAGCACTTAAGCAGTGTGACGTTATGATTTGCTACAGTCGTACAGCTTATTAACAGTAATTCAAGACCAATATGAAAGTAACTGTAGCCAAACCCCACGGAGTTAATGTCTCCATGCTATATAAAACATTTTTTGAATCCAAATCTAGCTAAATAAATCATATAAAAGAGGCTGCCAGACATTTTGTTCACTTCACCTGCCACGTGTCACACACAAAACGTTATACAAGATGCTTTATGCTATAGGTTAAAGATCCTACAGTAATAGAGAGAAACCCCCAATAATCAGACAACCCTCTATGAACAAGTACTTGGCGACAGTGGGAAGAAAAAACTCCCTTTTAACAGGAAGAAACTTCCAGCAGAACCAGGGTCAGGGAGGGGCAGCCGTCTGCCTTGATGGGTTGGAGGCAAGAGCATGGAGAAAGGATAGACTGTGCAAGAGAGACTTGGATCAGACCAAGTTTTACAAATTATTACTGAATACAACTTCTCAGATGGTTCACATGTTTTGAGCCTATATGTACGGATAGTTATCCATTTTTTTTTCCAGCCAGGTGTACATACAAATAGATGCTCACCTACATCTAACAGCTACACGTATAGCTGTAAGTTATCAGCTATATTCACACCAGGAAGGAAACAGAAAACAATCAAAACACCCCTTAGAAGCAAAGGAGGTAGTAGAAAAGGAGATAATTTTCTTCCAGTAGAGAAAATGGTTTCAGTCCAGTAAAAACCCCACTGGCTGCACACACCAAGCTCAGCCCACTGAGCTTTGGCGAGCAGAGATATAAAGCTGTGAAACGCTGACAGGACAGAATAGCAGCTCTCACAGCTTCCATATCTACCACTTTAGAGATATTAGTAGTAGCAGCCAACATCACCAGCTGACCGACTACATTTTCCCCTCAACCTGCCTGATCACCGCAGTGGACCCCCTCCCCAACTCTACACACACACACACACATGCACACACTTTTTTTTTAATGAGGGCAATTTGATTTTGTTATTACTGATGAAGACAGAGATTCCCTTAGTGGGCAGAGAACCTTCATAATCAGCAGTTAGGTCTCCATCCACAAACCTGAAGTAATTATTGTCTCAAGATAAAAATGGAAGGCAGCGCTGATTTATTTTTTTTTCTAAGGAAAAAAATAAACTAGATATAGAAATGACCTTAATATTATTTCTCTCTCTGGGCATTTCCAATAAAAATATTGCATCGGAAGGTTTGATAAAAGGATTATGTGGCCAGCTTTATGTGGCTGGAGTCAAATCTGGATATGGAAGGAGAGCTTTTTGATTGAATAATTCTTGTTTCCTTTCTGCCAAGCTAGCAGTCCTCTTTGGGGAAAGTAAAAATCAGCATTATGCCAGATTTATACATGTGCTCTGACTCTCTGTAGAAGTAAGTGTGCCAATATTGTATGTCTGACTACCTGCCTACTGTATGTGTTTGAATGTTTCCATGTGTGCTCGGGGATGTAGAGAGATGATGACTGTGTGGTCGACAACATTTCAAGCACAATTTCTAGCATTAATGGTCAAAAATGTGGAAATAAAAGACACTTTAAAAAAAAAGTATATCTATTTCATTTAGTACCATTCAATGACTTTAGAAAACAGTTTTCTACAGTCACTGGTACTGTCTAAGTCCCAGTTTGATTATTCTGTAGAACAATAGCCATGTGTTGTGCATATGAGAAAAGAACTGCACTAAAGTAACTCCTTACTAAGAACCTGCACTGGCACTGGTATAAAATTCAGATTATGTAATAAATCTCACTAACATTATTTTTACTATGTCTCTGATATTTAATCTAATTATAGGATTTTACACAATGTTTAAAGACTATTTGGCCTTGTACAGAAAATGTGTAAACTTGATGAATTTGGTAGATAAAAGTGACCACTTTACAACCAGCCTTGATTCAAATAACTACTCTGGTGTAAAAGAAAGAAAGAAAGAAAGAAAGAAAGAAAGAAAGAAAGAAAGAAAGAAAGAAAGAAAGAAAGAAAGAAAGAAAGAAAGAAAGAAAGAAAGAAAGAAAGAAAGAAAGAAAGAAAGAAAGAATTTCCTGTTAAAAAAAAGTCTGTAACAAAGAGAAAGAAAAATTAAAAACATGGTGAGGTATTTTGCAGTTTTGTTTTCTGTCTGCAGAGTAACTGGCAACTATTAGAACAAAATTGTATGTTTTTGAAATATTCTGCTTGATTTGCTGTCTATAACCATACACAAACGTATTTTCTGTGAGCATTCAAAATTCTTCCACTGTAATATTTTCAAATTAAATGCATGATAAAATAAAATAACTTTCCAAAAAAAAGCTTATATTTGGGTCAGTCAGGGTTACCGAGTTGGCGTACTTGAGGCATGACAACTGAGCAAGAAGAAAATTCAATTTATGAATGAATCTTGATTTAATTCTGATTTAAACTGTTCAAATAACAGTGTATTATTCATCTGCTGTTATCGGGGCATCATCAGCAGTCACAACGGGCTGCCGTTAAGGCGTTTGACCCCAGAATTTCGTTATCATAACAGGGCTGTGACCTCCTGACCTGCAGTCATTACTGCTGTCTCCTCCAATCAGCCCTCCAAAGCTCTGAAGATGCCCTCTGGGAACAAACAGGCTGCTGGAATAGAGGTGACATTAGATTTATGCATGTGTGTTAGTACTGCTTGAGCACAGGCACACTGCTGTAAGTGTGTGTGTGTTGTGTGCTTCATTACTTATAAGGACCAGGGTGTTCTCACAATCATAGAAAAAAATGATTAAAAAACACCCAAAGATGGGTTTTTTCATGTTGTACACTTCTTGCAGAGCTTAGTTTAGTATTTCTGTTGACTGTTAAGATTAAGATTAAAACAGGGTTGGTAACAGATTTGAATGTGGGGCAGTTCCTGGTAAAGGCTTGCTTGATGTTAGGTAAATGCAAGAGGGTTTAGAAAAGTTTAGAAGAGTACTGTGCAAAGGTTTTGAGATACCCCTCATTTCTTTATATGTCAGGAAAACAGAAAATAGTTGCAACACTTTACTCAAATCTACAAAGATAAATGAAAGCACAGTATGTATTAGCACTGTATTTGATGCTTACCGATATGTACTGATACTTTCATGCTTAAAAATAAAGTTATTGTCAATCAGATGCTCCGCAGATGGCAGTGCAGGGTTGATCAAAACCTGACGGTACGTTTGTGCATTCATAGTTCCATCAGTTATGACAGCATCTTCAAGACCACTAGCAGAAATTAGCCCAAAACCACGACAGAGCCTCCACCGTGTTTTATAGATGGCTGTAGACACTCACAGCTGTACCTCCTTCCTGGTATGTTTAGCATGGTAGATAATATTAACAATTAGAACTCAGAATTTCAAAATTGGATTTCACTGCTACATAAGAACTATTGCCAATGATTTTCAGTCCAGTTTTTGTGTAATTTAGTATACCCCGGTCATGTTTCCCTTCTTCCACCCTTCCGCTGAGATAATTTCTGATGAATCATCAGCAAACAGAAGCTGGATCAACTGAAGGGCCAGCTACACTGCTCAGGCCCTTTGTCAGGTCTGTACAGGATTTTTTCCTAATTCTTAAGAACATGACCTTCACATACTGTTTGCCTGACACATTTGTATTTGTCTTTCACTTGTCCAGTTTGCTCAGAAGTTTCAGGAACACACTGCACACCATGCTGAGATATAGCAAGTTGTGGGCTAAGATCCAAGGACTGCACTGAAAACGAGTGAAAAAGCAGCCACTGTTCAAAGAGGGATGGCTCAAGTTGCACAGTACCATAAACTATAATTCGAGGGAATCAAATATATTTTACTGTGCTTCCTGTGTTTCTTTTAAAAAACATGTTCATTGCACTGAGTTGATCAATGGAGTGAACAGGACAGATCGGAAAAAACAAATATTCAGAAAATATCCTGAATACAGCACAAGGTACAACAGGGGTGGATAGTATGTTTTGTTTTGTTTTTTCCAGAAGAACATGCTGATTGTTATTGATGGGCCACACATCAAACAAATAATCTGAAACAAGACACACACATAGATGAATTATGTTAACCTCGATGAATTTGGTAGATACAACTGACTGCTTTACAAACAGCCTGGATCCAAAAACTTTCTGTTAAAAAATGTTGACTTTTCATGTTACCATAAAAATGATTATGTCTTGCTAACTGTCTGATATGCATACCTCAAACTGTATGAAATATAGGAGACTGTTATATTCATCAGAATACAGTATTTACTATCTAACCAAATGTCTGCATCAATGAATATTAATAATAGTTAATATTCTGAGACAGCAAGCCCACATGGACCTTTGCATGTCTATTTAAAGGAGTGAAACTAAAGTGGGACAGTGTTTCTCAGGTTTGATTTGATGCTATTCTAAGAAAAAACCCTTTCAAGCACTGCTGTTGTGTCGGAAATAAAAGATGTAACATCGCGTCAGGTGAGGCGAAGCTTTTGTTCAGTACAGAAACAGGATTTTCTTAGAAATCTATCAGACTCACATTCAAACACAAGGTAATTCATCTCAAGAGGCACACCGTGAGTTCATCAGCTGGGACCAACATGTCACCAGTTAACTCCAGGCTGGCGTTCTGTCAGTATACAATCTGTGAGACACTGTTTGAACGAGGGAGGGCTTCATTTATCATCAACACAGTAGCTGAATAAACATTTGTGAACGTGTTGGTGACTCACACTGTGTTCATCATGGTTATCATTTATCATTCCCAAAAAGACAAGACTCATTAAACCTGTTAATATTTAAAAGACTTCTTTTGTAGTTTTCTATACATTAATTTTTTTTAATCTAGTACATAAAAAATGTCTTTCCCCTGAAAGCTCATCTAGTTTGATTTCATTCTAAACTCCTCGTATAAAAAAAGTATATGCGATGGGTACTTCCATGGAGTGACTACTTCTGAATTAAGCTTGGCACAAAAGCAAAAAGTCACAATGTCTTTCTGGGGCATCCTGACTGGAAAAACAAAGGAAGAAAAGCAGCTTTTTACACAAAAGATGAACATTCTCAACTTGCTTGATGCAAAAAGACATATTTCACCTTCATAGAGAACTTAAAGATGAGAGAATTTAAAACAGTGAGGAAGGAGCAGCAACACAGAACGATGACATCATCAAGTCATTTGACTGGCCTAGAGAGCCTGTTGCATCTATTTTCCAGGCAGAGTCAACGCCACGCTCACCACCACAAACTTAACTCACAGTTGTAATTATTACTGAATTGCTCAACTGTGCGTAGGCCATTAAAGCAACTGCCTTCTTTCTTTTTCACTGTGTAAAATGTTGCATGATTTTTGTAGCTGAAAGGCTCTCTAAGGTGTTCCTCCTTGCACTCAGATATATTTCGGCTTTTTTTTTTATCTCCAGCAACAAACCTTCAAAAATACTGCTTTTCATATCTCAGAATTATGTGGCAATGTTTTCACATGAAAGACAATCCACTAGTCATATTCTTTTTGTTTGTTTGTATTTTAAACAAATTCCTCTAATACATTCCTCTGAGCCCCTTTCTATAGTGACGATAGAATCTATTTTTAGTGGTTCAAAGATCACAGCAGCACTTCATTTCAAAGTAATTTGCTTGTATGAAGACAAACTGCAGAACTTTACACATCAAGCATCAGGTTAAATCGAGGAAACACGTGGCTTTTTTAAAAAAGAAATCAAAATTGTGTCAAAAAGTGTCCCATGTATGACCACATGATGTCAAAAAGCCAAAAGAAGAAGCACCACGCCTACTTACTGAAATGGTGTCGTTCTAATGAAGTCACTCCAGAAAATGATTGGACAGGAAAATAATCTGCTGACAGGAGGTAATAACCTGACTTTAACTAGCACCGGCTCAGCACAAATTGAACCAGCAGAACTACATGCAACTGTGAGATTTAGAGGAAAGCATCTGATCATTTGCACAAACTTCTAATCAGCTAATGACAGAACTTTATCACCGGCTGTATGTTTCCGTAAGGAATAAACACACGGCTTTCCTATCAAAGCATGCAGGTCACCTTGTACACTGCAGCCTACTAAGTGCACAATGCAAATGCCAAGTCCAACTGCAACTCACAAAACACAATCAAATGCAGCACTGCAGGGATACAAAACTTAATATCATCCCTCTTCATCTCCTTCAGACAGCCTCACTGTCTACCTCCAGAGTGCCAAAAAACCCACTCTTTGTCCCTAAAGTATCTTATTGTCATCCTAATCATTCCTCACAATCACAAACAATCTCACAACTTTTTTCCCCCATTCAGCCCTATCTACTTATGCAGTTCCCAGAAGGCATTGCCTTTTAGACCCTTCCTCTCTGGCAGCTAAGATGTCGGGAAAACAAATAACAGCGGAAAACAAAACAAAACAAAGTCTCCTGAAATACCTTGTGGATGCCCAGAGGAAGGCGCTGGACAGACAGATGAGCAGATAGGTTTCCTCTGTCCTCTTCTCTCAGGCTGCCTCTTCTCTCGGTGTGCTGTGGAGAGTGACTGCTCACAGCCCGCCTGGCATATCTAATTAGAGCCAGGCTGTTGCCACTATCGGGCAGAGGATCTACCTCTCCAATCTCTCCTGACTCAATCTTCCCCATCTCTGATTTTCTTTTATATTTATGCTGGAATATTTAATTGTAGACAAAAGGTTACTCTGGGCTCTATTCATCGCACACAGGCAGAATAATCTCCTTTAAAAGGCTTGACATTTCAGGCTTTTCAAAAGGGGCTGAAAAAATTATATCCCCGCTTTTGTTAATCAATGAAGTAGAACTCCCCCGAACAAAAGAATTAAATTGCTTGGTTGGGTTAATAAAACACACAGAAATAGCTGCTTCCTGTGGGCTTTTGTGCCTTCCACTGGCTCCCCCCATATGCAACCAGCACTGTAATTCCATATGATTTGGGGGGCAAAACTCTCATTTCTCCACACAGTTGGCTTTTTAAATCCTATTGAATGAGCAGTCTGTGAGGCTGGCTGATTGGGACCTCTTGCCTGAGCCTGGCTGCCTGGCTAGCAGAAAAGGCTCTCTCCATTTAAATATGACTTCCACTAAGGAAAGACAGCTAGTCCACTACAATTTACAATTTCTATACTGCCCCTGCTTTAGAAAAAACATTGTAATTATGCAAATGATAGGGGCAATAATTAGGCCCTTCACTGTCCCATTGTGTTGCCTGCCGTCATGTTTCAGCCCAATGGTGGGAGAAACGCAGCGGGGCATGTTCGGTTTAAAATTGCTCCTTGCAGACTCTCTGCAGATGTTCACAGTATCTTCTGTGCTACAACTAGCCGTCACCCAAAGCCAGGGTGCCTCTATATACCACAGCATAGCATACAGCTGTAGCCTTTATCCTCCACTGTAGTCTACACAAAATGAGACTATTAGTTTTGTGTTATGTCTGCTCATGCTGTTAGTCTAGCTGTATTGTAACTGTCATAATAAGTTTTATCTGAGCAATGGCATCATTTTTGTAATTTATCCTCTGTACACCACCACTGTCAGTTTTAAATAGTCTTTAAGGTATGATAAAAACTCAGATTTCAGCTTTCATTTAAAGGGTTTAACAAAAGTATTGGACCAGCTGTTTAGTAAATGACAGCCACTTCTATATATGGCTTCCATTTTAAGAGGCTTGAAAAAAAATGCTGCTGCTTGTTTGTGGGTCTCTCTGTGATTGTCTTGTATCCAGTATTGTATTCGGGCTTGTAACTAAAACGCACGCTTTGTTTGGATGAGATCAAGTGACTGATTAGGGCCATCAAAGAATATTCCATTTCTTTACCTTGAGAAACTTTTGGGCTGCTTTTGCAGTATGCTTTGGGTCATGATCCATTTGTGCTACCAACTGCTGTTTGATGGGTTTTGCAGCATTTGGCTGAATCTGAGCAGAAAGTATAGCCCTGTACACTTCACAGTTCATCCTGATACTTCTATCAGCAGTCACATCATCAATAAACACCAATGGTCTGGTACCACTGGCAGCCATACATTGTTAAATCATAAGATTGCCTCCACCATGTTTGACAGATGATATTGTACACTTCAGATCACGAGCTGTTTCTCTTCTTCACCGTGTGCTTCTCTTTCCATCATTCTGGTACAAGCTCATCTTGGTTTCATCTGTCCAAAAATACTTTTTTTCCAGAACCCTCTAGTTGTTCAAAGCCTTGTTGCAAACTTTCCATTCATGAGGACATCTCTTGACTTTGACAGTGATACAGCTCAAGATTGTTCTTGACTTGGTTAGATGCTCTGAAGTTATTTTTCTTAACCATAAAAATAATTCAGCCATCACACACTTTAATTGTCTTCTGGGATCTTTCAGGATGTCTGCTGTTGCAGAGCCAGCCATTGCTTTCCTTCTTTTTAACCCTTTAAAGCCTAGTGTTTAACATTTGATAAATTTGTTTTAGTGAGTTTTTCAGACTTCTTAATCACCAGTGTGGGTTAGGGCTCTGGTCATATTTTGAATCAGTGTCTGGATTTTCTTCCATGTGTGTGTTCTGTGCCGTTGAGTGTCTCTGCAGGTTCTCTTTCTAATTGGAGAGCTGGCAGCCGCTGATTGGTTCCCATCATCAAGTGGCTGTTTTGAAAACCCTATCTCCAGGCAAAGTTCGGTGGGCCCTACTCTGTCCAAGAGAAATTGAGTGATGCTGATAATGTTTGCAGGTACCCCAGACCATAGGAAAAAACGTTGTGTGTGTCACGTTAACCTGATGAAGCCTTATTTCGTTTGCCATACAAGTGTAAACTCCTCTTCATCCCTGGCTGTGCCATCAGCTATGCCCGTTAGTGATGTGGCAGTTGCGAACGAAATGGCTCTTAGAGCCGGATCTTTGACGTGAACGATGCGAGCCGGCTCCTTATCGAGAGCCGTGTTTTTTTTTCTTTCTATCACCCTCTCTCTCGCACTTTTTTTCCACTTCACTCCGCATGCGAGCTTGTGCTTTGCACTGGGCAGAGGGGGGAGGGGCGGTAGTTACGCTCGCAGTAGCACAGAAACAGAGCGGGAGGGAGAGACAGAGAAAGAGAGCCAGGGACAACAACGTCACATTAGAAAAGTATAGTAATCACCCACAACTATTTTCAGTTGCGGATGATAAAGGATTCAGAAAGTTTATTCATGCAGGCCTATATGACAGAGAATATGCATGTTCTTTTTGTTTTCATATTTTAATTTAGATTTAATTGTGTTGTTTCATTTTAAATTTGTTTAAAAGGAAAAAGCTGAAAATTTAAATAGTTAAAAGTTGAAATGTGACTAGTTGGTTTTTGTATTATATGATTTATTTATTACATTTTATGTGGAGTGAATAAATAAAAGTATATTTAAGGTGGCCCCTACAGACAAAGCACGTACAAACTTCAAACGACCGGATTTGGTGTGTGATAGTAACAGGTAAATGAACTTTTTTTTTTTAAATTATTTGAATATATATGAGTGCTTGTGTATAAATACACAAACAATACACATATGCTTTCAATTGTGTAATTTAAGTGATCTAGGTAGCTCTGTTTTGAAGTTCAGTTAATGCTAGAAATGTGTTTTGGAGTTTGTACGTGTTTTGTCTCTAGGGGCCACTGTATATATTTATATATAAACATATATAAATAAAACCACTTTTTTTTACATTAGTAATTCCTTTTGTACATAATTTTATATTATTGTTAATAATAAATTAATTAAAGCAACAAAACAACCTGAAGACCCGGTTCTCTAAAAACAGCCGAAAGACCCGGCTCTTTTTAGTGAGTCGAGCCGAAAGAGCCGGTTCTCTAAAAACAGCCGGAAATCCCATCACTAATGCCCGTAGTTGTGCCAGCATCAGCGTCTCAGTACAATCCAGAAAGTGATGGTTTACTTTTTGTTTGTGCCGAGGGTTGCTCTCAACTCAGAAATATTAGACAATTTAAAATCCCACCCAAAACACTTGGATGACTCTGCCAAGAAGAATGTGTGCTGTCTGATTGAAAATCACCTTTCCCTGTTTGCCAACACTCCGTCTCGCGCTACTGTTCTGGAACACGACGTAGATGTAGGTGGCCATCCTCTGATCAACCAGCACGCTTAGCGGCTGAACCCACGCGCACTTTTTTGGCAAGAAGTTTTACTTGCTGGAAAACAGTCTAGCTGTTCCAGTGCATGTAGCTCTTTAACAAAGGGTTAAATTGCTAATTAGCTAAACTACTATTTAGTTTAATTATTTTTTTAGCCCTGGCCTCCCAGTGCACTTTAAATGCTAACATTAGCTGTGTATCACACTTCAAGTGTTCTAGTCACTCCTGAGCTGCGGTGTATCACACTCACCAGCTACCTATAATATGAGTATACATACCAGAAACACGTGTGACAAGAAAAGCATTCAAAAAGCATTCAGTTTAAGCTAGTATTTAACGGGTTGCTAACAATAGCATCTAGTTTGACCACACAGAGACCCACAATTTAAAAATTAAAATGTGCTTTTGAAACTAATAAAATTGAACTCACTGCCAAAAAGGTTCATGTCAGGTTCCAACTTCCAACAGCATTCATGAAAAGGACCAAGAGTAGCATGGGAGGGGAAAGGACACACAGCTAAGACCAACATTAGAGGCAATATTCAAAGGGGAAAATGAAATCATCAGACTGAAGAGATTAAAGAAATTACAAAGGTATGCATCTGTGATCTTTAAGGTTTTGTTGTTGTTGTTGTTTTCTTATGCATGTGTAGCTGAAAGTGTGATTACTACCAGAATTACAGTGGTTATTTATTTACACTGTTCATTACAGCGGGATAAAATTTTTAATGTATATCTCAGGAGTAACCTTTCCTTTACTACAGGGGATTCATAGCACCAGCATCATCGGGAGGGCCCAAAACATAATTAACATCACCTACAGCGTCATCTATTCACACTACAGGAGTCTGAAATTGAGGACTAAACGACTCTCAAACACCTTCTACCCAAAGACCATTAGACACCTGAATAAAATAATCAACACTGCTCTTCTACCACCTCATCACAGCTATTAAGTATAATTGCACTATTTCTTACAGTATTATTAGAAGTATCTGTCACACTAATAAACTACCTTGCATAAGCATTAACACGAGTTTGCACATTCACTACTTGTACTTGTCTCATCCTAGAATCACAACAGAATATTTTCATTGACATAAACTGGGTAAAGTATTATTTTCAATTTTTTTTCCCTTTTAAAAAAATGTTTCCCTTAAAATGTTTAACCTGTGTTTTTTTCTTTTAACTGTATGGTTTTATAAAGTCAAATAACTTTCCCGCAAATTTTTATTTATCCAGGAATAAACACAAACGTTAGAAACCAAGGAAACAGCTGCGAGTTGCGTTTACGACAGTTCTCTTTCATTTCCGGCATAAACACATGGACGCCTGAGCCACGAAAACATGAGAGGTCAAAAGTTATGGTCGTAATCTTCAGCATAAACGGAACATAACACAGAAACATGGTAAGTTGAAATCGTGATTTACCACATGAAATGTGAAAATGGTTGCATGCTCGAGAGACTACGGAAATAGCGTTTGAAGGCGTTATTTTTAATAGCTAAGCTAGTGTTAGCTTTACTTAAACGTGCATATGACCCAACACGACTGGACCAAGCTAAGCTAAAGTTTGGTGTTCTTCTTATTTTAACCAGCACGTCACTATTAGCCTGATAATTGGACCATTGATAGGTTTAAATCAAATGTAAACACGCCGCTTGGGTTTCGCAGCGAGCTCCAACGCGGTCACTGGTCTGCTGATTTGCTTTGTATCCCCTAATGTCATGAAGCTTTCTGATTTCCACCTTTCTGCCTCCGCAGGCCAGCTCCATGGTGGCAGTGGGACTGGCTCTGGCAGCAGCTGGATTTGCAGGTCCGTGAATGGAAAATTTTGTTGTTAACTTTGTCAGACAGGGTTTCACGAGTGTACAGCACCATGGACATTGAACTTCAGTACAAAGCACTTGAATTGCAAGGAAACTATTAAACAAAATGCATACACATATATGGATGACATAAAAATAGCTCTACGTAGTTCTATTTTTGTAAATTTACATATGTTTTTGACAACTTTTTAATAGTGTTATTTGCACTTTGCACATTTATAGTGTCATTTTGCTTAATATACTATCCCGAGCAGGAATAAGAGGCTTGAACTGTCTTACAAATAATGTAATGAAGAAAATATAACTGTGTGGTTAGACCTCTCAACATCGGCAATCTAGCTAAGTGGTCAGGTTAAGCTAGATATCAACTCAGTAACTCGACCCTGGATTTCCTGGTCTAGCAATGACAGCACTCGCATAAAAGAGGCGGTTTTGGCAGCGAGTGACTGATCACAAACATATAGAGTAGAGCCGCATATTTAACAAAAGTAAAGCAAATTTTAATGTTTAACATAGAAAAAGGTTAAACACACAATGCAGACTAAATGTAACACATGTTGCAGGCAGCGCAGCAGCAGTGTGACAGAGCTTTCCACACATAGTATGTATAGTAAAAAGCATTGTTAGAAATGTTTGTAGACTGCGAAGCACTTTGTAAATGCATTTAATCTAAAGGGAAGGAAGGATGGTGTGAAACACAGATTTACAGTCTGACTAATAGACTTGCAGTTATAATAGTTGGTGTTTTGCAGCACCATCATCACAAATGATAAATATTATATTTTGGAAGACTGTTGTTCTATCCGTCCCATATCATAACAGATTCTTTTTGACTCAAAACCAAAACCACTGAATGATTTAACTTTCATGTTTATGTTGGTTTTCCATTTGTCATCTATCAGTAGGTCAAGGGCGAGTCCTGTGTGTGTTGACAGAAACTACATGAAACCTTGTGTTTAAGGTTTAATTTAACAGTATGCGAATGCTCCTCGCCTCCAAAGCAGATATTAAATTATGAAGAACATTTACATTACAGAAACCTGAGAGTGCAAACCTCTGCCAATGTCGTTTAATCTCTGGGCAGTATTTACTTTTAAGGGAGTAGTATTATATAAAGTTTAGGAAGTTTGAAGTGCAGGAAAAAATCAGATAAGGGTGGCATGACATGCTTACTTTGATTCCACAAACATTATTTTGGAGTAGGTCATGGATTATTAGGGGTGGGGGGAATAATCGATACTGTGTAGTATCGTGATATGACTTCAGAGCATGTTGATCCTTTTTCTGAGCCAGAATCCTGACATTCCTTCACTGTCCAAATGTGTTTCACTTTTTTTTTGGCAGCAATAAACATGACAGTTTACTTATTTTAATTTAAGACATGTTTTATTTTAATTAAGTTTAAAACTTTTTTATTTAATGTAAAATTATATTTTGTTTTAATTTACTTTCAAATTCTTCAGTTGCTTAATGAGCTGCATAGTTTTCATAAATTGCATAGTTCATAATAGCTATAATTGTACCAGATGGTTGCATTCAGTTAAGTTGGACTAGACTGTAATACAAACCGTCCAGTTTGTCACCAATATAACTGACTGAAATGAGAGAAAGACTGAGTGCGAGACTTTGATATTAGATAAGAATATTGATAAAGTTTACCTTTATGTACAGAATCTGAATATCGCAAAATATTTTTAAAAAATTGCAATAATATCGTATCGTGAGATGTATGGTGATTCCCACCTCTATAGATTATAGGTATTAATTTGTAAATAGGTGGACATGAATAACTGGAGTTTATTGTATAATATTAATAAACTTGAAAGAAAGGCAGGCGTGAAATGTAAAAGTGAGGGGAGAGGTGACATGATATTTGGAGGCAAACTATGATGTGACTTTTAGAATCCCCATATACCAGTATCATGTCCTAAACAAAGGTAGTAGAACTTGAAGTAGTTTTACAGATAAAAGATGAAAGTTTCACATTCTTTGACTTTAAAGAAGAGGTCAGAGGTCAAATGTGATGATATTTTAAATCTTTACACAACGCTCTCTATATGTTTACAGTACACAACACACTTGTAAGAATCATAGTTTCTAAGTTATGTGGCTTTTTATTGATTTTCAACAAATAAATTATTAAGCAGAAACTGAAGATGTAAGACAAATGTTTTTTGGTAGTTCGGTTAAGCTAGGTGAGTCTAGGTGATTTTTTGTTAGTTAATATATTCTCAGATTTTCATATATTACAGGTTGTCTTGTAGTGTCAGTACTGTATCTGTATTGTTGTACTGTGATAGTAGCATTATCGTGGGAAAAGTATTGTTAGTTGCACCGGCGCCCAACCCTAAACCGCATCAGTGTTAACAGTAAAACATTTAAGGGACAAATCCACAGATTGATTTGTCATCTGAGATAAAGTGGATTTGCCCATCACTGTAAATGTCTCATCTTTTTCATGTACCAGGTCGCTATGCCATGCAGGCCATGAAGCAGATGGAACCCCAGATGAAACAGGCCCTTCAGAGCTTCCCTAAAACTGTAAGAAGGAACCCGTGTTTGCTGTGATAACTCTGCCAGTTCGATGTGCAGAAAACACAGACACATGTTGGTCTTTGCATTCAGTCTGCATTTAGTTTTCTCTTTCCTAACTCGTAACCTCGACTGCACACATTGTTTCAGGCATTTGGAGGAGGCTACTATAGAGGTGGATTTGAACCAAAGATGACAAAGAGAGAAGCTGCTCTGGTTTTAGGTGTCAGGTATGTGGATGCTGATCAGCACTCAGCACTGATTCTTAGTCTATCTGTGATGTTACAATACTTCCAGGTTCAGAGAGGTTTGGTCTTGTGCTGCACGGCTACCTTGTTGTGTTGTTTGTAGTCTCTCCACTACAGCAGCACATTTAACAACCACCACTAATCACTCATAATAACTCACTGTTACATACATTTACTGTTGCACCACTATTCTGTCTTCAGTCCCACAGCCAACAAGAATAAGATCAGAGAAGCTCATAGAAAACTGATGATCCTGAACCATCCAGATAGAGGTAAGAGAAAGCTTAGTGCTTATTCAAAGACCGACTATTTTTCTGATGAGTCTGTTATCTAGTGAAAATAAAAAATAAACAAAATACCACTAAAATACTATGAACAAAGTTCAGTATAATCAGAGTATCTTTCCATTATCTGGCTTCACTTGCCTTTGCCTATAACGGTGGTCAACTTTATAAGTCAAGCAGGGACTTCCCAGTGTAGCTGTCAGCAAATTTGGATAAAAATGGCTGCGTTGAAGCACCAGAACAATCAGAGACATGTATACTGAAAGCAGAGCAACAGAATTTTTACAAAAGAATAAGCATAAAAAGTTCATTCAGACATAGTCCTGCCAAATGTACAAATATGATACAAGGTCCACAAAGTCCAGAGAGGTGTTCAGCTTTAGGATTATATATCAAGGTGTATAAAACAATAAAATAGTTTCAAACTTGTTTGCAGTCAACAAAAAAATAAAATCAAGGAATAAAGTTCTTCTCAGACTTTAAAAGCTTTCAACCCTCCTGGTATTTGTGCACACAAGTCTGAGGCATCACTGCAGAAGAACCGACACAGCTCTCTTCTGGAAAACACTGCACTGGCTCGAGAACCTTCATAAAAATCGGTGACCACGTTTCACAATTGCACTTTATTTACAATGAAAAGCTGATCATGCAAAAAAAAATCAAGCAGCTGGAGACTCGCTTATTCAGACTGGCTTTTAACTAGTTTTAGGCTGTATGATGTCATATGTATGCTGTTTTATCGTTTTGTCTTCTGTGTTTTTATATGCCTGTTTTTATTGTTTTTATTTACCCACTTTGTGGGTTTTGACCTGTGAAAGGTGCTGTATAAATAAAGTTTACATAACATTTAACTTCAGAATGTAGTCCTGAGCTGTTACGCATGAGTGGCAAGTCTGTTAACAGGTCTTAGGTGTATTGTCAACATCCTGCATAGTAAAAGAAACTGTTTTGTTGTTCAACGTGAAGTGTGATTATGTGTGTGTGTGTGTGTTGCAGGTGGATCTCCCTACTTAGCAGCAAAGATAAACGAAGCAAAGGATCTGATGGACGGGCAGGCCAAGAAATAAAAGTGGAGATGCTTATTCATGCACTGACTGACTTGAAAGTTTTTCTAACTGATTGTTCTAAAAATAAAATCACGCTGTACAAGTGCAGACCAGAATCCTGCCATTATTACTGCTCAGTTTATATTGACTTTGTGAAATTCTATAAAGAGGTTTCCATTTGACAGAACTTCAAATTGTTGTTTTGCGTTTTTTAAGATCACACATGAAGTGTGTTTCTTAGTCCAACCTACAGATGTCTCATAAGCAGTTGCTAAACTTAATGGAGTCATTGAGTATTATGCATTTTGTGAGAGAACAAAGACAGTTTTTCTACTTGTGATTTTACTAGATACATTTGGACATGTGAATATTATGTTGCATGTCTTTTTTTAGCGACAGCACGCTGTTGTTAATGTGGTAAAATGTTAGTTGGTTTGAACACTTTAGCATTAGCAGAAACTTAAAAAATGTTCCTGTGCTTACTGAAATTACACTTACAGTGGGGCAAAAAAGTATTTAGTCAGCCACCGATTGTGCAAGTTCCCCCACCTAAAATGATGACAGAGGTCAGTAATTTGCACCAGAGGTACACTTCAACTGTGAGACAGAATGTGAAAAAAAATCCATGAATCCACATGGTAGGATTTGTAAAGAATTTATCCGTAAATTAGGGTGGAAAATAAGTATTTGGTCACCTCAAACAAGGAAAATCTCTGGCTCTCACAGACCTGTAACGTCTTCTGTAAGAAGCTTTTCTGTCCCCCACTCGTTACCTGTATGAATGGCACCTGTTTGAACTCATCATCTGTATAAAAGACACCTGTCCACAGCCTCAAACAGTCAGACTCCAAACTCCGCCATGGCCAAGACCAAAGAGCTTTCGAAGGACACCAGGAAAAGTATTGTAGACCTGCACCAGACTGGGAAGAGTGAATCTACAATAGGCAAGCAGCTTGGTGTGAAAAAATCAACTGTGGGAGCAATCATCAGAAAATGGAAGACATACAAGACCACTGATAATCTCCCTCGATCTGGGGCTCCACGCAAGATCTCATCCCGTGGGGTCAAAATGATCATGAGAACGGTGAGCAAAGATCCCAGAACCACACGGGGGGACCTGGTGAATGACCTGCAGAGAGCTGGGACCAAAGTAACAAAGGTCACCATCAGTAACACACTACAACGGCAGGGAATCAAATCCCGCAGTGCCAGACGTGTTCCGCTGCTGAAGCCAGTGCATGTCCAGGCCCGTCTGAAGTTTGCCAGAGAGCACATGGATGATACAGCAGAGTATTGGGAGAATGTCATGTGGTCAGATGAAACCAAAGTAGAACTTTTTGGTATAAACTCAACTCGTCGTGTTTGGAGGAAGAAGAATACTGAGTTGCATCCAAAGAACACCATACCTACTGTGAAGCATGGGGGTGGAAACATCATGCTATGGGGCTGTTTTTCTGCCAAGGGGACAGGACGACTGATCCGTGTTAAGGACAGAATGAATGGGGCCATGTATCGTGAGATTTTGAGCCAAAACCTCCTTCCATCAGTGAGAACTTTGAAGATGAAATGAGGCTGGGTCTTCCAACATGACAATGATCCAAAACACACCGCCCGGGCAACAAAGGAGTGGCTCCGTAAGAAGCATTTGAAAGTCCTGGAGTGGCCTAGCCAGTCTCCAGACCTCAACCCCATAGAAAATCTGTGGCGGGAGTTGAAAGTCCGTGTTGCTCGGCGACAGCCCCAAAACATCACTGCTCTCGAGAAGATCTGCATGGAGGAATGGGCCAAAATACCAGCTACTGTGTGTGCAAACCTGGTAAAGACCTATAGTAAACGTTTGACCTCTGTTATTGCCAACAAAGGTTATGTTACAAAGTATTGAGTTGTATTTTTGTTATTGACCAAATACTTATTTTCCACCCTGATTTACGAATAAATTCTTTACAAATCCTACCATGTGGATTCATGGATTTTTTTTTTTTTTCACATTCTGTCTCTCACAGTTGAAGTGTACCTCTGGTGCAAATTACTGACCTCTGTCATCATTTTAAGTGGGGGAACTTGCACAATCGGTGGCTGACTAAATACTTTTTTGCCCCACTGTATGTGATGTTCCAATGTAACAGGTTAATTCACTCAAAAGCAGATTTGTGGTTTAAATCAACTTAAGCAGGTGAAACATTTTGCATTTGCATATGGAAATGTTTTGAAGCTTAGCCAGTGAAAAGAAGCTGGTTGTATGCTGAAAAAGAAATTCTGTCTGATGGATACTGAAACATGAGTGGTGACCAAATCAACAGCTTCTAAGTCTGTGAACCTAGCAACATGAAACTGTCTGTGACTCCACAGAAGCCAAGAGGGTGTGTTGGCAGGATCCCATCTGTGGTGAAAACACTTCATTACATTCAGCCAAAGACACAACTTTTCCTATTTCTCATTTCATAAGTTTTTAACTTGTAAAAGAGACACCACAGCTATCATATACAAATCATGGCTAGTAAAGGATGCCTACATTGTATTCATACATTTAATAATCTTTCTGGCTGCAGGATAATACAAAAACTAACAAGACACTTTTCAATAAACTTGGTCAAGAGTTAGATGATGTGGGTCATGTCTCAGTTTTTGAAAAAGACAAACCTTGTTTAATAAACTCGAACTGCACCAGTATACTTTACACATCAGTAAACAGGTTATTGTCACATTCACTATCCAAATCAGAATCTCCACACAATGCAGCGACGCAGCATTCCTGAAAAGTATGTGTACAGCTAACAGTCACAAGCAAGACACAGAGATGGGTTTTAGATCTACACGAAAGATCAAGTTTATTTAAGAACCACCTGCATACAAAACATATTGCACATCAACCAACCAGACGATCCTTAAAAAAACAACAAAAAAAACTTTACTGTAGTTGACCCAACAAAAACACTTGGGATGTCACAACTCTCAGTAGTCCAAATTTGTCCCAAAAGAAAACCTCTAAGCATCGCATGTTAGTGTCAAGAAAACAGAAGAGATTGTTTTTGTTTGTTTTTTTAAATACTGTACATTTTCTTAAAAATAAATAAACCAAATATATCTCCTTCCTTAGTGGAACAGTCATGACCAGTTTCCAGCCAGCCAGTGTGGAAGAACCATGAAAATGACATCGTCACCTGGGCAAGGTTTTCTGGAAACATCTCAACACCGCAGTGGTCGGTTTTTACAGGGCTCTGTTTTCCCCAACAGTGGGCAGATAAAAGTGGACAATACCCTAAAAGAAACTCAAGTGACTTTATTGAATTCCTAGTGAGGGAAAAAAATTAATCAGCATCAAGCATTACTCGGGATGTACGTAATGAAACAATGTTTAGGAATGAGATGTTTCCAGGTGGCCGAGCACTGATGGTACATATCTGTCCAGCACTAAACGGTAACAAGCCAGTTTTCAGACTCAACTACAATCACGTTTTAAACAGAAGAAAGGTTATGTTTCAGTGCAAAGAAAACGACTCTTCTACAGTTTCTTTTCCAGACACGATGTAAAAGCATTTCTTCTGTGACCCAAGTGGTTGCATATTGGAAAAACAGGAAGCAGCTAATGTGAAATTCTTCAACAGATATATTTATTTATATATATATATATTTATATATATATATAAAGGATAACTGGATTCATCCCCACCCTCCCCACAACGAGAACAGACACTCCTGACTTTAAAAAGATGCCCCTAAAATCTTTTTGGGGTGTTTCAGTGGTTGCCTTCACCTCCCGCAGTACCATAAGAGAACATTTAGCACATGGAGACGCCGTGTCTGGTTCCGCTGTGGCAGATGAAGGCTAACACAGAAACAGGTGAAAGGATTTCAGATGGCATGCAGAGCCAGGCAACGACATGTTGAATCTACTCTCAAGGCACGACAGCTAATCACGTTTATGTCAAACATACTTGGGGTTTCCAACAAGCCAATCTGCACTGTGCTACTGCCCATGCAGATCAGTTAATTTACATCCTGAAATAAGTTTATGGAAGCATTTTTCTGGATCCAACTAGGAAAAGGCTTTTTAAAACCCTGCTGTGATGTTTCTACGAATAGAAAAAGGACTGCTGCATTCATACCACAGTATGGGTTTGACTGGAATCCCTGTCTGATTTAATAAACGCTGTACTCAGTGCAGCCTCTCCCAGAGCTCTCAGTGAAGACAGGACTGAAAAGCAGTTCATGTACACATCTGTAAGTTTATGTGTGTTTGACTATCTTTGGCAAGCTCATACAGGAAGAACTATTGTAAAAAAAAAAAGAAAAAAAAGGAAAATGAATAGTTGGATAAAACAGGTGTAAAAAGGGAGGTTCAGGTTCTGACCTCTGAAACTTGCACAGCGGAACAGGTCACAAATATTTGGAAAATCTAAAATAAAAAAGAGAGAGAGAAAACAGTGCTTTAAATGTTATGGTTCACTTCTGAAGCTGCTCCAGTCATGGAGATTCAATCAAGTGCAGCTCTAGAAGTTCAAATATTTGAAACCATTTTCCTTGCCCTGACTACGAGAGTCCATTAACAACAGCTTGTGGGTTAGATTCCTCCTTGTAGGAGACTTTAGTGGACTTCTCAGTGGAAGACCTGGGAGCTCTTGTGCCATTGTTGCCGTCGCCATCGGCTGCACCGTTAGAACCATTAGTGGTTGCCACGGCAGAGTTTGGGCTGTGTTCGGCGATGACATCCACCTGACCCTAAACAGAAAGGTGGGACAAACAGTGTGTGATGGGTGAGAGAGAATGACGAATGAATGACGAACACTAAATCACCAGTGACTGCCAGGCTTTTAAAGCAGCGAGAAGTGAGGATATTGTAAACTAGGTACTGACCACATCCTTGTTTTTCTGGGAGTCCTTCTCGATCATCTGTCTGCTCTGAGACTCAGCCCTGGATATGTAGTCAGCCACAGTAACTAAACAAATACAACAACAGAGAAAATAAACTATGAAAGCACATGAAGACTGACTCCTTCATACCAGAGCAGAGGCACAAATCTGTTTCAGATATTCCAAACTTCATCAGGATTGTATCGTCTTCACAGTTCTTGTAGATTAGTGAAACACACACAACAGCAGCATTTGCAGTGTGAAGTGAATTACTATTAAACCTGTGTACACAGTTAAAGAAAAAGTGCCCTTTCTCACAGTCTGAGAATAACCTTTTTACTAATTATGCATTTTAGATTCAAGATTACACCAAAATATGTTAGAACAATTTACAATGACACACCACACAAACAAGACTATTAATTGCTGTTAATGTCAGCATGACAAAGCAAAAGCAAGTTGTGACAAAGTTATTGGTAAAAAAAGGTTTTCTGCTAAAAAGAGATGCATACTTATATTTCTACGTACCAAACCTTGTTAGAAAATGCTATATTACAGTATTGATCAGCCATATTGAATCAAATAGCAAAAGCCAAGAACACGACTGCTCAGTTTTCCATAGTTTGTGTTTAGCATGGTGTTGGTGGAACACAAACAAACACAAGGTTTTTTTAGTCAAGTCATTCAGAGTGCTCACTGGAGGAGGGCACACTAGGTGATCCAGTTGCCTGGTTACCTGGCTGCCTCTCTTCAGGCAGACGGTTTCTGCGACGTCGGCTACGATTACGACGTTGAGGTTTAGCTTCCTGGTCATCTAAAGGTGTCAGGTCATCACAAACAGAGGGATTGGGGTGGAGGGACTTACATCGCGATCTACAATTGTCATCTACTTTGAGCTGCACTGACGCCCTTTATGTTTCAAAATAGAAATGATGCACTGCTGCACAGTCCTGACAGCTCAGAACAGCAGTCGGTATAACCTGAATACACTGTGTGAGACGACAACAACAACAACAACAAACATCTAGTAACGTTCATACCTGTTCCATTTTCACTCATAGAGGCGTTGTCTGACTCGCTCATGCCATCAATCAGAGTGGTATCCTCGTCTGTTCTGCGTCGCCGAGATCTTCTGCGGCGGTTAGCAGGCAAGTTGGAGTCGCTAGCATCTGTATCAGCTGTCTGATCGGTCTCTGTGTTTACCTCCAAGGCTCCATAGTGATGGTTATCCTCATGGTCTCGAGGCCCTGCTGCACATACAGGATCAGATTAATAGGCAAAAACTTTCAAACAGAACTTTAACAGAAGAAAATGATAACTTAGAGTGTCAATATATCTGTGAAGGTTCCCAATCATCCAGGTCGTAGTCTAAGGAACTTGGAAAGAAAAGCTTCTGGCCTTCTTTAAGTTTCCTGAAAGACGTTTCAAGGAAACTTAAAGCTTCAGTCCAGAACTGAAGAAGCTTCTTGGATGAAACGTCTTCAAGGAAACTTAAACAAGTCCAGACGCTTTTCTTTCCAAGCTCCCTAGACAAATTAGAGTGTCCCTACTTTCCTTGAATTATCAATTTTACCAGAGCTGTTGCTGTAACTTCCTCTTCCTCCACGTCCCCTTCCCCTTCCTCGGCCGGGTCCTGGCCTTCTGCGGCCATCTCTCTGTGGCCGTGGGCCTCTCTCCCGCTCCCTGCAAGTCCACCAAACCAAATGAAATTGATTACACAGAACAGCAACCAGCAGTTTAGTCAAAAACTGGTGAGATAATGCAATATATGGATCACAGTAACCTCACCTTTCATGATCTTCTCCAGCCAGAGACCAGTCACTCAGCTCATCTTTGCGCTCAGAATCTGTCTCAGAGGCGTTGGACTGCTCTGAGGTGTTGCCTGAGTGTAACCAAACACGTGTGAGAAGACAAAAAAAAAGAAAGAAAGAAAGAAAGAAAGAAAGAAAGAATAACCCACATAAAAAGGATAGAACAAAGAGGGAGAAAGAAGGAGATAGTTATACACCTTGTTACAGGTGCGAACAATCCAAACATTTGACCTCCTGCATGATTTTACTGTATATGTGATTTTTTTGCACATATAGCGTTTGATTTTTAGAGATGCCTACCATATCCAGTGCTGTAGTTGTGGCCCCTGCGTCCACGCCCTCGGCTGTTGTAAGAGCGACTGCCATGCACGGACGTAGAGGAGGCATTGGCATTGTTTTCTGTATTATACCCGCCTCCTCTCTCCCCCCTCTCTCCCCTGTCCCTGTCAACTGGTCGGTGGCCCTGGGTAACCTGACGCAACTGTTCGTCAATCTGCATCCGTTCCAGACGAAGCTGCTCCACCTCCTAGAGCAAAGGAAGACGATAAATAACACAAAAAAAAGCAGTATGTTCTAGACTAAATAAATAAAAAATGCAAATCTGAGAGCTTTGTTTTAAAATAGTCATCACGGCACACACATGCATAATGACCATACACACATCTACATCACATCCAATTCGCCTTGTGTTGTTTATTCTTAATCTTGCTAGGCTGCCTCCCTGTGTATAATCCACAATCTGCCTCAGCTCTTCCGCTAGCTGTGCGCCCTCTGCAAGTAGCTCCACCATGTCCTACACACAAACGGTGCAAAACAAAGCACACACGAAGCACCAACGCAGCACAAAACATGCAAACAGCACAGGACCCACACATACACATGGTGTAAAATGGATACACAGCAAAATACAGACTGCAGAAGAGCAAATTTCACATATCTATGAATCCTGCACTACGTTTTTATATAAGATTACTTGCTAAAGACTGAATTGGTGGTAAATTAAAATCCAGCTCAACAATACGGAAACGAAGGCTTCATTGTAACTAAAGTAACGGCCTCCAATATGAAATATTTTGACAATATTGTAATATAATCATTTCAATATTATTTCTATTTACTGCATACAAACATATTTTCCATCCTTCTGCACTTAATATTCAAATCAAATTAAATATAAGAAATTATAATAACACATCTGAGAACACTATCTGCAAAGCACATACAAAAAGCAATCCTGCTTGAGCAATGTTTATTGTGTGCTGTTTCCATGCTAAAAGCCGGGCAGTGTCATTAGTCTTGTGCCAGAGTGGACATTAAAAGCAGCTTGACATAGCTGGGAATTCACATTGCAGCATTTGAAAAAGGTTAGCAAACGCAACACGCAGACACACGCACAAAGGTGCTCGTACATTTAGGTAAGAGATGTGGTACTCCAACAAGACCTGAACGTTGCCAATGCTCTCCTTAGTGCCGACAAATGTGAATGGGACCATTCCCTGTGTCAACAAAACAAAAAAACACAACACAGATGTTAATATGGGACTGTCCAACTAAATGACACTGTTTGTACGCTCTGTACTCCTATAGACTTTTAAACATCTGTCATAGGGATCAGTGCTTTAGCAGTTGGGGGTAAACACATCGCAGTAGCAGGCTTACTTCTTGTCTGGGCTGCTTGGTATCGTTGTCTCCTTCTATCCTGACACGCACCACACCGGACTTGTCCACTATCTCCTGGATGACCTTACCATTTTTACCAATCACTTTGCCTAAAGACAAAGAAAAGAGAAAAGGATCAAAAGGTAGGATGTCGCAGCTTAGGTCAAAAAGATGAGACACTAGTAAACTGAGGATATATAAGCACAGTACAGAGAGTGCAGAATTATTAGGCAAGTTGTATTTTTGAGGAATAATGTTATTATTGAACAACAACCATGTTCTCAATGAACCCAAAAAACTCATTAATATCAAAGCTGAATGTTTTTGGAAGTAGTTTTTAGTTTTAGCTATTTTAGGGGGATATCTGTGTGTGCAGGTGACTATTACTGTGCATAATTATTAGGCAACTTAACAAAAAACAAATATATACCCATTTCAATTATTTATTTTTACCAGTGAAACCAATATAACATCTCCACATTCACAAATATACATTTCTGACATTCAAAAACAAATCAGCGACCAATATAGCCACCTTTCTTTGCAAGGACACTCAAAAGCCTGCCATCCATGGATTCTGTCAGTGTTTTGATCTGTTCACCATCAACATTGCGTGCAGCAGCAACCACAGCCTCCCAGACACTGTTCAGAGAGGTGTACTGTTTTCCCTTCTTGTAAATCTCACATTTGATGATGGACCACAGGTTCTCAATGGGGTTCAGATCAGGTGAACAAGGAGGCCATGTCATTAGTTTTTCTTCTTTTATACCCTTTCTTGCCAGCCACGCTGTGGAGTACTTGGACGCGTGTGATGGAGCATTGTCCTGCATGAAAATCATGTTTTTCTTGAAGGATGCAGACTTCTTCCTGTACCACTGCTTGAAGAAGGTGTCTTCCAGAAACTGGCAGTAGGACTGGGAGTTGAGCTTGACTCCATCCTCAACCCGAAAAGGCCCCACAAGCTCATCTTTGATGATACCAGCCCAAACCAGTACTCCACATCCACCTTGCTGGCGTCTGAGTCGGACTGGAGCTCTCTGCCCTTTACCAATCCAGCCACGGGCCCATCCATCTGGCCCATCAAGACTCACTCTCATTTCATCAGTCCATAAAACCTTAGAAAAACCAGTCTTGAGATATTTCTTGGCCCAGTCTTGACGTTTCAGCTTGTGTGTCTTGTTCAGTGGTGGTCGTCTTTCAGCCTTTCTTACCTTGGCCATGTCTCTGAGTATTGCACACCTTGTGCTTTTGGGCACTCCAGTGATGTTGCAGCTCTGAAATATGGCCAAACTGGTGGCAAGTGGCATCTTGGCAGCTGCACGCTTGACTTTTCTCAGTTCATGGGCAGTTATTTTGCGCCTTGGTTTTTCCACACGCTTCTTGCGACCCTGTTGACTATTTTGAATGAAACGCTTGATTGTTCGATGATCACGCTTCAGAAGCTTTGCAATTTTGAGACTGCTGCATCCCTCTGCAAGATATCCCACTATTTTTGACTTTTCTGTGCCTGTCAAGTCCTTCTTTTGACCCATTTTGCCAAAGGAAAGGACGTTGCCTAATAATTATGCACACCTGATATAGGGTGTTGATGTCATTAGACCACACCCCTTCTCATTACAGAGATGCACATCACCTAATATGCTTAATTGGTAGTAGGCTTTCGAGCCTATACAGCTTGGAGTAAGACAACATGCATGAAGAGGATGATGTGGACAAAATACTCATTTGCCTAATAATTCTGCACTCCCTGTAGATGAAAGTTTTTGTTTAAATGTTGCTGAGAAGTTGAGCAAATAATGTACTGAATGAATGAATGACTTGTTACTAATTACTCATTGCTGTTACTAAATACCAACTTCTTTATCCCCTTCTTAAAATAGTTGAATCTACTTACCAACAAGGTTTCTTGGCACCTGGACCGAATCCTCTACAAATTCCAAGAAGCTTCTGGCTTTCTTTACTGCCTCTGCTGTCTAAAGGAAGACACAGGGTCGCTTACACATATTACACACTCAGCTAAAACATATACACAACCCAGTTACCACTGTACAACATGTACAGTATATACACAAAGAGCACGTCTAAAGAGTCCCACGCTATTTCTCTTATAAATAACATTCTCCATGTGAGACCATTAAAAAAAGAGACTTAGCAAATCCAATTTCATGTCAGCATTTTCATATTACTTCACACATAACCTGCCATACAGGAATAATTATGGATTCTTTAAATGGTGTTCATTTCTTTGTAGGAATCTCGTCAACTAAAAGCAACAATTTCATAAGAAAGATATGTTATTACTTCTTTCTTGTTCACCATTAGAGAAAGCATCTATACTGTTTACCAGTTTAAGTGCACATGTTAAACACCATGTCACCCTCGTCATCACTTCTCTTTCTCACATCCTCACTGGCAGGAGCTAAGACGTGAGTGACAACCATGTTGTTGTATAGAATAATAAAGCCCTGCTGATAATTCAATATATACTGAAAGACAATTTAGCCAATTTAAGCTCGATAAAATACTAAATATTTACTGATTTTGTTGTGGAAATTACTTTTACTTTGCTTTTATATACAGAGGGTAAAGTATGTATTGAACAGGTCACCAATTCTCTAAGCAAGTATGTTTCTAAAGGTGCTTTTGACATGAAATTGTCACCAGACATTGGTAACAACCCATGAAAAATGTGAAAAAGGGCATGGTAACTATCAGTAACTAGAAAGCAATCCTCCCACTTAGTGCAAATTCATTATCAGCTGATTCAGTCCCAAATGATGGCCTATAAAAAGCTGTCCCATTACTAAGATGTCTCACAAGAAACACACAAGACGGGTAAAACCAATGAGCTCTCGCAAGACCTTCACAACCTTATTGCTGCAAATTTTTCAACATAAAACGACCTCCCTATAAGATTTCAGACAGCAGAGTGAAAAGAATTATTAGCAGAGTTGTTCAAGAGCCCAGCAACAGAAAGACCTGGAATCAGCAGGTACAATTGTTTTAGTACAATTGTACTCACCACGCACGACTCCATTGCTGAAGAAAAAGCATGTTGAAGCATGTTTAACAACAACATTTAGACAAGCCTGTGAAATACCCAGAGGAAACAGTCTGGTCAGATACCAAAATGAACCCTTTGGATGCCATAAGGCACTGCACTGCATCACCCCACAAACACCATACCAACGGTGATGTTTGTAGCTGGGAACATCATGGTGTGGGGCTGTTTTTCAGCATACAGCACTGGCACGCTTCATATTATTAAAGTAAGGATGAACGTGGAAAATGTGCCATGACATTCTTGATAAAAATCGGCTGCCGTTCACCAGGATGATGAAGATAAAATGAGGATGAATGTTTCAGCAAGACAGTGATCAAAAACATACAGCCAAGTGAACTCTCAACTGGTTTCAGAGGAAGAAAAAGCTGCTAGAATGGCCCAGCCAATCACCTGACCTGTCTCCTTTATAAAATTTTCAGAGAAAGAACTAAAACTCTTCATAGAAGAACCCTTTAGGATTTAAAGACTATTTATGTGGAAGAATCACATAATTCCCACATTACAACTACTTTTCCATACAGGAGGCGCCTTGAAGCTCTCGTCACCAACAAAGGCTTTTGTACAAAGTACTGAATGAACTTCAGCAACTGAGACATTTCTCATTATTACACATAATTTATGGACATCTATGGTTTGATTTCTTTGCATGTATGGATTGGCCGACATCTGGTGAGAATTTTATGTCAATAGCATCTTTAAAAAGTGACTTAGATCATTTGTGACATGTTAAATAGTTATTTTACCCGGTGTACAATCCAGTAACCCTACTACCTCCTGTATTACCAACCTACCTCCCCATAAATCCTGAAATTGCCTGACTCCTCATCCAGCTCAATGGCAGTTACACCTGGAACCTTCCGGGCTTGCTGGATGTTGCTACCATGGCTGCCAATGGCCAGGCCCATTAGATCCAGTCTCACTGTAAACTCTTCCTGGAAGGAAGACACCAAGTGCCTGGAGTTCTACGAAAAACACAAGACATAGTCAAAACCAATGAACTCAGTCAGCTCTGCCTGAAGCTTTTATCCTGTACAAAAACTGAACAATAACAAATTTAAGTGTACTGTTAATTTAAACTCAAAAACTAAATGCTCGACCTTACAGAGCTTAAGATTATTGAAATATCTTTGGTAGTGCTGTCAAAATTATCGCGTTAATTGTTAAGATCAACGCGAAATGTTTAATGCATTAAAAAAATTTAACGCTGATTTTGTTTTTTTATTAATTTCCTGTAATCTAAGACCTTTAAATTCATGAGCACCTCTGGAGGAGGGGGCAACAGTGTGCTATGCTGGCGTTTGGCCTGACAGAAATGATTAGAAGAAGAAGTGACACCATGCTACTATCTAGCTAACACTAGCTAACACACGCAAGCATGGACGAGGGCGGACTTTTGGGTGGAAAGTTTCTCTTTAAGAAGTTGCCTGATGGCTTGTTGGACAAAACGAGAGTAAGATGCACAATTTGCAAAGCTGAATTCAAGTACCACAGAAGCAGTTCATCACTGGCGTATCACCTGAGAGCAAAACACCCAACTGAATCCACCTCTACGGGACCTCGCCAGTCTACGCTTCAGGAGTATGGTGCTTGTGGACGAATAACAAAAAATGTGAGAGAAAAGGTAACCAATTCCTTGGTTGTTTGGATAGCTAAAAACTGCCGACCAGTTAGCATAGTAGAAGATGATGGACTGAGAGAAGTCATTCGTGCTGCATCAGGAGATGAGTGTTACAATCTGCCCTCGAGAGGAACCATTGTGTCGAGACTGCACACTTTGTATGGGGACCAGAGGGCTCAGCAGTCCAGCAAGCTTGTGCAAGTAAGGAATGTCGCTCTCACCGGAGACCACTGGACTTCGGTGAACAACGATAATTACTTGGGGGTCATGGCGCATTTTATTGATAACGACTGGACTATGCAATCGTTTGCACTAACAGTGAGTAAAACTGAAGAGAGACACTATGCTGAGGCGTGTGCTGACCATTTTCTGAATGTTGCAAACGAATGGAAAATCAAGGACAAGGTAACCACGCTTGGCACCAACAGTGCTCGTAACATGGTTGCAGCCGCCAGACTACTTCCATTTGAACACATGCCCTGCATGGCCCACATTCTGCAAAGAACGGTCACAGTTTCTCTTAATGACAGCGCATTTGAAAGGGCTCTGGCCAAATGTCGCAAGATTGTTGGACATTTTAAGCATAGTCCAGCAAACGCTCAGGAATTAAAGGCACAGCAAGCTGCACATGGACATCAAACAGAACCGCTTGTTCAGGACGTTCCAACAAGATGGAACTCCACCCTAGAGATGATCAAGCGGATCCAGAGAAACAAATTTGGGCTGACCACCATCCTGACTCAACAAAACAGCAAGGTGACTATGTTGACTGACCAGGAGCTTGACAGACTGCAAAAGCTGGAGGAACTACTGGAACCTTGCAGGTAAATACATTTTGTTTCTCATGATTGTGTGTCTATCTTTGCATTCTAGCTTTGTTTTCAAGTATGTTCTCCACCTCCACCTCTCTGTGTATTTTCATATGTAGTTTTTATGTTTGTCTCTGTGTGATTAATAGAAAAATACAGACTTGATCTTTCTATTGCAGATATGTTACCGAACTGCTGGGAGGAGAGCGGTATGTCTCTTGTTCCATGGTGTTGCCAGCCTTGTGTCATTTGTTCAGGATTATGGAGCCCTCAGATGATGACCCAGTCTACGTTTTGAGGTTTAAGAAGATTTTTACCACAGACCTAGCTCAGCGGAGGGACAGCAGCAATCTCACATGGCTGAAGATCGCTACTGCCCTTGATCCCAGGTTTAAAGATCTTAAATGCCTTTCCAAAGATGAAAGAAGAGAGGTGTGGGCATCAGTACATGACCTTCTGATGTCAGAGACGGATGCACACCAACCATCTGCTCAGACAACAGAGGAACCCTCACCAAAGAAGAGCAAGATGTCCATCTGCTTGCTGGGTTCTCCTGATTCAGATAAAGAGGAAGAGGAAGATGCTATAGACTGCTGTCTGAATCTGTACAAAGCAGAGCCCAAAATTGACATAGGAGAGTGTCCACTACAGTGGTGGTTAAAGAGAGAAGGAGCACATGCCAGGCTGGCACCTATTGCACGCAAGTACCTGTCAACCCCTGCAACCACAGTGCCTTGTGAGAGATTATTCTCACTCTCAGGTCACATCATTCAAAAGAAGCGTGCTTCTTTGTCATCAGACAATGTAAACAGAATAGTCTGCCTCAGTAACTGGCTGAGTGCAAAGAAGGACTAATCCAGATTGCTCCTTTGAAGTGAAAAATGTTCAACATTCTGGGTTTTCAGCTGTGTCTTTTTGTGTTTTAAATACTGAGTTTTGTGCACCCTTTATTGTTATGATATTCACTTTAACCTGTAGGCCTGGGTTCAGTCACTGTTGATGGCCTTAAAGGTTTTTTGTAAGTTTTCACTGTGTTAAAGATTGATGAAAACTATTAAAATTCTCTTTGAATTTCAGCATACATTCTTTGTGTTTATTCTGCATTTACTTCATTGTGTTGCATAAATGTCTGTTACAATCTTAAAATATAAAGAATAAAAAAAATGTAATTGGAGCCAGGCTATTAATAAAGTAATTGAGATTAATCGCAATTAATAACAGAAAATTGTGAGATTAGTTAGTTAATTTTTTTTAATCTATTGACAGCACTAATCTTTGGTAATATGGTTGTGTCCAAGGATGCTGAGCTCATGGACTGACAATGATCAGAGGAACTGCTAGTGGCTTGCCAAACAAGACATTTTTTTGTCTTGTTTTTCCATGCATTACATTACACTTATCAGATTCATGAGTCATTAACTTTATCAGCTTCACTATATCTTCATTTCAGTATTTCTACATATTACTGACACTTGTGACACAGATGCAACTTCAAACTCTGTAAGGAACGGCTACACTGATCCACCATCACAAAACTAGAGGTCAAAGAAGAAGAGGATTCCTGTCTGTAGATGTGACTTTAAAGTATTTGGAAAGATGCTACTTTGTCTTCTTTCCTTAACTTCTTTAAATTAAAAGATTAATATGTATGAGGAGCACATGATGCAGGGCTGAGCAGAGACAGGTGAGCTACTTCAAAAAGAAAATGAAATTAAAAAAACAACAATCAAAACAGACTGAACAAGTTTGTTGAAAAAAAAGTTTAGTTAAAGAAAAAAGTCTGTCAAATGTTATAACTTTATACAGTTTTTGCTGTTCAGCTATCATCCGCCTACTTACAGTCACCCAATGATAGGCTAAACCATCCATCACTGTATATCAGGGGTGGGGAACTCCAGGCCTGAAATGTCGGTGTCTTGCAGATGTTAGATATCACCCTGGGTCAGCACACATTGAATCAGATGATTACTTAATTACCAGCCTCTGGAGAACTTCACGGCATGTTGAGAGGGTAATTTAGCCATTTAAATCAGCTGTGTTGGATCAAGGACCCGCAGGACACCAGCCCTTGAGGTCTGGAGTTCCCCCATCCCTGCTGTATATGAAGGCCACCCTGCTGGAACAGCACACGTTAGTTCTTTTTGAACTGGAAGTAGAAAATAAACTTGCCAGTTACTTACCTACTTCTTTCTTTCTTTTTTTCTCTTATTTTTAAGTTTCAGCCACACAGCTTGCATTAAGTGCACCGCACTATGTTAACCCCACTCTCCCACCTCAATTATTGTATTATATTATGGTATTATACAACAATCAGTCTGGAGATCACTGCCCAATACTAAATGGCACAATAAAAAGCTATAAGCAAAACGACAATTGCTCAACTAAAAAGTATAATTTGGCTATTGTTTTAGCTTACTTTAAGCAGTAGGATTGTATTTTACCATTTACCATAATAAATGGCCTGAACTACCAACTGAGATTGTTCCAAGGCAACTACAGTGCATACAGTAACCCCAGAACATCTCAGTAACAGGTCTTTTTCTTGCCATCACCCTACCTCAAGGTGTTTTGTGGCTTCCTGGTTGCGTGACATTAGAAGTAGCTTGGTCCTGAGGCTGCGCAGGTGCATGTCACTCAGCAAAGACACACGCTTCACTGTCGTCTCGTTGGTGGACTAAAACACACACACACAGGAAATAAAAAGACTTATGCAAATATGTGGGGATACTCCTCTGCTCATAATCACTAAAAGAAATGAACAGCTGAGTCATGTATTAGACAAACATGCAGGGCAGGATAAAGGTGTAGCACATCGTGCATTAGCCTTGGTGCTACTGTACATATCCACATGTCACCACAGAATCACAGAAAGCCAGTTACCACAATCACTAGTTGGCTGGTCTCAGGGCAGTATGAGATGTGAGAGGCTCCCACGGCTTTCTTGAAGTCTTTATGAGCATTTTCATTCTGGCACCTGTCCACAAAAAACAAAAAACATATTACCTTCCAATCCTTAAACAAACAGTTCACATCTACTGAAAAAACGAGACAGACCATATATAACAGGTACAATAAAGGCTCTACTGCATATACACACTCTCACTGCTAATGAACTAAACAAGCCTGTGAATTTAGTTAAAATCTGTCTGTCTCTAATTTTGTTGCTGTAAAGGTGCTGTACATACGCTTCTTGTAGATCCTGAGGAACCGGGACAAAGCACTTGTGAAAGGAGTTCTTGGTGATGGCCTTGTTGGTGTTGACCGGACGCAGACGTTCAAAGGTCACTATTTCGTTGTAAGTCGCGTCACAGGCTGCATACTCAATCACATAGAACTGGAAATATGGAAAGGTTCAACAAAAAAAATGAATAAGTAGAATACTCTTCATAGTGCCTATAGTCACATGTACAAAAAAGGTTTTACTCACATCTCCCTTCATCATGCGGACTTTAGCCAACCACCAACCACACGGCTCAAGTTCAGTGGCTCTAGAAAAGATCTGCCAGGAGACGAAAACATAAGCAGGATAAGGCACATATAGAAAGAAGCAGGTGAGGACAAGAGGAAAAGAAAAAAGGAGAGAACTTATATCTGTGTCCTTACCTCCACCTCGTCACCCTCTCCAATCTCCTTCTTGACATCAGCAGGTGGGGGCATCCTGACATCACTGAAGGGCACTTGGCGTTCTGGCTGCCAACTGAGAAAAAAAAAGACCCCATTTTTTTCTTTTACCTAAAACATGGTGGTTCTGGATCTATGATAAAATATTAAATTTACATGTTTTATGAAAACTGGTCAAATGCAGTAAAAGTAAAGACTAGAGCTGGGCGATATGAGATTTTTTCATATCACGATATGTTTTTTTCATTTCAGGCGATAACGATATCTATCACGATATAAGCCAAATAACTATATTTGTAAGATTTAAATGTGCCGTTGCTCACAAGTAAAATGTGAAATAATCAGCAGCTTGTTTTTATTTAAATATTTATTTCCCATAATAAGTTCAACAGGGTAGATGTACTTAAGGAACATGAGACTTTTTCAGATAAATAAAGGCAAATATTGCAAACTACACAAAAGGCAGCCGCTAAAGCGTTTAAGTTTCAAAATAGAACAAACGAAACAGACTAAATTGTCAATTCCACTTAGAAACAAAATATTAATTCTAAAAATAAATCTTAGTTTGTTTTACAGAAGAACAGACAAAACTGACTAACTTTTGTCAATATCAAATAAACTGAGAACTAAAAGGAAATTCTCAATCTCTCCTTGTTGTATAGCTGAGCTTTTCAAACAGTTTTAACAGTTACTTTAGTCTGACAAAAGCCGAATGACGAATTAGCGCTTCCAGTCAGAGACTGAGGCTACGTCCACACGTACACGGGTATTTTTGAAAACGGAGATTTTCCGTTTTCGTTTAAAATAAATAATCCCGTCCACACATAAAGGCAGAAATGAAGGAAAACGCTGCTATGAACATGCCAAAGCAGCAGGTGGCGCTAGATTCCTAACCGTGCCGAAATGTTGGCCAATCAGAAGTCTAGAAGCCTCGGTGGGAAAAAGTAAACAAAGCTGGGGCATAGAAGCAGAACCGAGTCGTATGTGTGGAGGGACAGTAACTGTGTGTATATGTAAGCATTTAAACACTGCAGAGAGTAGAATTAACAGTAACAGTATTGTAGAAATTCATTTCACCGAAACAATAACGTGGCGCACAGTGTGACGCATGCACCAGTTTATTGTATTTCCAGACTTGCTTTTGGCACAATTTACAGTGCACGCTACTCTGTTTTTTGTCAGACTTGAAATAGCCGAAATACCTTCACACTACGGAACTTCTATGGCTCTTCCGTTCGACAATCTCTCCGGCATTAGAACCATCATCTGTTTTCTCTTCGGTCACGCTCGGTTGATTTTTCTAGTCGGCACACTCATTTCCTCCATTATGCGCTGGCTCCATTACCCGCTGGCTGCTTCCCAAACAAACACACGTGCGGCTTGGCACTTGTGCTGTACGTAACAAGTCACGCGACGTGACGCTGCGGCTGTGATTGGTTCGGCTCTGCGCTACTTAATTTGGATTGGCTGCCCTTTAAAAAAAAAAAAAAAAAAAAAGAGGACAAGAGCGGCGAGGTCTATCGCGATAGCTTAATTTCTCTATCGAGTAAAAGTTATATCGCGATACATATCGTTATCGTTCTATCGCCCAGCTCTAGTAAAGACTCACTTGTTCTCAAAGGCAATAGTGAGAGAGTCATCGTGGATATCTTTGACAAAGCCCTGCAGGAGGGACAGAAACACAGATCAGCGGTTAAATATAGTTCCTGCTTTAAAAGAAGAGTTTTTTATGTCTAGCAGAAAAAGTGACATTTTGGGTATGGGAACCCATTTTTTTTATTTTGTGCATGCACACAAAGTATATACGCATTGTTGACAAGATGCACACTCCTGCTGATTGTTTGCCACTATCTCATCTGTATACAACTCACAGTAACATGCTAAGATATGCAAAGCACTAGCAAACAATTCTGAAGAAAAGTGCTAGGATGTATACAAGGATGTGCACAATAATGAATTTAAAATACTTAAAAACCCTGCATGAAAAGAAGCAAATTGAACATGTTTGTTAAAACACTAGGATACAGTGTGACAGCACAAAGTGTAAAACTGAATGTGAACATAACTACGTTTCCCACAGATTTAGATTCAATTTGTTGCAGGAGGTGGGCATGTGCACGCAGATAAGTGATCTTGAGCTTTTGTGTATAGAAGGCACACACTGGCTTTCTTAAAAGAACTATTACATAATGTGTTTATATTATCTGATTTTTAAATACTTTTCTCCCCTGCAAATAATTTAATAACCAAGTAGCATAGCCTCCCACAGCTTCACTCCAACTTTCAGGATGTTGGATGTCAATTAGCAGCTGACTGATACTGATGACTGCCACAACACTCAGCAGCAGAGGTCTTAAAACTGGACTAGTAAAATCTGAAAGCCATAAACAAAGACTTCTTTCAGCTGGTCCCTTCAGGGGTTGCCACAGCAGACCATCTGCTTCCATGTCACCCTATCCCTAGCATTCTTCTTTGTCACACCAACAGTCTGCATGTCCTCCATCATTACATCCATAAACCATCTGTGATGTCCTCCTCATTTCTTCCTGCCTGGCAGCTCCATCTTCAACATCCTTTTCATCCATCTCAGCCTTGCATCTCTAACTTTGTCTCCAATATGCTCAACCTGAGCTGTTGCTCTGATGTACTCATTTCTAATCTTGTTCTTACATTACATTTTCTAACTTAATCTAAACATCTTCACTTCTGCCACCTCCAGCTCGGCCTCCTGTCTTTGAATCAAAGCCAAACTTGCAGGCAGTGAAACCAGCAACTTTCCAGAAAACGTACCAGAAAACAAACAAAAGAACAACAAAAACAAAGGACAATGGCAGTGGCAGTGAACTGAAGAAAAGTATTTTAGTGAGACACTGACAGCTTCATGAGCTTCTTCAGGTAATTCGGCAGTTAGATCAATTACTATCAGAGAAAGAGAGCTTTGTTGTCACTGTCTTAGTTTATGTTTTAACATGTTTAACACTGCATTTATTAGCATATTAGAATATTATCTGCAGTAAACAATCATACTTTCTTACACTATGTGAGATAGCATGTTTGAAACCTTAGTACGTAACCAAAACCGATAATAGTCTAGCACTACTATTTAATACTGTGGTATGCTAATACTGTGACAGTGACATCAGCACCACTGATGGTAACAGATAGTGACCAACACAAGATAGTTTAGTGTGTAAAATATCTAAATAAATAAAAAACAAAATGATATATTTGATAAGTATGGACTTGTTTTGCAAGTTTAAGTTTGAACTGCTTTCCAGCATTTGACAACATTCCTATCACAGGGTGGAAGCTGCAAAATTACTTTTATATATCCTTTATTTATCCAGAAAGTGATATTGACATTACAAAAGCCTTTTTCAAGACAGATCTGGCCAAGAGGGCAGTGGAAAACGCAACAAATATATCATCACAGTTCTTTCATACACAGGCACAATAACAGAGAGACATAAAAACACTGTAAAACTAGTCATTTCCTTACTTAACGTATAACTCCTACATAAATCCTAATGACTACAGTCTATTTAACAACATAAGTAAAGATATCATTAAAAAAAGCCCCAACAAAAAGAAAACACACACGCACACACAGAAACATCAGAAATCAGTTTTGGCAGTGGATCATTTTTTGGCACAACGCCTGTGCTAGAGTCAAACGTGAGGTACCCAACACTACACACCAGACTTGGAAGTACTGAACCCCAGGTTCAATGCGTTCAGACACTTATTTAAGCCATGTGTCTCGCTTGCGTGAAGGACGGTGTTGATTACATTCAAAGAAAGCACACACACGTATGTCTAAAGAGTTTAAGACACAGGGGTGGCAGAGTGGACAGAATCGCCCAGGGAAAAAAAGGGGTGTGTTAAATAAGGAAAAGCAATGAGAACAGTGTGAAAATGCAGTAGTACAAAAGAAGTCATGGGATGTGAAGGTGAGACAAGAAAGAAAAACTTGAAAGTCTGGAGAAAAATGAGAAGAGAGAGGAGACACGGGGAGAAGAGGCGAGGGTGTTGCTGTGGGCAGCACGTCTAGAAATAGCTTTAAAGTCGATGGTATCAGTGACCCACTCGACATGCCAGCTGGTCGGGATTGACAAGGAACAGCTGGCTCACACATACCGAAAAAAATAGCTTCGGAATGATGGAGTATCAAATAATAGACAGCGACAGTCAGTCGTGAAGTCTGTGCAGAGAGACTTCAAAATCTCTCACACCACCAACCATGGTGCCTTCACAACACGACACACTTTAGTAAACTGCGTCAAGGTATAATGGGCTGGTCCTCCGTGTTTCTGATATCAGCTCAATAGCCAATGATGACACATGCAGATACTATTTACTTCAGCAACATCTTTCGACGTCAACAGCTAGGCAACTATCAAGTTAGCTAACTTTCAGCTCGAGAAAGCGGCACAAGAAGTCAAATAAAATTAATAACACCTGCTCTGTGTTACGTATTCAAGTTATCGCATGCAAGACTGCGGTTCTTCCAAACTGGCTTTGAAGAAAGGTCCTCAAAAGTGTCAGCTGGCGAGGACATGGGAGTGACGCTAGCTTAGCTTGCTAATTATGGCTAGCATTGCTAGTACAAGCTAATATCGAACTCTCGGGTACGTACAGAGGAAGTCGGATCATGTTGCCACAATCCACGAGACTTAAACTAGAATACTGTACCGTATGAACAACTTTTATGTTTGAAACTGCATTGATAAGCCGGTATTTACCTTGTAATAAGCCCCGTTGGAGCCACGGACCTCCACCGCCAGTTCTTCCATATTGGAAACGCAAAGGATGTTGGGACGACAGGTGCTCCTTCAAGCGTCAGGACTTGACAGCTTAGCACCAGTAAAATGTATAACAACGAGTACATGTAAAATTTGCACATTTAAAACTGAATTAAAATGAAAATATAACTTGTTATTCTAATGTAGCTTACCTGACAAACCAAAAGTGAAACTACAAAAGATGAATGCCCTTTTATTTATGTTTTGTAGTTTTAGTCCCGTTTTATTGTGCTGTTGTAATGACCATTAGAAGACACCTACTAAATCACTTTCAGTACATGTTATTCCATTCTTTGCAATAACACAGACAACCAAACTGACCTAGTCAAGATAGCTGATTCAGATGCAATACTTGTAGTAAAAAGTAAATCCCCATTTCAGTTTCCGGAGCAGTGTTTCCTAGCAGAACTACGGTGGAAGGATTGTAACACAAAAAGTTTGGTCTGATTATGTGATATTTAGGAGCAATATTTACTCTGCAAATGTAGTGAAGGACCGAAACCCCCCCCAAAAAACCACAAACTTAAAGACAGTCAATTTCTGATGGAATTCAATTAAGGTTCATTTTATTTACATACTGCCAAATCATAGCAAATGTTACCTCACGGCACTTCATCCTGCAAGGTAAAGAGCTTAAAGCATTAGAATGAAAAGCCCAACAATCAAACGTACCCCTATGAGCAGGCACTAGGTGAGGGTGGAACAGAAAAACACCATTTTAACAGGAAGTACCCACCTTAAGGAGGGGCAACTATCTGCTGCTACTTCAGAATTACTTTCCTGGACTCTACTGTCAACAGTTCTAAATTTGTATGAAATTGTAAAAAAAAAAAAAGAAAAAGAAAAAAAAGTGCACTATCAGAATATAAATGTAGGTCTCTTTTATTGGGATACAGCTGGAAACGCTGCTCTAATAGTAAACGTCATCAGTAATGAGAGTTGTAGAAAAAGGGTCAAATGCTTTGTTCACCTGTAGTTAGACTATGATAAAAAAAAAAAGAAAAGACATTTGCTGTGCATATCTCTGTGGTGCGAGATTCAAACTTAAGAGATACATGCTCCAGTTTTTTAATTTCCAGTGTTTAAACCCATTTTAAAAATCCAGCTTTACCTGCCTATGAAACTACATCTTCTCAGGTATAAGAAAATGTAGCAGTGTACTGAGCAGCAGGGAAAAATTAAACAGTATGATGAATAGCTCTGAAAAGGCAAACTTGTGGTGCCTTGGAAGAAGGGAAAAAAAGAAGAATACAGGGACCTCACCTCATTTTTGCAAAGAGTTCTGACTGTTCGCCTCTTTTTTTACAGGTGGGGATTTGTTCCAGTGATTCCCTTTTCAATCCCTGCATTGCCATTGTACGCACAAGTCACTTCAAAGTCATACAGAGTGATGACATTTGTCCTACAGTGAAGCATTTATGGTCCTGATGAAAGTTCATTCTTCCAGAATGATGACAGTAGTTGCTAAAATAATTGGTGCGCTTCCAAAAAAAAAAAGACCCCAAATAGATATTCTAGCCACCGGGCACATGCACAGGTTGGTAATGTTAATTATAATATTACCAAAATATTTTGGAAAACACAACAGATGGAGTTTATTTTGCATAGTGTTCCAGAAATCTGTGGTTCAATGCCTTACTGACAAACTTATTTTCAGTGTTTCTGTTATCAGCCAACTGACATACATTGGTGTGTAGTACAGTAATCAGCAAACTGCTGTATTAACAGCAAAAGCTACAGTTCTCTAAAATTCAGAGTTTCTGTATTTTTATCATTTTGTTGTGCTAAAAAGATATGGGAAGAAGAGAACTAGCACATCTCTCCCCTAGTGTGCATTCTGAGGAGTAATGCAGTATTCATTATTCTTTTTTCGATGCAATGGCCTATTTCCTTGTGTTCACATTAGTAAGTTTGGCTCATTTGTATAATGATTTATCACAGGTAGCCAAGTTCACATTACCTTTTAAGAGATCTTCATTTCTCCTGCACAGAGAAAAGTGTATAAAAACCGTGTAATACAAAACAGCTGACCAAAAAATGTTCAAAATTGTCAAAATATCTCAAGTACTGAGAATACCTTCACATCCAGTGCAGGTGACATTTGCTTCCAGCTAATGGTGCTTGAATCCAATATTATTTTATCCCCGTTTTCACAGGAAAAATACGCCTAATTTGAGTGTATCTTTTGATCATTTATTTATCTAGGTATAGTTTTCTAAAAGCTTCCTGGCAGGGTTACTCTGTAGATTTGGTAGAGGAACATGTAGCACATAAGACTCTACACTGAATGTGGCAGACAGACAAACAGAGAGCAGGTGCTGGCTCATCTTTTACAAACAGCCACTGTGACACCTAGTGGCGATTAGTTATTCTCTTGAGGTCTGCTATCACTGTGCAGCAGATGCTGTATTATTTCTGATCAGACCATCAGACTGCACCAGAGATAAACTATAAATCATCCTCAGCAATATAACATCAGTGTGTACACAGTGTGCACTGATATTTGCAAGCTAGTATTTTTGTTCATCGATACACGTCAAGTTGGATGGAGAACAGATTCATTTTGTGTCAGTTTGGAAATGTCACTTGGACATTTGTTTAGTTATTAAAAAACCCCAAAAGGATCACTTGCAACAAATTGGTGGTCATATCTGTTTGCACGGTTGCAAATAAAGAGGAAAGCCCCAACATCAAAATTCAACTAAAATACCTGGAAAGATTTTTTTACTCCCAGATGAACAGAATTTCAGTAACAATTCACAGAATGACACATATGACAATGATCTTTATTTTTTAAGAAGAACGAACTGAAACACATAGAAAGTGAACATTTGTCTTCTTATATCATTGTGTGTAACTGTGTGTGAATTATGTAAAGATATACTGACTGTAGACACAGAAATGTACTCGGAACCATGTAAGTGTTGCTTAACACTTCAACAGGTGCTGACAATGTATATTTTTTAAATCTTAAGGTTAAGTTCAATATTAAAATCACAGTATTTATTTATCAGATAGCAATTATTTCATCATATAATTAAATACCAAAGATTTATTTGAAATGGTCTTTTTTCCAAAATGACCTTTCAAAGGGCTATGTCAACACATGCCTGAAAAACAAAAACAAAACAAAAATAATATAATTGAATTAATTATGACATTTATTTCTTCAAAACGTCCACCGTGTCCAAATACATTTCAATAAAGAATAATGTGAAGTCGTAAAAAAATAAATATACAGTATATGGATTTACCCAGTGGTTTTACGTATAATGTGTTATGTGGAACATAATAATCACAGGCTGAATTTAAATCAATATACCCCATAAGGATTTATAATAATCTGTTTTTTTCTTAATTGCAGTTTTATGTTTTGTTCTAGTGAGCTTTGATCCAAGGATAAATTCTTTCAGAATAAGACAGTACACTTTGCTATTAGGTGAAATGACTAATGATGTACACTGTTTAGCTTTAAATGCATGTATAAAAATTTTTTTAAACCAGGTGCATGAATCTAAATACAAATTATATATTTATTTCTTTTTCTTACATAGCAAAAAAAAAAGGTACATCTTTCAGGATGTGCTGAGGTATCTTTCGACGTGTTCTGTCGCTGTGATGAGGCGGAGATGAAAACGCCGCGTTCCTGTAGTATTCGCACTGTGTGTAATTCAGCTCGCGCGCAGCTCTGTGGTGAAAATATTCTGTTTGGTCTGAAGACATTACCACAGACCCTCACAGTCTGCCTGATAGTCTGTCCTCACGTTCTGATTTAAACCAGTTTACCAATTCCATTATGCTAAGCCCGAACACTGGTTGGGAAATGATGAACGATTATGTGAAACACATAATCTCCCTGCTGCACCATCATTGCAATATGACAGCCAAATTTCATTCATCCTATCCAATTTCTTCCTTATTTAAGGAAAGAAAATTACTGGTCCCAGTAATCAGATATGTAGTGAGGCTGTGTGCAGGAGTTAAGCCCACTCCCATTAGGCTTTCTGCCTTCTAGCTCTGGCTGTAGTCAAATACACGAACACACAGACACACACACACACACACACATACAAAAAGACAGATACACATGTTCCACATGTCTGACCCTCCTCAGTTCTCACATCCCCTTTTCACCCATTTCAAGGACTATTATTTGGCCTTGATATATTCTCTACAACATCATCCGTTAGCGATGCCAGTTTGAAACACAGTGGCCCTTAAGTGGTTTAGAGAGCTGCAGACAGGCAGTTCTCTCACACACACACACACATGCACGCACACACACACACATCTCCTCCTCTCTTTTCTCTCTTCTGAAAGAGGCATGTACAAATGTTCATTTTCCAAACAACATCATCATTTTAGAAATTGGGCTAAATTAGATAAGAGTGCAATTTTGTCTCTTTTGCCAATGATTATCCTTTGACAAAAATCTAATGTATTGACAAGATATTATTGGGGACCAATATTTGCTCCCTTCTGTCTATGTTTCTCTTTCTGTATCTGTGGAGCCAAATCACCAACGAGCTGCCACATTAAACACCGTGTCATTTATTGCTAATAGACTCTGGATATCATAAGCCCTCAGTGAGCGACAGTGTCATAAACAGAGGGACGAGTGTTGAGCCTATGGCTGTTTGTTCTCCTCCACACATGTCCAATTTCGCTTTCCAATTGGGAATGCATTATAGGTGTAATTGAAAATTAGCAGTACATCTTTTTTTTTCTTCTTTTTTTGAGGGGTAATTTATCAGGCCTCATTGTTCCTGTGTGACACCTCCAGGGCCTGTTTCTAACAAGGAGCCTGGAGCACCGGGAGGCTTTCTGCTTGCCCGGGCCCCACAGCGCTCTCTGTGCTTTGTCACTAATTGTGGCCTCCTCTCCACTGAATTGTGATTCGGCTAAAAGAGCTTGTTGGCTCGATGCAATGAAGCTGCCGGTGATGCTCTCACCATTATCAAAGATACTCTTGATCTTTTCAAAAGCAGGAAATAGATTTTTTTCACTCCCCCCCCGTTCAATCACACAGAGGGTTGGAAGAGAAGGGGGGAGAAAAAGTAATTTGCAATGCGTCCATTAGTTCTTCATTAAAGCAAGATTAAATTGCACCTCAAATCACATCTGCCTTTTCTAGAGTAAAGGGTGACAGTTTTAGGGCCAAAACTAATTACTAGTGCCAATGAATGAGAGAGGAAAACAGGGCTGTTTTTACATGAGATAGTGTGGCCTGTCATTATATTCAGACTAATTCCACTCTGCCTGCTCTCTTAATGAGACCAGAACGTCCTCACATCTCTCTCTCTCTCCCCCTCGCTCTCTTTCTCTGTATCTGCGCTCGCTCCAAATGTATAATTTTGATAGCACTTGGAGTTTGCATTAATTAATTTTTCTGCGAGACCTGCTACAAGTGCCAAATCTGTGATGCTCTGAATTATCATTTAGAGAGAAATGGAAGACAGACAGATGCGGACGGAGAGACGGGCACAGAAGAAGACAGTTAACTGAAAACAGCGAGGAAGAATCAAAGCGAGACAAATACTAACTTTATTCATCTGCCATTGACGACATGTCAGGCTTGATCAGACAGCTGATGTATGGTTTTGTTTTAAAATGCACACTTTGTGGAGGACAGGGAACCTATAGAGCGAGGAGCAAAATTACAGCTACCTTATGGTTTTGATGATTCACTGTAAAGTCAAACTGCAGCCACAGGAATTCTTCCTGTGCCTTGTTGTAAGATTGCACTTTTTCACTGGTAATTTGTTATAGTTTGATAGCATTGTATGAATAGAAATGCATCGTAGCTTCAGTGATGGGCATACATCGCGTCCAGTTTGACAAATTTACGATTCTGACATTGTAAAACTGGCTGCAGGGTTTTGCTACTTAAATAATATGAATTGCTATGAATTGAAGTCCCTTGTAGTTTTGTGCTAGGCATAATCAGTTTCATTAATAGTCTTTTATGAACAGGAAGTTCATAGGAACTTCCTCTGCACTCTTCATTTCTGCACATCTTAACTGATGGAAGGAACCCCCCCCCAAATGTATCCTTTTCCCAACTCCTCAGCACCTTTTTTCCACTCCGGCTTCCCCCCACCTCCGCTCAGATCGACAGACGCTCCTCTCCGGTGTTGGAGGTTGAGGGTGGTTAGATTAGTCTAAGAGCTGAGAGCAGTCAAGTCTCACAAACAGGATTTAGCATGTTGTCTCATAGTGGCAGCTCTGCCACTGGATCACATGGTTCTGATGAGCCCCGGGGCATAACATGCTTATGGCAGATACACTGCGATTTACAGAGACAGGAGAAGTGCAGAGTACACCAACTTAACATGTGTGCATTTGTTAGCGGTGCACAAAGTTGAGATGTTGGCATCTTTAAATGAGTCAACAATGTTGTGAGGCTTTACCCCTGCGCTGTGTATAAATCTCTTAATGCACCTTACAGGCTTTTCAGAGTTGCCAGCTGATTAGCCCTCTCAAGACGATTTTTGCCATCCTTAAATTTTTTTTTTTTTTTACATACAGTGCATTTTTCACCCCTCGCGAGGTATCAAACCTCCTTTCCTTGCAAAAAAAAATATATGCACTAGCACTAATTTTTTTAAGCAGAGGAATCACCCCACTGGTTTCTGCTGAAGCGAGATTTGGCTGCAGAGACCGCGTTGGTTCCAGAAATTCAAACCTCATACCATTCCAGGCTGGGCTTATCCTAAGCTTGTTAGTATGTGCGATGCCGGGACCGATAGGGACCTCTACATTACCATAACGCTGCTGAATTAACTATGATCTTCCACTGCACCGGGAGGAAAACTGGCCTACAGAAGTTTTGCAATATGCTGTGCAGGATATTATGATAACTTGCAATAATAAATGTTTATAATCTACTTAGTGGAAGACCAGGGTTCAAATATGTTTCTATATTAAGCTTATTAATGCTCCTCACAGATTTCCTGTTCCACTATCAGAATGGCAGAGTGAAATATGCACAGTTAACCAGAAATGGGAAAATAAAAGGTCCCCCTGAGTGGCGATTAATCAAAGTGGAGGTTGTGCATTAATTTGTCACACGGCCGAGAGAAATGCCATTCTTAAAATGTAGCTTATGGTGCTACATTCGCAAACATTAGGTGTATCTTAAGGGTTGTCTCTGAGAATTTAGGGCCTTGTGGGAGCTAATATTCTCAATTGTTTTGGATGTTATTTGGAGAAATGAAAAATTGCTAAAAAGTTGATGTATATTTGCTAGGAAGGTTATACCTAATGGTTCCTACTCAGCTTTGAACCTATGTGGTCAGATGATTTCCTGTTCTCAGATGTCCTATGTAATCTAAAATAGAAAGCTATGGCGAATCAGGAAATAGTTCATGGTTAGTGACTCTTGTTTAGAATTGATTTAGAAGCGACGTCCAGCTTGGGCCATGCCAGCTTCTTCCCTTTCATTTCTACTTTTTTGGGTTAGCTACGCTAAGCTAAGTTCACATTTCACTGGAAGGTTGGCATCAACTTTCTCATCCAGTTCCCAGTAAGAAAGCAAATAAACACTTAGCATAATGTCTAATTAAAAGTTCTAGGATTAGACGATGTAGCCGTAGCTGCTTTAACAAGACTCTTTACCTCACAAATTAATAATCAATCCCTGCGGCAGCTCATAGCCCTCCCTGACCCTGCTCCTTTAATCTGCTGGTGAATGTTTCTGCAGAAAATACCATAAGGCCCGTACACGTTTGAGACGCATTAGTCGATACACTCCTAAAGTATCCTTATTATACTGCTCGTCTTATTTTGATAAACAGTAATTTGATGTCATGGAGGACAGTAAGGATTGAATGGGACTTGTCTGTCTATTTGCCTCTCTGCCATTCACACCACTTCTCTCATGGGTTAAGACTCCCCTCTCTCCCTCTCGCTCCCTTTCTCTGTGTTGACACATATACATATCACACACCGGGATTAGTATGACGGTGACTGTAACAAACCTCTCTTTTGAAAAAAAAAAAAAAGAAAGAAAGAAAGAAAAAAGGGGGAGAAAGCGCCCTATTCTATAGTGGAGGTGCCCAGCCAGAAAATAGCATACTTAGACAACAATGGCGTGGTAAGTACCTTAGCAAGGATCAGCGCTGGCAGAGTGAAACACATTACAAAACAATGGCTGACTGCCTGCCTGCTTGGCTGCTTGGCTGGCTGTCAGGAGGAGCCCTGGAAGCTGCCATGAGCTGCCATGCTGTTATTTGTCAGGGGGGGGAAAGAGAAAAGGAGACAGAGACACACATCATCATCTCGCTACTCATCGCCGTAAACACTGGTGTGAATGACTGGTCACAGAGAGTATAATCCCGCCTGCAGACGCGTCTCCCATGATCCCCCTCGGCAAAGTGGGCGCGTGATGTTGTTCCTCTACATGACAACAGCATGGGATGCTGAGGTAACAGGAAGGGTGATTGAAGAGGGCTCAGTTATAAATGCGCTTTGATCTGAAGTTTCATGTTTGTTTTTTTATTTTTTAGATATTGATTTGATTGATTTACAAAGTCTTTGATGGAACATGAAACTGAAACATGAAGTTTGATGCTTAAAATTACAAAATTAAAGCATAGAAAATAATAATAATCAATTGACCGTTTAAGTTGTTTTGATCATCAATCGTCTGTTTCCTGCATCATAAATGTTTGGTAAGCTTAACGATTGGGCAGAATCTGTCAATCTGAACATGTTGACTCATTGACAAAGCCCTCATTGCATCTGAAGGTTAGCACGTTAAATTTAGATAAACTAGAAATAGCTCTGGATGTGGTGCAAAAAAAAAAAAAAACAAAGAAAAAGAAGATCAATAATGCAAACAGATGAAGAAAAACCAATGCTAATTTTAAATAAATGACAAATAATCCTGCTGCTGAATTATGCTTAAAGCACCCTGAGAATATACAGCAATTATTAACCTTCATATCATGCGTTCAGAATTACACATTTACATTCCAATATTTTGATAGGATCTAAATCAGGAAGTCAAATATATTCCAGTTTTATTATTGGCTCAATAATGACTTGAGATTGTTTAATGCCAGTTAAAAGTGGAAAAGGGGGCTTCTGTTTAAAAAAAAAAAAGAAGGCAGGGGGGAGGAGCGTTACTAATGATATAAGAGTGAATGTTGGAGCATCTCCTGGAAATCTGGCAGAAATCCTAATGTCACTCCTGTCCCTCTTTTAATGCAAACCAAATGAGCCTGCACTGTAATAAGAAGCTTCCCAGAATTAGTTTCCGTTTGCAGAAAATTGCAAGAAAAAAAAAAGCTCCCTAGTACCTTTATCTATGAATTTCACTCCAGCATAAGCAAAAAAAAAAAAAAAAAGCAAAAAAAAAAAGGGGGGGGGGCAGACCCTCCTCTGACATTATTTGGATGACGTGCCATCAGTGGAAGCAGCAAGAAATAACATTGTGCAAATTCTATGCATGTTAATGATAAATAGGAATCCACCTGCTCACAGATAAAATGAGTTTAATTTCCCCCCCTCCTCCCCTCCACGCGTGCCCATGTGCCTGCCTGGCCTCATAGAAATTACTTATGCACAGCTATTATTAAAATAGGGCCAGAGCAAATGAGAAAGAAGCGCTATCTCTGGAGAGCGTGGCTGGGTTTTAGACTGCCGCTGCTGGTAGCTGCTGCCGCCAGGACTCCCTGCTTCACACAGTCAGCGATTCTTCCACACGCACACACATGTGCAAACACAGGAGCCCGAGCAGATGCACCTCACCTCCTCTCAGCTCTTGTGGCAAGCTCTGACCCTGTATTTACTAAATTAACTCAAATCCCTTTTTTATTTTTTTGAGTCGGGAGTTTTTCAGTGTAATGGAATTTTGCAAGCTTTGTGAGAACATCTATTTTCACAAGTGTCTGTCTGCGTGCATGCTAATATGCACTTATATACCGATGGGAGATGTGTGTGTGTGTGTGTTAGAGCGTACATTTGTACTCTTGGGCTTGCACGCCTGTTTTTGTATCCGAATGTAATTTTGTTGTTGGAAGGAAATTTCCTTTGGGTGCACAATGTGCTCGTCCCTGCATCTTCAGAGTAACTGAGGCTATAACAATAGAATGCTGAAGACTTAGAAAATATCAGCCATAAGTGGTGACTCAAATATTTATGTATGCATGGAGGAATGCAGATGGAAAGATGACAATTGGGAAAGGCAAGAGGGAACAGAAGCAAAGTGTAAGAAAAATCTTCTATTAAAAAAAAGGAAAAAAGAGGTCATGACGGAAGTGTTTTTGTTCAAAGGTTGCTGTATGCTCTCTGTCACCTCTGCTCCATTAGCAAATCAACACATTCCTCTCATCTCTCACTTTGGCCTTGAACACTTGCAGAACATTCATCCTTTTCATCCACATGAGTTGAAGGATGTTCTGATGACTGGCTGCACAGCCTCTCTCTACTCTGAACCCTTTGCCTTCTTTGTGGCTGTGATTCAATAATCAGCTAGAGGATGAAAAAAGAAAAGAAAAACAACACACAAACTCATTAGGTGAAAAAAATCCAAATTGGAAGTGAACTGAACATTTGAAGGTTACATCCTAACATTGTTTGACAACAGAGCTGCTAAAACTGGATAACAAGAAGAATGTAATAAGCTTTGTGCATTTTATATTTTTTTTTAAAAAAAGTTTGTACTGTATCTACAGAGCAAAAAATAGTTGAACATTAATATCTCTGCCAAAATGCAAAGGAGGAAATAAAAGAAACAATGTGCCATTAGGGCCAACTTGAAACATACACAGAATAATGATGCGCTAAGATGTTTGCATTTTGTCTTGAGGCTTCCTGCTGTGTGTATGGGCTTTCTAATGACTGCTCGCTGTGAGGGAAAACAGCCCCTTGGGGACGTTAAGAATCTAATAAATGAGGTTCACTCTCCACTTCATGCACTCTCAGGGCAGCAATTATGTCAAAACAGTGTTTATGGTGGTAACAGTAAAGAATTTTTCTGCCCTCTGTAGACGGACCCTTTGGTTCTTGACAGGATTTCTGAAGTTGAAATTACTGTGTGGTTATGTCACTTTATAATGCGCTAACCTATAGTTTGCAAATGCTATGGTTATTATTGTCAGTGTGAGCACAGAAAGTAAAAGCCTGAATGCACGTGATTGTGTTGACACACTTGAGCATGTGATGTCTGCAACACGTTATTTAAGAATATAAATAATGTTCTTTTAATGTAATTATCGTGCGCAGTGTTGTGCTAAGGGCTGTATTTTGCTCTACAGCAAGCAAAAGCATCACAGCTGGATCAAATTTGTGGAAAGTCTTTCTTTTGACCGCAAACACTAAATATATGTTTTTAAGGAGGGCGAGGGTGGAGAGAGTAGTAGGGTGGGGGAAGGTGAAGGGTCACACCAGCTCTTGGAGATAATATTAAGGGGTTAAAAAATTCAAATTTGGGGTGTACACCAAGATTTTTCCCCTCTTGCATCACACTAAAGTACTGACAGCTAGATTAAGCTGCTTTTTTTTTACAGCTGTAATCTACTGTAAAAAAAAACAAAGTGTTGCAGTGCTGTAAAGAATACACTACACAATACTATTCTTAGCTCTTGGTTATACTGTTATCTCCAAGAAGAGTTTATTACTCCAAAATATAACTGCATGTCCTTGCTCCTGCTCGCTTTCTTGCATTTCCTCTATTCTTTGAATGACAACTTTTAAAACAAATTCACAGTTTTTTATAAATTCCCCTACAGATGAACAGTGGCTTTGTGCCTCTTAAATACATGGATCACAATGGAAGCCCTTTGCTAGCCAAAACCCTAACACAGTTCTGGATTACACAACCGCTGGAAATATGAAAACAACTTTGCAGTCACAAAAATCACGGTAAAATACCATAAAAACACAAGTGTCTTCTTGTTAATATAAAGTGTTCAAGTGCATTAATGCAAAAATGGTACAAACTGTGCAAAAATTTCCTGCAAGTTGGCAAAATATAACCAAGTGTTCACTTAGTATGACAATACTGTACGGCACATTCTTTTCTTAATCATGTTTTAGTTCCTTGAGATGTGTAGCTCTGTGTGGGAAAGAAAGCTGATTTGAAATTTATATTAACTGAATGTGTTACGTACACTACAAATGAAAAACAATAAGAATGATAAATAGCAAAGAAGCTGGATTCAAGTGGACAAAAAAGGGCACAAAAACAAACCAACAAACAATCAAACATATGTATATTATAGTCTGTAATGGGCCAATGTGTGGCCACTATTTGCCTTATCGCCTGGTTATGATGTGTATGGTATAGAAATAATGTAATATATTCTATATGAAAAGTCATATGGGGAAATTCATTGGATTGGCACATGATTTGAGAAGTGAACTTTAAACTGTTGTACACTTAAAAATAATATACTAACAATTTAGCCAAGCAGAACATACGTCTGTTTTTGCACCAATCCAATCAAAAATAAAGAGGTTTATGCTTTTTCTTCATATTTTTTAAGGATAACTTGAGAGTTTTGTATCTTAATATTTATTTTTTAATACCTTGGTTACACTTTAACAGACCTGGACTTGATGAAATACTCTTAAACCTCTTCCCTAAAAGAGTTTCCATTTAAATTGCATATATTTCCATATGTAAATGAAAGAAAATATGGTTGGTTTGCTTACTTTCTATTTTCATGCATATCTGTGAAGCACTTTGAATCATAAAGTCATATATTACGTGCCTCTGAAAGACATTTTGTTTGATTTTAGATCACTGATTACTTAAAAGGGGATTATATTTATCATGTCAGCTGGCTATTTTGTCTTAGGTAGCAATAACTCAAGAGATAGACAGTCCCAACTTGATATATTTTGCATAATGTTTTTGGAGAATCCCAAGCAAAGGACCGCCCTCTTTCAGTACTTCTTTGATGGTAAAATACTTCTGTATCTTTTCTCCAAGATTCCACAAGATATTATCACTAACAGGAGAACCAAGTCCTCATCATCAGTCACATTCAAACACTCTTCCATCACGGGGGAGCCGTGAGAAAGATTTTCAGTGGTGGTTTTTGATTTCCATGCAGTCCTTTAATGACCCTTATTTGTAGTTTCTTTAAGGACCCTCCCCGTTAGGAGGCTGCAGGGCACTGGTCTACTCTGCCACTGCGGTTCCTGTAAAAGTCAAAAATGCAGATAAATACAGTGCTTGGAGGACATTAGAAGTGTAGTACAAGGGTCCAATTTTCTTGATTAGCTGATAACCCAAACCCCCTAAAGACCAGTGTTGAATGGCCCCAGAAATTATTTTACAAATGTGTCTTCCAGCAGAAGAAGTTTGAGTCCCTGTGGAGTATTGTGACAGCACTGAGACGAGGGCCAGTGACAGCAGCGGGTGAGAGTGTGATTGAATGGCAGCAGAGGACTATACATCTTTAAATTCCTCATTATCCACTAACACACAGGCACCACGTCTGCTCCTATTCCATTACTTACTCCTCTGTATTGTCATGCTCCAAGAATTCAATGTAGTACCTTTTATTGTAGAAAATGAAAAATGTCATTTTCCTCTTCTCCCTCTCTCTGTCTCCCCCTCTCCTAACACTAATTTAAAATGTCTCATCTCCCTCCGCGTGTTCAACAGTCTGATTGCCTCAGTGCTGAAGAAAGAGGCCTAAGAGGAGGAATCCCCTCTTTGTGAAAAGAAGTCCAGGTGAAAGCAGAGCAGGAGGAAGAGGAGGAGGAGGAGAATGGGGAGTGGGATGATTCATGAAGGCGAGAAATCTGCAGCTTCATCAGAGTCGGTCAAGCAGGACAGCTGCTGCCGTTGACCTCACGAACTAGTGAGAGACCCGCACCTTCAAGGACTAAAGGTCTTCTTTTTCTTTTCCCTCTAGCAGCCTTCCTCCCTCTCCCCCTCCCACTGCTATTCTTTTTCTTTCACACTTTTTCTCTTATTGCAACACTGCAGGATCAGGACATGACCTGGAGAAACAAAGTCCTTCAGGTCTGCAAAGGGGGGAAAAAAAGTACAGTGATGTGGTGTCTCTGGGCCTGAAACACAGCAGACCTCCATGTGTTTGTCTCACAGAATCAGCTGTGAATCTGTTCCCTTTACTGATGGCTGACGGATGATGGAGTCGGATGGATGGAAAGCACATTTCCTAAACAGAGCACCAGATGATACATTATTGAGACATTTTATTGCTAAATACCTGAACTGAGTCATTCTGTGGCTTCACAAACACCAAATTTTCACTATTTTTTAGCCTTAGATAACAATAAAATAAGTTTTCTTTTAAACAGAAATCTATGTATTTATCTATTTAATGCGAGTCTTCTTAAAAATGGATTACAATTCATAAAAATCAAATTAAGCAGAGAGGAACAATTTAAATAAATAGAAAACTTCAACTGAAATATGTCTTAAAGACCTAGATATTTTGTGGTTTTCATGAATGTCAATCAAAACATGTTTGTTTGTTTTTTAAAAACAAGTGAAACATTGTTTATAAAGTGCAAATGTTTGTTTCAGGTTTGCTCACATCAATAGACAAAAATCACATTCGTCCTACTTGAAATGCCATTCTTGACTCAAACAAAGTCAGGCATTTCCAGCGGTATGGATGGAGAGCTCAGCGGCCTGCACTTTCCAAATATTCAACCTCTGGTGTGGACAAACGCGGTGTTCCACTGCCCTCCAGTGGAAACATGCAGAACTGCAGTTAAACTGTTTAATGTTTAAAGTATGAATAAAGAACTTTTTTTTTCTATTCAAAATGTAAATCTAATGACTAACCATAAAGACACCTTAGTATATACCATTAACAACATAGGCAGACCATTAAAATAGTTTCTGGGCTTATCTGAGGGTAGCTGCGTAGGCAGAGACCACCCTCACTAACTTCTGATGCACACACAGTCTTTACTCAAAGTAGGCTTTAAGAGTTAAAGAGTAAAAAAAACAAGTCCCCTTTTAAAAGAGAGACATTCCAGGAGGAATCAGTAGGTCGATGCCTTCTTTAAGTATTTTTATTAAGAACTGAGATTATAATTGAAAGTAAACTCATGTGCATTTTGACTGGTGGATAATTTGCCATCTTAGGATGCATTAACCAGCCGGGAATTGTTGAAATATTATTTAAAGACATGCAATATGTTGTTTACTTATGTTGAAAATAAATAACTGTGCAGAGAGAAAGCTCTACAGAGGGTGGTGAAGGCTGCACAGAGAGTTGTCGGAGGCAGCCTCCCAACCGTCACAGACATATACACCTCCAGATGCAGGAAGAGGGCCACCTGTATCATGAAGGGCCCCACTCACCCAGCACACCCACTCTTTGTCCCGCTCCCCTCAGGCAAGAGGTTGGGGAACATCAAATGCAAAACCACCAGACTGAGAAACAGCTTCATTCCAGAAGCTGTGAGACTTTCGCAATACATAAATGGACAAGAACTGCTATCGTAGCCCCTTAACTGCTGACACTTAATGACACTGTCACTTTATCAGTGCTGGTCATCATGCCCTTTGCTGCTAAAGTATTTACACCTATATTTATACCTACACTCTAAACCCATACTCCATACTGGTACTCAGGTTGTTTCACTCTACTTATAGTATTATTTATTGTATTGTTTTATTACTTGTCATTCCTGTTTGTTAAAAAACAAACAAACAAACAAACAAAAACAACCATTTCTTTATTACTTAAAAAAAAAATTCTGTTTCTTCATTATTTAGTTTCTTTTCACTCCGGGACCGTGTGTACATAATTATGTTCCACCTCATGTTAACATGTGATGCGAATGACAATAAAGCTCCTTAAATCTTGAAATAAATAGAATAAATAAATTAAAAAAATGAGAAAAGTAGGGTCACATTCTATCTGGTAGTAAAGACATTTTAATAATATTTTACCATCTGTTTTACTCTTTTTCCATGATGCTGTAAAAAGCAGAGGAAAGACATGTACATAGTGTGTCTTCACTAAAGATAAACAAGGTTTTCTCTTCCCATTTGCTCGTGTTAAATATTCATGTTATTAAGTGAAGGTGTGCAAGATGAAGGAAACGATTGCGGGGATTCATTGGCCAAACAACAAATAAATAAATAATCTAAATGTTTTTGCTGTTCTGAAAAGACATCTGGTCTCCCTCATTCAGTGTTATATTTGAAAGTGAAGAGCATAATCTGCCAGAGAATCCATTTATCACAATTTTTTAGGATGGAATAATCCATGTGTTCAGTGAGGCGTCTTGGCGGAGACCAAAAACTCCTCTCCAGTGGCTCTTTACGGGTCTAATGACCCACCGAGTGAGCACTTAGCGAGATCTCCTGTATTCAGTATTTATAATATTAAGATGTCAGGCATCTGAGGGGAGGAAGGACAGGATCAGGAGTGTGTGGTGAACAGCATTAAATGAAGAGGCTTCTTTTCTGCCTGTATATTAGTGGCTAATCTGCCCTAACAAGATAGACTGGGGTGTACAGCATTCTCCACTGCATCACTGATGATGGGACCAGTAATGATGGAGGAGGGAAGCAGGAGGCTGGCAGCTAAGCCCGAAGTAAGCTACTTTGGCACGGGGTGAAGCACGGCTGGTCCCACAGCCACCAAAGAGTGTGCGTGTGTGTCCAGTTATTAAATCAAATATGTGACACCAAGTAGCTTAAAGCACCAATAAGCCACAAGGCCACTTTGGCTTTAATTTGTTCAAGGATGAAATCTCATGTGAGTTACATGGCATGACTTTTAGGGAAGTGTTGCCTCAATTTAAAGATTGTATGACAAAACCACAGAAGTAATAATGTGTTAAGTAAAAAAAAAACAAACCCCAAACCAAACCTCAATAACTAGAACACATCAGATGTTTTAGTACATGTTAGTCGTTCTCAAGGTGTGGGCTATTGATCCACTCGATGACCAGAGGAAAATTATGGAGCCAAAACCAGCCAAAAATTTGTTGCTTTACTGTTAATGCTTGATGAAAACTGTAAAATATTACATGGAACATCTTACTGTTTTAAAACCTACAAGTTAAAGTGTTTTAATATTTGAGATCTTGCATGTCTTTATCATGCTTTCAATGGTATTCTAGCTTAGTATGAACTTTGCCCAAATCATTAAAAATGTGATTCCACATAAATCTCCACTCAAGGCCCACTTAATTACTTATTAGGAAGCTTTCCATGACTTTGATCACTTTGGTTTAACGCACAAACTTTAAATGCCGATGAATACAATGTTTTATGACCATGAGGAAGGTCTTTGATATTACTAAGATTGTAAGAATAGAGTCACAGTTTGTACTCTTTGATTTTGGGTGAACAAACCCTCTGACTCTATCCTAAATCAGCTTCTTGTGATGTTGCCATGTGTTCCCAACCTTTGGATTTATCCTGATTCTTTTGAATGAAGTTGAGGTTTCACGAATGTCGATGGAAAGCTACACAGGCCTGCAGTACTGACACTTTCCCAGAACTTCAAACAGGCCCATATACAGTAGCCTCCATGCATGTAGAGGATCAATACGTTGGTGGAAAATGAATCCTCTTCCACACATATTATGGAGCCAGGAGAGGTTAGCAATGTGTCTGCAAATACAGTGGTATTTCTCTCTGTGGAAGAGAGAAGTGCAACTCACTTGAAAGAACCCCACAGCTGAATATTTTCACCAAGTTTAAAGGTTTTCTGCACCGCTGCATTTACATCATGAAAATAGGCAGAAAAAGCAAAGCAATAGTAATGTATGTATATACATACCTGGTCAATAAAGCTGATTCAGATTTTAATAAGCTCTTTGATACTCTCAATATATCAACAGTTCTAACATTACAGTGATATGGATACCCTTGACTGTGTGATTATAAAGTGGCTTTTTAAATTTATCCCCAAACACAGCCTCCCCAAGTCTGATTTGACCTCGATTTAAAATCGTTGTATTGAATTGATGAGTTCTCAATGTTTTGGGAGTCCTGTGGAAGACAAAGCCCAGTGGAACATTTTGAAAGTCATTGACTTTTTTTTTGTGAGGATGAGACCTTTCAAGGTTTCATCTAACAGTGAGATCAGGTGATGCTTATACATTTACAGTGCTCTGAAAAAGTATTTCCCCCTACAGAATTTCTTACTTTTTTCCTTTGTTTTTCACACTTATTTGTTGATCTGATGTTTCAGATCATGAACGTAAAATATAAGACAAAGATATCCTGAGCAAATGCAAAATTTTTCTTTCCAAATCTATTTGACCTTATGCAAAAAATTAATTCCTCCAAGACCTAATAAACTGGTTGTGCTACCACTGGCAGGAAGAAATGCAATCAAATGTTTGTGATAATTGGAAATTGTTTTAATTCAGCGACACTGGAGGGTTTTCCAGCATGAATGGGCTGTTTAATGTCACAAAGCATATCAATCATACTAAACTTGGACTAAGCCAAAACATTCTTATTTTTTTTAAATTGCTGGACTTGCTGTTGTGTTTCAGATCATTATCCAGCTGCTTAACCCAAGTGAGCCTGAGGCCCAGGGCACATACTCATGGTAGGAGATTCTCCTTCAAGATTTTCTGGTAGAGAGCAGAATTGCAGCAAGTCATCCAGACCCTGAAGAAGCAAAGCAACCCCAGACCATCACACTACCACCAACGTATTTTTCGAGCCAGCTGTAACGGGACTCAGACCTTCTAAAAGGTTCAGCTTTTGTCTCATCAGTCCACAGAATGTTTTCCTATAGGTCTTGATGTCTTCTGGCAAATGTGAGATCAACCTTTGTGTTCTGTTTGTTCAGCAGTGATTTTAGTCTTCGGCTTTTGTCCAGCCTCTTTTTTTATAGTTTAATCATGAACTCTGACCTTAATTGAGGCAAGTGACAACTGCATCTCTTTAGATGTTGTTCTGGGTATGCTGTTGATGTTGTAATTTTGGTAAGCTGGCCACTCCTGGAAAGATTCACTACTGTTCACCACTTGAGTAACAAAGTCTTAGCAATGGTCTGTAATCCTTTAAATGTCAGTGACTTTGATTCTTAAATGCTCTTGAATGACTTTAGATAGTGGTGTGATGTGTTGCATTTTCTGAGATTTTTTAAGCATATGCCAGAGGTTCTATTTGAGTGATTTCTTAATTCAATGGGCCTGGGTCATCTTTGTCCAATATTAAAATTTGTTTGGTGATCTGAAACATTACAGTGCAATAAATGTAGAAGGAAAAAAAACCATGAAGGGGGCAAATACTTTTCCACAACACTGCATCTAATTGATTATATCTGCACCTGATCTAATTTCTGTAACACAGTGCTCATCACTGTAGATAACATGCAGACATGTATTGGATTACAACTATAAAAAAAAACAGAAGAAGAAGAAGAAGAAAAGGACTTCAACGACTTGCAGGTTTGATATTTGAAATGCTTTACTGACTCAACTGACTTTGTTTTATTACAGGAGACAATTAGTCAGAATACAGCTGGAAGTTCTGCACTAAGTATAGTCTTAAGGATTGTTTGGACAGAGGTTTAACAAGCCACAGAAAGAATGTACAACATGGCACACAGCAGTAAATATAAGGCAGTCAACTTCTTTGACAGCAAAAAGAACGTCACAGAACAGATCATCAAGCTTACAGAGCAAAGTTATGCAACAGCTTGTCAAAATGTTCACTATTCTCTAAAGGCGATGCTTCTGAAGATAATGTAATAATATGGACTGAATCTGATATTCTCATGCTTAGATATGACATGTACTGTTTGCCAGTTTAAAAATATGAATTTACTGTAGCATTATTTTAAAGTGTTAAACCTGTTTGAACCCATCAAGGTGAACATTTCAGGACATTTTGACAAACAGTTACTAGGAAATTATTATAGGACTCCAGTCTGACATAGGGAATAACAACCTTTCAAAGTAAAACGGCTCATTTTCTGCAAAAAGACAAACTTTAAAAAAAAAAAAAAAAAAAAAAATAGCTGGTGACATTCAATGAGCAACAGATTTGGCCATAGATCAGGAGTATTGATGCAGTCCAGAGAGTAGTTTCATGGTACTAATATTACTTTCACCTTTTTTCCGAACACCTGTATGGATATCATACCCTCTTGTTATTTTTTTGGTTTCACTCCTTTTTCCTTCTCAAACTGAGCAATCTGGTTAAAAATATCCAACAGGTTTGCAGGGAGGTCCTTTTTGGCCCCCATGCTGCACTGCTCATTTTGATTTCCAGCACTTCCTTTTTTACTGTGTCCTTGATCTGGAATGGTACCTTCTTCCATTCGACTTTCCTTCTCTCTTTTCACCTGATCTGCTCCGTGAACTTCCAGCCTGCCTCTATTCTCTTCAAAGAGGTTCCTGGATGATGAGTCATTCCTGTTCTCTGGGTGTTTGGAAGTGGAATTTCCAGAATGCTCAGGTCGGTAACTAGATTTACGACCCGAATACTCCAACTCTCCTGACGAGCAGGATAATTTCCGCTTGGAATTTTCATCTAAACTACTTCTCCTTTTGGAGTCACTGCTTCTTCTGTCTTTCTTCCTGTCACCATCCCTACTTCTATTCCTCCTTTCTCTACTCCTGCTCCTAATCTTCTCTCTATCTGGGCTTCTGCTCAGGCTGCTCTTTGTTTTCTTCGTCCTGCTCTCCTCCCTGTCCCTTCCCTTTCTTTCTCTCTGTGAGGAGTCAGACTCTTCCTCTTCTGAAGCTGCTGACAGCGAGTACAGCTTGAAACTCTTTCTATCATCTGCATCCTTCCCTTCTACCTGCTCCTCGTCCCTCAATCCAAACCCCAGGCCTCCCACCTGGTTGAGAAAAGTAGCTGAGGTATTGGAAGGTGCGGGATACCACTCCACCTCGTCATCCTCCTCTTTCTCATTCCTATCTTTCTTACCCTCGTTGCTTCTCCTGCTCTCCTTTGAGGAGATCCTGCGATGGCGCTTGCTTCCACGCTCTGATTTCCTCCTTTTCTTTTTCTTCTTTTTAGACTGCCTGCGAGAGGACGATGATGATGTGGAGGAGGAGGATGTCCTTGAAGAAGTGGAGGATGAGGAGGAGGATGATCTCTTCCGTTTTTTCTTCATCCTGAAAAATAGAAGACATGTACTGATAATATTTTTCTGCTAAAACAGACAGGGTATTATGAGGCTGTCCTTAACAGAAGTGGCTTTTCTTTTAGCTTTAAGTAAATAAATCAATCGGTCAGCTTACCTCTTCTCCTCTTTTAAGATCTTACGTAATTTTTCAGCACTGCTCTGGCCACTCTTAGTTTTGACCTGTTCCTTAGCCAGTGCTTCCTCTCGCAGGCGAATCGATTTCTTTAGTCGCCGGGTGAGGCGAGGCAAGACGAGACATGACAATGGCAGGCAGCCAAAAGTCCACAGAAACATATTCAAAGACATACACGCCATGACCCAAAACCACACAAAAATCCCGAAACAACAATCGTTCATTCATTCATTCATTTATTCAGCCATTTGCATCAGAGCAAGTATGTATGGAGAGGGAAAGAAAAAAAATCAAGAGGTTTGTAGAGCATACATAACCGTCACAAACCAAACAGATCGCAGGAAGAGAAATGTGTGATGAGTTACAGATTTACCATAGAGAATGATGTGGTATGATCCCAGAGTGGGGGTAGATTTAAATTTTTTTTTAGATTGATGGAAGGACAGAGGTGCAAGCAGAGATGTGCAAAGAAACGGTATTAGTCCCAGAATTATGTGGAGAAGGTTTCAACATTACCGTATTTGAACCCGGGACACGGAACACAAGTATCCAGGAGAAGAGGAGTCATTGTTGCCATTGTGCAGATTATTCCCCCCCCCCACGAGGCAGGTGACAAGACCGCAGCAGTCAGAAGGTCAGAGGGCAGAGGGTCAGAGTCCAAGGGTTGCGAACACACACATACACACCAAAACAGTTCATCAGTATTACAAACCACAGTGCTCGGAGCAAAGTAGAAAAGCATTTTTTCTTTTTTAAATATAGCATTTTTTTGTTTTTTTTTTAAAGAAAACATTCCTACATGAATAATATGCACTTTAGAAATGTGCTCAAACTGGTTTCAACGCCATGGACAGCAGCTCATGTCTTTCTTCAGCACCCAGGCGTACCCACACACATTTACTGTTTATTGTTATACTCTTTGCTGTCTCACTCTCTCCTTCTGTGTGCGAATGTGTGTGTGAATGGGTGGATGACTTTGTATAGTGTAAAGTAGGGCTGGGCGATATGGCCTAAAATCCATATCGCGGTATAATTTGAAGCACGTGCGATAACGATATATATCGCGATATATTCTTTTCTTCTGTATACCGTATTTTCCACACTATAAGGCACACATAAAATCCTTTAATTTTCTCAAAAATCGAGAGTGTGCCTTATGTATGACCTACTGACCTCGAACCGATTTTGGCTGCAGAAATCTGTTAAAAAATGTTTTAGTACAACTTTGGTAAGCCGCACTGCTTGATGGATTGTCAAGAGCATTACGGCTACCGTAGTGAGGAGCTTTGCGGAGTAATCTGGGTCCAAAACTCCGTCCGCTTCAGGTCCCAAAGTCAAACGAACACAGAGTTAAAAACAGTCTAAACTCTTTCATCTTTAATAAAATCATCAGCGTTGCTGCTTTACCAGGTGTAACAATTAAGTTTAACATCCAGGCATCCATGAAAACAGAAGTTATTAAATTCAACGGAGTTAGAAGTTAACAGGAAGTTAGCTCGCTAGTTTCCACCTAAACATGACGTTCTGAAACTAATTCAAACGTACAGCTCTGCTACCACTTCCAACATAAATGAAGACAGAAAACTAAACAGCAGTGGTGTTTGCAGGGTTACTGAAGTTGGACTACCTGGTATATAATGTTGTGCTACCTGATTGCTAGCGACACAGCTATGTTAGCATAACATTAGCACAGTGAAGCTGGAGGATGAACGCCAACTTTTTTTTCCGCTCGATAAAAGTTAATGTGAGGGATTCTGGTGGTCAGGGACAAATGCAATCGCATAGCAGGATGCTATACACGGGCCAAACTTCAGTCAGAACAACTGAGATTATTCATCCACAATACGAGGTTAGTTATTAATATACTGCAACAACATGGGAATAGAACAGCTGCGAGAGAATTCAACATTAATGGATCAATGTTACGGAAGTGGAGGAAGCGCAGTTTTTGGCTTTCCCCATATTTCAAAAGTGCTTCATCTCTTTGCTATGACTGTCGCCGGGCATAATTTGCAGATGATAATGGTTGTAATGGCTGCAATGCTTTCGACCAAAACAGGCGCAGCTTGATGACGTCATCAACATGCGCTATCGCGATAGAGCGGTATAGTCAAAATCTCTATCGTTGGTCAAATTTATATCGTATTTTCTATCGTATATATCGTTTATATCGCCCACCCCTAGTGTAAAGCGCTTTGGGATCCTTAGGACCAAGTAAAGCGCTATACAAATACAGGCCATTTACCATTCTTTAGTCCCCCCCCACCCAAACAAAAAAAAAAAAACAAAAGTCACACAACATGCCTCACCCTCATTTTTATCCCTAAATTTAAGGTTATTTTTACCTTTACCATCAAAGTTCATTGTCTTGCTATGCAAATTAAATGACTTGCTATGATTGTCAACAAACTGACAAGTTAGTCTTTTATAATGAGCCATTTCACTATTAAACATTTTATAAGGCAATCTATTATAAATCACCTTTATTAATGCATTTCTTACCAAAGACTTACCTTAGCCCTTTCAGTGTTGTGGCATACTACACCTTACATACAAAAGGCTTAAGTTAAAACTGCTGATAATCAAGTTAATAACTAGTAAACCTTTTTAAATTCATGTCCTATATTAAAAGTTACAGAGGTCAACACTGAACGAGTGTCAAAGGCCTGCATGTATAAAATTAACACTGTCGTGGTACAGGAGGTGTTCCTTATTTATTGAGCTGCTAAAGTTGTGCAAATGTTTAGTGTTTAATTAACAAGCCTCAGATTAACCACGAAATCCACTGCTTCATGTAAGACAATCTTATGATAATCTGTCAACAACAGTCTTTTCACAGCAGCCATTCTAACACAAGGACACAGGGGGAGTAACAATGATTAGGGGAAATACCTGCATATAACACAGCCTTCATTAATATTACTACAAACACCCGTTTTTACCAACTACTTCAAATTGACCTGTCAAGTTTCCACTAATGCTGTAATATTCACAGTTCTTTCTTCAGTCTTTGAATGTAATACATTTTCATAAAGTTGATGGGAGTGAAAAGCACAGCCCAACCAATAGAGGATTTTCCAGACTAATATTTGGGGATTTAAAAATCTAATATATTGGACAGTTTTTTTGTTTTTTCAGTTACATAAAACAAACAGATTTCCCTCACATTTTTCTATGTAAAGTTATTTGTGTAAAAACAACCTCAGCAATTCTTTTGCTTCCAGTTTTCACTTCTTCTCTTCCCTTGTCAGTGCGGATATAGAGGTTTTTTCACCTATTGTTCAGGATATCATTTAATACTAGCAGCTACGTGCACTGCCACAGCAAACAGAAAGGGATGTGGCTGTCAGTGGCATTCCCAGCGTAGGACAAAGCAACCAATGCAGCAGGTATACCGAGGGCTTAAAACTGACTCTTTTTTTAACTGAATTCTACTGTGATCATGTGCGTAAACACTCCAAAAGGCCTCTTTTGAGCAAGGAAAAATTCTTACTGCTATCAGAAATATCTGGATCTGTAGCTGCTTAGTCCCCAGTGGTCACCGGTTAGCTGCTAACTTTAGTGTGCCTGTTTTCTCGTGGTCAGTACACAGAGCCACACATATTTGTTAAAAAAAACATGTTAAACATATGTAAGCAGAGCACACATAAATACAGTTCTGGGAACTTGTCAACTAATTTTACAAGAAACTAATCTGTCCTCATACCATCCCTTTCTCTGTGTTGTCAGAGCAACAAGCAGCTGCTCATTTTTTCCACCTTTTTTATTAATTTTTCTGAAGTCACACAGAAATAACACCATTTTAAAATTAAACTTTGATGGGACCATTATTTCTGTATCTGCTTTAATAGTTAAGCCTAAAATACACACACTGCATACCTGACAACTTTTTTGAACCCCTCAGGCACGCATGCATGTGTGTGTGTGTATGCATGTGTGTGTGTATGTTGTGTCCGCTCACCTGTATAGTGTCTGTGATCTTGTGCAGGGCTTCCTGTGCCTCAGGGTTTGAGCCATCTAAAGCTAGAGCTCTTCTGTACAATCCCTCAGCTGTTACTAGCTTTTCCTGTTCCTCAAGCCTGCAAGCACAAACAAACATCCTTTGAGTAAATGATAATGAGAGATGAGATGAGATGAGATGAGATAGCCTTGAGATGGTCTTTTGCCCACAACCAAGATGACAGACCTTGCCGACCATACATACAATACAAACATCACATTGGGGAGACAGGTCAGGCTAGGTAGCGAGGAAAAAAACATTGAAATGTGCAACACAAAAGGATAATACAGGAATGCACAGGTATCAACACACCATAACACAATAAACACAGACAAGCAACATGGGAAAGAGTTCCAGTGTGTACATCTGATCTGGGACCGCTACAATCTTTCGACTGCGCCTCCAGCTGACCCGATGTCCACATCATGGGGGAGGTAAGCGTTGGAGGTGGGGTTGGATCCGGGGTAGGGAGGGTGATGCGTCAGTGAGTGCTTATCAGTATCAGTATATGTATGTGTGCATGTCAATAGTTCAGCTGAGACAGTGTCCTTCGCCCTGCCAGGCTAAGTAAACAGTCTTCCAGTCAACCCAGGTGGCCTTGTAGGGAATGGGAAGGAACAGACTCAACACAGTCGTTATCAGGGAGTTGTGGGGTAGCCGGGTTATGATGGTAATTGAGAATTTCAAGCTGTTTTTTAACACTCCGACACTGGTCTCTCAATCTCCCGTTAATAGCTGCGAGCTTCTCCGTGATGTTATTAGCCGTCGATTCTGTGGTCTTGTCACTCTTTTTGCTCACATAGCAGATTCTGAGACCTCACGGCCGCAGCCAACTGATCCGAGGTGTAATCCAGCTCCGCCCAGAGATGTTGTTCTGAGTTGATTCTTTCCTGATGTAATCCAACATACATACGCTCGAAGGTGTTATTCTGAGCATTCACTGCAGTCGTAAGCGCCTCCAAGCTCTTAACCATGCTGCCTTCAGTGAGCCCTTTCTGAGAAGTCGCACCTGTCGTTCCAATCCCAGCGGGCAGCCTTGTGGAGGTTTGAACAGCCGGTTCCGCTCTCTTAATTCTCCAATAAGCCCGGGCCAAGCCAGCTCCGATCAGCAAGAACCCTGTTATCATGGTTCTGAATAGGTAGATATCTTCAGCGTCCTCGATCGACAGTCCCGCCAGGCACACGATCCTCTGCCACCCGTCCATCGTATATCCGGCAGGGAAAGTCCCTCCAGGGCACTCGGGTTCTCCCGAGCCTCTCGTTAAAGGGTGTCAATAGCATTCAGAGACCAGTTGATCAAATCCATAATTCTCTTTTAGGTTTTAGACACAGACTGTGAGAGAGTGTTCCAGGGAAAGTAATACAAAAAAGACACGAGACTAGACAAGGACATAAGAACTAGCAGGGAAGATAAGGGAGAGGAGAAAAAGTGCGTCCGCCTCCTCCGAGAGCCAAAGAAAAATAATACATGTTATTTACATGTTTCTCCCTTTTTCACGGGAACAAAGCAGCTGAGCTGATGCTCGCTCACCTGTTTCAGAATAGCCTGTGAACCTTTTTCTAACTTCGTCCTTCTATGCAGCTTCTATTCATAAACACTAGCAGTGCACCATAATCAGGCTGTGAAATGGTTAAACAGGGAAAAAGGAGCAGGCCAGAGAAAGCTTCGTTTCCTCCTTGGGAAAAATCAAAGTTGTTCTGTCTGTAGTTACCTTGCACATTGCTCTTCATACCTGGATTTAAAATCAATAGTATTTGCATACTGACATATCAGGCCCATTGTGCACTGTAACAAGAAAAAGGTGGTGGAGCTGGCAGCTTCTCATTAACATTCTTAAACTTCTCTCTGATCTGAGTCTTTCAACTAGTAGATCACGACTGAACTGTAAGCTCTCATTTCACATCTGCCTACTAAGTGAAGCAGTACTTACTGTTTTCCTCTCTCCACTAGTGTCTGACACAGATACTTCTTGGCGTTGCGGTGATCAGGACAGTTCTCCAGAGCTCGTTCAAAATCTGTTATTGCCTTCATGATGCTGCCTTTGTTAGCATACCTGTGTACAAAGTGAAAGAAGCACAAAAAAGACGATAAGATTGATCTCATTTGCAGGACTATGCCAGGTTTCGGTAACAAGTGTCATGTGTGTTTACCAGGTACTAAGCCAAAAGCAACTTTTCATTCCAAAGAGCTACGACAATAGTACAGGACCATGTGTGGTGTCTTAATTACTGTTCCTCATTCCATTCTGGTATGGGAAATGGTATGAGGAAACTTACCAAAGTCGTTTAAAATGTCTTGATGCATCCAATAAATAAACTATTGTAAACACTGTATATATTTCTTGTAATTTAAACCAGTTAGGTGTTTACAGGGTCATGAAAGACGAGGGAATATCTCAAACAAGGACAGAATTATACAAACAACAGTTCTCATCATTTGAACTGAAAGCAGACTCACAGAGCTCCACGTGCCACCAGTGCTTCTACATTACTAATGTCTATTTCCAAGGCTTTGTTGTATTCATTCATGGCTTCCACATGGCGACCATGTTTGAAGTGGTCCACCCCTGCACGAACACTTGAAAAACACACAAGCAAAATACAAGTCAGGTTTGTATTATTGTAAAGTCTAAGCCAGGGGGAATAAGTGGTCCAAAAACAAAATGATGCAACATCCCATCCATTTTCTGTGGTCAAAGTTGATAGCTAATACATTACCACTTTAAGGCCCAGGATGCAGACTGTTTCTTCCTGATTGCAGAAGCAAAATCCTCTGCTTGGAAAAGTTTACTGTGGCGAAAAGAACCACAGACACCACACTATTTAACAGCCTTGCTAGATGTCCAAACTTCCATTATTGCATGAATCTGCTTGCAAATTTGTATGAAATTAGGGGAATTACTGTGTAATCGCACCAACTAAAAGTTTACCTCTGCAGTCCACGCATCATTGACGGTGGGTGGGTATCACTAATTCCCACCTTTTCCAGCAAGTAGTCCACTACAGAGGGGTTGTGGTATCCATGACAACCTGTCAGTATACGCTCATATGTCTCACTGGAGTCAGTGGCTGCCTGAACACTACGACTAAGGAGAGAGCAGTCACTGCAACCACACGTTAATGCATTAATACATATTTATATCAGATTAAGCTTTTATATTAAAGCTCAGGCTACATATCAGCCCGCTCATTTGTGTAACAAAATACATCATATTCTTGAAAAAAAGCATGAATATAAAAAAGAAAAATTCAATCACCAAACTTTACATTTTACATGAGCAGTGACTGCGAATACAGATGGTCTGCTGCAGCTACAATCAACTGAAGCTTGATATGAAACACTAGTTCAAATGCTTGTGTGACATTTCTTAGTGCAATGCTATGCAACAGTATTCACTCGAACTAGCTAAGCAGGTTTGTTTTTCTTCTTTCAGCAATCCGTGTTGTGTTTCTTTACCTGTAATGAACAGGCAGCTCCTCCTTGGTAATGACACCAAGTTTGATGTGCTCCAAGCTCGGAGAAAGACAGGCCTGATGGAGCGACACTGTGATTTTCTCCTGGTAGCGATCAATATCTTTCACTCCAGCTACAGAATAAGAAAAGATCAGACCATCATTCTTTACATATCCCATTACAGTACTGCGAAGCAGCACTATGGAGTTCAAAAAGCAGCAAGCATTTCTATGATTATAACTGCACTGCAAACCTGAAAATTAAAATAGGATAAAAGACTAAAACTTTAAGATATAGGTTGTGTTGAGACACAAAAAAGCCTCAAATGGAAAAAGATACTATCATAGGCCAATTTTCCGTGGAATGAAGGTATTAGCTAGATTAATATACTTTATGCAGGTTTTGTCTGTCTGATAAATCTATTGTTATAAAATGTTTTAAAGGCTCCTGAAAAGAACTGCAGTATATGATTCTGGACCTCAGTGTTCTGGTTGTGTTAGACACAAACCTCTGATGAAGTCCCCAATCTGGTAGTACGCCAGGGGATCATCATGGCTGCCAGTGGAGGGAATTTCTCTGACATGACACAGAGCCTGAAGGGTGAAGAAAGATGTGCCTTTATGAAACAATAGTAAAATGCAAGGTGGATGGCCGATTTAGTTCAGGTGGACAGAACAGCAAATTTAATTACACAACATTTGCACCATTTACAGTCTGACAACAGAAACTCTCCAAGAAGCTTTCTGTTGAGGAATTTTTTCACTTGTAATACCTCAGTTGAGGTGGCTTGATGACAAATATGCAGGTGTTTTTTTTTTACAACAGACATGAAGATGAAAAGCAGAACTCTTTTGGAACTGCCACTCCTGTACGTCCCGTAAAGCACAAGACTAAATGACAATTACAGCACAGATATCATCACATTGACTCATAACATGAATTTTAAGCATGACTGTATTCTTATGTAAACTCCACGCAAAGAAAGAACTGGCAGTCACTCGGGTATTCCCAGAGCTACACAGCCGGTTTTTCATCAACAACTAGCCAACAGTCCCAAATTTTCAGCTTCTACAGTGATGATTTATGACATAACTCAATGACATTCAAAAGGAACTGAACTGAACTTGTTGACCTACCGACAACTCTAAGTCCTCAATGTCTCTTTTCAGACCTCCTGCTGTGCAAAACAGAGTGAGAAAGAAGCCGTATTCTCTAATGTTGTTGATCCTCCCCACCACAATGTCTCCTCTTTCCAAATCCCGGTAAATCATGGATCGCCTCTCCTCATACGACACCTCCATGAATACCTCCATCGGTGGCATGACTGCATAGGGCTCTGAAAGAGTGAAGACAGATCTGATGCAGTGTGTCACAAAATACAGACACTTTTCTCAACATCAGATAGGGCCTATGTGCAAGTCATACTCATCTTCATTTACACGCACAAGAATGAACAACACACACCTACAGCCTCCTCCTCCTCGTGCTCCTCTCCTCGAAGACCAGCGGTTCTCCATACTGGACTGAACAGGATGTCAGCCTTCCTGGCAATGAACTGCTCCACAAGTGGGTTGCTCTGCTCTTCACACCTACTGCACAGAACAACAACAAAAGAAAGATCAGTAAGATCAGCTGGACTGAATTCACCTATGACAAACTAATTCTTGTATAATGGTGCAAAGGAAAATGAAGTAATGCAACAGAAAAAGGTTGAATTAATACACACTCCTGCTCTTTGTTCACAGACCTTCATTGAGAGTTATTGTATTACACTACTGATTTTTATTCTACAATGACAGCTGCAGTAGCTAGTCAAAAACCGATGCGTACTTTTTGCACCTCTTTTCATACAATGGTATTTTAGTTTAACTACACCATTCACAAATGATTGGGGGGAAAAACATGTGTGGAAACAACATATGCTTACGTGGACAAAAGTAGTGCGCCACTGACACATTACACCTACAGGTGTTGCTCGGCCATGGAAACCCATGCCATGAAGCTCATGGTGTGCCTTTCATGTACTGATGTTAATGTCAGAGACTTGGAACCCTGCAGTAATCAGGTCAGCAGAGTGTTGGGGATTTTTTTTTTTTGACACAGTGTGCCTCAGCAATTGATGAGCAGCTGATCACAGAATACTCAGGAGCAGTGTGGGGCTCACAGCTCATCCAGTAAAGTCCCTGTGCCCCCTAAGCTGAATTATACTGATATACTTCAACTATAAGTTTTAGTAAGTCATACAATTTGTTATTAACAAACTTCCACAAAGTTCCACATCGCTGGTAAGTGTTACTGCACTGCATGCCCAGTTTAATTAATGGTTTCACATGAATTTAGTTCTTCTGCATCAATCACTGCACCCAGCACAACTGCAAACAGAGTGGAGGGGCTGCTGCAGGTCAGACTTTCTTGATTTGAAATGTAAAAGAGGTCATTCATCACTTTGTGCAGCTACATTTATAGCACGTATTTTTGCAATTTTATATCTGTGGCTGCATTTCTTTATTAGTGTACATTGCATGTATAGTTCTAAATATTGATAGTGTGTTTTTTATTGCAATTGCAAAGTGACTTGACTCGATGGCTGCCTGTCAAAGTTTGTTGCCTGTCTAGTTCATATGGTCTGCTTCCTACCTAACCTGGGAGTGAAGACATTTTATAAACTGATTTGCTGCAGGAGTGGCATGGTCTTGCAGTACCCCACATGTGTTCAGTGAGCTCCCTATAATGACTCATTCTTTCACAAATGTCTGTAAAGTCAGACTGCATGTCTAGGTGCTTGATTTTAGACATCTCTGGCAATGGAACTGAAAATACCTAAATTCAAAAGCTGTTAGGTGTGGTGAAGTCCTTTTCTGCACATTTCTTGTGCAATTTAATTATAAGTCATTTTAAATCCAGAGAATTTTCGAGCAAAAGTTGCAAATTCCTCATTAGCGTCACCATTTCTAGGCAGATGTCAGCTTATGAACTGAAAATCTGCTGGACGAGCAATAGGAGATTTAAACAGTAAAATTATACTGGCGATAAGACTGTGATATTCACTCATCTTTGTTTTCAGAGCGTTTAATTCACAACCTATATGCAATATCATCTTTGTCTAACACTTTAAGAGAAAATAATGATGCGCTAGCATTTTGCCTGTACTTATGACTTTTGGCATTCTGCAGCAGCCTGCCGTGGTACTCATAAACTCAGACATACCTCTCATACGTGGCTTTGCAGAGGTCAGACACCACCGCTTGGAAGTCTGGATTTTCCGTTTGTTCACATTTCAGCGTATTGAACAGGGATTGTCCATGATACGTCAGACATTGCCTCAACAAGTCTCTGTCCATTCTCTGCTTTTACGGGACTGAACTCACATTATTGTACGAGTCAAAAAATACCGAAGCGGCCGAGCACTCTTTTAGCGATGCCCATGCCAGCACAATTTAGAGCTTACCTTGAGGTTGAGACAGTACTGCAATTTTTTCCAAGATTAAAAAACGCTTAATTATTTGCAAAAAAGACTGAGAAGTCCACTTTAATGTATGTAAGTTAGATAACAACCAATCTCTGTTGTTTAGCTAGCTATCAAACCCACCAGCAAAAAGCCGCACTAACACTGTTTCCGCAGTTTGTTTGTCTTCATAAAAAGCCCCAATATTGCGGCACTGCACATACACGGACTAGGTGTTCATGCAACACAAGGAAAATTGTTGTTTTAGCTATTCAAAGTTTAGCTAATGCTGAAAAAAATTCACTAGTAAGCCAGGAGTCATGGACAAATGAGCATGCGCCGTGTGTGTCACACTGAAACAGTCGGGAGAAACAAGAACCACATGGGAACGATGGCGATAACTGCTATTTAGTTCGTGTTTATATTTACCGCTTAACGCAAATTTTATTTTGCCCCTATTTGTAATAGTCTTTGAACATTCAGCTTTCTTTTTTATGGATATTTTGATTTCTTATGCAGAATAATTCATTTGACCCCTGATTTAATGTGAGCCTTGTGTACTTCAAGCAAGAAAAGGTTGATTTTATTGCCCAATCCATTTTTTTTTTAATTTCACTAACTTCTAAAGAGTTTGGTGTATACAGGGTTTTCAAAATAAATAAAGTAACTATACCCAGCATGGAAAAATTTCTGTGTTCCCCAATGACATATATAGGAACAGAGGTGTCTTAGCTGTGAATTGCTGAACAGAATGTTGGAGAATAAGAGGACCCCTGAGGAATGAAAGACTTTCAGAAATCCCTGTCTGTGAGCACAGTTCCCCATGTCTGTGAATGTATGTTAAATGTCTACCATGTGCAAAACAATAGAACAGGTTAACATTATCCAGAAATGCTGTTGCATTCTATGCATTCTCTGTTGCATTCAAAGGTCATTTAAAATGGACTAATGTAAAATTGAAAACTGACCTGTACTCAGTGACTGGTAAACTGATCCTGGATCCAGTAAAACAGCCACAGACCATCACACTCTCTCCTCTATGTTTGACAGTTGATGCCACACATTGTAGAATCATCCTTTCGCCTGCTTGGCGGAGTACAGAGATCCAGCGCGATGAACCAAAAATTTCAAATTTTGATTCATCAATAATAATACCTTTTTCCAGCCTTCAGTAGTCCAGTGGCGGTGTTTCATGGCCATTGTCTTATTGTGACATCTTAGCAATGGCTTTTTTGCTGCAACTCGCCCTATCAAACCTGCAGCTCAAAGTCTTCACTCTCTTCACAGTTGAAACTGAGACTTGCTTACTACAACCACTATTAAGCTGTGCCTGAAGCTGTTGTCCTGTGAGCAGCCTATCATGCAAGCTGTTACCTCTCAGAAAATTGTCCTCGAATCAGTTGCGGCTTTGGGTCTTCCAGACCTCTTCCTGTCAGAGTTTTCCCCAGTTTCGGAGTGCCTTTTGATGGTGAAGGAAACTGTAGTCACTGACACCCTGAGTTTCTTTGAAATTTCTCTGTAGGAAAGACCTACATTTTTAAGTGTCATGATAGTCTGTCTCTCTTCCATTATTAACTGCCCTTTTCCCACCATTTTTGTAGCGACACACTACTTTGTGCAGTACAGTACTATTCAACCTTCATTGCTGCATAAAACCTTGAAATTGTTAGCCCATTTTGTTTTACCTGTAAAAGGTCTTTTTGTATAATTTTAAAATGTACATTATTTTTCAGTTTTGGGTAACCTAACATTTTTTTAATCTCTGGCAGTTAACTACTTAAACTTGTACCATTTCAAGCTATTCATTGGACTTGGATTACTTAAATTGCAATAAATAACTGGAAAGATTAGGGTGTTCTAAAACTTTTGACCAGTATATATTGTGGCGGACCACCAGGTGACTCCACTCACAGATTTGGGCGCTTTTTGGATGTGGAGTTCTGGTGAATCCAGTAATAAAGTTGGAGTGAGACACTGAGACCTCTCCTGTCGTCTTTACGTGCCTCCACATTGGAAAAGCATACCAGCTCTCATTTTCACACCTTAGTCAGGACATTGAATGGGCATAATGCTTTCCCTAGCCCCTTACAATAACATTAACCATCAGAAATTATTGCCTAACCTTCATACTTACCTTAAACCTATATAACCTTGTAACCCTAAAACAGACACACACACACACACACACACACACACACACACACAGTAAAAATTATTCTGAGGAGGAAGTCCAACACATAATGAAAAACCTGTTTGCCTACCTCATGAAGTTTTAGTTACTACATGCAATGTAAGTCACTTTATGTACACGAGCTATTTATATTTCTTAAAAGGAAAAAAACCCGTCAGCTAAGTGTATTAAAAAATGTGCAGTGGACAACAAGAACAATTCTAATCTACAGTTAACAATTTATATTTGTTGTTTTGTGTTATTAATTGTCTCTTTATTAAAATCAAATGAAATGCTTTGCTTATGACTCATAAACACTAAGTGATGTACTCCTACAGAGTGCTTCCATTCATAGCCTACAATGAGAATGAGAATTTTACTTAATAAGATCACGAAGACACTACAAATCAGACACTACCAGATACGACAAACTAAGTTAAACTTGTAGAGATTGTAGTGACATTAACTGTTGAAACTGGACTGTCACCCTGTGATGCTGCAAGGCCCATAGTGTAAGTGTGTGATAATATTAATAAATAATTAAAAAGTAAAAATGAATTTGTCCTACATTACACAGATATGTATTTTCCCGTGCACATACCTATTTTTTTCAGTTTCTATGAACGTTGTCTCTGTCACAAATCCTTAAACATTCCTTTGAATAGTGGAGGGAGGAGCATTTCATGATCTAAGTACAATGCACAATCAGACATAAAAACAGTCTGTGCTGAGAGCAGTGAGAAGTAACTACAACCATCATGGAAAGAAAAATTATTTGCTGGATAATACTGCTTGGACATTTTCATGCAGCACAGAGTAAGTAGTTATTACAAGTCATATCTGTATCATTGTTTGTGGGATAGTAAGAACTAAATTATATTTATTTTAAAGTAAATAAATGTTCCAGGATAACTGCATGCTTTCAGTGCATCCTCAAAAAATAATTAATATTCTCATAAAAACAAAATGTCAACTGTCCAGACGACTTCCATATTTATTCCATATTTCCACAAATAAGCTCAAACCTGGACTGAATTGTTGTTTAGCTGTTAGCCATTTCAAAGTACTGAGTAACGACAGGGTAAGTACATGCACTAGAGCTAGAAGAAAGTATCATACCCAATGCACATTCAGGTTACATGTATAAAATAATACAGTACCTTAGTAAATTGGGTCGGAGATGGATGGATCAACAGCTCTAGATTGCATTCTGGATAATACATTTTGGACAATATCCATGGAGACGAAAGGGAAGTGCAAAGAAAACCAAAAGATTCCATATAAATGAAATGGTAAAAAGACTGATCAGCATTGTTTAATATGACTGGTAGACAATTTCTTGTGGCATTTATACATTAAAATAAAATAAAGGAAGTAGTTAAAATTATACATGGAGCAAACATATCAAATTATAATATAGAGGGTATTATTAACCCTTTCACGCATAGTGGTCACTACCGTGAACAGCTATTCAAAGACTGTTTCCTTGTATTTGTGTTAGTGTTGAATGTATACTTGCACATAAACTACTACATTGGACACTCATGTGTCACTCTATACCCTGCCACCCACTGGTCTTTCAACGTTATTTTCATTGCAATTATTGTTATTTAACCCTGTCATGGATGAATTATGACAACCTCCAGTAGCGGTTTTTGATAATGGGCGGTTGCCCAGGGCGGTATCGTGGTGGGGGCGGCATCACGGGCATCTCCACCAAAAGAGTTGCTCGTACTCCTGCTGCCCCAACATCAGCCAGCGCATTTTGGAGATGGCATAGGCACCGATCGGTTTCCTGCCGTCCATTTGCTGGGAGTAAGGGTGCTCTCTGTCTGCGAGGTGCGCCTGCTGCTTGCAGCACAGGAAGGAGAGGGCGGGTTGGCAGGGGATTTACTGGCTGGCTGGAGCAGCATCTGATAACCAACTCACAAAATAAAACAAAATAAAAACAAACCAACAAACACGAAAACACCAGACATTATGATACAGACTTATAATTTGCACCGATGTTTTTTCGAAATTCTTTAAAGTGAGCGCGAGAGCCCTCGGTGTGCCTGCTTGCTGCTGTGCTGAAGTCAAAGTAAACTTTATTGTCATCTCCGCTATAAACAGTACAGTATAAAGAGAGACGAGACGACGAGGCTCCAGTTATAACAGCGTGAGTAAATGTCACACAGTGGAAATTTGTGTTTTTATGTTTTATCAACCTGTGTATTGGTACATAGTGTTGATTTTATTTGCATGATTTGATTGTGATATTTATATTGCATGTTTGTTTATTGATATTTATATTGCATGGTTTTATCCTCATATTTATATTATGTATTTTAGTGTTGTTGCACAAAATTCTTCTAATCCACTGTGGACTGTAGGCACCTGTGAGGTGGGGGCGTTCCCCGAGGTGGCCTATCAGCCGCCAGGCTGACCTGTTAAAGGGGATAGTGAGCGCAGAGACAAAGGAGCCAGCTGATGTGAGATCTAAGCAGGAGAAAATTCAGCTCATTGTTAAGGCGGCGATTAACCACTTGGGGTTAGTAGGACTGACATGGGAAGACGTGAGGGACAACCTCAATTTTCAGTCAAGTCAGGAAACGTGATGTTCTTTTGTGTACTCATGGTACTTATTCTTCAATGGAATGCAAGGAGTCTGTTGGTCAATGGCCAAGAGTTGAAGCATTTCGTCAAACTACTTGGTGTCAAACTGGATGTCATTTGTGTACAGGAATCTTGGCTTAAGTCTTCTTTGGATTTTGTGTTGTATGGGTACAAAATAATAAGAAATGACAGGGACCGTGGTGGAGGGGGAGGGTGTGCAACGTTTGTCAAACAAGACATTCTATATAGACTCCTGGGTAAAGGCGATGATTTGGAGTATATTGCTGTTGAGGTTTGGGACAGGGATGAACCTGTTGTTATTGTGAATTTCTACAATCCTTGTGCCAGACTGGAGCTGCCGCGTCTTCGTTCAATTGAAGGCAGTGACTGTCGTAGAGTTATTTGGTGTGGGGATTTTAATGCCCATAGCAGAGTGTGGGGTGGCACACACACAGATAAAAATGGTAAGGTAATTGAGGAATTGATGGATACATGCAATTTGGTGTGCCTGAATGATGGTAGGGGGACCAGATGTAATGTTGTTAATGGAACAGAGTCCGTTTTGGATTTAACTCTAGTCTCAACTGTCCTTGCAGGCATAAGTCAGTGGACCATCAGAACAGACACTACTATCGGCAGTGACCATTATCCTGTTTTCTGTGATGTTGGAGGGAAGATACAGGTATCTCTAAGAGAGGTGCATAAGAAGTGGAGTTTTCATAGGGCTGACTGGACGAAATTCCAAAAATTATGTGAGGAATCGATTGACAAGGTTGATGAGTCTGGTAGCGTTGATCATATGAATAATCAGTTTGTTGACGTACTTGTGGTAGCTGCCAAGGCCTCAATCCCGACCAGTACAGGCAATGTAAATAGGACTTTGGTGCCGTGGTGGACAGAGGGCTGTCGAATTGCTGTAAAGGAAAGAAACAAGGCGTTTAAATTTCTCCAAAGAACCCTTAATGTACAAGCTCTGTTTGCGTACAGAAAAGCAGTGGCAGTGGTCAGGAGAACAGTGAGACAAGCAAAGCGGAGCAGTTGGAGGTTGTTCTGTTCTAAAATAGGGAGAACCACTCCAGTGGGGGAGGTCTGGGGCATGGTCAGAAGAATGGGAGGTGATCGGCGGGAATGGGATTACCCAGCCATGACAACAGAACTTTGTCACGGCTCAGGAAAAAGTGGAGGTTATGGTGAAAACTTTTGCTAAGATTCATAGCTCTGATAACATATCCGTGTTGGGAAAAGACAGCATGTGCCAAACTAAAACACAGTATTCAGAGGCTCTAGTAAGAAAGGCGCACATGGGTAGTAGTTTGGATGTGGTGTTTTCTCGGGAGGAACTGGTGAGAGCACTTCAAAAAACAAAGCCCACAGCCCCGGGAAAGGATCAAATTTGTTATTTGATGTTGAAGAACCTTGGTACGAAAGCGCTTACTAAACTGCTGTGTTTGGTTAACACAGTTTGGATTAAGGGTGAGCTCCCAAGTACTTGGAAGGAGGCTGTTATTGTGCCAATAAGAAAACCCGGGAAGGATCCATCTAAACCAGATAGCTACAGACCGATTGCTCTTACGTCAAATGTGTGCAAGTTAATGGAACGTATGATAATGGCAAGACTGTCTTTTGAGCTGGAAAGAAAAGGGGCTTTAGCCGATTACCAAAGTGGTTTCAGGACAGCTCGGAACACAACTGATGCTATTGTTAGACTTGAGAATGTTGTTAGGAAAGCGCAGGCCAATAAAGAGTCTGTTTTGGCAGTGTTTTTTGACATAGAAAAGGCATATGATATGTTGTGGAGGGATGGGCTTTTAATCAAGTTGCATAAGTTGGGTATTGGTGGCAGGACATTCAATTGGGTCCAAGACTTTTTATCTGGTAGGAAGATCCAAGTGCGAATTGGGTCTACAATTTCTAGTCAGTGCATGGTTGAGAATGGAACGCCACAGGGCAGTGCAATTAGTCCTCTGCTTTTTGTTATAATGATCAATGATGTTTTTTCTGGTGTTCCTGAGGGAATTGGGAGGTCTTTGTTCGCTGATGATGGTGTGTTATGGAAAAAAGGAAGAAATATTGAGCACCTAGTGGGCAAGGTTCAGGAGGCTGTAAATATGGTGGTTGAGTGGGGATTTGACTGGGGATTCAGGTTTTCCGTGGAAAAAACAAAAATGATGTTCTTTACCAAAAGAAAAGTGAGTGAGACTTTGACATTGAAACTGTATGACAAGGTGATTGGGAAAGTGAGCTCTTTTAAGTACTTAGGTGTTGTGTTTGATTCGAGACTGACATGGCCTGAGCATATTGACCGGATTGAAACCAAATGCAAAAAAGTTATTAATGTTATGAGGTGTGTAGCTGGGAGGGGTTGGGGAGCGAGCTCTTCTGCTTTGAAAGGACTTTACCAGGCGTTAATTAGGTCGGTCTTTGATTATGGGTGTGTGGCATATGGTTCAGCAGCTCCTTCTGTGTTGAGACGTTTGGATGTTCTGCAATCGAAAGCCCTTAGAGTGTGCTGTGGAGCTTTTAAAACATCTTCAGTCAGTTCCCTACAGGTGGAGATGGGAGAAATGCCCCTAGATCTTAGGAGGAAGCAAGTGTCGGTGAATTACTGGGTTCATCTTGGTGGTCATGGTGACGCACATCCCACAAAGGAGGTGCTTTTGGAATGCTGGGAGTATGGAAGAAGTCAGAAGGATCATTTTGGAAAGGTGGGGAATCAGTGGTCTGAGGAGTGTCAGGTGTATGGACTTAAAACATGTCCTGCAGTGGTGTTCTCTGTGGTTCCCCCATGGTTATTGGAGACCCCTCCTGTGGACTGGTACTTGCTGGATCTGAAGAGGAAATTGAAAGGCAGAGTCGATCTTGTTTCAGCATTTCGTTTTCACAGCTTGACTGACTACCCTGAGTGTGTTCATGTGTTCACGGATGGTGCTAAAAGTCCAGTTACTGGAAGTACAGGGTTTGGAATAGCAGTTCCGTCAAAAAATATTGGAATAAACAGACGCACTTTGGATGGACTGGCAGTGTACACGGTTGAAATGGTAGCAATTTTGGTGGCATTGAAGTGGGTAGAGTGTTCAAAAATCAGGCAGGTGGTAGTATGTTCTGACTCGGCAGCTGTTCTTTCAAGTCTACAATCATTTTGTTCGAAGACAAGGCAGGGCATGCTGTGCACTATTCTGGAGACTATAAGCAGGATAAGGTGTTGTGGTGGCAATATTCACTTTCTTTGGGTGTCAGCTCATGTGGGGATCAGTGGAAATGAAAAGGTGGATAGGTTGGCAAAAAGAGCGTTGACTAAAAATAGGACTGAGATGGCGATTACAAGCAGTGGATCTGAAGCAAAAGGTATTGTTTGGAGGCTGGTTGTTCAGGAGTGGCAGAAGCGGTGGGATTCAGGGAGTAAGGGCAGGCAATTGTATCATCTTAAGAAGGAGGTGGCAGAGAGTAGGTTGTATAGGGGTAGTAGGAGAGATGAGGTGGTCATTACCAGGCTTAGACTGGGACATTGTGCATTAAATAAAACACTACAGATGATAGGAGAACATGAGACGGGGCTTTGTGGAGTGTGCCAGGAGGAGGAGGAGGAGGAGACAGTAGAGCATGTAATACTGCGGTGCAAGGGTTATGATGTGGAGAGGTCAGTTCTGCAGAATAGATTGAAGGAGCGGGGTGTTGGGGTCTTTAATCTGAAGAGTGTGTTGGAGGGTAGTAGGGCACAGGTGAGGGAACTGGTGGGGTTTCTGAAGGCTATAGGTGTTTATGAAAGAGTGTAGGGTTTTTTTTATTTTTTATTTATTTTTTATTTTTTGTTGTTGTTTTGTTTTGGATACAGCTTGTAAACTCACTGTCTGACCCATACTGTCACGGTCCTGGGTCAGTGACCCAGTGTTTTGAGTTTCTTGTGCCTCTGAGTTTTCTGTATTATGTTCTTAGTTCTCGTTGTTGTCCTAGCTTGTTCTTTAGTGTAGTGTCTTAGTTTGGTGTTCTTGTATTCTGTTTAGTTCTCTGAGTATTTGGTAGCTGCCCTCTGTGTTTCTTAGTTGCTGTCTCCCCTAGTCTAGTTTGCATCTTTGCTAATTCCTGTTTTACTTTGAATTTCTGTGTCTCATGTGAGTGTATCCTACTTTGCTCCCTTGTCTCGTCAGTTCTGATTTCTCCCAGCTGTGCTCTCCTTCTGTGTCTCATTCCCCTCGTTACTTCCCATTGTATTTAAACCCTGTGTTTCTCTGAGTCAGTGTCGCGTCGTCCCTCATGCTGTGTGTGATTCTCCCCGTGTCTTCTGGTATGTGTTATAATTAGCGTTTCCCAGTGTAGTTTTGTATTGCTTGTGTTCTATTTTCCAGCAATAAAGCTGTGCTTTTGAGTTCAAGTTCTGTCCCCGTGAGTTTGCGTTTGGGTCCAATCCCTGCCTGCCACACAGCGTTTCATGACACATACTCCGGAACGGTAGGAGGCGGTAATGCTCCTTTACGTTGGTTGCCAACCGCCGTTAAACACAAAGAAGAAGAAGAAGAAGAAGAAGAGACAAAGGAGCGACGCACGAAAGGCGAGCAGGAGAAAAAGAAAGGCGTGCAAGCCCGCACATGTGTTAGAGGAACTGCTGCCTGACTGTGGGGTGCCACAAGCCGTTCGGTGATCCAGTCCTAACGGCAGGAACAGCAACAGTGGGTGGCGATGGCCGCAATTCACAGCAGGGCAGGGGTGCCCCTCTGCCTGCATCTGGCGGTGCTACGAGGGAGGCCGTGTTCAGGTGTGGAGTGAGGCGGGACTATGCGGTGACGCGCTGTCAGGACGAGACAGGTCTGCGACAGGAGCCCCCTCCTTGGTCTTCTGGTCGGTGTGGTTTCCATCCCGGAAGAGAAATTCCTCTCCTGTTTCAGATAAGGAAAATTTGCCCACGTGTGGCTGGACTGTGGGACTATGGGACTGTGGGGGGATTTTAGCATATGGGAGACATTTGTTTAGCTTTGTTTTAATAGTGTATAGCCATTTCTGCCGGCAGGGTTTTTAGCGTATTGAGAACACTCTTTTTATTGTATATACGGGGGATTTTAACTTGTATTTGTGATTCTGGCTGTGGTTGTTTTTTATGGAAATAAATGGTGTGTGTTCAAAGCCAGCTTAGTTTCTTTGCCCTGAGCGCTGACCCACTCACTCCCCTTCCTTCTGTATGTGAACGGACTTGGAGGTGAAGATTTAGATCCACCAGTCTTAGCGGCTACATAAACAATAAATATAAGAAGAGTAA